>NW_028259142.1:7102500-9505000 GCF_977971745.1 Zootermopsis nevadensis
CTGTGTTTTACTTGATTATATTTACTTTTCCAAATTTGACGTGTATATCGTCATAATCCATCAGACTTAATCAGCCCAAAATGTGTAATTCCCATTGGTTTTAATGTTAGACATATAATGACACAGAACTATTGTTAACAGTAGCCTTTCATGAGGAGTCAATGGTCACTCAGTTGTTCAGAAAAGTTTTAGCTTAGAGTGTAGCCCGAAGGTCGATTATCGTGCTCACAGTAGCCCCATTCGACACTCTCGAGTTTTTCATAAGAATCGCTTTTAGGCCTCTAATTCTCGCAACTGGTGTTTTCCGACCCAAATTTATGCACCTTTTTTTACTTCACTCAAGCGTTGTATATGCTCCGCCTACCACACCTTTCTGATTTTATCAGTCTAATAATATCTGAGGAAGAAAACAACTTAAGAAAATTTTCATTGCTCATTTTCCTCCTTCCTACTGTTTGCTGGTTTTTCTTTTTTAGGTACAAATTTTATTTTAAAAGAAAGATTTAAATTGTTTACATGTGTGTATTTGCTTACAGCTCGAGAACGCAAATACCAATTTACATCAAACTTAGCGTGCTTATTTCTTGAGCTTAGGAACAGAATATAATAAGGTAAATACACCTGTAAAGTGTCTTGAAGTCGAGCCCCGTTGGCGGCAGTTGCAGTAACTCGAAAACTAAGCACTGTAGAAGAACGAAGTTAATAACAAAGTTGTTTGTATCGGTGAGGAGATCACAGGGGAAAAGTCACAACCCATAAAATTTTCGTGGGTGCGAGTGCCGATAAAGATGGTCTCTGTAGCTAGGAACGTAAGCACAGTAAAAGAGCGGAACAAAGAACAATGTTGTTTTGACAAGGATATTACAGGAACAAATACCACAAATATTAAAACCTGTCCTTGTTTCAAGTCTACTTGAAATTTTGGGGTTTATGAATAATAATTTGTCGTATAATATTCAGAGATACGTGTCGAATGGCCAGACCTATAATAAGCTTTCGAGTAAGAAAGACAGACGAAATGTAATAGTTTGCTTACTTTAGCACAATAGCACAAAGGAAAGAAATTCTATGTAAGCTATATAATATATCCTCTTGAACAATTCTCTGAAGAAAGAAGACAATACGATATTTCAAAATATCCATGTACTGTTTATAGGTCATTAAATCATATCAATATAAATCCGAAAAAAATTTATAACTCGTTCTGTTACTTTCAATATAAATCGTACAAATAAAAATAACAAATCATCGAGTATTCAAGACGATAATTTTCTAAATTCGTAAGTACTTACCAATAAAGGAGGAAAGGGAATGTGTGGTTTGAACCCAAATCTGTTTCATAAATACGTCACGGAATGGGAAACTGACAAGAGGCACAAAGGACGTAATTCAAGTAATGCAATATGGACTCATTTTCGAGAATAAAATATTAACAAAACTAGCAATATCTGAAGAACACGGCACAGCAATAGAAATTTTTTTTATAGGATATGAAACTTTCTATTTTGAAAACTAAGAAAAGTCTTGTAAGAATGCTTGAAAGATATGTTCAGAGCCAAATATATTAAAAACAGGAAAATTATATAATTTGTTGCTTAGGGAACATTATTTCTAAAATTAAAAAAATATATGTAGTTATGTACTTAGAACGAGACAATTCGTATAATTAAATATTGGCTACCAAATGTTGATAGGTACAAAATTACATTTACATAATATCATATCAAGATCAGCGCTTAATTACGAAAGTGAAATTTCGATTTTGAACCAAAGGATATCTCAGAAATTAGAGGTAGCACAAATGCTTTTTGAAACCAATACTTTCCTTCACTAGACAGCAACATAAAAGAAATTTTCACCTCAAATAAACAACTGAAAGCTACAAATATAAATTAGTTGAAGAGATTCAAGGATGCAAACAGAATGACAGAAAACATCTGGGAAAGAAATTGAACGAGACCGCCTTGTACACTTGGCAATACGAAGGGGGGAAAATTTGAGACGACCGAAACGTCGTTGGGAGGATCATATCGTGATTAGTATCAACAGACCGTAACATGATACTTTTACAAAATTAATGGTGATTAAAATTATTTTAATAATTATAGTGTGTGGTAAGAATTAAGAAGTCGAATGTCGGAAAACTTCATTAAGGTCATGATTCAATAAAAGTTTATAACAATTAGAACACGTAAATTATTGCAGTATTTCACAGCACGTTTTATCGAAAAATAACTAATCTGAAAATTGAAGATAAAACACTTTTAAACATTATTTAAATTTTAGTTAATATTTTAAAACTCGGTTAACAAAACTGAGTTTTATTTAATTTACTCGAAAGTAAACTGCATTTTTGAGAATAATGTCACTGTCTTTATCATGAAATCTGTAACATTTATCTAATTCAACCTTTCTGTGTCTTGTCAGACATTTCAGCGGAAGACTGAAACCAATAAGTCCCTCTCTCAATAAAATTAAAATGAGGCAGTATATTGATACAAAGTGATGAGCAATATGAATGTACAAGTTCACAACACTTAACATGCAGAGTAGGTCATGCATTCCGGTAACTTCAAAATCCCTGTTTCTCCCGAGAGGACAAGAGAAATTACTTCAAAAGTACTTGCTTATGAATTATTCATAAAGAAGCACGTTTAAATTAGTTTCTGTTTCCCTGACTTGGATAACCGCTGTTGCATTACAATTATTGTAATGCAATAGCAGTAACCAAAAGCACATCATCTTTTAATTTTCTGTGTGGGAGTGGACGTACATTCTGGTCTCTAACTGCCATGAAACAAAAGACGGTCAAATTATAAACCGAGGTGGGCAAGCTTATGATATCATTATTTACATATTTATAGACTGGCAGCGAGAGATGCAAGTTGTAATCTAGCGAGCTGGCTAGACGATTAGCTTTCAGTTGAAATGTATGTTATCAATAACGTACAAGTTAATAAAGCATAATATTGCCATAGTCGAGGCGTAGAAATCCTGGTATTCTGAACCACACTAGAAATTATGGAAATTCTTTGCAGCAAAATCTTCACTGTACAACCATCTTTCTTTTACAGTGTTCACAAAAGCTCACTAGTGAATCTCATCCTAAGTAAACTAAGTTTAATTTTCACTGTTATACCCTAGCTCTCTGAAATCCACTTCAATATTATATTCCCATTTACATTCTCAATATGGCCTCTTCCTTGCATGATTCAGGACCATAATTTTGTAAGCATTTATTGTTTCTTCCATTCGTCCTACAGTTATATCCCATCCCATCCTTGTATGTCGTGTTCATTACGCTTATTTAATAATAACAATAATAATAATAGAGTATAATTATAATAACTACTACTATTGTCAGGCTTAGTAACATAAAATATCATTTTAAAAATCTTAAAAACTTGCATGCAGTTTAGTGTATTGGAATTTAAAGACATGTATACAAACAAAACCTTTTACATTTTGAAGAACACAAATGCCAAACACGTTTCGACCTCAAGAGGTCATCATCAGTGTCAAAACAAATTAATTCATATAATATAAATCAAAAAGTTCATTTATTCGTTAATTGTTGCTAGCAGTCTGCCTTTATTCCCTCTGCAGAGGACAGAACGTCCATTTTAAACCATTTTAATGTCAAAATGATTTAAAAGCTTACAAATGAAGAATTTACGTGTCATATGTGAGAATTCTCTTTCACAGTTATGGATTGTAAGAACTAACCTTTCATAACTTACTGACATGCGACCATGTCTCATTCAACAGTTACTGTATTTTGCAATCTCGCCTGCAGGAAGACTTGCTTTAACCACACATCTGAAAACAACCGAATGTTGGATAGGTACGTCGACATGCAGTCTCCTTCCACAGAATTTTGATTCAAAACTCATTACAGCGACATTGAAGCACGTATCATATCCCCATAATAACCAACGTAATGTTACACAAGTCCATTAATTAATACAGTAGATTCCGGTTAATTGAAAAATCGGTTAATGGGGGCAAACGTTTATTTGTGACAAATCTTAAAGAACAAACCTTTTTAACTCTTTACGTAGAACTTCGCATAATTGGGGCATCCCCTTAATTGGTCCAAAGTGTTCTAATCCCGACGTGTCCCAATTAACCGGAATCCACAGTATATTTAGGAAGCTAATAAACACACAGAAGTTACTCTTCTTCTCGTGTACAGTTGCTCACACTTATTTTACCTTGTAATAAGAAATATTAAAGTTTCCTTGTGCGTAAATATCATCGAAAATTATGATATTCATTCTTTACGTCAGCAAGAGAAAACACGATGGCTGTTGGTTGGAAAGCTGAGATGAGCCTAAGAGT
The DNA here is from genome assembly GCF_977971745.1 of Zootermopsis nevadensis. Lineage (NCBI taxonomy): Eukaryota > Metazoa > Arthropoda > Insecta > Blattodea > Termopsidae > Zootermopsis > Zootermopsis nevadensis. The sequence goes on from NW_028259142.1 coordinate 7,106,842, forward strand.
GAGTCAAGACGCAGTGTTAAAAAATAAATGTATTTCTCTGCTGGGAATAGAACCCGGTCATTCAAATCGTATTGAGTGAACTGCACATCGTGTAACACGCTTGAACAAAATTCTTCAAAAATCAAAGGAATATGAAGCGCCTATTCACTGCTTCACTGCTAGATGGCTCTGGCAGTCAAATCAGGATTGAGTAGAATTTGTGCAGAGTCAGTGGGCTGGTCACTCACTACTCTTAAATTTACGCTTTAAAGACTATGAAACCTCCGAAAGGAGGCCCCATGCTCCACTTAGGAGTTACAGGAACTAATTGATTGAAATTAATTGATTACAGACCCAAACGAATCTATAACTTCGTTTAGAGTTCTGAGATAAAAGAGACAGTCGTTAAATATCCTTTGAAAAATATAAAAAAATAAGTCAATATGTAATTTAACAACTCTACAAATAGGCTTTTAAGTATAACTTGTTTCATGACGATTACTAAATTAAAGCTGATGGAGTCAGATTCATTTAAAAGCTGCTGGCCTTTGACCATTATCGCGCAGTAATCTTCCAGTAGGCCTCACTAGTATGACGGTCACCGACTGTACGCGACTAGAAACTGCTGTTAGTTGCTTCCTTTGTGAGGTTCAGACGTACCATGTTAAGTGATACTTGACTATTGATGGTTCATTTCTATTCTTCTCAGTAGCCCGAGTTTTAATGGTTTATTTCAAAACGTGGGCTATACCGACCGCCTAAAGTTCCCAAGTCCTTAATCTGTCGGCGTTTGCAAGAATGTTGTTTTTTCTTAGTTTCTGTGCAACAAGAAACTATTCATGTTATCTGATGGAATCAAGGTAACTGTTACACAGTTTCGAATCTAATATTAAGTGCAATTGGTAATCTTTGTGCGTAATATAGAAAATATATTATCGCCACGGTGGTCTAGCGGTTAGAACGCTGGCCTTGTAATCCTGGGGTCTCGGGTTCGATTCCCGGCGGTGCCCGAATTTATAACTTGTGTTGGGCAAGGCCGTGGTCTAGGCAACACGGAGTTTTCCTCCGTGGCATCCCAACAATTACTCCATTCACACACAGAAGAAGGCATGGCAAACCACTTCTGGATCATCTGCCAAGAACGTATATGAACAGGTCCCAGTCCGAGAAAAGGATGGAAGGATCCTGTTCATATGGACCTGTCGTCAGACAGAACACTAAATATAAATAAATGTATACAACAAAGCCTCTATCTGTTGGCCTGTAATAGTTTATTTTATAGTTAACATAAATGATCACTACTTTATAAAAATTAACATGAGTCTATATAAAATTACAGTCGTCATTCAAATGTTTCGAAAATGGTTCCGGGGCTTACAATGTAAGGTCAAACATTTTAAGGGCCACACATTTCATGAGTTTACTTTATGTCACTGTTCGACATTCAAGATATCAGACGTGTCTCACACACACACAAAATTGGACTTATCAATTCTTACTTCTGAAAAATTACGAGCTTCTTCTAAAATATGCACAAGGAACTTCTTCAGGTCTCACGTGTAATGGCGGCTAGGCACATCGATTCTCAGTACGACTATCGAGACATTTGAAGCTCTATGTAACAGTGTGAGTCAAAATGTGCGAAAACTGCAGTAGAATTTTTAGATAATACATTCGTATACCTACGCGTCGTGCTAACTTTGTGAAATTTATAAAAGTAATTTAATTTTAATTACCAGTAGATCTACGTTGTACGTCCGACGTACAGAAAATGACCTGTTGAAGCAGTGAGGTAATTACAAACAGAGGAAAGGCGACAAGAGTTTGCCTACCTGTTATTTAAAACGGTTGATCGTGTGAGAATTATGACGTGCTATCAAAAATCCTGTCTTCACTCAATGATCATGAAAGTGTCGGGTGACCTACGATGCCCTGTATTTTAGTTAATTGTTTTTTAATATAGGCATACCTCGTTTTATTGCGCTTCGTAAATATTGCGTTTTTTTTTACAAATTGAAGGTTTGTGGCAACCCTGCGTCGAGCAAGTCTATCGGAGCCATTTTTCCAATAGCACGTGCTCACTTCGTGTCTCTGTGTCACATTTTGGTAATTCTGGCATTGTTTTTTAAACATAATGCTATTGCACACTTAATAGACAACAGTATAGTGTAAACATAACTTTTATATGCACTAGGAAACCAAAAAATTCGTGTGACTCAATTTTTTTCGGTGGTCTGGAAACAAACCCGCAATATATCCGAGGTATGACTGTAAATAGCCACTGTCCCTTGACGTTCACAAATGTATTGACTGGCAATTAGGAAGTTTCAAGAACAGAATAACAACCTTATTTATTTCACTGATATGTAAATGTGTAGTTGTAAATTGCGGGGAGAATTGATGTTTGGTAGAGGAAGATTTTGGGTTCTCCCTCTGCTACACACAATTGCTAAGCTTCACGCTGCATTGGATTTAGCCACGTGTGTTTATTGCGAACGCGTGCCTTCGCCGAGTCACTTCGGTATTGTAACACATCCGGTCTGCAACCCTCTCCATCTTGGTACAATAAGTCCCCATGTGTTTGCGTTCGTGTGGTTTTACGTTAATGACACGTCGGCGGGGGCTCAGAGTTATTTATTGCAATCCCAAGCTGTTTTAAATATTCCAGATTAAATTGATTGATTGTCACATAACCTATAAGATTCTATAGAGACCAAAGATAAATGGAATATTGCTAGAGATAAATCCATATTCGAGTAGTAATAAACTAGCCATGTGCTGGGTTCCCTTTTTGTGTTGTTTCACACTGTTATACCCACATTCTACGTTAATTTCTTGTTACTAGTATCTGTTTCTGTTTACAACCCCTCGTGCTGCATTACTTAATACGTGCGGCACGAAACATGGCTGCTGAATTTTGACCGCTTCTGCGCATGTACTATCACGTGACCAATCAGCTTCTTGTATGCTTACTCGCTTAGCAGTGTTTTTCGTGTTACGTGTGAATGTCGTATTTTGTATATCGTGCGTTTATCGCAGAGTAATTGTTGATAATCATGGAGATGGCTGTCTTCTGGGTTGTTGCGCCTTATTGTCTGGTAGACGTTTACCGACGTTTCAGAGGTCCTTGCTGCCTCCATCATCAAAACGATGACTAAGATTATGATGAAAGCAGTAAGGATCTCTGAAACGTCGGTAAACTTCTACCAGACTACACTACTGAAGAATCTGCCGTGAAAATCTCGAAACCTACAAGTTGATATTTATGTTAATCGAAAGTCAGAGTAAAATTATCCTGTGATTATACAAGCCTATTGTTAAAAACCACAAGAAATTTCTTGATTAGTTGCATAATGATTGGTTTCTGAAAGACAATGGAACCTGTATGTACTTAATTTACTCGGTAAGTTGGATGGTTTGACGTCTATGTGTACTGTCGTTGGTGGTGCATCACTGCATGGACATTGAAGAATATGTTCTGGGACATCACAGCATATGGATGGACGTTAAACATCGCCGGTACGTATGATGAACCACTGTATTACAGACTCGATGACTGTCCATGAACTGAATAATGGAAGTGTGGGCCAGTCGACCGGCTGTCATTGTGCGAATAGTACCGTGGCATGACCGGTGGGGGGGGGGGGGGGGGGGGGGGGGGGGGGGCAGGCATAAATAAGCTATTAGAATCTCCCGGTCGACCTTAACTCACGAAGGTCAACATTTAGGCTATTGCTTATTAACGGAGTGATGGACAGATATTTGTACAAAACACAAGTTTTGAGTTTGTAGCTGTCCGTATGAATTGTAAATAAAATTATATCGACTTAAAGTACCTGAACACCGAAAACATTAAACAGTGTTTCGTGGACTATAAAATTTGGTCATGATATCTAGAAGCATAAACTCAGAATTACGAATCAGCGATTTTCATAGCGTACTTTTGATCATTCGAAATCTTCTTGTTCATTACATGTATCGATATAGGTCGATATAGGCTAGTTAAATAAATTGTGAAATATGTTGTACTAAAGTTGTGTGGTCTTAAAACGCACAGAAAGATAGAATTTAGTTGTGTTTAATTTTTGAGTCATATACGTAGGCTTGTTTTCAGATCTGGTTAACGAAGGTGAATGAGATTGGTGAGCATTTAAAATTTACAAGCGATACAAGAAACCAATTCATAGATGGCTGTATTCTGGGTTGTACTCCCATGTAGTCTGGTAGAAGTTTACCGACGTTTCAGAGGTCCTAGCTGTAGGGTGCTACAACCCAGAAGACAGCCACCTTCAGTTTCACCGCCGTGGAAACCAGAAATCCTACTAAATAATTAATAGTTTTGTAAGGAAATATAAAATAAAGAGGCCACTTGTAAGACCTAGCGTAAATGAGAGAATAATATTAAAATGTGTGGTAATGAAAATGAGGTGGAATTGTTAAAGTCGTTTTATTTCATTAAGCATACGGACTAGTCACAAGATCTTTTGAAGAGAATTGCAAATAATTATATTAAATAACTAGCGGCAAATTTCTTGACTTGTTGACTGTTAGCTAATTCAAGATAAATTCTGCTCCGTAGATTTGCCTAAGAAGCTTTAAATTCCATGACAGAAAAATTAGGCGTAATGGAATCTATTTCTTAACGTGGTGTTGGTGAAAATTTCGAAACGTATAGTAAAGAACCAGTCCGGATCAAAATTATGTTAGCAAGCTTCAAGTCTTCAGCGGCTAATATGGTAATGCACTGCCCACAAAACATTAGGGCTAAGGGAAAGACACGAAAGTGATGATTAATTAATCGGAAAGTATCTGTTGAGTTTACAGTAAGTCTACTACTGAATCTCAAAAACTTTAGATAAAACAACTAAATTGTAAGTGGTGATTAATTAATTAATTAAAAATGACGTATTGAAGTTTTAGTGTCCACTAAATTATTAAAGCTACCACAACTCTGATAAAATAAAGGATTAAGATTAATGATTTATGTCTTCTATCGTACGCACGTGTATTTGTAGAATTAAAAATGTTCGTGGTGAAAGAATTAAGTAGCAACATCGAATCAAAAGAAAGCAAAATTATTTATATATTGAACAAACCTCATAAATTTAGCTTGAGCTATAATTTAGAAATGAAACTGTGAGAAAATAATCAGATACAAGAGCGTAAATTAATTTCTTGGAAATTATGTATGAAATCGATTAATCTATTCAATGATGATACATATTTAAAGTGAAGATCACTTTATTCTGAATTGTTGTGACCTGTAGTTTGGTATAATATTTCAGACGTTTCGGAAATACTTGATGCTGCCATCATCAAGGAGATTTTCCCTAGTCGTGGAGGTAGCAATCGCCTTGATGATGGAGGCATCAAACACCCTGAGACATCGATAATTTTCTACAAGACTGCACTGCGTAACAACATCTTTTTACTCGCCAACGTAAAAATCCTGGATTTTACTATCAAGATATATGTGCATAATTTTCATTAATGGACCTATCTTACAGATTCTTATCAGTAAGCTCACGTTAACCGCCACGGTGGTCTAGCGGTTAAAACGCTGGCCTTGTAATCCTGGGGTCTCGGGTTCGATTCCCGGCGGTGCCCGAATTTATAACTTGTGTTGGGCAAGGCCGTGGTCTAGGCAACACGGAGTTTTCCTCCGGGGGCTTCCCCGGTTTCTCCGTGGCATCCCAACAATTACTCCATTCACACACAGAAGAAGGCAATGGCAAACCACTTCTGGATCATTTGCCAAGAACGTATATGAACAGATCCCAGTCCGAGAAAAGGATGGAAGGATCCTGTTCATATGGACCTGTCTTCAGATAGAACACTAAATAAAATAAGCTCACGTTAATATTTCCAGATAATTATATCGAGGAAGGTTTGAATATTCTTAGTGTTCCAGGTCTTGTTAATGCAACCCATGTTTGTGCAAAATGCATAGGTAACTTAATGGTTAATCCATGCCCATGCCTAGTACCGAGAGTAAAATTTGTACAGAACTATAGCCGATAAACCTGAAGAGAAAGGTCAACTGGAGAGATATAGGATAACATCGAAGGAACACGTTAAAATGTATATTGAATGAATAAGGTGTTATGTGGGTTTACCTAACTCAGAAATAGAGTCGGTTGCAGGGTGATTTCAATAAGGTAATGAATTGTCAGACTCCAAAAAATGCAGTAATTTATACCGACTGAGCAACTGGGGCTACCTTAAGTGTCATGGTGTTCACACCAAGTTTAATGATATTTCAAAAGGCTCCAATTAATAGGTGGACATAGCTACAGATATCACTATAAGATTACCTACTGTTTCCTATAACGTACTAATAAAAATGGCTTCTAGTCACTCTATCAAGCTTTTCCAAGGTCATGACCGTTACCACAAGGTAAATTTTCTCTGTAACAATAAATCGAGCTATATAGGCGTATAGTGGTCGTGGAGCTAAAACTCCGATTTCTCCAGATATCAGCACTAATTTACATAAGATATTGTAGGTGCGTCATATTGTGATTTATTTAAATAGTATTAAAAATAGTCGGTAACCAGCCACGATCCGATACAGTATACCTCCAATCTCTCCTAATACTGCTACGATATTACTTCTCGGTCCAATATACACAACATTGGCATCACTACGACATACAATCATATTAGTGGCATGTGACACAACAACGGATGAAGATACAATATGAAGGATGAGAATATGATAAGAAAAATGAAAACGAAAAATCATTAAAAAATCAGTAAAATTCAGTAATTCTGTTAAAAAGTTTATAACATAACACCTGATGATGGCACTATTGGTAGCCGAAACATGTCGTAAATATTCCACATGTAAATCGAGTACTCGATAAGGAACGAAAAATGATATTTTAATCTTTTAATTATCTTATATTGTGATTGACGGCCAATTTTAATATATTTTTAATACTAATTTACATGTTTAGCTAACTTTTGGTGTATTTCCCTGGCATTTTTCCACCTGACACAGACCGCCTCAGTCTTATAATCGGTGCGTGCGCCTGAGGAAGAATACGAACATTAACGCTCCAGTTGATATTCGAACGTTTAATATCAACTTTTCGTCAACTTTTAACTTCGCTGACAGTAGCTCCGATTAAACAGTGTCAAGTCAAGTAATTAATAAAATGAAAAAGATGTGGTAGAAAGCGATTAAGATCTAATTTTAAGGTACTATATATTCCGGCATTCGAATGGAGGAACTTGGTAAAACCATGGAAACCTAATCGTGGTAGCCGATCTCTCGGGACCTCGTTTCGGCTCATGATAAAAAATTGTTAATATTTACATTGTGTGTGCGTGTCCTATGCGTTTGGTTAAGCACTACAATTTTCTGTGAGTTCAACACTGGCAACCTACTTTTAAAATTAAATTATCATATTAATAATTCAATTACCTAAATCAATTAAGTATAGTTTCAAGTAGGGGAACGACCCCTCGCAAACAACGGGAGAAAATATATCAATATTGGTCTCATAAAGTTATTAGCTGCATCTCATTCGAGTAAAATCATCATTTCTTAATGCTGGGTAGGATCAGTTCAACGCAGAATAAATTTGTGAGGCACAGTTCAGAGATTCACAGACTGGCAATATGTTTTGTGCGTCACACATAGGTTTCTGTAACATTGCGTGTAGAAAAATTAGTTACAGCCAAATATTTACATAGTTTTAGGCGAATAGTTTATGATAATAGCAAATAAACAAATTTTCAAAGAAATTAATCGAATAATATGCTAACCTGTTTATCTATTATTTTTAATAAATTACCATGAAGTTTCAGCGAAGTATCCACAGTGGTCCCTAGTCGATAAGAAAAGTTGAGTGCGGTCCTACGTCTTGAGATGTTGTGGGCCCTTATTGTAGTAGAAAGATCAAAGGTGAGACGGAATTTAGTAAACGGTGTAGTACCTCATGCTTCTTTGGGCGGCAACATCTTTTCCGTTCCAAAAAACTGCCTCCCTAATTGATGAAAGACAGAAGAGAGACAGTTCATTAATTTAATGAAATATTCCGGGACAATTAGCCGCGTCAACTGGTTACCGTAGTAAACCGACGTTTCGGGAACCAACTCTGTCCCCACCATCAGGGTTCTGATGTGACGCGACTGATTGCCCGAGAAGATTTAATTGATTGTACTCGCCGCGAAAGTCTCAAATCTTAGTTCTTTAATTTGTTTTGCACATTACGTTGACAAAGGAATTTTACGCCCAAGAAATAAAAATGTCCACCGTGATAGTAAGATCTTTTTTGAGAGTTTTGATGCTTAGCATTAAATTAGCGTGGGAACACAATTTATAGTCTGCAAGGAATATGAAGTAATAGACTTTTTAATACAGTCATATCAATTATACATAAAAGTAAAATATTGTACTGGGTATACCGATTAAATGTTATTGAAATTTTCAACAAAGATGCGAGAATCCCTGGAGTTTATAAAAATAATAAATGCGCCATAATATAGCGTTATTGGTGTTTACAAAAAAACAAATATACTCCAGTCAAATGTTTCAGGTCTTATCCAGCATTTATTATATGATTTGTCATAATACAGAAGCAATGTTGGTCCTCAGACTTTTAATGTCTGCTGGGTGTTATCTTATCAGTTTCATGGATACTTGAATTCAAACAGCTTTATTCCTATATATATCGCGATTGTAATAGCTACATATAAAATATTCGAGTTATCTTATTGATTAGATCTTGGACAAAATTTTAAGTGGAGTGGTCTATGTGGACATCTTTAAAATTATCCACATTCCACGATAAAAACTAATCTCACATGTTTATAACCAAATATTTCCAACGCGTATTGAATGAATCAAATATATCGGAACAAAACAATGTTTACTATTCCATAATCTTTCAGAAGTCTGGTGGCAAAGCGTACCAGGGCAATGCCACCTGCCAAATACAATTGTGTTACATATTTATTCGTTTTCCTCCAATTAACAAAGCGTGTTAAATAGATCAATACGTATTTAAATTCTCTTCCTCGCCTTTCGGCAAGTAGATAAATTGTAGTTTAATTGACCTTCATGATTAATGTACAGGCCTGTACTAATTGATGTTGTTTTAATATACTGTGAAACTTTGGTGTTGGTGTCGAAAGACTTGAGAAGAATTGATTTTTAAATTTCCTGTCAAAAAGGTAGTTATTAACGTCATTATTATACCTGGTTCCAGAGACCGATTTGACTCCTAGCTATTGAAGAGCGTTTCTAAACTCTTATCCGAGGAGGTTCTTCGAATCTCAAAGCATGTAGCCTTAGTACACGACACAGAAAAACCTACAGAGACCTCTGACTCAAACAAGACTACATAGACCTTTATACCAATACGCAGTGATTCTAAAAACTTTGTACACCAAATCTTTAAAGCAATACGTTTATCTATGTAACATTTAAAATTTTAGTTCTTAGTTAAAAGAAACTCATGGTGTCTCCATCAACTTACTAACTGCCTGGTAGCAGAACCCGAAGGTCCAACACCGACAACACCAAAGCCCGCCACCGGCCACGATCCTAAGCCAACTCCATCCATTTGTCATCCTCACAGCCCACCTCCCTAAGATCCATCTTGATATTATCCTTCCATCACATTCTTGGTCTACTCACTTGTTTTCCTGAAGGATTCCCTGCCAAAATCCTGCGTGCACCGCCTGCCTCCCTCATGCGTGCCAAATGTCCAGCCCATCGGAAAGCGAACTTCGTACCCGAATACACATAATATGCATTTAGAGATATTAAATCTGTATTTTTCAAGAGTTCCCACTTTGGCTACCAGATTGCATCACTCCAATGCCTATCTCACGACTTCTGTCAACCGTGTTTTTTTATCAAAGCTCGTAGAAATGTCAAAAAGTATGATTTTGATGTAGTGCAGAATGGCACAAACCCAAAGCAAATTTCATCAAAATCTGTCCAGGCGGACGGACGGACATACACGAGCTGTCCATAATGCGTTCTCGCTATGCACTTCGTGCAAAGAACTCATAAAATGGAATACATTTAGTGGAAGAATAGGCAATACATGATGAAAACCCAGAATTATTGCGTCACTTGAAAACAAATATAAATATATGGCTCGATAAAACATGGAAGAAAAACGAAAGAATCGAAACATTTTCCTTGATGATGAACTTTACCGTTTCTACTACCATTTGAAAATCCGTCCTGAAACATTCTGCTTTGTCGCGCTTAGAGTTTTAGTAGCCTCCTCCTTTTCGATACAAGGGAATTCAGTTATGGTGACATGTAACACAAAGGATTTTGTCAACGGTCCAGTGTGACTTGGAAATACTAAAAAGCTTTAAGCCTGTAAGCGGACATTTCAAAGTGAATACGTTAGTGTTTCAGTGGATATGTTACGAAAGTCTCGCATTCTGGTCAAAACATAGACACAATATTAATGTTTGTACAAATGCTCTATTCATTACATGAGTACTGTAAGTTGTTTTCAAAAAATTCTTAAAGAATAAATTACATAGCACAGAATACTGTTTGTCTCTAAAGCGACTCTGATACATTCGTTCGGTTTTAAGGCAGCTGTGGGTTCGTGAGGGCGTATTTACTTAAAATAGAGAGAGAGAAAAACGATATGTTTTCTGACTTCAAATCTTTGTCATCCAATTCCTCTGACTAGTATTTTATTCTTCTTTTTGAGGATTAAAATATTAGTTTCCTCAAAATGTTCCCTCCTCTATTCTGCAGCTTTGTGATTGTGTATTATCTGTCTTCCTATGTTCTATTCACATGGTTGTATTTTTAACACGCAACAAAAATGTAATTAAGCCTCCATCTTTGTACACAAGACCCATTACAATATATTTTTTACTGGTAAATATCACCTTTAAATAATACTGGACTGGAATGCAAAACTTAACTCACGATTCTACTAACAGCTGTCTTGTTACTTTACATTTGTTACTTTTAAAAGAAATTATTTTTCTATTACAATATTTTATGAAGCAGGATCTATACTGTACGGAAATTTAGTTTGGGTTTCAGATGAAAGAGATATACAAATATGGCTCCCTGGCTTGTTCTTATATCCTACTTGTTCAGACATTTTTGACGAGATCAGATTCAAACAGGAAGAAATGTCGTGATTGTTTTCTGTGTTTTACGACATAATCAACCGATTCTCAAATGTACTGCACTTGATTGATATTTTAGTAGGAACTATTTGAAAGCTGTGCTGTAAATTACATCATTTTTCGTGGTTTTACTCAGTGAGGTAAGGTTATATAATTTTTTGTTCTTTGGGTTACAGAACAGTTACTTTTAAACAAAAATATACATGTTTTGAATCAGATCCATTGCTTGTTATTGTTTTATTCTTAATTAAAGAGGACAAAGTATCTCACGATGAACACGTTGTACAGAATTAAAGATTAACAAATTTAATACTCTCGTTAATTTAAGACATTCGAACCGACAAATGACCTGGCCCTTCATATTGAAATTATAGGACTTATAAGTAATGAGAATGGATAAAACGTCACAGACCGGAGTTCAATTCTTTTAATAAGTAGCGACCTTTCTCCGGGGCTAAATAGCAATATATCCGTACGCTGCCTAAGTTAAGAATTCAAGGTATCTTTGCCTCCATTCCCTCATAAGCTACATAGTATATTGGTTATATATGATAATTGATTTGCCTTATTTATGTTATTTAAAACTGGCAATTTTATGGTAACAACAGAATATATGTGTATATACAGCCTCTGGATCCTTGTACCAGCAGAAGTTGGGACGTGCAGTGACGTCAAATGATAACTTAACAATAAGAAGATAATCAGGAGACAATTTTCTTGTGAATCATTAGCACAACGTACAGCTAATTTTTACTCAATGGCGAATAGAACTGTCAGTGTGTCCGATGTCCTGGGAGAGTGGGATAAGACCTCCATGATCCCAAATGCTACACGAAAAATTCCTATAAGTTATCACACCCTGACTCTTAACTTTGTAGCCTGCCACATCATTACCTGTATTATAAATGAAAAGTCTTTAACAGAATCTCGTCTAGATTCTTGAATATATTACAATGATATTTACATAAAATATTATTAAATTAAATTGTAACGTAATGTTTGTTGTGTCTTATTGTTTTGTTGTGTCTTATTGTTTTGTTGTGTCTTATTGTTTTGTTGTGTCTTATTGTTTTTGTTGTGTCTTATGTCTTTTTGTCTTACTGTTTTGTTCTGTTGTTTCTTATTGTTTTTGTTGTGTCTTATGTTTTTTGTGTCTTATTGTTTTGTTCTGTCTCATTGTTCTGTTGTGTCTTATTGTTTTGTTGTGTCTTATTGTTTTGTGTCTTATTGTAGGACCACTGCCACCGGGTAAAAACCCATTTGCAGTCAAATAAATCATAATGATAATAATTGATAAACAAACTAAAAATTATCTAGTAAAATATGTGTTAAGTGATAGAAAATGTGGAGTGTTACTAAATATAGTTTTGTAAGGACTTACTTTTATGCCCTGTTAAAACCATCATCTTTTGATTTATATAATATGAATTAGCTTGTTCTTTTGTGCCACTGATGATAACCTCTTGAGGTCGATATTCGTTTGGCATTAGTGCCTTATATAGTGTAAACAGTTTTGTTTGTGTGCATATTTTATATTATATAATAATAATATATAAAATCATGCATAAGAACAAAAACAATGCTTTATAACAAACCATCGTCTTATGAACTGTATGCTTTAATATGAATTAACTTGTTTGTCACTGATGATGATCTCTGACACTAAGTGTCTTTTCAAAGTGTAAACAGATTTTGTTCGTGTGTATGATTTTATATATTCTACCTTACGTCTGTGTTTCTGTTTGGGGTTAGTTTTTGTTTTGAGAAGTAACGTAGAAGGATGTTAGGAGAATTTTTTGTCGTAAGAAATATTAAGCAAAAGAAGATACAAAGAAAACCATGGTAATAAGAATCACAATTTATATATATATATATATATATATATATATATATATTGTGCAAGGCCGTGGTCTAGGTAACACGGAGTTTTCCTCAAGGGGCTTCCCCGGTTCCTCCGGGGGCTTCCCAACAATTACTCCATTCACACACAGAAGAAGGCAATGGCAAACCACTTCTGGATCACCTGCCAAGAACGTATATGAACAGGTCCCAGTCCGAGAAAAGGATGGAAGGATCCTGTTCATATGGACCTGTCGTCAGACAGAACACTAAATATATATATATATATATATATATATATATATATATATATATATATATAAAAACAAAATGGGAATAAATATTATAAGAATGGGGAATGCAATAATTACATACACAATTTAAGTTTTAAAGCCCTAAAGAAAGCGAACACTTGGGAGTCCAAGACACTGGTGAGAGGATTTTATTAAACAGTTCATACAGATTAAAGCCGTGAAATTATTTTATTGGAGTCAATTGTATCATTTTAGTTCCTGTATTCTGTGCAAACAGCAATAAACTGTCTACAAGAAAAATTACTTGAAAATAAAATAAAATAAATAAACCGGTTGCTTCGACACGGCTAGGAAATGAAAGTGTGTGAAATTCCTAAGGAATTTTTCGGTTCCTAAATGCGGGTAAAGGAAGTAGTTATAATGGAACTCATAACAGGATTACAGAACCGAGAACCGTCTTAATAGTGACCTAAAAGAGAATCAGACAATTAGCTCATATGAGTCGGTCGACTAAAGGTTCTGTCGAGCAAGTATCGATCAGGGGTCGTCATTTCATATCGATCCTACGTACGTGCGTGTGAAACTCTCATACAAACCAAGTGCTCACATGTGTCAGATGGTCAATCGTGGGTTACCTTTGTTTATTAAGGGGGAGTATAAACGAACTTGTTTATGAAACATTAACAAATGTGCACACACGCATTATTTGATAACGGTACTGAAATGCGTTACTAACAATACAAACATAGCTCCGGTCGATAAAGGATCTTCCACATTTGCCTACTGCAAGACTTAAGTCTGCAAACTTTATGGGCTCATGTTATTGATACAATCGCTTTAAAGGAATTTTGAAACTTACCATTGCCGTCAAGGACAAAATATTTTAAGCTGATGTTCGTCTTAAAGTATTCAAGCTTTTAGTCCGTACCTCAAATAAAACAATCCATAACTAAAATGGCTGTCTTCTGGGTTTAAATGTTGGTGAACCAGACTACACGGCGCTACAACCCAGAAGACAGCCATCTTCGGGCTGACCTCAAATCATACCTAAACCTGCGAATATTTTATATTTGGCTGATGAGAAATAGAAATACGTGTATTGTTACATCCTCCCCATTATCCTTGAGTACCCTTAATAGCACCTAAAAGCATTTCAGAGTCGAGTTCTGTTACCATGCCCCCCCCCCCCCCCCCGCCTTCCGTGAAAACAAAAAATGGTCTCTGACGCCCAGGTATTAAGCTAATTCCGACCTGGGTGAGAGACCACAGTCCACTGACTGACTATACAGCGCATCTTTACATTATATGGCTTTATGGCTATGGAAATGCGCGCCCGAGGCTCTGAACGTCAGTATTGCTACCTTTAACAATTCCTCGGCCATCGTGGCTGAGAATGAGTCTCTGTATTATAAACAGCCAACAGCACGTCTGCATTCTTTTGTTATTCATGATGAGTACCTGTTAAACAGTTACATTGTATCAAATTGCGTTATTCCAAAATAGTTAAGGCAGCTCCTAACCTGCTTCTGGGAATACAGCGTCTATAATTATAAACACATACTTGCAATAGACTCTAACAGACAACGTAAAGTTAACTACGCAGTTTATACAAAAACCAATTTCATTCTTCTTTACATTGAATAATGCCAAGTTGCTTTTATACAGGCCTCAGAGCTGTTTGTAATGGTGTTAGATGCAAAATGTTATATTTTACAAGTGCTGCTGTCATTAGGCAGCTTTTATAAATATTTATAAATCCCACTTTAATTCTGCGTTATTAAATTTACTCATGAGTCCAAATGAACTTGCTTTAAGTACAGCATTTAATTTTGAGTGTAAAATCAACACGTCACTGATAGGCCAACCAAGTATGATAGAGACTTTATAATAATTCAGAGGTCAAGGAATGGTGGGTCTATACCTATGGCGTTGTGCTTAGTTAAGCACTGTGGGTGGTTACGAAGTTTTCGAGAAAAAGACATTGCTTGCCTATTTGTTTACTAAAACACTAATAACATGTTTAAATTATAATAAGGCTCACTTAGAGACGCACAACGGTGTTAATCTCGAAGCTATACGACTGTTTTTGGTCTTATTACAGATCATTCTGCAGCTTTCGTACGTCCGAGACCTCAGATTTCTTATGCAAGATTTGAGGTTCGTACTTCATTAAAAATAACGATGTTGTACATCTGGGTTGTGAGATTGTGTAGTCTTCTAGGAAAAATTTCTTCCCTGAAGATGGAGACAATATTTTACTCCGAAACGTTGGTATGTACCGACGAGTCAATACGGCGTCACAACCCAGTACAACATCGTCACAGATTTCTTCTATGTAATAAAAACATTTGACAGCCGCGGTTGAAAATTCTGGCTACAGATGGGAAGCTGTGGTCGTTAGTTTATTCCTGTAACACAGTGCGTTCACTGATGAAGTTGAACGCAACTGTCACTTTCTCTGCCGGCATGAACAGCTAACATTTTGTTAAACTGATTTTATTCTATTTAAGGTTTAAATGCGTCATGTTTGTGTTTTATAATTAAAATATATAATAAAATTCAGGTCAATACACAAACTTTATTTAGATGTTAACCTATATTTAAATAACCCGATTTTTAACACAATACAAGTCATTGACTCAAGCACCTGACACCCTCTACCTATATATACGACCCGCATCTATACACGAAACCAGTCCACGAACAGACAGTCAACCTGAGCAGACGTAGTTACACCGTACAACACGATTCATGGTATGTTATTGTGTTCTTACTGTTACAAATATAGAACAATATTCCAAACTTATTTACATATAAATGAATAACTCCCAAGTTTATTAATTTTATTTACAGAATAATCAAAAACAAACATACGATGCATAAAACGGGAGGATCAGCGGAGCACATGCTATAATAATGAACAAAACGGACGAATAAATTGAAAGACATGCATTGTAATATAAAGTAGTTTTAAAGGATAACACCTGAAGATGATGCTTCGCATCGAAACATGTAGTGAATGAAGGCGCTCTATTGTAACATCGTTGTAGCGATGAATGGCGCAAATTTTAAATTTTAAATTTTAACATCTAAATAAAGTTTGTGTATTGACCTGAATTTTATTATATATTTTAATGATTTTATTCGTTTCATTCAGCGATATTTGACTTGCATCAGGAAAACCTTGTAGCTTGTAGCTCTTGGCTTTGAGTCATGCAGTTCCAACTATTGTATGAGCCAGGTAGTAACAGTTGCTTTCAACTTCATCGCTGAACCTAATATACGAGGTGCGATCAAAAGGTTTCCAGACTGCGCCTATAAAAACCCGTACACTTATCTCAGGTATTAAATTCATCCATCACCCTCGAAGTAGTTCCCCTGGGAGTGAACACAACGATCCCAGCGCCGCTGCCAAGCCTGGAAGCATCCCTGGAAATCTTTCTTTGTCAGCCTGTCAAGCACCATCTGCGATTCTGCCTGAATCTCTTCTATCGTCTCAAATCTCCTTCCCTTTAGCTGAATTTTCATCTTTGGGAAGAGGAAGAAGTCACACAGAGCTTAGAAAGGAAGTTGGGGTCGGTTCTTGCAAGATCTTTGAGCTCCTGACAAACGAGAAGTCGATTCTGCTTCTGGTCCTCAGACAGGAGCCTTGGCACAAACTTGGCTGCGATGCGTCGCATGTGGAGTTCTTCCTTTAGAATCAGCTGACAGGTCCCATAGCCTATCCCAACAATGTCGCACAAGTCGTTGATGGTACGACGTCGATCTTCGTGAATGGCCTGCCGAATCTTCGTAACATTTTCGGGCGTTGTGCTCGAAGATGGTCGTCCAGAACGCTCGTCATCATGGACAGAGGTTCGGCCATTTTTAAAACGTGAATGCCACACAAAAGTTTGTGTACGACCCATTGCGGACTCCCCAAATGCTTGCCTTAGCATTTCATAGGTTTCCGTAGCCGTTTTGGCGAGTCTTTGGCAAAGTTTGATGCACACGCCATTCCGAAATCGCAGGAGGGTCGGTGTAATGCACTACCAAAACGCCCGTAACTAAGAAACAAATGCTAATTCGATGATGCCGGCTGGCACACTGATTCACTATGAATGTAGGCCGCACCCCCTAAAGGCAGAAGCTCGTACTACATCCGGTTCGCCCTCTATTGACACAGTCTTTAAACTTTCCGATCGCACTTCGTACATTTTATTTCCTACGCTCTTCAGAAGCGTTTGGTAATTACAATAAGGTCTATTGTAATTACCAAACGCTTCTGAAGAGCGGCCTACCAAACACAAGGCGATCGCTTCACATTACAGTAACTACAAGATGTTTCCACAAATTTTCATTTCACTCTAAAGTGAGATGTGGTTTTAGAATGATTAATCGATTTTTTTAGGGAATACTACACCAAGGATATAAGGTCAACAACTCTATTATTTGCTTATCACTGTGTCAAATTTAAATAAAATTTTAAGGAACTTGTTATGTTGCCAGCGGCCACTAAACCTCTACACCTGGAATTTTTCTGTCATTATTAATGCTAACTATTATGACGAATGTGCGAATTCCTGAGGTGTCAGCATCATTAGTGATATTTTATGTAGTTTCCCCTTAATATAACTGATTCAAACAATTTTAAAGAGAGAATAACCGCGCAATATGTTTATTTACGTGGCTTTTAAATCTTGACAGTCTGGCTAATACTGTAGTGAATTTTGACATCTGTAAGTTGTGGTAATCATATCCAAATTCATGTAAAAATTATTTTTATACGCCATATTTAATATAGTTGTCTTCTGTTGTTGAGAAGTATAGTCTTGTCGAAGTTTACCGACGTTTCGGAGGTAGTTGCTGTCTCTGTCATCAAGGCGGCATCTCTGAAACGTTGGCAAACGTCTACTAGAGTACACGGCGCAACAGTCAGAAGGCAGGCATCTTCAAATTTACCGCCTAGAGAACCTCAAATATCACTTCATTTAAGTTACAAACATGACAAATGTGGAAAAAAATTTGTTTGTAATAGACTTAACCCGCTAGTAGTAATTACGCACGGAAATTGATCACTACATGGTACAAGTAAGCGTTTTAACGTTAGATCTTGTTACATAAACTGAAGCGTTTGCAGGAAAGATGTCACTAGTTTCTGCCATAACCTTTGTTGTTTGCAGATTTTTGAGCCAGAAAAAAAAATATTTCCGTGATACTACGCCAAAGTGTAGACGTGGTCAGTTCCGTGACAGCTCTCTGCCCAGTCCTCTCAGCTGACTGGCTCTGTGTCGTGCAGACTTTGCTAATGGCCTCTGTCACGCAGGAAGGATGGGCGAACAAGGCGGCCTTCATTGAGGCCGGCTCGCTCGGTGTCGCAAGTATGCGTCAATACCAAACTTCCTTCGTGTCATTACACGGCTTGATCAGAACTAAGACGAACTGTCACCTCGTTTGACGTCTGATTTATTCAGAGACAAGTTCTTGAGAGGATAAATTCTTTTAAGTTTTATAGCATTCTTATAGGTTAAGCATCAAGATATTTTACGACGCTCTAAGTCACTGATGATATTAAACTTCAATGAAATATGTAGTATGCCTGTGAATGATAATTTAAGACAGACGACAGAAGGCCCCTGCACCTTTTGGAAAAGAGGCTTTGTGGGCCCCAGAGTCGGTCTGGACGCAGAGGCTGGAGGAAAAATCCTTTGCCTCTACCGGGGTTCGAATGCCGATCGTCCAGTTCGTAGTCAGTCACTATACTGAGGCAGAAACAGACGTCAGCCATCACTGAATTTCAGTATAGACCTTTATGGTGATACATGTAGCGGATATTGTCAGTTTTGGAATAAGGAAAAATATAATTCAAATCCAATGTCTTGCACTTATAAAAAAGTAAATTTATTAGAAATAGTAGCAATAAATGATGAGACAGGTAGTGAGTATGTCAAGCATGAGGGAGATAAGAAATATCTATAAAATCTTTGCTGGAAAACCTGAAAGAAACTGACCTCTTGGAAGCCTAGATTGAAATGAAAAATTAATTCGATATTGTTTGCAAAACCTCATTGTAACTTATTCGCATGAAATCTGAAAGAGACTGTATAACTTTAGTCCTTTATTAAAGAACATATCTTATCTAAATAATATTTTAATATTTAAAATTAAAAATAAAAATAAAACAAAACACATAAAATCACCTTTACAAAGTTAAGACTTTATGTTAAGGAAACTGTTTGCTGCTTATTCCGAGAACCAAATGAAACCCAAAAAGCGCTTACGTAAAAGACACACCAGGACACGAACCCAAGACAACTTATATACATAGTCACAAATGCCCTGAAATAAGTTTACTTTAAGCAATAATTTAATTACTTTACGTTCGTTTAAGTTTCTCGAGCATGAACTAACTGTGGCTGAAAGAAATCAGTTCGATACGAGACAAATAATTGGAGCCGGCCGGTAATAAAACCATTAAAAGCGCAAAATTATTTTATTTTAACCCTCCTTTGTTCCAAAGCTTTGCCCAAGGGGCCCGACGCTGAATTATAAATAAATAAACAGAGCAGTTTCAGTTTTATATGAGGTTATAGGCTTATTCTTTGTTTTGTAGTTGTGTGAACTCAGGCTTCATGAGGCCGTGCCAAGCCTCGCTTGATCCTTTATTTCTTCATCTGAGACTGCCAATTATCATCAAGTGTGTGGGACCCGCTAATCACTGGTTAAACCATCTCCTTACCCCTAAACGCGACCTGTGTTTCTCCAGTGTAAGGGTGGGCTCTTAATTTCATTTGATGTCCTAGTGAGGTTATTTCTAAGAATCTCGTAAAAATAGTTACGTTGTTCAGGCCTGTTTAAATAATCTCAGTTGGAGCTTTAACGGCGACTGAACTCAATAAAACCTTCTCAGGCAACAAGCCGTGTTAGTTGTGGACAAAGATCTGATATTTTCAAGTAGTCGCCATCATAACGATGATGGGTTTTGTCCACAACTAACACGGCTTGTTGCCTGAGAAGGTTTTATTGAATCTCAGCTGCTCGCTGTTTAAAGACACCCAAAATACATAAAAGTATTATTAATAATCATGCATGAATAATATCCTAATTTCCAAGTGATGTTCAAGGTTTTGCAATACGTAAGGATATCAATCTGCGGTTGAACCCATACAATTCTTTTGCCAAAACTTAGTTATACGCCTGATTCATGCTTAAATTGTGATAAACTATATAGTTTTATACAACGTATATCGGAAGTTTCTAGCCAGACTTTCAAGAAATATTCCTTGCTTTAATTTGAGTCGAAATAAACATACTTCAGTCCGATGTTGAACAGTTATAGGGATTAAGGACAAGAGAAGTTTTAAATAAAATGAGTTGTTACACATGTGTTAACCAAAACTTCATAGCCAAAACAAGATCACAGTAACTGTCGAAGTGTCCTTGGATTTCTCAGCCCGCATCAGTGACTGGGAGGCTTCAGAAATGTTCTCAGGACGATTCTATATATGCTGACTCGTTGCAAAAATGCGAAGAAGCAGTTTGGGTTTTCTGTTAACCTTTGTTTCGTACAAAGACCCTCCATCATCAGGGCGCCCTATAGATGTAGGAGGCAGGTATCTGTAAATTACAAGGCTCATAATTCAGAAAGACCGAAAGACAGACATCTTAATCTCAAGAATGTTTTCTTGTGTATTCACATTTCGTAATACATCCGTTTCTTAAAAATTTCTCTTGTCTTTATCTATGTTACTTTTCAACTTTGAACCAAGTTATATTTGAACATTACGGCTTAGACTGACCCGAGAAAAATTCCTTATAATTCTGACACAAACCTCCTGGAACACCTCCTATATTAAGGCCTACATAACCTATATTTGGCACTTGTAATTTTTCCGCAAATAAGTTTCCTAGGTCTGTAAGAATCGAGATAGCTCATTCAGTACAGAGATTAAGCTAAGGGCATAAGGAACATAGTTCGAATCTCTAAACCGCGTCCTGACCGGCTCTGGAGTCCACCCACATTCCTAACCAATTTGTACCTGGTAAGAATCAGCCGGAGCGTGACGCTAAACTGACACCGAGATTAGAAAACTTCGTGGAGCCATATCCCCATTCCCCCATACGTCTTCATGTAATTGGACTTAATTATACGCCTGGGACTACTTTAACTGCTAGCTAGCTTACTCTAAGACACAAGTAGAGGATAAAATGACCACACAGAGAACAGTTATAAAGTACAGATAAAATGTAGGATTTTAGGTTTTCACAGCGATGAGTATGAAGTTTGCTGTCTTCTGGGTTGTTGCGCTGTGTAGTCTGGTCGATATTTACCAACGTTTCAGAGGTCATACTGCCTCCGTCATCAGAGTATGAAGATTTCTGTCTTCTGGGTTGTTGCGCTGTGTAGACTGGTCGATGTTTACCAACGTTTCAGAGGTCATATTGCCACCATCATCAGAGTATGAAGATTTCTGTCTTTTGGGTTGTTGCGCTGTGTAGTCTGGTAGACGTTTACCGACGTTTCAGAGGTCATACTGCCTCCGTCATCAGAGTATGAAGGTTTCTGTCTTCTGGGTTGTTGCGCTGTGTAGTCTGGTCGATGTTGACCAACGTTTCAGAGGTCACATTGCCTCCATCATCAGAGTATGAAGATTTCTGTCTTCTGGGTTGTTGCGCTGTGTAGTCTGGTAGACGTTTACCGACGTTTCAGAGGTCATACTGCCACCGTCATCAGAGTATGAAGATTTCTGTCTTCTGGGTTGTTGCGCTGTGTAGTCTGGTCGATGTTTACCAACGTTTCAGAGGTCATACTGCCTCCATCATCAGAGTATGAAGATTTCTGTCTTCTGGGTTGTTGCGCTGTGTATTCTGGTAGAAGTTTACCAACGTTTCAGAGGTATACTGCCTCCGTCATCAGAGTATGAAGATTTCTGTCTTCTGGGTTGTTGCGCTGTGTAGTCTGGTCGATGTTTACCAACGTTTCAGAGGTCATACTGCCTCCATCATCAGAGTATGAAGATTTCTGTCTTCTGGGTTGTTGCGCTGTGTGTTCTGGTAGAAGTCCACCAACGTTTCAGAGGTCTTTGCTGCCTCCAAAATTAGGGCGATGTTCTTCGCCCTGATGATGGAGGCATATCTGTATCGTTTAATTTTAAGTTCTATGTATCTCTATAGACCCTATATTTAATTCTATATGGTAATAGAATTCGTTACCGAACTGTGGCATCTAGGAGGCGATCAAACGCTGATTCAAAATTTTTGTTATCAGATTTGCGAAAGCTAAGAAATTGCACTGTGTTTTGGTAACCGTTGTGAAGTTGAGCGTCTTCTGGGTTGCTTCGCCGTGTAATCTGGTAGAAATTAACAGACGTTTCAAAGGTGATTACTACTTCCATCATCAGGGCGAGCTTTATTTACATGGTCCACATTATTATTATTTTGGTATAAAATTCCTGTATCGAAATAATGTGCAGAATAAATTGCAAACAGGCTCTTTACTGACTTTCCTTTAATTAAGAAGGCAATTATTCTTGAATGGAAACGATTGGCTTAAGAGCAAGTCGTGGATAATTTATTTTAGATTCATGGAAATTTATGAAAAATGCTAGGCATACAGGTTCACATATTACTAGTTTTCTTCAGCATATTTGTATATTTATATTTTTTATTAACTGTTCACTTAAAATTACGTAAAAATTACGAGGTAACTATTTTTTCACCATGCAGGCTGATACAATATTATGAAATGTATCGACAAATGTATAACTTATGAGACTAATATTAATGTTTTATGTCCAGTTGTTTATAAGGTGTCATTTCAATGTTGGAATTACAATTTCAAACGTAAACACTCGGTTATAAAGACTCCGAGAATTCGAGTACAGGACTGGAATAAAGAGTAAATAATTGATGTTAATTTAAAGGAAAAAAAAATACATTTTCAAATATACGCTAATTATATAAACCTAAGTAATGTCTACCTGCATAAATGCTTGAGACAAAGTTGATGCCTTAAAGGAGGAAGATTAGATTATTATTTCACAGAATTTTTCTTTGTAAGATGTAGGCATATTTTAGCTAGGGGGCGAAAATTCTGAACCGGTTTTCATGGTGGTATGTAGGCCCTAGAGGAAACCAACTATTTGTGCCATTAACTTTTATAACATTAAGTTTATCCCAACCTTCCTAAGGGCATGTACAGGTGTCTCCTTATCGCTTTTTTCCTAGTGACAGAAAAGAAATGCGTTAAGTCTACTATAGACAGTCTAAGATCTATTTTAATTGAAATTTGACGTGAAGTGCTTAGTCTTAAAATGAACAAGGTTACAATGGGTACAGTTTCTCATCAAATTTATTCACATTAGCAAATAACATGAGCAGATAATGAAAACCAAATTCGTCCGCGTCGACATTATATGCTCGTTAGGAACATTTAAACTGCTTTCGTCACGAAACAAATAGTCTTGACCCAAAACAAATAATAATATTCAGATTTCGGACTTATGTACATGCATATTTTAAATTAAATTAGTTAATGAGGTGGTGTATCTCTAATGAATAAATATTGTAAAATCTGGCAGTTTTTTAGATTTGAAGTTCTCAGTGAGGCTCATACGAAGATGTCTACTAGGTTGTTGAGATATATAGTCAGGTAGAACAAGCACTTCTGAAACGTCGGTAAGCTTCTACTAGACTACACGTAGACACAGCGTAGAAGAGAGCCATCTTCTGTCAGTGTTTTTCCCAGAATTTGTTATAAGAACTTGCAATATTACCTTGCATTGATAAATTGATTCGCCGTTTTGAAGGACCAGAAAAATATTAATTCATTTCTTCGTCATACAATCTGTCTACATTGTGCGCATGAAAAAAATCTCCGACTGATATAGTAAAAATTGTTATTTAATCAGTGAAATTAAGGAGGGCTATAGTAAAGATTTATTGAAATCTGACGATGGTGTAAAACAATCTTTATTGTTGTGTTTTTAGAAATTTTCCAACTTCTGGTATTATAAACCACGCAACATTTCCAGGACTGGATGTGTCCACTTTTTAAGGTGTAAAGAGGAGGTCTTCTCTGTGGGGTCCGTTACAATGTGCTAATCCCATCATTTGACCCCTCCTCCTTTTCTACATCTGAAGACGAGGGCAGATTAAGATTTTATGTGTGTTTTATAACATCAGACGATGGACAATGTCTCAAAACACAACATTCCAGACCTGTTTCAGTGTTAGGCTATCAAGACAAATATCTTACTTGCATTTCAATGATGAATTATTATTAGTATTATTAATAAAGAGTTGAATGGAATTGAATATTTCACATCTTCAGTTTCTGTCTCCATTTTGGGATGTGTTTTGGGTGGTGGTTAAAATCTAATGTATATGATTAAGCACGTTTTTTATGTTTTTAATTCTTGCACGAAATTTTGAATTTAAAATAAATGTAACCAAAAAAAAACCATGAATAATTTTCATAATTTCCTATAAAATATTGCATTGATATGGTGTCCATATTCATGTGCATGTCTAATTTACCAATATCTTCTTTACATAGAATCCGTAATTCAACTTCAGTTACGTTGGGATAAAATTTGTTATCCCTGAGTTGATATTACCATAATGTCTAATGTATTGATTGGTTTTCTCTGACTTTTCCTCAGACAAATTTTCTTCTTGAGACACGCAACTCCAAGCCATTTAAACCGAGTAGACTCTGGCCATATTTTTCATGACGCGATGTTTAATCTTCTTATATACCAAGTCCTGTAAAGGGTTCTAAATATCTCGTTTGTTTTGAAACACGTAAACATTCAACTTCGTATGAAAGGGTCAAAATATTTGTTCAGTAACAATATCGACAAAAGATACAAACTTACGAACTCCGTAATTACAGTTTAAAGTGCACTGTTTATTTCTTGTCTTCCTGTCGGATGTGTTGCTGTGTGCCCTGTCATGTTGTTTGAGCCGGTTCTTATTTCAAACACCTGTGCAGCACCTAAAATATTCACGACCGCAGTCAACACTGAAGCTGCTTATAAAGCCACGCCAAGCTCCGAGTGTTCATGACACGCCAATCATTCAGTCTTATTACGAATTATACAAATCTGTTTCGTATTCGAGACGTCCTGAATTCGAATCCCAGCCCAGAGTCCACTTATCCTCATTGGCGCTTTCATAATTGCCTCCGCAGTAATGACACTTTGACTCGTTCTTACCATATCATTCAGAATTTGTAATTCGGATTCACCTTCACTTTCAGTGTCTAAACTACATATTCTGAATCTTAAAGGACGATTTTAAAAAGGTTATATTAACAAACGAAGCAGGTAGTACAAACATCTATGTTATCTTTAACAGCAAGTTATCTTAAGCCTTATTTTCGGCTTTCCCAAAATAAAATTATTTTCTGTGACCGTAAATAATACCGTGGTAGGTAGCAAGGATTTCATAGACGCCCTAAATTCCCCAGCTGTGACTTCTATCTCCCGTCCTCCCAACAAAATTACTTATGATACGAGAGTTAAAGCCTGGAGATTGAAAGAGGCTAAACTTATGTGTGTTTAGTAATGCAGTTAAGGGATTCTCAACATCTGTGACAGTTTCAATAATCACACATCAACTAGCCCTGCAATATAGAAGTTCTGGGTTTTGATGCCGTTAGACTCCTACGTTTTTACAAGTCAATACTTCGGAAACACATTCACTGCATCTTCAACCGAGAAGAAAAATTATCGTCATTCCCACCACCTTCTGTTGCTTCTTCTCGCTGTTTTCCTCAGAACTCTCTTTTCGAAAACTTTCAGTCTGTGTCCTCTCGATATGAGAAATCAAATTTCACTTCCTTACAAAACAATTAAAATTATTCTTTTATTTATTCCAGAAGAAGAGAACCAAAATATTCTTAACCGAGTCATAGCAAATAAATATTAATATGCTCCTAATTTCTTCGTGATGTAATTTCTAAATATTTTAAATTTATCTTTCGTTTCATGGACTGTTAAAACGGCCTTAAAAGAGTCTGTCACGACTTCACCTTTCAATGTAATGAGTAGAATGTTTTGACATATTATTATTGTCATTATGACAGGCATAAGCCTTTAGTGTGTTACCTTGTGGCCGTCATGGATGTGTTTCACCGTCTCACCCGGAAACAGTTTGCCAATAAGTGTGTTAGGTTAATGAAAATTTTATAATTCACAGAAACTCACTTTTCTGCAGCCAACGACGATTGCATTTGGCATTGAAGGGACCAGTAGCTTGTGAAGTAGATGAATGGTCATGGACTACTTTGTCAGCAGACTCAGCAGGCAGGACACACGGGGAAGCTGTCAAAATCTTACCGGGTTCTATGTAACACCGCTGTGAAAACTTCAAATTATACATAATGATTTAATATTTTCTCTACGGTAATAACTAATTTTGAGTTCTAAGTTATTGGAAGTGCTATTCTATCTAGCCAACTAATTATTTTTGTGAATTTATTAAACCAAGCGAACTTATTTTACACCAGCAATTTAATGTTTTACTTTGATTCATACATAATAAGTACTGTTACGATTTATGTGACTTAATCGTATTTAGCAATATAATTTATTTTTCATACCCAAAATGACCCCCTGATATCCTCAAATTTATGCCTAAAGCCACAGAAGGACACTGGATTGAAGGCAGTAGTGGTAAATACTCAAATATAAACTAATTTTTCAACAGCATTTAAAATAAAAAAAGTCTTGAGCAGTTCAAGAGAATTGAATGGCAGACAAACTGCTTAGGTCCAAAAGAGGAAGATAAGTTGGTAAAATATATTTCATACTTGGATAAAAGTGTGATCGCTCTAACAACCTGTGATATGGGGCGCCTTGCATTTCAAACAGCTGAGGAAATTATGTTCATTAGAGCCCCTTTCAGATAGGGACCACAATGTACCGGGTCAGAGTTTGAAAATTTATCTAAAACGCCTTAAACGCTCAAAATATCTACATGTTATATATTGAGAAAGGTCAAAATAATTTTTAATGAGTTTTTGACAGGGAAAAGATTGTCTGATGTTTTGAAATCTTTAGTTTCTGAGACAAAGTCCACGTTAAAGTAGTCATACTTATTGAATTTAAGTTTATTTACAATTTTGCGTGCGTTTATTTGCATGAGCCAGTAATACCCGTGACACCGTTTTCACGAAACATTTTAGTGGGACAGATAAACAAAGCAGTAACCCATTTATATATATATATCCAGAGCATATATGCCTAGTTCCCTCAGAACTTTCAAATTAATGTTTGCAAATTTATGCAGAAGGGTTACAAACACGTCCTCATTTTCTATTCTTTTTGATCTTATTATATGTTTTATTATTCTTCCGTTCTGAATAACGTAATTAAACAATATAAGAAGAACAATCTTTAACATAACCCTCGTTAAGTGGCGAATGTACGAAGTGGGGCCCGTTAATTGTAAGGTGTGTAATGCTTTTAACATATTCTACAGGCGTCGAGATTGAACACTCAGCTTAACGACATCGCTCTGTTCTATTGGGTGATATTTCTTTGTCTGCGATCGACGTATCACAAACAAACCGAACCTTCTGGTTTCTCCAGGCGGGCAGTGGCGCACCTGGCTGCCGGTCCACCTTGCACCTACGCCCCGGGCAAATTCTACCTGATTCTACAGGAAACATTGTTTTTCAGGTTTCCACAAACTCGCGTTGTGCAGCTCACTTGTCAACCT
Organism: Zootermopsis nevadensis; assembly: GCF_977971745.1. Classification (NCBI taxonomy): domain Eukaryota; kingdom Metazoa; phylum Arthropoda; class Insecta; order Blattodea; family Termopsidae; genus Zootermopsis; species Zootermopsis nevadensis. The sequence continues at coordinate 7,134,750 of NW_028259142.1, forward strand.
GTCAGTTTCCACCTCACCTCTGTGTCACAGTAATAATGACTACGACAGTCCACGTGTTGGTATCAGGGCTATTATTCGATTGACTAACATTAATCAACTAAGAATGTAAATTCGCTTTATTTTTTTTCCTGCACCTCTATTTCTTGGAGAACGTACCCCCTTCTCTAGAATATGTGGCTTTGAAGCCGTTATTTCGGCAGATGGTAGGATTTTTTAGACGAGGGGCCGACCTCTTAAAAGAAAACATAACATGGAAAGACGGAAACAAACATATATATCTTTAGGGGGATTCGAACCCGAAACTCTAATATCTAGTAGATCGCTCGACCACTAGGATCGGCGGATTTAGTTACTAAATAACGTATCTTTAATTAAATTGATAAATACAAAATTTGAGCTTTTTAGTAGCTAAATGCAATAGATCTTCCAGGAAAGAAATTCGGACCTTTTTGTGTTAGAATTAACTATGAAAGATTATAATACCATAATTTCATAAATACCATCAGATTCCAGTAAGAAGGTTTGTCTATAAACAGGAACAGAGTAGGCTATGTTATCGGCTTATAGGCCGTAAACGAAGGATAACCTAAGAAATCCCACGGTTAAGTTAAAACATTTGGAAACGATAGTATCAAATGAAAATTATATGCAAGAAGGATCAAGAGTAAATTAATTACTGTTAATGCCTGATGCTAGTCAGTTTATAACAATTTATGTCTTCTATTTAAAATTTAACAGAACCATAGTATCAAATAATATTCAGATTTATCAAACAGTGGGAAACATTTTTAGTAAGGGACAATGTTTTAGGACAGTATTTATCATGACGCCACAGCTTCAAGGTCGTGTCAATTCTTCTCCTAGACAGACTGTATTAGATCTTAAAACAAACTTATATGTACTCGTTTCATGCGGTTCGTTTTACGGTCTAATTGTAATGAATCTTCAGGTGCCACAAAGTACAGAGAAATTCTTCACCAACTGAACGACTACTAGCTTCTAAAGTAGAGCTCTGATCCGCTGACTTAGTTACAGAAAATAATTATCATTTCGCGAACAGAAATTTCCGTAAGTATTTCTGGAAATTTAGAACTGTCAACTACGAATATTTAAATGGTACGTGGGCCTAAGCTATTAATGGAGCGTTCTTAGCCAAGTTATTACATTTATTCTGCCATATAATCAATTCTACAAGGAAATCACTGTCACGTAATATATTGTCTATTCCATGTCGATTCATTGTACATTTATAATGCATCATGTTATGTTTTTGGTTGGAAGTGTCTGTCACATTTCAGAACACTGGTGCCGTCTGGAAAGAACGCCTTTAATTTTAATGCGATCATAAGAACACGTAAGAATAAACGAATAATTAAGAGACCAAATCATGCGTGCATTCGCCATATTTATCTCAAATAAGTAAATATATTTTGATTAAATTTTGTTCTTGACATTAACGTTAAGCACTGTAGGTCAAATGTAAGTTTGGTCCATATCGGTCAATTACAACTGTAACTTTACATGACCTCAAATCGAACTTTATCTATCAAAAATTTCACAGATGTCTAAGAAATGCTGATTTTTGATAAACTCAGCCAAAAGAATTTCCTAATATTTACACAAAATTAATCGCGCTAAACAATTATAATTATTGTGTATGCAAAGAAAGATTGTTTGATGCACATTTAGAACCTATTAACATTTTAGGATATTATTTATTACGAAGACGAGCAAGAACGTAAATATTTTGTAAAATATGCGATTCTTAAGGTGGTCCACGGTCTTAAACCTCTCATTTTTCTACACGCCTAAAGAAATAGACATTTGCTGCTTGGACACCAATAGCAACGTTAATTGTGCTTTTATTTAGTGGTATTTTAATTTTTGTATTGTTAAATTGTAATGAAATGCGACTTTTCGGATAAACTTAGTAAACATGTTGTTATTTTCAAAGTTCGTTTCGTTTAAATATTGTACCTACAAGTTAATTTTTTAATAACATTTTTTTTAATTTCCTCGCACTTTCTTAATAATTATGTGGGTGGGCCACATTAGGATTTTTGGGCCTCTAAGGTGATCCCCACATTTATTTCCCCGTTTTGGTTTCCAAAATCTAATTTTTCAGAGTTTCTGTATGATTAATTTGTTCTCCCTTGTCTAGGGGTCGTATGTGTATAATTTCAAAATTCTAGCTGCAGAACACAGGAGTTAAAATATAAATTGAGGGCACAAGTCTGTGTGAAGAAATAATGGTTCTTGCTTTATTGCACCGAAACAAACTAAAATTAATTATACATATAATAATTTATTTACCGTCTCTACACAAACTTAAAAATGTTGTTAAAATTACTTAAAATTATAACATTTTTTCATTAGATACTAGATCTTGTTACATTTTACATTGACGACATGTTTCGATGTTTATCACATCATCATCAGGTCTATCAATTAAAATCTGTTGCACTTCTTGCTCTGCGTATATTGATTTGTTTTATTTGTGCAACAGATTTTAATTGATAGACCTGATGATGATGTGATAAACATCGAAACATGTCGTCAATGTAAAATGTAACAAGATCTAGTATCTAATGAAAAAATGTTATAATTTTAAGTAATTTTAACAACATTTTTAAGTTTGTGTAGAGACGGTAAATAAATTATTGTATTAATAAACACAAACATGACGCAATTAAGATATAAAATAAAATTAATTACATGACAACTTAATTAAAGTCTTGAAGATTTACAAGGCTACATATTGTTTAATAAAATAAACATTAAAGTGACGCGTTTGCCAATACAAAACTTGAGCTGTGCAAGTCGAAAAAGGGAGGGTTTAACCTATGAATTCGTCTGACAACCTCAACAGTAAGACCCGTATAGTGACTTATGTAAGTCGCGACATATAGCTGAGGGCGTTGGGCACTAACTTCCGATTTTGAGTGCCAAGGCTGTGGACAATGTGGCTTTTTTGGGAGGCTTTGTCCCTCCAAGTACTTGTGTTTTAATAGTCATTGCTCCAATGTTTCCTAACCTAACCTAACCCCACCCTTAATGGGTGCGATGTTCCAAGTAGATAATATTTAGGATTTTACCACTGAGCGGGCACTTAAATCTAGGTAGGGTAAATTTATTTGTGGTTTATTTAACGATGCTATCAGTAGCTCACATCGTAGCGTATAAAGAAAGGGTAACTGGTAAATAATTAGTTTGAAAGGATGTAGAAGGAAATGGTTGTTGTCTAATTTATGTTAAGATTTCAGGTATTGACTGTGGCGCGTATGAGAATCACTGTTTTCTGGAATATTCCGCTGTGTAGTTTCCCGACGTTTGACGGATTTTTAAGATGATAGAGGCATCAAGGACCTCTGAAACGTCAGCAAACTTCTACCAGACTACAAGGCGCAACATTTTTAAAAACATTCATCTTAATTTAAGACAAATTACTGAAATCTTAAATCAGGATAACCAATTTAGAGCCGAGATTTGTACAGTGGACGTCCTTAATGGAATAGTATCCTCTCGGATTCGAAGTACATTTGTCAGAGTGTTTTTACATTGTAGGATTATGGGTACGGTACAACACTTCAAAAGAATTTGTTTCTAAATCCGGAACGCTGAACCAGAATTGTATCGTCGTTATTTGGACTGACGTCAGTGCGTCAGTGGCGGTGGTTAACCTCATTTGGTATATGACATGACGGCTGGCTACTGCAGGGGGTGGGGGTTAAATGTTCTGCTACCACCAAACAGTGCCTGCAAGCTGTCCTGGAAAATCGTTAAAAAAACCTAATCTAAACTTGATTGCAATTTATTCGTTCTGAGTTCCTTGGCTTGTTAAATATAAATAAATAAATATATATATTAATTACCCAGGTTATGTAGCGTCTATTTGAAAATGAAATAAATATTGTGATACGGGTAATTAATTATGAAAGAAGCATTACTGACCTATTAAACGCATTGAAAAGAGACAAGAACACCACGAAGTACCAATTTTTTGTTAGAATAACCAGAAAGTTAAACACCTAAAATATCAAAGCTCCCATAGTATACGGTCCCCACAGATACGTTGACTAAGCGTACTTTATTGTAGCAAACTGAATTAACTAACACAAGGGAGTAGCAGCCTTACAAATTAAATATGGATAACTTGTCCCCAAAACATGAATGTTCTGAGTAAAAACACTGCTAGCCACTACATCCACGATTTATATCTCCGTCCAAGTGATCCTAAGTTAAATTTCGGGACGAGATTTCGATTCTCGAGTTTGTATCAGAAAGGCTGTTTCCAAACAAAGGACGTGAATTTAAAATTCTGCAAGCTTTCTTTCGTTTGTTCTCAATATGACAACCCCTTGTCTAGAGTCTGTTATTTCGTAACCGGAAAGTTAGCAAATAGATAGTTACGTATTTATTCCTCAGGAAGATTCTTGTGTTTAGGAATATCATGGGAAAGAGTTACGTAATACGAGCATAAATAATTTTGTGTTTTAGAAGCCAAGAGTCCAGACAGAAAGTACAACTGAAATTTGCATGATATTGTCAATTGGGAAGATATTTCTATTCTATTCTGTACGGCAAACCTCTTCTGAATATTCGATTACTTTCACTTGAACACACTCATGAAAACACCACAGCCAATAGGGGACACATGAAATTCGTAACTTATTTTAGTTTCGATACATTTTACTGACGTTTACAAGTACAGAGCCTGTAGGATCCAGCAAATCTGAGATTTTATGATGTCGCTTTCCTGGGTTTAGACGCCATGTTAATGATGTTTTTGAGAAAAATTACCATTACCAGGACTTTGACTCCTACATACTAACTTTTCGGAGAAACAGACTGAGGTCCTGTTGATGGAGACAGTATCTTTCTCCGAAACGTTGGCGACTACACGGTGCCAAAACTTAGAAGAATGTTATTATCCTGACCACTGTGAAAATCTCAAATGTCACAATCGGGGATTTTACTACTCGGGGTGCAGTAATTGTTCCAAAAATCCGTTTTGTTACAATTTAAAAAATCAACTTTGCTGTTGAATGAATATTGTTCTTCTAACGCCGAAATAATATCTGTAAAAGAGTAAAAGAATTTGATAAAACGTTCCCTCTAAATCAAATACTGTGTATCTAGACTCTATTAGACTCCATCAGTTCTAACGCAAATCGAAAAAGTTACATTTCTCTTTAAGATCATGAGATTTATATTTAAGTGGATGGTAAACAGGACATAACACTTTACGGAGTACATTAGAAATAAGGTATAGAACACCTTTAAAGATTAATAAGTACATAGTTAATTAAAAAACCTATCAGTTATATGGTATGAGCTTAAATACAAATACTATACCTAGATTTTAATTGTAATTTAAACTTAATATGTTTGATGTTATGAATCCAACATTCGTGTGGTTTATAATATGACCGCATTTAGTTTCGCACAGAAAATAATAGCAATTAACTATGCCACGAACAAACTCGTGGCTAGAAGTGAAAGGGCTGAATCAGTTCGAAACTTAGGCTTACTTTCTTAAACAGAGCAGGGAAGTTTCAACCTTCAATGCGGCATGTTGTAGGCCTACCTTTAAGGCAGGCGCTCTAATAAGAGAGGTCTGTGTTCATTATAGCCACTTGTGTACTTAAACGTCTTTAATTTTACAAATATTTGGAGGAGAAATATTTAATAAAAGCCTAGAAAAAGTATAACAAGACTGAAAATCTGCAATCCGTACCACAAAAACACAATTTCCACATCTTCTTTGTAAAAGATTAGATTCTAAATATGTTCTCAACGTAATAAATTCTATCCCTGTTTAATTTTACTAAATATTACCGAGGCAAACCTGGCTCAGTCTTGGTACCATGGTTCCCATGATTGTCTTAGTTATCACGGCTACTGTGTCTATGCTGATTACCATCATTAACATTGTCACCTTGGTTACCATAGTTACCGCGTTGTTCTATACGGATAGGCAAACGGATGTGGCCAGCCCTACATATGTTCCTCTTTTGTAATTCATGCGAAGAACGGATAAAAATATATCGAATTGTGGTTGAACTTGAAGTTCTCACGGCTGCGATTGTGAATATGAATTTTCTTATGTGTTGTTCTTCAGCGGAATGAGATAAAGGTTTACCAACGTTTCGATGGTGTTTTTGTTTCCATCATCAGGGTCTAATGTAGGCAGCAATCACCTCTGAAAAGTCTTTAAATGTCTATCAAAATCCACGACCCTAAAACCAAGAAGATGGCCATATTAACATTATGGTGATTTGGATTGAATTTATCTGGCTCAAGACTACTTTTGTGTTATTATCAGTGTTTATTATCCGGGTTCGGCTAGCAGAAATTAGTTTGGTAATTTGTTATTTAGTGAACCGGTAGGGAACTCTACTGTTCTTGTGTTCGGTTATATCTTAAATATTTTTGTTTATTTAAGGTTTCTGCAGAGCTAAGTAGACTGCTGCTGTTATGAATATCATTGTCGTCTTCTGGGTTATGACGCCTTACATTATTTTAGATCTTTCAAACGTTTTTGAGATTCGTATTAGACTGAAACGAAATCTTTGCTTTCCTCTGACGTATTCGGCCCTGTACAAGACTACTCGGCGCTGTAGTACGTACCAATGAAAACATTAGGACGCAGTCTACAGGTTAGACCTATTTTTAAAACTCACGTAAGATTTGTATACTTGGAGAAAACTTGAGTTTAATAAATAATAAATTTTAATCATCAAATGATTTAGATTTCTCAGCCTAGTAAACTGGATAGCAATGCTCAGATTTGCTCAGTCGATAAGAATTAGGCCTATTATACGCTAATACTACATTTCAGTGCTTAGGTTAATATTGCTGAAACTCAGGAAATGTGTAATGAATCTATTAATTTATCATGTACGAATATCCTCTAAAATTATGTAATTTCTTGACAATCTGTTTCTCACATTTCAATAATTATTATTGTGTTTCTCTCTTGTGCTGTGTCTATAATTGGCCTTCTGGCTGTTGATACAGCACACTAACAAAAAAGGACTGAATTGAATTGGATCAAATTATCTTCTTGTATTAGGCATTTGCTGTGTACAGATGTTGGACAACGCCACTTCGTAACTTGAAGGGTAACTTTCCCGCGGTCTCATGTTTTTCACTTCCGACACGCAAATACAAGACAGAATTTTAAAATAGGTGACTAATTTTACATTTATAGTGAATATGTAATAAGAACTTATATGGCCCGTAGACTAACGTATTTCTATCCTTGTTAAGTGCGTCGTATAAAATAATAATTTAGCGTCTTTCAGAAACAAAACTTCTGTATTCTACAGTAAAATAATGGTTAGACGAAAGACAAGTTGCGCGTGTTTAAGCCAACGGATGTGATGTGCGTAATAAAACCCAGGCTTAGACGTTTAGAATTTTTGGTTCGTTCGTCTCAGTGTATCTTGTCTGAAATCTTGTGACATATCTGAGATTTAAAAGATAGTTCATTTTAGGCAGAAATATTTTTATTCGACTCCTTTTACTTGCGTTATTTTAAATTTCATTTATTTATAGATGATTAATTACCACAGGCTATTTAAAATAATTCCATCTTGTTACCCTAATGGTTGATTTTAGGAATCTTTCTTCAGCTGCCTTTGGCACATTTGCACCTTTCGTCACACTCGTAATTAATTTTTCTTTTTCGAAATATAATGTATGAATAAATCAAGTAATTGTTGCGAATATCTTATAAATAGTGTGGTAAGACTCCCTGATCTCATATGGTACAGCTCACTTTCTGAATTACATCCACTTATTGGTTTTTTCGTAAAATAACAAAAATAATGTTTAAGTAAATACGTAAAGAAATAAGTAATAAATAAAAACATAAATTAAGCAGATGTAAATAAACTGCTAAGTTAAATTAAATTCATTTCATTTATTTAAGTGTTTGCCAACAGCAAGAAGCCAATAACAGGGAAACATCGATAATACATACAATAATAATGAAATAATAATGAAAAATAGTACACAAACAGATTAACTAAACTTATACATGTACAGTATTAAATGTAACTGCCAAGTACAGGCAAACCCAAAATAGAAACAATATTAACACAGAGCAAAATAAATGAAGAAATATAAATAAAAACAAATAATCCACCTAGGGAACACTAATATAATTGTAAAACGTTAAAGAAACATAAAAAACAGATAACGAAGCTAGATCATCTATCAAGACAACCTATCTAGATCATTTCCCTTATTGAGAACGTGTCCTCAAGGGAGACAATGTTTGTGCTAAATATAATGAATAAATTATAGTAATATGAATAAATAAATAAATAAACGCACAATCTCTAGACACTGGCCCTACAAGCAACGCAAATTTGAAATATCACAGATTTCATAAAACATACTTTGATTAGGTTACGTCCAGAAACACAGCTTGTTTATTTCAGCTGCTAATTTGTTATTTAGCTAAAATATGTCGTTAATATACATTAATAATTCTGCAAGAAGACAACATTCTGGTCGTAGCACTAAGTAGGTTTAAACCTATCTGCTATCCCTTCCCGCGACACGTGACAGACTTTCCGTTCGTTTACGCCTACTGTGATTACGTCTAAGGACCTAAACGAAGTACTCGTGCACTTTATATGAACTGAAATTGATCTCTCCAGTCAAATTTTAAAAACATGGATCTTAATTTATCAACATAAGGACTCTATATGAAGGACACTTCGAAGACAAGATTTTAAATTAAACCTACACCCCTTCCCCACAAATTAAATATCCACAATACATAAACTTTAATAAATTACATAATTATATTTTACTTGATTCAACATACAGAATTATTTAGACCATGAGTATATTCGGGATTAACAGTGAAATGTTTAAATCAATTATAACCTTACATTCTTAAACAAAATTCTCTGTCACGTACAGTGTACCATCTGTTCTATCCGCTGGTAGGCGTAGATTTGAAGCCGTATGCGCTGTAGACCCCTTCACGCTGATGGCAAGTCTCAAGCATCAAGTAGCTGTTAAGCAATCGAAAACAACAGTGGCTTTGCTTGTAATAAACATATGAAATGAGCCTATGTGGCTTACGTTGCAAATTCTCGCACTTAACTGACACACTGGTTCAGAACCTCTGTATGCTTCTTAATATGGAAGAAGCAGGTTCGTATCTCGTCCGGTGGTTTCTGTCTGTCTCCAATCTTGACACAGAATCTTAAAACAGGCAACAAACCAAGCGTTGTCTTTTGCACATTACATAACCATCATTCTTTTGCTAATGAACAAGCTGGTAAAGTACCGTTAATTTTCACGTGTCCTTTATCCACACACTTGTACTTTACTGTAACAAGACGAGAAATACTCGCATGTTTTTTCCTTAAATTTCTAATTATTACCTAATAAAAATATTACGTCAGTTATCTTAGACATCTTTAGTTTCCAACTATACAGATTACAGGGTTCAAAACTCTTCCTTAAGCACCGTAAATCATAATGGCACGTCATAAGACATCCCAACTCGCAAGTTTGTTCGTCAGCCATGTTGGTATTACTAACTGTAGGAAGTTCAGAGATATGATTTTAAAGTATCGAGTTGAATCATGCGGACGGACAGGTATGACCAAACTTACATTCATTTATTTCATGCGCAAGCATAATTTATGCTCGTGCGTTTATAGCATGGCGCTTTTCATTTCGTTGTTGTTCTCTCATACGACGAACGATGCACCAACAGAACATATTTGGAACTAAACACGTGTGAAATGACGCCATGGTCTGATGGCTAGCGTTTATATTTTATTTAGTGTTCTGTCTGACGACAGGTCCATATGAACAGGATCCTTCCATCCTTTTCTCGGACTGGGACCTGTTCATATACGTTCTTGGCAGATGATCCAGAAGTGGTTTGCCATTGCCTTCTTCTGTGTGTGAATGGAGTAATTGTTGGGATGCCACGGAGAAAAACTCCGTGTTGCCTAGACCACGGCCTTGCCCAACACAAGTTATAAATTCGGGCACCGCCGGGAATCGAACCCGAGACCCCAGGATTACAAGGCCAGCGTTCTAACCGCTAGACCACCGTGGCTTCTATGGCTAGCGTACTGGCACATATTTCTAATCGCAGCCTACACGGTTATATTCTGACAGTCGATTACGCTTAGACGCTGTATTAAAAATAAATATGTAATAGAAATATCATAAAAATCAGTCGCTTGAAGATATGAATAACCTCAAAGTTAATTCACCCAAAAACATGGAATAGCCGTGTATCAAATACACCTCAGGCAATGGACAATGCAAAATATTCGTGAAAATAGCACGAGTTTCGTTGGGTTCTTTAACCGCGGAGCGGTCTGGAACCGAATTGTATTACCCTTAGTCGCCCTCTGTTGCTAATTAAAGTAACATACATAAATATAAGGCTTAGATGGTGTTATTCTAGATTGTGACGCCATGAAGGTGAAGTAGGTATGTTCCTTCGACAGTTTGGTGTGTTATATGTAACTCTACGCGGCTTCAAGACACAGAAATTTAAAATCAACATCTTCGCCATCATGAACACCTTAGATTTCATAAACGTAAGACAAATTTTCACATTTCAGATAAGGAATAAGTTTAAGTTCTTCATGTAGGTCGACGCATGGTAATACTGATTTTTGGAGCACAAGACCTGTATGTGATCTTATCATCCAGTAGTCAAATCCAGTGAGTCAGACTTTAAAAAGCTTAATTTCATCTAAATATCTCTAAATTTGTCATATTTCCTTTGGCTATATAGATTATAAAGTTCGAAGATTTAACCTATTTGCGATTCCTGGTAGACTTACATTTTAATTTTACGAAAGTATTGTTAGGCCTAAACTATGCTGTGAATACGATTCGTAAAGTAATCAAAATATATTCTACTTTTGCCTTGTAAAAGACGAGTACACATTTTAAAACCTTAACTGAAAAAATTGAAAACATGGGGCCATTTCATCTTGTAATAAACGTAATAGGGCATTTTATACGTTTATTACCGATTTACTTAGGCTATGATTTTATTTTATGTTTCGTTTATTGTAAAAACTTGCTTTACTCACATGATGGTGACGAGCGAGATGGATAATGCTCCAGGCTGTTGGATGTTAAGTTGCTACTGACCACACGCGGTCCAGGAGTCTTCAACAACAGCATTTCGCATCGTAATCTTCCTTTGTCTCAATAACAGCACATGATCTGAGCATGACAATATAACTAATGTTTAAATGCTGTTTTAGAACTGACTGTGCTAATCAAGTGACGGTTAATTACCACACAAAACACACATTTGGATTCCATTCCGTGCCAGTTTAATCCAATCCAAGACACAATCTCACAATTTATATCACTGAGATCCATTTTAATATTACCCTTCCATCGATGTCGGTGTTTAAAAGTGGGGCTAGAAGTAAATTCAGAAAGAAAACTAAGTACATGTTAATATCTCGTCATCAGAAGACAGGCGGGCAAAATTATCTTAGGGTAGCTAATAAGTCCTTTGAAAGGGTTACAAAGTTCAAATATCTGGGAACAACAATAACAAATCAAAATGACAATCATGAGGAAGTTACGAGGAGATTAAATTCTGGAAATGCTTGCTACTTCTCAGTTCAAAATATTTTGTCTTCCTGTCTGATTTCTAAGAACCTGAACATTAAAGTATACAAAACAATAATCTTGCCTGTTGCTTTGTATGGGTGCGAAACATGGTCTCTCACTCTGAGGGAGGAACACAGATTGCAGGTGTTTCAGAATTGGGTGTTGAGGAGGATATTTGGGCCTAAGAGGGAAGACGATGGGGCATGGAGAAAACTGCATAATGATGAGCTTAAAAATCTATACTCCTCCCCCAGTATTGTCAGGGTGATTAAGTCGAGAAGAATGAGATGGGAGCGCGCATGGATGGGACAAGATGTGTGCACCGGGTACTGGTTGGGAAACCTGAGGGGAAGAGACCGCTGGGGAGACCTAGACGTAGATGGAAAGATAATTTCAGGCGGGATCTATGGGAGATAGGGGTCGAATGAGACTGGATTTTGTTGGCCCAAGACAGGGTCCGGTGGAGGGCTTTCGTTACTTCGGCGATGAACCTTCGGGTTCGGTAAGCCATCTAGTTAGTTAGTATGTTAGTTAGGCTAGGGAGGCAGCTAGACTGCCTGAGGGTTCAGTCAGTTAAAGAGATAAGAAATAATTAATACTTGCATCCTCATTACTAGCTAACAGAGTGAAACATACTGACAGAATTCAAGGTAGACCTACTTCTAAACAGGCTGTGAATTTAATTTTACAGGCATCTGAACACAGGTTACAAATCCGTGTAGACTTTAGAGGGCCAGATCACTTGCAGGTTTACCAAAATAAAAACTTTTTTCGCTTGTCGCCAACCACTGAATATTTAAAACGTGATAATGAGTAGCACATCGGCGTATTTCCAGAGACATTTTCGTAGCTGTATTTTGTCACGTAGGCTACAGTTACAAGTCATTGCCCAATTCACTTAAATTCTGATTTTCTTCATCGTAATGTTTGTTTCAATCGTTATAGTGGATAGAAGGAAACATATTTCAATGTAAAATATTAGGAAACAAAATCATATTACTTCTGCTGATCGCATAAATGAATAACGTTAATTAAATTAGAAGCTAATTTTAATATTATTTACAATTCTCAATTGTTTTTTTTACGTTGCGGAAAGATATCCTCTCAGCGGCTTGCGTGCCACTGGTTTTGAACCGCTGGTTAGTCAGTAATCAAACAGGAGTGCGGCGATCGTCCGCTAGGGCTCGCCATGGTCTGGGTGTCGAACACTCAGTGTTGTCATATTGCTCACAATACTTTGTTCTTCCTTCACAGGAACTGGCCGTGTTGACAACAGTCGAATTTTGTTGTGGCCCATCCAACCGTCAAATCTGGCAAATTGATGGTCCACAGTTTTCCAAGTCACTCCGCAAGCCAAGCCCCATTTCACCCCACCGCTCCGGTCCGCAACCAGTTCGCTCGCTGCCATTGTTATTCTAATGACGTAGCAGGTCTCCCATTGGTAAGTGTTGTCTTGGTTCGGGGCGTGGCTTTACGTTTGTAACTGGTAGTGGGGGCGAGTTTGCTGTTGTTGAACGCTCAGAGCCACACTCCATACAAACGCTGTAGTGCAGTCATCCATCAATCAAGTAGTGAGTGTGAAGTGAGTGTGTGAGTGTTTGGCAAGGATAATATTTGTGAAAACCAGTGTGGATTCATTCCGTGTGAACGCGAGACATGACGTAGAGGCAGCTGCGAGCTCAGACCTGACGTTGCCAGCCCAGAACTTCGCTGCTTCTCGTAACCTGTTCTATCCTAGCACCAGCATCACGGAGTTCATCGCTGTGAGCCAATGCAATACAGTTTGCAGCCTCCCCCAGCAGCACCAGGCCACTTCACCCTCGTGCTCCGCCGCCGCAGCCGCCGCCGCTGCCGCCGCCGCCGCTGCCGCCGCCGCGGTGTTTGGAGGTGAACTGCCATCGGTCGCCGCCCCCACGACTGCCCCAGTGGCCACGGGCACTTCGTCCAACTCTCACACCATGAATCAGCTCGGAACCGTCTACGCCACGAAGAGACGCAGAAGGAATGGCAAAAGGTAAGGCCCGTGGGAACGGAACGTTCGTTGCATGTCTGCAGTCTCAGTTCACCTCACCTCAAGGAAAACAGCCCGCGGGCTTGGTGTTGCGTGATACATGCGTGTGTGCGTGTGACATCATTGCTGTTTACATGTTTCCAAGTACAACTTCAGTGCACCTTTTGCAAGTGAAACTTGCTGCAAAGCGGTCTCCAGGCTTCTGATAACACGGGGGGCAATTTTATGCAAGTTCGATTAGAGAACGAGAATTTTAGTTTGTCGAACTGCTTCGTCCTGTGGACAGGGTTCATAAATTTTCCGGGTCATCGCACGTTTTTTTTACTATTTATCTTTGGCACAGCATTAATTAATTATTTGATGCGATAATGTATTTATAAGGCTAACGCAAGGTAGAATAGACTTCGTAAATATTTCTTTCTTTGAAAAACAGTTTACGAAAAGAATACGAAATTTAACGCAGTATTTTATAAAGAAGATTTCTGTCTTCTGGGTTGTTGCGCTGTGTAGTCTGGTCGATGTTAACCGACGTTTCAGAGATCATACTGCCTCCGTCATCAGAGTATGAAGATTTCTGTCTTCTGGGTTGTTGCGCTGTATAGTCTGGTCGATGTTTACCAACGTTTCAGAGGTCATACTGCCTCCGTCATCAGGGCGATGAGTATGAAGATTTCTGTCTTCTGGATTGTTGCGCTGTGTAGTCTGGTCGATGTTAACCGACGTTTCAGAGGTCATACTGCCTCCGTCATCAGAGTATGAAGATTTCTGTCTTCTGGGTTGTTGCGCTGTATAGTCTGGTCGATGTTTACCAACGTTTCAGAGGTCATACTGCCTCCGTCATCAGGGCGATGAGTATGAAGATTTCTGTCTACTGGGTTGTGGCGCTGTGTAGTCTGGTCGATGTTAACCGACGTTTCAGTGGTCATACTGCCTCCGTCATCAGGGCGATGAATTCATCAACCTAGAAGACAGAAATCTTCATACTCACTGCTGTGAAAACCTCAAATCTTACATATTTTATAAAGACTTTTTATACATTCATATCAAACACATCATTCAGAACGTGGGTACTTGAAAGAAAAGATGAGAAATTTTTTGACGCGGAATAAAATAGTACTTTATTCTGAATGGGTAAACATTTTCGGCGCAGTGTTACAATGAAGCTGGATCTCTTTTGTTATTTTATTTCGCCAACACCGAAACGTATGTCCACGATCGGAGGTGATCTTTCGAGAAGAAGATTCTTTCATCTAAAGAGCATAGTTCTGTAGGCCCTTCCGTTACGTAACGTCCTTCGGCGACTTGGTCATGCACGTGACAGACGTACGTCGTCCCACCTCGTCTTAACATGCAGAGGTGCATGTTAAGAAGTAATAGACATCGTGTGTCTAAAACTATGAACAGGGAAGTCGGCTTAACCCCAGCTGTTAGTACGACCACAAATGCCGAAACGGAATGTCGGTTCTGGGCTTGGGAGTCAACTTACCAGCGACACAAAATGCGTTCGAAGACCTGTGATGTCACATATTCTCAACCAAATTTGGTTAGACTCAAATGATTATTGTGAAATAATTGAATAGCTAAGAGGCCGAGATAATTTAAACTTTTGTTTTTGAATGGTTTGAATTCCTGAATTTTTTTTTAGTCCAGATCCGAATATTTTTCTGGAAAACGTTGTTCTACTGTTTTGTAAATAGTTGATGATACTCGGGGCGAATATAAATTTGTCGCATGATGATGACACGGAATGCGAAGAAAAATTAAATTAGTTAATGTATTTGTGGAGATAATTATTTATTATATTTATCCTTTATTCAATTGATAGAGAAACAGATAAAATTCAAAACAAAGGATGTTTGTGATTCACAAATCGTTGTACGTTCACGTTATTAAAAGCTCATTTTGATTTATCCTTAATTAATCTTCTAGCCCTAATACATCTAAGTAAAACAACTTCATAAAAATTAAAAATATGCCTATATTAGGCCTACAGGCTTTAGTTTACGTAATTTACCCTTTGAGCCGTGAACTTGGCGTCAGATAAGCATAAGTTTTCAACCCAACATTCGTTTTACGTCTAGAATTATCTTTCGCTTGAGTTATAAATTTTGATCTATTTTGAGGCAGTTTTATTTTATATCTTAAACATGATAGTTCTATAGATTACGTTATCTGTTGCTTCCTTAAAATACATTTTACTTTGCAGTCCTATGAGTTATGCGTGCATTTCGTGTCAATCCTTAAGATACTCTGCAAATGTTTTTTTTAGTCCTTGAACACGAAATTACGGCTGATATAAATACACATGCCTACCAACTGTACTGTCGTTAAGTCTGCTATTTGAATGCCACGAGAGACTACAAGCCTTCAGCTGCATAGACATGGATCACTTTCAGATGATTCTAATAGAGACATTTAATTACGAAATTATAATGTAAGCCTGTGGCCTTTGAAGTTGCCTAGGGCTAATAACTTCAATAGAATAATTTCCAATGTATTGCGTCTAACAAACTTAGTTGATACTGCTTATGAAAGACAACGAAAACTTCCCGCAAGGAGGGATATTTTCAACCGATGTCTCTGAAATTGTGACAGGTTAGTAGGATAAGCCAATGAAAAAGACTGATCCTTGCAAAAAAATATAATTAACATGCATTAAATTGAATAATCGTTATTAACAGACATGCCATCAACTTCTGTTTATGTTGATAGAAGTTTATATAACATGAAATAAGTGTATATTAAATCTTGTCCGTCTAATCACAATAATTCTTATTAAATATTAAAATATTACAATAATTAACATTTTAAAATATTTAGAATATTAAATGATGTTCTTTATCGAAATAATAATTAATTTAATATTTTAATATTTAATAAGAATTATTGTGATTAGACGGACAAGATTTAATATATACTTATTGTATCACAATATGACGCAACTTTACCATCTTATAACATGAAATGTTTATGAAATAGAACTATTCAGATTAAGTGATCAAAAAATAATATTAGCTGATGACTAAGTCGGAAAACACTTACATTGACGTCATAAGATAAAGACGAGAATGATGTTAAAATGTTGCGTCACAAGAAATTTATTTAACGACGACGACTCAAGATGGCCCATTATTCGGCACGGGGTCGTACGCTGATGTCAGCAGTTATTATTAAACGTGCCTGGTAATTTTTATTTGTTATCGTCAAATAGGTTATGTCCTCCACTTAGCTGACGTTATTTTGTCAGTGTATAATTTAGATACGGGTAGGAGGATAGAAGAGGTAGGTACAGAATTGTGGAAAATTGAATTATGGAGATTAAGGGGTGTTAGGGGAAAAATGTAGAATAGTATTCGCGATTGTACCCTGCAGAGGTCTTCAGAATCTTATACATCTCGTCGTACTAACGCACGAAGAACTATTAGGAATCTCACGGGGCTGAAGATATCGGTTCTGGTTTACTGGATTTTGTAGTCTTGCAGGGTGAATACCATCGTTTCAATTTGCAGACTCTTGAAAACTTAAGATGGACACGGTAACTTTTTCCGAAACGTTTGCCTCGTCCTATATGACATCACAGCGTCGCAATCCGGAAGTTTGAACTAGTAACATCGGAAATCAAACACGCTAAGCCTATTTAATGTAAATACCCCTAACTTTGTGGAAATTAGGCGATAAAAACGAATATTGAAAAGCATTCATCCATTCCAGCACGACGAAGGCACCGAGTTGGTCAGGCGAGAGGTTACGCACTGTCTAAGAATTCGTACGTAAGTCAATTTACCATTTTTTGCAAAAAAAATGTTCGTGCTTTTGTTCTGTGTAAGGTGCAATTAAAGGCGGAACTGGAGCCTAAACTTCTCCGATAAATATAAGAAAAGAATTATAGAAATTTTAACACGTCTGATTTTTTATTTGAGCGATGTAAAATTGTTAAACGTTCATGTTTCTTGTAATAATTATGGGATATGTTATGGATTGCGTCGGTATTGCAGATTCATATAGCACGAACACGGGAATGTTTGCTGCCTTTTATGAAACCCGAAGAACAAGCAAGCGCACTTTTACATTTTTATCCGTCAATAATGTTTTAATGTTAACATCAATACCAAATTAAATATTTTACCCTTCTTATTGGTATTTAAGTTACTATAATAAAATTAAAAAATAGGAATACGTCTGAATTTCCAGAGGAAAATCAGGCAGAAATTTATAAAGAATGGATAAAGAGAGAGATAAGTCTGAAGAAAGGAAATTCGTCCTAGTTAAATTTACAACGTGGTTAACAGTAGTATCGTAACAGTACCAAACAGCCAAAGAATCTTTCAAAGTAAGCTTAAATGTAAATAATCACGTGAAAATATTGTTTTGGAAAACGGGGAATTAAACTTGTGAATACGCGAAGTTAAAACTGCTTAATAATGGGCTTCAGGGTGTGTATTTCCCACCCTTTTCAAACAATCATTCCTTAATTTTTAACCTTGATTATTTTAGTAAGATCTCGTCATTCACACTTGTTAAATTTTTTTTCCTGAAATCAATTAGAAGTTACATTGTAATTTAAAAGAAATTGTTTTTAAACCTGTAGATTCTTGGCCAACAAAAATACCTTGCATCCCTCCAATACTGAAAAGGAACACTTTAGTTTCTGGAAATTAAAAACTACGCAACTCTAGGCGTGAGTAATAGAAACGCAAACATTTTTAAACTCAAAAGTGTTTCAGTATTATACAAAATTAGGCTTTCGTTCCATCAAAAATTCGTTGTGTTTGAAAAAATGTCAAAGCAGTGATTTAATAAATATCTAATAACACCCGTTGAAACTATTGGTTGATTTGCTCTTCAAATTAATTATAAGAATCATTGTCGTAACGAAGTGGCTCGGTGATTTGGCGGCGGACAACTCATGTTGATAGGTTATGCTTTAAAAACCTTACATATTGTGTGTCTTAGTACATTATACTTTCGTGGTGGACGTCAAAAGAATGCGCATCTAAGTGATGACACATTATCCTGGAAATCCACGATTTATTTCTCCAAACTGTCCCTCAGTCGAGTTCCTTTATTCAAATGCCTTTCATCCGTTCCTTTGTAAATTCTTTGTAACTCCCGTATTTCCGTTCTCCAACTTCTGTGTGTTCGGGTTTTTTCCATAATTCCGTCTGCCTGTCGCAGAATGTAATTTTTCCTTTCATCAGGCTTCGTGGACATTTCTTCTTATTTGCAGTATTTACGCTACATTTAAAATTTTCGCTACTATTCAGGAGAGAACCGTAATTTAAAGATAATTATTAGTATTTACCCTTTAAATATGTGGCATGGATGCCATATTTGGGAACGACACTAACAATTTTACGAAGCGATATTAATAAACGTACTTTTTGTTCCTATAGAATATGAACAGGCTGCAATTACAAGAGAAGAAATATCTTAGTTTCATAATTGTAACGCGTTTAGCAGGTGATATATAATTCGTAGTCTTTCTGCGGTACTTCACAAATCATTTTAACTCCATTGAGAAGAGGTAAAACTTACAAAAGGTCCTTAATTTTTCGTAAACAATTATTCCATGTGATAAACGATGAAACACAAAATTATTTTGACATAGTACAGACAAAACACATAAACATGTATTTTAGTAATGTTTTGATGTTTCTGTCTGAAATTAAAAAGAATATAGAGTCTCATGCACATAATTTTTAACGTGGATCAAAGGTAATTAAAATTGTTTTTATTTTTAAAAAAAGTTGTGTTTCATATCGGAATAAAAATTATATGTAGCATATAAAAAGACTTAATTTTCAAGCAAATAAACTGTTGTGATTTTGTTTAGAATGTATGAATGTGCTGACGCTTGGTCTATGAAATGTTTTTTTCCCATAACAAGCGGTTGTAAATGTACACATTGCGTTGTGTAACTGAAGTCTGGGTGGTTCTGAGGGTCCCGTCTCTGAAAATTCGAGTGAGGGCTTCCTGCAACAGAATAACCAAGAATGTGTTTGTACTTCGTTGACAGGAAAAAGAATAAAACGAACTTCAGCGACACTCAAATTTCTAAGCAAAAGTATTTCATTTACCTATGTTGGATCGTTTTAATTTATTTTCCTTTTTGTTTTATGTAACTAACTAAAAGGCTTACATAACCCGAAGGTTCACCAACAAATTAACCAAAATCCCTCCACCGGACCCTGTCCTGAGCCAACAAAATCCAGTCGCCTTCAACTCCTGTCTTCAGTTGTCATGGTCGTGCCAAATAGTCCGTCCGGTTCCAAGGCTTTTTGGTAATGTTATTCGTAACAATGTTGTTTTTTACGGTAAAAAGTTAGTCTCACGCCCAACCCCAAAGCTGGAGGACCACCCCTTGTCGGCTGTCCGCGACTACTTATTCAATATATTCGCAGCTAACCTCCATAACTGGAGGCTGTTCCTTCATCCGCAACCTGAGGACGCTCCATGCCGTGGTGTTTTGAAACTCGAATGTAATATAATGTAATATTTAGAATTGTAGATTTCCATAAGCTATTTATACGAGAAAGTACACACTTGCTTAGAACGTTAAATTAAATGGTGTCTGACTGGATTGCTGTTGATCTAAATTATAGGCATTAGTAAGACAACTTTGGTTCCAGCATACTACAAACACACGCACTTAAAAATTTCACACTTTAATTTCTGACCTTGATTAAGAAGTATGTGTTACAACATTAAATTTCTAGGGCAGGTGTAGATTGTGAGATAAGTAAGAACATTTAAATTAAATATTTGCATGATTGGAATCGATAATATTATAATTTTTATTTTATGAGTACTCTAAAATTAAACACTCTGTTCGCACTCAAACTTCCTACACGTAACAGACCAATGTAATGCTAAACGACTATAATTGACATCAAATAGTAACTTTGGCAGCAAAATTAATTTTCATAACTTCACCACGTTCAAAATAAACCTTTTTTTTAAATTCCAAGCAGACATGAAGTGCATCCCGCTATAATTTTTAATGTCGTTCATTAAAACAAAATTTCATTGCTGTATATTTGTGTGTTCACTTCCGGTTACAATATTTTCAAACAGGCCTGTTCATAATTGAGTCACCTTAGTAATGGCGCTGTTTTATGTTTTAAGCTTCTGCAATTAAGTTTCTAACAACTGAGAACGACTGAATGTAAAACGTCAATCCGTGAGTGTGACTCAAGGCGAAGGCTAACCTAACCTAACCTAACCTAACCTAAACTAACCTAACTTTCAAGACTACGTATCTGACGTCATACCCAGAAGTCCTCAATAAACATTGAACTCCGTGAGGTAAATGAAGAACCATAGGGAAACTAGCGACCTCTGCTTTAAAGAGCAATCTGAAATTCTACTCGTCACTTGTTTAATTGAAATGCGCTAATTAAATAAATTATGTAGTAACAAATATTTCCATTAGGTGACACGCTTATCGTTTCTAGAAGGAGGGATTTGAGGTTTTCACGACGGTGAGTCCAAAGATGGCTGTCTTCTGGATTCTTTCGCCGTTTCAGAGGTGTGATTAGGTCGGTGAGTCATTTCCTTGATGGTTTAGGCAGTAAAGACTTCTAAGACGTCTACCAGACTACACTACAAAACAATCCAGAAGACGGCCATCTTCATATCTAGGAGACGATTATTTATTCAAGTCCTAATTAAAAATTTCTAAGAGAATTACTTTCGTTTTTTTAATCAGTGTGCTACCAATGCGTGTGATCTATAAACGGATAGAGCTGGGAGAGGGGATTCCGAACAGACATTAACCCTACATGTAGTCTACCTGTAAAGGGTTGTGTTTGATAGGTCTATATTTCGTACACTATTAAAATCTGGCCGAAAGATATGAAAGCTTCAGAACATTTTACGAAAAATTATTCAGATATTTACATTTATATCTTCCAGTTTTAACGATCACTTCACACACGAAAACTTGTGCTTAAATATAATGTCTTCTGTCATGGATTTGGCTGAAAACTATTACCCCCTCCCCCGGTTCTCATTTATTCTTTTAATAAACATCGTAACTTTTTGTTCAGCTCAAAATGATGATTAGATATCATTTCCCAATGTCAGAAATTATTCTTACCCAAAGTGAACTTAACAGCATAGATGAAGCTGTGATTAAAAGAGATTTTTCTGTCGTGTTGAAATGTTTGTTGTTTTAATCAAGAACGGCGGAGAAATTTCAGCGGTGTTAAATTATATCTAGTAGTCAAACAAAACAGAGCGAGCTAACTGAGAATGAGTTACTTCGAGGACGTCTAAAAGGAGAATACGTTGAGCCAACTTAAATTGTAGGCTTGTGTTTTTTGCAACTAAAATTCTTGCTTCATGGAGGACAGTACTTCTTGGCAAGCTGATGGTCACCCAGATAATTCAAAAATACTGCGACTTTTATAGAACCTGGTGGAGTTCAGGCCTTAGTAAGACAACCCATTCCATACCCCTCCATTTCCTTAGAATCGTGAATTTATTAAAAAACTTTTGTGACTGAAAGTTGCATCAATTCATAATTTCTAGACCTAATTAAAGCTTCAATACAACAAGTTTTGTGTCCTTGCTATGAAAAATATCATATATTTTATTTCATAAGTTAGTTAGACCCTCTAGATCGAATGTAAGAGGAATTTCTTTAAAATTAATTGGAATTTGAAAAAAGCGAATAAGTATAAATATCAGGGTATACTGATCAAGGAATAAGGAAAAACAAACGCACATTAGATGTGTATTCTGGTAGAAGTTTACTGACGTTTCAGAGGTCCTTGCTGCCTCCATCATCAAGGCAATAAGTTACTCTGAAACGTCGATAAACTTCTACCAGAATACACGGGGCAACAACCCAGAAGACATCCATCTTCAGACCCACGGACGTGAAAACTTCAAATCATACATTATTTTTATCATTTAGTTGCAGGTCTGTACCTGGATGTAACATTTGTACACCGAATGCTAATTTTAATATTGTTCTTAGGCTTATAACAATTTATAGTCCATTTATCGCCTGCTACAGTCAGTTTTCGTAACACATTCATCTTCAACAATTATTTTTAACACAACATTTTGATATAGCAATTCCGACGATGCTATTTCCAAGGATGTTAACATTTTTTAACGTTGTTATTTTACGTCACATTTCAATAGTATATTTTTATATCTGAGATATATTGTGGGTGGATTTTGATGTTACACCCAGAACCCTATAAAATTGGCAATAATATTAGCCTACTAAATGAATATGTAAGCTAGATAGAGCTATGTTCATAAATTTACTTAATAATTCAGAAAAAATATTTTATACCGTAATATTTAACCATTGCCTAGTTGCATGATAATGTTATGAGCCATATAATTTACCTTCATTCAAATAATTATGCTTTAAAATACACGAAAACGAATTTGTTGCGGAAAAGTAATTATAATGCTTCGGAAGAAAAAGAATTGCTTGTAAATTTTTTTCTCAGAATGTATAAATTTCAGAGAGATCTTCATTTTAAACCGATTTTAATTTTTATGATTTAACCTAACTACGTAATTTATTCTATTAGCAATGTAGACTTCAGTAGAATAATTTCAGCCTACGCAGATTACGAAACTTATGTTCTTTAAAAACCAGTTTTGGACAGGATAAATTTTGTCGTATGTTGACTAGTGATGACAGTTTGCAAAGTAGAGAAGTAGAGAACTTCAAGGACTGATGAGCTTTTTCTTAATTGTTAGTACAATGACATGATAAGGTTACAGTGGGTTTAGCACACAGCTTCAACTTGGATAAGTTAGAAACTCTTCCAAATCGTCGTTAAGGAAACCTCTAGGAAAGATACCACATTACCGAGGAAAAAGTGTTAAGATAACAAGAAATGGATTGTGAGCTTAAAAACTGGATGCAATGACACTCGTTGTATTAGCAGCCTTCAAATCTCTGCGTTCACCTTTGGGTTAATGTTCTGTGTACTAATGTGAGAAGGATGTAATAAACTCTGGGAATTTTCTGAAGGAAACTTTTATATTCAATTACAGGCTAAGAAGTAATATTACACCACATTATTTGTAACTATAATTACCTAAATTAAATTTGTAATATTGCTATTTCTGAATAACTGTTGTCCTTCGGGACACCTTTAGGTAACACATTGAAATCGTAACTCATAATTTTCGTGGCATTAGATATGAGAAATTCTCTGTGAGACACTTTACTAAACACCAGCCTACTGACATGACAACGTTATGAACATTCATGAACTAATACAAGTTACTTTTCGTAGTTTTCTTCAGTCATTCCATGCGAATCAGTGACTATCTTGAAATAGACGGTATATTTTCCAGTCCTTAATTGCCTAGGGGAAATCTAGGGGTTTAATATCTGGCCTTATGTTACCTATAGATCTTTTGTCTGCTGCATTGACGCATTGGATCGGTTTGTGACGCGCTCCGCTGTTTGGGCCTGTAGAAAAGACGTAGGATTAACAAGATTTTCCGCATAAATTGTTTATGCAGTAATTTGAACTCATATGAAAAAGGGACATACGCTAAACGTCTTTGTGAGAAATTACCTCCTTGTTGACAGTTGAAGTTTATGACTGTCTGGAAGAAAGTTTACTTTCAAGATCTCCGGTGTTTTGTGATCGGCACCCGATCACCAACACTGATGTTTCTTATGATTTAGTGTCAGATCATTATGTTGAGACACGGGTTTGTATATTTGAACCAGATGCTGCTTTCACATATAAATCTGTCGTTTAATATGAAATTGTATCATTTTTAGGTGCGTTTGCATTCTTACGATGCCACATTAAAATAATTCGATTGGTCTACCTTTCTATCTGTCTCTGTGTAGCCATGAAACATCTCGTCAACGAATAAACAGATTCTCATGAAGTTGACTGTCTTCTGCTGATGGTGGAGGCAGCAAGGACCTTTAAAACTTAGGTAAACTTCTATCTATTCAACCCTGAAGACAACCATCTTCAAACTCACCGCTGTGAAAACGTCAATTTATACAGAATCTCATAAAATTTGATTTTGTAGTGATCTACTGAAATTTGTTCACACAGTACATTTTTTGGTTTAAATCGGGAAACAATACCATACATTTAAAATAAAGCGTGCACTCTTAAATTGCACCCCAATGTAACTTGTTAAAGAATCTACGGGTTATTTTGGTTACTCCTGTCATTGTGGTTGCAAAGGTTAAAGGTCGAATTGTGATAAACGCGACAGAATTGTTTTGTTATGTATACATTTTCTAACTTGTTACTATTCTCCTTACAGAGAATAGGGCAGCACTTATTCAGATGAAATAAAAATTCGAAGATTACACGCAAAGTCGACGCTACGTAGTCAGAACTACTGATAAAGCGTCGTTAAATGAACTGTATGTAAATACAAGCGGAGGACGGTTACAGCGATTAGCCTATCCGTGGTGATGATGTGAGATCTTAACTAAGGCCGTCTTTATCCTCGGTTATCATAACATTCTCCGTCATCCCTCTTACAAGTGCGTCCTTGTGGATACAAACAAATGTTAGCTTAAGGACAGCATTTCTTTTCGTACATTTTGTGATCACGTCGTGTGCGCAGTGGTAATAGCCTGACTTGCACCCACACGACAAACTGCTTGTCCGTGTCTCTGCTGGCCAGGAGAGGGGAAGTAGAATCTTTCCATGACCTTGAAACATGCAATTTGGTGATGACTACTGTAGTCATCACTTGTAATTGCTTTTTAACAGTTTGCAACTACAGATGTTTCATTGCATGACGAGGTCATTTCGAAATAGATGAACTGTAGTGTCAAACGCGAGAGACTGGTATCATTGTTGGCTGTAAACAAAGTGAAGTTCTGTCACATCTACAGCTGGCATTGTGACCTGTAATATGCTGTTGTTTGTTTGTTTATTTCGTTTTTAAAAATGTTTAGCCTAACACCTTGTAATGTGACTAAAAAGAACACATTTTTTAGCAGCAAGGAGACCTCGGATTATACCACAGCATAAACGACCTAAGATAATTGTTAGAAGAACATTTGCAACAATGGTTTGGGAGAACTTTTTTGAAAGAATGGCCGAACACGAAATGATATTTTATTTTTTTTATTTGTAGTGTTCTGTCTGCCGACAGGCCCATATGAACAGGATCCTTCCATCCTTTTCTCGGACTGGGACCTGTTCATATACGTTCTTGTCAGATGATCCAGAAATGGTTTGCCATTGCCTTCTTCTGTGTGTGTGAATGGAGTAATTGGGATGCCACGGAGAACCCGGGGAAGCCCCCGGAGGAAAACTCCGTGTTGCCTAGACCATGGCCTTGCCCAACACAAGTTATAAATTCGGGTACCGCCGGGAATCGAACCCGGGACCCCAGGATTACAAAGCCAGCCTTCTAACCGCTAGACCACCGTGGCACGGTACGAAATGATATGTCGTTAAGAATGACCTTAGAATTCCATTGCACTTCAAATAGTACAGCTTTCAAATCTTATCACGTGATACTAAAGATCTCTGTTTAGTTGAAGACGAGACGTTGAAGCTTAGAAACAAGTAAGAAGTTAAACACAGAGTTTCTGCTGTGGATTAGACTGTGGTGTTCGTAAATATTTTTTACCCGATTTGAATCAGTGTCCCGAAAGTATGTCATAGATTTTATCAAACGTACGCAACGGCTTACATTTTTGCGTGGGTTCATTCTGTAACAACGCCCCCAAGCAGGCTACCATGGAGACCAGTTGCATGACAACATTTCGCCACGTTTGTCTACATCTACAAGTCTGCACCACTATAATGCATTTTACCGTTGATTTTTCAGAGCTATTAAACGGTAATGCGCATAGTCTCAGTTCCGTAAACAAAACATACGACAAAGTTATTTACTTTGAAGTTATTTTACTTTATCAGGTGTTAAAATACGAGACTGCAGACTAATTCTGTGCCTTAGCTTGCTTTAATTGCACAAAATTCCTTATTTTTCAAAAATGATTTACAACTTCATTTCATTTCCAATCGGGGCCATTTTAAATGTCTCTTCGTACTACGTCACCAAACTAAGACGTTCTTAAACATAAATCTACGTTACCAACGCACTAAGATAGTGTAAGAAATGATGATAATAATATCACAGCAAAGTTATAGACATCAAATTACAATTAAAATGCTATTTTGTTGTAGGTCTACGTGACACAAATACAAAATTATTTTATATTGCTGTTATATATTTTTTCGTGTATTAATATTTGCATTTTATTCTTATCCATGTATTTTCAGTGAAGTACTCATGAAATATGTTATAAATTCAAATTTTAATTTAATTGTTGTTCCGTGTAGTCTGGTAGAAATATACCGAAGTTTCAGAGGTAGGTAGGTACTTGCTGCCTTCAACATCAGGGTGATGAGTCATGATTTACTCATCACTCTGATGATAGACGCAGCAAGGACCTCCGAAACGTCGGTATATTTCTACCAGACTACACGACGCTGCAACCCACAAGACAGCCATCTTTGTACGTGCATGCGCTGTCGCTTGTCAACTGTCACAGTAGCGTTACTTTCCGTGAAGGGTCAGCGGTTATTCATTTATACTGAGTTTTTTTCCTTACCGTAGACTGAACGATGTTGCGGTTACTCTACTCCGCTTTGTTTAATAGATTTAACCTGCCGGACCAGCGGCTCTCCCCTCTGGAGTTCACATCAGCAGCTTCGGACCACTCGTGTAGTTAGCTGCAGGGCCGACATTAAGCCACGGACATTAGTAACTTTTAATGACAAACCGCGGTAAACTTAATGACGTAAGGTACTTACAGCCACATTCTTGAAATGACACGACGCTTTGAAGGGATAATGTTAAAAAGATTAATAAAACGTACGCCGTTTCCCAATTTAATACAAAGCTGCAGAATGAGAAATGCTAAAGAATATTAAGTAGACTTAACGAAATAAACTGATATTCTAACTCTACTGCTACAATTGTATTTAGCATGTGTTACCGCTCAAATTTTGTTTGTTTAATCCTGTTTACGATTTATTTAACGAAATTATTAATTGCCAAGATTAATACCCAACCGTAACTATAAATTGTGTCCCGCTCCATTCAACAATCAATAAATACCATTTATTTTGTGTTATGTATTCTATTTGATTCTCATTGTAAACAGGGATCTTTTCCTGAAACATCGATTTAATATTTATAATGGTAAAGTGTTGGGATTTGGAGTAGCTCAGTCAATTTAATGACTTGAAGTCTGGGGTTCGATCCCCGACAGGGGCAGACAATTTGTTCTCTAGCCTCTGCGTCCAGACCGGGTCTGTGGCCCACCTGGATCCTTTCCAGGGGGTAAAGGCGGCTGGGGCGTGACGCTGACCACTCACCCCATCTATTGCCGAGGTGAATAATTAGAAGGAGCTATACTCTCTCCTCCCAATCGCCTACATGGCGTGTAGCGGGACAACTTTTTTTAATGGAGAATGGTGTGTTTTCTTTGAAGTACAGACTGAATTCTGAAATATTTTGTAGACGAGGTTCAGCCTTCTGTCACGATACTTGTTATAGTTTCAAGTCTCTGTTTACCATTTCCAGAAATGCGTTTTGTACCCGGAAATAACCTAACCTATCAAGGGACGAATCAAAAAGGACCTTACAGTTGACCACAAGAAGTAAGGATATACAGAGAGCGTAAGAAAATAGTCCACTACGTACTAAACCTATGTTGACGACGGAGTAGTGATTTGCGTTATGGCGTTATGGCGGAACTAATCAGATCAAGACCTACGCTTTCGTGATTTTTCTCAGTCTCACCAGTCAGATTTTGAAGCTGTACCTTAAATAGACTAGTGTCCTCCCTTCCCACATAACTTTGAAATTATTTTTTTATCATCATCATCGAATTAGTTCCTAACAGCCGACAAAGTGTGATTACCCGATTTAAGATTAAAACGGGGGGGGGGGGGGGGGCTACCTCGCCGTCAGAAACTAACGCACAACGAATTATTATTATTATTATTATTTATTGACTCTGTGATTGCTCACTGTAGACGTTGAGGCAGCACGTTAAAATAAAAAATTGAATTGAATTACTGTGATAAACCCAAGGAGCACGTATAGTGTTCAAGGCTGCGTTGACAAATTATCTTTAGGAAATATAATGGTTCTTGAGAAGTTAACAAGGGGAATGTAATAAATAACGCCACATTAAATTCTGAAGCTGTTTAAAATATAAAGAATGAGGAAGTAGATAATCGGAATTATCTAGTAGTCTTACATTTACAACCTTCATGTTACATGTTATATAAATCTCCGAAGTTTAGTAGACAAAGAATGTGTAAAATCTTATTTTGGAAATTGAATTTTGGCAATATTGACATTAAAGCTATTAAGTTTCTGCAATACTGCCAACATATAAAAATACATAAACATAATAAAACATAATCGAAAATTGTGTAAATTATTTAAGTCATAAGAATGGAATTTTGAAGCTTATCGTATACTTTGAAGTTTGTAATTGGTAAACAAGATGCTTCTTTTCTTTGTAGCATTAAGTACAACACTTTTAGTGAATATTGTGTTTGAAAGGTGACAGATAATTAAAACAGAAAATATGAAAGCAAAATTTGAGAGCAAAAATACATTTTTATTAGCAGTAAGATATATAAATTTGTGATAAATTTTTACTAACATAATGGATTGTCGTTGTTGTAGGCTTACAACAAATTTAGTTTCCCCTATAAAAATATTTTAACGGCAATAAATACTGCTTACTTCATGGAAGCTCTATAAATGAATTACAAAATTATGAAACAACTTGTTAATAAAGGCGCTAGACAATTAAAAACGTAAGAGACGGAACGTTTCTTGAGGAACTCTGGAAGTAACAGCTTTTTCATAAAGAACTGTTGCATGGATTTTTTTTTTACAAAGGCAACTGACAGTTTCTTAAGGAAACACATGGGGTCTCAATATTTCTGATATTTGCTGTAATTTTACTCGTGTATACAGCCTTTCAATCCATGCGGGAGGCTGTAATTTTATTAATTTTCTAGTCGAACATTTTCAGGTTCTTTTTCGATTAGTCAGACTGGAAAGGCCTTCAGAGCCTGAAATAAATATTTTTCTTTTGATAATCGTAGAAGTTTCCGCACGTCACGTTGTGTCCTACACTCGTATTGCCACGCAATGCTTCGTCCTCTGACACGCGCTCATGACTGAAAGCATCCTTTTTAATTCATAATTTAGGTATTTGGATAAGACTTTATGGACAGCTTAACCTAATTTACGTTTCCTTACAGAGAAGATCATATAACAGTTTTATCTTCTCTTATTTAACGACGGTATTTCAATGATGTAGGTTTATGAGCGTCGAATTGTACATCTTATAATGAACTGGATATAATATTGAAGTGATCACGGCCTGTTCTTAGAAATTTCTAATATATTTTCGGGATGGAATGAGAGAAATGCGAAAAACTTTAGTAAGGAAAGCTGGTGTCCGGCTTGAGGTACGAAACCAAGACCTGGCTAATACGAAATGCTGCAACCTTTGTTGGTAGAGGGGTTTGCTACAATACATTTAATCTCGACTAATTTCATATCGATGACGGGAATACGTAGTAAATCTAAGTAATTATGGTTTCATCTTTACTGCTAATCTTGTGGGCAACTAAGGTACAGTCTTGTTTTCTCTGTTGTCTACACATTGATCACGGTTTAGGCCTGCTATATGTGTTAAACACGTACACTATTAACGAAAGCACATGGGATATAATGTACTTACAAGCCTATGTGGAATAAAAACTAGACTATATGATCCTGCAATATATTTATTCCTATGTTCGGTATTAGATCTACAATCAAGGCAGGTAGCATGTGATTTGCAGTCATTTGTGTCAAGATCATAGGATGAAATAAGTTATACATTTATCATTTTTAGCCTTTCACTTAATTACTTTTTGTGATAATATGACAATGTTGTATTAGATTGTTGGATTAATGCAATGTCCCTGTAAATGTCATATAAGAGATTGTAGCCTAATGTACGTATTTAGAAGAGAGAGAGCTCTAATGCTGTGAATACAATTTGCCACCAGTAGGAGAACTTGGGAAAATATGAGTATATTTAAGTACATGTATTGAAACCAGTGTTTGATCAGATAAAAGGATGTCAGATAAGACGGTCACTTTCCTACGTCCTTCGGCTATTCCAGTATTATTAGTGAATATAGATCGACTTAAATTTGGTCTGTCCAGAATCAAAAAGGTTATCCTAAAATTATGCTTATATTAACCTTGGCTATGGGGAATATGAACATCATTTACAAAATAAATATTTGTACAAATTTTCCTCGAGCAAATATTTCAAGCAAGTGAAAATGAATGATACTTTATTTACCCCCCAAAATAAGACAACCCATATTACACATGTCTTATCTCTTTGATGTTTCACGTTTTTTTTACAATCTAAATATTCTTCTCCATTAATTGACACAATATACTAAATATCTTTAATGACGATAATAGTTAATCGTGACTTAATTAAAGTCCACCAAACATAATCCGTCTTTGCTAAAGTGCGCTCATATTACCTTCACACGTGATGATCATATTAACTAGATCACCGATATTAATTTCAAAATGTCGTGATACTGCCATTTTGATATACTGAATTTGAATAAACCATGCATTTGTAGCCAAAGATATACATGACATTAAAATAGGAGACTAGTATTAATATTATATTATTAATTTCACAAGTTTATTGTCCTGTGAGTTAAATATACGATAGAAGCATTTAATAAAGAAGTTTAAATCCACTTCAGAAAATGAAGCTGGAAGTATGACAGCCCTCATTTCGTCGAAATCCTCACCCCCATAAGAACCGCCGAAGGCATGAGCGGTATTCCATAAAATTCCGGTACGTCATAGATGCAAGAAAGGTCAAGACATGCTAATTTTATCTACAATCCTTGTATTTGCCAGAATTCCCCTACAGTGTTTTATAGCTCTTTTCCGTTTTCTTTTAAGATGGCGTTGTTAGTTGAGCGTGTTTTTTTTTTTTGCGATTTACAATTCTTACAACCCAGCCTCCTCTACAATGGGTACCGGGGTCCTTTCCCGGGGGTAAAGCCGGCCGGGGCATGATGCTGACCACTCACCCCAAACGCCTACATGGCGTATAGTGGGACAAATTTTAATTTACTTTACAACAATCATCTGTAACAAATGTATCCAATGCCTTAGCGAAGAATATATAGTAGATTCCGGTTAAATGGGCCATCGGTTAATCGGGGCAGCCTTTTATTTGGGACAAATCTTAAAGAACAAACCTTTTTAACTCTTTACGTGCAACTTCACATAATTAGGGCAGCTGCTTAATTAGGCCAAAGTTTTCTAGTCCCAATGTGTCCCATTTAACCTGAATCCACTACATTAGCCAGTGTCTGATCTAACATTCACCTGTCCCTTTCGATCTGTTAAAAAGCCCCAAATTGATTTTCATTCGGCTACAGCTCAACCTACACAGTATTTACACGAGTACACACATTCATTTGCGCATTAGTACAGATACTGCATACACAACCCGCATGCCTACAAGCAGAAATCCCACCTTTTTTTAAAATTTAATTTTATTCGTTTTCAATAATTATTCCCTTATTTATAACTTACAAGTATATTTTATTACAAATTACAGTAAAGAGTCTATCTCTGCCTACTTATGATAAAATAATGTCGTATTTGTTGCTAATTAAACATCGCGCTGTGACTACGTATGACGTAGCCACAGAACTAGAGATAGCTTCACCCCCAGCCGTTTTGCCCCCTGGGGTAACAGCCCTCGGTTCGTAATCACTGACGAGCTAAGCGGCCCACAGAGCTGGCCGGGACTCGCACGTGTTGGGAATCGACCCCCTGTCTTCCAACCGATAGGCAGTCACTATAATTAAGAAGCTAACACAAATTATTCATTTGTTATCTTACACATTTATTCCCACTGCTTGGAAACCACACGTTGTATAAATACTGTCGGATTATTTAAAATTACGATTTTAAAGTAAAATTTACCGATAGCAGAGTAGACGTTCAACATATATAGGAGAATCCTCGACTATTGTTGATACTGCAAAGTCTACTATTAGAATGATTAAATCAGACCCTGTTTCCCGGTCATTATCTTGACTGAAACCGGTTCGAAATGTCGAAACCTACCAGACACGCATTGCCGTGTGAATTGTAGCGCATTCGTCCATATAAGTACTAATGAAGTTTTGATTAGATCTCGCTTTAACCGAACGTTTGGGTCAGGTGGTTAGCCCTGTTCGCTTGCGTCATACTTGAGATGCCCCGGATTCAAATCTCTTCTCAGGTACAGGCTATTCCGACTACGGTATCTTGTTTTGTCTCAGTACCTCCATGCAAATCCCTGGATAATATCTCTTAGGCCAAAATCATCCGTTACAATTAATATTTATTAATCATCCTATCATTCGACGCTAATTAATCTAAGCTATGGACAGCTTCTTTAACGCGGACCCCTCGCGATAAAAGAATGTTGTAACCATAAACCAAGACGTTTGCACATGCGCTCTGCCATCCGTGTATTATTCTCATCCCCATAACACTTAATAGTTGTGTCATTAGTGTGAATATTGCTTTTATACAGCCTACCAGAGTGTCTTGTGGTCCTCCTGGACCATCACGCATTTGTATAAAAGAAATTTATTTTCAATTCGTGTTATTTATTCAATATTTTGTGTTTATATCGACTCTTAGTTGTTAATGAGTGTTATGTGGTGTTTTTAATGTGTTGGCTTGTGATTTACTATTTTTATTTATTTAGTGTTCTGTCTGACGACAGTTCCATATGAACAGGATCCTTCCATCCTTTTCTCGGACTGGGACCTGTTCATATACGTTCTTGGCAGATGATCCAGAAGTGGTTTGCCATTGCCTTCTTCTGTGTGTGAATGGAGTAATTGTTGGGATGCCACGGAGGAAAACTCCGTGTTGCCTAGACCACGGCCGTGCCCAACACAAGTTATAAATTGGGGCACCGCCGGGAATCGAACCCGAGACCCCAGGATTACAAGGCCAGCGTTCCAACCGCTAGGCAACACGGAGTTTTCCTCCGGGGGCTTCCCCGGTTTCTCCGTGGCATCCCAACAATTACTCCATTCACACACAGAAGAAAGCAATGGCAAACCACTTCTGGATCATCTGCCAAGAACGTATATGAACAGGTCCCAGTCCGAGAAAAGGATGGAAGGATTCTGTTCATATGGACCTGTCGTCAGACAGAACACTAAATAATAATGATGGTTTCAGTACATGGCGCCCCAATCAGCAGTCATTTTGTTTGACGTCTTCAGTACAAGTCCCATTGTGTAAAAAACCGACGTTAAGGTAATTAATGCATTTAAGTTGTATACAAGAGCATAGTTTAGTTAAAAGTGATTTCTGGTTCCTGTAAATATTATGTTAGTGTCGTTGAAGATGGGGAAGATAGAACTTCATACTCATAAACAAATTTTGCTAAATTATATTCTTGACTAATTCAGTATCGGGCCTATTTTATACCTAATTCCAAAGACCAGAAGCTGGTCCCCCCCACCCAAAATGTTTCGCTCCAATTATCACCATAAAATCCTACCGGCCAGCTATTGATTGCCCTTTATAAGGATTGAAAAAAATTGGACAAGCCCTGAACATGGATACTGCACTGTTTGCCGAAACGTCGGAAAAATCTCAACACTTATTTCATTCCCGAAAATCGAAGTTACACATTTTAATATTGTTTTCTCATCTATGTTTAGGCCACCTAAGTAATCTTTTACCTACAGGTTTTTCCAGCTGTAAATTTGTATATATTTTTATTATTTATACGGTCTCGAAAAACCTGTGAGGAAAATAGGAAAACTTTATTTTCGCAAGAAACAAAATAACAGCTAACAAATCGATAAATGCGTGCATTGATTTTGCCGTAAGACACCACATTCGGAAGCAGCCCACCTTCTCTTTACCTGAACTTCGGGGCTGAGTGCACCTTTAAGCGAGACCCCCCGCAGGAGCCCGTGTTTTCATAACACACTTCTGTTACGTAAATATTGATCCCAGACAGAGGTATTCTTGAAATCGCTGGTATTCCAAATCCTTAATTACAAACCCAACTTTGCATTTGACCAGACTGTAGTTGGTTAGTGCGTCATTTGCATTAAGGTGGATGGTCTTTAAGGGTAATAATATCTTTGGCTGAACCCAGTAGCTTGGGCCTTTGCAAATTTCGCTCGAGACCTTTCACATAAAACTGAGCTAACATCAGATATACGCATTCAGCTGTAAATTAAGTTACGTTATTCATAACATCGAACTCACATTTGGCGAAATGAATTTAGCAAGGCAAGAATGGAAGACTTGGTGCTAAATTTATATTCAAAATTACCATTAACATATGTGGTTTATAGCTGTCCATTTACCGATAACCACTGCATACAGCTGTTCACAATCAATCAATCAATCAATGAGTGTTTGTTTTGAGGTCTTCACAGCGGTGAGTATGAAGATTTCTGTATTCTGGGTTGTTGCGCTGTGTTGTCTGTTCGATGGTTACCATCGTTTCTGAGGTCATACTGCCTCCGTCATCAGAGTATGAAGATTTCTGTCTTCTGCGTTGTTGCGCTGTGTAGTCTGGTAGATGTTTACCAACGTTTCAGAGGTCATACTGCCTCCGTCATCAGAGTATGAAGATTTCTGTCTTCTGGGTTGTTGCGCTGTGTAGTCTGGTAGATGTTTACCAACGTTTCAGAGATCATACTGCCTCCGTCATCAGAGTATGAAGATTTCTCTCTTCTAGGATGTTACGCTGTGTAGTATGGTCGATGTTAACCAACGTTTCAGAGGTCATACTGCCTCCGTCATCAGGGCGATGAATTCATCGTCCTGATGACGGAGACAGTATGACCTCAGAAACGTTGGCAAACATCGATCAGTATACACAGCGCAACAACGCAGAAGAGAGACATCTTCAATCTACAAGTGTTTTACAGCTACCCACATAATAATTATAAGTCTTTACAAGTGTTAGTTACCAGCATGCACTAGATTATAAGAGTCTGCCAAAAACAAATGGATTACAGCCGTCCACTTGCCAATAATTAGTGGATTAGAGCTCTCTACTTATTAATAAGTTGATCGCTTTAGTAGTATTCGGTAATTTACAGGTAGGGGTGATGTTCTGAGTCGGTAGATGCCCACCGACGTGCTTACACGGCGCCGAAGGCCAGATGATCATCATCATTATCCTCACCGTCTTCGAAACCTTAAATCTCACGTAGTTCACAGGTATCCGTTTGCTAGCAGGAAATGATTTACAGCCATCAACTTACCGATAAATGCGATTATAGCTGTCATCATTGCTTCAAGTCATCTGATTGAATTAACGTGACATTTACTGCTGCTAATCTTTTTAAACGGATCTTTAATTTTTGACGTGTATGTGGTCGTTTTTAGGCACAAAAGCACTAATTTATTTTCTAAGACGATTTATGACTATTTCGGATGAAGATAATTTATTAATAGCCGAATCAAAATATGTAACTATACAATGTTGTGTGGTCTTATAGTCGTCTGTCTTAGGTAGCCAAACTTCTCTGTGTATGAACGAAAAACATAAAGCAATGTGGCGATTTGCCTGCTTTTATAACGCGCCCTGTAAGTAATCTCTTTAATGGGCCTTGTTCGACTTACGTAAATTTGTATATTTTTATATATTTACGTGTTTTGAATATTTGATAACTCTTATCGGTGCTTGAACTTCAGCCAGGGACACTCCGAAATTGTAGAAAAGGATTAATATTTCTCTTCGATGACAGCAGGATTTCTTCATTAAGCCACCTTACACGGTTGGTAGCCCGAGAAGAATTTATTATTCTTGTCGCCGTGAAAGCTTCAGATCATATATTCATGCTCTTGTTTGTGACATTTTCTCAACGTTTTATAGGTCAGGGATATATTTTTACAGACTTCACTCCGATTTGTGAATGATTATTTGATCAGTGTTGAAGATTAAAATATTTATGGTATATTTTTTATTCAGCTTAATTACTGGGTTGTCTTATTGTTTACATTTTAATAAAATTTTGTCGTGATAAAAACAACATAAAGTAGGTTAGAACGCATGTGTCTCAGTCCTAAATTAATATCTAAGATTTTTAGAATAAATTATATCCCAGGTCTTTACATTTTTATGCTAATATAAGTGTTTTAATGAATTTTAAAACACCTGCGGAATACCAATTTTTAGTAAATAAAAAAATTAATGTTGATCTTATCATTTTATCGAAGACCTCGTAGTTAGTGAACGCTGCGCGGACATGTTTGTATGTTAAACTATCTTGTGTTCTTCATTAATTTCTTAATTGTACACATTGTCCCTCGATTAGAGTCTATTGTTTTCATTATATATAATTTTGTTTATTATTAATAATTTTAGAATAAAATTATAGGGTACGAGGTCTACAAACAGACTTGGTCGCTCCTTCCTATGTTGCACAAACTCATGTTCTTTTATCACCATTGTCTAGAAAAATGTGTGTAACTGTGGAGGAACAAGAATTCTCCCACGAAATGGAGGCTGGGCGTGAACACAGTACTAGTAACACAAAGGCGATGTCGTATCCAGGATGCTGTAAAGTCAGTTGGACGTGTTCACCTGTGTGTTATCTGTAGCCGGAATCACACCGCACGCCCAAACGTCAATTTGACTCTCGTAATGCGCGAGATTGCCACAGTGGCGTGCTGTACTGACCAACGCCGCATTTGCACACTGCGCATGTCTGCCCCCCCCCCCCCCCCCACACGTTTCTTCTTCTATTAAAGGATTTTTATGGGATGCCGTCTACGTAAAGAACTGCTAAGCGAGCTACATGTTAGACCAGTATTAATCTGTGTGTTAGACTACACAATACTTTCACACGAAGTTGAAGTAAAACTTGTCAAATTTTTTTAGTAACACAGGTCGTACGTAACGTAATTTACACCTAAGATAAATTTTAATATCATTTGTGTCTCTAAATTTTCCAGAGATTATTAAGATGCTGGTAGATTATGACACAGTGTAATGTTACAAGTTGTTACCAGGAATACACAGTGTCATAATTCAGAAGACCACCTATGTAAACATTTACTTCTGTGAAAACCAAAAACATTTTAATGTTCGTAATTTTTGAATACTTGACAAAAATACGCACGTAGATAATCACTTTGATTGTATGCACTGCAATTTTGCTGCTAGATGTCTTAGGTATACGTGGAATCGATGACCCTGATGATGATGATGGAGACAATATGGTTCCTGAAATGTCGGTGATATTTAATCTACTGTCACGGCTGGTAGCCAGAGAAAATTTTATTAATGTTGCTGAATATTTACGTCAGTATGAAACAGACAAGAAAGAATGAGTGATGTATAATAGGACATACTACAGAGTGTATAAATGTGTTTTCGTAGTTGAAAGTAATGTGTCACGTGGGAAAATTTTGAATTCTGAATTCTTTTATGTTTTGGGTGTTCTTTTGTCTTCTGTCATAGGTATAGCCTAAGTCCTAAATGTTATGTTGTACAGCTGATTCCAAATACAGACGCAGTCTCAATGACTTTCAGTACCTCTTGTCTGCACACTACAGCCGTTCCCACAAAAAATATCAATTAATCTGAACTAATACACGATGATAATTATGCTCTGTTGCGTGTCAGTACAGTGCAGGAACTGTCTGTATTTATAGCTGTCTCGTTAGTGATCAATTTCTATGCAAGATTCCGATTACATTAAAATTTCCAGACAATATCACTTAAATTCGAGCCATGTTTGAAGGTTTTGATACAGACCTATGTAATATTTCGTACATATATTATATGTATGTTATGTGATCCTTTGCTATACCGAATTTTCACATCGTAGCTTCACATATTAACCACCTCAAACCTATAGCAAAATACAAATATCCCGTAGCACCGACATAATTTTGTTTTTCATGCTACGTGAATTAAGCCCATTTTAATAAGAGCTCATACTTCGGTCTGTTATAAAAGATCGCATAACGAGGGTCTTCATAATTTATGCTGTTCAACAGGTGTGCGTATTACGATGGTAAATTCGGTGACCTTGAAATGGACAAGATATGTGGGAGACCTAGAAGTTGATGGGAAGATACAATATATTTTAAAAAATTACGATGTAAAAATATGAACGGGTTCTTTCGCTCACGGAACGGAATGGCTTTTGTGAACACAATAGTCCATAAAATGTGGAGAATTTTCTAAGTATCTGAGTGACTTTAGCTTCTCAAGAACCTCATACGTTGAGTTATTTATTACAATGCAGCCTTCAAGATCTTACAATTCACCAGAAGTTGGTATAGGAAAGAAGTCAGTAAGAAATTATAAAGTATAAAAGTGGATTCACCTCTAAGTAGCATTTTGTTCATATCAGTTGGTTCAGAAAGTGTCTTGGACGTCCAAAGAAGTGAACATTATACATTTTCTACGTAATAAAAAGAAGAAAGCTAAAACTTACAAATTTTAGAAGTTTTATGCCAGACGTAGTCATGACATTTTCAAGATTCTTTTGCTCGGAATACTACAATTATTTCGCTTTCCATTCTTTGTTAATACATTTATCTTCCTTGCTGTTTTAAAACCTTTAAGACCTTGCGATTAATTCACTT
The DNA here is from genome assembly GCF_977971745.1 of Zootermopsis nevadensis. Taxonomy (NCBI): domain Eukaryota; kingdom Metazoa; phylum Arthropoda; class Insecta; order Blattodea; family Termopsidae; genus Zootermopsis; species Zootermopsis nevadensis. The sequence continues at coordinate 7,174,102 of NW_028259142.1, forward strand.
CGGCGTTATAACTTTATTATTATTGTTATAGCTTCTCTAGTTTCAGATCGTAAAGATAATCCGCCACTGTCCTCATAGCTTCTTGTTCTAAAGTTTCATCTTTCTTCTGGTAGTCGACATGTGAAGCTGCTGTCATTATAAACACATGAATGATTTTAAGTTTGAAACGCTCCTAAGTGCAAGAGTTAACTAACCACATAATGCTCAATTCTTTATCAATTAGCACATGATTCGTCCTTCGTTTCTGGCTTTAACATTAACAAAAACAGATACATAGGCCAATAATGCGTTGTAAATAGAGCTGACATGGATCATATTTCAGGGCGATCGTAGGAATTTGGACAACGCTTTCGATGACGTACCATTAAAAGGTATTTTATTACAGAAGGTAATAGTGACTTTATCAACGTCAGCGAGTTTTATGCGGATTTTATGAGAGTATGACACGGGTATTTATGTATTTATGCAATGCTGATTCAAAACATTTTTTTCTCATGAGAATCCTTGGCGAAATATACCCCAGTATGTATGTAAACCGCAGATGAAATTATATTTAAAATGACAGTGAATTGCGATGTTTGTATAATATGATGAAGGTCACATAAGACAGTGTTCATAAAAAGTTTACAACATTCAGATATCATAAGGTCAGAAATTACTTATGAAGTCGAAACAAATACTCCTTTTATACCAAAACATTTGTTGGTTTACTAATTTGTAAAAACAAGTCCATCATTAAAATGGATATCTTAGGAATTTTAATGTTAAACCCTTAGTCCCACTATCATGACTTATTTTTTAAAAAAAACTTCTTTTATTCTTCTTATCCTTGCATAATGTTCCAACGTAACGCATAGCTTAGGACATAAATGATAAGCTAAAACTTTTGAAAGGACTCTTCCTATGTAAGATTTGAGGTTGCCACAGCGGTGAGTATGAAGATTTCTGTCTTCTGGGTTCCTGCGCCGTGTAGTCTGGTAGATGTTAGCCAACGTTTCAGAGGTCATACTGCCTCCGTCATCAGAGTATGAAGATTTCTGTCTTCTGGGTTGTTGCGCTGTGTAGTCTGGTAGTTGTTTACCAACGTTTCAGAGGTCATACTGCCTCCGTCATCAGGGCGATGAAGATTCTGTTTTCTGGGTTGTTGCGCCGTGTAGTCTGGTAGATGTTTACCAACGTTTCAGAGGTCATACTGCCTCCGTCATCAGAGTATGAAGATTTCTGTCTTCTGGGTTGTTGCGCTGTGTAGCTTGGTCCATGTTAACCAACGTTGTCATACTGCCTCCGTCATCAGAGTATGAAGAGTTCTGTCTTTTGGGTTGTTGCGCTGTGTAGTCTGGTAGATGTTAGCCAACGTTTCAGAGGTCATACTGCCTCCGTCATCAGAGTATGAAGATTTCTGTCTTCTGGGTTGTTGCACTGTGTAGTCTGGTCGATGTTTACCAACGTTTCAGAGGTCATACTGCCTCCGTCATCAGGGCGATGAAGATTTCTGTCTTCTGGGTTGTTGCGCTGTGTAGTCTGGTAGATGTTAGCCACCGTTTCAGAGGTCATACAGCCTCCGTCATCAGAGTATGAAGATTTCTGTCTTCTGGGTTGTTGCACTGTGTAGTCTGGTCGATGTTTACCAACGTTTCAGAGGTCATGCTGCTTCCGTCATCAGGGCGATGAATACATCGACCATACTACACAGTGCAACAACCCAGAAGACAGGATTCTTCCTATCATGGTCTTCTCAAACACAAAATAAATATAGACGAGATATATCAGCCGTAGAATGGAAAAGATTAAACCATTCTGATATAGATATGACTGTGATAGACGATGAATGTCATTAATAACTTCAATAGTGTCGAGACAAAGCTCAACATGCAAATACATAATAAATGAGTGATTGAGCCGGACGCCATGTTGTATGTTAACGAACCCTCGAGCTATGATTCCAGTAATTAGTCACTGTATTCAATAACTGGCGATAGGATACGACACGCTCAGCTCATAGGGTGTTGCGTGTTCCTTAACTCGCAGATTGGCCATATTGCACCAATTAAGGGTTAGTGATACGAATCACTGGCTAACGCAACGTGCGAATGAACTACCATGTTTGTGTGGGTTGAACAGTTGCCCAATGTGAGACTATACTCAGTTTATATGAATATCAAGACTTTGCTTCGCTCCTTTCACAACATATTTAAATATTATCTCAAATATTAAGGGTCTTTCATTGGTTCGGTAGATGAAAGTAGATTTTCTTAACTGGAAGCCAACCAAAAAATATAGTAACCAGATACATTTTTCCTCTCAGAATTTTTATAATTTACTGATTAACAAAAATAATTAACTGTGCCCCAGGAAATGTAATTAACAACAGGAGATGGCTGTATCTGCTGTCCCTATCATCAGGGTCCATGATGGATGTGACAAAGACCTCTGAAAGGTCGGTAAACTACTACCAAACTACACAGCCCAACAACCCAGAAGACAGAAATTTTCATACTCTGATGACGGAGGCAGTATGACCTCTGAAACGTTGGGTAAATATCTACCAGACTACACAGCGCAACAATCCAGAAGACAGAAATCTTCATACTCTGATGACGGAGGCAGTATGACCTCTGTAACGTTGGTAAACATCTACCAGACTACACAGCGCAACAATCCAGAAGACAGCCATCTTAAAACTCACCGCCGTGAAAGCCTCAAATTCTACTTATGAACCGTGATATATCGTTTTTATGGCCAGGGAAATCTCACACCTCATGGAACGGAGATATAATGATTATGGAGCGATGATAGGATGATGATTAGCAGGGGAAAACAAAAAAAATCTGAGAAGAACCTGTTTGAATCTCACCTCGTCCACCACAAATCTTAGTTGAAATAACGTGGGGTTAAATGACGGTCTCTTATGTGAGAAGCCAGCATCCAGCTCTTACTGTACATTACATTACGTTACATTAATTTTTTTGACTACGCTGTCTAACGGAGAACGTGTGTTTGTTATTTCTGGGGGAAGGTAAATAAATTTGTCAGATGCATTTTTGCTTAATTTTCGTATATCTCAGTTACTGCCTGTCTAATTTATATTGAAACCACAACAAAGATAAAAAATTTAAAGGAACGTGGTAATCCCATGTCAGTACAAAATAATGTTATCATATTACAGTATATTTTCCTAAGCAAATACAAACTCTACAGTTATTAAATTTGGTACACGCGTAGTTATGGGGTTTCTGTATCATCTTAATTTTTTGCTTAGTGATATTTTTATAAACAGATTTTATTTATTCCATTATTTTTAATGCTAGACTAGTAATCTAATTTAGTATAATCTTGTTTATGACTTACTAGACTAGTATTCAAAAGTCCCCAGTCCGATTTCAGCCGTAGAAGTAAATTTACAGATTTAAAAAATAACAAGCGATTTTTTGGTTTAACTACAAGCAGTTATTTGAAGTCGGTATTTAAACATCTCCCACAAACACGTTCATATAAAATATTCAGGTTGACTTTTTGGCTACTGTGCCGGGGCACTGCCTTTCCACTGTGCGCTAACACTGTTTCCGCTGTCGCTTTCATCGTCTGTCATCTGCGGTGATATTGAGACCATGGTAATATCGTACATTTAAGTTTACTTCGGCGCATTAGATACTTAATATGTTTCCCATTAACACGGATACGTTCCTTACACCATCTAAACTAATTCTGTGTCACACACTTTAGCTGTTCTCTGGATACCTCACATTTCACGATGAATAATTCTCTCAGTTTTTACGTATTTGGATTTACAGCATAGAATTTAGTTTTTTAAACGTTCTCATTGACTGAATATACCAGATGTATAAATTGAGTTTGGATACTGGGTTACATGGATAAAAAGTGCACAAATGTGATTTTGTAAGGTCGTATTTTTTGTAATTCTGTAGCTTTTCTTTCCGTCTTTTTTGATAGATTACTGCCTCTTCTTCGGTGTAAACTTATCAATTTCATAAACAAAGGAAATCTTGGAGCACACTGTCTGACATCAATATTCTCACATCTCACCACTGTTGACTCACTGGCAGAGTGTCGCAGCTGACCGAGTATGAAAAGCGGATAACGACGCAGTAATTGCGCACAACGCAAAGACCGAGTCCCGGCACAGTCGTCAATAAATCTTCCTGTATTTAACACAATAGACAGTGTCCAGATTCATTCACTAATGATTCTCCATCATTGTGTACAAATGATAAATTTTCTTCTTTTGTGTAATTTTAAAGTATAAAATTCATGCTGTTTCCTTCTATTGGTCCTGGTATGTTTCCAATCCTAGGGGAGACTACTGTATGGATATTTTGCTATGATACTGAAGGAAAAAAATATATGAATGAGATCCCAAGGGCTTGTGGGCCTATAATATGCATAGTAGGTCTGTAACAACCAGTTACATTTTTTCATAAAAATGGATGTATTGTAAATCATGGAAAATTAGAGTGTTAATTCTCTCTCCAAGCCACAACGAGAAATTATTTTAATTATACGTATTAATTCTAATCTCACACGCAAGTCTCAGACATGTAGCATGTCGTACTCTGAAACCTTGAAAGTGTGCATTTAAAATTCGGATACGGCGAATTTGAGTTGGATGATACAGGTGTGAGTTGGTATAATTTTCTTTCTGTTTCAATTTAAACAAACGTTATTTGCAAATTTCATTTATTGTTGGTCTCCGTCTACATTTATTGCGAATAAAGTCTATCACAATCACAGCTAATCACCAATAGTAAGAACCTGAAAATTGTCTTATTTTTAAAATAGATCTTAAATGGATTTTTTTTATGTGAGGTGAGAACTGTGTACTGTAGTAGCTTTAGTGTTGGTGAAGTTCAATGTTTGGGCCGTGCTTTATAATGTTAGTTGTTAGCTGTTAATTTGTAGTAGCTACGTGGCGTATGTGGCTGACGAATTAGCAGGCTTCATATCAACTTGTCAATAGAATTCTAAAATAGAAGCCACTCTCTTGATGTTTGAATGTGTTCCAGCACATGTGCTAATGTCAATGGAGAAATTTGCATATGCCAGAGCAGAACAAATGTTTCTTATAAGTTAGATATTTCAATAGTAAAAAAAATATTCTTATTGAAAACTAACATGCGCTGTGTTTTGTCTGTACACATGTTCGTATTGTGCCCCTAAATGGAATAATAATGGCGAAAATGATGAGCAGGCCCTGTCTTTGTTACTGGTATTTATGTGGCAAGTGAAAAAGATTGTTACTAGACACGCGAGTTTTGTAGACTGGGACTCTCGACACCCCTGACGTAATTGAACATCTGTTTGCTGCTCTAAACAAAAGCTGTAATGACATACAAATTTTTTTTTTAGGAATTACATGAAGAGGTGGAAAGATAACGTTAATTCTTCATGCTTTTGTCTGTCACATTTTGAGGATTAAACGTCCCTGAGTTTTCATTTTCTGTCAAATTTTCTCCGCGCTTGACTGAAAGAGTGCACAGTTTTTGCAATGCAGAAAAATTTAAATTTCTGACTGTGTCGACTCTGGTAGAATAAATTAAAATGAGGTCTGGTTTAGTTTGCGTTTGGCGGGAGTCTTAGTAAGGCGATAGATGTCAGGTTAGGTTAGCATAAACCTGGTTTCAGTAGCCGTGAAAATGTTTTCACATTTTATATACTTTATAAAGAAAAATGTATTTCTATTTACTTTCAATGCAATTTGCAGATATAATGCTGCAATAAATTGTATTACTGTTCAACGCAAAGAAGGTTAATTTCTGTCAACTTTGCTCGGTTATATACTACGCTTGTAAGCTACTAATAACCAAGTTACAAGTTATCAGAAGAACATATCTTGTTACACTTACCTGTACTGGGTTACAACTTGGTATAATCTTAATCATAAGGGAATTAACTCCATGGAGCACAGACATTCTTGACAAGCTGATAGTCGCTCATTTATTAAATTTTTTGCCTTTTATGTATCATTACCGAGCTTGCCATTGGATCCTGTCCTGTCTGAGCCAGCTGAATCTAGTCCACATCCCATTTCTCTACTTCCCATTCTTGTATTATTGTTATCCCATCTATGCCTTTGTCTTCCAAGTGTCTTTTTCTTTCACGTTTCTCGACTAAAATAATACGCATTTTCCCCCGTCACATTCCCCGAACCGTATTGTCACCCTTATTAATTCCATTGTCTTATTAATAAAGCCAGTTACGCAAAAAATAAAAAAATAAATATTATTAAGCGCGTGTCAGTTACCCCTCCTTCCTGGTCCGTATATTCTTAAGCAAATTCACACGTCTCATTGGTATTATGTTACTAGAGAAACATAGCTAACGTTCAACTCAGCTGGCAGCTGGTCTGAGGTAAATTTGTTGTTTTGCTCAGGTATGTCATGTCGGGTAACTCGGAATTCTCTAGAATACAGACAAGTTTCATTCACAATACCCAGAGGAAAGACTGTTCTAATTTAAAATTAGTGTAAAGGGGATTTCCACATAAATATGAAACGCTGTCATTTTACTATAATTCACAGTTCATGAGAATTATTTAAGTATGCGTTGCTTAATTATTCTTTTCCATTAACAGGTTTATTACCATAATTTTTGTATTCATTAATAATTAGAGACACCAGTTGGCTTGTAACCCTCTCATAATTTGGAGACTCACATAACTAACTGTAATGTATGTGCACACTTAATATGATATAGTCTAATTATAAAAGAGCCTAATTAAAGTTTACGTTTGTGTCGTGTGACCCCTAACTGACGCAGAAGCAACCTAATCATACACGTAACGTTTCGCTTTCTGCTTGTTGAGGATCTGATAAAGGGACTCGTTTTGGATGACAGCTGTCTGCTTATCCGATCACTAGCATATGGATGGATAACCTCCCCCTCTTGTGTGACAGTTATTCTGGGGAAGCTATGTGAATGAAAATGGCGAAGTAGAACAGTTTTTTTTACATATCTATGTGTTAAGATCATGACGGCATTTTTGTGGGATTTTGGTTGTTATACGAATAACCTCTTTTGTATAACATGGAAACATAGCTGTGGCCCCAGCAAGATATGAACTCAGAGTTCCAGTGCGTACCATATCAGCTTCTTCAATTTACGTGGTTAGTTTGACAATTTTTCACACTGCATACGAGATATATCGTTATGTAACCGGGATTTGTCTCTCGTATACCTACATATTTTGTGTATGGTTATATCAGGGGACGGAAATCTTCCCTGGAATATTCTAAAACTAACATACATCATCATTTCACGTCATTATACCCCATTTCCTAAAGATAAAGTTTAATATTATCCTTCTTTGCCAAGTGGTCTTCAATGTTCAGATTTTTTGACTAAATTTCATATACATATGTTGTCTATCTGATACGTTCCATATGTCTCACGCATCTCATCTTTTTGGAATCTAAAATATGTCAACGTTAAAGCAATTCGGAGCGACTACAACAAATAAAAATTGCTACGTCAGTTGGCCTGCGCGCGCATCTTCCTATAGCGCGAGTTGTTTCTAGAAGTTTCTGGTGCAGCGTACTGGAAAACTAATGATGGAAATCGTTCTCTGCATTTAAACTTCGATACGTGTGATCTACTGCAAGAACTGACAGAGAAAAAGAATTTGCAAACCAAGCAGAAGATTGAACGAGTAAGATTTGTGGAAGCATTAACAGTTATTTACACTGTCGGGAGATTAATAAATCGACGTTTAAATTAAAGAACCATCCCTCGAGTCAGTCAGTGGTTTTGTATTGAAATATTTGAATATAAAGAGTTACAATTTTACCCGTAGTATTGTATGGGTGTGAAACTTTGGTATTTTACATTAAAAGAAGAGCACATATTGAGGAAGAATATTTAGACCTAATACGGATTAAATAGCAGGAGGCTGGAGAAAATTGTAAAATGAAACTTCAGTGATTTCTCTTATCGCTAAGTATTATTGTGATGATAAAATAAAGAACAGTGAGATGAACTGGACATGAATCAAATATGGGGGATTTGAAAATGCGTACAGAATTTTGATTGGGAAACCCGAAGAGAAAAATATGCTTTGAACAATATTAAAATGGATCACGGAAACAGCATTGAAGGATGTTGATTTGATTGGTTGGACTGAAGAGTATTGAATGTTTGCTTTCCGTAAATGCGAAGTATTTTTAGATTACGTTAGCGTTTATTAGCTTCTGAAAACGAATTTTACTTCATAAATTTGGATACTTATATAATTGAAACATAGGTATACATGTGTTTAGTCTTTGTATTAGAAACTTTCAGATCATAGACAAACGAATTATTCGGTCTAGCTAATAATGTGCTATCCAAGCCAAGATGGCTGGCAAATATAAAACTTACCAAACCCAAATCAGCAATAAATAAAGTAGAATATATCCAACACACTCAACATCCGCTAGACCACAAAAACTGGAAGATTATAGAATAAATATGGCATAATAATAATAATAATAATAATATCGTACAATTGTTTGAGTGGGTTTAATAACATTTCATTTCTGAATGATCTGATTTCTAGACCAGTATTCGCTACTGATCTCCGTGTAAACATTTCTCTATATTACACAACAAATAAGCTACTAATAACTTAAAATAACATTAAATTTTCATGAAGGCGTGTTCTACAACTGACAGTCCCCAGCGGTTGCGCTGTGTGTTTCAGCTGAAGAGTGATGCTGATGACATAGCTTGTTTTATCATTTGCATTTGGAAATTACATAGAAAATGACGTCACCTCACGGAGTTTTCGCTTCTCATATTTATTTATGTGGCTGTTTGGAGTAGGCGTGTCTCTGCGTAAAAATTAGGCCACGTTTTCATTATTCGGACATCACAGGGTGGAATGTAAGGGCACACCCTGCTGTTAGTGGTATAGTTAGATGTGAACCTTGGTAATAGTTGTGGACGCAGTTTTCAAAGGCGGATATCAAGCTGATATTTTCCTATCTTTGGCATTATACAGTCCCCCACATCAAAGAATTTAACTGATGGAAACTATAATATAAGGACAGCTAATCAAACTTTTGAAATGTGTTAGTGTTCGTTTCTCAGGGAAGGCAACAGTAAATTAAAATTATACTAAGAAAAAAATTAAAATAACTTTCGGGAAATTCATATTTTCATTTAACTAGAGCAGAGCGCTCCTTTCGGAGCTCCTCGGGGGGGTTGGTCAAGTTTTTAAAACGCAACCAACCCCCTTCGGGGGGGTTGGTTAGTTTCAAAATCTTGAGTAAGAAACTAAACCAACCCCCTCGAATGGGGGTTAAAACACTTGACCAACCCTCCTTCGGGGGGGGTTGCGTTTTAAAATCTTGAGTAAGAAAGTAAACCAACCCCCTCGAATGGGGGGTTAAAACACTTGACCAACCCTCCTTCGGGGGGGTTGCATTTTAAAATCTTGAGTAAGAAAGTAAACCAACTCCCTCCCGAATGGGGGGTTAGCTTAGTATCTTACTCAAGTCATTTGTTAACTCGGCATTGTTGTGTTGGTACAACAATGCCGAGTAAACAAATGTAACGTGACATTGTTTGATGACGTCATTTTTTGGTAGACGACAAATCACGAATTTTTATAGCAGAATATACTAACATTTCTTTCCTTGTCATGCCTAAAAACCTAAGGATTATAATATACAACAATGTAATTACGTCTGTATTTAATAAGTGTTTCAAAACTGATCTTTCGCTCAGATAAGAGTAAATGTATTGAAAGTGTACAAGAAGCAGATGTTGGCGAAAATATTTGAATCTAAATTAATTTTACGTAAATCAAGAGCTTCATAATATGTGATCTTAAATATTTGCCGACTAAATCAACAAAATTATTTCTCATATATTAATAAAGTATTTGTAGACAAAAGATTCCTTTTGTCGAGGACTAGAGAAAATTTTTGCAGTAGACTGTACACCAAGGAGACTGTTAGGAGTGTAGGTCTTAATTTTCTTAAGTCTAACCAATGGAAAGTCGAATGGATCAACGTCAAATGCGTCTGTCTCGTCAGTAAATACAACGCAAGCGTAGTCTTTTGTAGGAAGGGTTTGCACGGATATCAAACCTTTGACTTTTGTAAATTCTGAGCAGTATTCAAATATTTTCGGAGAGAAAACCCGTGCGCTCACGAGCGTGTGTGCCTACGTGCACTGAGATGAACACAAATTGGGAGGAGACATTTTGATTTCTGTCGTCTAACGGTTAATAACGTTTATATTCGTTTCTTGACTGAAATTATGAAAATCGCTTGTTTAATTTATTTTATTTAATTTATATGACACTTATCTAAACAAATAAGTGTTGATTCAGACAGTAAAATTTGCCGTTTCTGACCCAGATTTGTCAAATTCTTGGCCATTACCAGTATAATTAAATAAACCTGATTATATCATGAGATGTCCTTGAAATGAATCAACCCCTTCGCATACTCGTGTAAAAATTGGAAATTTGAACGCACGAGCCTGAATCCGCATTTAGATTCAAAACAACGTCGAACTGCTTGTGTCCACATAACTGAAATATGAAGACAACGCACGCATTTCTATATTTTATTGTTTTATCGCGTCTTATATTTGTCGAATGGAACAAGTTCATACCAGTAATGATATAATTTCCATGAGAGTCATTAAAATGGAATGTCTCATATTCTCTGTAACTTCAAATTTTTATGGGCCTTTCCAGTTGGGGCTGAAAGGGAGGGATTATTATTATCAGTCACAAAAATGAGAGCGCGCAGTGTCGCAAAACATCGAATACCTGGAGTTAATCAAGAGAGGAAGAGATAAACCTTCCTCTGCTTCATTTCCCGCGGTCAATAAAAGCGAGAACTGCAGTGAGGGGGAGGGTACACGAATCATAAAACTGTCAGGGGAAGGGGGGCAGGGGGAAAAGAAGAGAAGACAGATTTCTGTGGAGGCCAATTTTGTATCTTGCTTCACAGATGTAAAGTTTGTACTCACTTAACTTGTCTTCATCTTATCATGATAAAATATTAAGAGGTACGAACTGGTATTGATTTGTAGAAGTGGCTTAGGGCAAAAGATCGTATAGATATAAACGTTTTAAAGTTTTTCGTGTTAAAGGCTCTTCCCGACTATGGTATTTCCAAAGCTTTTCTCAGACACTACAAATGGTGGTCAGGGAACGCGGATGGTTCACAGATGACGATGACCCAGTATATGTTAATCTTGTCTCAAGAGATGTCTTAAAGAGAACCTACCGTAAACGATGGATTTGTCGAGGAGGTTCCACTGCGTGGCCCCAATACTCGCCTGACTTCAATTGTATGGATTTGTTTACGTGTAAGAACACTTACCGTCCCTTGGTTAATCGCGTTTTAACAGCGTAGAAACTCCTTAGCGGTGCATTGTTCGTCATCATACGATTTATGCATTCAAATATTGAAATTGACCTCTTGTAAATTCATCAGGAAGCTGAAAGCTTTTATAATCCTCTCAGTTTTGCAAGCCGAAAGGAAGTTTCTGCGGACCAGTAGCGAATCCTGGTGCACAAATATAATATTAGGCTATTAAATTCCCCCAAAAAATCGCACCCCAAAACTAAGGAGTTATAATAATAAAAATAATATTAATTTTAAATATGCCGCTGTTGTGTTATGTAGTTAAACTTTTGTTTAACATTCCTCCAGGTTTAGTAGTCGGACCAAACACACGCCACTGTAAGACCCGTCCAAAAACACATTACAAAATTTTCAGATACTAATGTATATTTAAAATTCAAGACTTAATTAGGTTCTTTTATGTGTTGCATAAGCGCGAACTGACCTTGAGACCGAAGGAAGAATAAACTGACTAGACCTAGATTTAGCGAAGTGTCGTGGAGGATTAGGTTAGGACAGCAGGTAAGAGTAATGTTTTATAGCAACTCAGTGAGGATTATGCAGCAACTAGAAAGTTTCGTAACGAAATATTTTGCAGTCAGGTATTCGAGTATATTAATTAGCCTAACTGTACAGCGCATGCCGCGTCCGTGACAGGTCTTGAGTTCGAGAACCCGCAGATGCAGCATTGTCATTACAAAATTGCATCGTGAGGAATGGGAAATTTGATAATACGCTTAATTGAACGACACTTTGTCTTATTTAGTGACTTAAAAAGACCACCAACGCGAAGAGGCATATCCATTACTTCTTTATAACGCATTCTCAGCGTTCAAACAACATGTCAGTATCGTTTGAGAGAAGCCCAGTTTTAAACCAGCAGAAAAATCCGCTATCATGACAGGTTTACTCGGATTCTTTTAGAACTTCCAAGTAAATAATGGACAACGTTTATAACAATTCAGGTTAGCTTCCTCTAGTCTCTTTTCAGTTTGCAATTCATTGTCATTTTAACCAATCATTGTTTCTAAATGATTCTGTACCTCCTGTACGTATTTTCGAAATAAGAAATGGTGGACCCGGGGATGCTCCTCGAATGAATTTGTAAGAAGAGTCTTTTGAGCACAAGACAGCTTAAAATTTGAGGCGAACAATCGAACTGATGTGTATTACGTCAATAAAGATCTCACAATATACGGAACTGTGCAAAAATCTTGACACACTGGCCATCCCAGGATGTAAAGTTGCATCAACCTGAAAGGCGGTCATTTGATTATTTAAATTAAGAGAGTATTTATATAAGTGAAGATATGACAAATAGTTTTATTAAATGTAAAATCTAAAGTAAAAATCATATTCACATGCGTCTTAATTTCAAGTGTCCTCACTTTTAAATCATTCTTTACATGTAAATAATTCGAATTTATCATCATTTCATACAGAAAAATTGACAAGTCTGTATTTAATTCTTATCAAACATTTTTCGAAAACGACATAAAAGCTGGTATGACTTCCTCGCCGCGATGTTTACGAAGATGGCTGTCTTCTGGGTTGTACGATCCTGTAGTCTGGTGGAAGTTTACCACCGTTGATAAGATCGCCCTGATGATGGAGGAAAGAAAGACCTCTGAAACATTGGTAAGCTTCTACTAGAATATACGGTGAAACAACCCAAAATACAGCCATCTTGCGGCTGAAGGATGTTGACTGCTTTGTTTCATGTAGCTGGATAATTTGTTGACACAATATACATAAATATAAAATACATGGTAAAATAAATAAAACTGTAATAAATTGCTGAGCACAGTTGAACTGTCATCGCGGTGAATTGTATGGGCAAGGCTAAACTGGTATTCCGCACCGTCGCATCAACCATTTTAATATTATCATTGTTTCAATGCAGGGATCTGCAAAGCTATATCTTCCCTTCAGGTTTTACGACTAAAATTATGTACGTATTTCTTATTCCCCACATGCGTACTTCATGAACCGCCAATCTTATTTTTTCTTATCTGTGGTACTACAATCCTTGAAGGGCCTTGGCTCCCTCACAAATGGGAGGTTACTTGATGTATTTAAACTTTTTATAGGGCTTCCTGCAAGAGGGATATTGTTTTTTTAATTTGGGAATTTTAATATTAATTGAAGAATGAAAGTTATGAACTTCCTCACTACATATTTTTCCCAGTATTCTGTTATCTCACAGTTATTTTGCACTCTCTTATTCGACACATTACATACGTAGTTGATATATTATCGTAAAATAACCTAATGGCATAATCATAATCGTTATGTAATGAGTGGAGTACAGTACAGCTTATTTTCTGTCAATAATAATTGACAGAAAGGTGAGAAGCCGCCAGCTAACCGCCTGAGCTACAATATGGCCGTCGTGAACAATAATGAAGTCTCAGACACTGTACATCGTCCGAAATAATTGTCGATGTATTGTGTCAAACGTTTATAGAGACAAATGGATTTATTCATGCAGTGACGCGACGTAGATCCTACCGTCAGATGTCCAGTGACGTATACACCCACTTTCAAACCATCAAACGCCATTTAGCGTTACCTTGGTGTCAGATCTGAAGGAGACTTTCTTACGACCAGGTGAAACTTTGCGATAAGTAATTTAGATTTTGTGTTTCTTACATTTTAACTAGTGGACGGAAACCGCTAAATTTCGGAGAATAATGAATTATTTCTGTCGCGTATTTATCTGTTACTCACATCATCCTAGTCTTAATATTTTTCGTTCTTTACCTCCTTTAGAGGTATTCTAAAAACTACCTAATGGTGTTAGTACTTGTACAACAGAAGAATGTTGTGCTATTTAGCGTCGTTGATGAGAACTTTGAAAATCATACAAAAAACACGCAACAATTTATAAACTTTATAATGTAACTAAAATATATATATGTAAATAGGTCATCGTCCACGAATTGTTTCTTCTCGTGATGTTTATAATCTTCAGAAGTACGCGTAGGGGCCATATTGATTGTCTATTAACATTATGTCGTGTTACATAAACATGATCACGCTAGAGCGTGGTGTGTCAGAGGGTACAGATTCGAATCTCGGGGTTCGCTAATCTTTTGTGACGTCGTTTTATCGTTCAGCTTTTCTGAGGAGGTACTCTTCTCTTTTAGTTTCCCTTCGATGTGTTTATCGCGGGTTTCTCAGATTTGTTCCGTTCTATCACGTAGCAGGATTCCCACGAAGTGTTTTGTTTGGGCGAGGCCACTCGTGGTAAATCCACACAATTCTCACGATTGTGACGATATGTAAGTTGATTCTTTATCCATATTCTATTTCTGCCAGTTTTTGATTGTATACGCTGGCTTATAATAATATAACCAATATCGTCTGCCACTTTCCATATATTTTTAAAGTTAAAAATATTTACTGTAAGGAAAAACGAATAACGAAGGAATTGTGGAAAATAAAATATGACACCGATCATTTTTCACCACAAATAATGAATGGGTATTGCTTTACATTTTTGTAATACATACGTAGTTTCCTTGTTTTTCCATTGTTTTCATCTTGGCACTTCCGCCTAATACAAGCATTGACTTTCTCTTTGTAGACGTTTATCGTTATCTTGTCACTCAGCCCGTAAGGATTTCTTTCGCTTGGGATTTGCAAGGCCTCTGCTTACGAAGGACAATAACAAAAGACGATCAGCGCCACTCACTGTAAGCGTGATTGAAACCGATTTATCGATATACTTCAACTCGCTGCCAGTATCGCACCGCCGCCATGTTAGCAACTTAATTTGACGTATTGATAGTAATTCTCTGATGGTCTGAGACACGATCGATTCAATATTGCACATTTTCTGTGTCCTGATACATGGGGTTAGCAGAGTGTATAAAGTGGTCAGTATACAAGTTGAGCGCTAATGTGACTGAGGTTTTTAGTGATCTAAGTTTTGTTGTTTTCTGGGATGTAGCGTCGAGTCAGCAATGACCTCAGAAGACGGCCATCTTCTCTCATTTACTTCCCGTCTCAAACAATACAAATTGATTAATGTTGCTTGAAATAATCGCCATTTATTTTGAGAATGGTACGAAAACCATCAATATTGCCTGTGGACGGTAAATATAATTACCACTGCACATTAAATTGTTAATTATATTTAAAAAAACATGCATAATGTTTTGTTTTTAAAAGCTTGACGAAGGAAAATGCCCAAAATATGCATTTGTTTAATAACACATCTTCTTCAAAAAACTTTAGTGTTTACAAAAAGTTTGCTTTCTATTCTGAGAATCAAATTTGAGGGACACGAAGGGTTATAAACGTGAAGGCACGTGATACACATTACATAGTTGCAATTTATCTATAAATGTTTAAAGAAGTCACCGTGGCCTGCGTAAAACGCTGCTCTCTGTTGAGCAAAAAATCAACTAACAGCGTTTCTGAGATTATCGACCCGAAGATCTTATGCCTTTTTTCCTTTAACCTAAGAGAAATCAAATCAGTGTTGCTCTTGGTAAGTTAATACGCGATTCTTAATCGGAAATATTCTCCGTGGACAGAATATAAATAAATCAGATATTATAAATATCTAATAGAACATTATAAGACCGTGTCAGTTAAACGAGGTTAAAATATCAGTAAGACTGCTCATCAGACGAAGAAATACATCAAACTTCCTGCCGAAACGACGTAATTGTGTTAGTCTACAGTTTCATACCACAAATCGGTCTGGATACAGAAAGTTTTCTGTTAAGAGCTTCTGTAGATTACGGTCTGTTGATGTTTTTCTGATAGAAATTCGACTCCTGAGGAAGTTAAATGGCACCAAGTCACCATAAAATTCGCTTTAAAATGTAACATGTTGCAAATTCGCTCTAAACAACTGTAAAGTAGTGACATTTCTCATGTGTTAAGTGCACACGGAGTGTAGCAGAGAAGTGGATCAATATGCTAGAGTTTGCTGAGGTAATTACTGACTGGCGTCCGGCGGCCGAGGGAGGATTTTGGTTGGCTGAAAGTGATGCAAGGGGAACAAGGGGGAAAGAAAATGACCAAGGAAGTTTTCCTACGAGAGAGACTGGAAGGTAGGATATTAAGTGAAGGAGTGAGCCGATAACCCAAGAGCAAGAAAGCCTTGGCGAGGGGACGGAGTGGTACCTGGTTTCTCTTTCTGTCATTCGTATGTGCAGGATTGGGAATTAATTGCAGGGTTGGTACACTTGAATGTTATCAAAATGGCTTCGGGGCCTGCCCTGTGCCAGCAGACGAACTGAACACATTGTATGCGACGAAGTAAAACGTTTTAATTTTGCGTCTATACAAAGTAGTAATTAATTACTTTCGAGAATATTTTGGGTCGAAGTTATACGAAATAGAAAGGAACTGGAGACACTTTAACAATGACGAGCTTCAACGTTTGTATTCTTTGACGTTGTACATAAATGAAGAATGAGATTAGGTTATGTAACACGCATACTTGAAATACGTACAAAATTCTGATTAGAAATAAAGATAATATTATAGAAATTTCTGTAAAGAAGCGAACTGAGTTGAAATGTCACAGAAAAAGTTCTAAAATATATGTTTTTGTTAATAAATTCGCTTGTCTATGGTCAGATTGGAAAACCGAACTATTAAATCAGAATGACGATGAGCCATAAGTCATGGATAAATAAAGGAAATAGCTTTTACCTCTGTTTTACTTTCGGAGGGCTCGGAAAACTCATTAACATTAATGTTTTTTTTCATTAAATAAGGCAGACGCATTGGCGTCTTTTTTTTTAACAGACGTCTGGCATAAATCGTTGTAGTTAATGGAAAGTACAGAAAAGCCACAAACGGACAAATACAAGGAGATTAAAAATGACGAATTATGACGCCAGATGTACGCTTACATCACTTCCGGTTTGGGACAGAATATTTCAAGCGTATGGTTTGTGATGTACATGGTCATGTCTTTTCACTGGATTATGATACCAAACATTAAGCCCGTAAAAGAGCAGCTAATGATTGGTTTGAAAATAGAGCAAAATTCCAGTATTTGGTAACGACGTTAACAGATCGGAATTGCATTTATGAGGAAATTAGATCAGATCAGATCTTGAAAATGTTTGCAACATTTTAGTTCAGAATATTTTTTCTTCCCTCCTTCTATCTAAAAACTTGAAGATTAAAAAAAATATGTAAAACTATAATTTTACCCGTTGTTTTGTGCAGATTTGAACTTGAACTATCATGCTACGAGAAAATACAAATTGACGGTATCTTAGAACAGAATACTCAGGAAAACATTTGAAACTATTGTGACTGGAAATTTGAGAAATTAAATGAAGACTAGTTACACGATTTGCAACCTTCACCAAATATTTTTAGGTTGGTCAACTCAAGGATTATGAGCTGGACTGGGCATGTAGCGCGCACAGGTGAGATGATAATAGTGGACTTAAAATGTCGGTTGGAAGGCCTCTAGGTCGGAGACTACTCGAAAGACCTAGACATAGATGGAATGATTCTAGGTCTGTTAGGAAAATCTGATTTGGGGATATGCATTAGATCATCTGACTCTGGATATGAACCTGTAGAGGGATTTTGTAAACACATTAATTCCATAAAGTGTCGAGAATTTATTAACTAGCTGAGCATACTACGAGCATATCAAAGAAGGACTCTACTCCAAGTAGTTAAAGAATGTTTACCACTTCATAATTCATCGTGATGTCCACTTAAACTTCTTCTACCGTAAGTTTTACATACATGTTACACAAGCCAACAAATGTTATTCACTTGTACTAGTAATATTTATCACACGAAACGCGTTTCAAGCATCACGGGGTTATCATCAGTGGCGTATTTCACTGTATATATTACAAAATTAATTTAACTTCTTTTGTTTCAATGAAAATGTAAGCAATTTTAATTTGCTGCATGTCCGTGAAGATATCATGGAAAAGTTAAGGTTTATTTGTGTAGAAATTATGGCCTTGTGGAGTGTATTACGTTTTAAAAGTTGATGTAATAAAATATATAAACCAGTTCAGACGAGTTTTGAATACAAATATTATGCGGCTGTTGACAAAGTTACATTTCGAGAATATTAAGAATATTTTTCCCCAAGGACAATTTAGGCAATTGATGGAGTTATGTTGGTGACGCTTTCGGGGTTCGAACCTAGTATTCAAGTTTATATGGGGTCTAATTAAACCACGCAGCCACCGAAATCGTTACTGTTGTAGTTAATGAGACATTGAGGCGCATAATTTGAGATTGATTAAATTAGTTGGAACTCGTCCTGACTTTGACTAACTGTCTGAATCAGACTTAGTTTAACGAAGCAGAAGACAGGCTAATTACAAACAAGTTTTCATCGGTAATGTGACTCGCCTCAGGTCAATATCTTTTTCTGAGTATTTACATGTACGGTCTGCAAGGAATGTAAAAGTAAATTGAAGAAAGTTTTGGGCTCCTTTAAATGTAGCAATGAATCTTTGTCCTCCAACTCTGTGACTGTTAGATTTTCAGAAAGCACTCCGATGCAAGATGCTAATTACCACATTTAATGTAATTAGTTCTGTACATAGTGATTGACCTTCTTTTGTAAAATGGTATCATCGGAGCAATAGTCCTAATTATCTCTACAGGTTCCTATCTTCAGAGACCAAACAAATAAACAAACACAGATTAAATACTTTTGCCTCGAGAGGAATTCGAACCATTGATCCAATATTTCATTTTTGTTCAAAATAAATTAAATATAAGCACAGTTCTATGAGAGTGCACCGAAAACTTTAATTAATGAAAGTTTCCCAATATTTTCGTTATTTATTTGTTGTTCATTTAATGACGCTTTGAGTAGCATAGGATTCACATACCTAGGAGCTTCTCCTTTCCAGTTTTAAACCTCAGTTCACTTTGGAAATGACAGACGGACACATATAAATAATCATATCATTTTTGCAGGTAATAGCGTTCTTAGCCTTATACACGTGCAATACGACACGTTAATGGTGCAAAGATAAATTGCTTTGCAGCATAAGATAGTGAATATTTGCGGGGCTGAACTCGTTTGTATTGGTAGAATATGTGACTCATCAGGAAGTGATAACACGGGGTATCATCCAACAAATATGTGGCGCACATGTTCTTAAGAATATTTGTTATATGTAAACCTTGTTGTAACACACATGCAGTTCTTCTAAAAAGACTGATCTTAATTTTGGCTTACATGTTTGCATAGATAGTCTATGTATAATATTAAAATGTTCTTTGTTGAATTAATATTCACCAATTTGGAATACGAAGAATGTATTTTTGTAACAAACTGGACCCAATGCTTTACAAATAGAGTACTCAGCTATAAATCTTTCTCAGAAATAACTTTTATTTATTACCATGCGGCATATCCCAGTTAGCTTCCAACATCTTAGCTGCAAGGGAACGTAGCAGTGTTGCGTAACAACAGAGTTACTTATTCTTTAATTGGTTACATTACAGCTGTCTTTTTCATGTTATTTATTGACAATAAGAATCCTTCCATGAGAAGTTAAGATTCGGCTTATTCTGAGGTAATATTTAATATTTCGTTATTTTAAATGTGATTTGTTAAAAACATTTCACCTCCTTGGACAACGTAGTTATAATTTTAATGATCGCTCATATTTTCCGAAACATCATTTGTTCACTGTTACATAATCCAGGCATCTTTTATACAAAATGTCTGACTAACAAACAAACTCTTTTCGGATCTCATATGACTACCTTCACTGTACAATGCTTATGTATATAATTCTAGTAAGCTATTAAAATTGACTTGTTAGAACATTGACATTAGGTGCTATATCAGAACCAAATATATAACTATTTAAGACTTAAGAAGGCCCTATAAGGACCGAAACGCTTCTGTTTGTTAGTAAAATAATACGTAATGATGGTTGGTTTATGTAACATTGTATACAGAATCACATGGCATGAAGATTCTCAAAACATTTGTTCATATATTACAGAGAAAATCTCAGTTTGAATATTTGTGTTACTGCAGTGTTTAATTTACAGATTATTGCCCTCCAACCAAAGTGTTTAAATAAAGACAAACAATTTATATACAGAAAAATATGTATAAAACTTTCGGTCGTGGAAACCTCACCCTATGGGAGAATTCGGTAGAGAAACGGAAAAGTTAGTGCAAAACCGGTGTAAGGGTATTTAGCTCCCTACGTCAAACTTCAGCCTTGTGCCTCTTCCAAAATTCTCTCCGATAGTGGACATTGGTGCGAAAAGAAATCTGAATTTATAATTTAAGGTTTAGTTTTCGTGTTAAATAATAAATAAGAATAATATGATACTGAATATACATGTCATTTTTAGCACGGGATAGGTCGTGTAATTGACGACGATGACAAAATGGCTAAAGGAGTTCATTCACGAGCCAATCTGTCACGAAATGTGTCGACTGATCACGCCGTCGACTTAACTGTACACACCCATCAACCGTTTGTATACGATACCAAGTAGCGGGTTGTTGGCACCATATTACAAAGCCGATAACTTGAACACGCATTTATTCTGTCCTTCTACCTTTCTTTTTCTGTTATAGACATGTATTATATTCTATTTTACTACATTTATTCTTTTATTCATTCTTCTTCTGATTTTGCTGCCCTGGGAGACCGCCTAGTTCTCCAAGTAGTCAAACTTAACCTAACCTAACCAACCTAAACTAACCTAAACTAACCTAACCCAAACTAACCTAACCTAACCTAAACTAACCTAAACTAACCTAACCTAACCTAACCTAAACTAACCTAACCCAAACTAACCTAACCTAACCTAAACTAACCTAACCTAACCTAACCTAACCTAAACTAACCTAACCTAACCTAAACTAACCTAAACTAACCTAACCCAAACTAACCTAACCTAACCTAAACTAACCTAACCTAACCTAAACTAACCTAACCTAAACTAAACTAACCTAACCTTAGTGCAGGGGTTCTCACCCTTTTTCGCTAGCGTACCACTAATTCTAATTTAACACATTAAATGTACCACAAACCAAATGCGTCCAGGGAAAACTTATTCATGTTAATATTATCTTTTGATTTTCTTACTTAGTTCGCTTACCACTCAACATTGGCTCGCATACCACCAGTGGTGCATGTACCATAGGTTGAGAAACGCTGCTGTAGTGGATTACAGTAATATTGAATATAGAAAGTGGTAAAATTGATATAATTAGCTCTGAATGCGATCTTTTGATCAGCTTATAGGCCCTACACCTGAGGTTTTCAAAGGAACCTCCATTTGAATGTTATCGTGCATGAATTTCTTTGTATTTTACTAATATTTTGCTGTGATATAATGTTAAACATTTACGCACGTGTTGAAAGTAATTTTTCCATACTAAGTGGACTCTAAGAGAATCCTGCCACGACATGTTACTTGATACAAGTCTTGTTATTTTTTGTTATAGTTTCACACCTCGCATATTGCACATTTGATTCAGCTGGCGGCTTCAAGATAATAGAAACATATTTAGAGTAGAAATGTGTTTATACTTTTTTCTTCTTAATTATGAGAACTACAGTGTACCGGTACACCCAGCTCTGCTTGGCTATGTTCATCCACGGTCCGGTACCCACTCTGACCTGATCTGATATCATTACGTGCTCTTGCGCAAACAGTTGAGCAGCGTGTTAGTAAAGAACTTGTCTCCGAAACCTCATTTTGCCTTAATCTCGATTTTTCTAACTCCCATGCTTCAGAAACATTTAAATATTACGCAAAATCGTGAGTAGTTACAAATAACTCAAAATGACAATCAATATTCCAGCTGAATTTAAAACCAGAAATAAATTAATTTGATATCACAGATATTTTATGCATTAGTCCAGCAGTTGTCTTGGTAAGCTAGATCTATAAGGGACGTATTTCAACAAATACTTTTTTATAACACATCCGCTGTAGACAAGCGCTATTTTAAGAACAATCAAAGCAAAGAATGTGGGGTTTCGAAAATATCCTATAATAGGAAGAATTGGTCTTTTTTAAGCGCGTTCACAATCAAACGCGCCTTAGTTTTACCTCGTCTGTCCGTCAGTTTCTTCGCTTGGAACATTTCCAGAAATGCTGAACGGATTTTCATTATATTTTACATTTGTAAGTTTTACTAAAATGTGTAGACATGCCCATCTCTAGTTAAAATTTGTTAATATCAGTAATTCAATTAATTTATTTAATATGTAATAATATTTGGCCAACATCCAAGGCGAACGCAACATCAGGGAACTTCAGAAAACTGCCATTTTAATATCTTCATACGTCATTCGAAAGACGCTGTCGTAAAATAGATAGTCATATCTAACAATAACATTATATAATTCATGTAGCATGTGTTAAAAACAAAATGTATTCAGGAAATACCTACTGCACTATGTACCTTAGGTACAAGGTTTGTCTCGGGTACATGGAAGCATATACTCTATAAAGTGGTGAATATTTAATGGGATAATAATAATAACGGGTACTTACACGGAGACCTAAGGATAAGTGTTTCTGCGTTCGGAGGTAACTGGGTAGTAAATCCCCAGGCTGCCTTGGTTAGCATGCTTAATCTTATTGTTGTAGTGGTAATGCGGATAACAGTCAGCAACCCAGATAACTCTGTTGTCATTGACGTCATTCTAGAATGTTAATTTTTATCATCTGGCGAACGGACAAGAATTTTTGCTCTCTACGAAAATTTCATAACTTGTTTTGAACTTTGAACACTTAATTTTACGTTTGTCTCCAAAATATGACCCGGACTGAGAAATTAATATAGATATAACTTAGACATAATGTACGTAAAAATAATATTCCTTACACTTCTTTCTGTAGTGAGCCATTTTTATTACATTTTTATTTTAAACTGAATTACAACTAAGAGGTCGTATATTTTCTCAGTTGTTATGATGTTACGCTATTTTGTGCTGCTGTGTTGTTATCTGATCATTTAAATTGCCTCGCTTTAACGTTAGGCTGCATGTGTGTTACTATCAGGGTATTTACCTCATGAGTACTACCTAATTTTAAAAAAAAAACTATCAGTCGATTTACAGATGTGGTTTTCTGTTTGTGTTCCAGGTAAGTCTTCACTTCGGACACTTGATTAACTGAATAATACGTTGGGTTCCTTCAATGTCAGATAAACTGTAAGTAGCAGTCTATTTATGCGACTTAATTTATAAAGAGTAATGCACAGTCAGTCATTTTGCCACATCTTCATTTTGGATTTGATATTGACCGAAGTCTACGGAAACGTTGTTTGTAATTCTGTCACTGAAATAAACCTGTTAAGTATCCTACTTTGTTAAATGGAACGTAGAGTATTTACCTTTAAGCCTATCCGTGATTAGGAATTATTTAACTTGAAAATTGCGATACAACGAATTTCCAAAAATTATTTTTTTCGCAGAGAATGGACAACGTGAATATAAAATTATCTCATGACGATGTCTGACCATTTTCAAGGATGTTTAAAACCGTTTAATGTACCAAATTTTGGTTCACAGTTTGTTGTACCATGAAAGTGTTACAATATGTACTTAAAAATTACCTCTGAAGTGTTCTAATAACGTTTTTCAGTGAATTGAAGACAACGTGACTTCACAAAACGAACTAATTTCTAGTAATGCGCCATAGTTGGTGCATTCATTCCAACTAATAGCATGTACATTTCACAGAAGATGAACCGATACCATCGTTTGTAGCTCAAACAAATATAACCTTTCTATTTAATTACTGAGTACATTTTGGACTTACTGGTACTAAAACCAAGCTTTGGGAACTAATTGAAGTTCGTTGGAACTGCCAATTAGGCCTTTGTAAATATCTTTAATTAAAATTTGTTCCCGTGTAATTATTTGTAAGAAGATACATCCAGAACGAGTTTTATGGCTTCATTAGGAAATTCGACCTTTTTTTCTTTTATTCAATTTTAGTTAGCCCAGAATAATCAACGACTTTGTGATTAAACTCCGAATTTACTGGGCACTTTTCCAGAGTCTGGTCCGTGATTGAGCAACGCTATCAATTGGTCAGACTATACAGCGTTCAGTGGTCGAACGTACAATGAATCGGAGAGAATATGTAATGAAATTGTCTTGATAAAATTTAAGATATCATCAAGGAATTTTCTTGTTTGTCCTGAAGAATATCACTCAGATTCTCAAGTATAAATTCTCAAACATGATACCTCGTGTCCTAACCGAGATTTTAACCCCGGACCTCTCGTTTACATGACAGGAGTGCTAACTATTGATTTCGACGTTCAATTACACAAGTTAGCATCGAAACTGTAGTTTTATCGAATGTTTGCTTGAATCGCATAAACCAGTTTGACTTTGGGTCATGTCTTTAAGCAGTGGATGTTCCTGCTGCTGAAACGTTTATAAATAAATAAATAAATAAAAGTATTCGTAAAAACAGAGCGTTAAACTGACTAGTACCAAATTACATGCTTCAAGGTCATAGCTCCGACCAGGCGAATGGAGGCATCTAAGAACTCCTGTACTGGTTTCAAGCCGCGAGATATGGAGGGGGCGGGGGTGTGAACAAGTCCTTCGTTGACCTTGAAGCATGAAATTTGATGACGTTATAATTTAGTAGCATTTTAATGAATTTTTGTAGCATTTCGGGAAATTCTCATTTATAAATAATCAGAAAGTTTGTATTTCGTCACAGGTCTGGAAAAGTTTTAAAATAATCAGTCTATCATTTTTTCTTGTTCCTCAGAGTAAATTATAGCAATGATCATAATTATTGAGATTAAAGAAGCAAGTGTGGAAAATATATTAACGTGTATCACTCATCGTTCTGCGTTACTGAAGTAGGTACATGTCCAACACGTAAATATTTATTTTAATCACAGTCAGTGGTAGAGATGATAGCAAAAACCCGTGGCGCGAAGGTGGGAAGCGGTCCGTAAACTTGTTAGCAATTGAGTGTATATATCATACTTCATCTTTCATTACGTGTGGTCACATAAGTACAGCAAAGTTTACGCGATTAGAATCGCAGCGCGCTACGTCTGAAGCTAACACGAAAGTAACTAACGTGTTTACAGCCGAGGTTTCTCTAACATCTTAGATTGGTAGGTCATGAAGTCCCTCGTTACGCTATATCGTATCTCTTCTTATTGCGCCTGCGCAAAAAAGACGGTGAACGTAAGCCTGAACGTTTTGGTTAACAACGCTTGTGTTGAGTCGCTTCTGTGCTGTGTTCCGTCTCTGGCTACAGTAGATCGAGTCTGCGCGTGTCTGTGGTGAAAAGCGACGACAAGCGGGAATCTTTAGTACCTGAGGCGCTGTGACGCTGTCAACCGATCTCTCTTCAGGAACATCCAATCTCAATTTCTCTCTACAGATAATGAAGTATAATAAAGTTTTGTGGTTCGAAGCATGAAATTTCTTGTTGTGATATGTTGGTCTGTCCCCAGGCTCTGTAGCCTTTTATTAATGAAAGTTTATTATCTGTAGGGGAGCTTTAGCTTCGAAACAAATGAGAAATTTGCTGCGTAAGGTGAAAGGTATTTTAAGATATTATCCCACCATTTGCATGGGCGTACTCCATCACTCTGATAATAGAGGCAGCAAGGACATCAGAAACATTGATAATCTTCTACCAGACTCTACAACCCAGATGACAGCTACCTCTGTTGTGCTCACCGCCGTGAGAAATTCAAATCCTACGGAAGGTATTCGTGTCCACTTAACCTCAAAATAAAATTTTTTGTGCGAAATCACTGTCACATAACTTAACGATGTTTAATATTTTTATGTTTGATGAATTACATTAATACAGATGCTGAAACTGTTGGACACTGGCTGTTAATATTGTGGATAAATTAGAATTACTTTTTAAAGTTTTTTGAACGTCTATTCGCTCGGCTTACTAATCGATATTAAGTGTGATCGATCAACTGTCGATTACGAGGGCAGTGTAAACAACTATAGCAGTAATCTTTCAACAAAGCCAATTGTTTTTATGATTAAAAGAAATGGTTGTACGAGGAGCTATCTGTGAGTAAATTCCCTTCTGCTGAGTCAGAAAGGCAAGGATGCATCAGTCGATAGCGTTTGTTATTTGTTACAGTAAAAAGCACTCAATGATTATCTTGGTATGTTTCAGCGTACACGGAAAATATGTTTGTATGACTGCTATTATTCCATTTGTATTTCACTAGTAAGTTTGAAGTACATTTTCATGAGTTTTTTGTTTGCTTGGGCTCTTTTTAAATGTGTGCTGATTTCGCTGATAAAACATTCAAATTACTTAACACGTAGCACGGGATATTTTGTATTTTTCCTCTGAGATTACATGTTTCGGATGCGAAAAGATGACGGTACGAAAGAAATAATTTACCTTTTAATTTTAACGGGCATTTGCCAGTAGTCTTACATTTTAAATTGAAGTTGAGTGAGTGAGTGAGTGAGTGAGTGAGTTTGTGTGTGTGTTCGCATATAAAGATATGTCGATTTGCACCAAATTTTACATGCTTATTTCTTGAAGCCATGATGATAGTTTAGAAAGGTAAAAGCCGATAAAGTGTTCTGAGTCCGTATCCCGGTGAGGTTGGTTCTTGTAACTCGGAAACTAAGCAAGATAGAATGGTGCCAGGACAAAAGTTGTTTGTTTCGAAGGGGAGATTACAGGATCAGAGACAAAAATCACAAGTATCTGTCCTAGGTTTGAGTCCCGGTGAAAATTCTTTTGTACCCTGAAAATGATAGAAGAATGGCCTCTAGAAACAAAATTGTTTGCTTCGGTGAGAAGATTACGGAAGAAAAAATAACAAACACAGAATCTACCCTGGTCCCGATTCCCAGTAAAGATACTGGTTTTAGTGTTAATCTTTTCCTTGTGATATTTAATATACATCAGATGACGAGGCCTGTGGAAAGTTTTCGGAAAATGAGAATAGATAAGGAATTAAGCATTTGTCTAATATCCCTACAGTAATACTGCGAGCATTGTTCTAGTGTTATATAAACGAGACACTGTCGGCTGGGAAAAGAATTTGCCATCTCCGCCATGTTGCACGGTTACCGATAAAATTAGGAATCATTGCCCTAACCACTCTTTTCCTGGTTATGGGTCTGCTTATTCAACTGTGTCTGATTAATTGTTTAACGAGTTATTGCATTTCTGTTTATAAATGTTCAGTACGTATCTTTAAAATAAAGCAGTGGATAATAAAAACTCGAACTCACATCTGACACGTATAACAAAAACACCAGAAGTGACTTTTAATAGGCCACTTATAATAGGAAGTAAATTAAAAATTAATTGATCTGTAATGTACAGTAAACAATACTAAGTAAAATAATTTAAGAAAATTATGCCATTATAAAAAGAATGAATTTTCTGTCCCTCATACCTTTTAAATTACACCTACCGGTGTTGTTTCGTGAGCAGAAAATATTTTTTCGTAACTTCCTGCCGTACCAATGAAAGTTCAGAAACTACGGGATAAACTGGCAGGTACAGTGAGAACCATAACACACTGCACCCGATGTTACAAGGATTTTTAAAGCCTTAACCGCGTTATATGAGAGTTCAGGTTTTTACGACGCTGGTAACGATCCCATTATCTTTTGATTACGACAACATTTTGAATTGCACGTGGTTAGCAGTTGCTCCGTTTACGTTAGCCCGAAATGTTTGTAAACATTTTCAAGACTTAACGGGGCCACACCCCAGCAGACCAAATTGTATTTACCTGATACATTAAGGTTATACAGAACAACGAGGTTCTTCTTATTTGGTTAATTTAAATTTAAATTTAATTTAATTTGGAATTGATCATTAAATCAAGAAGAGAATTAGGAGAGAATAAAACTAAATGAAAGAACTTGGTTATCTTCTGGGTTGCTGCGCCGTGTTCTAGTAGAAGTTTAACCGACGTTTCAGAGGTCCTTGCTGAGTAAAATCGCCCTGCCTCAGAATCATCGCCGTGAAAACCTTAAATCCTACGTACCTGGAAGAAATCGCTATTACAAAATTTATTGCAAAAAATATATAAATAATAAACAGCCCAATAACCTTTCAGGTCTTGTAACGTAATAACACAGAAATAAGCGTGGACATATTAAAATAAACATCCGTTTCATGACACGAATCACATAGTAACAACTCTGAAAGTGAGCCATACGTATACTTTGAAACGGCAAGCATTAAAGTCTCCAATTGTGTGATTAATTTTAGGGTTTCGGTGCATCGGACTACCACTTAATTAAGCTACTAGGTGTTCTTCACGCTCTAACGTGAGTTAGGAACAAGTTTTGGGCCTTTCTATGTCTGTCCATTGCATTGGTGCAAAAAAGATCTAGGTAATTTTTGGCAAAAGAAAACTGAAGCCACAGCGCTAGTATATATTAAGACGTAACAATGACCTTGGAACACAAAAACCCTAGTTTGAATGGTCGAGGCTCCCGCCACGACGGAACCTTCGTCAGCGTTAGCAAAATTCCCGTTTTAGTTATAAGGCTCTGTTTACCTTTTCCAGCAATGCGTTTCATACTCAGGAATTGTTACCTAGGAAGAGACGATGTCTTGCGCTTGCGCAGGACTCCGCCCTGAGTTAGCTCTTTGGTTGGTTGGTTACCTTGGAACACAATTATCGCAACAACATAATACGTAATATGGTGTAAAGATCACCTATGAAATATCAGTGTACTCCAAAGAGTATACCTTTTGAATCTTGTTGTTAGATACGTTTGTTTTAATGGCTATAAGCGTATAATTTCCAAATTTAAGGTTAGAGTGATTCGTTTGACGAATTGCCTCCAACTTTAGTC
The DNA here is from genome assembly GCF_977971745.1 of Zootermopsis nevadensis. Taxonomy (NCBI): domain Eukaryota; kingdom Metazoa; phylum Arthropoda; class Insecta; order Blattodea; family Termopsidae; genus Zootermopsis; species Zootermopsis nevadensis. The sequence goes on from NW_028259142.1 coordinate 7,203,278, forward strand.
TGAATATGGAGTTGATATGATTCTGCAAAACCTTGATAATGGAAACCTACAAGATCACACAACTCAGAAAATCTCTTTATCGCCATGAGAACCTAAAATATCTCATGTTCTTGGCGAATACCACTAAAAAACCTAGTAACTTAGCGATCATAATTTTTACCCCTAAAATTAATGAGGTTATGGATGAATATTTATCTGGGAAAGGTACTGCAATCTGTCGGAACCCTGTTACGTGATTCGATTAACAATAAAATCAAAACAGAATAAACTCAAACGACGCGTCCTATTATCATTTCCAGAATCTTATATATTTTATTTTCTTCCCGAAGGAAATTCTTCAATTGTTCAACAAAATGCTTTAGCTTTCAAGCAGGTTTATTTCTTCAGAGTTCTTAGACGTTTACAGGTTATATAACTGCGCCATTGAAGTGACTAACAAGTCCATGTCACAAATGCGTCAATACTTTTTTGCTTTGGTGTTCACAGATAACAGTAGAACGTCACATGTCACTTCGTCCATAGTTCGCGTGTGCGAAATTTCTCTCGTCATGTGGCTGCAACTTAAATTAATTCTGATATAATAATAGGACAGTTTATATATTACTGAATTAATTAAGGTGACCTTGTTTAGGCTCACGTCATACTTTTTCATGTGGTTCCTCTTTTTTTCAGAATTGTAGAATTGTTCATATATTAGGCCCACCGATACGTGCAAAACACTATAAGATACTAGCATCGTCTGATTGGTTAAACATGAGTGACTGACTAACATATGTCCCGGGTTCGATTTAAACTTTCACCACTAATCTTATAAAATCAGTTAATATAATAACAAGCAATTACATCAATATGGGAATATAACGAATGTCCGAAACGTCGTATATGTCAAATATATGCATTTACTGGCCTTCGAACATCATGTTGGAAAATTACGAGCCTTATTAAAACAGTCGATGTTTTAGCTCGACAAGCCTTTTCTGAGAAAATCGATAAAACCATTTGAGTCTCATGTAAAGTGCTTCTAATAAATTCCATTGAGTACATACAGTCCTTGAGAAATTGATAGTCGCTAAGCTAGTCAGAAAAATTTCTCTTCTTTTATGGAACCAAAATTTTCATTACCCTGTCTACTGCAAGAAAGGATCTTTTCCTGAGCCAGATTAGTCCAGTCCTCAACCTTCGGCTCTGATTCTGTTTCATACATTTCTTACTCCTCCCATGCGTGCTACATGCAGCGTATTTGTGTTTTACAAGCCCATAAAATTTTCCTTGAGATTATCGAAATAATATTTCGTAAAGAGCAAACATTTTTAAAGTTTGTATTAAGCAAATGTCCTACTCATTTAATTTTCCAATTTTTAACCAGGCAACTCCAACGCGTTCAGACATGCCCTGAGGCCCACAGAGCTTCTATCCTGTGCGTAACAGAGTTCTTTCCTCAGAGACAGGGGCTACTTACCTTCATTTAGTTTCAAACTTAACATCGTGTGGAGCTATTCCTCCGCTAACCCCTGATGTTCGCATGGCGTATTACTTAGCATTGGGGATAACTACGTTTTCCTTTTAGTAATATTTAAAGTAGATACTGAATATGTTGCTAATTTTAGTCAAAACGTGTTGAATAATTTTGAAGAATTAGCCGAAAGACATCACTTTATGCATACACGTGTTTGAGTTGACCATCCTCGCGTTACCCCGGCGATGGGATCAATTCTGAGTGAGTACAGGTTTCGCTCTTGCCGGGGATCGAACCTAATACCTTCCCAATAAAAATCAGCCTTCATATTGGTCTTTCCATAGTGTTTTAAGACTATGGTTTCTTTTGAACAGAAGCTGTGAGGTGTGGAGACTCGGCTTGGCTCCATCTTGTGTTGAGATCTGTTAATACAGGCAGTAGGTTGTATAATGAAGCAAACTGTTTAATAAACTACAGCCATGACGAAAAACAATTAAAAACCTTTTAAAGCCCCAGTCAGAGTTTTCTGTAAGTAAAAACTGCCTCCGCAAACCTCCGCAATTAAGGAACAAAATATAAAAAACATCTTGTATAACATTGTACATTTTTATAAATGTACATTTCTAAGGAAAAGATGTACCTTGCTTCTTGAATGGCAAATTGTAGGCTATAAGAAATGAGGAAAGTCATCTTATGTCAAAAATTATATAACCTTATCCTCTAAACTGTTACAATTTTGTGATAGTTATCTGCAAAATATGCTTGGTTAGACATTCATTTAAAGAATGCGCCTAAAATACTATAAAAATAACTATTTGTACATGTTCATTAGCTCAGTCAGTATAGTGACTAGCTACGGGCTGGATGACCGGGGTTCGATCCCCGACGTGGGCAGAGGATTTTTCCTCTAGCCTCTGCGTACAGACCGGCTCTGGGGCCTACCCAGCCTCCTATCCAATGGGTACCGGGGTCCTTTCCCGGGGATAAAGCCGGCCGGGGCGTGATGCTGACCACTCACCCCCATCTAGTGCCGAGGTCAAGGAAGAGAGGAGCTATACCTCCACTCACCCCAAGCGCCTACATGGCGTATAGTGGGACAAACTTTACTTTAGTTTACATGTTCATTACATAAGAATGTTAATTATGACTTTGGAATAAATTGATTGCGACCTGTTTTAAGGTTTCATCACAGATCTTACTCGAAGGGATAAGTAAGACAAAGGAAACCTCACTTAAAATAGCCAGGCGCAGATCGATGTTGTAAATCGCAACCTCTCGAATATCGCGTAGAATTTTTAACCACAAAGGGGCATTTAAATTTGCCTGAAGATAGTTCGGTTTATTATCGATAGTGTGTTATATTTTGTTCTCATGTACCTGCTTTCTTAAAGAACAAACATTTTTATGTAGATAAATATTTATGATCATGTACAGTTTTCGACACCATTTTATTGAGACGACATTTTGTGGTGTGTGGCCATGTTTGACAAATTAGTTTGTGCCCCGGATGTAAAATGATTACTGAACACTGAAATGAGCTAAGAAAACATTTTATGTGCATAATCACAAATCAATGCAGTTTAATCGGTACCATGTAATTAATTAAATAAGCTATGAACGGGATAACACTGATATTTGTAATTAGTGTTTCCACTGCGTCTTCCCTAATAGTTAAGTGTTGCGCTAGTAAATAAAGGTGAAATGGATTAATTATTTAACAATAGATGCAATATACATAAGTTTCAAGAAAGAGTTTAGGCATTAATTTCGAAATCTTTGATTTAAATTATGTAGTAATAAGTAGCCTTTTCTAAGTAAACAGATGTCACTACTATATAACTGCACTGATCTGTATGTAATAAGGCCTACTAACTAACTAACTAGATGGCTTACCGAACCCAAAGGTTCATCGCCGAATTAACCAAAGCCCTCCACCAGAACCTGTCCTGGGCTAGTAAGGTCTACATAAATGAAAATCTTAATGATATATGAAAATAATAATAACAGGGTTCATCGATGCATTTGCTATAAGCGTAGCTACACAGGCCTATATACAGCTTAAAACAGATAAAGATAACAAACTTACATTTGTTTACCGTGAAATATGTGCAAGGTGTCCCATCATTAGTGCGCCCTGATGATGAACAATTATTATTCAAAACGAAGGTCGTGTTTCGTCGTGTTTCTTCAGGGACAGAGTGCGTTCAGAATCGCCCTGAGACCATTGCTAAAGTTGCCTAGACACTACTGATGCGTACTGTGAAGTGAATAGGATTCCAAAGAGGACAATTTGATTATTTACTGTGTTTTTGTTTTGGGTACTTGATGGTTAGGTTCTTAATTACATGTGTTAAATAATAATAACTCACTCTAAATTTATTTTATATTTTAAACTCAGTGGTTTGGTTGTTAATAAACATGTAACAACTCGTTTTTTAAGAATTCGTTTATCCTTATCCCGAAAGTTGGATAAGATATGATTGATTATTTTGACTCAAGTAGTCTGCTAGAAACATACTTTTACACCCTATATTTCTGAGTGTTTATTCACATAGAGAAGTAGGGAAATATTCTTGCAGAAAATGAGGTTTGGTACAAATGAAAAGTGATAGTATTTTTCAGGACAGGGTTGTTGAGCTCAGAGTAAATCCACGTACTGGAACACGGGAGCTAGAGACTATTGTAGATGTGCGGTCCTGCGGTTTGGAAATGCGCATGCGTAACAGAATACAAGAACATTCACGGGCAGTTAATTTCGCGCTTCTATAGCTGAAACTCCTAACCAATAAATGTGCGTGCACTACTTACAGTCCGATACAAGTTTGTGGGTGTGGAAACCGTTCCGCGTTGTTAGTTTAAATCCATTTGCAGATTCGAGAGGAGATTTTAGCGTTCTGTTCGGCTATAAGATGTTACTAATGTCTGTTACTAAAAGCTGTTCCTGATGCATTGTCGCCGGAAGAGACTCATTCATCTCTGGGGTTTGTTCCGGGGTGTCTTCCAATCCATTTCCCGTGCCATACGTCGTTCTGACGTCATAGCACAGCGCGTTCCGAAATTTTTACGTCGGGTTCTTGACTTATAAGTGTAACATAAGTGTAAATCAGAGCCTGTGTTTAAATTTCGTGTACAGTTAGTGTAGAACACCACACTGAGTTCCAAAGCTTCAATTTTTTGCTGTCTGTTAATCATAACCTATAATTTTGTTTTGCACAGAACAAAAATGTTCTCGTTATTGTCTGATTTCTTTTGAAGTCCTTTACCATCTTACCCCTTATCTAAGAAGTGCCCTTGTTAACTTTAAGTTTGAAGAAACCAATGCATGTAGTCTACCTAATTATAATGAACTTAGTTTGCATTAATTAAATGCAAGCATTCCTTGAAGTAAGACGCTAGTTTCTGCAGCTTATAATTTTCACCTTGTTGACACAGATCTAGTTAAAGAACTGTTAGTTCCAGACAGCGTGTTCTTTTACGTACTTGCTTGTACCTTTTCAAATTCCCGGAGAAATCCTGTAACACAGCAAAGAATATGTCGTGTTTAATTTGTTTAGTGAGCGTCACATTTAAATTTTTGAAATAAACATTGCAGTCAACCAGATACGCTTCTGAGTAACTTGATGTAGCATTATACACTGCATTTCCATAAACCTTCATTCATGAACTTTATCGTAAATAATCTAGTATATTTTTGGATAAATTTAGCTATACGTAGTGTTAACACAAGGAATAGGAACCATCTTCATAGACCAATTGCTAACATTTTATGTTTTCAAAAAGAAGCTTAATTGATTTTGTTGATGAATCTCCACAGGACTCTTAATCCTTTTTAGAGGTTGTTATAGTTAAATAACAGTTTAACATTGAATTTAGTATATTTTTACCATCGTCTCTATGATTTGTACCTATGGTTTATCCCTCATCCTGTAGTCAGTCTAACTAACTTTTGGATATGTATATGAGAGTTACCTGGTTCGAATTTCACTTCTGTTACCGATTGTTTACCGACGTTTCTAGTCACTTTCCAGTGCTTCTCCTTGTAAATGTCGAGTTAGTACCTTAAAATAAGCATCGATCGTCTCTTTCCAAGTCCTTGCCTCTTCACAAATTATCAACATCCACCCATCTCGTTGAACACTGTATCCTCGGTGGTAGAAATCTTTGATTCGGTCCCGGTTCTACAGTGTGGCAGCGGAACCCTCCTCTGTCTTCGTGGTCAAAATATTCATCGCAGCTTCTCACTGCACTGTGGACTGTTATTACTTAGTTTAACTACACTTATCTCTTAACGTTATGTGGGGTACTTCTTAATTCCAGTCTTTGAATTCAGGTCGAAACCGTTTTGTGAGGGCTTGATGAAGGTTCTGTTACGACAGCCACTGTCAGCCAACTTGACGTTGAACTGCAGTGTGTAATTTACTTGTACCTTTCCCTCCGAAAGCTTTAATCATAAATCGAAGTACTCCACACCAAAAGTAGGTTTCAGCAATTTCATTGGTTAAGACGTAATAAATGTTTCGGTTTTGTTTACCCAGACAGGACAAAGGTGAGGGCAGATTTTTGAATTAACGGTAATATTGGATTATATAGGTTATGTCTTGCAATTTGTGCGACTAATGTATGAGTAATTGCATCATACGAGCCAAGCCATAGACATACACCGACATTCTACAATGATCTGTATCGAAACTAGTTGTTTGGGTTTTTGTTTCTGTCTGTTTGATGTATTATTTACGATGGGTAATTAACCTTTCAAAAATCTGAAAATCCCAATATTTGGGAACAGCAGCAAAGGCAAAATTGCATTCATAGAGAAATTAAGGCAGCTTAAATTCTAGGTATGTAACTGCCATTTGGCAAAGAATATTTTGAATTCTCGTCTCTTATCTAAAGCGTTTTACTTAAAATATACAAAACTATAATTGATTTGAGAGAACATAACTTGAGGACGTAAATAAAGGGAGTAAGTAAGGTAAAGTGAAGTATTCCCGCTACACGCCAATTAGGCGCACAGAGGGAGAGTCAGCGATCTTAACTCATTCTTAACCTCGGCGTTAGTAGAGATCAGCTAATAGCAAGCCCCCTAGTCCGTAGCCAGTCACTATACTGACAGAGCCCCGATTCTTTAAGTAAAAGGAGGTTTAAGAAAATTATATAAAAGAGGAGGTTTGTAATATTTTCTCTTTATTTAATATTGGAAAGTGGATTTTGATGTATTCCATTATTTTTCAAGTTTTATTTTTTGTATCGGATTACATGTATCGGCCGTATATGACCATCATCAGGTTCAAATTTTTCTCCATGTTCATTGTATCAGCGGGCATGTGTGCCGAAACGTTTAGTTCGACGCAAAAGACGAACACTATAAGATTAGTGATGGAACAGTGTGTCTGAAAGAGATGATGGTGAACATCAAGATATACAAAACACTCCAAGATTCTGCACCACGTAATTATAAATATTACAAAATTCTTGGACTATGTACGTCTTCTGTGATTTTACAAAGAACGCTACGTTTCGGAAGCTAAATCTGCTTCCATCCTCATGTTAAAAAGTTGGGAGGGGCATTATCAGTTAGATCAAGTGATTGAGGCAAACTCTTTCTATCGGACCCAAATGATTAGATGCCCCTCCCCCACACTTTTTAACTTCCGGTCGGAAGCAAGTTTATATTTAAAAAAGAACACAGACGATAGACATATTCCAAGTATTTTGTGATTCCCAAAGTAGCTTGACAGTTTAATAAGACTACTTGGGTGCATTATTTTAGATTGATACGACTGTGCTGTTTCAGAAACATATTTCAAATGTTCTGATGAACGATTATGAAGCAGCCGCAAATGCTAATGGGGAAACTAAATAACAAATGAGCAAAATTTTCACCCCATTCTTCAGAACACAAAACTAAGGGAATTGTTAATTATGACGAAATATTTTTCTGCCGATTTAAGGTAAAATTCTGTTTCAAACGCGAATAACATAGTACTTGGAAACTATAACATATCTAAAGTAATTATGAAAAAAAAATTGGTGCGTGCAAATAAAAAGAGGCAATTTGCAATATTAATTCTGACAGATTTTATGATAAATTCTGTTATACACAATGAAAAATTAAAGTTTACCTATATTATATTTTGTAAAATTTCGTAATAAAATGTGAAAGTGTACAATGTATTTCCCGAATATTGAAAATTCAATTATACACAGTCTGAAAAAGTGTCGTAATCTCCCCCCCCCCATCCCGTTTGACATTTTATAAAACATCAAGAGAGCCTCAACTGTTGATATTTAGTTTTAAAGTCAATATTTTCGTTGTTAACATCCATACTTTAATGCTTAACTTTTCGACGGTACTTTTATCATGTCAAACAATTTAGTTATAAATTAAATATCATTACGGTATATTTATATTTGGGGTCCTTAGTGGCCGCGTGGTCGCTGGGACCGTGGGTTCGAATCCCACTCAAGCCATGAATGTTTGTCCGCGTTTTTCTATATTGTGCTGTCCTCTGTATAGGTAGAGGCCTTACGACGGGCCGATCCCTCGTCCATGGAGTCCTACCGAATGTCTATAGATCAAGCCAACGAAAAGTTGGGACCCGCAGTGCTAAGGCACTTGAAGAACGGGTCGTTCCCAGTATCCCAGTATATTTATATTTATTAATTTTGATTTAACACGGCTGCTTTCCCATATCCCCATTTAATCCCATACATTACTAAGTTCGTCCAACGCAGATTCACCGAGGAACGTATTCCCCGCGTTGAACGAGGGATTACCATAATTCTTCCTACAAAAGTAGGCCTAAGTTATTGTTCTTACTGTTATTAAAACGATGTTCTAGATTTGAGGCTGGTTGTCTCCTGAAATTTACCGCAGACTTTCAGATTTCCCTCAGATGAACGTAGCCACTGCTTCGCTGTTCTGGTTTAAAACCATATCTCTCAGCAGAGGGGTCCCCTGTCAGGTAAATCGGTAGCTAGGATGGGAAACCATAATGCCCTAAGGCACCTACACTGCAGAAAAACAAAAGACATATCAGTCCCACGATTCTGATTCCATATATATCAGCGTCTAGAAAACATTTATTGCAAATGTTACCTTATATAGGTACTAAGTAGAGATTATGTGGTTTTGCTGTTTGCGAGGTTTTATTTAACCTTAAAGTTTGACCTTACAGTCTTTAATAAAATTCAATGTGTTTCTTGCTGCAGTATGATAATATTACAGGCATTAATGGTCTAAATAAGCATCAGACACATTTAAAGGAGAATTCAAACGTGTCATCTCATTTTATCACGTGAAATAATACGTGACTTTTATGTGGAATTTACTGAACACTGCTGGTATTTGTATTATATCAATCACCCTTGAAACGATACTTTATATATATATATATATATATATATATATATATATATATATATATATATATATATATAGGGAAACAGAACATGAATAATAGAAAATATAATATCCCACGCTTCAAGCTAATCAATCGACAAGTGACAGTTATAATTCTCTTGCATGAAGTATATAGAACGAAGGTAAACACCACTTAGGTCCTTTAGGTTCGGTACGCAGTAAACAAATATTATGTGCAATTATATGGAACTCTATCATCTGTCGATACATACTTTTGATACGAAAGCGACTCTGACCTGTAGTCAACACACTGGCTTACACGTATATAAATCTCACTTTCCTCAGTAATGTTCTTTTAATTCTAGAGGTCACATTATTATGACCATTTGCAGTTTATTCTAACACGAGTCGGAAAATCGTCCACTTCTAGGGACAGTGTAATTTGCACAATGTTTATTTCAGAATAGTAACAAAATGATATTTATACAAATTACGTAACTTACGTTTATGCGAAATGGAAACATTTAATGTTAACATAACATGTCAATTGTAGTCTCAGAGTGAATAATTCTTTTGCCAGTTTTGTTACCTTTGAAATCCCAGAGCGGGGGATCCCTAGTCATTCCCGTGCAGTTATGGTAATCCTACTTGATGACGTCATCACCTTATATCATCCACGTAATCCTTGGCCACAGTCAATTATGACGTCACTGTCGCTATTAGCAGACGTCAACATTTACGCACTAGAATCGTTAAATCTATACGTGTATTTCCTAACCTGTTTGACAGTATTATTCCCGAATAATTAATATATTTCACAATTATTCTTATGTATATTTATACATTATTGCTTTGCTTATGCTTTTTATGCCATGTCGCATTGTGCTGTTGTTAATCTGAAGTGGGCTAATGCCTATACGTTATTATAATTTCTTTTCTCTCGTCGACTTTTTTGCTATCAGGTGTTATCAGCATGTGTCGGACAGATGATAGACTAACTACGATATCCTTGATCCATTTATTTAAAATTCATCGTAGGAAGTAGAACCGCGAGTAGATCAGGTGATAGATAGCCTGTTATAATTGTCTGTACAGATGTTTTCATTACTTTAGCTTCTGAAGCCCTAATGACATGGGCGTAGAGCTGGCAGTAATTAATTGTAGAAGGCACATCACATGTTGCTTCAGTAGCAAATAGAACGTCACTTGTCATATGGCGTGGACGTTCTCCGCTGTTATAAGCCAAACAAGTTAAAAACCTGCCTTTTAAACAGTTCCATACATGATATAGGATTTGAGACTTTCGAGACGATACAATCAATAAAATCTTCTCGGGCAATCAGCCGCGTTAACTGGTTACCGTAGTAAACCGACGTTTCGGGAACCGACTCTGTCCCCATCATCAGGGTTCTGATTTAATTTTAACATGTTCTTCCCGAATGGATGAAATTACGGAAGATTATTTGAAAAGTTTAGTTTCGTTGTCGCATTACAAGTTGCCCTTATTCGAAGCTGAAGGTAGTGATGCTATATCGTTGCACTCCATAGAGGCGTTTGAGATAGGAGAACATATATTCTTGACCTCGCCACACTTTACCCCCGGGGTTAGAACCAGCGGTATCCATTTAATATGATGGTAGGTGAGCCCCAGAGCCGACCTGGAAACAGGTTAAAAAAATACATTTTCCTCAGTCGGAAATATTTCGTAGTCAGACACAAAACTGATCGAGATGAAGATATTTTATTTAAAAACGAGATATCTCGTTTATAGCATTTTGAATCTATAAAAAAAATGTAAATTTTCAAACGTGTTACTGATTTCACAGTTTTAACATCGAAAAAAAAAGGTTCATATATCTGAGCGTGAGATCGTTGCTTGTTGTTATTCTTATTCGTTTCTTAATTTGCATTCTCGCCAAGGACGATTGCGTAAAATTGTCTGGATAACTGGTCTTTTATCGTATCTCTTCAATTTTAAAACAAAATCTATTGTAGGACTCATCCTTTATTTATTATTAGATTTAGAGGAAAATAGTGCTCTGTTCTTAGACGTTGTCAAATGTGAGATGCACCCCAATTTAAGAAAATTTAAAACGTGAAAAGTGTGCCATTTTTCTTTATTCCTTCCTTGCATATATTCTCTATGGCGCTTTTGCGATGGAAATGAGCTATTCCTGTCCGTCCTGATGCAATAACTCAGGAACCCCTGAGTAAATTTCCAAACTGTTGGTTGAGTTATCTAAAATCTGTCGACATATTCCGCTTTGATTAAAGTTGAACACAAGAGGACACTCAACACAAAGACCTGTATGCGTTTCTGCCCCCATCTCTGCTATATCTCTCCACATATTTATCAGAACAAAAAATGTTTCAAACAAATGTAGATGTAGGATTTGAGGTTTTCACGGCGGTGAGTCTGAAGATGGCTGTGCAGTATGGTAGAATTTACCGACGTCATCGCCCTGATGATGGAGACAGCAAAGACCTCTGAAACGTCGGTAAACAGCTACCAGACTACATGGTGCAACAACCCAGAAGACACACATCTTCAACTGTAGTACATAAAAATATAACGCACGCTGTGCTCAGTATGAACTTCTTTTCGCAAGACTTAAGATTTTGGTTGATAAATAAACAAAGTCGATTTATTTTCCATACCATGACATCCCCTTGCTCTATCACTCGTCATGTTTTATACTATTTAGTCCATTAAAACATAAGTCGTCTGCAAATTTAACATCTAACGTCAGTAACAGTGTCATAATTCTTAAGCAACGACCACAATTTCTTAATTCTATTTTTATTGGTTAAATTCTATCAGTTATAATAATTTGAAGAAATATATAGGAAAACGTCCATTTTTAATACCGAGACAAAATTGGAGGATAACATTCATATAGATTTTTAGAGATAGGTCTATTTTTTGTGAGGATGTGGATTAAACTGGTTCAAGGTCATGACCATTAGCGTATAGTTTTATTAGCGAGTATTTTCGTGGGACAGAGTTGGTTCCCGAAACGTCGGTTTACTACGGTAACCAGTTAACGCGGCTGATTGCCCGAGAAGATGTTATTGATTGTGTTATCGGTGTTCCAAATTTCACAAATAACAGACCTTAGATAGAACAGAGCAGAATTTCAGGAACTGGTGCGACTAAACGTTTAAGAAGCAGTGAAGTTCATACTTTGTCATCGCCACACACTGCGTTTTCACCCCTAGATCGCGTGTCTTCATTGAAAGCCATATGCAACTCACAGTTACGGCATCAGTATTTCGTGTTTAAAGAACCTCGAAAACTTATATTATTACAGCGATGTGAAGCCTTAAGAAACAGGAATGACTGTTTAAGAAGTGGCTATAAAAATGGCTTTATAAGATTTGCTGCCGATGACCCAAGTGTTTGCTGGATTTATTGACCATTGTGTTTATGTGCTGGGCTCGCCCTTTGAGGCAGAGTGGGTGTAATTACTGTTATAAGGTTGGTAACTGCAGCGTAGCTACGTGAATTGATTCCAGTCTTCATGTCTACCTTAATCTACTTTAATAACAAAGTCTTGCACTGCGTTAGGTTTCAGTCTTTGTATTTCACGGCTATGGATTTTGGTTCCCAGCTGATTAATCAAGTTCACTAACCTCAAATTAAAAACTTTTAAGAGAATAATTTCACTGAAATTTTGAATAGATGAAAGGATTCTGACTGTGATTTGTTCATATCAATCTATGTACGTTTATAGAATGATTTTTATTAGTTGAACGTTTGCCATATTCGTTTCGAGCTAGCAACTTTCTTTTATACAAGTTTGCATTAAAACTTTAAAAAAATGTACGCCTCTATAGAGCCTACCAATAATGTGATAGTACGTTATCGAACATCACGCGGTTCTATCGCATCTCTATAGTTTTTGCACCCAACCACCACGTCGCTTTACATCCAAAATGAATTTGCGTTATGAAAGCTATGTTATCTGATATTCCATTGTATTATATCTAAATCTAACAATGAAAATGTGCGTTACGATAGAAATGACTGAACTCATTAGAAGATTTTCCTTTTTTGTTTGTTTCGTTGATAAAATAATTTTATGTTCTACGTCTCATTAACTACGTCTTAAATTAATTGTGACACAAAAAGATTCCTCAGCATGTACGATTTGAGGCTTTCACGGTGGTAGGTGGTGAAACTTCTGTTTCTGTTACCAGAACGTCGTAGTCGGTCTGTAAGAATGCTAACGTATGGTAACTCTTCGCTTTGTAATCACGTCGATGGGACAGATTCTGTATCATATCAGAATTCTGAGTAGAGTAAAACCTCTTCTAAGGCGAATTCATTTATACGCTGTTTGCTAAGCACTCTCTAAGGTGCATTTAAAAAATACCACTGCAGTTTTAAACCTATGTATTTTTATAACCAACTTGATTTGTTCTATTCAGTGCGTAAATATTCATCTCAAACATCGTCCCGAAATTACTTCTGTCGCGTTTTAAACTCCGTCACGTTCCACAGACTGCATGCAACCCCCGGCCTCGGTCTCACGCTGTTACGAACTTGCCTGAAGACATCGCTCGATTCTAGTCCTCGGCTTTGCGCATGTTTCTCACTACAGACACATTTTAAGGGCTATTTTTGCGTCGTTGCCAGGAAAGACTTCTTGTCCTCTTGAGTGCTTGAATTGGTGTCGGTGGGCACGTCGCTCGCTGGACTCTTGACTGGTGGATTCAACAATCTTCTTGGCCGATTAAACGCGGCTGGGTAAAGGTCCAAGTATTCTTCAGCAGTGGTGCCCACCTTTGCCTTCTTCTCCTCTGGAGGCGCTGGACTCGAATCTGTCCCTATTTTACCCCGGCATTTCTACTCCGACCTGAACATTGCTGAGTTTCTGGCCGATGGCTTCAGATGTATCTCTCGTGAACGCAATGGATTTTACCACCAGTCCTTGGGCGGAATTATTGCCGTTTACCTGAGGCGCTGACGGCTTAGGACAGTTGCCTGTAGACGGGGTGTTTTCGGCCTTGAAGTTTACATAGTTTCTTCCTCCGGGAGAGGTAATTTGGATTGTCGTTCGCCCGCCTCTCGTGTTTCTGTCAAACCCTCGGCTCCTCTGTTCCTCCTCTTGGTTACGACGTGTTTCTGTAGGTGTCGCGAAGAAGCATGGGGCAGTTTGTCCAGATGGGCCTTAAGAAATACTATTTCCTCCTCCGCTGACCCAATTCGGCAGCCGATCCACTAATGACAGCAACAACGAATCTGAGCCAGCTGACATTGGAATCTGTAAAACCGGTTCTGAGCCGATCGCCTTGTTCTCGGAACCCATTCAAAGTGAACATAACCAGTTAATGCCTTCGCCAGATCAGCTTTCAAGTGTTTTACTCTTGGACTGCGTTATGAAATCAAAACGGAAATGTAAAAGTGACAATGAAGCAAATAAAAGTTGTAACGTTATGACAATAAACGATAAGATAAAGATTCTATATAAGGCGCGCTGTGGTATAGGGGCAGAGCTGTTTGCCTAACATTCACTTGATATTCTCTTTTGAAGTCTAATTTTATGTTGATATTTTACTTTAATACCAAACTTTCCGATGATATTTTATGGTAATACACAGATTGTTTATAAATACTAACTAACTAACTAACTAACTAGATGGCTTATCAAACCCGAAGGTTCATCATCGAATTAACCAAAGCCCTCCACCGGACTCTGTCCTGTGCCAACAAAATCCAGTTCCTTCAACTCCTATCTCCCATAGATCCCGCCTGACATTATCCTCCCATCTACGTCTAGGTCTCCCCAGCTGTCTCTTCCCCTCAGGCTTCCCAACCAATACCCGGTGCACACCTCTCATAAATACACACTGTTTATTTACTTTCACGTTCCGCGACCCCATTCCCGCATCCCCATTAATGTAATATAATATCAGGATCGTTCAACGCGGATTCACCAAACACGTCCCTTACAAGTGCCCTATCTACCGATTTGGAAGATTGTTTACTATAATATTTGAAGTTTTCACGTCGGTGAATCCAAAGTCTCTCTTCTGGGTTGTTATACTGTGTTATCTGGTAGAAGTTTACCGACGTTTCAGAGCTCCTTGCTACCACCATCATCAGGGTGATGTTTGGAGGCATCGAGGACCTCTGAAACGTCGGTAAACTTCTACCAGACAACACGACGTCACAACTTAGAACACAGCCATCATAGGGTACATTGTAGTCTCTAATTAATGTGAATAGCAGTAGAGTAAGCACAGAGATACTACGACATTCTGTCATCTTATAAGTGAGACTTCAGATTTCATCTGAAGCCACTAAGCGTACACAATATCAGAGGCCTACGGCTGAAAAGGGGCGAAGAGAAAGTGAAGGAAGAAGGTAGTGTTTTAATTAACGTTTCCTTTTGTGTCCTCCGATTTGAGGTCAAGAAGTCATTTCCATTAGGAGTTTTGGGAGGAGCATCGCCGTGTGGCCAGGACTCGGTTATTAGTTCGCTGGAACAACGAATCTTAAGAACCCAAGAAAAACGAATACTCACAAAAGTATTTAAGTCGGATACCTTTGTAACGGAGACAGCTACGTATTCCAGTCATAAACAATTCTGGCTTAGAACGCGCTAATAATTCGGATCCCTCAGGCTTCGTACGTAATACAATCCTTAATTTAAAGTTAATATAGACCTTGGTATAACCCAGCACCAGGTATAGTCTTGTAAAAACAAAATGGTTTACGCTTTTATAAGCACGCGAACAGATAGGCTACACTGATAATGTAATGCATTTTTACTGTGCAGTTTTGCGGTCAAATGAGATCTCTAATTCATCATTCTGAAATATTCATGAGCTTTGAATCAAGATAAAAGATTTAAACACTGGAATTAAACCGACTGCCCGTTTCTTTTTATCTTCTTAGAGGGGCGCTGCGTAAAAAAAGTAAGGACAAAATGTTGTTCAAATCATACAGTACATATGTTTTGGGATAATACGTGCATCATTATCACCATCGTCATTATCGCATTTCCCACGTGCAGTCTGGCAGGCGAGGGTTGTAACTGACTGCTAGGATCCGCTTCCAGACTCTCTGGTAACATTGTGGCCGTTAATTTTGTTACTTAACAGCGCGCTGTAACGCCTGGTGAGTCTGCACAGCGCGATTAACATTCTGATTTCTCCATGAGTATTTATGAAAAGTATCCTTGATATTTGGTTAAGTACCCTCATGAATCCTTTACGTGATTGGCCGTGGTTTAGAGATTGTAAAATATCTTAAGGTTATGGACATATCTACCACCAATCTCTTTCTCAGGATCACTTTTATTTCGAAATGTTTATGGTTACAATTGTATCTTCCTGTAATGTAAAATAAAATAATAATTTTGTAGTTTTTAAACTTTGTTTTCTTCACTGAGAGATTATGGACATGGATATTTTCTTGGTTGTTGAACTGTGTAGTCTGGTACACGTTTTCCGACGTTTCGGAGGTACTTACAGCCCCATCATCACCCTGATGATGATGAAAGCAAGCACACTCATAATGTCTACAAGCTTCTACAACAATTCAGAAGACAGACATCTTCGGGTATTTTATTTACATGGAGAATGGTAAGATAAATGATTTTGAACTTGAAATGGACCATTTAGTTGCGTAAATAGGTAGAATCGTGGCTGAAACACGATAAATTTCTGATTCAGACTCTAGCCCCGTGCAAAGGTTAACACCCTGAAGCAGAATGCACCATCACGAGACATGCCATGGCGGTGTCACGCAAAGTGCATGATACTGACCCACCGCACGGCTGACGTCATCATGCGTGTGCTAGAACGCGTCTCTTGCACTCTGCATGATCAAGACGCTGGAAGGCAATCCGGCCGCGAGTGACGAAATTGGGTACAACACATGAGATCGAGGGGAACACGGTTCAAATCTCGAGGAAATTATCGATTATTCCCACTGCGACTTTTATATTTTTGATCAGTCTCTCATTGCAAATTCAAATATAATGCATAAAAAGTGGTTTCCTTAACTTTTACATCAATGGCTTACTTTTCAAGGAAAACAGTATTATTCTCAGGTATATTTGATACAACTAATTCGAAGTTTCGAGAATTGGCTTGGCTTCAGACGTCAGCTAATTGGTTGTTATTACACTGACATATTTATTAAGATTTAATCATTTACAGATTACGGGCGACTGTTTATATGGACCTGGGACATTTTTTTACTGGACTAATGGTCTACATGTTAACGTACTGTCCAGAGTTTCATCGAAATTAATTAGAGTAAAAGAAAATTAAAGGTACGCGCCATGTAGGCGCTTAGGAGGAGAGGTTTATAGCTCCTAATCATTCTCAACCTCGGCACTAGATACGGATAAGTGTTCAGCGTCACGTCCCGGCCAAATTAATTAAAATATTAATATAATATTTAATTATAATAAAATAATTATCCCTAATACGGGAATTCTCGAAAGGTGGAATATATAAAATGTGTCTGAGACAATTGATAGTGTCCAGAATATTATCGGTGTGTTTTCATGACCGTCTCGTTACGGATCCTTGCCTAGTCACATTTCATAAACCTAAAATGTCGCATATGCAAGTTAAATTTATTACCGCTGAGTCAGTACGTTAGGGTAAGGTCATGGGTTAGACGCAAACACGCGAACCAACGTAACCAACCAAATATCCGCACGATTACGGATTAAAACTCCACAGACACACGATCTTTTAACATTTCGTAATGAAAATACTGTCCATATTTGCTGGGAAACTTGTGGACAGATTTTAGCAGTTCCACTGACAAATGCACTGCAAACATAACCTCACTTCTAATCGCGTTTTGCACATACTGCTTCATAGGAAGACCTACTTCGTTGTCCAAATTTTCTGTCTTTGGTTTGAACACCTCAGCTTTCAGACAAATTTAACCTTCGTTCGTTTCAGTCCAACAGACCCAAATCCTTTAGTTTAGGTGTTCTCGATTTTTTCAAGACGTCGGATAACATTTACCTTTCATTGTCGATTTGTGAGCCTAATCTTTATAAACGAGGACAATTTATTGAAGCTTTATGGAGTGTAATTAAAATAAATCTGATACGTCCATCCATTATTCGATAATTTATTGAACCGAATCAGTCATTAGTGAAATTATTTACACTGCTTTTATGTCCTTAATCCGTCAATAGTGAGTTTAATTTCTGCTGTTGCAATTTGTATGCAATTCTCCAAGTGTAATGCGCGTAGTGTTCCTTTGTTTTACATTATTCATGAAGCTGTAAGGTTGCTCATAGCGATAATTACAGCCAAACACTAATTATATTAAGACAGTTTGTTTTGTGGTTATTTCAAGGCGGAAAAAATATTTTGAACAAAAAACAGGAACTGATTGATAACAGATTTCTTATTTATCCTTGAGTCGTTTTGAAAATTAACAAATTCCAGTTGTAAGTTTATTAGTCTGGCATTAGTTTCAACAGGAGAAGCAGAAGAAGACATTTATTAGTATATTTCTTGCCTTGAAGTTGGTAAATCTGTCAGTAGTTTCCACTTTAAGAGTCTTGACGTAGTTAGTATTAATTCTGACCTAACTCCATCTGCTAAATTTAAAAATTGTTATGAAGTTGGCTGCCTTCTGAGTTGGAACGTCGTGTAGTCTGGTAGATGGTCTTATCATGAAGGCAGTAAGGATCTCTTAAGTGTTGGTAAACATACATCTATCAGACCAAACGGTGCTAGGAAACAGAAGACAGCCAACTTAGTTGCTCGTGTAGTTTCAGGGACGATGAGGTAGCCGTTACTGTCAGTCCCACCCTGAAGAGTTTAAATCTCGAGAGACTACGTCTGTCTCAGAATCGATGCGACCGAGTAGCTAAATTATTCACACCCCCACTGTTCTCCTTCTGTTATAAGTTTACCTTCCACGTCATGACCTGAAGCTGTTGTTTACATTTTTTTTATCTTACGGGATGTATTAGAGCCAAGAGTTGTACAATTTACAGCAATAGAATGTATACAATTAAATTTTATTTGTATTTTCACCGCCGTGAGAATCTCAGATTTCATAAATAATTAACATTATTCCTGCCTTTGTGAGCATAATTCTTGGTATCTCACTGCGAAGAAAAAAAAGTTATGTAATGTTTATTCAGAACAAAGCGTTGGTGAGAATATTTGGTGTGTAATCAGAGAGATAAACTAATAGGAAAATGTAGAAAAATTACTTAATTACTGGTTTCACAACTTGTTTCCAACATTTGACAGTAAATTCACTTACCCAAACAATTATGAATAAATTATTTAAACAAACATGTTTCAGTTCTACAGACTTGTCATCGTCTGCATTTCTTACACATTTTGTTAACTTTATTCAGTATTAATATATTTTAACACTAAATACATCTTTTTATACAGTTCCAACATCAGCTGTTACTGTTTTGTTTTCACTTACATTTCAAAGATTAAGTTATAATTCGTAGAGATTTCTTTTATCGATCACAGATAGTTTCCAGTGTCATCGACATTTTTATTAACATGCATTAACTACAATGAATTTATGCGCAACGAGATAGCATATAATTCCCATTTTAAATTAGGCCTCTTTCTTATTTTTGCGTCATTATATTACGTTACACATCGTCCTGTCTTCCATGATCAACTTAAATTTTGTTATAACTGCTTATGTTAGTTTCCAGGGTTGTTTTTTGTTATATTAAAGAGGTAATTATTAGTTAGTGCACTATGTCGTACATTTTTCACGCACGCCTGTTTTTAATTCATTGGTTACGTTGTTCTACTCTACCGGCAAATATCGTTATACCCGTTTTTACGTTCCAGTTTTTTTACACGTTTTCCAAATACGTGGTGATTTTCAGGAATGTGAAGATTTCGTTGCGTATGGTTTCTGTACAATGTGCTACAAATTTACTCACCAGTTAATGTTGTCAAGCTGTATTTATCGTATAGAATCAAAGAAAAATAAATAAATACAAAATTTCCATTGGAAACCCCCCAGCGATGTTACCGGAAGAGCTTTAAGCATATACCAGAGGCTAATGTTTTAATGTATTTTTTGCAATAAATGTTCTAAAGATATTAATAGGATTGAACTGGCGCAAGATAGGATTTAGTACTAATCTATTATGGTCGTGATGCATCGTAGGATTTTTTATCAGAAATATTTTCTGTTAGCTGAAAACTTTCATATTTAAGTCACTCATTTATTTTTTATTTTATGTACATCAGATCTGTGTTTAATTATTTCGACCGACCGCTGTCAGTCACTCATTTTAAAATACTTGCACATGGAATTAAGATCTCAAAATTATGTCGCGGTTTTGATAATCACAAGAAAATTCTTTTGACATAATTTTGGATTTGGAACAAAAATGTTGTTGGTTACGCACCCAAAGTAAATTTTTGAATCTACAATACCAGTCATAATGTGTCTAAAATTCATACAAAATGAAGCTATTTTCTGTACCATGAGAAAGAAACCTGAAATGAATATAGTTACTTTAATTTGCATTTCTATAAAAAAATAAACATTTTTTTTATTTCTCAATGTTAGACACAAGTATTTTCACAAAAGTAGGAAAGGAAAAAATAGATGAAAAATTAATATTTATAGTTGTTCACCAGACAAAAATCAAAACTAAATACATTTAATTAAACTACTGAGTAACCCAAACATAATTTTCATATTTCTATGCCGTAATTACTTGTTACAGAATGTGACTATGCAGAGGATGCACTTTTTAATAGATGCATCTTTGATAAAGTTTTGCTTTTTTGTATTTGTCTCAGTCACTACCAGTTGGATATTTTAGAAGCAGAAACTGAGCTATGAACACGTTCTTAATTAGTTTATCCTGTTGCAGAGTAGTGTGTTGTTTCTCTGTTTAATGCGTATCATTTCTTTCAATGTAAAACAAGACCACATCGACTGTAAATAAATATTCTAATGTGAAACAGGCAGTGTAACTTGTCCGTACGTGTGTGTGTGCGTGCGTGCGTGTGCGTCGGGCATTGTCGACTTACGTTTTACGCCATGACAAGTCAGTTTGTTATTGCACTGCTCCAATAAAAAAGTTAAGAAATCTATTTCTGCTTTTTGGAAACAACTTACAGGACTCGAAAATAATATCACTTATTTCTGTCTTCTGGGTTGTTACGCCGTGTAGATTGGTCGATGTTAACCAACGTTTCAGAGGTCATACTGCCTCCGTCATCAGAGTATGAAGACTTCTGTCTTCTGGGTTGTTGCGCTGTGTAGTCTGGTCGATGTTTACCAACGTTTCAGAGGTCATACTGCCTCCGTCATCAGGGCGATGAGTATAAAGATTTCTGTCTTCTGGGTTGTTGCGGTGTGTAGTCTGGTCGGTGTTTACTAACGTTTCAGAGGTCATACTGCCTCCGTCATCAGGGCGATGAGTATGAAGATTTCTGTCTTCTGGGTTGTTGCGCTGTGTAGTCTGGTCGATGTTTACCAACGTTTCAGAGGTCATACTGCCTCCGTCATCAGGGCGATGAGTATAAAGATTTCTGTCTTCTGGGTTGTTGCGCTGTGTAGTCTGGTCGATGTTTACCAACGTTTCAGAGGTCATACTGCCTCCGTCATCAGAGTATGAAGATTTCTGTCTTCT
Organism: Zootermopsis nevadensis; assembly: GCF_977971745.1. NCBI lineage: Eukaryota > Metazoa > Arthropoda > Insecta > Blattodea > Termopsidae > Zootermopsis > Zootermopsis nevadensis. The sequence goes on from NW_028259142.1 coordinate 7,224,729, forward strand.
GGGTTGTTGCGCTGTGTAGTCTGGTCGATGTTAACCAACGTTTCAGAGATCATACTGCCTCCGTCATCAGGGCGATGAGTGTGAAGATTTCTGGTCTTCTGGGTTGTTGCGCTGTGTAGTCTGGTCGATGTTAACCAACGTTTCAGATGTCATACTGCCTCCGTCATCAGAGCGACACTGTTGTGTGAGGATGTTATTCAATAATATAATTTACATTAAATGTTTTGGGTCCTATGGATAATGAAAACTTATTTTTAAAAAATTGTATTTGGTATCATAAGAAAAGGTTACACATATTTTAAGTACGCCTTATGTTGTATGTCAGTAAGGAGTCAGGATGTCAAAAGCCAATAAAATGCATAGGCCTATAGATAACGCATGTGGAAAGATATGTGTGCATAGTATGAGGAACACGGCTAGACAGATTTATATAATCTGTAACAAACGCTGCTACAAACATTGGGAAACAAAATATTCCCCAGACGTTATACGTATAGGAATCCGGTCCTTAATGCGCTACTGTGCTGGAGATATCTAATACAACAGAAGATTCACATTAGTGGGGTTCCGCCCGGCTGCCGGTGTTAAAAAACATCAGCATTTATCTCTCGTACCCACTTCAACGGCTATGCCATCAGACATCTCTTTTAGGTACAAAAAGGTGTGGGAATGGCATTTCAACATTTGATAAACCCATATAATGGCTTTTTAAGTGATGAGGAATTTATATATCTGTTACCCAAGCTGAATGTCCTTAAAGTAGGAATTTAGGTAGGTCTTCCTTATGCTTTGTGGTTCTCAACAAATTTATTTTCCAGCTAAATTGCTATTTACTTTCAGACCGTGAAGAACAGTAATTTCTGTTGCATCCAAATCTCCGTGTACGGAATTACTAGAAATTGCCTTTCTAACAAGAATTTAATTTGTGAAAGTATGGGAAGTGGAATGCAGTAAGGATTCCGAACAGAAATGCAGATAAATTTTTATAGTCTTGAAAATGAACAGTTGCCAATGACTGACGGAATTCAGTTTGTACTTATAGGGGCCTTTGAAATCTAGGTATTGTGGGTTCTAATCCCGTTTGTGGTAGGAAGATTACCAATGTTTGCGATGTCTTGTGAACATCGAATTCTTGTGATTAGGTAAATCCTTATCCGACGAGTTCTGATGCTACAGGATTCCAAGGTTGGAATTGGAATATAGTGTCGAAGTGAATTAAATACTTTAAGATTAGTTTCGTTTATTAGACTGTATTGTCACTTAACATTGCCGAAACACTTTCTAAATACAGTAGCACATTTATCCTAAAAATTTGTTAACAAATCGATCCTTTCTTGAATCACATTAATCTAGCCCACTTCCTCATTTCTTATTTATTTAATATTTTAATATTAACTTATCACCCTTCCGTTGGTTTTACCAGCAATTACTTTCTTAGAGATGTTCCGATCAAAATTTGTATGTATTTCGTATTTCCACTGCATGCTACATGGCCAGCCTCTTTCATCTCTCATCATCTAACCAGACTTATAATGAAGATTTCTATCTTCTGGGTTGTTGCGCTGTGTAGTCTGGTCGATGTTTACCAACGTTTCAGAGGTCACACTGCCTCCGTCATCAGAGTATGAAGATTTCTGTCTTCTGGGTTGTTGCGCTGTGTAGTCTGGTAGAAGTATACCGACGTTTCAGAGGTCATGCTGCCTCCGTCATCAGGGCGATGAATCTGACGTCTGAAACGTTGGTAAACGTCTACCAGACTACACAGCGCAACAACCCAGAAGACAGAAATCTTCATACTCTGATGACGGAGGCAGTATGGCCTCTGAAACGGTGGCTAACATCGACCAGACTACACAGCGCAACAACCCAGAAGACAGAAATCTTCAGACTCACTGCTGTGAATACCTCAAATCTTATACACCCTAATAATATTTCGAGAATAATTCGAATTATACGTATAATGAAGGTCATAATGATGTAATTTTCTCTATCCGTTAGTTTATTCTTCTTCAGTAGGTGAAAATATTCTTCTTATTAGTTTTTCTTAGATACCTTCAAGTTATCTTCCTCTCCTACAGCAAGAGATCATGTTTTATATTGAAACAGAAGTAACTATACCGAATGTCCATAAATTAGCGGACGATTTGAAGTGCATGTAATTATGTATTTATAACACATATAAACAGTTTATGCATAAATTGCCTTAGTCACGTGTGGAAAAGTCTTGAATGTTATGTTACAGTTTTCTACGGACATGATTTTCTTATAGTTTTCATGTTTTTATTTAAACATTTAATTTCCTTAGACGGAACGTGAGTGATACCAACCATTTCCTAAATACGTTCCTAATTTTATCATAAACGTAATTTTTATTTATTACCGTAGCACTAATAACTTGAACTTTTAAAACATTTACAAATTATCTTCTGCTCTCTGATAATGATCTTGTCTTACAACATCCTGACTAGATATTCACATAACAAGTTACTTTTCTGTGTTTATTTTCAGTATAATCCCTTACTTAAAATCTAATAGAATTTCTGCGGTTATCTTTATGACGTAGGGTTATTTATACTTCGGCCTAATAATTTAATATCAGCATAGACCAGAAGGTGATGTTTTCATTAAATTTCAGGCCCTCCTGATTTTCCGTGATCTTCCTAATAATAATAATATTTATAAAACAAATTTGAAAAATTTTTATATTTCAGATCATTGCGAGCAGTTAAGTGTCAAACATATCTTGTATATACGAAGTTTCAGTAGAACTGGTTCAGTTTAGTTAGCGTGATAGTTTTGTGGATATTGCAAATTTAATGGGAATGTTGACCAGTACTTATCTCTTTCCATGCCAATGCAGTTGCTCCAGTAACAACCATCTGTGTTGTTGTTGCTTTTTGTTTTTGTTTTTTGTTTGTTTGTTTTTTTCCTCCCAAAACCGGAACAGCAGTGTCACGGTTCGCGAGTGATGTGCCAGCCCATATGTTCTGACTTCATCTCGGGTAATACATGTGTCCAGCAGATACCATGGTCACTGGAGCGACTATAACTCATCCTAATGGACCCACTTCCCGTCATTTCTGACTCCCGAATTTCAATTCGTAATACAATTACCTGCCTATACTTTATCTCTAACTCCTTGACATACTCAATGTTGTAATTACCTAAATTGTACTACGTTTTGCGGCGTTGATTAAAGAAATCCGAACAAGAATCTTTATTTCAGTAATCAGAAAATTACACAATTTTCTATAGACTAATCCATCATAATTTAGTTCACATTTTCCCAACCTGTAAAGAGAAAATAATTTGTTTAATTTATTTTCCGAATGTTTTAATATTTTCATGTTTTCAGGTCCTCACATTTCTAAATTCATTTTGATTTGAATTCTGGAAATATTTTGGTTTATCTTACATCATCTTATGCAATAATTTTTAATATTTTGTTATCTATACTTTATGCTGCTATAACTAACGATTATTTAAACTTTTGTAGATTAATTTTGATATTCTTTCTAATACGAAGCCCTATTGATATTCACATTATCGTTCAGTTAATCCAAACTGCACATAATTTACATTCTTAAGATAAATAAGTTTTATAGAGAACTTTGTCTCTGCTTGTTTACTTCCTACTAGTGTTGTTCTAACTGTGGTCAGTATCGTATATAGCTCCTCTAAGTAATCTTATATAAGTATGCATGATTGTCGTCTTATAAATACTTTTAAAAATTACACTTAAACACTAAAAATTCAAGATATGTCTGACAACTTTCATGTCGGGGAATTTATATTGGTAAAAAGTCATAAATAGAACAAATTTTACGATGAATAGTTAATTCACGTAAGACTGTCTATAGAAGTTAAAACCTTTTACAAAAGTTGTTTCTAGAACTTCCTGTTCGATTTATCGATTTATTCCTACTAAGAGTGTGCTGAAATGATGCAATATTGCGAACATGGATATTATCTTAATTAGCGTTCTATTTTGATTTTGATCTTAGGTGCTATAAAACTAATATTAGGCCTAAGTCTGTCCAGAAATACGCAAAATAGTCTATTTGTTTACTTGTTAATTTTTCTTACAGCTGAAAATTATTTAGGCCTACAAGTAATTTTGTTTAATACTTAATGTGAATTCTAGTAGGTAATAATAAAATTAGTGTAATTTTACTTAGTCCAATTTTCAGTTGCAAAAGAAATGACACTTTCTATTTCCCATGTTCACTTATTTATTTGTTCTGTTACCGTCAAACTAAAAGTAATTTCCCTCGTTATTTAAACAGCGTAGTTCAGCGCATTGATACATACCCGATTCAACGGTTACATAACATTAATATTGTGTATGAAGTTAGCGAGATATCCATGACAGTAGCAATGAGATTTACTATCTCACTATTGTATATTATCATAATGGGAAAATCATGTTTGTCCCCAAACTTTCCTCTGTGGCAGGAAGCTATAAATGAGCCTTCCCACACGGTTGTTACGTAGTCGTGGATGTGGGTTGCTGAATTCTCTGCAGATGGCACTAATGACAGGCTCGATACGTGCTTATTTACATTATCAATTCACTTTTTATTGCTTAGTCTTATAACTTACGTTCCATCTTTAATTTTCCTTCATTTTCTCAATTTTATTTTCGAAACCAGTCTATATTTTTGGATCTAATAGCTGCGATCCATCGTACTTCAGTTTTGTTACAAAATTAATCAACTTATATAATATGTGTTGCTTGTAAAATCTCACAGGGTCACAATGTCCGAGTTATTTTAATCTTGTAACCTGCAAGAACTGTGAATAAATCACGTGACAACAATTTCAGACAGGTTTTACATTCCGTTGGATTTACGAATTGCTAAGGAAACAGTCAAACCCCGATACAGCACCACTCTGTATACTGATATCCTCTCATTTCGGCCCTGAAACCCTCTGAAGTGAAATTCTTTATATAATATTAGAGGTAGTCCCCCGGTAAGACGCCACTCCCAACGTATGTTGTAACACAAATGTACCTTTAAGCATTATTATTACGTCCGACACAGCGCCATACTGGTTTTTCTCATAACTATGCTTAGCAGTCGTCTGTAAAAGTGCTGTTCACCATGAACTTTGCGTTAACAAATAAAACCTGCTGTTATTTAGGGCCAACGTTGTAAATGACGACATTCCAAATTCAGACTATTCCAATAAATTCACCAGCGATTTGGATGGTCATTGATTTTAAAATTGAAACATGCCCACAAGGCATACATTTAACAGGTAACGTTGCAAGAATTCTGGTGCAGTAGGAGGACTGTCTCGTGCAAGCCACCATAAAATCTCCAAACATGTATCCTGTATTGATTAAACTAATCAGTTGGTGCTGTTTTAGATGTTATGAGTAAAAAAAATTAATGCTACCCCCGCTTTAACGACATCATTGACGTTAGACAGTACATGGCGCTCTAACGGGGGTTTCCTAAACACGTAATGGAGTCAGTGACCTTGGAACTGTTGTGTTTTATTTGAAGCATGCGAACGAGCGACAGTATGGAGCCCAGTTTGCAGTCGGCCTACACAAAGTTTCCAATTGTCTGACATTGCCTCGATTCCCCATCGCTATTTAATATCCATTAATTTATACAGATATAAATTCGTTTGTTCCTAACCTAATCGACAGCACAGATAACACAAACTATAGGTGTAAGCCAAGACAAGTGTTCGTACAACCGCCATGATATTTCGGGATGTTTTGTTCATGTAGCCCCTTTCAGGTGTGCGCATGCCCAGTTCATTCTTATAGGTTCTATTTCTCTAGTTGGCCAGTGAGATGTCAGCACACGGTTTGGTGTGTTTTTAGCTGGTTTGTTATTGCTGTTTAGAAGTATTATTTCTGTTACATTTCGGTCCTGTACGTAACATGTAAAAATATGTAAAATAAGTGAATACCCTGGCGGAGCTTTCATAATGTTTTGCTGTAGAAAGAAAATCATCTTGATGTTTATTTCCAACGCTCCATAATATTCACAGAATGGGGGAAATAATTCTCTTTGCAGGCAGCGGAAAGGCGGTTCCTTTCCGCGAACAGCAATGCACCCCCTTTGTATTTTCTTTGTGTTTCCGATGCAAGAAGAAAAGAAAGGTTCAGTCTCATTAGATGGAAAAGCTTTATAAAAATACAGGACGCAGAAGTGTGGGCGGAGGGTAATGTAATTTATGGTGAAAAAAAACATTTCGCTTAATAATGTTGAGAGACACGCCTTTTAAATACAAATCACACATCTTCCGTAGAGTTGATTGATTTCTGTATTTCATGCTATATTTTTTTAGGAGGATTTTCAAAAGAATCACTCATTATTACACCGATGTATGGGCCTAATTTATTAATGAAAATGTGACCTGCCATGGTACAGTTATTTTATTACTGTATAATGGAGCGAATCAGATAGATTTACTTTCAGTACACACGTGGAAGAATAAAACTAAGAAATTGTTGCTTAACTTAGACGTCATTCATTAAACAAATAAAAAAAACCTAATCAAAAATGTCACAAGGTATTAAGGCAACGTAAGAATTTTAGTCCTGGATACGTTTAGAAGAGTTTTATTTTAATAGTTCGCGTGTAACGTCGTTTATTATTATTATTAAGTGTTCTGTCTTACGACAGGTCCATTGCTCTGCCCAAAAAGAGCTCTCCAGTTGTTCCTATTCTCGGCTTCTCGCTTTAATTCCTGGAACGTCATCTTCTTTCCTTGTTTAAGGTCGTCGGTTAGCTGTATCAATCTTCTTCCTAGTCCTCTCTTTCCTTCAACCTGGCCTTCGGTGATATCACTCAGTAATCCATTCCTTCTCATAATATGTCCCAGCCAGTTAGCTTTCCTTCGTGTAATCGCCTGCAGAATGTTTCTTTGCTCGTTGACTCTCCTCAATACTTCTTCGTTGGTCACTCGATCCGTCCACCTGATCTTCTCTATTCTTCTCCAACACCACATTTCAAAACTCTCCAGGTATTTCCGTTCCTTCTTCCTGAGTGTCCAAGTCTCTGCTCTATACAGCGCGACACTCCATACGTAACACTTCACTAGTTTCTTCTTCATCTCCAAGCCCAACTTGCTAGTGAGAAGTATCCTCTTCTTGACGAAAGCTGCCTTGGCCATGGCTATCCTTGCTTTTACTTCCTTGGTGCATAGGGCGTCCGTCGTAAGAAATTTAAATTTGCATATTACTAAAAAAAGGTAGATTTTCGTAAGTAATTATTTTGCCTACGTTCTGACTGAACCATTACTACAAATTTTAACTTTCGCAAGAGCATGTCCGGTCAATTAATTTTTGTTCCAGCTGGTCATTGATAGTTAAATTTCGACTGTGCACATTTTGAATTCGTTTTTTAAAAAAACTGTACATCATTTCTTTAGAATTAATTGAATAAAAATTTACTTGGATATTATCCATCGTCTAGTAAACATAAAACGTAAAAATAACGTTTCGGAGATGGGACTCTATCTCCGTCTTCAGGTTCCTACACAGTTGGGCCCACTAGATAGAGCTAATCCCTATCTCCGGACCATTTCTTTAATATCACATTGTGACTAAACTGCATGATATGAAACACAATGGGGGATTCTTTCTGTGTACTTAAAGTACCCAGAATTTCACTTAGTCATACGTTACAAAACAAATTATTGTCTTGGTGTATTATGTTTTCATATTTTATTCATATGATCACATGATTACATATTATCTCTGTAGGATTATTAGCTTCTTACTGCATTACCTAAGAATGAAAATTTGCGTTTCCTGTTTCCCATGAATGTTTAAGTGCTTGTCCTTGCCTTGTTCACACAGACAAGTCTTCGCTCAGAATTCTGGACCTGAGTTTCTGGTTAACGAGCTACGACAGAATAATCGAAACTTAGAAGCATCTTTACCAATCATGAAAATTTACGTTTCTAGGATTTTCGGTTTTCACGACGGTGAGTCTGAAGATGGATGTCTTCTGGGTTGTTGCGCCGTGTAGTCTGGTAGAAGTTTATCGACGTTTCAGAGGCCCTTGCTGCCATCATCATTTCTTAAACGTTTAATCAACAAGGAGTACTCCACACAAGTTTCACCTTTTGGAAGTCACTGTATTTTCATATTTACAAATAAGAGGCTCTCTAATTTATTCTGTTAGATGGAATGTTATCATTGAAAATATCTGATATTCTGTTACTATCTGGGATCTAACGAAATGTACCAAATGACAGCATTTTGTCCATTACTGGACTATGGTAGCTATAGTTATTCAGAACTTTGAACAATATGAATAACAATTGTCTCAGGCGTGTGTCAGACCCAATGTGAGATACAGAACAATTTCACCTTACAAGAAATGAAATCGTCGATTTCATCTAAAGGTATCAAGTTATTACATTTTTAATTTCACATATGTTAAGGAAGGGGTTTTATGCATTAAACTCATTATCTTCGCCAGGATAGGTGGTCCCAGGACCGAAGTTTAAACGCGGGAACTCAGTGCAGTTATACCAGGTGATTCAAAAAGGACTTTACAACTTTGAAAGTGTATGGAAATTTATTCAGAAGGCTTACAGAATCGGTTGAGGTGTCATTTTGTAGTAAAACAAATCAAGTTTGACTCACGTTGTGCTGTAGTACCGAATTCCGTCACCGCGAGCGCAAGCGGCAGTGCATTTGAAAATGGCTCGAAAATTTTCTCATACCACAGTTAGACGAAGATGACCAAAAAGGGCGCATTCACTTCCAGCAAGACGGCGCACCACCTCACTACCTCACAGAAGTCCGGGATTTCCTCAATAACCGTTTCCCAGGTCGGTGGATTGGTCGAACAGGGTCGATAGCATGGCCACCTCGTTCTCCAGATTTGACACCTCTCGATTTTTTTCTTATGGGGTTTCATTAAAGATCGTGTGTATGTTCCACCCATACCTGCCAATCTCACTGAGCTCAAAGCTCGAATCACCGCCGCAGTTGCAGAAGTGACACCTGATATGCTGGATCGTGTTTGACAAGAAATTGATTTCAGGTGGGATGTCTGCAGTATCACCAATGGCAATCACATCGAACCAAAATGACTGTTTGAGGTAAAACTTGATTTGGTTTGCTACAAAACGACACCTCAACCGATTCTGTAAACCTTCTGAATAAATTTCTATACACTTTCAAAGTTGTAAAGTCCTTTTTGAATCACTCTGTATAATAATCGTCACGATATTACGTGCTTGAGGGTAACTGTAAAATCATACAGCGTTGCAGCACGAACAGCGAAGAGCAGACACGTGAATACAGCCTCAGAATGCGTAGCGTAACAGAGCTGGCAACGTTGTACTGGTGACTTCAAGCCACGTGGAAACGGAACTGCGGGAGGGGGTGTTATGGTCGATCCGTGGCCTCGAAGCGTGCAATTTGCTGATGCCTACTCTAGATGTTGACTACAAAACAGACACTCGCCAGGAAATGCATTTCGCCGAAGCGTATGTTTGTACGTACAAAAATATCCGGTACCTGTTTCTAAAGACTGTTAGCTTTGTCTTGTATAATAAATGCGAATTATTGGTTATCCATGAATGAAATTTACAGGATACCTACAGAAATTAACATTTGTTACAGAATAGCAAAAATTATAATTGACATTTCTTTTGTGTGACGTACAATACTCCAGTCGATCTTTTGCCTTACACAGTAGGCACTGCCAGGTGGCGTTCATGCAGTAGGCCTGTTATGACATGCTGTGAATTTTAGTTTTATATTTTTAATATTTATTTGTGGTTTATTTAACGACGCTTTCGGTATCTTAGAACATGTCCTATAAGAGTGGTAGTAAAAAACTGAATTGTAAAGGATGTGGAATAAACCTGTCGTGACCTAATTTAATGTAGTATCTCGGAATTTGTCTGGATATATTTAATTCAGGCAAGTCTAATTATAATTATTTTTAAAAAACTTATTAGTTAGGGCAGAATGTTACAGTCGTGTTATTATTAGGAGCTAAATGTCTTTAGTATCTTCAGGTCACGTTATGCAAATAATGTGTTGGACATTTAATATTTTACACGATACCGATAAACTTAGGTCTACACGACATTTCGAGAGGTGACTGTTCCCATCATGAGATGACTAGTTATCATTATTCTGACAGATTTATTATTAAAACTATTTCGTCAAATGTTTACGGGCTATTGTTTACACAGTAGTGAAAATTTAGGTTTCATAAAGGTTGTAAATTTCTTGACTATTCCAGCTAGTATTAGATTCTCAATAAGAATTCAGTGACTATCGTATGGGTTCGATTTCAACCGTGGTTACTGTATTAGTGTAATGACAGTCAAATGACGCATATAGATGCTTAAAATTATCCCGAAACATCGTTTATATAAAACATATTTCAAACTATGGTTGGTACTCAACGTATAAACCATCGTTACAAATCTTTGGAGAATTATATTCTGGTAACTTTGATCTTGTTTAGTCTCTTGTGGAGGATTTATATTAAGTTAAACATCCACGCACTGTTAAGTACGACACTGGATGGAGACCAGCTGTCAGATTCACGCTCTGGCCGTTCTACCCGTCTCTGGATGGATTTCAGAGGTGGTCAGGGCATTGTGTGATGAGACTCGTATCTCAAAAAATTACTTAGTGATTGCCCTGTCATGGTACAGATCGTCGGTAAGCAAGTGGTATCGTGTTGTCTGACAAGAGGTAGCATGCAACCGAAATGTAATTTGCACGTTCTGTTACTGGAAGCAACGTGATTGGTCAACGCTGTTTATTTTTAAGTTTACTTAACTATAACAGACCTTAACGATATTCTGACAGGTGCACAAGGAATCCTGCTCGTGACGTATCATCAATATTAATTAATTTGAGTAACATGCAGTAGTCATAACGACTTGATGTACATAAGTAGGTCGTGTGAGTCAAGATGCTAACAGATACGTCTTTCCTCAGTGAAGTCTTTATGGACAATCAGCCGTTTTAGGTGACGTAAGAAACCGACGTTTCGATAGCCGTCTCGTCCTCATCATAAATTGTGCAGCTGATTGTTAAAGAAGACGTATTGGATTTAGTCGTCGTGAAATCTCTTGATGACACTTCTTTTGTTTCTTCTCAATGTCATATCATATATTTCTTGAGCACCCCATGAACGTTGTTGACATAATCAGGAAGATACTTAGTAAATAGGTAAGAAGTTTGATATTGCTTAATTCGTATCTTTATTTAAATAACTCACCATCGTAACGAACTTTTAGATTTATTGTTTGTGTTTTTGTAAATTTTTATTTATGCCTTGTTGAGGATTTAATTTATTTTTCCTGTTTATTTTAATTTTGTTTATTTTATTTCGAGTATATATAAAGACCTATCACAGTACACGTTTATATGCTCCCGTTTAATAACACAGTTGTGTACAGTCGTAAAATTTATTTGACATAAATCTAGAAAAGGTCTGTAAATCTGGATTTGATAAAAGCAAGTTGGCATCTTTAAATACCTCGGTATCGAGAGTCATTTTGTTGATAAAAAGACGTAGTTGCAAGTCTCAGGAATGCTTATTTTGCCAAACAAATATTTATTCTACAGTAATGTCTACATTTTACAAAAAGTGATTTTGCATTGCTTAAAAACCTTTCTTTCAGATTCTCTACCCTGACTTTGAATCGACGTTATGAAAGACAGATAGATCCACATTCATCAATTTGAAACAGCCTAGCCTATATTTATCAGGCTTTGAAGACACCGGGCCCCTAATATGTAGCCTAGGCCTATATATTTCCACTCAACTTTGTCAAAATTAGAAAGTGTCTCTCATTAGCGTCTAGTGAACATACCTACATTTCAAAGTGTGGCTATTATTTCTCTAAAATATAGAAAACTTATGGGCCTATAATTGTAATTTATTGTGTATTTCGTAATATTTTCTAACTTTCTGTATAACCTACATATTTAAAAGTTATGCACTGCAAACAGTAATTAGCTCGTATGATTTTGATCCCTTTTCGAAACTGTGATTGGTGGAGTCACGCACGACAGTCGCTCGTGAGTTTATTTCTCAGGTCACAAACGCCTACGCGATTCGTCTGTATCAGTGTATCGAAGTTGGTTAAAATGTGGACATGAATGAATGAATGAATTATAAATGAAGTAGTTTAAATAAACGTGAACACGTGAACTGATTGGGGATGTCGCACACGTTTCTTATAGCCAAGCCTACGACTTTGTTGAAAAGAAATTCTGTATATCAGCAGTGTAGCGAATGAAAATACAGTGTTTGTGAAGAGTCAAAATTGAGATGTTAACTCAGCTAGATACAATTTTTGCAATTCACACAAATCAGGGGTATATATGATTTGAGGTTTACACAGCTTTGAGTATGAAGATTTCTGTCTTCTGTGTTGTTGCGCCGTGTAGTCTGGCCGATGTTTACCAACGTTTCAGAGGTCATACTGCCTCCGTCATCAGAGTATGAAGATTTCTGTCTTCTGGGTTGTTGCGCTGTGTAGTCTGGTAGATGTTTACCAACGTTTCAGAGGTGATACTGCCTCCGTTATCAGGGCGATGAGTATGAAGATTTCTGCCTTCTGGGTTGTTGCGCTGTGTAGTCTGGTCGAAGTTTACCAACGTTTCAGAGGTCATACTGCCCCCGTCATCAGAGTATGAAGATTTCTCTCTTCTGGGTTGTTGCGCTGTGTAGTCTGGTCGATGTTTACCAACGTTTCAGAGGTCATACTGCCTCCGTCATCAGAGTATGAAGATTTCTGTCTTCTGGGTTGTTGTGTTGTGTAGTCTGGTAGATGTTTACCAACGTTTCAGAGGTCATACTGCCTCCGTCATCATAGTATGAAGATTTCTGTCTTCTGGGTTGTTGCGCTGTGTAGTCTGGTCGATGTTAACCAATGTTTCAGAGGTCATACTGCCTCCGTCTTCGGGGCGATGACCTCTGAAACGTTGGTAAACATCTACCATACTACACTGCGCAACAACCCAGAAGACAGAAATCTTCAAATCAGGGGTACCCAAACCGAACAATCCCTATATAAAATTTACCTTTGTGTATTTGAAACATTACGTACTTTATATTTAGCTACAAGCTATATGGTCATTTACATAAGCCCTCAATGAAGGACAACCATAAAACAAATTAAACTAATAAAAATGCTTCATAACTGTCTCATAAAGAGTTGTAAAAATTATGTAAAACTTAGGCCTATGTAAAGAATAAATAAGTAAGTTAAAAGTGGCCTTTGAAGGTAATTACATTTAATAAACCCTATACATTATAACCTTTATAAATTAGAATAGCCTTATGTCAAGTTTAACCGAAATGTAACAAATAATTAGAAAGGCATTAGATCCATTACCATGACTTAAACCGAATGAAATTTCTAAGTAATAATATTTTTATATAAAGTCGTATCAAAATATATCGAAGCGTTCAGAATAATATGTGAGACTTAATTTAGACCCTAAATAATGCGCTCGTTATTAGTAAATCAAACTAGAATTGCCCGTGTGAGTTTGTAGATTTAGTACACAGAGTTTAAGTTATGTGCAATACGTATATTGAGCAGTTCTGGTGTTTTTATTGGCGTAAGGTTGGTATGGAAGGATATCTTTTTTTTTTCGTTATGATATATGCATTAATACTCAATATAAAATACTAAATGCACTTTTAAAAGAATGCATTATCCCCAAGCTAGTTTATAAATGACTTATTATTATTTTATATTATAAAGAATTTAATTATTAATAATATATGATGCACCTATTAGATTTTTATTGGTTGCTACATTCGGTCATTTTGGGGTGAAATACTTCCAGACCACAACCGCTTCCTTCCATATCCTTTTCAACTTGTTATTCATTATTCATTCTATAATTCGACACTATATAATCTGAGTCACTGGCAATTTTCTTAAATAAACCACAAATAAATATAATGCAGTCCGTCTTGCGTCGTTCATCAAAAGTTGTTCCCTGAAGTAAAAACCCACAGATAATTTATATAAGCGACTCAGAACTTTTAGAAGATTTTGGTGCCCCTGAAATATAATTCGGCAGAGATAAAACTATTAATTACTTTCTTTTGTTTCTTTAATGTAGAGAAAAAATTCCAATCAGTTTCCAGAAAATGTGTTGAGAAATCTAAATATCACTTTCTCTGTTAAAGTCAGCGCAGTGTGTACAGACAACCTAGATCATTTTTTAAGTACACGCTTGAGTGTGATATTTAATTGGAATATTTCTGCGCCCTCTGTATGAGAATAGACCTGTAAAAATTCCTTATATTTCTCTTAACAGTGTCTGCCAAAGTGTTCGGAGTTTAGAGACTGGGGGATTTTCTCTGCAAACCTTGAACATGATAATGGACCTTGGATGCGATTCGGTTGTCTAAAAGAATGAGGGGGTACAAAGGTCACTGGATGCAGGCCGATATTTGTCAACCTGTCACGCTTAAGGAATGCTCATTTCATTATTACTGCCCGCGGCTGACGAAGTTCAGTTGCTCTAACATTGCAGCAAGTAATTAATTAGGTTGACAGGCGGCTTTGTTTCAAGTGACTTCCAGCAATGAATCAGCAGAGTGCGGGACCACACCTCGTCCAGATTGAAACGTGTAATCTAATCGAGATCAGTTTTTGCGAATCGCTTTCTGCCTCCGCAGAACTGGACTTACTTTTCGCCTTATTTCAGTAACTATAGAAACTGGAGACCTAAAATTTCCACGTTAACACTGAAACCGGAATTAGGGTTGAGAGAATCCTGTAAATAACAGACCTGTGGCGTTTCGTCTGTGTGTTCATCCATACTGCGCTTTCAGATTTGTTCATATCTGTCTGTAATATGAGTATTGTTTCTTTCTATTCATAAATGTGTACATAAATAAAAATAGATAATTATTAAAAATATTAAAAATATATTAAAATTGGCCGTCAATCACAAATAAGATAATTAAAAGTTCCTTATCGAGTACTCGATTTACATGTGGAACATTTACGACATGTTTCGGCTATATATAGCCGTCATCAGGTGTTATATTATAAACTTTTTACTGAATTACTGATTTTTACTGATATTTAATGATGATTTTCAGTTCTCATTTTTCTTATCGTGTTCTCGTCCTCCATATTTTATCTTCATCGGTTGTTGTGTCGCCTGTCACTATTTGTGATTGACGGCCAATTTTAATATATTTTTAATATTTTTAATACTTATAAATCACAATATGACGCATCTACAATATCTTAAAAATAGATAAATCAAACATATCCAGTATTGAGTATATGTCCTAATACAGACATGGATTATTCTAAAAAGGTCAAAACCTAAACGTTATTGTTATAATTAAGTTGAACAATAAATAAAATACAGTGCATAATAATAATTTAATTCAATTAATTTATTTAAGTGCTTGACAACAGCCAAGTGCTGACAACAGTACAGGATAAAATATAATAATAATAAAAGTAAAATATTACAAATACAAAAACAAACAAATAAATGAAACTAAATATATATATGTACCATATTAATAATAATAATTTAATTAATTTATTGCTTAATAATTCATAATGAGCTAAATAATATACCTAAGTATTATAATAATTAAATTAAAATCAGTTAAATTATAAACAGTACATAGATAACATACAAAATAAAATATTAATACTAAATAAAAACAATAAACAATAAAAACAGAAAATCTTACAAAATTAAGAACCCAAAATATGGACAAAAGAGAAACATTTAAATACAATAATTTTCTCAGTTTAACTGTTAATTGCAAGTAAATGGGCTAGATAAAATGCCTAAGCAAAATATACTCCTTGTTATAGATGTCGATGCGCTAATAATAATAATTTTAATGTAATTTTGTTAAAAAGAAATATTTTCTCACTCTCTCTGCAGTCAAACTTATGCTCCCAAGGAATGATGGGGCAGATTGTGGTTTGTAGACATGATAATATGCATTACAGACAAGCAGAGAAGTGCTATGTAGATATTTAATTGAAAACGCAAACTCCAGTAAACCGCACAAAGCACTATAAATCTAGGAACAATAGCCACTCCTCTTCTGCTGAACTACAAAGCCCTGATTGTAAGATTGCACAGAAAGAAAGCAAAGCGCCACATGGCAAACACTCATTCTAGCTTTTACTCACACTTAAGTGGGTTACATTTGTATAGAAACAGAAAGGGACGTGTTTTCCATTCAGGATTAAGTAGGTCTAGTGCGTCGGAAGAAATACATAAAACACACGCTAAAATAACAAACAGAATGAGATAAATACCGAAGATTTTCCTCCACAATAATCAGTAACAATAATCAGCACTTATTACCATGTAATACGCAGAAATTTAGGCACATTGACCATCAGTTAGCGCGAAAATATAAACCACGGAGCAGAATACATTCAAAATTACGAATATATAGGTAGCCATAAGCAATTTGTTAAAATTATCATTTGGCATTTGATTTAAATTGTGAAATATTCAGCAATAAATTAAATAACTAAGCAAAAAACTCCCAGCCAATGAAAGATGTGTATGGAATAACCCAAATAACAGTTACAGTCCTAAGAGAATAAATATTAAATATTAGTGATAATGTACATAATCGTGTCCAGAAGATATTAAGATAGCGTCTTTATATTACATTACAACAGAGAATATTTCAAACGAAATCAATTCAACACATTACACGAAGCTATTTTACATATGGTCCAACGTTGAACATTCCGTTTCAGCTAATTTTATCTTTCTTGTTTTTGTGTTTTTTGCATATTGCGTAGTCTAAGTAGAATGTTTTGTGTTAAAGGTTCTTTTACATCTGTTGCTGTGTGCTCAGTTTATTTATACTGTCACCATAATAACGGCCGAAGTCACAGCCCACATAAATATCACGTCTGTCAAAATTTCTACTAACAATAAAGTAATATATTTCGTATACTAACCATGGAAATTTCTGTCACAAATGTAAAGTCTCCACAAGCTTTTCGCCAGGTGTTGCATAATTTTCAAATATGGCGTAGTGAAAATCCACAAGTTTTAGTCAAACTGAGTTTACAGATTCCAAAACAAACGTGCGATGCGCCCCGACTTCCGATTTCGTCATTGAAGTCTCAATCTTTGCGGAAGCCCCTTCCACGCCAACATTGTGACCCATCTTCTGGATGAGGTCCCTCCACGTGGCCTTCTAGGTCTCAGACTTGACCGCTCTTAAATTTTTTGTCCGGGGGTACACAAAGGTCATTATCGATGGTTAGGATTGGGGCTGACCAGCGTCGCTGAAGAATTATTCCTTGCGAATCAATCACACCGGAGACGCTCATAGCATCTGGCAAAAGACAGAATATCGCTTTGAAGTTTGTAGCGTCACAAAGGTTTGGACTGATCGTTCATAAGTGCCTGTTATTCAGTAGAATATTTCAGTGGAAGTTGATCCCCTAACGACGCTGTCATGTGTTACAGCCTGAAGCCGCCACCGAAGGACGGCGTGACGAAGAGTAACCCCAGTAAGAGACATCGCGAGCGGCTAAACGCAGAGTTGGACACTTTGGCCAGTCTCTTGCCCTTCGAGCAGAATATCTTGTCCAAGTTGGATCGTCTCTCGATTCTCCGGCTATCCGTCAGTTACCTGCGCACTAAGAGCTACTTTCAAGGTAAGAGCATATTTTTCAGTAATTGACATCTTTGATAATAGCAGAAATTGATGATTAATAGAACTTTCGTCTGTTGAAATATATGGTACCTCATATAGGATGGAATTTTTAGTTAAATTTTCGTTGTTTTTTTTTATGTAACTCACTGACATTTTAAATCGACAAAGACAACTTATTCAGAAGACAGTCAGCTTTAGACTCACCGCCGTGGAAACCTCAAATACTACATAACTTATTTGCTTTTATAATAAGCTTATTTGCATAATTTACCCACATTCACGTAGATTCTGCACTTGGAACATTCTGTATAACACCAGTCATTCTAAATCAGGTAAAAACAGCTTTGGGCATACTGATATTTAAATTACAATACTACTTGTAATTTTCTCGAAAGGCTTAAAACAATTTAAATAACAGAATATTATCTTTAAAAATGTATATTGCCTTTACTTACGACAAATATTTACACATTTTTCTCCCTAATAACCAATTAAAACGTGCCCCATTATTTTCTATATTGGACTCAGTTCGGTATTTTAATACTTTTAATAAATAAAAGTAGTTTTATCCTACCAAGAAATTAAACTATATATTAGTAATATATTTATTAAAAAAAACTATATATGTTTATGCGCTTAGTTTGTATCCGTTTGGAATACATTACCCCAATTTTTACGGTATGGGTTTATCTTTATCAGCTGACGTCACAAATAACATTGTGACCCGCTTAAAGTATTTTTTTTTCACAAATGAGAACACTGGCCACTTGCGTACAAACCCAGAAATTTTCTATGGGCTGGATATCATTCTCATCTCCCCAGTTTTATTACGAGCTGGGTGTAGGTATAAGAATATTTAATTCGAAATATGAACAGATATGCGCTGTAATGTGACCTGAATCTACGTACACGCAACGCGCTCATTAATATCACAAAAAGTTCAAATGGGTGGCACAGTTTTGGAGATTAATTTAAATTAAAAGTCTCCGCATAACTTCTTAAATCTAAATATCAAGTATATTGTACCGTTTGCTCAGAGTAACTTAAAGTAGTTCATGTAATTGAGATCTTACTTTGTAAAATAGTTGAGCTGATGGATTTTTCTTTAATTTAAAAAAAAATCACAGATGCAGATTAAACTTAATAGTTTGTATTGAGGTTATTCATATCAAATGCGTCATGCGAGAAGGGTGTATTAACAAAATAAATGATTTAGACATATTTCGTTTGACAAATAAACATTATTCGTGTTCATACATACCAATGTATAGTAACTATTTCTCTATAGAGCACCATCAGAGTTACGCCCTTCTGGCATGACATACAACCCAGTTTTATGTTGTTAGTCTAAGTACCTCCAATTATGCAAATATTTTGATACGCCCTTCTGGCATGATGCCATGAACGTTCTTAACAGAAATATGACTTAGTAAATGAGTATATATCTGCATCATGTGAAAGTTAGTTTGATGTCTAAAGATGGATGTTTTCGGGATTGTTGCGCCGTGTAGTCTGGTAGACGTTCACCGTCGTTTCAGAAATGATGTTGCCTCCATCGTCCTGATGATGGCAGCAGCGATTACCTCCGAAACGTCTGAAAATTGCTACCAGATTACACGGTGCTACAACCCAGAATACAGCCATCTTACCTAGTCTGATGTTTGTATGGTTGTTGCTAGCAATGCCATATTTAAATTAACACGTACCTCCAAAGAAATGTTGAATTTGCGCTTTGTATAGTCTCCTGACTTCATGTTTGCCGTGTTTCGCTGTTTGATCAGAAAATTTCAAGGCAATTAAGTAGCCTATAATTAATTCTTCTCGGGCTACTAGTCGTGTAAGGTGGCGTAATGAAGAAAATACCAAAGTTTCGAGAAATATTTTTGTCCTCGTACTCAGGGTACTGTCAGAATCCTGAGGACGAGAAGAATTTATTACGTCTCTCTTTTGTTCTCCTGTTGCGTAATTTTAGTAAGTTAAATGAAATAGATTCAAAGAGAATAGGCAAAGGGAGAAAAGATGGTGGAAGGAAAATATGAATTAAATAATGCTAGTTGATCGTGCAAAAATATATACGGAAACATCATACCCCGTTGAATTTCAACGGGATTTCTGCACGAGTACTATACAGGTATGCCCACATAAAATACCGCGGTATAACCTCAGTGACTCAAATCAAAAAACACTCAGCAAATGTTCCATTCTGTTAACGGCAGCTTCGCCCTTAAACAGGTCTGGTTATTTTTAATGAGCTGTAAAATTGAAATAATTGCTCGTTTGCCGTTTATGCCTTAATGCTAGAAGTTTCTTCACCGAATTTTTTGTGTTATGTCGTTATTGGAGTGGAAATAGGGATACGAAAGTGCTGATTAACCGTCTGTCACTGCTTGAGCGTGTATTTCAGCGGACAATGATTTTATTCTCTGTGTTGAACGTATAGGATAATTGGTCCATTGCCTTTAGGAATAATAATTAAACAACCACAAAGTTATTCTTTCAAACTCTGCATTCTCGATCAATGTTATCTTTTTCTCAGTTGAATTAGAAGTCTTATAAAAACAGTTATAAATCATAAAGCTATCAAAATTACAATATAATAATTGTTTTTATTTACATTAACCCAACATTTTTCGATCGTCGAAGCGGCCATCATCAGGGATATAATAAATCAGTATTTTGGCGTAAAAACCAAAGTTAATAAGCCTATATAGTACTGTATATTTCTTGTACCATCTTGTCTATTTTAAAATTAAGTGGATATAGAACAGATAAAATTTTATATGTTAGTTATGTCTTGATATTAGAGTAATCTAAAGTGGCATTAAAATTTCAAAAAACAGTCTTTTTTCATTTTTATGCATTATTTCCACAGAG
Source organism: Zootermopsis nevadensis (assembly GCF_977971745.1). NCBI lineage: Eukaryota > Metazoa > Arthropoda > Insecta > Blattodea > Termopsidae > Zootermopsis > Zootermopsis nevadensis. The sequence goes on from NW_028259142.1 coordinate 7,245,266, forward strand.
AATATAAAAATTAAAATTAAGTTTGCCTAAATATTTGCAATAAATCCATCCCTTATCTTTTCTTAATTAAATAACATAATATAATTCATGTACCACAGTCTCATTTATGATCTTATACCGATGTTGTGATAACTCTTGAGTTATACAGAGGTACTTAATAAAAGTATTAATATTAAAATTAAGCACATCGGCTGAGGCCTGAATCAGTAACCATAAATGACAGAATTTTATCGATAAATGGCTTCATATTTAAGAAGCAAAAAAGTGGGAAACGGTCTCCTTTAAGCGCGTAGCCTGTAAATAACAGGATCTCTGTTATTTTTACTGCCTTCTCTATCCATTCCTTCAAGCATTTTGATGGATGTTAAAGAGTGGCAATTAGGGCGGTGATGTATCCATGACAACCATAGACGAAAAATGATGAATTTTTTTTACAGTTTTTATGTCTCTGCATATGTTTCTCGTGTTTTAAATTTAATTTAATCCTCCTTATGTAAGGGCTTTGTGTGTGAAATAGCCGTGAATCTACTTTAATATGGGGTATTAATTTCACTACTAAGTATATAATTTGCTTATTAGTATTCAAGGATTCAAATAATATGGTTCTTTTCCAGGATTTTTTATATAAATGGCCCATGGCCGTGGATCGAATTCGGTACTTATTGACCGGGATTCTTCTATCTGAATATAAGCTTCATTAAATAAATCTTATTTTTTACTGTATTATAAAATTATAGTATCTTCTAAAAGTGAAAGCACTACTGAATTATATCCAGACTGAGCGAGGAATTCTTTAAAGTTTGGGAACATGTTTTATGGTGTTTTCCGAACGCATCCGATACGGTGTTGAATAAGTCGATATGAAATCGATTATTATTCACGCATATTAACACAAACATTGTCATTTTAAACATTAAGAAATTTCTAAGCAATAATGCAACTTTGCCTGGGGGAAAAGTCATTCGTTAGTAATTATAGAAATTTTAAGTTCGTTTATACATTTCTTGGTCCTATTTATTTATTAATTGACGTTGTTTGATAGACTACACAGCGTGAAGTGGTAAGATGGTAAACAATGAACTGTGTAAGATGTTAAGCGAAACTGTTATTGCTCTGGTATTTGTTTGAAGTGATTTAAAAATCCACAGAACAGAGTTCTTCTTGACAAGCTGATAACTGCTTATATTGGTTAAGAAATTTCGCACCATTTATATGATAGAATTATAACCGGAATGTGGTGTGATTGTGAGCACAACACTGAAATACGTACTGTGTCATTTGAATTCATTTACAACTCCCACACAATGTTTTTTAGACTCATTTAAACATTCATTTTCCATGCCTAGGTCTCCAAAGTGGTCTCTTTCTCTCAGTTTTCCAGACTAACATATATTATCTATTTCTCCATGCGTGCTCCATGTTCGACCCATCTTATTCATCTTACTTAGGCTGCTCTAATTTTATTTCGTAAGGAGAAAATTTAGTAAGTTTCTATTTATGTATTAAGTTCAATAATTTGTGGTCTCTCTTTATTCTTTCTTAATTCGTAAATATTCTCTTTGGTACTTTATTCTCAAATACATTATTTACTTATGTTGTTGGTGGATTTAATGAATAATAAGAAAGGAATAAATGCATAGAAAATTGTGTTTTGATACCATTGGAAGAGGGTTTGGTAGACCCAAGTGTTGATAGCAGAAAAACATGTTGAAAAGTGTGAAATTCATACGCGGAATATTCGCGATTCTTAGTGACAACAGAAATTAACTTGGCATCAATAAGAACACGTAATTTCCTTATTAGCGAATAAAAATGATTTTGCCGAAGGAATATCTCAGTACGTTGTTTGCGCCAGGACTGCTTGGAACATTTAAAAGCGATGTGTTTACCTCAAGACCTCACAGCTTCTTTCGTGTCTTCAACCTTGTCTGCCCAGCTGGCATCCCTTCCCCAGTTCAGGCAGGTAACGTATCGTGCTGCACTCTAGACTGAACCTCACGTCACAGAATGATGAATCATGGGAATGTCGACAAGCCTGTCTCTCTCTCTCGCTCCTGCAATTCCGCCAAACGACATGTTTTACTTTGAGGACTGTCTGTGGCTTACGAACACTCTCATTAATAAGTAAACAGTAAGATGGACTACGCGGACAAATTATATCAAGGTGTGTTCACAGCAAAAGTTGTATCTTCTATCAAAAGACGCGTCCCTTCAACATAACCTAAAAGCACAACACACGTTTTCAATTGGCCACTAAGTTCAAGCCCGTGAAGGGTAAACCAGGAAAATAAGTATCACGATTGAGCTAACTAAGACATTTCGAAAAAACACTTTCTTATCGTGTAAGTTATTTTAAAACAACCCAAATTTTTAATAAAGATATTCCACTATTAATGTATCAATTATAAATTCAAAAATTAGGAAATTTACACACACCAAGCAATCTTGGAGCGTTCGACAAGATTTGACCTTCGACTTTTGAGAATGACACCAGTATTGTCAGATAAAGACTCCTCATGTGGTCACGTGGGACACTGACTTACCGGGGATTCACCACGCGGGGATTCCCACTATCCATTGATTTCTTGTACACCGTTATTTATTTTCCTACAACCCCTGAATATGAAATTAAATGAGACTTCTTTCAACAGTAGCAAAAACGACAAAATCTGCATAAATACTCGAAGTTTGTCGAATCGTTTGTTATCGACTCAATACATTAACTTTGCTTTGGAAATGAACTTTGTACAGTAAGCGAAGCTTCCTCGATAGTATTTCATTTTATTACACTGATACTTAACGTGGGCTAACGGACCGTGCAAGTTGTGTGTGTCCAAGAACTTGTATGTGGATTTCTAGTTTTCTTATCGCTCCTAAAAATTGTCTCTCCTTTATTTATTCAGAGCAGGAGCGAAACTGTAATTGTCACTAGAAGGACGTAATTTACGAAGACCACTTAAAGAGGAACACTGCGCGTTTGTTGATTAGTATCATTTGAGAAATGAGGCTATAACATTTCTTTAATTGTTCGATACTTCGTTTCTCTGTTTTTAAAATGAGAACGCCCATTTCACTTGTGCAGAACCTTTGTGCCCATATCGAAAACACTTTTTTTATTTTAATTGTCGGATCAGGTGGGCTCAGGGTCTGCCCGTTGTAAATGTGGTTTATACTGCAGAATCCTAAATTGTAGATTCGTAGTGTGAAACAGACCTAGTTAACTGCGTTGATATATCTGAGACGCCCCAGACTTCAATGTAGTTTTAATTATGTCAGATCTTTTCGTCTTTAACAAAGGACAAATGTCTCCTAAATTGTAGTTCGTAATACACTGCGATGTTCTTCAGAGCCACAGAATGGCTCCCTTACAGTCATTTTCTGTCCTATATTCTTTCATCTGCAACGAGGAAATCTGGGTATTGTCGGATTTCGTTAACAAAACTTTGGCCATCGGTGTAATTACATCCTGAATTCCATTGCCAGTAACAGCCTGGCGACTACGTCCTTTAGCTCCGTAGAAAAAAGTATTAGACCTATCCATGAAAATTACATTGTAGGAAAAAATTTGCATAAAAGTGTACGTGAGCCTATATTTGTACGTTCACATTAGCGTATTAAATCGTTTATTCAAAATTTAAAAGTGAAACTATTTAAGATGAGAATTTGGAGTCATTTTTTAATCCTTACAAATAACTTTTGCCCCCCAAAACGTTGTGGTTGAATAAAGGAATTCGTATAGGGGAGGAAGGTGTTATGAAATGTCAGAAAAATATTATGAAATATTATGAAATATATTAAATTTATATTTAATACGTTTATAACTCCATTTTCATCTAAGCTTATGGTCAGAATGTTTTTAACTAAATTTCCTTCCGTAAGTCCGATGCTGTACAGCCAAGTATCAGAAAGCGGTTGGCTTTCTGCAGTTGCAGACTTCGTCATGTCCGGTTCCTTCGATCGCGGCAGATGTCAAAGTTGTTGTTACGGGCACATGGCTGTCTGTAGCCTGAGGTAGCTTGCACAGAATTACAGTTCAACCCATGTGAAACAAGGAGTAGACTTTCATTTTTTTCTTTTGTTTAAAATCCGAACTGCTTTACTATAAGGCAGGACCGTGCGACTAAATTTTGAGGCCCTATTTCTCCATCGGGTGAACAACATTGTCGACGATGTGATCTCTTGTGTATCGGCATAGTCTTGATGTAAGGTGCATGTTCGACTGCATGATTGGCTTTATCAGGTCAGAGAACGCTGTCCTGTGCTGTAGTTTATGAAGGAGCTAAATGGCCAACTGCGAATCAGTCTTCAAGTTCTGCGGGTACATACGAGGTGCGATCGGAAAGTTTCAAGACTGTGTCAAAAGAGGGCGAACCGGATGTAGTACGAACTTCTGCCTTTAGGGGGTGCAGCCTACATTCATAGTGAATCAGTGTGCATCAAATTTTGCCAAAGACTCGCCAAAACGGCTACGGAAACCTATGAAATGCTAAAGCAAGCATTTGGGGAGTCCGCAATGGGTCGTGCACAAACTTTTGTGTGGCATTCAAATTTTAAAAATGGCTGAACCTCTGTCGATGATGACGAGCGTTCTGGACGACCATCTTCGAGCACAACGCCCGAAAATGTTACGAAGATTCGGCAGGCCATTCACGAAGATCGACGTCGTACCATCAACGACTTGTGCGACATTGTTGCGATAGGCTATGGGACCTGTCAGCTGATTCTAAAGGAAGAACTCCACATGCGACGCATCATGACAACGCGCCAGCGCACATCGCCCTCAAAGTTCGGCAGTTTTTGGCCTCAAACACCATGGCCGTCATCCCGCACCCTCCTTATTCGCCGGATTTAGCTCCGTGTGACTTCTTCCTCTTCCCAAAGATGAGAATTCAGCTAAAGGGAAGGAGATTTGAGACGATAGAAGAGATTCAGGCAGAATCGCAGATGGTGCTTGACAGGCTGACAAAGAAAGATTTCCAGGGATGCTTCCAGGCTTGGCAGCGGCGCTGGGATCGTTGTGTTCACTCCCAGGGGAACTACTTCGAGGGTGATGGATGAATTTAATACCTGAGGTAAGTGTACGGGTTTTTATACGCGCAGTCTGGAAACTTTCCGATCGCACCTCGTATCTGTTGATAACCAACATAAATAAGAGTAAGGATGCAAGTCTAAGTACTACTCAAATTCGACTCTTGACAAAAATACGTGGTAAAACAATAGATATAATTGGTCATTGAAAATGGCTGTCTTCTGAGTTGTTGTGCCGTGTAGTCTGGTAAAAGTCTATCAATATTTCGGAGGTACTTTCTGCCTCCTTCATCAGGGCGATGAGTTTATGAAAGCATCAAGTACCTCTGAAATGTCAATAAATGTCTACCAGACTACACGGCGCAAAACACAAAAGACAGCCTTGTTCTTATTCACCGCCTTGAAAACCTCAAATCCCACAACGACTGAAAGATTTAAGTTAAAAACCCACTGGCTGAAGGCGTCGATTCAGCAGTGAAAATCTACAGATATCAAGTTGCATGACGGGTGGGCAGTGCCTTCTAAATGGATGTTACGTGAGAATGTGAACAGGATTCATCAGATTCGATAAAAGAGCCAATGGTAGGCTGTTGTGAACACAGTAATGAACATTTATAAAAGACTGTATAAAGTGTGGGTAATTTCCTGGCTAGCTCAAACTTGAAGAAAGACGTAAACGAAATCAGTAAAATATATTTGGTTGTCTTTTTTACTGGGTAAATTCTTTCTTACGTAAAAGTTATACATAAGCAATGCTCACGTATATTAAAGCTAGGGATAATAACAGGGTAGCCCATTTATATTGTAAGACGAGACATTTTAAGTCGCTGAATATCAAACTATTCCTGGAAGTAGATAAATTTCTTAGGTTAGTGACTTAAATTTCTCAATAGTCTTATCTGAAAGGAAATACTGATTTTTTTAATGTCCTTGACATAGTTTCCCTGCCTTAAGACTCCAGATCCTTTGTTACTGTAAAAGCTGAGGTTTGTTAATTTGTTACCTGTCGAAATGTAAAAAAACTAATAAATAGTCTAATAGGTGTATGATACGTGAAAACTGTCAATTAACTACAAGTAGCGAAATAGTTCTTGATAAACTAAAAGTAGCATACAGAATTTTTACACACCATACATTATTTTTCGCCATAAATTAAATTAAATTAAATACTATTAATTTCTATAATAATAATGACTGAAATATTACATTTATTACAATAAAGTGTCTTACCTTTATACGAGATGATCATATAGCTCGGAACGCTTACCTCGATAGACTGAACTTGAATCAACCACGCGATTATATCCAAAGTTACATAACGTCGAATTAAGCTCGGTTGATATCAAATATTAGCCTTACATTACTAATGAACCAAGTTACGTGCTCTGTAAATTATACACAGAAGCAAAGAAAAAATAAAGCTTACGTTTAACAAACACATTTCAATCTAGATTTCTAAGAAAATTAATCATAAAAAATAAAAGCTCTCGTTTAACTGCAGTCAACAACATGAGAGCTGTTCTATAAAATTCCACTTGGTCACAGATACAAGGCAACTTAAGAGGTGCTCATTTCATGTAAAATCCTCGTATTTACATACATTCTCCTGTGAGATTACTGCTCTCGAAATAGCCGAGGTGGTTCGGATAGTACAGTAGAATGCTCATTTCATTTTATTTGTATGGATAATAATCTAATTTGTGGTCTCATATTTGAAATAAAGAGATAACAAGAAGTGATTTACTTTATTAACTTTCTCTGCGTTAAGCTTCAAACAGTTTACATCACAGAACGTATTTTATAACTTTGCAGTAATCAGTAGGTCGATGAACCTAATCCTGTCTGTTAAATAATGAGTTGCATTAGTCCAGTCCATCAATATAACGAAGGATACAGGTGTCCAGTGTTAACCTCGCCTCGTCCTGCCAAACATTCCACTAACACAGTCATCGGCAGCTCTAACCACTCATTCCTGAACCATTCACTTGGGTTTTTCACTCGCCGCCAGCTCCTGGTGCCGACACAAGGAAGTCAGCTCTGATCAGCGTTTTCGTAATCAAATTGTACGAGACAAAATTTCGAACTAATCTAACTTCACAGAGAAATAAATCGCACAATGTCGTTTGCATTTGAGAATCGAAAACAGTGACTAACAAACTGTCTGAAGTTGTCAGTCAAGAAATTTCCTTTCCCTTTATGGAAACCTAATCTTAGACAGGTTAATACAATCCACTTCCTAATATATTTCATACTGATCCATTTTAATATTATCCTCACAACTACGTCTATGTCTTCCTAGTAGTGTCTATCCTAGTGACCTTCCATTTTTTTGTATTTTCCATCACCTCGTGCATGCTACATGTCCCATCCATCCAAACGCTAGTAATCCTGCCACATTTAAATCACATTCTGTTAAATCTTTATCTGTTTTGAATACTTGTCCAATTGACATGTTGCTTCGTGTATTTTGGACACAATAAGGCATTTTGTATACATATCAACACTTGTAGGACTGTCCGTTGCGAGGCATGTTGAATTGACAATATATTTAGTAGCCTATATAAAGGTCTGTTGTTAATATTATATCTCCATTAAGATGTAAATGATACTAGACATTCCAATAAAAGTGTACTAAAAGAATTTGAAGATACTTTCTGTTTTAAATGAATAACGAGATATTTACAACATAAGGCACGTAGGAAAATGTATATTAAAATTAATATTAATCTGTTACAATATTTATAAGTGTTATGTAATAAAATGCTTAGCACCACACCAAAATATTTTCAAGATATTCGTCGTTGGGTTAATACGATGTGTGAAGCTGATCTATCACTTCTTGACATAACGACTGATTTTAAATTTGCGTCTTACCCGCGTATCTCGTTTCTGGAGACATAGGCCGTTCCTGCTCCAAGTATTATAGCTCCTCATTCTTGCTAGCATCGGGTCTCAGATCTCTGGAGCTGTCGCCCGTCTGAACCTCGGCTACTATCAGCTAAAGATTTATGGAGACCGAAGGCCCAGATTCATTACCGGTAAAGTTTAACTACCACAAGCAAGGATGCAGGTCGCGAACCCTTCGACTCCCCAAGTAATTGGCTAATCCTTTTGTCTGTGTGGAATCCATACGTGAATAGTCTTCTAATTCTATTCTATGATAAAAGACTCTTGTCATTACGTTGTATATGTCTTCTTCAGAAAGGCTGTGGCTGGTAAAGTTGACGGTAGCAGGCGTGTGATTGAATGGCACATGTAGCACGAATCGCGGAAATAGGCCATTACACGTGTTTCAGTCGAAGATATAAACTCAGAAGACGTGAATGTTCATAGAAGGATAATTTTAAAAGGGATGTGAAGATATGAAGTTTATAGAAGTAATTGATTGTCCGTGAGTAATTCGTCGCCCTGATGATGGAGGCAGCAAGGACCTCTGAAACGGTGGTAAAATACTAAAAGACTGCATGGTGACTTTAGGTGTTTCTCTTATATTTTACTAAGCTTGTATTTCGTTATTTGGTTTCAAGCAATTTTCCTCCCTAATCGATACATTGTCTTCGGATTTTAAATTGGTTGACGGATATTGTTTGACAAAGTATGTTCGTGGTACCTGCATAAATAATCTTCAGTCATTAAATATTGTCACGTAATTACAATAGAACCTACTTACTTTAACAGAATATAGCCCTTTTGAATAATAGAACATTTAAAAATAGGACGCGGCAAGGTGTGAAAATTTCGACTATGGCCGCCACCAGCATTTTGTATTGTTACTAAAGCCGGATCACCGATTTAAATATAACTTAAAATAAAGCGATAAATAAGCCAGCAAACACCGTGGAGAAGGTGGAGTGACCTCTACGGCCGGAAATGGCATTAATGCGTATTAATATCACACTATATAAAAATTATATTTTTTATTTATTGTAGTAATTATAATAACTTTTATAATAATAAAATTAAATTAAATTACATAATTAAAAAGTAGATAATTAAATTAAACGGTGCTAATTAAATGTAGCCTGGGTTGGACTATTAATCTGTATTAACAATTTATAAACATTAGTGTCAATGTAGCATATGACAGTGGCATGCTACAGTTTATGGTACTGATTTTCATTGTTGTCATTCTAAAAACACGAGACTGAGGGTTCAATTAATAAAATTTTTGCAAACAGGGTTCCATTTTGAAAAGTTACCTGTTACGTACCTGCCTTGATTGGTTTTCTCGGCCTCAAAAGGGAGGAGGGGGTCAGAGAACTCCATTAGCCTGTCACAAAGCACCTCATCTAATTAGGTGCGACAGATAATTAATGGGGACAGATGCTCTTTTGTTTTACTGCCGATAAGTGTGCTACAGTGCGGGGTTTGCATCTCGAGGAATCGCCCATTTGTGATATAATACAAATGACTACATATAAACAATCAAATTAATTCTGAGCTTGTCTTATAAATCAGTCAGTTCGTGTTAAAATAAATGAAGTTAAATTCGTAAAATTCGAAGTTTGAAACTCCGTCCATCCTGATGCAGGCAGCGCTGCGAAGTTCTTATATCAGCTGTTCGCTCTCCTGTGTAGAAGTTCCACCGTCTCTGTATTTGTAACCATTAACACACAAAACACGGCTCTTATAGAATTTATGGGTTATTTTATCTCATTTAAACATTTTTCAATCTGCAGTCACCAGATTTAATACCTCAAGGTCACGAAATGACTTCAATCTTCCCGTTTCCATGTGACTCTTAGATTTACAAGTTTTGCTACGCTGCTGGTTCTGAGCTGTCTTTGCTAGGGTCTGTTCTTTTTTCGTGTAGCAATGTTGTACGGTTTGTCGTGACCTTGAAGCATTCAATTTGGTGACTACTACGGTGTAGTTCCAATGATTCATTAGTTATAGTCATCAGATGGAAAGATAAATAGGGCTAAGGCAGCCCACTGATTTTTTTCTGCCGCCATCTTGTTTGACATTCTACAAAATGTTACTTTAGCAAAAGTTAGATATACTGGTGCTACTTTAATTAGTTTATAGTTTAATTTAGTGCAGCTTTAGTATATCAGACTATACCGCGCCGAATGAGAGGATGATAGTGAATTGGAAAGGATCCAAAAGGAAGCGGTCATAGCCTAGTTTAAGGTTCTATCCAGGCACTTTCGTGAAAGTTCTGAGGAAAATCACGAAATATCTCAGTGAGAATAACCTGTTTTTGGGCCGAGATTTGAACCCAGGACGTCCCTAATACGGGACAGAAGTGATAAGCATTGAACTACGATGTTCAGTGTTGATGTGTTTTCCACTGCATCAAATCACACCGCTGCCATGTTGACTTTACTAAACATATAAAGTTAGGGCAGGGGTTCTCACCCTTTTTCTCTGGCGTACCACTAATTCTAATTTAACGCATTAAATACAGGGAAAACTTCTTTATGTTTATATTATATTTTGATTTTCTTACTTAATTCGCGTACCATTCAACATTGGCTCGCGTACCACCAGTGGTACGCGTACCATAGGTCGATAAACGTTGAGTTAGAGAGTATATAGGTAATATGGTCTCTGGTAATATGATATTCGTTAGTTGCTTAAAAATCTGTTGAGGGTTAACACATACACCGATGACGTAATTAATTCTGATTATTCATAAAGTAAGATACGTAGTCTAATGAACCTGTATAATATACTGTGATGTTAAATAAGTTGGTATTATGACAATCATAGTTGTATTCTGTTCCTACACTGGCCTTATTATTGCAACCGAATGCGTGTTTGTAATTTTTATTAGACGGTGTTCTCCTCAAATCCCTATAAAACAAATAACGTTGAAAATATTATGAACATTTATCCGAAGAAGACTGTCTTCTGGGATGATGGAGGCAGCAAGTACCTCTGAAACGTCGGTAAACTTCTACCAGACTATACAGCGTAACAACCCAGAACAGAGACTTTGGACTCACCGCCGTGAAAACTTCAAATCTTATAAACATTTATATTTTTGTAAGATGTTGTAGAAGTACACATTATGTGTGTATTTTCCGTAGATATTTTCCCAGTTTTTGAACTTTTTGATTATCATCAATGTCCCGATGTGGTAATTAAAACTCATTGTATTTTCTGCCAGCTAAGAACCGTCTACCGTGACTGATTTTTCGTCTTCCAGCAGCACACCGAACTAAATTTCCTTACTGTACCTTATTAGGCCGAAATCATCATTCATAATGAACCTTCTACCTCTCATTATACAACACATAACTTTTATGTTTAAATCAGTGTCATTAAATACAGGAAACAAAGCTGGATGGCCAAGTATCATACTTTTAACCCCGGGTCTTAGTTTCCAAGGACTGTAATAAAGATTAATTGATGCAGAAGGTCCCATTTGTGCCCCAAATCATCGTCTGTTAAAAAGAAAACTAGTGAAGACGGCTAGGTGATTTGTATCACTGTATGCGTGTCGATGCTAATGCACGTCTTATTGATGTGGTATCATTGCTTAAACTTTAATGGTTGCTTTGGAATCTGCTATCGATTTATACGCCTATAAAAGAGATATATTCCCATTCATTAAAAATGAGTTCTTAGGATCAAGTCTGTAGTGTAGCATCCCGGTGTGTTAACGTTGAATCTTGGTTTTTCTGTCGTAATTTATCACACACTACGACATATTTTTCAAGCAAAAGTGAAAAATATGTTTCAAATCAATGTGACTATCGTCAGGTTCAATTCCCTTCTTCTATGTCATTACATTAAAAAACTCCTCCCCAATGCCCAGAAATATATTAACATTTTTAAGATTAATTAACATTATAATAGTTTTATAATTATTTCTGGACATCGGGAAGGGGTTTCTTAGTGTAATGACAAAGAAGCTGGGAATTGGACCTGATGATGATCCCATCGGTTCGAAACATATCGTTGAAGTTAACAGTGTGTGTGAAAAGTGACGTGCATTAAAACCAAAAACTTAGGATCAGTTGCTGAAAGATTATATAAACTTACCTCTACCCATTTAAAGGTAAAGTTCTTGCTAGCACGCCCTTAGGACGCGTGGCAGCTCCACTCTTCTTTACCTCGGTACTAGACGTACGCGATTGATGAACTTCACACTGCATTTGCTTTGCGTCCAGGGTGGGTGCCCGGCCCTTTGTGCCTGTTGGTTTGGGTGATTGGGGGGGGGGGCCCTAGAGTCAGTCTGGACGCGGTGACTGAGACAAGAGCCTGTCGCCCCTGTCAGGAATCGAACTCCGGTTGTCCAGCCTCTAAGTTACTACACTAGCAGCTATCCGTCTTCCCCTCCACGTGTTTAGTCGTTGGCAAGATCCATTCCTCGTCCACCGCTGGTTGTGTTGGGCCCAGAGCTGATCTGTAGTGGTAACTGTGGAAACGGTCTGTTACCATACAACAAACAAGATTCTGTAAAGCTTTGTTGTTGAGTCATATTGAGGTATTATCAGCGTCCTGATCATGAAGGCAGTATGACCTCTGAAACATCGTTAAACTTCTACTAGAGTGCACGGCGCAAAAACCCAGAAAACCAGAAGACACCCATCTTAAGTTATAATTCAAATTCTTCTTGGTGACATTACCCAAATGGATTCTTAGCTTGCTGTATGCCAAAGGTTTCCAAAATTCTTATTAAACTACTCGGTAGTCTCTTGTGAACGAGGGTCAGATCACCGTAAGGCCTCTACGTATACAATTTCACATAGAAAACAACGATTCAATGAGATTCGAACACATGATCCCAGTGTTACAGAAGGAAAGTCCCTTCGCCGGGCGTCGAAACACGATCGGCTAATTAAGTGCCGTGCTTTCTTTGTAATAAGTATGTATGATTATGGTAATAAAATACAATGTTTACATCCGGAATTATTTTTAAACCTGTCAGCTGGACGCATGGGTACCGGTTTTAAACAAGAGAGCAGCACCGGGCCCCCCATTCGTCATTTGTTCTCCACAAGGAGCCGGGCGATTCCCGCTGGCACTTCGGAATCGTCTTCGTGTCTAACTCTCAAAATAAACAAACTTTATTTACGATCTCATTTGCATATTTTCCCTCATATTTGTAAAGGAAGCTCATTAATACTGCCTTAGCTTTCCTGAGCTTCAACTCCGTGAGACGAGAAACTAGTTCAGGAGTGGTCTGGTCTCTCTTAGCCTACGCAGAGGTCATTCGGGTTTAAAGCTTTCACGTTCCTTCCGCCCGAATAGGAAACTGCGAATTAAAATCTCTTTTGGTACGGTAGTTTCTTAGCGTTTTTAGACATATTCATGACTAATATTTGCAAAATATTACCTGTTACACTCGTCATGTCTCTCTGTCGGCACGTAACTATTTTAGAACCGTTTCGAAATATTTCTAAGAAATTTTATATGTGGGAGTTCCAAATTCGATTAAAAATTGGACAACAGTGACTGGCACTAAAATAAAGATCTTCATGTGTTTCTACTAGCGAAAGTAATCGAATCAGAAATGTTTATATTTCTACCAGACTACATATAAAATGCACTGGCAAAAAAGCACTTTTATGAGTTCCTACAGTATCAGTCACCTAGTTGAATACTTCAAGGTTACGGAGAGCTTGTACAGCGTTGCAGTGGATTCCAGGTGAGTGAAGACAACTCAGAACTAGCAGCGTAGCGTAGGTGACTTCGTGGCGATGCGAATTATTGATCAGTAAATGACTTAGATGAATATGGAAGGAATAGGTCGTGGCCTAATTTAATTTACTATCACAGGACATGGATAGAGGTTCTGAGAAAATCCACGAAATTTTTAGTCAGATTAAACGGTCTCCGGAGTCGAGGTTTGAACCTTGGTCTTCTATAATACGAAGCATGAGTGCTAATCACTCGAAGACGAATTTGGTCTGCGACATATCAATATATGTGACTCTCCTATTTGCATAATTTTCTCCACTGCCATGTTAATTTACTTTCGGATACGCTACTATCCTGAACACTTTGTTTTTGACCACCCTCTGCGTGTATGACTGCAAAGAGATCTCTACCAAAACTTGCCTTTTTTTAACAATTACTTACCCTCTGATCAATCTTGTGAGTAACACACATGAACAGTGGTCTTTACTTTCTGTTCCCTGCCTGACTTGTCAGCGTGACGCCCTATAATATATGACGAGTGCATCTACACTACATTTCCGCAATTTTCTCCCCCCATATACCACACAGAGTTACCTTCAGAGTTTCACCGCGACCCCTTACAGTGACAAATCACCTGGGGTTGGAACAAGGGGCCAGCAGTGCAATGAGGTATCATCTCGCCCGCCCGGTGACGTCACGCCAGGTGAAATTCCCTACGGCTAGTCAGATGCCTTAATTTATCGATTAACTTTCGCTACATGATTCTAACATAACTCGGCAACATAAGCTGACGTGGCCCTTTGATCTCTGGATGATGTTAGTTTTGCTTTCGATTCTTCCTTTGTTTGTCTTCTTATCTTCACCGCTTCAGAATTCTCTTTCCGTCGTCTGATTTTTCGTTCACATATTCTTCGCCTTTTAGAGGTATCCAATGCAGTGTTCGGCTGCACTTTTCTCACGCTGTTGTCCTGTCTTTGACTGTGCGTAGTAATCTCTTAACTGCTGACACGTACACTAGAGAGTGTCCATAAAATAACTCCGGTATCTTAAATACGAATATTTAATACATGTGACAATTTATAACAAAAATGTAATTGTTGAGTTATATATTAGTGATATTTATTTTGAGTTTACTGACTTCATGACCTCTGTTTCTAAGGAGGCATACGTCTTAGCTGTGTTTTAGCTTTTATCAAATGCATCTTGGTCAGTTCTAGCCGTGGTGCCCCATAGTCGTCATTCTAACTAGTAGCGACGCCATTTTTGAGTAGTAGGGGAACCCAGGGCAGAACGGGGCCACGGGCAGAATATGGTATCGGTTTTATTTAGTCTGCAATGCGTTGCGTCCTATCGGAACCGGGTGAAATAACATTAGCACACAGCACAGAGTCATGTCAGTCTGCGCCATCTTGTGGTTACAGTTCCTGAAATAATCACCCTTCCTGGATTTTGCTCCTACATTCTAGAAATTTTTCTCAACTTCCAGTGAAGGTAAGACCTATTCATTATTCATATCCACTTTGTTGAATGATGCATGCTACAAGGTGTTTTCTTGGAAGTCTTAAACATAATATTTTTATTCATTTTTATGATGTCGTTTTTGGTGGGACAATCCTAATTTTAAAGAGTATACTCGGGGCAGGATGGGGTAGGGCAGAATGGGGTACCCAGAGAAGAGGATAAAATGACAAGTGCCTGTAATTTGGCAATGTCTATTCGCAGTCTATTGAAGTGTGGATCCGGAATTCGTCTTGCTTGAAATGGGCCCATAACTCATGTGCAAGTGCAGATAGTCACGATTGTGAAGAGGTGCACATGTGTTCCGTCTGCGTTAGGCCTAAGTAGATTTCAAATGTGTAAAGTTTCGACATTTTACATTGTAAACTAAATCATTTTTTATATCCTACGTCATAATTATTAGATAATCTGTGTCTTCTTACAACTTTTTCAAACATATATCAACCATACCCCGTATTGCCCCGGGCACGGGGAGAAATAGGGCAAGTTACATTTTTGTAAAGAAATTAATATTTAAAAAACTGTAACTCTTAGAACTATACTAATAACTCATTATAAATTTGAAATAGACGTTAAATCCACTCAAGGTTCCTCCATGTGTTTGTCTCTGTTATTGTCCCTTCTGCATGCCTCCAAAGATAAAGTTCCCCGTTCTGCCCTGGGTTCCCCTGTATTTTGTCCATTACATACCCCTTCCCTCTCTATAACGAACAAATGAATGTGATAAACTTCGATTAGATGTAAGGGAAGGTTAACTGTACTTCTGTACTATCAGAAACTCTGTTTAAAATTATTATTACACAGCGTTATTATCCAAACCATACTACGTATATAGGCAGTTTATCTTGGTAGGTAAATGAGCGACTAGCGGGGCGGAGGGTCGGAAAGGAAGAAGGTTTCTGCAACAGTGTGTTAGGAAACGTTTGTTCCACGCTGATCCTTCGACAACATACGTCACGAGTAGCTAACACTAGCACAGACAGATTTAAGAAAGTTATTTACATTAATGAAGGGGAAGGAGATCATTAACAATAACTGAAAACTCTATTGATGTTTTCTTAATTGTTAATAGAACGCCAGCTCGGTTGACCTTGACGCGGCCGGGCAGACCTAGTGGCTACGAAGAAGCTACTCTCAAAATAACTTACGCGCAAAGTGTTAGCTCATTGTTAATGTCTGTCGCTAAGAAAACTGATCTATCTCTTTTCCACTTGTGAGTAGGTCTGCACATTACACGTTTATCTTCTGTGTCCTAAGTATTTCTTATGTAGACTGGAGTTCCATAATTGACAATAATGTTCTTTGATATTCGCGTTTCATAAAAGCTGTAGACTTAGTTTCTCATTGAAGACTCTGGTACTTTTAAACAGGAAGACTTGCGAATTATAATGGACTGTAGACTCTGTATGTTTTACGTTGCACACAACCAGTTTTAAAGAAGCGATTTTCTCTTCTTCTTTTTGACGTAAATACGTCTATAAGGAAGGATCATTCGGCAAAATTGTGTTACGTAAAAGTGTTACGAAAAAGGGAAACGAAAAAGTGTAACTTCATTGTTATGTTACCTAGGAAACTCATCTGTTTACTTAGCATTGTTGTTACCTCTAAAACATTACCTTACCTTACATTACATTACCTTACCTTACATTACATTACCTTACCTTACATTACATTTCATTACATTACACTACATTTCATTACATTGCATTACATTACATTTCATTACATTACATTCAGCTACCACAGACATTATATTTCATTACATTACATTTCCTTTCATTACATTAAAATACATTACATTACATTACTTTACATTACATTCAGCTACCACAGACCCATCTTAAGCGTAACTAATTCAAATTAAATAAGCAAAGTCTTAATCAAACTTTATTCAATTGTAAAGCATGTATAAAGGAAATATTTAGAATAAAGCCAATATATAAACTTCCTTTCCGTATAGACGTATTTACGTCAAATTCTCCGGAACCGTGGTTCCACTATCACTTTTTGTAAAGTTTATTAAACTTCCATTTCACGGAATTGTTTTAAATTCCTATACAACAATTAGTGCAGACATTAACTACCAAATTATATCCAAATCCTTTAAGTAGATTAGGAGACGAATTCGTGAACTGAAATGATCACTTTCTCATTACTCTTTTCGTTTATGTTTATTGCCCTGGTTTGTTGATTCTATCTTTCAGTGTTCCGTCTTTGATGCAAAACTAATATAAGGGCATCACTAATAACTAATTTATCTACACAGGTGTTATATCATGAATAAAGGTAAATTAGTTTAGTATCGGCTATTGGGCTGAACAACCGAGGTTCGATTACCAGCAGATGCGTCTAGATTTTTTGTCCATCAGGGTGTCCAGACTGACTCTCAGTCCATGTAATCTCCTATCCTACCGCGTATTTTCCTCCATGGATAAAGCACCCAGAATTTAAATGTAAAACACCTTCGTCGGCGAATACCAACAACAGCGAATAAAACTGCCTTTTGCTACCAGATCGAAAATTGAATGGGCGATTTTATTTTTATCAGAATTGTGATTCATTGTAAGTTATTTGTGATAGGTCTACTAGAGGAAATATTCCTGTTTTGTGCGACGGCCTAGACTGCTGCTACCCTACCCTTACTAGCCCAAGTCTGTTATTACCCTCGAGTAACCTCCACGGCGCCAGAACCTCCCTGTCTGACCGCTAGTAATGTCAGTATTTACGACTGACTCCGGCAAAGGAAACCTAACCACAAGTGTCAGTTCTATTCATGATCGTTTTCATTTAGATAGGTCTAATTATGATCTACTTTATATCCTATTCCAGGAGCGTAATTTTGAAGATGACTGTCTTCTAGGTTTTTGCGAGGGTAGTCTGGTAGAAATTCTTGCTGGCATCCTATCTAGTGTGTACTGGGAGTCTTTGTCTGGGGGTAAAGCGGACAGAGCGTGAAACTCACCACGCATGTCGATCTAATATCAATCTCTGAGTTTACCCTTCACTGTTTCCTCACAGGACTTTATGACGTCGTACATAAAGGAAAGAAAGACAAGTTATCATCATTATTTGTATCCTTGTTAGGAGTTTGGTGTCTTCTTTACGTAAACAGTTTCTTTTGTCTGTCTCTTTGTCGGCTAGTCTGCAGGATTTAGTTTTGTATCTAATGTACAGATTTTACAAAAATTTGGTGTTAAATTAGATTACACTACATGTTTTCTCGACATTCTTTTTCGTTAAAAATACCGGCACTATTAATGTTTTAAACAATAAGATATCCTACTAAAGTCTATAATTTATGAAACATAATTTTTATTATACGAAGACAGTCGAAAACTTAATACCCCATACAATGTAAAATCATCCCATTACCATATTTAATCGAAGTCCAGTAGTTTTAGGTGAGGAAACACACGATCGGACATGTAAGACTTTCTTTGTTTACGTTCATTTTATGTATTTTATGCAAATAACCTGTGGAAACGTATTTAAAAGCGCAAGGTTGCTGCAGTACTGACTAATTCACAATTATCTGAGACAGATTATCGTAAAACTGAAATTGGAAACAAATATTTATATGATGATTCACAAATGTGTTATTTCTACAGAATGTCTGACAATTGTACTTTTGAATAACCTACGAGAGTGATTACAGAATTATGGATGAAGAAATTCATAAGATAGACATTGAGGTGCTGTGATCTGGTAACCAAAGTAGGAACTATCGAACAAGGCGGATTAATACCCCTTAATGCATATCGCAAAGAACCCGCAAGGATATTTCGGAACACGCATTCCGATCTTGTATTGTTGTGTGTCTCTGAATGTCGGCCATGTTTAGGATATTCCCTGTTTCATTTGATTTATACACTTCAGCAGTCTTCTGTTTTATGACGCAATTGGTTACAAACGTTTCGGAGGAGCATATCGTCTCCATTGTCAGGGTAGGAAATAGTCATCGCTTACAAGATTACATGGTGTCGCAAACCTGAAGATTACAGCGATTCTGAAATATCGTGTTATTGGAAACAACTGCGAAATCTGTAAGGTGGAGTATTTTTTTCATCGGAAGCTGAGTCGAGTTCTGCTTTTTGTGAGTGACCAATCAGCGCAAAGAAGGTCTGTTGATAAGCAGAGAGACCTCAGTCTGTTCAGAAACTCCGTGGTAGAAGCATCAGCAGCCGCACTGCGTTGTTACCAGTTCTTACGTGTACTTTGAGTAGTGTTATAACCATTAAGAGGAAACCAATGCTACATCTTGCACCACTGTATGTCATTTCCTCACCTTCTGACAATACATTTGATTGGTGCAAGATCCAGCCGCCAATTCGGCTGAAAACAATAATAGCGCTGCAGTTGGTTTTAAAACCTTGGTGATAACAATCCTCCGAGGCCCTGAAATGCATTATGCTAACGACGAGTGCTTTAAGTACCTGTTTATTGGTGCCGTAACTGTGTTGAAATATATCAGACGCGACCATCAATTGAAATTGAGCCAGGAAACATTCATGTCTGATGAGTCGCAAAGCAGGTCCAAACACTTATCTTTACAATACGTAATGGTGTTTTATATGACGTATAAGATTAAGAGCTGCAGGTTGCAGTTAGCTCACGACAGTTGATTTTGCGCGTTTTAATTCTACATTAACTAACCCCAGTCTTATTAATATACCATAATTCCAAAATATGAAGTACAAATGACTGTGACATCCAATTATTTTAATGGACAAATAATTACGAAAGACTGCATATATTTCCGTTGGACTTTGTCTTGGATCAAAGCATTTAAGGGCTTCTCTTAAAACACCTGGTAGACGTATTAAACCGGTTTGGACCGATGTGTCCTACCCATTAGTTCCCGTTGGCAGCGGAAGGCGCCGGGGTGGGGGGGGGACGAAGGAGTTTAAATTCTTCTTTTCAGAGTCTTAAGTGTGTCAGTGTAATTTTCATGGCGAAACTATCAGATGTGCGGTTGTGTGTTTGTCTTTTTTGATAGCACACGCCTCGCGGTACGATATCATAAACTACCACATTTTTAACAGCTGTCGTTAATGGTCGACTGTGAGGCAAACTTTTGCTGATAGTTGCGGGTACTGAGAACAAACCACCATCAAATTCAATTATGGTTTTCTGGTTTGTGACATCACGTGGTGACAAAAATTTCAGGGAAACACATCGCTTATCTTCAGGATTAACGTGGTACATCACCTTGAAAATGGAGCAGAATGTTCTTCTCAATGCACGGAGTCATAAATCAGAAGATAAAACCTCAAGTCTCACATTATGAAACTCGATTATGATCCGATGGTATTGTCGATGGTAAATTTTCAATTTTAATATGGTCCTTGTAGACCGTAAAGAAGAAGGAAAATTTTGAGGGAAGATGAATGGAATAGAATTTGCTCCAACTGAAAGTAAGACCTCGCTTTAAATCGCAATTGAACTCAGTTTCTGTGGCCAAACAGTTGGATAGGCTCAACATTAGCGCGTCTCAACTTGACTAGAAGGCTGTTCTAATTAAGGATTTTTGTCTTTTCCTCATTTGCCTGAATTGATCAGAACCCATCAGCGTAGAACCTTGATATTTTCTATCATGATCTGAGGAAATATTCGCTGTCTATGGCTGTCGCGTAAGACATTTTACTCCGCCGATGTCAGCTGGATCATTGAAACCAACGTTAAAGTTTTATGGTACGTAACGCAAATCTATACAAGAGCATAGGCTTCTGGTTGAAACTGTGTGTTATGCGTAACTTGTTTGCATTCTCAGTGATGATAGCATAATGTTTCACTTTAAAAGTTCTGCTATCATTAGGCGGCTATCAGAATTACTTCTAAGATGATGACACGGAATGCGTGAGGGAAGGGAATTTGCAAATACCGAATGTAGGAAAAG
Organism: Zootermopsis nevadensis; assembly: GCF_977971745.1. Classification (NCBI taxonomy): domain Eukaryota; kingdom Metazoa; phylum Arthropoda; class Insecta; order Blattodea; family Termopsidae; genus Zootermopsis; species Zootermopsis nevadensis. The sequence continues at coordinate 7,266,303 of NW_028259142.1, forward strand.
TCATCGTTCACCGTTGAATTACAGCGGGAATCTTTCCACAAAGTGTCAGTATATACTGCGAGATAATTTATGCCTAGAAGCCTCAGCAAAGTTAAGTTGAAGATATTTAAATACGACTTATTTATGTAAGGGCAATTGTCCTTAGGCCGAATATCCTTTTCTACCATATTAGTACCACACGGATAAGTTATAATGATTCCTTTTTGATGTTTATGTTACGTTTCGCAGGTAAGCAAACTGAAAGCGTTTCAGAGTGAATTTTTAACTTTTTTTAGTTAAGGCACCGCAGGAAGTTAGAAAATATCATTGAAACAGACCTCAAAATAAAGACCAGCATTCTCTATTGTGTGTACCGAAATACATCACAGTGTCGGTTGAGTGACTTTTACTCGAGATTCATGTTCAGAAAGTCCCCGGGTCAACTCTCGAATTACAGACCGGAATTTCTGGTAGTTTTTCTTTTTCGTTTTCGTCAATCAGTCAAGGAAAATTCCAGAATAGTATCTTAAATCACCACAGATTCTTCTTTCTACTTTCTTTTCAATTAATATTTATTCATTAATCATCTTCTCATTCAACGATGTACCTGAGTTCTTGCCAGCGTCGTTTGATTTATTATTATTATAAGTGTTTTGTCTGACGACAGGTCCATATGAACAGGATCCTTCCATCCTTTTCTCGGACTGGGACCTGTTCATATACGTTCTTGGCAGTTGATCCAGAAGTGGTTTGTCATTGCCTTCTTCTGTGTGTGAATGGAGTAATTGTTGGGATGCCACGGAGAAACCGGGGAAGCCCCCGGAGGAAAAATCCGTGTTGCCTAGACCACGGCCTTACACAACACAAGTTATAAATTCGGGCACCGCCGGGAATTGAACCCGGGACCCCCATGATTACAAGGCTAGTGCTCTGACCGCTAGACCGCCGTGGCGCTCGTCGTTTGATTAAGGTTAAGTAAGTGAGGTCAATCTTCTTTTAGACAGAGGAAGATAAAATTCCGACAGAGACGTCGAGTTTACATGTATTATAGATCGTATTTATCATGAAATAGGCAACAGCAGGTGGATAACACGTTTACACACAATGTACTTACACGTCACAGCGATAATAGTAATAGTTGTGCGTGCCGAGATGTCTGACTTTCCCTAACTGTTCTCGCCATCCACGGAGTCAAACACGCTAGGTGAGTATCATGCAAGCCGCCATCTTGTTCTTCTGCCATGCCATGCAATACTGAATCAGTTCTTTGGCTGCCTTTCCGTCTCATTACTTGCGCTCACGCACGCACACGCACACGCCCGCACTGTTCTGTTGTTCATCTGTAACTTATTTAAAGACGGTTCATCATCTGCAGAAGTTATATAACGTCGAAGCTGTGGTAAGATGTTTGCCGGACTAAATTCATAGACTAATACAAGTCCCTCAGCTAACCAGCTCGGTTTAGTATATTAAAAGTATTTATAGATAAGTTATATTATGCTAGGAACATTTTAGTAGGACTATTTTATAAACGGCTACTTTCGACAAGATGATGAAAGATTACTAACCGCGTCAGGTGGCTGAATGGTGAATAAAACCATATTTTCTTGTGGCAGAAGATATTTAGTCACGTGACGCGGCTTGTAATCCGAGAGTCTTTCATCAACTGCAGTCGCCGCGAAAGCTTCGCTTTATAAATTAATTAATTTATTTATTCATTCGTTCATCTACAACTTGTCAAAACTTGGCAGTGAAGTACGGCCTACTTAATTCTGTTTCCTTTGTCTTTATTTATGCTTGTTAATTTAGGAAGAGGACATGTTTCAGAAGCGTTTAGACATTAAGACACTTGCTTCTTATGTCTTGTATGGGATATTTATTAAGAGTTGATAAAACTTCTTTGTATGGATATGATCCTGAAACATTACGACAAGATAAAACGCATTCACTACCATGACCAACAGAGTCATGAGTTTCACACAGCGATTAGATCCATGCACCAGTCATAATTTATATTCAGAGATGTTAACGCGACTTTTTGGAACAATTCAAAGGAAACAGTTATGTGTGTCCGATTCGTGGATAACTGAATCATTACAACGCCCAGTCAGCATAGTCCATGAGGAAGTTTTTATCCCATAAGTGTGAAATGACCCCATAAGAATTCTTCCATAAAAATGTGGTAAACGTAATTTTTAACTAAGGCCTACGCATAATCGTTCATTAAAAAGATGAATTTTTTTTAGACACCTTTGACTTGTTTTACAGTCTGTGATGTAGAACAAGTCCTAAGAGAATATTTAATCAAAGAAAGAGAAATTAAGTGGTGATTTTGAAAATAACATAGCTCAGGTGGTTAGCCGCCAGCTTAAACATTTTCCATTGCTGCCTCATATTTACTCATGTTTTATCTGAGGGACAAACAGTGGGCGGTGTGACATGTAATACATTTGATAAATAATAAATTCTTTCGAAATATTAGTTGTAACTCCGTTGGAGAGGCATAGACCTCCTGCGCTTGGGTACTGGGACCGTGGGTTCGAATCCCACTTAAGGAATGGATGTTTGTCCGCGTTTTTCTGTGTTGTGCTGTCCTGTGTACAGATAGAGGCCTTGTGATGGGCCGATCACTCGTCCAAGGAGTCCTACCGAATGTCTGATAAGATTAAATTCGGTTGCGGAAAAAGCTGTAAAACTGGATTGGCACAGAACAGGACCAAATGTGGAAATTTTATTATCAAACACATTAATGTTGTATTGTGTAAGAGAGACTTCTTGACCACGTGAATAAAAATGAACTCTTTAAAGGAGACGCTTGTGTCATTGATACACACACAAGAACAGTCTGACACCCTGAAACCAGTCTTTTCTTTGTACGAAGTCTGTGCGCGCGTATGACATTGGGGTTAGCATACCTTAGGACATCTGGCGTGCTCCCGTGAAAGCTGGATGCAAATGCACGTGCTCCGTTAAGTAATCGATTGCAGCCTCGTTTCGGAACCGTGCTTCGGGAGGGGGCGTGACCCAAACATCAGTCATACTTGCTAATTGCAGTGAGTAGGCGTACCCCAATCTTTAATTAATTTCCCTGTCCCTTTCAGACAAGAGAGTGTTTGATCAAGAACCATTATTACCGATTGGCAAAACCGATAATGTAGACTATTCTCATTTGTTTTTTGATCTGCTTAGAACGTGCCCCTTTCAAGTTTTAGCCTTAGTGACTGATTGGATTCGAAAATTTTTTAATCCTCTATCGATTTCTAAATTTATGTAGAATTGAGTGATATGTAAGAGGTTGATGTGAGTAACTGTTTCGGAAACGCTCGCGTAAGGTAACATCTGACGCGTTAATCATAATTTTACCCATAATCTGGGCGAATAGCACCAATGACAGAATTACAGGTGTACAGTGACCTCTAGGCGGGTTCTGTCTGTCTATTTGCTTGTCAATGTGATGTCACCTAGGATAATTCCACCGGAGACCCTTACACGTGATATTGTTGGTTGTGGATTTATCAATCAAGTCGCTTCGTCGAACAGAAGTTGTTGTTGGTAGTCTCTGCTAGTGAAAGTGTAACACATCAGTATTCAACTTCCATTACGCGGCTGATTGAAATAAACGTTTGGAGATTCCATAATTCTGCGCCATGTCAGAAACCTGCACTATATTTGGGTATACGGACATACGCTTCGTTAATATTAAGAAGGTTCGAGGTTCAAGTCTCGGCCTGAATACAGAATATTTCGGTTTTCAAATACTTATTTGACGTAAATACGTCTATAAGGAAGGGTCATTCGGCAAAAAAGTGTAACGAAAAAGGGGAACGAAAAAGTGTAACAATGGTTACCTAGGGAACGTCGTCTGTTTACTCGGCATTATTGTTACCTAGGAAACGTTACATTACATTACTCGACATTGTTGTTACCTAGGAAACGTCATCTGTTTACTTAGCATTGTTGTTACCTAGGAAACGTTACATTACATTTCATTAGATTACATTAAAATACATTACTTTACATTACATTCATCTACTACAGACCCATCTTAAGCGTAACTAATTCAAGTTAAGCATTCAAGCATTTTTGTTACCTATAAAACATTACATTACCTTACCTTACCTTACCTTACATTACATTACATTACTTTACATTACATTTCATTACATTACATTACATTACATTACTTTACATTACATTACATTACATTACATTACATTACATTACATTACATTACATTACATTACATTACATTACATTACATTACCTTACCTTACCTTACCTTACCTTACCTTACCTTACCTTACATTACATTACCTTACCTTACCTTACCTTACCTTACCTTACATTACATTTCATTACTTTACATTACATTCAGCTACCACAGAGCCATCTTAAGCGTAACTAATTCAAGTTGATTAAGCAATATTTTAATCAGACTTATCTCAATTGTAAAGCATGTAAAAAGGAAATATTTAGAATAAAGCCAATATATAAAATTCCTTTCCGTATAGACGTATTTACGTCAAATTCTCCGGAACCGTGGTTCCACTGACAACTTTTTAGCTTTGAATAACATTTATAAAATCACGGTACACTCGACGGAAACTGTAAGATTAAGGTAACGCTGGTGTGTAACTTCTTCAAACGCCAATAACTCGAGACCTATGTAAGATAGAGAATATGAACCTACATGTAAATTAAAGAGTAAAATGATGTTTACTTTATTATATAATGCATATTTTAAACATTGTCAAAATAATTACCCAAGACATGTAATAACTATACCCTCGTTCCTTAACTTCAACCGCTTGCCACGTCTGAAGCGTAAGAGTTAGATCTGGACATATTGCGAGTGAAATACGTAAATAAACACGAGCTTTTCAAATTTGCAAACAGATTTCAGCTAACTCTTACGGTTTAGGAGTTTTGGCCATTTATTTGGTAACAGAGAACTTTTCTAGAGTGAGTGCGTTGAGTACGTGACGCAACGCATAGATAAGCTGTCCGCGGATGACGTCACGTATAGATAAGATGTAAAGGAATAAAATTTTATTTCAGTACAAATATACTTCTACAGTTAAACGTTATTCAACGTTAACTAGGGAACCGTGGTTCCACTGTCAATTTTTTAAAGTTAGTAATTCTTTAGGAATATCTTCAGTTCTTGTGGAGGCTCAGCGTGGCAAATGCCCTGCCGTGTTTCATCATTACATCACGAGGCCGAGAAGCTTTTATGTAACCCCAAGATACGTTACCTTATTTGTTCACAAAAGCCAGCCATCCGACCATGCCCTCTGCTTCCCAGAGATAACTTTAAACACTGTTTTCATCTGTGCCCAGATTTCCAAGTACTTACTACCCTTGAAATTTTCTGACTAATATTTCGAATTTTGTTCCATTTTTTTTAATCCAACTCTCTTAGATTCCAGTATTTTTCTGAAGCAGTCTGTGTTCTATCCTCAGTCAATGTATGGGCACTCACATGTTAAGAAAAACGGTGTTATCTGGAAGTAATTCCGATCACATGAAGACCATGTTCATGAATGGCATGACATGTGAGGGCTGAAATAAGGGAGAGAATTGGGGTCTGTGGTCAAAGGAAAGGGCCCCTAACTGCGCTGTTGCCAGACGTTAAAGGAGTCTACAAGTGGAATTGCATGACTGAACGTCCTTTGACCATTATGAGAAATGCGCATTACGTCACGATGTGAGGCTACAATGCAAAATATAAAATCTCAGCTGGAGGACCCTCGATTTCCTTAGACCTATGAAACAAACGATGGACACTTCTTAAAATAATATAATACGTAACAATTCTCTTGCTTCAAATAAAGACTGGTACAAAATGGTTAATTTTCAGTACTTAATTATTTTTGCACGTTTCACGTGGTTAGTTAGTAGGCCTGTTGTTCATGGTTTATGAGTTGATTACAGTATGTGTCGTCTTACTTAATTGATAAGTCTGTTGAGCTAGTTAAATGGTTATTTTGCTAGTTAGTTAATTGGTTAGTTGTTTAATTAATTGTTTAGTCAATTAATTTATTGGCTGTTTAGACCTTTGGTTATCTATTTGCTAACTTCCTTAAGTATTTGATTAGATACTTGTCAAGTTCCATAGATAATTCTAATTACTTGTTTAATTAATTCGTTTATTGTTTGACTCTGCATTCAGGAGACGCAGTTAACTTATGTTACATGCTCTGTGTCCCAATCTGCTTATCTGCACATCCCCAGGAATTAATTGAACTCGATGTGATATCTGACTAAAGTTACAACTGGATGATGATGATGATGATGATGTATGCCTGGAAGGCAAGGGGGGTCAGATGACATTAGTAAATACGCTCAGCGGGTGGGACTGGAGCGAAAGAGGGCGGGTAGATGCGTCCATCACAGTGAAACATATTGCTCATGTATTGGTTTCTTAATGACCATTGCAAATGAATGATTTACGTAGTCGGTTTTCCTGTTCACTTCGCTAAGTTTTAAATGTAACTTTATTAAGCTAATCGTATTTATCTCATTGAATTTAAATTCAGGATCAGAATTTCCACCGGTTATATAGAAATTTTTCAGTATACTGGTTATCAAATCGGCCACTTTCTTTCGTCATTTTTTCACATTTAATCTATGTACTGATGTCTGCGGACATCCACAAATATTGACCAGGGAACGAATGTCATATTGAATTCCTATTAATCGAGAGCCGAGGATGTATATGTGTGCACGGTTCGCGCCTTGTACTTCGCCTCCCGCCTTGCCACTCTTAGTTTAATCCCATTGAGCTCATATTGGCTCACACTGAACTGCGTTTATGTTATTATGAACTAGATAAGTCACTTGCATGTCGTCTATTTCCGCTCCATACTTATCTTGAAAAGGCATAGAACGTTATGTCAACAATTTTAGGCTAGTGTCTGGTTGAATAAAAAGTGGTTACTTATTCCAACTGAATTAAATTTGTCAAATATGACCCATACGACGTTTAAAGGACCTGAGAATTGGAATTTGGAATGTGAGGAGCCTATACTTTAGCTATGGAGGTAGGAAGTATAGTTTAAATATTGCAGGAATGCAGGAAGTTGGGTGGCCTGATGATGGAAGTCTAACATAGAGGAACTACATATTACACCATGAAAAATGGAATAAGGTCCACTGCCTGGGAGCGTTTTTTTCAGTGAAAAGAGGTCTGCAGCTGGCAGATAAAAAGTAGAATTTGTTAATGAAAAGCTGTCATACTTACTCATTCGTGGTCGATGGTGTGATATAATTAATGTAAATGGGCATGCACCTACTGAAGATAAGGACGATAGGGTAAAAGATAGATTTTATGGAGAATTAGAGCGTGTATTTGATCAGTTTAGTAGATACCACATGAAAATTCTGTTAGGAGACTTCAATGCCAAAATTGGTCGGGATGATATTTTCAAAACAACTATAGGAACTGAGAGGTTACACGAATTTAGTAATTACAGTGGGGTGAGATTAGTGAACTTCGCCACGTATAAAAATCTTATTTTTAAAATCACAACATTCCCACATCTTGATATCCATAAGCACACTTGGACTTCCTTGATGGGATGACCCACAATCAAATTTATCACGTTTTAATCGATCGGAGGAGACAATTAAGCATCGTGGACGTATCTTCGTAAATCGGAACGGACTGTGACTCTGGCCATTATTTAGTGATAGAAAAATTGCGGGCAAGGCTGTCGGTCAGAAAACAGGCGGAGCAGAAATACAAATTGAGAAATTCAATGTCGAAAGAATGAGCGATGTAGAAACTAAACAAGAGTATCAGGTACAAATTTCGAATAAGTTTTCAATCCTAGAAAACGTTGAAGAGAATACAAAGGAGAGGAAGGGAGAACTTGGAGGTGTAAGAAGAGGTAGTACCTCGAAGATCAGATAGGGGAGCTGGAAACTGTCAGTAAAAATAAAAACACCAGAGAGTTGTATAGAGGCATAAGTGAATTTAAGGAGGGGTACAAACCTAGGACATTTTATCAAGGACGAGAATGGGGATCTGCTCGAGGACACACGTGGCATCGTAGACAGATGGAGTGGGTACCAGAACGAAGATTGCAGAAACTATCCTGCAGGGTATCTGGGAACATAACAAATAGAAATGAGGTCTATGATGAAATTAAGAGTAGAATACATTTGGGGAATGCTTTTCTTTTATTCAAAACAAAAACTCTTATCGTCTTGTCTGCTATCAAAAACACTGAAGATCAGGTTAAAAAACAATAATTTTGTGTGTTGTTTTGTATGGTTGTGAAACATGGTCTCTTACCTTGAAGGAAGAACGTAGATTACAAGTGTTTGAAAACAAAATGCTCAGGAAGATATTTGGACCTAAAAAGGATTAAATAAGTGGGGAATTTAGGATATTACTTAACGAGGACTTGCGTTAATTGTACAGGTTACCTAGCACAGTGAGGACAGTGAAATCTAGGAGGCTCCGACATGTAGGACACATGGGGTGGAGGCAAGGGGTGCATACATAATTATGGTGGGGAATCCTTCAGGAAAACAAGAAAGGAGATGGGAGGATAATATGAAAGTGGATCTTAGGGAGGTGGGCTGTGAGGATGGTAAATGGATTGAGTTGGCTCAGGATCGTGGCCGGTGGCAGGCTTTGGTGTTGTCGGTGTTGGACCTGCTGGTTCTGATACCAGAGAGTTAGCTAGTTAGTTAGTTGGTTGGTTGGTTGGTTGGTTTATGTATGATAAGTTTTAAAGACGAAGTCCCCATGAGCGATACTTTATGCTCTGAATACGTATGGAGAAATGTAAATGTAGCACTACACCTTTTTCGTCTCGCCACGAGATGAATTTGAATGGTTCTATCACACGCCCCGGCCGTGACCACAGGGAATATACCCCAGTGCCCTTTAGACAGGAGTCTCATATACGGTCTAGACGTTGTGGGGAAGACATAATAATTAATAAAATATTTGGGGCTGTATCTAGTACGATGCAAGCAAAGCGAGAATGTTCCCATGCCTAATTACCACGCAATGAAGACGTATAGAGAAGTGGTATCATAGCTCCACATGTTCTTAACATTTGACGAAGGTAGGTAATCAGCTTCACGCTTCGGCCGCTTTACCTCCAAGAGACGAGTCCCTCTTACATATTCTGCACAGGTTAAGTTAATTTAAGAATGTAACGACCGAGTGTTGCGTTTTCTTGTGTTGACTGTACCGTGGGGATCGGCCTTCCACCCCGCTGCTCACACTGTACAAGGGGCACGTGCGGGTGACAAATGAGAATCAGGCGGTGCACTGGTAAAGCCACGCTTGTGTGGTTCTCCGTTTGCTCTCGGTCACTTTCGTTAATTTACCTTTCCAGCCCCCCCCCCCCTTCTTTTACAGTAGGTGAGTTTGTTATCCTATTACATTGGAGTCAATGGCCATCCTCTGGTATCACAACACTGACTCTGCTGGATGCCGTAATTCCCCACGTTTAAGTCCTAAGACCACAACAATGGACATCTGCTCATTGTCGTGGAATATTTCATTTTATAGACCTTTAGGGAAATGAATAGTAGCCTACAGAAATACTACCGTAAGTCACATTACGAAGCTTATATCAATTACTTATACTTGACACTAATTCAAAGGCTGACAAATAAATGACCCGAAATAATCTTACAAACCTTGTTTATTCAACATTTAAAGTAGCTTTCTATTTATCGGTAAAGTTTTACGGCCGTGATAATACGTAAGTAGTAGTTACCAGAACCTGCCAATATCCTACAGCCCCGGTGATGAATGTAATGGAAACCTCTGAAACGTCGGTCTTCTACGGTGCAACATTCATGGCAGTTATCTTCAAAAAATAAATATATTCTGACAAATGCAAATATTTGATGATAGGTTTTTAAAAAAATTAATTCATAGTTCTAATTAATTTGTCAGCCTACGCAGTAGTGTACCTAAATTTTGTCATGTTTCCAAAATTTAATCTTGAAGAGGTAACGAATGATGCATTCTCTATACACCTAGCTAAAGTAACAGTAACTTTAAATTTTTATATACGTGTAGCAAAACGTACTTCTCGCTTGAACATAAAACTTAAATAAGTAACCGACTGCAAGCGATCTGTTAAAATGTGGAAATTTCAACACGCGTTACGCTCGTAAAATCATTCGTCATTACACGGATATAACACGTGTTAATATCTACGCAAATTTCCCCCTTACCCACATAAGTGCATATATAAACCTCAGGGTCTGTTCGTTAATACTCATCAAATGATGTGTGTATGTAGGACACTGCCCGTAACACCCTCGCTGTTTGCCAAGTCAATTTTCCGTGTCAATATTGTGCTGTGTTTTAACACGTCGCTAATACGCGTAATCATGAGAGAATATGCCCTAAAAATGTTTTAGACTTATGAAGACAGGCGCTGCCAAGTATCCTCTTCATAATTAATATGAAATCAACAGAAATGTTAATGTAATTATCCACCAGCAGAGACCCATATTGCCTCCGTCTTCAGAGTAGAAATTGATAATCACCTACAAGACTACAAAACATCATATTTCAGATGATCACAAACCAAATTCTTGCCACCGTGAAAACGTTAGATATCATAGAGAATACCAAAATTTGTAACAAAACCAATTCGTTTTTCAAATTTACTCCCCCGAAATGAAATCCTGCTTTTATGATGTGTGATCCTGCGATATTGACATCGGGCTTGGATACGGAACAGCAAGGACACGTTGTGTTACGTTAGGTGCATCCATCACAAGATGTCTGAAGACAGACAGGGCTCACAGTTTCTCATTAAACTCAGTGAAATATAGCAAGAAAGTTTTCGGTGCCAGTAGTAACGTAAGCTTCGGTTATCAAATGGACGACCTTTTTTGTCATAGCTTTGATGCCTCAGCATGACGTGTATAGGACAGCGATTCCATATTACATGACGAAAGACCTAATCTTTCGAAAATTATCGCAAAAAACGCTATCAACTCATATTTCTCTCGTCCACTTTCTCCGAAGTTCCACAATGATTTTCAAGAAATGACTGTTACGATGTGACAACGGTGTGTGTTCCATTTTTCATAACACAGGACAATTAAAAAAGAAATAAAAATATCCGGATGTAAATTTGCGTATGACAGTACATTTTTAGGTACCGAGTGACGCAAACTTGCAAGAGACATTTTTAGACACTCCGGAAATTAATTTCCTTCCCGTCCTCCAGGGCGAATATATGAAAATGGCTTCTCTATACCAAAAACTATTTTTGAGTTGCTAAGACAGATTCACTGACTATTGTGACTTATTTATATGGGACTGTATGAAAGATTTGAGCTTCAACGCCGTGGTTTTACCAGTTTTAGATCAAGGACTTGATAATTCATCCTTCAACTTCGATCAGTGAAGTTTAATATAAAAATTCACGCTTCAGATAAATTTCAGTATTATCCTTTTCAAGTTATTTCGTGTTCTACACTTCCTATCACTCTACATCCTCCACTCCCGAAAGCCTTAAAAATCTCTTCAACCTATCTATACCATAAGGACGAGCGAGCACTGCCTGAGAACCTTCACAGTCGGAAATGTTTTCTCGTTTCCCTTCGTTTGGCAACAAAGGTTTAAAAAGCAAGATATCACGTGACATACATTAAATTGTAAGAAGTGATAGCTCTCCGACCTGAAGATGGAGATATTATTCTTCGGAGACGTTGCTATTTGCGTATATAAAAGCCCACACACAGACGATAATCATCATAAAAACCTCGCATCTCAAGCAAAACAAATTGTTAATTATATATCCATATGGAATAAATACCGTAGCTTATAAAACGCCTTTGAAGGCCTGTCATGATAAAGCCTGTAAGCCTGTTGCTATTCGTCTCTAAATGTTATTTGCGAAGGTGTTGAATTTGGACATTTTTAATCGTTATTGTACTTCGTCAAAAAATCACTACATTTCGGAAGATGGCTCTTCTTCTGTCTTCAGTTGGGCCCGTTAGATGGCGTTAATCACGATCTGTGGACAGTGGTAAATGTGTTCGCTATTATGCATAATGCAAATATGCAGAGATTTATCAGTGTTTAATAATGTGTAATATAAATATAACACATAATTAAGGCCGTGGCCTAGGCAACACGGAGTTTTCCTCCGGGGGCTTCCCCGGTTTCTCCGTGGCATCCCAACAATTACTCCATTCACACACAGAAGAAGGCAATGGCAAACCACTTCTGGATTATCTGCCAAGAACGTATATGAACAGGTCCCAGTCCGAGAAAAGGATGGAAGGATCCTGTTCATATGGACCTGTCGTCAGACAGAACACTAAATAAATAAATAAAATAAAAATTAAAATTATATAGGCCTTTTAACCATAATGAAGGATATATAAAATGAAAGATAAAATATAGTTGCCTCAAATTAGTCCTATTGTTGTTCTTAGTGTCGACGATTTTGAGGATTATTGGTATTATTATTGTTGCGATTATATTAATTATTGCAACAATGCTGATTTCGTACTCACTTTTCAGGAACTTTTTACTGTCCATGAACATTCTAAAATAAATTAAAGTTGCGTAAACAGCTGTGCCAGAAATAAAGTAAAAACTGGTGTTGGATTTTTATCGCAGGTGAAACTTTCCACAGAAATGGTAATTTTCTTAGCGATAATATTATATTTATTTGTAAAATAGGAAGCACGACCAAAACTAATTGCATTTGCTGATTAACTTGAAACATATTGTTACAATTAATACCGAAACGTCTGTCTTGTATAACGAGCATAAATGTAGACACAACTCTTAAAACAATAACATGCAGGCTAAGATAAATCGAATTTCTCTGGAGGAAACTCGCTAAGTACCTAAACCCAACGCATGGTACTTTATTTTATCTGAATGTGATATAATTAAATCAGAAAATTAAGAACTGTATATTAAAATATAAATAAGCAAACAAACAACTGTTAATACTATAAAAAAGACACTATTGCCATACGCGTTTCGACCTCAAGAGGTCATCATCAGTGGCATCAGGGAAATCAATTCATTTAAGTAAGTGGCTCAAACTTGATTTAGAAAATAAATGATGAATAGGACATTTGACGAAAAATATTTTAAGCGACACTGCACCACATTACTTTACACGAAGCAGTCTGAATAAAATAAATTATGTGCTGAGATTTTTATCCTGTTTCTCCAAATTTTCTTTTGCTTGCTTTAGTAGTTCACTATAATAAACACAAGGAAAAGTTTATAAAGAGCCCGAAATGATTATTTTATTAACTGTTTTGCGTGTGGAAAATTAAATCAGCTTCTTTACCTCTCAATACACCAAAGTGTCTATAAAGAGCTGAGAACGTGTTCTCTCATTCGGATCCAATTAACCGGAATCATATCCCAAAACTGTAGCAGTTGTTCGCAGTACTAAATTTAATTATAATTTACCCATCTGCAACATCGCTGAACTTATGATAGATCCGACAATGGTTTAAAATGGGGTAAATAATAGTATAGTACTCGGGACCATATTATGCTCTTTGCCTACGTCACTAGCTCGCGTGTAGAAGTAAAACAAAAGAATATAGTCCTATTATGTAAATCAAAAACATTTCCCCTGTATAAACAGGCAGAGAACTACAAAGCACTGCCGTTGGAAAATAATGTTTATGTTATGTTGTACTTCCTTACCTGGTACACCTCCCACTCTGTGATATCCTTGCCTTTTGCTTGTAACATATGTCAAACGCACGGATTAGCCCCTAGTTCTGTGAGTATTATATTGTTTATTTCTCCCATAAGTTGTATTTTCTTTGTTCCTGTGGATTGCAGAAGTGTGCTACTCTGTTTATCTTAGTTCTGGAAGATGTTAAATTTCGACAAGAAAATATGATTTATCACCAATCCCCTACGACCGTCCTTTTGCTTTTATTATGACCCAAGGAATAAAGTTAGTACCCAAAAAGGTATATAACGTAGTTGAAATTATTAATTCCACCAAAGTTGAATAAATCTGAAAAGAGACTAAGGAAGGAAATACAGATACGAAGAAAAATACTTATTAAGATGGATAGGTGAAAAGGAACCAAAAAAACAATCACGTAAATAAATTATAGGCAATATAAAAGGCAAATGAAAGATTATGGATGATCCAGAATAATTTATATAATTAAATACTAATTGAGAATATAACATGGCGGGCTCCATTTTGAATCGAAGCTCTATAAAATAAACACGAACGTAAAATAATAAAAATATACTTGACTTAAGCCCTTCTTACAGACCACCAAAAAATAAATCAAATAACTATATAAAATATTCAACCACCATTTTCACACTACATTCCATGTCAACCTCAGGCTGTTTCTATTTTCCGTAATATGTCACAGTGATTAGTTAATAAGTTAATAGATACATTAATTGTTTCTTTTGTGAGGCAGGTAATAAGATATTTTTTTTAAATGGCGGGTTGTGTTGGATGCCAAGTCAAGGTTATAATATAGGCTGAGACATTAAGACGTCTCCAGATGATACAAGTGGAATGTTTCGGGTGTCATTAAATTTCAATTTCAAGTGGTCTTCGACCCTGAACATCAGCGTGGACATATGGACCCCTTCGGTTTGGCATCCGGTAACTTGTTCTGATCCCAGGCCCTGATAACATCATCCCACGTATTAAGTTACTTAATGTCCTGCATGTTGTTTTACACAGGAATGTGGGAAAATATCGATTTTGACACATCGCTGGCCCATCTAATTACTATGCTACAGCGTGTTCTCAGGGGAACTTCAAGGAGATTTGCCCGTACGATAAAATTCCTATGAAGTAATTGTTACTATTTAAATATATTTTTTATAATTTGCTATTAAATTTACAAATACGAAAGTTTCTCTCTTCTCCAAGTAAGTTATTTGATGAAGATTTCTGTCTTCTGGGTTGTTTCGCTGTGGCACATGCATTGCCCTGATGCCGGAGGCAGTATGACCTCTGGAACGTTGGTAAACATCGACCAGACTACACAGCGCAATAACCCAGAACACAGAAATTTTCATACTCTCATGACGGAGGCAGTATGACCTCTGAAACGTTTGCTAACATCGACCAGACTACACAGCGCAACAACCCAGAAGACAGAAATCTTCATACTCTGATGACGGAGGCAGAATGACCTCTGAAACGTTGGTAAACATCGACCAGACTATACAGCGCAACAACCCAGGAGACAAAAATCTTCATAATCTGATGACGGTCGCAGTATGACCTCTGAAACGTTGGTAAACATCGACCAGACTACACAGCGCAACAACCCAAAAGACAGAAATCTTCCTACTCTGATGACGGAGGCAGTATGACCTCTGAAACGTTGGTAAACATCGACCAGACTATACAGCGCAACAACCCAGAAGACAGAAATCTTCATACTCTAATGACGGAGGCAGTATGACCTCTGAAACGTTGGTAAACATCGACCAGACTACACAGCGCAACAACCCAGAAGACAGAAATCTTCATACTCTGATGACGGAGGCAGAATGACCTCTGAAACGTTGGTAAACATCGACCAGACTACACAGCGCAACAACCCAGAAGACAGAAATCTTCATACTTTGATGACGGAGGCAGTATGACCTCTGAAACGTTGGTAAACATCGACCAGACTACACAGCGCAACAACCCAGAAAACAGAAATCTTCATACTTTGATTACGGAGACAGTATGACCTCTGAAACGTTGGTAAACATCGACCAGACTACACAGCGCAACAACCCAGAAGACAGAAATCTTCATACTCTGATGACGGAGACAGTATGACCTCTGAAACGTTGGTAAACATCGACCAGACTACACAGCGCAACAACCCAGAAGATAGAAATCTTCATACTCTGATGACGGAGGCAGTATGACCTCTGAAACGTTGGTAAACATCGACCAGACTACACAGCGCAACAACCCAGAAGACAGAAATCTTCATACTCTGATGACGGAGGCAGTATGACCTCTGAAACGTTGGTAAACATCGACCAGACTACACAGCGCAACAACCCAGAAGACAGAAATCTTCATACTTTGATTACGGAGACAGTATGACCTCTGAAACGTTGGTAAACATCGACCAGACTACACAGCGCAACAACCCAGAAGACAGAAATCTTCATACTCTGATGACGGAGGCAGTATGACCTCAGAAACGATGGTAACCATCGAACAGACAACACAGCGCAACAACCCAGAAGACAGAAATCTTCATACTCACCGCTGTGAAAACCTCAAATCATACAAGTAAAATTGATCTGTCCAACTTCTACTCTCGCCTTCTGGTACGTAAGTTTTCTAACCTGAGCTCAGGTAAAAGCCGGTAATAACAGGATAATCATGTTTCATTGGGAGTGATCCATAATGTGATCATATTCATTTAACAGTTTATTCTCATAATATATGTAAATTTTACGATACGAAGCACATTTTCGATACATTTCTTTCTTATTCCTGTCATTAAGAAAAGTCCTTCTGGGGAATAATGATGTAAAATACAGAAGGTAACGTGTGTGGACACAAGCAGGCTTAAATAGCCTCACTAGTTACACATCTACAGTGAACGACGACGTAACTTAAGTTCTGTCATATTTGCCTATGTGAAGCATTACTATAGTCGAGATAACATAATGTAACTATTATATGCTCTACTAGGAGTTATGGGCCATGTAGCCAAAGTTTAAATTCGGCTATCTCTTACAAACATATGAGAATGTTAGGGAGGGAAGTGGTTGATTTTATCGAATGATTTAATACGCGTGTGTTTAGAACACGCTGCACGCAAAATAATTAGCTGGCTCTCGTAGGGAAGGGTTGGCTGCCTTGTGGGACCACAGAGAATTTACATGCGCATAATAACACCCAGGGTGTACACCTGATAATGACAAAGATCCAGAGGTTGGACAAGGAACCTCATACATCCATAACAAAAATTAACACTAAATCGGTTACTGCAACGAAGTATGAGACACTGGAGTTTTGTGACGCCATGTAGTGTCGGAATTTACTCTGAAGGTGGAGGCGATACGTTCCTATGAATCGTTAGTGACCACTTACGGTATTACACTGCCTCACAACCCAAAAGACTACAGTCCTAATTTTTATTTTTGTGAAATTTTAAAATTCCCATTTGGACAGTCGCCGTTCTTGAAGCCATAAATAACACTTTCTGCTTATCACGTTAAATGTACTTTGTATCGAAAGATTTTTATAATGAACAGCTTTATGATATTTTTATACCGTGACTCATTTCTGAGATATTAAGTAAAACGTGACTTCATTGTATGCCACGAAAACAGAAGACGGATAACGTTAGAAGCAGAAAAACGTACCGTTACTCATATTTTGATCTTTATAAAATTAGCTATCTTCGTACTTAATCGAATCATGACTTAATAAGTTAACTGAGTAGAATCTTAATTGTAAAAGTGTTATTTAGTCCTATACATAAAAACTTCTGTAAGCTAGACAATTTTCTTCTTACGTTCTAAGAATGTGTTAATGGAACACATGTATCACAAAAGTATAAAATTTTTTAGTCAATAGAATGTAGTGACATAAATATGTTATGATAAGTATACACGATAAACAATTTTATTTTTGCATATTGTTTTAGAGTAAATACAATTTTAAGGAGGCTGACCAAGTCTTCCATGTATTGACAATATGTATGAATTTATGCTAATTATTTTATCTGCCACGTAGTTTAAAACACTACTCTACCTTATTTATTAATATAAGTAATTAAGATCATAATAAGAAAACAGGTTTCAGACATGTCACGTGATTGGATTAAAAAAGGTACAGATGGTCAGTGTCGACGAGAATCTAGCACTGATTTCAAATAGTAAAACTGCTGACTGCTTATGTTCGAGTTGATAATTTTTTTGGGTTGCGCGGATGAAGTGTTGCTCAAAAAATATCAGGTAGTTTTACTGACTGACTGTGGAAAGTAATCTTAGTGGTTCAAAATTAGGTGGCCGGAAATGTACCCGGAAACTCGTTTTGAGTGGAGGTTGGTCAATAAATAGGACCAATGTGGGTCCTAATGAAGGAACGTTATCTTTAACTTTAATGGCGTTATGAAAAGAGCGGAAAAAATATTCAGCTCTACTCAGCAGCGAATAATAGGAGACAGATGCATTTATGAATAAAATTAAAAAAAAATATCTAAAAATGGAATTGACGATTGTCAGAGCTTCTGAACATTTTATATGTGATACAGATGGTGATAATGATTATGACAATGTCGACATTATGTTTTAAGCAGCTGATTAAATGTATTAATAGAATGCAGAATTCAATCCAATTATTTATTATTAGTGTGCTGTATCAACAGCCAGAAGACCAATTACAGATACAGCACAGAGACGAACACACGAACAAAGTAACAGATATAGAAATGTAAGACTTGAGGTTCTCACAGCGGTGAGTATAAAGATTTCCGTCTTCTGGGTTGTTGCGCTGTGTAGTCTGGTCGATGTTTACCGACGTTTCAGAGGTCATACTGCCTCCGTCATCAGAGTATGAAGATTTCTGTCTTCTGGGTTGTTGCGCTGTGTAGTCTGGTCGATGTTTACCAACGTTTCAGAGGTCATACTGCCGCCGTCATCAGGGCGATGACGGAGGCAGTATGACCTCTGAAACGATGGTTAACATCGACCAGACTACACAGCGCAACAACCCAGAAGACGGAAATCTTCAGATATAGAAATGTTACAACAAAGGGAATATAAAATACATAAGTGCAGAGGACGTCCGTACACAAAGAAAAGAAAAATTGATACTAAATACATTGGTATATTTGTAGTAATAATTAGTAAGAATCATAACTCGGAGAAACTGAAGCAACATCCCTAATAGACGAGTGTGATGTTAAATCATCGGATGTAATCGTCAGTCTTCCACATATCATAATTTTCTTCACTACAATGCCACCAGCAGTGGCAGAACAATGATAAATAACAGAAGGGAAGAAAAGAGAGTCGAGTAAAAAGAGTTATGGGTGCAGAAATAGATATCACATTTACTCCCGTTCTTGTAGAGAAGGGAAGAATTATGGGCCTGTGATACATATCCGTATGTGTTGGTGATACAGAACACTCTGAAGCCCCATTTTCCCCTACCACTGTGACTGCAGACGTTGGTAACAGCTGTTCCTGTCCCCAGGTGAAAATATTGCAATCACCGGGGTGAAACAGACAGACACGCGGATGGAGAGAGAGAATTCATTGTATCAGTCGAGAACTAACTGGCGGATGAGTCAACGAACCGTGCAGAAGGTAGCGCTAGTGTATATTACACTTTAATACCGGCTACCCCTCACATAATGAACTACGCCCCCTCCCCCCCATCGTCAGCAGAAACAAATGATATATAATAGTTCAAATTCGTTACAAGAAATCAAGTTTACGGCTTATGGTATCGATAGGTCGTCAGGTTTCTTTCCGGGTGTTTGGTTTGCTTAGGGTAAACAATTTTCCTAGAGATGTCTTATCAGAATCTCCCCTTACCCCAGAACTGTTGACATGAACCTATTCCGTTGTCATCAGCGTGGATATGTGTCTGCATATTCTGCATACGGACGCTTACAAATATTTATAAAATTAATCATTATGCATATATTGTCCATTACCCAGCGTTTCATCGGATTTTGTGCTGTGTTCAGGTGACTGGTCGTCATTTTATTGGCAGAATTAATAATTCTTATTTTTATATTAAAATTGATATGGTAGAACCCGAAAGTCTGTTGCAACTAATAGCCACTTTTGGACATTCTTATGTCTTTGCCGTTCTCCTCAGATCCATCCTCATATTATGCTTTCATCTCCTTTTTGATCTTTAAAATGTCATTGTTTGAAGAGGCTTTCCTGCCAATTTTCTGTATACGTCTGTCGTATCCTTGTTTAATTTACATGTCCTGACCGTTCTAACTTTATAAATAGCAAAGATATATAGTTTGTAGAATCTAAAAGTTATTAAGTTGCTTATTATAAGATAGCTTATTCCAGGCTATGTTTTCGCTTGCATCTTTCCTTGTTAAGTCCAAATATTTCTCTGAAAATTAGACATCAGTTGTAAATTATTTTTTACACTCAGAGGAGTAAACGCATTACACAATAATGTGTCCGTGTCATTTGTCCGTGAATAGGGCGATTTCAACCGGAAAGAACCATTTTCAGAAACGATTTAAAATAAATCATTTAGATGCAATAACATTGTAATTTATTATAATTTATTTAATTTATTGTAATGTGTTATAAGGAGAGTGTTGTTTTCAGAGCAAGTATTAGTTGAACATCGCTTGACATTTCGATGTTCGTGTTTCGGAAATAAACAGGCCGATAGACAAATAGGATTGAATCTTAAAGTAGCTACGCCCTTTTCTTCTAAATAGGCCTCCTTCACATTCGCCCCATTCGATTCACATAACATCAGCAGTTGATGCAGCTACCCTGCCAGAGTTCTCAGTATTCTCTCTGGACCAAACAAATGAGCGGCTGGCAGCCATAACGGCGTAGATTCTGATGGCGCAGTGCGCATGCGTTACTGTTTTATGGGCGCTAAATCTGCGATTGATGGAGATGCTCCCAGCTACAGGTCACCCACCATTGTGTCTTCAGTAGCCACACACGCCTTACTCAAGACTATCGATCTGAAGGCTTGGTCGATTCGAAGACCTCGAAAAGAGAGGGGAGATAGGACGGATGAGAAAATGGAGCAATGCTAGAAGAGCATTAGTCGAACCTCGGTGGACCTGCGAGTTTCGTATTGGTCTAGCGGTTAGAACGCTGGCCTTGTAATCCTGGGGTCTCGGGTTCGATTCCCGGCGGTGCCCGAATTTATAACTTGTGTTGGGCAAGGCCGTGGTCTAGGCAACACGGAGTTTTCCTCCGGGGGCTTCCCCGGTTTCTCCGTGGCATCCCAACAATTACTCCATTCACACACAGAAGAAGGCAATGGCAAACCACTTCAGGATCATCTGCCAAGAACGTATATGAACAGGTCCCAGTCCGAGAAAAGGATGGAAGGATCCTGTTCATATGGACCTGTCATCAGACAGAACACTAAATAATAATAATGACAGTGCAGTTAATAAATGCAGCGGTAATAACGTTTATATTTTTCATGCGGAAACAAGTAAATACCTCAACCAGGGGGCCCAACAGCTAGGGTTTTTGTTATTCTCTTTTTACCTGAAGACAGAAGAAAATCCAGCTTCCGAAACATTCCGTAATTTTATTGAAATACGGACGATGGACAAGGTCCAAAACATTTATTTTACAAATTGAATAATTAAATTTGTATTATATTACTCCAGAGCCCGCTTCCAGCATTCGCCACCTCAATTCCAAACGCTTCGACAATTAATCTGATTCCTTCTGCAATAACAGATAACATAAACATGCGGTGAAATGTTCAAGTCTCAATCTCCTTTCAGATTTGTGATAACAATGTTCGAACACTACAGAAACATATCGTTATCATTTTGTATTGATTAACAATGAACTTTAGCTTATTTTTCTTACATTTTAATAATGTCATATCATGTGGTAGTTTAATATTAAGTGACTGCCCAGATTTCAAGGCAGAATAGTTTGTTTATCGATGGCTGTCATTGCTACCGTTGTGTTGTGTCTTTGAACGTCTCGCCGCCAGGCTAATGTGTAGGTAAGAATCAACATTTTTGATGCGAGCTCAAATGTTTGCTTGGAAACAGCTTTTTGAATTATATAGTTCACCCGCTACAGATTTTGATCACCTTCGAATGCGACAGGGAACTGGTTAGTTCCACCACCTACCTAGAGGTGGCAATCTAAACTTTCGCTCCTAAGTTGGGGTGAAAATAAAGGGACATCGCCTGATCGCGTGGTATTTATCACGATGCACTTCAGTTGAGCTGATTGGTGCACTACACATCTCTCAAGTATTTTTCCTAAATGATACAGTTTTGTGATTTTAGTAGATAGGTCTGGTTTTTGAAACATTGTTTTCAGTAACACAACATTAATTTTTCAGTGATGTTTTGCAAGGTTGAGAAACGTGTCACTAACATTAGAAAAAGAAATTCAAGGAGAACTTGAACAGAAATACTGAAGATAACAAAAGACGATAAATCTTGCCCCAGTTTATCTAACGTTAATAATATACATAAGTGCCAAAAATACTCCCACTAGGTATTATCAGGTGCCACAGAAAATTATTACACGTGGTTACATTATTTCGAAAACAGAAACCACATTTTTCTGATTAACGATCTGAAACATTAACGGTAAACGGAATTAATAAAATCCTCTCGGGCTATCGGCCGTGTCAAATGATAAAATCTCGCCTACGTTTCAGGGATCATCTCTGTACCCATCATCAGGACTTCTAATGTGGCTGTAGAATCCAGCTGGCCATGCATAAAGTTGAAAAAGTTGACAATGCTTACAGTTATTTATTATTTAGTGTTCTGTCTGACGATAGGTCCATATGAACAGGATCCTTCCCTCCTTTTTACGGACTGGGATCTGTTCATATACGTTCTTGGCAGATGATTCAGAAGTGGTTTGCCATTGCCTTCTTCTGTGTGTGAATGGAGTAATTGTTGGGATGCCACTGAGAAACCGGGGAAGCCCCCGGAGGAAAACTCCGTGTTGCCTAGACCACGGCCTTAGCTTAACACAAGTTATAAATTCGGGCACCGCCGGGAATCGAACCCGAGACCCCAGGTTTACATGGCCAGCGTTCTAACCACTAGACCACCGTGGCTAGTTATCAATCATAATAACCTACATAGATCATATCAAGTACACTAATCTACAACATATTTCGATTGTTCACTGGTCCTGAATTGTTCACGAAAGTATTAATGAGGCTCTTGACAATCAAATGTATTAACTCAGAACACAACAAAGGAGTCAGCAAATGCCGAGATATTTGAAGTGATTACCTGATGTGACTTGCCTTGCTGGCAAATCGGAAACTATCTTTCAGAGGTCATATTTAATCTGATTCGTTCATTAACAGAGGCAAATATGGACCTTAAATTTTGCAGCTATTGGAATATTATGATCCTTTCTTGAATATCCACCTAGAAATAACCACTGTTTTAATAATCGTATGAACAGATATTCAATACAATTGAATAAAAGCTTTTAATGAAATGATAAAGACAAATTCGAGAATCACAAGTTAGTTATGTTGAATTAGACCTCTGATATTCAGATGGTTTTAGTTAACCACAATATTGAGGTATATTCATGTTGAAAAAATTCAGGAAAGATTCCATTGTTTCAGTTTTGTTAATTCTGACAGAATTTCTGATTATCTCCTCAGTCATGTACAGAATATAATTTCAGCGTAAAATAGAGAATTCAGATGTTCCATGGGCCGTCCGTTTTAAACCAAACTTGATTGGTATTCAGAATAAAGTCATTGAGGCATATACGTGTATGGTTTTCACGTGCCCTGATACGCGCTTGTATTTTAGATTGTTTCTTAGAACCTTAACAACAGAAAATTATTCAGTGTATTTTACCTTTCTTTAATTGGATTTCTACCTTTACACCACATTCAACTAAAATAACTTATGCATTAACTGGATTTTTTAAAAGGAAAATCCATTGTTTCGATTCAGACATTTTTTGTGTCTGAGAAAATTACAAATTTCAGCGACTGGATACATGAAATTTCAAGTAGTCGTCGTTTGTGGATACCTTGTACAAGGCTGGTTTAAATTTATAATGTTATGTTAGACTGTATATTGCTGTAAAACGAACTGTAATCCCTTTATTGTTCATAAGACTTCAAAGGAAAATCTGATTACAGAATACAGCAATGTTTTCATAGAAAAACCATGTCCACCACTTTTGAACATACTTACGAAGTAGATAATTTAATATCCACCTTCTCTGCTGCAAGAGCTTAGGTTAAACGAAGTTTCTCAACCCTAGAAAGAATCAATTTCAGGGAAAAAATGAGTCGCCCGGCTTATGAACACCGAAAGCCTTAGCTTTCACACTTGAAGAAGAAGAAGCCTAATTTCTACGATGAATAATTGTAATATTTTAGACACTGGACAGGAGGGCAGAGATTTTTTTACAATGACGATGATCATTATAAAAATAATAACTGTAATACTTGAGAATTATTTTGTGTGTGTTGATGGGGGTATAAGAGTATTGAATGTCCTGGCTTTTGAACCTGTATTCGCCTGTGTCGATGATAGTTTCGTAATGAAGAAGCTTATTGTGGCTGTTGGAGAGGACATGAAAATTAACATTCGCTGCAAACCATTGGGCGGCCATAAGTTTCACAAGTCACAATGCTTTTTCACAACAGTTATCACTGCAGTCCACGACTCTAGTCTTGAGATTTGCAAGGAATGCAGTAAGTCCGTAGCGTTAAAGGCAACCCACTTCCTAACCCCGCAAGTCTCAAGATTACAGTCGTGGACTGTAGTGTATCGGGCGGTCTCTGTCAGTAGAGGGCTAGATGACGGGTTTCGATACCCTGCAGGTCCACCCAGCCTCTTGTGTAATGGGTACCGCAACCTCTTTCTTCGAGGTAGCGAAATACGAGGCAATTCAGGTGTGTAAAACTGAGTGGGATGAAGATGGAAATTGAGAGATGGGTCAAAGGTCGAGTGCTTCAAGTTAATTATCTCCTCGTGATGTATGGACTTCCTGTAGGACCCGAGTCCTGACCAATCCATCATTCACCGCTTCCGCGTTGCCTTTCCATTACCTGTGCATTATCTCCCCTCGCTCGAACGACCGAAGGACTTGGCGTCCCCCCCACGTGAGGGGAAGCTCAGCGAAGCGAGTGCGTCATAAAAACCAAATTTAAAACAATTTTTAGTTCGCTTTGTTGTTTTTGAGGAGTGGACTACATGTGTGTGTTCGTGTGTGCGGAATATGTAACTTTTAAAATTATTTTACACTTGTAAAATTCTTTTATGCGTATAATGTGATGTTAAATTTCTGTTAATTGTCTCTGCTAATGTACTCGATGTTACTGAATTTTATTTATTTAAACGGATGTAATGAACCAACCCCACAAAACAGAATACTTCTTGAGAATTTAGTAATCGCTCTGAAGTCAGAAATTTACCAGTCTGTTATGTAAACCGGTTAGTCATTACTGTGTTCACAATGACCAGCGATTGGAACTAACCTGATAGACTTCAACCTAATCCATACCCTCCGACAAAACTAATACTATTTCTAATATTATCCTCTCATATACCTGTACGTCACCCAATGGGTCTCTTCCCTTCAGGTTTCCCAGTTAAAGATTTGTTTGCATTTCTCTTACCCCGATATCCATTCATATACTATATATGTATTAATGTCGAATTAATTATTACTCAGGCAATTATCTCTCGTCTATGAACATCTTCCTATAGCTTGTGAGTGGTTTGACTGCCTATATTATGTCACTGTTATACTTCATACTAATTTTATGACGTGTAATTTTCTTCTACTCCTTACAAAGTGACTGCAGTATGTACTAAACTAAATGAAAGACAGAACGATATCATTCTCCTTCTAATACATTTATCTTCTTGTCTTATTTCTAGAAAGAATAAAATGTCATTTTCAAAATTATAATGTTGACGTTGTATGTAGGCTATCTAGACTATATTTTGTTATTCCCAAGTAGTCTGTGTCAAATTGTCCAAGGATCATAAGAAAATGAAAAATGTTGAGTCTGTTTCTGAAAATCGTGAAAATAAAATTAAAGCCACAGATGTTTGTCACTGTCCAACGAAAGATTTAGTGTCTATGAACAAATTCACAGGCCGTAGACATCCCACAAGCATCATGACAGGAGAAATAAATTCATAATGAATAATTACTTAGACAACGTAGAGCTTATCAGTGAGATTTTGACCTTTGAATTTGTCATTCATATTTTTGTCCTCTGAATATCCGAATTTGGCCTTAAGTTTTCAGCTGAATTGGAAAGCCAAAGTATTATCACCAAGCACTATTTTGTTTATCAAAATATCAGTGTCTCTAATATAATTAAATATTTTATTTTAATTATATAATGTAACAATTTATCTGTCTTGCTTTTTTAAAAACGAAACACTGCCTCAATAAAACACTATATGAACCCACAAAACGAGTAGTAATAAGCATTTGTATCATAGCAGAACCGTGTGATTATGAGATCTTACATGCAAGATCAGTCCATTTATGTTATTCTTACACTCGTACGTTCTCGAGTGAAATAAAAGTTATGAATTATAAATGGTGAGATAGAAATTATTTGGGAGAGATCAGTGGATGATTGCCTCGTCTTAAGGGAGCGAAAATTAAAAAAAAAAGACCAGTCGTGACAATTGCTAAATCTGATTTTCGAACATCTGACCTCCCTAATACGAAGGAGCACTCATACAATATGGCGGTGTTGCGATGCATTTATAGTACAAGACAAGATGTACCTTTCAGACGTATGTGAGTTATAGGTACAATTCAACTGTCAGTTACTTAATCCATGATCCAGTTTTATCACTGAAGTCAGTTTGTTTATACGCCGGTAATCAGGCTACAAACACAAGCTGTTATCAAGTTATATTTCTTCTTCCTAACATTCTTATTTTTATCAACATTTTCACACATAAGCATGCATTATTTTTGTTAGTCTATTTCATAATTATCTGTTATATCACTCTATTTACTTAGATTTATTTCTTCAAACTTTTTATGATTATTTTGAAACTACTGTGTCTTTGCTTGACCTTTAATGTATTTCGTTTGATGTCCACTAAATTAATCAGTAGTTCTGGCCATATGTCGTGTATCAAATTCTTTCTACGTGTCCATACTACGACAACACGTATTTGTCCTCTTCTGCACGACGTTCTTGTTTATCTCAAATGGTTCTGTGCCTCAGTTTGTACTTCGTCCGCCCTGTCACATGTCGTGCCACATTACCGTCTTTTTATCTCTTTTTAGCCAAAATTATTTCTAACATTTTACAGTTCAACAAACTTCGTGGAGCTGAATTCTTCCTGAAAAGCTAATACTCAAGAAATGTCCCGTCTTTTAAGCTACCCAAATATTAATCACCATACATAATTAAAGCCTGCCACTTAACCCTATCCAGAGAGCCAAATAAATCCATACCACACCCTCTGATCCTATTTGTTTAAAATCTTTCGTAAAATTGTTATAATAATTATTGCTCCGTCTTCCGTGTTCTATACATACTACTATTTCCCCCCCCCCACCATTTTCTTTGATTTTTCATGCTAATTATCCTTATCGTATTATGTTACGAGCTTCGTTTGTTTTTAAAAATACGTTGATGACCAGCCAACCGTGGTTCGGGGCGAGAGGGAAGGGAAGGGATAACGCATGAAGCGTCTTGCCAATTCCATCTTCCCTTCACCTCTTACTAAGATGTATGTGAGACTCTCAGATATTTTGCAAAAGTTATAATTATCAAGCTCTTTATAATGCAGTTTTCTCCAGCCGCCCACATTTTAATGTGTGTCTGCTTCCCCTTAAATATTCTACGAACATTTGAATCCTTTATTAAAGCCAGAGTTCCAACACGGATTTCTTGCTTAATTCGGGGACGATTTAATTTCCGGGTAGCAAACCGACGCTGACAGACGCCTTACCCTGAATATTCATGTACCAGTGTCTGCCTCGACTCCATAATTCCGCATTTCTTAACCGGGAAGCACGCCGGCTGGTACTGTACACACATCTGCAGTATAAATGTACGATTTACAGCCACGATTCGTCTTTTATTACGGGAAACAGTAGCAGTAAACTTTTTACTGGTACTATGAAAATGATAACAGTGAATATGAAAGAAATTCTTAGAAAGGTTGAATATATCACAGGCTACAACTCTGTGGATTGTACATTTTAATCATCGCAAGTACTAAGTCCCTTATGACGTGGCGGTTAGGTAGAAGTTTTAAAGACATAGCGATTTATATTTGTGATAGTAGACGTTTTTCTGGTATTCTGGTCGTACATAGTCAGAAATTCGTTGAAAACATTTAGATAATTGTCTCCCGTGTATAAAATCACCGGTAACCATGGTGTAAACACCAAGAACACAAAAATATAAATTTGTGTACCACCTCAAATACCCCAGATCTCAATTAAAAGATGTACTCGCTGGAAGTCAGTGTGTTTATTATCGTGTTATAAGAAGCCCGTCACTTGATCCCACCCTAGGACCCTTTAAGATCCACTTCATTGTCGGTAGCCCTGACCCGAATTCGCATGGTTTTACTCAACTTTCATTGGCCTTGACACAGGCGACTTCCTACCCACATCCTTCTCAGCTATCGAGCGTAACCATTGTCTGACATTTTTAGACGCAAAATGACTTATGTAGTTGGTACGGCGTCATTAAATAAGCTGAGAACAAATCCAACTTTTTCGGAAGGTTAGGATCTCTTGTAAGGATCAACGGAGAGTTATGAGGGATATTATGCCCAGAGCGGGATTCAAAATACTGTCTAAGTGTAGTGTTCTGCTGTGCGTTGTTATTAACAAATTAGAGACATAAAACAACTTCGCGACTTAATACACTACTCTGCTTGTCTAATAGAAGTGCAAGAAATGTCTGAACTGGTTCCTCGTCCCTGAAGCAATTTCGGCCGTCATTATGTCAGGATTTATGGTCATATAAGCAACGCAGACATCCCCTTTGTCAGAAGCTGTGTCTGTTTTTCTGGCTGCTTTCGTCTTATGACCAAGTGTCCATGGCGAGTGTTTGGGAACAGGGACAAAGCTCTAATGCACGTGAATTAGGTTATGGAATCGTTGTGTAAAGCTTCTATGCTCCATACATGACATCCACCTGGCGTTCGGATCAGGAAGTATCAAATTAGTTGTTCATTTTAGAGTGATATAGGTCCCTTTTCAAACTCAACAGTCTCATAGAAGTTTGTCCAAAATGAACCCCAGCGTTATTCATTGTTAGCTTATTAGCGTCGTGTTCCAAATATTTTGTCTTCTTTAAGGCATTCGCGAGCTACAGGCCCGTTCCACCTAAGAATTGTAGCCTACGAGTGCAATAAATTATATATTATAATCTTCATTAATATGTAATACGTTAAATATAATATCCTGATTGCGTGTAAGCCTTTGTTTTTTATTTGTTCCAAGACATCTGTGCGTCTAATTGTTACCCGTGCGATAAACTTAACACACAAATTCAGGCAAACTGATAGAGCTTATAATGTATACTTAACAGAAGTGATATACTATATTGAATTGGGTAACAAATTTTTGTTTAGGGTAAACATAGTCTATGATAACACTTCATTCTCCTTTTTAGTTCATCAATAGAAATCTGATTGTTTTTCTATTTAGGAACTAGAGAAATTTCTATCAGACAAATCAGCATTTTATTTATCAAGACACTTCATATTCGTAACTATCTGCAGCGCGTAAAAATGACAGAAAATTCGATAAAAGAATAAGAAAAAAGAGTAAATAATGGGAGAAGACTGATAGAAACTTTATTTCTTGAGAAAGAAAAAGTGTCTTATTGTTACAAGGTACCCAGGCAATATCCGCTTGTCTTTTGATGAGGTTAGAACGTGTCATTGCTTTGTTAATAATTTCAATACAAGGCTTTAATGGCACATTTTTATTTATTTATCACTGACAAATTGGTTTATATATCTGTAGTTTAAATAAAATAAACAAATAATATCTTCCATTAAATTATAATATTATTAAACATTCAGTTACTAACTAAAGGTCAACACAACGCATCTCCGTAATAAAAATAAATTTGTTATGCCCTATTATTTTTTAAGAAATAATTACTTTTTATTTTGAAAATCTTACAATACACTTAAATGTATTCTATGGGCAAGCTTCAGTGTTATTAAATGCTGGTGCATACATTTACCACTATACCTAAAATATTTAACCCCGAGAGCAGGGTTCTGACGATGAATGGTTAACTTCAGGCTGTGACAGCTTTGGTATCAAAAACAGATCCCAAAATGCCAACGTATGGTCTGAGTTTTACTCGGCTAGTGAAAAAGGGAAATTTCGAAAACCACGCTGGTGCCTGGAATCGAACACCGACCATAAACCCCGCCTACATTAACGTAATGGGCGAACTGATGCAAAGGGGAGCATCGCATGAAAGGCTTTCGAAGCTTAACAAATCTAAAGTGGTTTATAGAAGCTTTGTAATCGGTTGAACCGCCCCCCACACACAGTCAACTGCTGTATAAAAGTTCTATTGTAGCCTGCAGTGTAAATCAATGAACTGAAATCTTGAAGCAGATAAATACAGTCTATGGATACTATTCAGTCAATAATAGGGCTATTTATAGGGTATTGGACTGGATCCAGACTGTCAGTGGGCAGGTAAACTGCTACAATCGATGGAGTGCAGCTGACTGGACATGCACGCACGCACACACACAGACACATCACAAACTAAGCACGCAAAATAAAAGGAATTAAATTACTTTTCAGTAAAATTCTAGAGACTCAGACGAGACAAATTTTGCAAACACTAAAATAATATATATGACTTTGTGTTTGAAAGATTACTAAATGTTCAGATTAGCAGAAAATTTGTATTTATCACATTAATTCAAGATTTGAAGAAATAAATAAATAGCTTTTAAAATTATAATTACGTTATAAAGTAATTTTGAAGAATATATTATTTATTCTTTGTTGATTCTACCAAAAATACGCAATCCCCTACTGAAACTCTTAGCTTTCCTAGCCATTACCAGAGCAATTCGAGTCTACATTCTTAAAATAAACTGAATTTCTACGGTTAAATCTCTAATAAAACTCTCATGGATTAATTAAAGAGTGCAAATTTATTACTGCTATGGATAAGAGACTGCAAAAAAATATTTTATAATATTTCGTCATTGACTCTTGGAATATTTAAAGTAGTTTTTTCAACTGCATCATTACGACTTCGTGGGATGGTAAGATAATAATAAAACGTAAATAATACACAAGAAAGCGGCAGTGTCCTATTATAAAATAATAATCCACGATTTCCCTGGTGGGACGGAGTAAAATCACTAAATACCTCAAAATAGCCAGCATCTGAATGTAGATTTGACCCAGGGACTTCACACAGCTTAGACGCATTTTTTTTACTAGAAGATATCAACACATCTGCACAATTACAGCCGCGAAGTACATTGGGATAATTTCACTAGACTACGACCGTGTATTTCCGGGGATTTAAAACGCGTTCTTGGCATCATCGGTGTCAGGGTCCATCACATGGTCAAGGTTTTGGTCACTGCTATTGGTAATTAATGGAGCAGAGCGCTACCATTGGCAGAGGGGAAGGGTGGGGAGGTAATCCTGCCTCGGCCTATTGTTGTTACAATTCATGCGTTGAACAGGAACACGCAAAGCGATCATATACTGCTGACCGAAATGATGTCATAGGGGAAGTACATAACACGGCGATGTTAGTGGGCCCAGTTTCCGTTTTCTTACCGCAATAAGACGACCACAAAGTATCTGCGACATGAGACCTGTTTTATTACACATTTACTGATCGTGTGAAGTGTGGGGGTCACTAAGAACCCCATCACGGAAACTATGAGTAATGCTGAGCTTCTCAAAGCAGCCCGGCTGAAATAAAGAGTTCTGATTACCGTAAGAACCCAGATAGGGTATAATGGGCACTCAAATTACAGTCTCTACACGATAGTTGCACACAATGAGTTTACTTCACTTTTCTCAAAAGATGTAAGATTTGAGGTTTTCACAGCGGTGATTATGAAGATTTCTGTCTTCTGGGTTGTTGCGCTGTGTAGTCCGGTCGATGTTTACCAACGTTTCAGAGGTCATACTGCCTCCGTCATCAGAGTATGAAAATTTCTGTCTTCTGGGTTGTTGCGCTGTGTAGTCTGGTCGATGTTTACCAACGTTTCAGAGGTCATACTGCCTCCGTCATCAGAGTATGAAGATTTCTGTCTTCTGGGTTGTTGCGCTGTGTAGTCTGGTCGATGTTTACCAACGTTTCAGAGGTCATACTGCCTCCGTCATCAGAGTATGAAGATTTCTGTCTTCTGGGTTGTTGCGCTGTGTAGTCTGGTCGATGTTTACCAACGTTTCAGAGGTCATACTGCCTCCGTCATCAGAGTATGAAGATTTCTGTCTTCTGGGTTGTTGCGCTGTGTAGTCTGGTCGATGTTAACCAACGTTTCAGAGGTCATACTGCCTCCATCATCAGAGTATGAAGATTTCTGTCTTCTGGGTTATTGCGCTGTGTAGTCCGGTCGATGTTTACCAACGTTTCAGAGGTCATACTGCCTCCGTCATCAGAGTATGAAAATTTCTGTCTTCTGGGTTGTTGCGCTGTGTAGTCTGGTCGATGTTTACCAACGTTTCAGAGGTCATACTGCCTCCGTCATCAGAGTATGAAGATTTCTGTCTTCTGGGTTGTTGCGCTGTGTAGTCTGGTCGATGTTTACCAACGTTTCAGAGGTCATACTGCCTCCGTCATCAGAGTATGAAGATTTCTGTCTTCTGGGTTGTTGCGCTGTGTAGTCTGGTCGATGTTTACCAACGTTTCAGAGGTCATACTGCCTCCGTCATCAGAGTATGAAGATTTCTGTCTTCTGGGTTGTTGCGCTGTGTAGCTTGGTCGATGTTAACCAACGTTTCAGAGGTCATACTGCCTCCATCATCAGGGCGATGAGTATGAAGATTTCTGTCTTCTGGGTTGTTGCGCTGTGTAGCTTGGTCGATGTTAACCAACGTTTCTGAGGTCATACTGCCTCCGTCATCAGAGTATGAAGAGTTCTATCTTCTGGGTTGTTGGGCTGTGTAGTCTTGTCGATGTTAACCAACGTTTCAGAGGTCATACTGCCACCGTCATCAGAGTATGAAGATTTCTGTCTTCTGGGTTGTTGCGCTGTGTATTCTGGTCGATGTTTACCAACGTTTCAGAGGTCATACTGCCACCGTCATCAGAGTACGAAGATTTCTGTCTTCTGGGTTGTTGTGCTGTGTAGTCTGGTCGATGTTTACCAACGTTTCAGAGGTCATACTGCCACCGCCATCAGAGTACGAAGATTTCTGTCTTCTGGGTTGTTGTGCTGTGTAGTCTGGTAGATGTTTACCAACGCTTCAGAGGTCATACTGCCTCCGTCATCAGAGTATGAAGATTTCTGTCTTCAGGGTTGTTGCGCTGTGTAGTCTGGTCGATGTTTACCAACGTTTCAGAGGTCATACTGCCTCCGTCATCAGAGTATGAAAATTTCTGTCTTCTGGGTTGTTGCGCTGTGTAGTCTTGTCGATGTTTACCAACGTTTCAGAGGTCATACTGCCACCGTCATCAGAGTACGAAGATTTCTGTTTTCTGGGTTGTTGCGCTGTGTAGTCTGGTCGATGTTTACCAACGTTTCAGAGGTCATACTGCCTCCGTCATCAGGGCGATGAAGATTTCTGTCTTCTGGGTTGTTGGGCTGATTAGTCTGGTCGATGTTTACCAACGTTTCAGAGGTCATACTGCCTCCGTCATCAGGGCGATGAAGATTTCTGTCTTCTGGGTTGTTGGGCTGATTAGTCTGGTCGATGTTTACCAACGTTTCAGAGGTCATACTGCTTCCGTCATCAGGACGATGAATATGCCAATTGACCCCAGAAATGTTGGTAAACATCGACCATACTACACAGCGCAACAACCCAGAAGACAGCCATCTTCATACTCTGATAACGGAGGCAGTATGACCTCTGAAACGTTGGTAAACATCGACCAGACTACACAGCGCAACAAACCAGAAGACAGAAATTTTCAAAAGATGTTAATCACATTATTTTAGCATTCGGTCAAAAGGACCAAATTTCTCAGTTGACGGATGCTTATTTTGTTGATGGTCGTCTTCTTGACCGAAGTGGGTAAATTTCATGTAACTTAAGCCTACACGACGTGTGTAAAACTGGCAACCTTCACAGTAAAAGTGGCTGAAATTCGAATACAGCTGTTTCAGAAATGAAGAAGAAATAGTATATTCCTCGGTCGTCTTAACCCTTTAAAGCCGAGTGGTAATTATATGTATCAGCTGCTTTAACAGTCAGCACCTATTCAGTTTGTGTTTGTATGATTCTCAATGTAAAGAGCGATTATTTCTTTAAACAGCGTTTTTGTAATCGGGAAGTTATTGTTTTTCTTTGCGGTACGGCTGGATACTTAAAATAAATATATAAGCCAGCTTAAGATTCAAAATATTAAATTGAGTTTACTGTGGAGTATAAAAAAGGCCAAAGATAATTATCTTCTGGGTTGTAGCGCCGTGTAGTCTGTAAGAAGTTTACCGACATTTCTAAGGTCTTAGCTGCCTCTATCATCAGGGCGATGATTACTCATAATGCTTACTATGCCTGCTGCTTTGTCGCCGAAACGTCTGTAGAAGGATCATTATTTGCCTTTACGTAGAGTAACAGCCGGGTGCTTGGGTCATTTGTTTGTCTAATAAAGCTCCTTCAGGTAGAAAAATTCGTCGAAAGTTAATCGAAAGCTTGCTTTCCGTAAATCCGCGTTGGACGAACTTGATATTGTATGGTATTAATGGAGATACGGGAACGCGGTGGTAGAAAATGAAAGTAAATAAACGTAATAAATTATCATAGGAAAACTAATCATTAAAGTAGAATATGAATGGAAAGTTGAACTTTGAAGTGAAATATCAGCTGAATATTACGAACCAATTTAAAACCGAAACAGCGTAAAGAGAGATTCAGACCGCGGGTTACGTGCAGTTTTTTGAGACGAAAGGGGGGGGGGGGTTTGAAAGACGCGGGAGAGAAAAATCGCGAAATGAGAGTTGATCTGAAATATTTACACTCATACATATGCTGAAAAAAATCAAACAGTAGACACAATTATACATGTAAGAGATAAATTGTTCTAGATTTTAAGCATCAGTAATATTTTTTTCGTGTGCTATTACACCGTATTTGGCAGACCGCGTATAATCGAATTTACCGTGATCGACAAATAATTATTCGCGTTTATTTTATTGCGTATAATTAAATATTCGTTGAACGACGTTGTGCTTTGTCTAACACCTTAATTGCCGAGGAGACAAAAATTTACAATTTTTATACATTGTCGTGTTCACAAATTTCCGTTGTGAACCAAATAAATACGGTCCACACATTCCCATCATGTTTCTATAAGATACATTTTAACATTATCCTTCCTCCAAAAATTTTTCCAGCATATATTTTATATCCCATGTGTTCCAATGTCAATCTCATTTAATTTTCCTTGATTAGTTTATTCTAATAATGTCTGGTGAAGAACCAGTTTTGCTTCTAAACCAATACAACGAAGTCTGCAGGGCCACTGTTGGTCTAAACTTGCAGTAATCCTTGTATTCTGTTAGTTCTAAGAGTCCATTACCGATAATGAATTTTGTGTTATTCGTACCAGTTTATTATGTGTCGTTGGTCGAAATGATTTCTTATTGCGTCTCGCTCTCTTTCGTTTCTTTGTCGAACCCCTGCTGTACCTCTTCTGTATAAAGCCAATCGGATTTCCTCCGCTGCAAACAGCGCTGAATCAAATGGACGGCAATAATTATTCTTGCATCACGCGATGCGGCGTAGTTCTGGGTTACGACACAATATCGCACAATCCCTAGTATCAAGTGCGAAGTTCTAATGGGGCAAGGTTATGTGCAGTTTATTCATGCAAATTACTTTGCGTATGTTTTATCTGCAACGTTTTGACATAGAATAGTGCAGTATTAACTGTGACATCGAAAACTGAAATGTGTAAAATTTTACAATCGTTTGTGGTAGAATAAGTTTTCAAACAGAATTCTGCTGAGTGGTGTTACGTAGTTAGTTAGTTCTTTGTTAGTTATTCAGCCAGTCAGTAAGTAAGTCAATCAGTGAGTTTGTTAGTTATTTAGAATTAATTTTAAATATGACAGCAATTCAACGATTACTTATACAAATTATTTATATATTTAACGAATTCCATTTGAGATCCACAAATCGATATTTCATATCGATACGGATATCGGAGATAATCGATTAAAATCTTGATTATGAAACGAGACACTGCGTCATCTGTTGAAAATCCGGCTTAACTACTGATAGCTGTTATTTGACGAATGTTTGTTTCTTAACTTGATGTAGATCTAGAATAATGTCGAATAGACCTACTTATTAATGGCATATGGGCTTGTTAATAACGCTAATACACACATCTGTTAGTGGAAAATCCAGAATTATGTTAGACCATGTGCAGTCGTGTAAACCGTAGACACTGGATGTCTTGTTGAATGTTGTGGTACGCATCCAGCACTGAAGAATGGTACATCTTTCAACCCAGTTCCTAAACTCAGACACTCCGGATGCAATAAGAGTAATAAAATGAAACCTATAAAATATTACTTCTCTGAAGCTTTCCTCACGTTCGAAAAATACCCACTGTTTTTTCCTGGCTCTCTTGTAGTCATAGAAACAAAATACAATTAAGATTGGGATTGGAAGTTCCTCACATGGTAAACCAGTTTCGAATGTAAATTAATATTTTACTGATAATTTATCGCCTGGCTTATTTATGTGCGTTCACTGGAATGCTGCTTACAGGGTGGACAGGATGGTTGATCATAGCTGTTTATGGGTTAAACAGTCTTTCAGCACGTTAAATAGTTTGAAGACCTCGCTCTACATTTCACAGTCCACAAACCTAAAGCTCGCGTTTAAATTCTGTGGCGGAAAACGTCATAAACACACAACGGGGTTGGCGGTATGATTCACCAAGACGAAAGATATTGTAGGTAAAGAGAAATGAAGTCTTTCAAAATAAGGTGGCTAATTGGTAGAATTTGAGTTTTACATGGCGGTGAGTAAGATGACTGTTTTCTGGATTGTAGCACCGTGTGTCCTGGTAGAAGTTTCTAACGTTTCAGAGGTCCTTGCTGCCTCAATCAACAGGGTGATCGCCCTGATGATGGAGGCAGCAAAGATCTCTGAAACGTTGGTATACTTCTACCAGGATACGCGGTACTACAACACATAAGACAGCGATATACGGTGGAGACTTGTTTATTTCTTAGCCAATTTAATGACGTTTTGTCACTTAAACAGTTTACAAAATGTCGTCCACTGACAAGTTATGAAACTTTGTGATTGGGCAGGATGTGATAGGAAGCAGTCGTGGCCTATTTCAAGACAGTGGTTTTAATAGACGGACTGGGAATAATCGTAAAAGTACTTACAAATTTGAAGCAGGAGTGGTAACCGCGACATATTGGAGCCCTGATGTACAGATAGCTCAAGTAACAGGCAGTAGTTTTGATACATTTTTTCCTGAACTGTACTTTATAGCTTAATGTGCTAGAGGAAGAAATCTCACACATCAAAGAAACGTCGAAAGACAGACAAGAAAATATGTAACGCTGATGGAACGACGTTAGGACATTCATATTAATATTGTTTTCTATTTTATTTTAACGTTGCTGTGTCATCTACATCAGATAATTAAATAAACCTCTGTGATAATCATTATTAGCATGGTCAGATCAAGGAGGATGAGGTAGGCGGAGCATATAGAACGCATAGGGGAGAAGAGAAATTAAAACAAAATTTTGAATGGAAAACCTGAAATAAATAACTCGAACTACGTTGGGGGGGGGGGGGGCGTTATTAAAATTAATATGAATGAAATTGGGTGGGTGTGAACTGGGTTAACCTGGTTCAACATAGGAACCGATTGTGGGCTGTTGTGAGCAAGGTAATGAACTTCTAACTTCCATAAATGGTGGGCAGTTTTGTGACTAGTTGAGCTACTCTTACTTCAAAGGAGTTTTGACAAACGTCAAATCTCTTGGATGCCCGAGGCAATGCTTTCGCTGCGTCTGCAGTATTACTTAAAGACAATGAAATTTCGTAGCCAGTGGTACTTGAGTTCTTTCAGATGAAAATGAAAAATGAAAATAGAGGTAATATTTTCCATCATTTTCTAGAGTTCATTTTTTTATGATTGGGTGGAGGGTGTTGGGGCACAGTGTCTCTGTCACGCTAACTTCCAGTGGAGAAACGCCCATGCGGGGTCCTGATAGGGGCGGAACCCCTACAAGGGGGAGCTGTTTCTATGGTAACAGCATAGAATAAGCTTTTGAAATTCCATCGCCATTGTAGCATTGTGTCTTGTGGCGGGGCGAAGGGGAATATAAAAGTGATTTATAAGAGTAAAGTGAAATGAAGGAAACGAGATTAGGGGCTGATGGAGACGGAGAAAGGAACATGGAGCCGTGCGCAGTCCAGAATGCGCGGTGGCTTTCCTTCCCTTTAAAAGGATGGTTAAATATTCAGTGCGAGTACTAGAAGTAATTAACAAGAGAACTGGTTGATACTTAGGTCTAATAATAAAATGCATTAGTCCGAGGTTCATAACTCCTGGATTTATGTTGTGGATTTATTCGCCTCGGTTTCTCTCAGCGGGTGTCTCGAAACAAGCAAGACTACATTTTGTATAAACGCTATTCGATTTTCATTTGGTTGGTTTTTAACTCTTTTCTGATAGTTACTTGCGCTAGTGACCACTCATAGCTTCTTTTAACTGTGAACATAACTATTATTTGTGACTCCTCAAGGCTATCAGGATGATGCTTACAGCGTAAAGGTTGTTGAAGCCAAACTCCAGAGGCTTTCTACACTGCAGACGTAGTTAACTCCTGACATAAGATTAATTTGTCTGAAAAACATAATCGTCTGGTACTGAATTCTAACGTTGTATTATTTGGTTGATGTTCAGTGAGGATTGGAGTCAGTGAAACTGAAATAGACGTCAGTATGTTGTGCATGAATTGATATAGAGATACGCTAGTTGTCGCTTACCTTTCTTGTACTTATGCAAAGTGGGGCAGCATTAATTTATCATTATTAAAGATTTAATAGTCGACCACAATTTATTGAAATTTGATCAAATTATATGAATTGAAAGACAAATTTTTGTTATTATTGAGGAACATTAAAACAAGGTTAATTCCTAAAAATTACACTCCTCAGTTGTCCATCAAGGTTGATGCATTGATGTATTCGATCCATAACACTTTCCATTACGCGCAATAAAATGGCCGGTTTTATGATATTAATTTCTTCAGGAATTCTCTGTGTGATATTATTTAAGTCTACCGGACGTGTATGAACAACTTTGCTTTTGAAGCAGCCCCGTAGAAAGAAAATACAAGCCAACATCGGGTGAACGGACTAGCCAAGAAATTTCGCCGTAGCATAAAAGTATTCGTTGTTCAAATATAATTCTTAAAGTGTTTATGCTTAGTAAATATCTGAAGAAATTAATGCCATATCGCCGGCCATGTTACTGTGCATAATGGAAAGTGCTATGAAGCTACTGCATCCATCTTGATGGATGATATTAAAGAGGAGTTATTTTTACGAATTAACTTTGCTATAATGTTTTTCAACAATGGTAATTCAATTCATATTACTTTTAATAAAATTCAATAGACTAATAAACTGTGGTCCTCTTGTGTATATTTAAATATGATTAATAAACTCTGTCCGACAGGAATTTGAAATAAAACAGATTAAGATTTATTCTTGCATCTGCTGTATCAACTAGCTCAAGAGAAAATGTTTTGATAGTGTAACAAATAATCGGGCAGTTTAAAAAGCTATTATTTTAAACCCCGTTTGATTATACTAACAATTTCACGGGATCGCGACACCCCTCAATAGGGCACCAGGTAAGACGGTTGACGACCTGTACGGTAAGCCATTAGAATGGAGTTCAGTGGCGAATTCAGTTGATCTACGTATTATTTATAATTTAATATTTTTACGGCTGAGTCCGGTAGCCTGGTAGAAGTTTGCCGACGTTTCAGAGCTCCTTGCTGCCTCCATCTTCAGGGCGATGGCTCATCTACCAGACTACATGGCTCTCCAAGCCAGAAGACAGCCATCTATCTATTATTTGCTTTTCTAATTTTGTCTTTAATTGTTTGTGGTTTGCCGTTTCGAACTCCAGTGAGACATTATGTGACGTTGATGGGAGACTGGTATTAAGATATGTCTTAATGCAATAAGGTACGGGGGTATGGACAGGATTTAACTCTATTTAGTATTTGCGTTCAGATCCGCTGTGAGGCCACCTGGCCTCCTATCCAATGGGTACTGGGGTCCTTTCCCGGTGGTAAAACGCGGCCGGGGCGTGACGCTGACCGCTCACCGCCCATCTAGGGCTCAGGTCAAGAATGAGTAGGAGCTATACCTCCCCCCCCCCCCAAGCGCCTACAGGATTATGGAAGTAACTGAATGTAGAAAACTGACAACCATGGTTTGTTCTAAAGTGCTTTTACTACAATCATCTGCAGTGACAGAAAATTACGGTTGACTGGTTAGAAATCTCATTCATATTCTGAGTGTCCTGGTTTCAAATATCGGCCCACCGACCAGCTAACGTGTTTTTTTTTTTTTTTTGGTTTTTTTTTTTTAAGTTTCTCCAGGAAAATTATAGAATAATCTCTTAATATAGACGACTGCTTCCTTACAAATTGCTAATCGCATGGAGGTCAAAGGAGCTTCAGACTCGACTGAAGGACCTATGCAATGAGGAACTGACGATATAAGACGTGGTTAAGAGACGACCTGTCAACTTTCCTACCAGAAGGCGGACATAGCAGGTTGCATTACAGCAGGCGTTGTATTTCTGCTGAATGTTGGAGGCGTTGCCAACAAATAGTGTCATGTCGAACAAAAATCACTGTCACACTCTGCAGTATTAATTAATATCGACCCAAATCATGATTAATGTACAGTACGTTACAGAATTAACAGCTGCTGATACAATCTCTGCTGTTCCCCATAAATTCTTTATCAGCGTTGTCAGCTGATGATCCCAACGAATAGAACTGCTATGGTTTGTACAAGAATTGCCCACTGTAGGCTATATAATTCATTTGATATAGGATCCACCCGACCGCTTCGGGTGAAAGTAATTTTTTACTGTTATCTGTGGTCTATTTAACAAAGTCTTAATAGCTCATAATGTGAAGATGATAATGATCAGTGAGTATTGAATTGGTAAGATATGGAAACAAGCTGTCGTGTCCTAATTTAAGGTTATGTGCGGATATTTTTATACGTGGGTTGAGGAAAATCACAAAAAAAAAGACTTGACAGCCGGTTTTATGACTGAGATTTAATCCCAGAACCATCCAAATACAAGGCAGGAATTCTAACCACTCAATTCCGACATTGATCTTATAGAATTTTAAAAAATTCTACTATTTATAAGCTTGTTTTTTACGACAGTGTACATCTAATTTCTGGTGTTAAGAGATGGCTGAAGTTTTTTTTTGTGATCCTTTTCATTCACTAAATACAGATACAGTGCTATTGTAAAATAAAATTTGTTTAAAAATTGCCTTTCAGAAAAACGAGGTGATTAGTTTATTGTTATGAAATGAAACAGAAGTCGGCTGAAGTAAAAATTAAAATGTTACCTACTATGGAAATGATTAAAATGTCTGCAAATGAATAAGTTGACAGTAAACATATGGCTTAGTATTACATGAAAATTTAGCTTACAAGAAAATAACTAATTATATTAATGCTGTTTTTTTTTAAAGTTTTGGATAATATCTGTACAACATTATAACCAAATTGAAGAATCATATCATTAACATAAAATTAAAATTCCACTATTAAGATCATAAATATTGCAAGCTGCAACGTGTACTGAAGCTGTCCCACTATACGCCATCGACAGTAATAGAGACTGACGTACTATAACTGAAGAGGTGTGTACGCAGACTTGCGAGTAATAGAAAACAGCTTGATGAATGTTAATATTTGTTCTCAGTAGTGTCAGTGATGTAGGTGGAAATAATATCCGGTCGGAGTCCGGTTTCGATACGCGGATCTCCGCAAGCAGTTTTCTCAACTGAGGGAGATCCCCCAGCGTTAGTTTGGGCCCACCAGCCCTCCGTCTTTGTCCCGCCTGCCAGACAGCAATAATAAATAATCGTCCCGGCCCCTTAATGATCTTACGCCGTGGAAACCTTTAATTTATAGGGGTTTTATTCTTGCCGTATTATCCTTCTTCTTTTATTGCCATTTCTTTTTTTCATTTTAGGCCTGCCTGTGGTCCATTTTTTTATGTGAAGGATAATGAGAGTGGGCTCAGGATTTAGCAGTCGATATCAGTCCAGCGAGTTCAACAAACAACAGAACAATTATAACCTGAATTCTATGTGATTAGCCTATGTGCGATTCTTAAGCCTATCCACATCAGCAGTTTTTGTCCTTACAAATTCAGAGCCCAGATTATGTTTGTTAACAAACAAAACTGGAAAGGTGTTATCGTTACGTTGTTTAAATAAAGTTTTCGACATTTTAGCGTCAATATTTCTTTGTAACTGTTCTTTCAGTTGTGTGCAGTATACCGACAGGATTAAAAGTTGTGCATATAGTAAAGTCTAGACATTACATGCAAGCTACAGTACTAGCTCACACTTTAAGTGATTTGTCAATAAAACTATTTCTGATGATCACGTGTCAGAGGATCCTTTCTTCGTAAGAGTTTCGTCAAAGCGTTTATAAAACTAGCTTAGAAATGGAATTAAATATTTATTCGGTGTTAAATAGGTGGCATTAACAATACTTATTAGAGTTATTTAACAAACCAAGAGTGTACTTGAACACTAACAACCACCATGATAATCACAGAGCCTTTGTGTCACGTGGTTAGTATGATTTGTTCGTTTTCGATAAGTCCCGGGTTCAAGTCCCGGAGACCGACCGTCTCGACTGAGACACTACATGCTTTCCACAGTCTTTCCAGCAAAATGTCGACATAGTACCTTTAATTAGGCCACTACCACTTCATTTTACATTATTTTCAATTGATATTTCACTAATCATTGTCTTTTTCCTTGATATATAATATAATCTGAGTTAATGGCAGTAGCGTTAAATAGGTCTAAACTATAAATAAATAAAATAAGTTAAGAATTTTGAACATTTTCGAGCAGACCATAGGCAATTTGATTCAAGCGTTACGCATCACACGACGTCTGAAAATT
Organism: Zootermopsis nevadensis; assembly: GCF_977971745.1. Taxonomy (NCBI): domain Eukaryota; kingdom Metazoa; phylum Arthropoda; class Insecta; order Blattodea; family Termopsidae; genus Zootermopsis; species Zootermopsis nevadensis. The sequence continues at coordinate 7,309,359 of NW_028259142.1, forward strand.
ACGGACGGTTTTCGATATTAGGTCCTCATAATTGCAATTCTGGGAGTATCAAAGGCTTCATTTCTTTAAATAAGATTTGGAAGGCGGAATTACTGAACAATATTGTGCAGAGACAGGACGGACTCACAGATTTATATCGTAAACCTGTACGATGTCGGTATAATTCGAAAACACTACGCAATGTATATTATAATTGGGAAAATTATGAGATTAATATTTTAATACAAATATTCTGACTTGGCTGTGTGGCACGTGTAAGAGCGCCATTAGAGTAGACGGTGCCTACATGTCGAGCAGTTTCGGACAGCCAATAAGGGGTGCTCCTCCACTTTTTAAATTCGGTTGGATGCAAACGAACCCTTCGCCTGCCCATGCTACAAAATTCCAAAGAGGACCTCGGGCTTTCGAGCTGTCGTGAATAAGGTATCAAATTTTTGCTAGGCAACTATCAGCTTCTAAGGAAGGATTCTGCCCCATAAATTTCGTTGTAGGTCTATCTTGAGCCATGATTAATGCAGTTTACAACCGCCAACCACTTTTCTCGACTTCTATTTTAGTATTACTCTCCTAACTTCGCCTAGGCCTTGCTAGTGTCTTTTCCCTTTCAGACGTGGCATTTGCTGGAGATTTGGCCCTAGAATCTCAATGTGGTACCTCTTAACATTTTATCCTAAGACAACTCGGTAAGTCTTCTCCAAAACCAACGTAGATTTCAAAGGGTGGTTTATGATGAAAAAATAAATATTGATTTCAACAGTAGCCTATAGATGACCTCATAATTCCAGTAGCTGTATGGATTATTTGTCACGTAGCCTATAACAGAAGCGGAAGAAAACGGACAAAGTTTGCCACGCGCTTGCCTTACGGGTGCCAGATACCGATTAAAGAGTTTTCTATGAAATAAAATAAGTCCTGAAGCTACTGCGCTGCCCCATTAGATATAACCGCATGCTCAGAGCCCCGCCTTTACCCTGTAGGGTAGAGCTGATAGAAATCTGGCTGGCAGGTAACGCTGCTGCAGTCTTTAAAGACCGCAATAACACGAGATAAGATATCGGCAGTTATGTGCGAAGGGGGTAATTTACTATCATTACAATACAATCAACAGCCTGAGTCAAAATATAGGTTTGAGTTTTGAGAAGCCTGCGGTACGTGATACAATTATTAGTCATTAGATCACTAGGTCTACTGTCAACACCAACATAACCGCGGGGGGCAGATAAGAACTGGCAAACTCAGCTTTTTTTCTTAGGCCTATGCAAAAGAATTGTCGCCATCAAAATAAATGCATCCCATTTTGACCCATCTCGAGCCAGCTAAATCCAGTTATTTCCTCAGACATGTTTACAATAATTTTTCGCCTTTTGTAGTGCATTTGTCGATCGAAAACTCAGAAAAGTATGTACTGACAACAACTCAGATCCTTTTGAATGTCTTTATTTTCAATTTTGTTTAATCTGGTACATCCCTTGACATTTCTTTTAAAAGAAATATTTTCCTCTGCTTACGTTTTGCTAACATTTCTGTAGTATTTTTCCATATAATTAATAATAATAATAATAATAATAATAATAATAATAAGCTGGCATAAAATAAAATTATATAATGCATGTGACACTTGCTAAAAACAATATGTATCCCGGAAATAACTGCTGCCCTATGTACCTTAGGGACAAGGTCTGTCTCGGGTATATGAAAGTACATACCCCATAAAGTGTTGAATAGATGGGATAATAATAATAGTCACCACTTTATAAAATTTTAAGTTTTTCATCCAGTACCAATGTTAGCAAAGAGTGTAACTATACCTCCATTACCAGATACTTCTTTATGACGTGGTACTTAAAAAATAAAAAGGACAACTTTACCTTTCATCTCTCTCCTCACTTGTTTCAATGTTAACTTTATCACTCCTCACATTCAATAGGCTCAGACCGATATATTTTATTTGTATACGTAATAAGATATATAACATATCAAGTATTTAACGCGTGGAAGTTGTTCCTCGTCTGGATTGTGACGTCTTGTCCGTGGTTAGGTCAGCTAACCTTCAAAGTGTTGGTAATCGCCTACAAGAGTACAAGGCATCACAACCCATAAGACCACAATCGACATCGAATCAACCGTTAAAACATTGGCCCTCATTTGTGAGATTTGAGGTTTTCATGGCGGTGAAGAGGATGATGATGATGATAATGATGCTCTTGTTCTGGTTTTTAATGACATGTAAACTCGTCGATGGATGCCACCGTCTCGGATAAACAGACTGGCTCCATTTTTAGTCCTGAAATAATTTATATTGTTTTATTTTACTTTGACCTTCATATTAAAGCAGTCGCCAATGCTGTGTGGGTTGCAAGGGCTTCCTCCGGTTTATGATTGATAATTCTTAATATTCTATTTAATGGAAAGGTCGTTATTCTTCATTGAGATATGTGTACAAATTAACATCCAGGTGGTTATTAGACAGTATTCTGACAGTAGGCTTGGAAAAACTAAGTATTATATTTCAGTATTTAGTCTCATAGTATGCATATTCTAGTGGCCTTTGGTCTGATCTTACATTTAAGCAGACATAAGACAGAAAATCTGTATTGAATGAGGAAGATACTCGAATTTGGTACCGAACGTCGCAACCTTGCTTCTTAATTGGAAGTTTCCGCTTTTAAATCTCGGCCACATGACCTGCTATCCAGATAGAGGTTTTTCATAGTTTGGCTCAGTAGGCTAATAAACAAAAACAAATCGAAATTGGCTAACAGCAGGACCATGGTAGTGGTCAGCCGTCATCATCATCAACTCAAGAAACATTAACCATGACAAAGAAATGCTTCATCAGAGTTTTAGGAATATTTCGTTTGATGTCTTCAAACTGTGAGCAGTGCCTGATAAACAGTGCAATCAGCGAAGAGAACATATGGACAGAGTCTCTTTTTTCATTGCGGTAAAATATCCTTAAACAAGGACATTTCGTTTATTTGTGGGTGAGTGCACCACAGCCATCCATCATAAGTTGTAATTGGGTGTGCTATCTTGCTACACAGTATAATGATGCGTAGTTTGCAAATTAAAATGGAGTCACAACTAACACGAGGGAGAGAGAGAGAGAAATCAGTAATTTTCCTAGCCAAGGATGAAATCTTGACACAGTAATCAAAAGCAATCAGCAGTAATGAACCGCGGGGCTGGGCCCAAGACGAATAACCTAAATAACTAGAACTTGTTCTGCGAAACTTCCAGGACTTAACAAAGCATGTATGTATTTACAGGCGTTATATCCCACTCTGAGCCTTGGCCTTTGTTCAGAACTATTCCCTAAGGCTTTAAAAACTTTTTTCAACATTTAGCACGAGTTCCTGGACGAGGGCAAGTAGACCCGTCCCAAAACCTCTACCTACGCGGGACAACACAACACAGGAAGACGCGAACAAACACCCATACTTCGAATGGTATCGAACCTATGATCAAAACGTTCTAGCGGCCGAGAGACACTCCCTAGATCGCGGCAAATATAACTCTAAACATATAAAACTTAATAATAGTTATTTTGCAATAATGTACGGAAAGATGCGTGCTTTTCTCAAATATATCCGAGAAGAACACGGTGTTTGATAGTTTTGTCGATTTAAGGATAAACCTGTCACGCACAAATATAGTAGGGACCAGATTACTTGCTAGCTGAGCTCACTAGAGCTGTGGATAGTTGCACTCGGCACGGCCTGGTCGGTGCACGGAACGGCCGGGTAGAACTGGTAGAAAAAGCGTGGAGGTGCGCGCGCAGTGATTATGACCTTGCTCTTCACCCCCGCGCCGAAACTCGCAAGTAATCTGGTACTTACTATAGCTATTCTACTGTCGCACAAACGAATCAAAAACTGATACCAAATTCAGTAGTGACTTTGACGGTGTGAGCATTGAACGCTGAAATAGCACCGAAATCACTACGCTGCAGTTTCCGGCATGAATCGACATAGGAAGTAGCAAATGATTCATTGGTTTGTAAGGGGTGTGGCCCCATTCTACGTTTTATAATTGTGTGATCTGTATAAGTCGCTTCAAAGCTGTTTCTCTAGTCATTCCATTCACACACATACTATCCCTCATAAAACAAGCCTATCCAATACACGAAAGAAATTTCTCTTGAAATTATTATTATTACTATTACATATTAACTTTCGTAAATGCACCTTATGTTAAAACATTATATCATTATAATAATTTGTTCATGTAGAATTAATACAGGGACTTTACGACATTTTAATATTGAGAACACAATTTTATTATTTTGTATTTTTAAGTATCACACTCTTATATATGTAAATGACATATCTTGAACGTTAGCATTTATTATGTGTGTCTCTGCTAACATGTATGATTAACATCACTTTTAAACATTGTATTGTGGTCTATGTTCCATTATCTTGTGCTGGTTCTGTAATTGGCTGCTTTAGATGTAGAATTAATACGTTAAAACAGAGAATTGAACATAATTTATTCAGATTGAATTATTAACTGATAATGTAGTTTGTACATTATGGTTTATAATTGTATTATTTTGTGTGATATTTATATCCTGTGATAAGAGAGAGTTAGTTGTTAATTAAGATCTCTGCGCGTAACATTGTGAGGTTATGTAAATGCTAAATTAACTAAGTTGCTTTTAATAAAGTTAGAAGTTAGCTTCTTGTCGAAATATTCAGTACGCAAATTATACGTATAAATGAAGCAAACGTTACGCATAGTAGCCTTTGTTTTCAGGTAGTTATAAGCCTAATTCGGGAGCTTATCTGATGATATCACATCGTGAGGAACACATGTTTAATGCAAATTTGCCACACGTTTTGGTACATTTTATGCTTCACTTCTCACACGCCATATTTATCCTTGTTTTATCATTCTCCATATGACGCTTCTCTTCATGCACTCCCCCCCCCCCGGTCTGTGTTTATGGGTTGCATGTTGTTTGTGAGTCCATGTTAACTCACTCACAGATCGGAAGACGTAAGTTAAATTTGCATTAATACCGTGTCCATATTTTTATGTGACAATTCAAGGGGTTGTTATACTTAGTACTCTGAGTAATGTAAGATTTGAGGTTTTCACAGCAGTGAGTAAGAAGATTTCTGTCTTCTGGGTTGTTGCGCTGTATAGCCCTGGTGACGGAGGCAGTATGACCTCTGAAACGTTGGTAAACATCGACCAGACTATACAACTCAACAACCCAGAAGACAGAAATCTTCATACTTTAATGATGGAGGCAGTATGATCTCTAAAACGTTGCTAAACATCGACCAGACTACACAGCGCAACAACCCAGAAGACAGAAATCTTCATACTCTGAGGACGGAGGCAGTAGGACCTCAGAAACGTTGGCTGACATCCACCAGACTACACAGCGCAACAACCCAGAAGACAGAAATCTTCATACTCTGATGACGGAGGCAGTAAGACCTCAGAAACGTTGGTTAACATCCACCAGACTACACAGCGCAACATCCCAGAAGACAGAAATCTTCATACTCTGATGACGGAGGCAGTATGACCTCTGAAACGTTGGTAAACATCGACCAGACTATACAACTCAACAAGCCAGAAGACAGAAATCTTCATACTCTAATGATAGAGGCAGTATGATCTCTAAAACGTTGCTAAACATCGACCAGACTACACAGCGCAACAACCCAGAAGACAGAAATCTTCATACTCTGATGACGGAGGCAGTAGGACCTCAGAAACGTTGGCTGACATCCACCAGACTACACAGCGCAACAACCCAGAAGACAGAAATCTTCATACTCTGATGACGGAGGCAGTAAGACCTCAGAAACGTTGGTTAACATCCACCAGACTACACAGCGCAACAACCCAGAAGACAGAAATCTTCATACTCTGATGACGGAGGCAGTATGACCTCTGAAACGTTGGTAAACTTCGACCAGACTACACAGCGCAACAACCCAGTAGGCATAAATCTTCATACTCATCGCCCTGATAACGGAGACAGCATCACCTCTGAAATGTTTGTAAACATCGACCATACTACACGGCGCAACAACCTAGAAGACAGAAATCTTCATACTAATAATCGCCCTGATGATGGAAGCAGCAAGGACCTCTGAAACGTTGGTTAACATCGACCAGTCTACACGGCGCAACAACCGAGAAGACAGAAATCTTCATACTAAGAATCGCCCTGATGACGGAGGCAGTATGACCTCTGAAACGTTGGTAAACATCGACCAGACTATACAACTCAACAACCCAGAAGACAGAAATCTTCATACTCTAATGATGGAGGCAGTATGATCTCTGAAACGTTGCTAAACATCGACCAGACTACACAGCGCAACAACCCAGAAGACAGAAATCTTCATACTCTGATGACGGAGGCAGTAGGACCTCAGAAAAGTTGGCTGACATCCACCAGACTACACAGCGCAACAACCCAGTAGACAGAAATCTTCATACTCTGATGACGGAGGCAGTAAGACCTCAGAAACTTTGGTTAACATCCACCAGACTACACAGCGCAACAACCCAGTAGGCAGAAATCTTCATACTCATCGCCCTGATAACGGAGGCAGTATCACCTCTGAAACGTTGGTAAACATCTACCAGACTACACAGCGCAACAACCCAGGAGACAGAAATCTTCATACTCTGATGACGGAGGCAGTAGGACCTCAGAAAAGTTGGCTGACATCCACCAGACTACACAGCGCAACAACCCAGAAGACAGAAATCTTCATACTCTGATGACGGAGGCAGTAGGACCTCAGGAACGTTGGCTGACATCCACCAGACTACACAGCGTAACAACCCAGAAGACAGAAATCTTCATACTCTGATGACGGAGGCAGTAAGACCTCAGAAACGTTGGTTAACATCCACCAGACTATACAGCGCAATAACCCAGAAGAGAGAAATCTTCATACACTGATGACGGAGGCAGTATGACCTCTGAAACTTTGGTTAACATCGACCAGACTACACAGCGCAACAACCCAGAAGACAGAAATCTTCATACTCTGGGTAAAGTAGACGGAATCAGCACGCTTGACTCACTTCCAGTTAGAAACATTGTTTTAAATTCAATTTGCACATACAGGGACGAGAGTTAATGCTAATGAAAATATCTTAAAAGAGCCCTTGGTTTGAATCCAGTGCAGGTATTTTAATATTTGTATATATCTTCAATCTCAAGTTTTTCATAGTCGGAGATAAGAGCACTTAAAATTTTGTGTGATTCAGTTTTAAGTTTGTTGCGTTATTATATATATATATATATATATATATATATATATATATATATATATATTTATCAACCTAAATAACGCCTACAGAATCATGTGTTTTATCGCAGTATTGAAGAAGCAATATGTGGCAATAGTTTTTTAAAGAATGTCGAACACATAACCAACAAAAGTATTTGATACAGGAGGAAATTAAGTAAATCTTTCTGTTTAAAATATTGCTGGCATGGGACGTGTTTTTACGAGTAGGCCCACGTCTAATTTTAAAAAATACATTATACCGAAACAAGTACATGTCATATGAATATGTTACGCATGATGATAAAAGCACATTTCTCGTTGATAAGCTGATAATTGCTTAGTTGTTCAATTAATCCCCACCTTTTGTTGTACCTGAAAGTTCATTGTTGCTTTCACAAGACAATAACACTATTCTGATCCATTTACATCCAGAACACACCCTAAAATCTATTTTATTAAAGTTCGATTTAACAGATAAGTAACTACGGTAAGTAGTCTTAACTTCGTGCGCATTCCTATTGAGACAGTGGTAGTCTATGAAGAGGTAAAATTTTATCTTTCTTAGATCCGGTGAATATTCATTACCGTACTCACTACAGCCCGTCATTAACCACAACCATAATCTTTTTCGTTAATATTTGTTCTTGTGATAAATAAGTATTATTTATGTATTGTATTTCCTGATCGCAATTGTCGTATAAACATTCCATAGGAATATATGATCTGAAGCTATTTATCTCATGTGTGCCACAGTTTAAGTATACTTAACTGTCTCCAAAATGAGTTTTCTTCTAAATTAAATAAGTTTTAATTCACATCGGAATATCCGAGTCTGTTTATTGTAACATTAGTTTCTAAAAGCAAGTAGATATGGGTTGTAGACCTTCCTGATGTTTTAACACGCTTAAAAGTGTCGGGAATTTGTAAATAAGATGTAAGATGAAGGTCTATTTATTCTGTAACCCCGTGTCGATCCAGTGACCGACCACCTGTCACGTCAAATTAATTAATATCAGTTGTGAAGGGAACCATGTAAATGCTCACGAAACCGCTGAGTAATGGTGACACTGCAAAGTGTAAGCTGAGTATGCCACTATAATAAAGCTATTAAGTTGTCCATTGAATCGTTTAAAACCGTCCGCAAAATGGCAGCTGTTGAATGGTAGTTTTCTCTGCTGTGTTTATTGAAACCTTACGTCTCTTTTCTGCACATTATCGCACATTATTGTCACGTTCGTGGGTTAGGTTAGGTTCCAGAGGTTTCCATTGGCCCTTTCAACCTTATTCCTGCACATGGCGTCTTCTTAAACAATGTAGATTTCATCAGACCTGTGTACTTTCTTAACACTGCACGTTTAAGCCTCAAAGCGTAACAAGATGTCTGTCTTCTGGGTTATTAAGCCGTGTAATCTGGTAGACGTTTACTGATGTTTCAGAGGTACTTTCTGCTTCCATCTTCAGGGCGATGAATTATCTTCGATGCATAATCATTTCCCTGATGATGAAAGTATGAAACATATCTAATATTTCGGTAAACTTATATGTGATTAAACAATGCAACGTCTCAGAAGACAGCAATTTTTATAGTAACCATGGGAACCTGATATATGAGCTGTAGAATAATTTATATGACATATTTGTTGAATCAAGGGCGGAAAATTACTAATAGTATCCCTTTGGACCACTGAAACATTTGTTTTAAGAACTTACCACTTCGGTGTGCGCTGAGGTCCATGTTGGTCTTACTGTTTTTTTCTGAATGTTTGTTTCAGTCGTGATGCATAAGGATAAGGAAGACGGGATGCACCACGACTCGCAATTCAGGAATCGAGATCTCACGACGTATGACCACACGCTGCTTGATGGCGAAATGTTCCTGCAGGTACGTGCGAACATCGTGTTGATATTGCACCTTCAGAGTGTTCCCTCGCCCTGTACCGAGCCTAAGCACTTTTCCGCTGTCTTAGCAGAATTCTTGAGGCTCTCGAAGCTTCGATTTGTCACAACATTCCGTTACAGTAGACCCTCATTTAACCACGGCTCGTTACACCGCGGATATGATTATGTCTGCCAATATGGTTATGTTTTATTTAACATAAATTGCTGCGAAATAGCAACTGAAACATTTTGACTTCACCTAGGTGTGTCGCGGCACATTGGTTGTGGAACACTATTCTAGGGACAGTTATTTAAAACTAAATATCTCTTCTGTAGCATTGTGAGGGTTAAAACATTTCCTATTGTTGAAAAAACATTTAATGTTACGAAACTTTTGAAATCAATACACGATCTTAAGAGATCTTAAATTTTGAAAGATCACGCGAACTTACCATGACACGTATTGGAGCCAGTTCTAACGCGTGTCTAGTTGACGTTAAACTGCTTTGTAGTGCGCACTGCAAATTGATGCATCTGTTTATTGAACGCGATGCGCCCACCTGGTCACGCATGTAGACGTCATTTACTGACAGACAGAAGCTTCTATCAAACAATGATTAATGATTCCTGCACCTTACAACCTCTCATTCCGTCTAATTTAGCTGGCAAGTGCCTGATTGATTGCAGACCTTCGGTATCTGCTCTGATCTTGCGACTTCCTCTCTCTTCTTGCTTTGGCGTTGTTAACGTGTGTGTATATACATCTTAATTTTTTACCCCTCAACGTTCTAGTACTCTTGTGATTGGTTTTGACAGACTGGAGGGCATTTATTAAGGTCTGGTTCAAGCAAATATGGACAGATAGGTATTTACGTATATTTAGACAGTTTTGTATCACGTAGATTAGAAGCAATTGTGAAAAAAGATGAAACAACGAGTGCTAATCTAGTTGTGTGTTCACAAGAAAAAACGCGGGAAATAAATTGCCGCCGGTTGGTAGGCGTGGCTGTCGGAAGAATGCTGATCGCGAAGGCCGTTTTCGACAGTTTCATGTAAACATGTTTCTTGATATTTACGTAGTTGATCGCGGTATGCAAGAATTATTATGAATAGAAAGTGGGCTTATGTAATTACTTTTTATAAACTGTTAACTGCATAGTGTATTTCGTACATTATGCAAAATAATAACATAAATGACCGTTAAAACATTGGATTCGTAAGATGGTCCAGACTTTTAAAACTCTGATATTTTTTTCACTTGTGAAAAATTAAACGTTGCCCGTTTGAACTGGTAGTTTGAAGAGATTTTTTAAAATATTGTTTTATCATGTACCAAGCTCCAATTTAATGCAACTCTTTGGACAGATAAACTAAACATCACATAAAATTCAATTATGATTCTGTACATTAACTATTATTATTATTATTATTATTATTTAGTGTTATTTATTTTATTTATAATTATTAAATTGAATTATATTACTTAGGTATCGTATTTAGCCCATTTATTTGTGAAATATGATTCAATAAATGAATCTAATTATTATTATTATTAATATGGTACATTTATATATTCAGTTTCATTTGTTTGTTTTACTTTTATTATTATTGAAATAAATTAATTACTTATTATATTATATCCTGTACTCTGGTTTAGTGCTTGGCTGTTATTGGCCTTTTTGGCTGTTGTCAAGCACTTAAATAAATGAACTGAATTGAATTGAATTGAATTTAATTTAATTTGTTAGAGCGCTCTTTAAATTTTATGTTACGCCCACAGATAACTGTTGTAATAAATGCATATTCCTTTTAATTTTCTTGCTGTCCTTTGACAATTATGTTGGTGGACAATTCTTTTGTACTCTTTGATGTCCAGTTTGACTTGCAAGTACAATTTTCAGTTTGTGTAAATGACTTCCAAATTCTACTACATTTTCATAATTTCTATATGTCCATTTACTTGTGTTAAAATTTTCAAAATTATAGTTTCAACACACAAAATTTTTAAAAAAAAATTTAACCCGTATGTGGTCCACCTTTTGATCCTATATTTTACTTTAATTTTGCTGATTCTGGTGGCTTGGCCTTGTGAGACCTCTCATACCCTGGAATCTCGGGTTTCAATCCCACTCTGAAAATGGACGCTTGTCTGAGTTTATGCCATGTCCCGTGAATGTTAGGCCTGATTTTATACAAGGAATGTAGCGAGTTGACCAAGTAAGGGTTGAAAAAATCTTAAGTAGCAATATTTGAGTCGAGCTGTTTTGCCTAGGGAGTAGTTTAGAATAGACTCTATCTGATTTAGTTGCATTTTACTTCCCATAACGACATTGTACAACATATTAATTACTTTGTAATTAATATATAGTGATTAAAGCTAAGGAATTAGAAGTGCAGGTCATGGAGTAGGTATAAGTAGATGAATAATTTTCTTAGGCGATCAGTCGATTCAAGTAGAGAGTTTTAATTTGAAAATCAAAACGTAAGAGACTGTTTTATATAATTGAGCACATATGGAGGATAATAGGTCATAATTAAACATTTTTGAAAGAAAGAGATGTGTAAGAGCATATAGTGGATGTAACTTTCTCAGTATTCGGTCCAGTGGCGGGTTATTATAAACATGGTAAGCCTAATTTACATTGGATTTCCTGAATATATGAGCTACTATCAGCTTTTAAATAAAATCTGTGTATTATGAAGTTATGTTAGTGAGGTTTGACATCCTCACGGCAGCGAGCATGAAGATGATTGTCCTATAGGTTTATCACCATGTAGCCCGGTGGAAATTTACCATTTTTTCAAAGGTTCATTAAGGCAACAACGCAGAAGACAGTTATTTTTATAGGGTTACTTATTTGATTAGTTACAACATTATCCCCCTTTCAAAAGTTCGCAGCGCTGTAATTTCAAGCACCTGACACACGCGTAGCTCAGAAGCAACGCTTCTGATACCTACTTCCATTTCTGCTTGACAAATGAGCGAGGGGAAATATTTCTAAGATCCTAGTTTCACAGAATGTCTTTTCTAACAAAATTCTGTTAAGCCGTCACCTTTTTCCTGCCGTCCCAGACAGTTCGTGGGGTTTGAATAGGCCTGGACTACTCCCATGACCCATCTGTTTTTAACTGAGATTATAGAGGGCAAAGCCAAATGCAGGTGTTTTGTGTGTTAACGTGCCGAAGAGTAACACTGACGTCGACTAACAGACGCCCTGATAGCCGAAGCCAAAGATTTATTCGTCAGAATTTTGCATGTATTTCTTGTATCGCCCATGCTGGCTATACGTGCAGCCCACCACTGCCTTCTGCATTTCAGTGCCATAGAAATTCTAGGTGACTTGTACGGTGTAAGTCACAAAATTATTCGTTCTCTTACATTCTAAACCGTGGACCTAGCACGTCTTTCTTAGGTACAAATGTTTACCTGAGCGCCTCTTTTTTTAAAAAATTGTAATTTATCCTTTTTATCTTAGAGTAAGATACCAGTTTCAAAACTATACAAAATAAATTATAATATTATTGATTTGTTTATCATAATCTTAGGGGGTTTAGAATTTAATCGCGGTGATAGGACTTTTAGAACTGATTGATAGGTCCGTCAAGCATTTATAAGATTTCTTATTATTATTATAGTGATGAATCCCATTTCTACTTGTTAATGTCTTCATTACGGATATTTAAATTATGAAACACAACCACTAATTCAATAATTTATATTTGATATCTCAAGCACATTTGTAAAATTACAAATAATACATAAACTGTGCTGTTTTTAACGACGGCTTAAGTTATACCTTAAATACACGTCACCACGACCGTTCTATGGAAATTTCATTTTGGCTTCAGTTCAATATGGAAAATAATTTACACGACTGACAGAGTAAAGATGTAGTTGTTATAAGTCCTTAAGGACTCGGAATTGGTTCTCCGGCGTCGGCAGGACCTGGCTCCAAGTCAGGGTCAATGATAGATGGCACATATAATGTTCAGATACCTCCTGGGTTTCGGACCTGGTTCAAATGATAGCCATTATTTTTTTACAAGGAAAATTTTATTCGCAGTTGCGCTCATTTCGCACTCGTGACAGTCACAGAATTAAGAAGTATCTTACAGAGATTCAACGATTGGTCAGCGACTTACAATGTGACTGCTAGCGTATATTTGTTGGGATCCCCGGGTGTTTTTACGATGTCGTCAGATAATTTATTTCAGATTATTGACATTCATGCATTATTATGTACTTCTATTAGTGACACAAAAATCAGGGAAGATTATAAATATTTGGACTGGAATAAACGGAAAATGGGCTTCTGTTGGGTTCGGGCAAAATATTTTAAGTTAAATTTCCGGCTAGGGTAAATTTGTTCTTGGGCCGGGCCGGTAATGTTCTAAAATTTCGGCTCGTGCAGACCTCTATAGTCTATATTCTATACTATAAAAATTTGTGATTTTCCTCGTCTTCAAAAAATGACGTCATCAAACAATGTAACCTTATATTTGTTCACTCGACATTGTTGTACCAACACAACAATGCCGAGTAAACAAATGACGTGACAAATTACTTGAGTAAGACACTAAACTAACCTCCCCGAAGGGGGGTTAGTTTAGTGTCTTACTCAAGATTTTAAAAAGCAACTAAACCCCCTTCGGGGGTTTGGTCAAGTGTTTTAACCCCCCATTCGAGGGGGTTGATTTAGTTTCTTACTCAAGATTTTAAAAACTTGACCAACCCTCCCGAAGGGGGTTTGTCAAGTGTTTTAAACCCCCATTCAGGGGGGTTGGTTTCGTTTTAAAAACTTGACCAACCCCTCTAGGAGCTCCGAAAGGAGCGCTCTGCTCTAGTGATTATAAAATATCTCCGGAAATTTTTATAACTTACTGTATTTCTATACGTGTTTAGTCAATTAACAAACTACGAGGAAATATTTTGTTTATATCGTAGGAATGAATACAATCGATAATGGTCTTAGTGGCCTTGAGGTCTGAAGTGTGGGTCTCGGCCACCTAGATACTGGGATAGCAGGCTCAACTTTTGGCCTATCATGAGTATATCTGAAGACGTATGATTTGAGGTTTTCACAGCTGTGAGTATGAAGATTTCTGTCTTCTGGGTTGTTGCGCTGTGTAGTCTGGTATATGTTTACCAACGTTTCAGAGGTCATACTGCCTCCGTCATCAGAGTATGAAGATTTCTGTCTTCTGGGTTGTTGAGCTGTGAAGTCTGGTATATGTTTACCAACGTTTCAGAGGTCATACTGCCTCCGTCATCAGAGTATGAAGATTTCTGTCTTCTGGGTTGTTGCGCTGTGTAGTCTGGTCGATGTTAACCAACGTTTCAGAGGTCATACTACCTCCGTCATCAGGGCGGTGAGTATGAAGATTTCTGTCTTCTGGGTTGTTGCGCTGTGTAGTATGGTCGATGTTAACCAACGTTTCAGAGGTCATACTGCCTCTGTCATCAGGGCGATTCATCAGACTACAGAGCGCAACAACCCAGAAGACAAAAATGTTCATATCTGAAGACATTTCTCAATGTTTGCGCTGATGCAGTAAGCGTATCGGAATATGTGCGCGGCTTCCAGTATTTCCTAAGTCGACTAACGAAGTCTCCAGAACTTGCAGCATAATGGCCTTGTGGTATAGGTAGATAGATGGATGTGTTGTTGTGTTGCCTCACGCGTAGCTAGTGCAGTCTTCGGGCTAGTGGGCAGTAACTTGTATGGACTGCACCAGCAACGCCCAATTATGTTTTATTGAGCCATCAACATGTTACTTCTTACCCTATCAAACCACAGCCATTAGCATGTGCCTTGTGTACCCATAAACCTTTAAATAATAATTAAATTTTGATGCAATACACATCTCAATCTACCCTGAAACAGGCTTTGCATGACAATGTCACATTACTCTAAAGTTCTGATCCCCGAGGAGTTAGGAAAAAGCGAACGCTTCATTTATCAAGCTGAATTGATACAACACGAAGCACAAGAATAAGTTGATCCGTTGAGGCTCGCTTTTATACTGACTCATGCTAACGATGCGGGCCACACGGTGTGTTCCTGTTCCGCACCTCTGTTTGTACTTCCTTACACCATGGCTCACACGTTATTTCAGTTCTGGAGTGAATGAGTTCGAATCCAGCTCTGTCATGGATGTTTGTTTTCGTCTTTTTGTGATGACTTGTAAAGCAAGATCGTGTTATAATCTTGAGTCCTCATCTGTGAAAACTTTTTATTAGTCATTTAAAGCCCAGTGGTAAATATACGTTAAACCTGCCTTAACAGTTAATAAATCTTGCAGTTCGTATTTATAAGAAACTCTAACAGCATTAACAAAATTTATCTCAGTAATGTTTAAATGTGATGTTCTCTTTAAAGTACGGGCTTCTGCTTCGAAGGGTTAATGTAAAATGCCGTGGTTGAGTGGTCAGTGCTTTTGCGTCGTATTCGGTAGGTCCCAGTTTAAGTTCTGACCCGCATTTCGGCTACCTTTACTGGTTTTGTTCGTGGTTTTCCTCAATCCCTGCAAGAAAATGCTGCGATATTATTCACAACTGCTTCCTTCCCCATTCTATGCAATTCATTCGTTATTAATCTTCCGAACATTCATCTCTTGGCCTGTTTAATTTGATCTGTTGAGGGCGTTGTAAATAAACCAAGAATATAAATCTCCCTTTTACGTGATTATTTTTATCAGAATATGGGGCTACTTTCAGAATATACTTTGCTCCTTTTACTTTAATTAACCATTTTCATAAGAAGCTCACTCTTTTAATTAATTTCTAACATTTATATTTAATTATTTGTTAAGCACATGACATGAAGTTTCACCGACCTGGATTTCCAAATAAATTTTAATTATGTATATTATAAGCATTATATGCTGTACCTGTATTATATTGGGCATTATCCATTGTCAAAGATAAATGTGATATACGCGATGTTTCAGTTGTTAGTTCTGCTTCAGTCTTCAGGTGATTGGTTGCCATTATACCTCAGGTAATGGGCATTGCATAACATTACAATAATGAATCAACCATTGTCCCGACCCTTAACACAAGAATAATACGCAGTATTTAGTTTTAAATAAGCCCAGTTTGAAATGTCCCTTTAATTTAGAAGATGTCTGTCTTCTGGGTTGTTGCGCCGTATAGTCTGGTAGAAGTTTACCGACGCCCTGATAATTGAGGCAGTATGACCTCTGAAACGTCGGTAAACTTCTACCAAACTACACGGCTTAACGACCCAGAAGACAGCCATCTTCGGACTCACCACCGCAAAAACATCAGATCCTACGCCCCTAAATTAAAATTTAAAATTATAAATTGTTTTAGTGTTTAAAATTCCGAATTCGTGCGTGGTTGTCCTAATAATTACTATGAAATCTCGTATATTTCGAAAAGGAACATGTTATAAAATGTATTCATAGTATTGTGGAGTTATAGTTCTGCCATTGTCTCCAGAATTTTAATTCTTAAATGCTAATTTGCGATGGTGACACGTGCATAAATTAGAAACAGCAAATATATTATTTTCTTTCCATTTTTATCCAAAACCATAAGACTCACCGAGGAAAAAGTATTGTTCATAAAATGCGTCTTTTACTTCCATCTACAACGTTTCTTCGACAGCCATTTTTCTCTAGTACATGTTTAGTGAGTTAAGTATTATTACCGTCAACATGCTCTCAGAAAGGCATGTAAAACCCTTTTTAATGTTTGTCCGATTTTAACTAGAAATGCAAAGTGTCTACATATTTTTGTAAAACTTCCACATATAAAATTTAATGAAAACTCATTCAACGGTTCTCAAATTCTTACGTGGTTATCTACTAAAAATACAAAATTAACTGTGAATTTTTGCAGAAGAGTTACAAACAATCCAAAAACATAGAATTTACAAATAATTATAGTGCGTGTTTTGATTAAGGATTCAATTTAAAAGACGTGGGTGCTGATAAATCTTAAATTATTTTTATCGTAACCTGTGTGATTTGTGGTGTA
This sequence comes from Zootermopsis nevadensis, assembly GCF_977971745.1. NCBI lineage: Eukaryota > Metazoa > Arthropoda > Insecta > Blattodea > Termopsidae > Zootermopsis > Zootermopsis nevadensis. Next base: position 7,326,516 of record NW_028259142.1, read on the forward strand.
TATATTTGAACACTAAATTTCCCGCCATGAGCGACTATTTCTTACACAGTATATCTTCCAACAGAGCAACGAAGATTTTTGAGTCTTGCGATGTTTGTATGAATGAAATATTGTAATTACATCACGAACATTGTTTTTATCATAAATAATTATACAAATCACGAATAATTATCGTTGCATTGAAATACTTCCATAATTGAAATGCCACCACGAACAACGAGTGGAGAAGAAGTATAAGAAGTGAAATCTTGATAAACACGTGGTTAACGAGCAAATAATAGCTACTTCACTCACTTGATGGTTTTTGGTGAAACACAAGTTTGATTTCGATAACTTGTCACTTTTACATATTTCTTGAATTTATAACAAATGAAATACTGCACTATTCTCAAATTATCGCGGACTCTTAAATTGCATGCATCTTTTATATCTGATCCAGGGGCTTCAGATAGAAGCCAAGAGTAGTGCAAATAAATCACACAAGAGAGATTCAAACATGCTCGGCGTTCGGGTCAAGGGCGATTGTGGCCATTACGGGACTGAAAACTGCCACAAAAAAACGGAGAACGGTGATGTAGGGTAAAGTGAGGCAGGGGGGAGGACTGGGGCTTATTATAAAATCATTAAGGTCGTTAGAAGAGGGCACGTACTATGCAACGGACGGCAGGCAGTACTGCTAACAAATGACGACCGAGTCAACAGCGTATGAAAACATACGGAGAAGCTCGAACTCCTCCGTTCAACAGTTTCACCTCATTGTCTCAACGACAGAAATGTCAGTGGCGGCTCGTGTAACTCAAACGTGTACCGAAACTGTTACACGCGACGCTCGCCTATTTCCGTCGCGGTCTCGTGGTTTGCACAGTTACTTCGTATTTGTGTGACTACGTCAGACCTGAGATTGGCAGCCCTGGTGCTTTTATTCATTAAGCGTATCTTGAGGTAAATACTGCGCTCAAAATGGTTCTTCCTTGTAAATTACCCTTTTCAGTTCGTCACTGACGTTTGTTTTCAAAAGTTAAAACTATGTGGTATATAGTTAAGTGTCTGAAGTCGAAGTTTGTATAAAATATATTCAACAACATGGCTGTCTTCTGGATTGTGTCGCCGTGTAGTCTGGTATAAGTTTGCCAACGTTTCGGTGCTCCTTGCTGCCTCCATCATCAGGGCGATGAGTCACCAATAAATATATATATATATATATATATATATATATATATATATGTCCTCAAATAAGCTGTGTAAAACATTTTGAAGCATTTCTCTCAAATAAGCATAGTTTAGCTGCCGATAACTTGATGCTCAATGGAATCTGTTATCTTTGCTTTCTCTTAATTTCTTACTTTCCCTCATCTTGTCATGAGGTGTAAAGGCAATGTTGTCCACGTGTTTAAGCACTACGCCATGACGACGTATTGGGGAGTAGAGGTTAACTTAATACATTTCTAATATCGTCAATAGAAGCAGGCAAGTGGTCAGCTTTGATTTTCGACCGCTGCGCCGGTAAGGAATATCCTGATAGAAATCACCAAAATGCCTCAATTGTAACGATACGATATCCTCGTCGTAGTCACTTTAATGCAGGCCTGCTCTTGGTTCAGTAGGTTATACTTACTTAGCCACTTTGCAATACTTTACGAAACGCCAGATTGCTTAGTACAGACTTTCGTTGCAAAAACTTTATTAAACCGCTAAATAATTACATTGAGTTTCTGCAGTATAAAATAATGGTACTTATTACAGCCGAAGTTTCTGCAGTAAAAGTCCTCAGTGCAAGTCAGTGGGAACGGGACTCGACTGTATCCAGAGACGTCCACGTTGCAACGGATGAGCTACTAGCAGCCTATAAAGCTATATATATAATTTATTTGTGTGGATATATTATGTCATGTTGTTGGTATCAAAAACGTTATAAATTATGGTTGAGTATGCCCGTACTGCACGTTTTTCCTCTATAATTGCATGAGTAAAGAATACGTATTAATATACCATTAGTAATTCACTTTTTTTGTTCCTGTATTTCTTTATAAATTATTTAACGACACTTTCAGTATCTAGACTATAGAACGTGAATGAGAGGATGACAGCGAGTAATGAATTGGTAAGGATGTGGAAGGAAGCGGTCTCCAGCATCTTTACTAGCCCTTAAGAGTTGTTCTGTGTTAGTTTTTATAGTATTTATAATACCTCCCAACAGAATCATCAGCATAGACCTAAAACTAATGTGTCCCATTCAATTCCAAACCGCCCTGATTTTCTTGGACTTTCCTGATGGCATATTCTAGGGCAAAAATAAAGAACAGCGGCGATAAAGCATCTCCCTGTTTCAGGCCATTCTGAACAGCAAATGTATCGGACAAATGTTTACCTACACAGATTTTGCTACAAGTGTCACTTATACACGTTTTAATTAGACTGATTAGCTACTTAGGTACATCAAATTCAAGCAAAATATTGTAAAGAGTGTCTCTTTTAACTGAGTCATAATCTTCCTTGATGTCTATAAATAGTTGTTGGGCTGTCCCATTGTACTACCACTTTTTGTGTATTATGTGGCGAATGTAAAAAATTTGATCAATTGCAGATCTATTACGATGGAACCCACACCGATCCCCATTAATCTCATTGACGTATGGAGTCAACCTCTCCAGAATAATGTTGGATAAAATTTTATAGGCAGATAATAAGAAGGAAATTCTTGTTTAATTATTACAGTCAGTCTTATCACCATTTTTATGAATTGGTACTGTAATATATTCCTTAAACTTGGTTATTACAGGTACCAAAAGCACACGAAGTTGATGTACAATTTATGATTAATAAACACGAAAATAATAGTTTTGGTTTGACGTCGGTGTCCCTGGCTGAATGCTGTTAAGGTGATATAACATAAGGACAACAATTAGTACCAAAAATTGAGAAAAGTACGGTTGAAGTACACTAGGTGTGGCGCGGTATGTTCGTAGTTACTGACGCAGGCAGTTAGGTGTGTTCTCTCGTGTAGCTGTTGCTCCCTGCGCATGCGCAAGTTCAAGGTGACTCACGCAGCGATGCACTGATAATACCACAATAATTTGTCTGCGAAAAAGCGAAAGTACGATGCGCAAACCCACGAACGGAGCAGACCTGCATAAAATTTATTTTATTTCTATGATAGAAAATGCGAGATATTTCCGACAAGATAAGGGAATAAAGATTTGTATCCCATACTAAGAAAGGAACAATAATTGGTGTTCCGGTTTGGATATTAAGCTTACGCAAACCTTTCAAAATCAATTAGACATCCACACTCTAAATATCGTCTCCATACTCTGAACATTTCCACTTTTCGGCCATTGTAATTATTGTGCACACATCACAGACATTAAACTTGATCGGCATCATCTCTGCTTGCGTAATGGCAGTACGCACGTAGCGACACGCCTTATTACGTAATCTTATCTACCAGATTGCTTTTTAATTCGAACATTCAATGTGTCATACAGATTACCTGGATTATAGTCTATGGATGTTTCTTACTGAGATTAAAAGGTAATTTTACGTCATTAGTTCTTTGCAAGGTCACCTTACGAGTAATTTTCGTTAGAGAAGCTTCTAACATTTCAGGATCTCCTGAAGCCAATTGGAGGTCAAATATCGTATATCGCTGATGGTCAGTGAATATAATTCATCGTTGTGAACGTTGTTCTTATGCTGACGTTTATACGAAATGTATAAAGTGACCACATAATGTAGAAGTCACCAGTTGGCAGGCCTACGTATTTATGGTTCGTTACCCAAACACATGGCCTTTTCCCAGCATCCTTACTGTCTGCCCCCCACACTTGTTGTTCCAGGGGATTTGTCCCACGAGTTTCTTCTCCTTGGTCACCAGACATGGACACCCTTATGCTTTCAGTCCTGATTTTAAAAGCGTGAATCGAGGTCTTCGTTAGAATACATTACTGTGAAAATTTGGTGATTTTTCAGTGCTGAACATTCACCTCGGATCACGTTTATATATTGTCAGTTTATATTCTGTGCGTGTAAATGATGTAAAAAAATCAGGTAGCGAGATTCTTCAAGTTCCATCAGAGCAACCGATAAATGTGTAGAGTGCGCTCCGTAGACTGGCGGATTTATCTCTCGAAATCTCTGCTGTCATTTACACTTTCACTATGTCCGTACCCGTACCCAGAGTTCCTTGCGTGTCTCCTTCACAAAGTGCCTTAGTGTGATCAAATATAATCGACTTTTCACAGTAGGACTTAAGTGTTACACATTCAACGCGATATTTGATGGCCTATAATCGGTCTTTTTTTGTATTCTTTCTTTTTAACAAATCGATATTGAAAGTAGGCGTTGCTATCAAAAGACGGTCGTATAAGGACCTAAAAAAACACCGCTCTCACCACGCAGTAAATATTGGGAATACCACAAATGTGCTTACTTGAAAAAATAGATGTTTTTAGAAAATACAAAACCATTTCGTACCGCCATTAAAGACAAGAATCCCTATTTCTAGGGGTTTAATTCTTCAACCTCATTGACCCCACGTTCGGGGGCGTGGGTTTTGGATATTAAGAAAGCGGGTCCCAGTGTCCAACTGAACAAGGCTCGTATTTAGACATTGCGCCCACTGTGACCGGCCAGATTAAAATAGAGGCCTCATAAAATAATATGTAATCTTATAAAGCAGTCCTTGAGAATGCGATAGTCACTCTACTGGACATGACATAACAACTTGGCAGTGGTTTGTATTTTGCGCCAAATGAATCCAGTCAATATTACCACTTATCATTTTGTTGTGGTAAATTTTTGTGATGTTCTTGTGTGTTTTGGCGCCGTGTAAGACTCGGTAGATAAATTTTTCCTTCCGTATATGCTTAGATGTTCCAGGACGTTTCTTCCTTTCAGATTTACCGATTAAACTTTTGCATATATTTTTAATTTCTCCCGTTAGTATCACATTCCCTCTCATCTCGCATTCTTTGATTTTATTATTTTAATGGTGTTTGGCGAGGAGAAATGTATTATTAAGCTCCTGTTTATTACGTTTCCTCCAGCCTCTTGTCAATTCGTCCCTTTTTGGTCAAATAATTTCCTTAAGCACCCTTTTGCCAACCACCCTCGACTCATGTTGTTCTCTTAATGTAATAAATTATAATAATAATAAATTTCAAATAACAAAGCAGATATTATAATCTAAAAAAAATGGAACTTGTCTATTAATTGATATAGCAATACCTACTGACGAGAATGTGATTAAGAAAGAAGCGGGGAGGATCTTGAAATACAAGGACCTTCTCATTAAACTACAGCGAATGTGGAAAGTGAATGCAAAAGTAATTCCAATAATTATAGGAGCAACTGGAACTGTCTCCAAGTCACTGAGAAAATATTTGGCCAACATTCCGGGCGAACACAACATCAGGGAACTGCAGAAAACTGCCATTTTATGATCTTCATACATCATTCGAAAGACGCTGTCGTAAAATATGTAGTCGTCTCTAACAATAAAACTATATAATACATGTATCACGTATTAAAAACAAAATGTATTTCGGAAATAGCTTCTGCACTATGTACCTTAGGTACAAGGTTTGTCTCGGGTACATGGAAGTAAATACCCTATGATGATGCGAAAATGTATCAATAATGTAAGATTTGAGGTTTTCACAGCGGTGAGTCTGAAGATTTCTGTCTTCTGAGTTGTTGCGCCGTGTAGTCTGGTAGATGTCCACCAACGTTTCAGAGGTCCATGCTGCCTCCGTCATCAGGGCGATGAATCTGACCTCTGAAACTTTGGTGGACATCTACCATACTACACGGCGCAACAACCCAGAAGACAGAAATCTTCATCCTCTGATGACGGAGGCAGTATGACCTCTGAAACTTTGGTGGACATCTACCATACTACACGGCGCAACAACCGTGAAGACAGCAATCTTATACCAGTAATAATAAAAAATCTACTGAATCATATTAACATTACTTATAATTTGTTATTTTATTTATGTGAGAAGTTAGTTTGATACCTTTTATGTAAACAGTTCGAACATAACTCCACTTGCATGTACCTGTTTGTTTAAAAATTTGCATAGATTTTATCCATCTCAATGACGAATGAAGAATTTTGACATTGGTTAGATGGACAGAAAGAAGAAACACGAAAATTTCAAGTAACTCTCGAATATTAAGTACAACTAAGAAGTTCACAAACGGCGACCATTTCACTGGCCGCGAGTATTTAAACGTAATCAGTAGTGTTGATAATTTCACCACTACTTTATACCGATACGTATGAAAAAAACGTAAACAAGTAAAATGATAAAACAGCTAATCTAGTTTCGTCTACGGGCACATATGGCCTATCTTTAAAATGTCCGATAAAAATGTCAAAGTTATATTTAATATTATTTTGTTTGGTTACAGTATACGAATAACATAACAAGGCTTTTCTTTTGACAGTAGGCAAATAGACAGTCAACGTATAATTTCCATTCTATTTTAAAATAGCTCTGCAGTAAACAATAATTTTGCAGCTCTTATTACGAAACTTTACTTTAAAACCGTCACTTATCGTCTTTTGTCACAGTTCGGTGGCCTTACAATTCCTTGACGTGTTGTAGAGTGAACCAGCCGAATGATTCATGTTTTTCGAGGTGTGATGGAAAACAGTAGAACACGAATTTCAAGAAATAGAAGTTACCATCATACATCAATATCCATAATGATAATTCAAATGTTGTACACATTTCTTCAGAAAAATAATTTGTATCTTTTCGTTTGCGTTTTACTTATTCTTGAAGATTTCTGTCTTCTGGGTTGTTGCCCTGTGTAGTCTGGTAGATGTTTACCAACGTTTCTGAGGTCATACTGCCTCCATCATCAGGGCGATGAATGAGCTAATTGAGTGGAGAGGTTCCGGTCCCTATAAACCTAGCCCTCTCCACTCAATTTGCTCATTTATCGCCCTGATGACGGAGGCAGTATGACCTCAGAAACGTTGGTGGGCATCTACCAGACTACATGGCGTAATAACCCAGAAGACAGAAATCTTCATACTCGCCGCTGTGAAAACCTCTAATTCTACTTACTTATTCTTTTTTGGTTAATAGTTTTATTTTAATATATTGTTCTTTCAGAGGGTTTTTTTTAAAATTATACTAAGTACTTTAGGAAGTTACTGTCAGTTCATTATCTTTTAATCTACTTGGTTCGTTTTATTTATTACAATTCTTGTGCATACATACGAGTAACTCTACGATCTTATATTATCTTCTTTCGGTTCATCTTTATTATATTAGAGTCAACTGACAGGATCTTTATAATTTAAAATGACATGAAAAAGTGTTCTTCTTAAACTTTAATTTAATATAACGCGTCATTAGATCCCGAATATATTGGGAGACCGTTTCTGTCCGCTTAAGATATTTTCTCTCAGAAACTGCTGATTGGTAACATTCAAGTTCTGTAGAGCATGTACTGCATCCATCTTTAAGGTAGAAGTGAGATAAGTTCCTCTTTAAGTAATATAAATAAATACCGGGTAGGTTACAAGGCGTGTTAACTACGTGGTAGCGTACTTGTTGTGGGTTACGGGATCGTGTCCTCATCAGGTCCAATTTATACATTCATCTTTTTCATAATCTACGTTATACAAAAGAATTACTTTCACAAAGTTTTATTTTTATCTAATAAGAGTATTTAAAATGCGTTTCTGTCTTTCACGAAAACACCACATCTCTGTCAAAAATATAGTATTTATTAAATCATTTATTCTTCATAAAAAGAACCTAATTAAACCAATAAACAGACTGAGTGACTGACTTGCAGAGATATAAAAATAAAAATATGTGATAATAAAATAATTTCTAATGATTTGTAAAGGCCTAATCGTCTGTGACATTATTAAAGCTGTTGCAGATAATTATCTGTACTAAATTCCTGTTTGTATTCAGATCTGTCAGAAGACAGCCTTTGGCTGCCGATACAAAACTCAGCCAAACAAATAATTAATTAATTGGCAGGGACTCTCTAGCAACAAGTCAGCCTCATTTATTGGATCGTTAACACTTTCGTGCACCAGGAAGGAGGATAATGAATTACTCGTCACGAAAAGAAAGCGCTTCTGTTATTAAGACATTCAGAAACAGATCTAAGAATCGGCGAGTTAAAATATTGAAATTTACATTTCGTGATAGGATTGAACATCATCTAGCGGATCTTGTCAGTTTTATCTCAAAATTGAGAAATACTGTTATCAATGTGGGTAACACGAACCCTTTGTGGACCGCATCTCTCTCCTTTATCAGCATATATATCCTCACTGAGATGAAAGTTTGTCAGATAAATTCTAGATTGAAACCGAAGTTCACTGTGAATTGAACCAATACTTATCAGGTCAGGTCTTGCTGTCCTCAAGTTTATGGTAAATTTCCCGAGTCCCTTGAGGATTATTTTAATTATAAGTTAAAACAAGCCGCCATCGACTCATCTTCCGTTATACCTTGTTTATAATATTCCACGTCTTTATAAACTCTGTGTTGTAGATGATAAAAATATTTATAGTTTAAAATTAGCCCATCTATTTCTCTTTTTACTTTTCTGTGACGTCGAATTACATGTCTTACATGACATATTTAATAAATATATAGTATTTAATAATAAAATTTCCTTATGGTAATAATAGCCAGGGTGAAGGCGAAGTTGTCCGTGGTACTTACCTAAGCACCACGCCATTCAGAGGTGTTTCTTAGTCTAGGAGGTGAGTGGTTATCTTACACGCCCCTGTTAATTAACTCAAGGGAACAAACCCGGTACCTGTTAAATAGGAATCTCAGTGGGCCGCTGAACAGAATATGTCTGAACGTAATGGCGAAGAAAGAAATTCTACCTTGCCGTCATTCAAACCCCGATCTTTCAACTGGTAACCTAATCCCAATATTGGCAGAACTATCATCAGAGATGAGTGGAGAATTGGAAAGGTGAAGTTGAAGCCCACTGTAATGTCTGCAGCAAAGACTCCGACATCCATCATAGTTCGAATTGAAACTGGAGGAAATTATTCAGACGGGAATGTGGTTATCTGAATACAGTGGAACCTCGATATAACGCGGGTTTCGGGGGACAGCTTCAGTACCCGCGTTATATGTGAAATTGGCATTTATCTAATTTTGGAATCCCTGATACTATGTATATTTATACAGTGAATAAAATACATGAAATTTAAGGTAATTTCAAATTTATATTTCAATAAAGCTACTGGCATAGACCATTAGCATCAGAACAATGAAACTCCTCGATCAAAAGTGATGCTTACTAAATTTTGCGGTTTGAACAAAATAACCCCAAGGTTAGAGAAACCAAAAACATACCTGTTCATAGCGGACTATGGACTTTACCGTCTGTACCCGCACACTACAGCAAGAAACGTTGCAATAGTCTTATAATGCAACCAAAACATTTCATAGAAATTTATACGACGTAATACTCATGTAATCTTATTGGGGGACATGATCACAGCAGCGGTTTATCCGAGTCCGCAGTATATCAAGGTTCCACACTGTATGTTACGTCACAAGACATATTTTATGTTGTAAATAAAGTAATACTGCCTTATTTTGAATTACATCCTGAATGGATATAGGCCTGAAACGAAACTACGATGAAAAAATAATAAATAAATAACAACAATAAAAATAATAATTACACTGTTATTCTTATCATAGGCGTGTTTGAAGATTCTACGGTCAGTTTCGTAGAAATATCAATTCGTTTTTGAATCCACAAAACGGGTCATCACTTTCATAATAAAAGACAGTGCTCGTATTTAGCTTCATATTTATCCTTTCTGGTAACCAAACTGAAGTCCTGCCATCGGCCAATAATTTTTCTCTGTAATTCTTATTTTAGTTTCCGAAGAATCTCATGCTAATCATGAGAACAGAGGGAACTCGATACATTCCGTAAGTTGGCGCCCACTTTCGCGTGTCAGTGAGAAATACTGACAGCCGCTTACCGATTACCCCACCACGCTTACCTGGTGTTATTTTCTTGGAGTATCGAAGGCGAATTATCACCTCCACTCCCCTTATCACTCCCCTTTTCGCCCGTCGTTATATGACAGCCAACAGCAAGGAATATGTACACCGAAATCAACGCTGCCAGACGTAATATTAACACGTGGTTCAGCTTGTGTTGTTTAACGTGTCCGTTTTAACAACAGGGAAGAGGGGACACATTGCAACAGCGCCATTGGTGTCGGTTTCTGTGAACCAGCGCTCCATTACCAGTAGCGAAACTGGTGGCACAGTTATGAATGAACGTAGTTAAGTGTTTCTTTGCTGAGTCTGTTGTTTTTCTGAGTTTCCCACGTTTAAGCTGTGGTTTGTAAAGTATAGTCATTCTCTTCAATGTCAAATAGCTTGTAGTAACGGAAAAATTTGCAACAATTCGATCATAAAATTTGTCATATTAGCCTTTAATCTTAATATAATGTTAATTGTAATATAATGGATAACGTTTTTGTGTGTGTTCAAAAAGGATGTGCATTACGAGTTTTAGTATAATCGCTAAATACTAATGAAAAATATTTTAAAAAATCATAAATTTGTTGCATCGTGCCTCGGTCTCCCCTGCATGTTATACTGTATAGCGTCGAATGAGTTGGGAAAATTATTACAAATTTTTAGTAGTTAAGGAATTATAAGTAGGGCTACTGTCACTTTATTTACTTTGAGGCACCATGTAAAACCATGATAAACTTATCGCCGCCGAGATAGCTGGGTACCTGCCGATTACAATTAAGTATACATAATTATCACTACAAGCACATTTTCATTCTGACTTATGGATTGCATTATTTTGTATCGTATAAACTTACAGTGAATGCTTAGGGAAGAAGTGGGAACGTCTTAAAGGTAGCTCTGAAGAATTAAGAGCCTTGAAAATGGAAAGAGACTTTGAGTGTGAGGTAGTCGTTCACCAGTGTTTGGTATCGTCTCTATATTTTATTAAGTATATTTTATATATTATTTTAACTGTTTTACAAATGCTTGTTTTATAACACTACATTTGTAAGACTTGAGGTTCTCACAGCGGTGAGTATGAAGATTTCCGTCTTCTGGGTTGTTGCGCTGTGTACTCTGGTCGATGTTAACCAACGTTTCTGAGGTCATACTGCCTCCGTCATCAGAGTATGAAGATTTCTGTCTTCTGGGTTGTTGCGCTGTGTAGTCTGGTCGATGTTAACCAACGTTTCAGAGGTCATACTGAGTGGAGAGGGTCCGGTCCCTATAAACCTAGCCCACTCCACTCAATTTGCTCATTTATCGCCCTGATGACGGAGGCAGTATGACCTCTGAAACGTTGGTTAACATCGACCAGACTACACAGCGCAACAACCCAGAAGACGGAAATCTTCAACACTACATTTGTCCACTCTGGCGGTAGACCTTCTCTGTCCAGATCCTAGCGTGCTGAATGTCCAATATAATCATAATTTGCTGTACTTTTGTGCTGTTTGACTTAGAGGACATCTTTCCTGAAGCAACATAACGAGAAGTCTCAGTTATTTAAGATGACCTTGAAGGTCATTGGGTTGGGCCGTCCATTTACTTAGATAATACGCGTCAACGATTATGATTACTAGACGAACGCGTCACGATACGGCAAGCCGGGTAAGTACAAGAAATATTCGTAGTCACATTAATGCATATTGGCCCATGTTTTATGTTTATATTTTTATTAAAAGTTATTGAAAGACATTTATAAATGTTCTGTCGTCGTAAAAGTTATCAACTTTTGTTCATGTGTGTGTCCTTTGGCGTTGATGTTCTCTCTGATGTCAAAATATAAAGTAGTCCTATAAATAATACACATTCGAAACATTTCCATTAAACTCGGACAAGGCGGCTGAATCATTACTTCATGTGCCGTTAATACAAAGCGAGCGCTTTGCTTATCTCTGGTTTGAGATCACGCCTGCAGGTAAGCAACCCATTTAACATCGGTCTGCACTTACTGACCCTGAAGCGACATACATAATGATCCGACGTCAGGTGCCTGAATGCCAGTCGGAATTATTGACATGTCAGGCGGAAGTGTTAGTTGAATCTAAGCAGAGTAAGGATGGACGTAATACAGGCGCTGCCAAATGCGTGGTGCCACAATAATTCGGCACCGGATTTGTTTCGTGTTGAATACTCGTGGATTTAGGTAGGTCGTTCGCTTCTATTTTGGAACTTATTGCTACTTCGTGAACAGCAGCTCAATAAAGTTCAAAGTTCCTTTTTTACTTTAATCACATGAAAGCGGGATACCATATCAGAAATAAAATAAGTTTGAACTAAGTGGGAAAATTTTCAGGCTATGTTCCAATACGATTTATTTTTGTTATTGTTTACTAACATTCGCTAGCGTCGCGTTTCAATTTTCTATATAGTTCACTTGTTAAGAGATGTTCTCAACACCCCTCAACACCCTTTCCTCTCTTGCCCTGAAGGCCTGGTGTATTTTTTAACACGTGCCATTGTTATTTAACTGACAAAGAAATGTATCCATGTCGTGGATTTTGGATGTTTAAAATCGCTACAAAAGAGCCCACTATTGGACTGTTTATTGAGCCATTTCAATCCAATTGACAGGCTATCTCGAGAATAACTTTTCTAGTATTCATTTTAATATTATCCTTCCACCTGCAACTAGCCACACGAAATTCTCTACTACAAAATTTTAACACTTTTGTGTCTTCATGCCTTCTACATAATATCACCTATTGATTCTTAATTTAATTATCCAAAAAGTACTAAGTAGAGAGAAAACTTGTATTGTAAAGTGTTTTATCATGCAGTCTTCCTCTACAGCCATCTTACCATTTAATGTTTATTGTTTCCTAATATTCTCCTCAGGACTTTGTTTTAAACACCCATAATGCAACTTTTCCCTTCAAAGCGAGTGATAAAATTATATGCAAAGCCCAGCCTATATGAAACGACTGGTATCTCTTATTTTTGCTGTTGCTTTCGTGGGTTGCATATCATCATCATCATCATCATCATAACTCTTACGAATTAGGCCTTGTAGTCAGTTCCAATTTAAAATTACTTCTGAAATTATAAATTAGTTTTGACATTTGGAAGAACTCCTTAGACGAGTTGTCAAGCAGTCGCCAGGTCTCTGTCTCCTACACAGGAGAGTACAAAACACAAAGACGAGGACAAACATCGATGCCTTGAGTGGGATGAGAACCTGCGATCCCTGATATCCAAGTGTCAGTTGAGATCGGTTTGGTCTAGATGCTTCCGGTTCAGAGGTATAACGTCAATCTTTTACAAGACCGGCTCATGTTTTTGCGTTTTTCTTGTCGATAGTTCAAATACAGATCACTCAATACACAGAATCTCTTCAGCTTGATAAATAGGCCCACACTATTTTGTTATTAATTTCCTAAAAAGCGAGGATTTCTTTATTATATTTACAGCTGTTAGCTTCCTTAAAAGGGCTCTCTCCTTATTTTACAATGTTCTACATGTTCTCGATGTCACATAAAGTTTCTCTGCTGTTTCTATCAAATTTATTTATTCTACCTATCATATAAATTAAGTTCTCACATTTGTTGTAATAGCTGATTATCCACAACGATCCTCAATCTCTCTGCTAGCCTGGCTCAGTATTAATCTTAATATTGCTGTCGTACCATCGCGTGCCTCAAGACCGCTACGGTAGCTGTTGAGGTCCCTAGGGATCTGCGATAAGCGTGTTATAGCTGCTCCGGTCTCGTCCACCGGGTTATGCCAGTGAAGGGGAGGGGAAAGATAATTCCCTCTATACTCAGAAAAACCCAGTACTTATAAGGACTTACCAGTTATAAGTCCATACATATAGTTTAATTTTAATTTTGTGGATGAAGCAGACGGCAGCATCAGATATTGATAGATGATGAGAGGCGAGGGGGTCCTCCAGCTTGGGACTTGACTTATCGCTCACAAAGTTTCATCCTTAAAATATTCCGTGTCACGAAACGTTTACACAAGCCTTTGAAATGTACGAATATTTTTGAAACGATTCAGTTCAAGTATCAATATTTTATACTTGTAATGACGATAAGGTTATGTGTGATAAATACTCGGGAATTATTGGTTAACAACGAGAAAGTGGAAGAATAACATTAGGGTGGATATTAGACAGGTGGGTTTTTTTTGTAAATGTGGCAAACCGGAAAATTAAATAAATGGAAAATAATCTGACCCAAATAACAGCATGCATTTGCTGAGATTATTTCACTTCTAATTTGATATTGAGCGTTAATTTTAGGGCTATGAAATATCACACTTACTTCGAAAGAAACCGACGTGTTAATCCCCTGTTTTAGGTACTTACATGTGTTTTTATAACACATGTAAGTACCTAATTGATTGGTTAATTGATTAATTAATTGGTTTTAATAATATTCGGTACAAACTAGACACCATTAGCGATCATGATATATTTTAACTTTCCTCAATTATAGCAAAATTGTGGTCATGCCAATGTTACTAACAGGAAAAACAATAATCAAATTCATAAAATAATTTTGTGGATTTCTCATATAATATACATCTTTTATTAGGATAGATGGATCGTGGAAATCTTACGAAATATTTTGGTTTAATGATAGAACATTGTGACATGGACGACATACGAACATGTAGCTTACTAATAATAGGCTGTCATTAGTATTAAGACTAATGAAGTCTAATCTTCTGGAACAATAAACCGCATCACGCAAAAGTAAAATGCTTTCCAAACTTGTACTAAACCTCGGACCGAGTTATTAGTTGTGCTACCGATTATTCCACACATTACAGTTATAAATCTACGGATTTTAAATTAGATGAAGTTTTAAAACGATTTCATCATATTCGTATACGTACAAACTTATCCAACAAATTAACAATTTTTGCTTTCATCCTGTGTTTTTTCTGAACTGTCAAATTATCATTTTTCCGAAATGTATGGGCGCCCTCCGACCTTCAGAGAATGCTAATGACTTACCCTAATGTATAGATTGGCCGACACCAGTGAGCTCAGTTCTAGACCCTGGATAATACGTGAAGGTTCGAGAAACAAGTTGGACTGCTAACCATTTCCTTCCTAGAAATGAGATATGTCGTTCACAAGCATAGTATTTTAAACTTAACGTTTCAGTTACGTGAGTCCTCAACTGACATAATGTATATTAAAGCGTTTGAGACTTTGTAACAGTGAAAAATCGAGTTGCCAAGTAAAATATAAACAAAATGTACTTTTGAAGATTTCCGTCTTGTGGGTTATTGCGCTGTGTAGTCTGGATTTCTTTAGAGATGACCCAACCCTATCAGCCAGCCTAGTTTGGATTTATCTCCTATTTGGATACCTGTCATCTCTAAAGAAATCCAAGTTGGGCATCGAGTTTCGAATTAATATTCATGTGTATTTATTCCCACCTTTTGTGAGTTTTTGTTTTTTGGCTTTATCGTGTTTATGAATTTTGATTTCTACATACTATTCTTTTACGTCCCACGGATGGATGGTGTGGTAATGCCTTTTTATTCCGGGACTTTCACTTTTTACTTTGTCCAGAGATAGGGATTAGCTCTATCTAGTGGGCCCAACTGAGTAGGAACCTGAAGACGGAGATAGAGCCCCATCTCCGAAACGTCGTTTTTTACGTTTTATATTTACTAATCGATGGATAATATCCAAGAAAATTTTTATTCAATTGGTCTTCTGAGTTGTAACGTCGTGTAGATTGATAATTTACCAACGTTTCAGAGGTCCTTCCTGTCTGCATCATGAGGTTCATGATAATGATAATCGAATAGACAGCTCTACATCGTGTCCATCTTTGTATTCACAGCCGTGAGAACCTTAAATTCTCCTAAGAGTTTTATGTAAACTGATAAACAAAAGTTGTGCCTAACCATTGGAAACTGTTCGCCTGTTGGACTACGGTAGGATTAACGATTGGTATGGCTGGTAAAATTTACACAGCTAAGCGTATAGGCCACTGGCAGGTTCCATTTTGAATTCATATCTAATTGCTAGCGTGACTGCAGAATAGTGGCTGATATCGGGCGTCATAATAAAGAAGCAGGCGTCATAAAAATGTAGCCGTCGCCATAAAAATAACAGATTCCGAAGTAGAAACTTTACAGTCACTCTGTTGCGTTTGAAATTCTTAGTTTCTTTATATCTGTGTTTATCGTTTGGTGTTTTGGTATTGTGGTCTTATGGAAAGAAGTGTTAAGACCCTAAACATCACGTTCAGGAAAAGAAAATACAACTTTTAGACGGCCCTGAATTCAAGATTTATTTATGTTACTGAAAATTCTCCCGTACATCTGTTTTGTTGACGTCACCAGTGACGCCATCATCCGGGCAAATAAGAGAAAAATAAATTCAACGACAACGATGATATCCAAGGTCACTATGGTCATTCTGATAACAATGTGATGACGTCACTGCATGTTCTAGGAATCATGGGTATTGGCATCATCGTCCGTCCGTCACATTGGCTATTATCGATTGTAGGAAACGTGGAATTTTTATTCTCTAGTGACATAATTACCATACCAAGTTTTTTGTGAATTCAGTCAGCTATTGTGGAGTTACATTAGTTTCTAGAATCACGGAGAGATGGAACACGATCTCGGTTAAAAGACGATATCGACAGTCAGACAGACATGGATGGGCCAATAAGATGTTTTTCGATTACGTTAAATCTTATAGAACACCTTATAATGGAATATTTGAGAGCACAATGGAGTGAATTTGTGAATTGGCTTCGAGTGCTTCACCCTTTGAAACCGAAGCTCGTCTAAATATTATTCAATAAATCAGTCCGTACCGCGAACAAAACAAAACACTTCACCATTACAAATTACAACTGGTTGACGCTGTTTAAGGAAATAATCCCTATTTACACTGAGAACAATCCGAAACCCATACATAGAAAACGCAGATTTATTAACTTTGTAAAGCAGGTGGTACATATATTTACCACTGGGTCTTAAAGGGTTGAGATAAAAGTCAAATGGTGGTTCTGAATATTTTAAGAATCAGGGTATGTGACGGTTAAAGCATTCTTAGACGGTTGTCAACTTTCAAAGGAAAACCTTTCACTTTATGCCTTTAATACATGAATTTTGTGATGCACATATCCCATTTTGATCAATTTCTTTCCCTATCCTACAACTTTGCTCCTACAGTGTTATAACACACGCATAAAAATCCAGAGATATTAAATGTTAACAGCTTCAGAACCTGAACTCTCAGATGTGCAGTGAAGAACGAGAAGAAAAAGAATAATGCGAGAGGAAATAGGGCAATAAAAAGGAGTTAGAAGAACAAGCAAACAAGAGGAAAAAAGTAATTGTTTTCATGTCGTTTTCATATCTCTGTTTTGTAGAAAACCATCATACCACAAAAACTGACTTCTTTTTCAATACACTAGCCGGTTAGTATACAAACTTATGTCAGATTATAATCGTTGTTGCTAATTAGGTCTGATATTTTCCCACATAATTTTTTCCGTCTAAATGTAATTCCCATGAGATACAGACGTTTAATTACCACAAATTAAATTAACTCTTTCATAAACCTGTTATTTAGAGTCAAACGATTATGGATTTCTTTAGAGTCAGGCTGTGTCCGACTACCTCCAACGATTTTATAAGTCGTGTTTAATAACGTAACCGCCTAACAGAAACCCCCCCCCCCTCGCCAACCGAGAGGGAAGTTATCTATATAAATATATTTATTTTTCATTAGTCACAAGTTCACAGAATCTATCAGTTACCTAAAAACAGAATCGATAGCGAATTTGGTACAGTTTTATGGAGATAATGCAGTTATTTTTATTTCTGAGAGATAACAAACGAGGAAAGGTAACAGCAAAGTTTTGTTAAACGTATCGTTTATT
Source organism: Zootermopsis nevadensis (assembly GCF_977971745.1). Taxonomy (NCBI): domain Eukaryota; kingdom Metazoa; phylum Arthropoda; class Insecta; order Blattodea; family Termopsidae; genus Zootermopsis; species Zootermopsis nevadensis. The sequence continues at coordinate 7,344,442 of NW_028259142.1, forward strand.
TGTCTTAGTGTACATTTGTTGCGAATAAAAATACAATGTCTAAAGTACCAAGTAACTACATACTATAGGCATAATATAGGTAGGCAAACAAGTTTTTCTGAACCTTTTTAGTTGTACCTTAGTATTATTCGCATTGAACTACACAAAATGGTGGAGGTACCAGCATTAATTTGAGGCAGATAAATGTGGACAGCGACAAAGAAAAAACCAAAATAAAATACACAGTCGAGTTGAAATATCTTACATCTGTAGGGCTTATTCTCAGTTGGATAAAATGATAAGTAAATATATAAGGGGAAAACTGAAAATTTATGACTTACATTATAAGGTTCAATAATATGGAAATTGTTGTTTTTATTGGTTGTGACGCCATGTTGACTTGTATGCAGATACTAACTTTTCGGAAGAACAAATTGCCTCCGGTATTCTCAATATGAAAATCACTGGATGATTTTTAAGTATGTTTTAACACTTGAAGATAATTTTTAAGTCGAAACATGTAGTGTACAATAAAACTGATTATATTCTAGTATAGATACTGTTTTCTGCGTGTTTAACGGTGTAATCGTTGTAACACGACAGGGGTGAGATTACCAATCCGGAGGAAGTTCAACTTCTAGACAATGATTAAAGAACAGATGGTAAGAACACATTTTGGAACTTGACCATTTTAACCCCTGATCCTTAATTCATGATAATGATGATCATGTAGGAACGGAAAACAATTTATATACGAGTAGTAAGTGAGATTTAAGGTTCTCGCAGCGGTGAGTATGTAGATGGCCATCTTCTGGGATGCACCGTGTAGTCTTGTGGGAATTGACCGACGTTTCAGAGCACATCTGAAACACCGGTTAGTTTCTAAATTCACTGTCCTTCAACTAGTAATTTAGAATCCCCGTAGAAAATTTCACGTAAATCAGTTCAATATTTTTAGAGAACATGTTGACAGATGAGAACTTCTCCATTAAGCACCAAACGCTTAGATGTCGGACTACAAGCAAAGAACGCTGCTGTATTTTTGAGGAGAGTTGAGTACAGTTGCGTAAAAAATTATGAACCTCTGCTACAATATTTCCCATAAAATCACAGCTTCCTATTGGTCCATATCCTCTCTTCCTCTTTCCCATTTGACTTTCTTTCAAGTTCCTTTCTGCCCTTTGTTTCTTTTCTGTTTCTGTTCGTCCGTTACTTCTTTGCAGTATCTGATTACGGGCGTATTATCTTGCAGAGGTCGCTAGTAAACACAAAATATTATGCAAACCAGTGAACTGTAAGCGATCCGCAGACCTAAATAACCTTGCGATTCAAAGCTGCTCAATGATCTTAGACTGCTTTCACTCGTGAGCAACTCAACTGAGCGGCTCGCTGAGCCGGTATGCAGCTCATGCGGAGGCGATAAGCAATTCAGAGTTCGGCTTACATGACCCTCCGCTAGAGTTACCGACTTCACTCAGTCCTTCCAACAACATATATTAGAAGCGTTCATCAAATCATGTTGGAACTTGAAGAAGTCATCATCATCATCATATCCATAGTTTAGCCTATTATAGACTGTTCCGTCTCCAAGGAATGTTCTGTTCGTGTAAATAGGGTACAGTACTGTGCAGTTAAAATTCGTCATTCCAACGTTTCTGTGGGCGTCCTTTGCCTCGTTTGCCTTTAGGTTTGTATTTATACATTTTTTGTGGAATTCTATTGGCTTCCATTCTCTCTATATGCATTAGACAATTCCTTTGATGTTCACATATTGTATCCAACAAGTTAAAAGTTCCTAGTTTGCGTCTAATATCTTCATTTCTTATATGAGATGTTCTTTTATATCCAGCAATTGATCTTACAAATTTCATCTCTGCTACTTCTATTCGTTGCTTTTGTAGTTTGGTTAGAGTCCAGCATTCTGCGTCATAAAGTAGTGAAGGGACTGCCATAATATTGTAAAATTTAAGGATTGTTTTCTATACTGACTTCGCCTAATAAAGTTCTTCTAATGGTTCCGCATAAATGTTGAAATTTGTTTAATTTGTGATATAAATCTTTGGATCTATCTGTGCTAATTAAGTAGCCTAAGTATTTAAAATCGTTGACTTGTTCCTTAGGTACGTTTGCAATTAAAATTTTTGCTCTAGCCACCTCTTTTCCTACAAATGCAAGTATACCTTCGTTTTGTTCGTAGAGAAGTAATAGTAATATTTTATAGTATAAGTATTATAAATAATTAATAAATAGTGCCTATTACAAACAACTTACTGCGGGTTCTTTCCCCACAATGTGACTCACGTATAAATGTGTTGACTAGACTGACTTGATCTGCAGCTCAGTGAGCCGCGTGTGAAAGGGCTCTGGTTCAGTGTCGCTCGTGGTTTGAATTGCTCTGCGTTTTATTACGTTCCACGATGAACGTGAAGGCCAAGGTTGTCTGATGTCAATACTAACAGCAGTGATTATATCAGTAGAAATTAAACAGCATTAGCGGATTGAACTGTTTGTGAGTAAATGACACTGTTAGTGGATAGTTATTTATTGGCCTTCTTTATTCTATGGCTACATGAATATAAGGGTGACATTTGTTTTATTAGTAAGGGAGCAGTGTTTAGTTCTTGGTGGAGATTGGTTTGAATTTGATGTGTTTTAGGTAAACTATTGGATTGGTGGGATAAAAATCAAAATAATAAATTAAAATTGCTGTATTCCGGGTTGTTATACCGTGTAGTCTGGTAGAAATTTATCGACGTTTCAGAGGTACTTACTGCCTTCATCATCAGGGTGAGTATCGTCGCATCAACCCTGAAGACAGCCATCTTCATAATCAACACTGTATGCATCTGAAATCTTACAAAAGTATAAATATTTATTGTGAGTGAATTATATATATTTTATTAGTGGTAAATTAAATATTTGGTCAAATATTGAGTAAACAGTGTCTTCTGCGGTAGACGTTATAGTTTGATACTTTAAACGTTTACTGATGAATCTTCAGAACTGCAAACTGCTTAGTTCTGTTTTACAAATCATGAATCGGTTTAATTTTTCAACTAACTCAAGTGTGATCGATAATTTCTAAAAATTGTTTAAAGGAATTTCATTTCGTGTATTTTGTATTTAGTTACAAAAGTGTAAATTCTTTGTCCCATTTATCCGTGTTATCATTGTGTTAATTGGGAACATGAGATAAACATATAATTAATTTCCGGACGGTAAACCTGAAAGAAAATATCTGGGTACAGATGGAAGGACATATTGAAATGAACCTTAAAGAAAATATGGTTTGAGGATGTCGATTGGATTCATCTGACTCAGGATGTTGGGCCCTTCTGAACACTGTAATAAACCAAACTGTATCAGAAACGGGATTTATTGACTGATTGAACTACTATCAGCTTCTTAAGGAGGACTGTGCTCCATTCAACTGGTTAGTTTGTTCTCAGTTGTAACAGGCCGACTTTTGTGAAAATTTTCATTTATAACTTACTTACACTTGGTTTAGGATGTAAACAGTTTGACCATTTAATAACTATAGTACAGTCTCACTGTTCTGGCTTGTAGCTGGAATGTGTTCTTTGTTTTTAGAACAATTAATAAAGGCTTGATATCTGCAGTGGTCGTATCAGGAAGGAAATTGTGATTTGGAAAATATATGAACGTAAGCGATCGAAAAATGTCCCAAATTGTTGTTAAATGATAGTTGGCGTTTGGGTTTGTAATTCGAAACGGACTCCTCCAGCGTTGTACATCGAAGAAGACATACACATTACACGTACATCGCGAATCTGTAGATTCGACATTCATCAGAAGTAAAAGGCAAGTTGATCAGAGGAGCTGGAGAGGTATCAGATAAAGAAACATATTGTCCACATTGCAAACATCATTTTCCATCTGAATTACTCTGTAATTTGCTGTTTCAGTTCCAAAAGCGGTAATGTCTTTGGATTACATAGTATATGCGTCTTCCTTCTGCCCAGCAAGCTAGTAGTGACGTAGGCGAAGCTCACAATTGGTCACGCGTACTGTTTGAAGACTTTATGTAAGTTCTGAGGCAACCTGGAGGATAAATTTTAAACTGGTCGTATGCAAATAAATTTGCGAAAAATAATGTTTATAAATCTGGATCAGTGCGGTGTTAGGTGTTGGTTAGTTGGAAACTTCCCCATCCCTTCCTTGAAATCAAATATCTGTATGGCCTGTTAATAATTAATTTCAGATTCCTTCACAGGATATTTTCAAACTGCTGTAACGAACACAAAAAATATTAACATTGTCATTGTTTCAAATTGCCTTGGTTCTACTCAACGAGATAAATTTAATTTTATCCTACAGAACCTTTTTTACAAGCGAGAACCCTGTAACCATACGTTGTGTTATGATGCAGCAGCCCTCGGGTTTACATTGCTTTGTTTCGGTCAGAATCAAAAACATAAATAACCACCAATTAAGTTCTAACTACTGTTATACGTCATAAAACAGCATGTGTTGAATAGTTATGAGAAGGCAGATAGCAAAATTCCCTTCTTCCTTCGCCCACCGATAGTCCTCTGTGATGTACCGAGCCGCCTGCATTTAATAAGCTCTTTTACTCCCTATTATCTTCATGATTCATTCCTCAGTCATCCTTTGAAAGTTAACTGTCCAACTCGTTAAGAACTTTCTTGATTGTAACAGACTCTAAGATTCGTTGTCGTTCAGAACACCCGCCATTTGGCTATAATCTGAGTCAGATGAATTAAGTTCACAAAATTCACTCCAATGTTCTCTTAGATATTTGTATTTCATTATAAGTTCGTTCTGCCATCTCCGCGTGGTCCTAAGAACTAACATAACTTGGAAGGGGGTGATTGGATTATAACCAAATCATGTATAGTGATTATGCCACAGGAGGTTCATCAAAATCAGTTCTTTTATAATTTATTACGATGGATAATAACCAACGTGAGGCATGCTTAAGTCATGATGATATTATTCACGATGATGTCTTCGCCGGCGAAGTCAACGAAACGGATAACTGGACGAATTTTTATGAAATTTAACATGACGTTAGGAAGTTGGGGACTACTCAAAACTGTCTTCTAGATTGTAGCCCCGTGTAGACTGGTAGAAGTCAACTAACGTTTCAGAAGTTTTTGTTGCCTCTGCTAATCGTCCTGATGATGGTAACAATTTTAGGACATTACAAGGCGTCTTCGAAGCGGAAGTTCCAGCAGTTGGTATAAAGTCAAAACCACCGTGTATGGACTGTGACGAGCCGCCACTGACGTCTTCCGAGGCGGACTCATCGTTATCTGTTCCCGTAGTGCGGGCGTGCGGACTGGCATTATCTGTAGGGATGGTAAGGATTTATACCTTGCTCAACACCTCCAGTTCAGACCGCGCGCTGATTTGCATGACCCAGATAAGCGAAATACTTAACTTCCGCAGAAAACTTAACGCATTTATCTTGTCTGAATATCTCCAGTTCATGAGGCTACCGGCAGTTATATAGAGAAAAGCGATTTAGCGTCGAATTATTGCGTACGGTATAAGATATTCATTGGACCTATATTGAAAGTGAAAGTTCATCTTTACAGTAAATCCAGACCTTTGGGTTAATTCCAGAACACAGAGTTCCTTAAATTGCTGGTAGTCACTAAGCTAGCCGAGTAGCCCAATTACAATGTTCTTATTAAACTCCCATTATCCATCACCCTGCTCTTGAGAACACGCCACTGGACCGTCTCCTGAGAAAGTTGAACGTGTTTGAATTGTGATCTGACGAGAATTTTGCCTCTATCCGGTAGTAAAAATGTTTTGATTGCTAGATCTTGTATCGGCTTCATGAGGTTTATTGCAGATCCAAATTGAAGTCAGTAAATTTTACAGACCTTGAATAAGAAAGGTTCTAGGGACTTCTTCAGAGAATAGAGGTTTGGTATTTGGAAATATATGTGAAATTTTGAACACAAAGTTTAATATTCTTAAATTAATCACTACCGGATTTTACTAGTCTTGTTTTCTGATTTACACTCCTGGTACGTCCAAAGCTAGAATATTCTTACGATGTAATAATTTCCGCCCATAAGATTAATGTCTGGCTTTCTCTTTTCTCTTGTTTTTTTTTTTCGTTATCTTACCTCAATTGGAGAGTGACTTGAGAGAAATGCGGAATCACAGGGATAACTACTTCCTGTAGGCCATCTCCAATTCGGACAACATCTTCGCATTTACCTAATGACGAGAAAGGGGGGCGTACTTTCAAAGTGTTCTTAAATAGAGAAAAAATTTAGATATGAAATTCATTAGAATAATTTTACCTCAGCTCATTTCTGAAGACGTTATCTTTCCTTCTCTCATCCATCTCTTATTAAGGATATGCAAATTGTGTTCGGGACTTTGTCTGACCTGGCATCATGATCATTATCGCAGTGACGTGAACGCGCATCCGGATATAAAAGCCGAGGCGCTGTATATTCAGACGAAGTTAACTTGATTTTGTCCGGGCTTCTAGTTGGCTTCTTAAACGCCCAGGACAATAACCTTAAGCTGCAGGTGAACCAATGTGACTAAAAGGTTTAAATAACTACCATGAACCGTTAAAACGTTTCATGAGGATGTGAATTTTGTTTCGCGAATGTAAATTAATTATCATATCTAACTCCAATAAACCCTGCTCGTGTGAAGATAATTGTCTTCTGTGATGATGTGTCGTGTAGACTTGTATAAATGTAGAAATTTACAGAATTTTCAGAGGTACTTACTGCTTCTATCGTCATGATAATCACCCTGATATTTCCTGCTGTGAGAACACAAAATTTCACCTTCTTCCTAGTAATAAAATTACATGGCATAGAGTCCGTCTTCAAGAGTTTATAATCGCGTATTTGTTTAAGAGATTTTCGAAATTTTATAGAGACCTAAGGTTCATTACCATGTTCAAAACAATCCACTGCTAGTCCTACCCGGAACCAGACGAATCCCCACCCCTAGTTTCCTCGCACCTCGTCGTCTAGAAATTAGCTTTCTAGCTCATATTCAAAACTTTCCTGGTTAGACGTCCAACAAAGTAATCTCATCTATATAAGCAAGTGCTGATTCGTAGTTTTGTTATTTTTTTAGTAATCGTTTGCTATTAACAAGTTTTGAATCTCGTGGAATAATATATAATCGTTTCCAAGGTAATGCTGTTAAGGGATTTTGAGTTTTGCATATATCTGTATAATAATTGATTGTAGTTGTGATTATTTGCTGTTAAAGAATTTTTAGTACTTTGGGATAATATTATGACTAGATATGTTTACTGATTTTATCTTCCTCGTCAATTTTGACGGAAAATGTACTAGGATTGGTATAATGAGTCACTCTGTGTCAGAAGTCTTTGCGGAATCCCTGAAATGTGTTTGGCTCATTCTGAACAATTTAGATTATCTTCTGTATTACGTCACCAAAGAGTCATGTAGGTTGTTTACCGACGTTTCGGAGAGACGTGCTTTTTCCATCTTCAGCTTCGAAGTGTCATATAACGTGATATCACTAGGAGGGAGTGACCTGTCGCTCAAGAGAAAATTATTCTAATTACAATATGTTTAAACGTAACTCTTTACATAAAAATGTAACGGATGAAATTTTAATTTTCCAGGGTGCTTCTGCGACACGGTGAGATCACAAAACGATTCTAAGAAATTTGCTCCTTTATATTCTACCCAATTCCAAGTGTCTAGTCTATAATTAACGAAATGTTTAATTGCAAATTAAGCCATTGAGGCTTAATTTAATTAGTATAAAGACTTAATGGTATATAAATCAGTAGAATAAATTGTTTATATGTCAGAAAGTAGCCTGTGGCCGGAAATTACAAAGCGTGCTTAGGGTTAATTTGAAATGTTTTGTGCCAGCAAGAATTATTAATCCAGTTCCAACAACGAGTTCACTAGTCCAACGTTAGTCAGTTGATAGAGATCACGAATTTCTACACATTATATAACTCTTCTGTGTTTCGTGTAAGCCTAATGAAATTATAATATTATGATTGAATAAAAGCTCGTATACGGTTTCCGTGTAATATTATTAATAATACCTTAAAATATACCACGGTATTTTCTGTTAATATCCTCCCAATTTATTATAAACAGTATTTATTACATTATATTTGACTTTGCCTAACGATATTTGATACATCATCGTGAAATAGAGATACATACCATACTAATTAGTTTTGTGGAAAATGACACGATGAAGTGAATGTTATTGTGTGACGAGTTAACAATAATATCGACTCTCAGTAACAAACAGCTAAACCGTATATAATATGCTATGTAAGTTTAAGTGTACCCTGAAAAGTAATTAATGTCATGTCGCAAGGCTTTCCTTAAAAAAAGTTATACCTACTAAGATGATCAATAAATTTCCTGCCTTTGTAGAACAGGAATGTTCGTTGTCCTCTTCACAAAAGCGTTCCATTGGGTTCTGGTACGTTAGTGGAGGAGCTGTGTACTTGAGGTGGCAAGGTCAGTGTATTTGTCTTGTTTGGGCTTTCAGTCCGATTAGCTCCTTGTCCTTCCTGGAGGCAGACGAAACATTGTAATATCGTACAAGTGATTCGCTCCTAGCCTTTCCCTTGAAAATTGCACGGCCAAAAACCAATACGATCTCGAACTCTTCCTTTTACATCTATTAAAATTCGTCGTTCACTATTCACCTGAGCTATTGAAAGTGTCATTAAATAAATCATAAATAAGATAAATGAAACATTAACAAGTCCTGAACGAGATTAGAAACCGCATTTTGTTAGGTTAGGTTTCTTTCCATTCAATTTAACTGCAGACCTTCGTGTTTGACACTTTATTCTTCCCCTTTTCTTCAACTCCAGAGTGTTTGAATACAGACATTTTATCCTAACTCGTATGAAGTAATATGTAACGTATGTATGTGTTCTTAGTTCATAAATGAAGTTGCCATATTGATGGCCGTCTTCAAGTCACTTGAACCTTTTTGTTGTTGAAGAAGATTGAAAGGAACAATTGAAAGCTGAATCGACTGTACCACACGCTCGATACGTGGAGACTTTTACCTGGCTGAAACTAGGCGGACAGGGGGCCACAGAAATCAATAGTCGGCAGCTATAATAGTAACCACTTTAGTAAGAAAACATTGACTCCTGTCTGAGCTTTGCCTTATACAATCACATGACAAGTTAGGCGTAATTATTAGTCACGACATAGGGTTAATCCTGGCTAAACGATTCCGTTAGTATAATCGGTCACGCAGCGCGCTACAATGATGGCACATTAAATTACTAAAGCACCAGAAGACAATGTGTTTATGTGTATGTTTCTTTTTACCCAAACTTACAAACCAATCGAGTGACTTTTATTATACTTGGATTGTTCCACTGGAGGTTACCTAACCTATTTTCGTGTATCAGTTTATCAATATGGCAGTAATGCGAATTTTTTTGTTTAGAGTGACATTATGGTAACTTGTATAGGGAATTTTAATTTTTCATCATATTGTACAAGTATCAGAGAGAGAAAAATGTTTTATGGTAGCTTTGTAGACTAGTGTAACAAAATGTAAGACTTGAGGTTCTCACAGCGATGAGTATGAAGATTTCCGTCTTCTGGGTTGTTGCGCTGTGTGGTCTGGTCGATGTTAACCAACGTTTCAGAGGTCATACTGCCTCCGTCATCAGAGTATGAAGATTTCCGTCTTCTTGGTTGTTGCGCTTTGTAGTCTGGTCGATGTTAACCGATGGTTCAGAGGTCATACTGCCTCCGTCATCAGGGCGATGAACCTCTGAAACGTTGGTTAACATCGACCAGAATACACAGCGCAACAACCCAGAAGACAGAATTGTTCATACTCTGATGACGGAGGCAGTATGACCTCTGAAACGTTGGCAAACATCGACCATACTATACAGCGCAACAACCCAGAAGACAGAAATCTTCATACTCTGATGACGGAGGTAGTATGACCTCTGAAACGTTGATAAACATCGACCAGACTACACAGCGCAACAACCCAGAAGACAGAAATCTTGTAACAAAATGTTTGCCATGAGAGATAGACTATAAAGACGCAATTGCGAACCGTTTTACCTAGTCATGATAAATTTATTATTGTTATAAAGTCTAGGACTAAATGTACTCTTAACTTAGTGGTCATTTTTAATCATATTTGACCGAACGAGTGTACCGTTTGTGGGATGAAGAAAATATTTCAAATTAAGTTCTGATATTGGTGATTGTGGTAGCAAATATTGTAAACGAGATTATGATGGTGCCTATGGTGGTGTCTCGCGGTGTCTGCGTTTGACGGAAATCTGGAGTCAAAGGTTTTTTCGTGTTTTTTTTACAATTCGCAGGAATCTGGCTTCAATCGCAGTGAAGAAATTTTCAGATTCAATTTTCTTTATAAATAAATTTTGTACTTTTAATCCGATTTTGAAAGACAGAGCTCCAGTAAATTCTGTTACTGTTCAACACAGGAAAATTTCTTCCTCGTAAATGTTTATGGAACGAGACAAATTAGTAATATTATGTACAAAACTTTATGCAATCATTTAAACTTTGTATAATCAGTATTATTTATTACGTTAAAAATTTAATACGCATTTGAACTACAAGACTTGAAGTTTATGTACGGCGTATGACTATTCTGAGTGAAAATGTGCCCTATAGTAGCCGCCAGGCGTTGATACCTTTACTACGATGCGTGTTCTGAGCTGTCTTCACTCGCCCGCGTTTCGCTGTCTGTGTTGTAACCCTGAAGCATGCAATTTGGCGTCGATTATGTTTATGTGAGTTTGAAGCGTTCAAATAAAAATGATAGCCAGAAACTATTCACTGAATTTTTCCTGCAGCAGCCGACTCTCGACTTTTACTGGGTATTACAAGATACCACGGACTTTATACCTTATAGTTTAAAGGCCTACTTCTCCGATTTCTTAGACCAGAACAAAAGAGCTTGGCACTCCAATAAAGGTTATATGTCTCGACTTACTTAACGTCATGTAATCTATATAAAATTCAATACCGAAACACTGAACTGTTGTCAGCAGTGGGAAGAAAGTGTTTGTTCGTCACAATAATATCGCATAGCCATAAATACACAATGAACCACGTCGAGTATTTGATCGACAGTAACAGTGACGTTCGATATTCGTATACTAACAGTTGGAGTGGCATACTGTTCCTTACCTTTCATATTTTATAAGAACAGGCAGCCAGCCAGCATGGCTCCCTGATAACTTTAGTATTAAAATAATTGGCAAGTTTCCATGGGTACGAAACTAGCGCCACTTAATACGTTTTTATTTTTTCAGAGTTGTGTGTAAATGAACGTCTTCAAAATACAGCGTGTTTTAGAATGAATGTAGGTGGCTATATTTGTTTATATTTGGTGTATCAGTTACATCAATAAAATAACTAGTTATATGTAGAGGAACACTTCAAGTTCCACACCTATATGAAGGACGTCATTTATTGACCACTGCAATGCTGCCGTATTTATTAATGTAAAATGGCGTCGCTACTGTTAACCGTCAGTGGCCCCAACTTAGAGAAGAATTTTTCGCTCTGCTCTTCCTACAGGATTCGGCATCACCACATTTCTGCTCCCCGTGAGAGCGATTCTCGATAATCAGTTGACTGAAATTAGCAGACGGCGTGGGGGACGGACACCTTGACCACAAAACTCCCCAGACCTGTCACTCCTTCATTTATTTTTCAGGGGTTTCATTAAAGTTGCTTCTACAGACCACCAGTTCCAAAATCCTTGCCAAAGATGCGAGACCAGATTTCAAATTCTTACATAAAAATCGCTGCAATGCACGTGGGAGGAATTTTATTATCTCCTAGACATTTATCTCGTAAATTAAAAGAATGAACTGTTACTGTTCACCACACATCGTCAATTTTGTTTCAAAACATTTGTGTCACAAAATGCACGATATGCAGTGAACAAGGTCTGCTACAGGAAGTTCGGTCGCTTATTTCCACCTGTTTGGTTTTCAGTTAGACTGCGTTGTGTATATATTCAATCACTCCACACTTCAATCGCACTTGCAGGCAAGGCGTATCGCAGACAGAGCTCGCGTGTAATCATATTATTGAGTGTACACAACTCCAACTCTGAGCCAACAGCGCAAAGTGATTTATTGGTCTCGTTCGTGACTGCACCGCTTGGAGCGCTAGCACACTGTCGACTTGCAACACATGTCTCTTGCTTCTTTTAGATCATGTATTCGAATCCCACGTATGTACCCATGTTTGATCTGTTGTAGCGGTTCATATGGCTTCGTGGGAGGTGTGGAGTTTGAATTATGTCTTCCGTCCAACCGATCTGATTGATGTTTTCCGTGGCTTAATTCAGTTTCTCCATACAAAAGCCTGGGCAATGTGTCAATATTGTTCACTGTTACATGTCTTAGGGTTTACTTGTTTATTCTTGTAATCATATATTTCGTATTACATCCTATTTGACTACATTAGTCGATAAAATAACCTAACGTCTGACAAATATTGTTGATGAGGTTTGTTAAACTTCATTTTTCTTTCACAGGAAGATTTTAGATGGAATCTGTCGTACATATAACATTGTTAGTATTTGTTACGATGTCCCCTCTGACAGATGTTAGCAGTGGCTTTACATTCGTTACACTACATTGATTTTAATTATTACAGTAGGCTTACTGAGTAATTCTTTATTTTCTTCAGCTTTTAGGCAATACGTCCTCTGGTGTGTTCAGATTAGAAATGAACTTGAGACTCACTGCGATCAAGTCAATGTTGTCTTCTGGTTGTGTTGCTTGTAACATCGTAGCACGACACCAGCATTTATTTACCCACAAACATGGAGAATATCAATCAAAGCTACTTCTTCAGTTGTGACTTCATAGATAATCTCTGTTGGGTCGAACGCATTTCATGCTACAAATTTATGAAGTATGGCCTTCCGACTAAATGTCTGTTTACGTAAATTTTCCACTTTGCATTTACGTTTTGTCTTATCGTGCATTTTTCTTTGGTGTCCGGCATTTCCCCGTTTTCCCCTACTGTTGGACACGATATCGCAAAAGCTACTTGTTGTTAGTGCTTATTTTAAACGGTTTTGTGCTCGTAGTCCATGATAGCCGCTATTGTGTTGTTAGACTAAAGGAATGCTTGCATGTAGTGTACAGGTAGATCATAACATTAGAATCTGCCATGTCTCAATCAGACTGCGTCACATGACAAAGAAACTTAGTAGGTATGAGAGCCCCCTACAGATCTGGGTTGTTGCATGTTAGCTATACTACAACATCTCAATCAAGTAAAAAGCGGTACATGAAAAGCGAGGAGGGGAAGAAAAAATAATGAACGAGTTCGTGGAGACCAAGTAAGTTCATTGTTCAGCCCAGCGCGGTCGGTCCATTGTGTTTTGTTGTGTCCGTTCTGCAGTGGGAGCCGAATCACGAAACCTGCTGTACGCTTCTTGTACCACCATTTTGCTGATATTGATTTATCAGAGCGGCTATTAAAGCCAATTTGCCAACGGTCTGAACGCTTTTTAGAAATCTTTAGGATCCTCAAAGAGAAGCAGAAATTCACGCGACTCAGCGTTACGAACCTGTCCCGGAAATCAACGAGCCTTGCTGACGCACTCAGTGTCTGTGATGACGAAATGTAAAGAAACGCTTGTGTTAATACTGCGAACAGAATCAGACCATCTTTACTTCGGACCAAACCGATCCTCTGAAACAACATATCTCATTACTTGTTTATTAGTTGTAAGATTTGAGGTGTTTACGGCGGTGAGTCTGAAGATGGTTGTCTTCTGGGTTGTAGCGCCGTGTAGTCTGGTAGACGTCTACCAGACTGCACGGCGCAACAACCCAGAAGACAGCTTTTTAGTAGTTGTGTCTTGTTTTGTAGAGGTTTCAGGATGTAATCTTGACAAAGATGGCGGTTGTACTGGATGAGAATTTTCGTGGTTTTCGTCATAAACCTGTTGGATAGTAACATTAAATAAGTCATATTTATTTCGTTTAACTACGTTCTAAATTATTTCAAAACCTATGCTGTATTTAACGTACAAATAAGGCAAAATTTTTGTAAATATATTATTGTACTTTGTGGTTTCTTAAAATTAGGTTAACCAAAATACATTTTACTGTGTCCACGATGGAGAGATTGATTCTTTAACGATTCCACATTAACTTTTTATTGTTTTGTAACTGTACATATGCCTAATGGATAGTTTGTAGAAGAGTTAAACCAGTCAAATGCAGGAAAAACAGATATATTTATTTATGTATGACATGGCACAAAATCAATACGTTTGGTTCGTAACACCGCATTAATATAGGGCAGTTGCTCACCAAAGACTAATTATCTCAATCTGATCTCCACAGCAAGTACATAGTATGACGTTTCCGACTGTTGTCATAAACTAAACACCAAGCCGATTAACACACTAACGGTCTGACTCGAATTCTTGACAAAACTATTTCAAACTTTGGTCGAAAATCGATATCCTGGTATTTTTCACTACCTCAGAGTTCTATTAGTGACTATAGCGGTAACATATTGCTCTCGACTAAATATATTCAACAGCAGAAACTCTTATTGTGTAAAATATTATCTTGGTATATATGAATATGCGCGGTGTGAGGCATGGGCGTGGGCGTTGTTCTCTTGGATCCACTCAAGTTATGGAAGTTTGTCGGCGTCTTCCTGTGTTATACTGTCCTGCGTAGGTAGAGGTCTTGCGACGTGCTCATCATTCGTCCACGGAGTCCTACCAAATGTCGAAACTCCTTCACAATTTCAGTAGTAATTCTGAATTTAAACAAGCAATATGGACGTAGTCCGCAAGAGTATAAAGACGTTTAATACATTAATATTGAAATCATTCTAACAAGAACTTGAAAATAATCGTATGACAGCCATGATTGCAAATTATTCCTTAGAGACATAGACTTAGGCTATGTTATTTACGTTGTAGTAACCAACTAGCTCCATCCAGTATGATTCTTTCTTAGAAGCTAGTAGTCATCACAAGAAATATTTCAGCTTTTATGGAACCAGAAGTTTAATTATTGTGTTTTCGAGAGGTAGAAAATATTTCGTAACATGGTAAAGATTCTGTCGACTTTCCGTACTCTTATTCTCCACGATCGCTTCCTTCCACATCCTTCCCAATTCATTATGCACTATCATCCTCCCATTCGATGCTGTATAGTCTGAGCTACTGAAAGAGCATATACTCTCCTCATCTACAAGCTGCGACCTTTACTAGGATACACAAATATACATTTATGTGTGAAGATAATCGGAGACATCTTATCTTTGCTTGGTAGTGTACACGATACATTCGCTCTAGACGTAACCTTTCATGTTCTAGGCATTCCCTAGGTGATGTAGGAACCTAAATTCAACAGTTAAAGACTTCTAAACCCATGGCATGTGCAGTTAACATGGCTGCAGCTAAGATACATTTTCGATGTGCCCCGAGCTACAAATTAATCTGATTTTCCCTCTCGTATCATATTAAGTAATTATTGCGTAAGTCCTCAATGTTTTCTTGGAAATTGTGCAAACCTGCAACAGTTCCTGAAGGACGATCAATAGACAGCAGTTGCACTGCGTTCCGAGTTACCTAGAGATAACATATCTGTTTTGTAACTTAGCATCGGTCCTCTGAGCGTCTGACGATATTGATGCTGAATATTTGGCCAATAGCAGCAAGGATGCACACTGCGCTTGCGTATGCGAACTGAAGTAGATGAAGTCCACCCTCCCCCTTTACTCAAAGTTGCTGCGCTTGTCGCCATCTTGTGTCATTTAGAGACTGGCATCAATTTGCTACTATACAAATAATAGGACCATAAGAAGGCATTGATTAAACAGAGGGGGGACATGAATTAATGACAAACTAAGGCTATGTTCAATGATGATAATGATTATATCGCTGTAAAGACTTAGGACATGCGAGTCCATGGCTGTAAATGTTATTATAGACTATGCATTTTGGTCTGCCCGCGGTGGATTGATTGAAGTACTGGGTTAGACAATAACTGGGTGGTCCTTCGCGATTTAATACGCCATCAGCGTGGCTAAAGAGTGTGAGACACTGAGATACATTAGCCAAAATTGGTGGTATTTGGGAGGTCGGTCTACCCAGATACAGGTTATTTTAATTTAGGTTTTTCAGACTTTCGCTGAGTCTTTTGATGAAAACACCGCTTCCTTCCGCATCCCTTCTGATTCATCGTTTGTAAGGATATTGTAATATGTTATTCGATGCCCTACGCAGTTTACATTAACTGCATGAAGTTCAGTCCTTGAGAACATAACATTCGCTAAGCTAGTCAAAAAAGTTGCTGTCTTTTATAGAACCCCAGATCATTATCATGCTCACAACATGCCCAGTCAAGAGCAAACTATTTGATAATCCGTATATTATATGGTGACGAGAAACGAACAAATAGGTCTAGTATGTTAATTGGAGTATAAATAGACTCGTCTATGAGAACAAATAGGAGTTGGACTTATATAACTCGATTTTGAAACTTGACCAACGTAGTATTGTAACCGGAAGAGTGAGGAGGGAGGGTATGTGAAAACACCCCTCATGGTCTGACTGATGACACTACGAAAAGAGTCAGGACGTTTGTCCGTCACGCATATCAGGCTGCGTTAGACTTTTCTAAACACAGGTGTCGCTAGTAGGCGGCTGACTGAAATTTGTTTATGATGCTTGCTTTAGGTTTTATTTTTAATATTATTTATATTCGGATCTGGGTCAATACGTACATATTACACTTATAAATCATTAAAAATCTATGCATTAGTGCATTCATGTCTGTTATACGCAATTGAATATGATTTTAATCCCATATAATGCAACATGTTACTTATTTATTATATCTGTCTTCTGAAATAAATGTATATGTCTCCGTTTGGTTGTAAATATTCTATGATTTTATTAATCGCGGTTGAATGAATTATGACATACGATAATTTCTTTGTCTTGTTGCCACATGTTCTGAATTTATTCTGCCAAAGGCTAATGATTCTCTATTTTGCCGGCATGCTCCTTTGCGTATTAAGTATATTTGATGTTGAAGTGTCAATTAGTATATAATTTCCATTCCGTTGTCCACACGTGTAATATCCTTTCTGCACTGTGTGATGGTTTTGTCGGTTTACCCAAGCATAATATGATAATGCTGTTTAATTCTGTTTCTGTGACATATTGGTACCACGGCTTATCTGATTCTTTAAGACGAATGTTGACCGATTTGTTTCGTTACATTATCATGCATCGTATTAGTTGGGATCTTTGTGGTAGAACACTGCTTCAACTCGTAATATGTGATGTTGCTTCATGTAGACTATTCTTTTTTCATTCTTCGTCAGAATTAAATGTTTAATCTGTTACTGTTTATTTAAGATAGTTTTCGGTGCTTACAACTCGGTCTTGATTGGATGTTATTATTATTGTTATTACATTTATTTACCATTTTGCAGGGTATTTGCTTCTGTGTACAAGAGTCAAACTTTATTTTTGAAGTAGATAGTGCAGCAGTTATTTCTGAAAAACATTTTGTTTTTTAATATATGTTACATGCATTATAGAGATTTCGTATTCGGAATTATTACATATTTTACATGAGCGTCTTTCGAATGATGTATGATCCTATAATGGCGGTTTTCTGAAGTTCCCTGATGTCGTGTTCGAAAGGGATGTTGGCCAAATATTTTTTGAGTGACTTGGAGACAGTTTCAGTTGCTCCTACAATTATTGGAATTACTTTTGCTATTCTTCTTCTTCTTCTTCTTCTTCTTATTATTATTATTATTATTACAATTTATATCGATCATAACTCTTGCGTAACTTATTAAATATCGAATCAAAGAATTTCGCGAACATTCTTTTCAGAGAAAAATAAAATACTTTTCCTTAAGTCTTATGGTGTTTTGGATAATTGTAAGTTATGTATATCCCTTGTTATTGTTTAACTCCAGATAATTTGGACTGATATTCTTCAAATTTCGACCTTTCTAGTCCGTCTCACGTGTTTCAAAACTCTGTTATAAGAAAGCATAAAATGTTGGCATTTCCGATTTAAAAATCTGTATGCAATAACAAAACAAAAAAAACACTTTCTAGCTTGCATACATTTGTTCTGTGTTCGCTATCCCGCGATTTACAAACTTTTGAGTTACCAGTTTTCGCTACCATGCAAATTTATATCTATTTTCGGTTTATAAACATAATTTTTCCTATAACGAAGAACCAGTTGACTTCCTATTATTGATTCTATATGATTATTATGCTAATAGTAATTAAGGTTTTAAAAAATACAATTGTTGATTCTTTGTTTACATAATTATGATGTAATTATGTACTGTCTCTGCAGTAACCGATGTTAAAAGTAAACACTTCAGCAGTACTTTACAAAGTTAAATAAGTAATAAGTATAATGGAAAGTGATATTGCTCTTATTTATATGATTACATAGTATTGTAGCATACGTTAGAGAAATTTCGGGTGTTGTTCTGGGAGTATGGAACCACTCAGATTTTTTGCATTAAAATTAATGGGAATTTCTTTTTTTATATAATAATTTGATTCATTTATTTAAGTGCTTGACAACAGCCAGATAAGGCCAATAACAGGCAAGCACTGGAAAACAGTACAGGAATAAATATAATATAATAATTATTTTATTTCAATAATAATAAAAGTAAAAATATTACAAACACAAAAAAAAACAAATTAAACTAAATATTTAAATGTTCCATATTAAGTTATAACAACCAATTACAGGTAAACAGAAATTAAAGAAAACAAATTATGATACAAAGAAGAAAAACAAATGAAAAAGCCACAGTAGAAGTGAAATGTCTAAATAATATGAATAAGCGAAATACACTCCTTGTTGAAGATGTCGATGCGCTGACAGACTGCATTGGCAGCAGAAACACCTAGACGAGGGAATGGTCTTGAAACTACGATGAACAGAAAACGTGCAGTAGTCTCTAATGGATCTGGAGAGAACACGCAAGCAAACTGAATCCAAAACGGATAGGTAGCAAATTTTGCCCTTAAAAGTATTAATGAGAAAGAAAGCATCAAGATGGCTCTTCTTCAGGTGGAGAGAAAGGAGGTTTAACCCAACTAATACGTCTTCATAATTATAGTCACTTAGGCCATTAAAAAATCTGGCGTAACATAAAGCTGCAAATTTCCTTTGAATTCTTTCAAGTTTGGTGGAATCAGTGGAAGTAATGCGATTCCAGGCAACAGATCCATATTCAAATTTAGACCGAACATTAATTCAATTCGGTTCAATTAATTTATTTAAGTGCTTGACAACAGCTAAATAAGGCCAATAACAGCCAAGCACTGAACAACAGTACAGAATAAAATATAATATAATAAGAGTAAAATATTACAATTATAAAAACAAACAAATGAAACTAAATATATAAATGTACCATATTAATAATAATAGCAATTCAATTCATAATAATTCACAAGTAAAAAAAGTAAAGTTTGTCCCACTATACGCCATGTAATGAGCCAAATAATATGCCTAAGTAATATAATAATTAAATTAAATCAGTTTAATTATAAAACAATACATAAATAACATACAAAATATAATATTAATACTATCTTATATATTAATACTAAATAAAAACAGTGAACAATAAAAACCAGAAAAACTTACAAAATAAAAAACCTAAAATATGGACAAAAGAGAAATATTTAAATACAATAATTTCCTCAGTTCAACTGTTCATTACAAGTAAATGGGCTAGATAAAATTCATAAGGAAAATATAATGTTCACCTTAATAATAGTTTTCATCGAACGAATTACTTTTGTTAATCGAGAGATCGGTGTAAATGTGAAAGTATGTACGTACATGCCCTTCTACTTATATGCATGTTCTTAATGTGTCACGAGGTACCTGGATGAGAATGATAAGGCAGAGTCCACAATAGGGAGTTGTTACAGCTACTAAGGATTGGTTATACCTGAGAAGGCAAAGAAATGAGTAGTCTGACTCCACACAATCGTTTGGTGCGACAGTTTCCCTTAATGACAATAAACCCATCAATCACTAGGTCCTATACGTATCTCTGTACCGGGAAGGAAGCATTATGAGGCTTGCGGAAGAGATAAGCGAACATAGGAAAGGTGTTTCCGATAACCATAATAGCATAATGCGTTTTCTTTACTCAGAATTCGATAGACAATGGCCGATTCACTTGGAAACTCGTTATGGTTCGACCGGTCTGTTCGCTCCCAAAGCGTCTTACGTGGCGACATTGTTGCTGATAAGAAGCACGTTTCATATTAAACTTAAATACTGCTCAGACTTAGATTTACATTTGTCTAAAACGTTATTGAGCATTTATAATGCATGTAAAAAACTTTGAGAGTTTTGCTACACAATAAAACAAGATTTGTACTAGGTGTAGTGATTTTTTTAAAATCCTGACAATCTTTTTGAATAGCCCTGTATTTTAGACCTATAAAACCAAAAAGGAAACAGACTTTTTAGGGACCTTGCTTGAAAGTTGCGCTATTCAGGGTCTATTGTGTTATTTACCGCTGACCGACCCACATCCCTATTTGACTCGTGTCTGTCCTGAAATTGGAAAACCTCGTGCAAGATTTAAGGTATCGTAACTCATAAGACACATAAAAATGCAAATAATTTTAGATGTTGTAGTGTCAAGTACGAAGATTTGTGTGTCGGAAAGATCAATAAATCTGAGTATGAGCTTCTTGTAAATTAGGGGACATACTGGATCCATATGAACGAAAATTAAACACTTATAAAGACTTTTGGTGTAAACTCCGAACATTAAATAATTATTATCTAAATCTATTAATATTATCGTATATAAAGGAAAGAGATAAATGAAAGAAAATGACCATTTATACAGCTACAATTGTTCTGTTTTATGTAGCATACAAAAACATGATAGAAATATTTGTAGGAAGACACAGGCCCCACAGTGTGGTAATTTGTTAGCCCTGAACTCTGTGAAGTGTTCAAGCGCTCGTCGTGTTTCGGGCGCTGAACGTGTTTGTGCTTTCCCTCTCATACTTCGGCGAAGTGTTCAAGCATCTGTCGTGTTTCGGGCGCTGAACGTGTTTGTGCTTTCCCTCTCATACTTCGGCGAAGTGTTCAAGCATCTGTCATGTTTCAGGCGCTGAATGGGTTCCTGCTTATACTCACATGCGAAGGCGAAGTGTTCTTCGCCACCCATAGCATCGAGAGCTACCTCGGCTTCCATCAGGTGAGCCATTGAAGCACAACATACGAGTAAGTTTATAAACGACATTTTGTTTCACTTTGTTTAAGTAGATTTATGTTGTATGATCATGAAATGTGAGTTTCGACAAATATTAGGCAATATAATCATCCAACATATGTAACCATTGTGCCAGCAGGTAAAAAGAATTTGTAGTTTAAGGTTCGTTTCACAGCGAAACAAGCAAAACCCAAAACGATAATTTCCCACGTGGGAATTCCACGGCTGTCGATTTCCTATCCAGTTACTTCTACGCGTAAAAACGCCTGTAGGTCTTCATGCAATGTGCCCGTCATTTTTGTCCGATTTTAACAAAAATTGTTATGTTTATTGAAATTTTAATGCAATTCATCGGTATAAAATTCGATGAATGTCCGTCGAGCCTTTGAAGTTGTTACATGAAAACAGACGGACGGACAAACAAGCATGGTGAACCACAAAGGTGCTCTTCGGCAAGTCTGAGCAGTGAAAGCATCCGGACACTTGTGATGTGAACCGTACACAAATATTCACGACTCGTCAAAGGGAGGAATGCCAACAGTCAATGAATATAAAACACTGAAACAGAACAGTGCTTCTGTCCTACTAATGTTAGGGACTGCTGCACCTAACTTTAGTGTAGCAGACACCTCCTTGAACAGCTGCCATTTTGATTTAAAAAGCGGTGGGAAGATAACATTAAGACAAATCTGGTGCACAGAGTGTAATAATTAGATGTGGGTGAAATTAGCTAAAAATAGAGACAAATTTAGAAACATGTTGCTAGAGAGTATTAATTTAAACTTCGGTATTTAATTTCAGAGATATGTTAAGCCAGTATGTTTGTTAGTAACTTGATTAGTTAGTAACGAATTTCGTTATTCATTTGGTTATTTTTTTTGATGGATTAGTTTTCTACTTAATTTCCTAACGATAAGTTTGGTTAGTTAATGAGTTGATAATTCAGTATGCCAGCTGACAGCTTTACCCATATCACCGTTAGCGATGATAACTGGTGGTATGGTGAATTTACAAGCGTCTGTGTAGAGGGAGGGTAATTTCTGACTGTTTATTTCTTTCGTAATTTTACAATTCTGTGTTATTTTCTTCTTTTAAGGGACATTTAATGATATTTCCTACGACGGTTGTGCATTATGAATTGGAAGGGATTTGAGAGAAAGTATTCCTGGACTATTTTAAGATAAATTTTGAAATTCAGGTTTGAAATAAAGGTATACTTGAGTCATACACGTGTCCTGTTAGCTCGTTACTGTATGCAGAACTTCAAAACGTGTGTTTTTAAGAAGTAGCTAAATGCCCGGCCTAGCACAAACTCTTTTCTAATGTTACAAATGTTGTGTAAGAACGTCTGTATATTTAGACGTAAACGCATTTGAAATGAGTTTTTCCGTTTCTCTACAGGTCATTAAAATTGAATGGGCTCTAGTAGTTGTCAATAGCTTAGAGTCTCATGCGACTTTCTTACGTGATCCGGAGACATAAAGGGCCCACCTTAACTCGGTAAGGCACATGTTACAATCGGGAACTCCTGATGGAACAGACAAAGAGATGTCGGCTTGAATTCTCATTGTCGTCTGACATTCTTAATGGTCAGGCACGGGAGTTACAGTCTTCAACAGTGGTATTCAACCTTTTTAGTTCGAGTACCCCCTGATATAATTTCTCTTCAACTTTGTACCCCCAAAGTTGCTGGTATATAATTCAAGTTATACATAGTATATAATCTACATCTAAAATAAATTAAATAAATTACATTACTGATTATTCAGTGTTTATCATAATATAATATATATATTTAAATTTCACGTAACCCTAAGATGTCTTCGCGTACCCCAGGTTGAATACCACTGGTCTTCAACAATATAAAAAGAGATCGAACACTGTGACTGAGTTGTTAGCACTCTTCCTTCTTACTGGGGGTTCCAAGTTGAAACCTCACTCCGGACACCAACTATCCCCTTACTGAAGTTGTTCGTGATTTTGCTCAGTTCCTCCATGTAAATACCGGAATAGTAACATTTATAATGAAATTAGGAGCAGGCTAAGACTAGAAAATTCCTGTTATCGTATTACTTAAAATATTTTATCTCCCTGTCTCTTTTTTAACAAGTTTGGAAAGGTGTATATCCATTCTTTGGTGAGGCAGATATACCAAAGATGTTATTCACATCATGCCACATCATGAATGTGATCCGAGGTTAGCGTATTTTGCCGTTCTTATGTTAATGTGGTCATAACCTTTGTTCAAAACAGATTGTTCAACAATTGAACCAAATATTTAGCATTGTTGGAATACAGCGGTGCGAATAAATGACCTGGAATCACAGTTTAAGAATGATCAAAGTCCCAAAACTGACCTGGGGTTGCATTAGTGTAAGAATGATTTAAAATGCATTATTGACTCGGATCACTTTAGTGCAGTAACGGCTTACGTGTTGTGGCGTGAATATCTGCGCGTTCCAAGGAGTGCACCTTTTTAATCTGATTAAATATTATTTAGTTTCTGGTGGAAGTAAGAATATGTCGCCTACAGGTTTGCATGTATACACACACACTAACTAACTAACAAACGAAAAAATGTTGTACGAGCGAAGATGAGTGTCCCGCAAGTTTTTGCGTCCATCCTAGTGCGTGACTTAAAGCTGATGACGGTTTTTTGAGCTTGTTAGTAATTCTGTGTCATGTTTGACAATGATCATTAACCTTCGTGATTATAGTGAGTGTGTTGGGTGGGTGGAGATACGGTGATAATAATTTGGTGAAATAGCTTGCTCCAGCTACTCTGTCAACATGTAAATTAGACGTACGTGGATCATTTCCTGCTGGTTTGCTCTCTACGTAACAGGAAGTGCGCAACAACTGTGTCAAATGTAAACCCGTCGGCCCAGAGCATGTTATTATCATCATCCGGCTTTTGCCTCGTGGACTTAGTTTCCCTGCCTCAAAGCCTGATTCTCTAAGACAAATGTTGATATTTTCATCTCCCGAGATACATTTTCTGATCAGGATTCCGGACCAATGGAAGTATTACTGGATTTATTCCTATGCTACGTGGCGTGTCCAATGCATTTATGTTACTGTAACAGACTTGACAATCCAAGGCGAGATGTTCACATTAAGAAACCTCTCGTCTTGTAGCATAATTCAGTATTAGTCCCTAACTTATTCCACTAATTGTCCATTAATGAACCTAAAGGTTCAAAGAGCCCGCCACTGGTCACTATACTGAGTTACACGTGTCCAATTCACACAGGGGCTGTCAGATCTTTCAGATTGAGGACCACGGTCATTCTTTATCTACTCGCAGGCCACATCTTTATATAGGACGATAATTTATTACAAATTCTACTAAATTAGACCTACTACTGCAAAAAAGTTCACATTCTTTAACAAAATTAGTTGTTTGCTTCAGAACTCTTTCAATATGAAATTAAATTTCTGCTATTGCGATTCGAATTCATTCCCGCAAATGTTTATTACTAAAACGTATCGAAGTTACTTATTTTTCGAATTTACTGAGCTGAACAGATGTTCATATTTACTGGTCAAATACAGTCATTAATATGACGTATTTTCTGACACAGTATTGCAGAAAGTGTTTATTATTATTTATTATTATTATTATTATTTATTTGACTGCAAATGGGTTTTTACCCGGTGGCAGTGGTCCTACAATAAGACACAAAACATAAGACAACAAAAACAATAAGAAACAACAGAACAATGAGACAGAACAAAACAATAAGACACAAAAAACATAAGACAACAAAAACAATAAGATACAACAGAACAATGAGACAGAACAAAACAATAAGACACAAAAAACATAAGACAACAAAAACAATAAGAAACAACAAAACAATGAGACACAACAAAACACATGGACGGACCGAGTGTGGATGGGTCGCAACATTGATTTAGGGTCTATTCTAACATTAACTTTAAATACATTCTTAGATCTTACAAGCGGTGTGTGCCTAAATTATGTTCAATATGATTACTTTATAGCAAAATAATATAGAAATTCTCATAATTCTTCGAGAAATTCAGCTAAGTAAAGAATCCTGCTTTTCTGGCAGCTGAACCCGAAGGGCTAATACCTTTGTCTACAAAGCCTGTTGTAGGACATAACACTGACCCAATTTCATTCAACTTCTATCCTTATCAGCAATCTGATGTCATGCTTCTACTTAATCATGGTCTTCCAAGCTACCATTTTGCAAGTGTTTCCCATCATTATTCCACACGCATTTCACACCTCTCCCAAGCTGGCTACATGTCAGTCATAGATCAGTAGGCCTAGATGTTAGTCTCCTAGGAACAGTAACGCTGTGTAGTC
Organism: Zootermopsis nevadensis; assembly: GCF_977971745.1. Classification (NCBI taxonomy): domain Eukaryota; kingdom Metazoa; phylum Arthropoda; class Insecta; order Blattodea; family Termopsidae; genus Zootermopsis; species Zootermopsis nevadensis. Next base: position 7,370,074 of record NW_028259142.1, read on the forward strand.
TGGTAGAAGTTTACCGACGTTTCAGAGGTCCTGCTTCTTCCATCATTAGGGCGATAAGTAACTTGTAAGTTGATAAACTGCTACCAGACTACACGACGCTACATCCCAGAAGGCAGCCATCCTCGGATTCACCACCGCGAAGACCTAAAATGCTATAGGAAAATTGTAAAATTATCCCTTAATCTGGATTATACGTGGTTCATATATTCTGTATCTCTGTTAATTTATGTAGAATATATATACTGCTGACAGCTATGAACTCTGTCAAGTGCAATGAACAGATGAGTACTTGATTCCGTCTTGCATTTTGTAAAATATTTCTGATTATACACATGATTGTATACCATTTTACTGTAACATTGCTCGTGAACTACAAAATAAAAACTAAATGCTTTTGAGTAGGTTATATCGTCAAGTTTTGTGACCTGTATTTCATAAGTGTTCAATGTGGTACCGTGAGTGGCCCGGCAGATATCGTATATTTATCCAGTTTTAGTTCACGCATCGTTAAACAAATCGAGGTTAAGTGTAGCCACTGCGTATATCCTCCCAGCAAGTTTTAACCAAGTATTAGCTAATGATGGAACGTAAACATCATCATGTATCTCTCATCGCCCTGATGATGGAGGCAGCAAGGACCTCTGAAAATTCTACCAGACTACACGGCGGAACAACCCAGCAGACAGCCATCTTAATGTCTTATGTTTTGTTTCCATGTGCCTCCATTGTAATAAGGCAAGAATTTATAAATGTATTTGCTTATGAATGGCCATGTACCTCATTTTCGTGAGGCGACATTTTGTGATGTGCTGTGTCGTTGACAAATTAGGGTGTGCCACGAGTGAACAAAGGATGCGGGACATTGGACTAATCGACACAGCCTTTGGATAAGTAATGTGGTTAAGCGAAGATTATTTTGGTGTTATCATCTAAGACACTGGCATAGATTTGAATTTCACTTACCAATGGATGGTTTTCAAAATGTCTAGGTTGTCATTTGACTGCCGATGTTAAGCGAGGACTTCATTCCACTTCAAGGAAAAATACATTTATTAGCTTGAATTTAATTTTGGAATCATCCCAAAGGGCCTATGCCATGAAGGACGCGATGTGATGATAAACAATTAATGACAGCGCTGGTCTCCACCTGGTCCTTCATCACAACGCCCCTTCGTAATTTGGGACAAAACCTTGATGAGTTTTCTCATTATCTGCCGCAACTTAACCTCCTTGGTTTTAAGAGTGTAACAAGTATTTTAGGCCTCGGGTGATGTGCTAACAGAACCTGGAGGTTCAACACCGCCATCACCATGGCTCGCCTTATGCATGCACCTCAGACACTTCCATCTTAAATCGTCACAACAGATCTGCCTAAGCTCATCTTAATGTAAAATTATAGAAATATGTAAGAGACTGTGTAAGATTTGAGGTTTTCACAGCGGTGAGTATGAAGATTTCTGTCTTCTGGGTTGTTGCGCTGTGTAGTCTGGTAGATGTTTATCAACGTTTCAGAGGTCATACTGTCTCCGTCATCAGAGTATGAAGATTTCTGTCTTCTGGGTTGTTGCGCTGTGTAGTCTGGTAGATGTTTACCAACGATTCTGAGGTCATACTGCCTCCGTCATCAGAGTATGAAGATTTCTCTCTTCTGGGTTGTTGCGCTGTGTAGTCTGGTAGATGTTTACCAACGTTTCAGAGGTCATACTGCCTCCGTCATCAGAGTATGAAGATTTCTGTCTTCTGGGTTGTTGCGCTGTGTAGTCTGGTAGATGTTTATCAACGTTTCAGAGGTCATACTGTCTCCGTCATCAGAGTATGAAGATTTCTGTCTTCTGGGTTATTGCGCTGTGTAGTCTGGTAGATGTTTACCAACGTTTCAGAGGTCATACTGCCTCCGTCATCAGAGTATGAAGATTTCTGTCTTCTGGGTTGTTGCGCTGTGTAGTCTGGTCGATGTCTACCAACATTTCAGAGGTCATACTGCCTCCGTCATCAGGGCGATGAGTATGAAGATTTCTGTCTTCTGGGTTGTTGCGCTGTGTAGTCTGGTAGATGTTTATCAACGTTTCAGAGGTCATACTGCCTCCGTCATCAGAGTATGAAGATTTTTGTCTTCTGGGTTGTTGCGCTGTGTAGTCTGGTCGATGTCTACCAACATTTCAGAGGTCATACTGCCTCCGTCATCAGGGCGATGAGTATGAAGATTTCTGTCTTCTCGGTTGTTGCGCTGTGTAGTCCGGTCGATGTCTACCAACATTTCAAAGGTCATACTGCCTCCGTCATCAGGGCGATGAGTATGAAGATTTCTGTCTTCTGGGTTGTTGCGCTGTGTAGTCTGGTCGATGATAACCAACGTTTCAGAGGTCATACTGCCTCCGTCATCAGGGCGATGAAGATTTCTGTCTTCGGGGTTGTTGCGCTGTGTATTCTGGTAAATGTTTACCAACGTTTCAGAGGTCAAACTGCCTCCGTCATCAGGGCGATGAATATGAAGATTTCTGTCTTCTGGGTTGTTACGCCATGTAGATTGGTCGATGTTAACCAACGTTTCAGAGGTCATACTGCCTCCGTCATCAGAGTATGAAGATTTCTGTCTTTGGGTTGTTGCGCTGTGTAGTCTGGTCGATGTTTACCAACATTTCAGAGGTCATACTGCTTCCGTCATCATCGCCCTGATGACGGAGGCAGTATGACCTCTAAAACGTTGGTAAACACTACCAGACTACAAAGCGCAACAACCCAGAACACAGCAATCTTCTTGTAAGCGACTTTTGGATTACATTAATGTTTTATGTTTAAAGAAAGCGCCGTCTTACGTTGGCAAAAGGCACTGACCCGTGATATCGATAATGCTGGAGCAGTGATCGATTGATTGAGTGCCTACTGTTTTTGAAAATTTGTCGAAGGAAAGAAGAAATATTGTGATGAAGGCTTTCTGTTGTAGATGAAAATGTTCATAATTCTTTGTTAATCTGAAGAAGTAGGGTTTATAGCAGAGCTTTGACGTCTATCTAAACTGTGAAAATATTCGTAGCAGACCATATGTCAGCTTGACTCGCTGGTTTGGAGTCGAAACTGTGGATGGAAATATGTGGAAGCAATCGACCATAGCCTGTCTTAATATTCTATCTTAGTATTTCTTTGGTGGGACTGAAGAAGAATAAGAAATTTTTTGTCAGATTAACAGTCCTCAGGGCTGATAATCTAAACCGCGGACTCTCGAATAAGAAACCAATTTACTAGCCACTTTATCGTGACCTTTCTATCAACAATGCTTATTTGCGTAGCGTGTATTGTAATCAGGTTATTTCAAATCGACTTACGAGGTGCGATCGGAAAGTTTAAAGACTGCGCCTATAAAAACCCGTACACTTATCTCAGGTATTAAATTCGTCCATCACCCTCGAAGTACGAGGGTCGCTCATTAAGTAATGCCCCACATTTTTTTTCTCAGCCAATAATGAAGATAGAAAAGTGCACTTTTACATGCTTGAGATTTGATGTTTCCCGCGTTCGTGTACGGAGTTTCAAATGATTCCAACCGATGGCGGAGTTGTAGTGAACTGTTAAAATGGCGTCTGTGAACGACTCTCGTTACAAGCAACGAGCTGTAATTGAATTCTTTTTTGCTGAAAAAGAAACTGTGGTGAACATTCATAAACGTTTGTGTGCTGTGTATGGAAGCTGTGCAGTCGATAGGAGCACCGTTGGTCGCTGGGCTAAGAGAGTTAAAGCTTCAGGAAGTGAAGAAACCGAGCTCCGTGATCTGCCGCGCTCTGGGCGTCCTGCCACAGCCACCACTCCAGACATGTTGAACCGCGCGGATGCCATTATTCGTGAGGATCGGCGCATCACAACTCGACAATTGGCCCAACAGCTTTCAGTCAGCAATGGAAGTGTAATTGCAATTATCCGGGCTCTTGCATATTCGAAGGTGTGCGCAAGATGGGTTCCACGAAGTCTCACAGCAGACCACAGGATTCAAAGGAAAACGATTTCTTCTGAATTGTTGGAGCGTTTTGATGCTGAGGGAGAGATCTTTCTGTCCCGGATCATTACAGGTGACGAAACCTGGATACACCACTTTGAGCCGGAGACAAAAAGGCAGTCAATGGAGTGGCATCATCCTCTATCACCGAGAAAGAAGAAATTCAAGTCAACTCCCTCCGCCGGAAAAGTCATGATGACTGTCTTTTGGGACAGTGATGGGGTCATTCTTGTGGATGTGATTGCAAGAGGTGCGACCATCAATTCAGAAGCGTACATTATGACCCTGGAAACCCTCAAGAAGCGTTTCCGACGAGTTCGGCCTCACAAGCATCCAGCAGAAATTTTGCTCCTGCATGACAATGCACGCCCTCACACAAGTCCGAGAACCCGGGAAGAAATCACCAAATTTGGTTGAACGGTGCTGCCCCATCCACCCTCCGACTCCATCTCTTTGGGCCACTTAAAGATGCTATCCGCGGAACAAGGTTTGAAGATGACGAGAGCGTTATTCAAGCAGTGAGGACATGGCTACGTGCACAGGACAAGAGCTGGTACCGGCAAGGCATGCATGCACTTGTTCCACACTGGCGTAAAACCGTACAAGTTGATGGGGACTATGTGGAAAAATAGTATGTGTAAAGGAAACATTGATTTATATTGTCACTAAATTTGAGCCATCTTGAATAAATATGTTCTGAGGAAAAAAATGTGGGGCATTACTTAATGAGCGACCCTCGTAGTTCCCCTGGGAGTGAACACAACGATCCCAGCGCTGCTGCCAAGCCTGGAAGCATCCCTGGAAATAATTCTTTGTCAGCCTGTCAAGCACCATCTGCGATTCTGCCTGAATCTCTTCTATCGTCTCAAATATCCTTCCCTTTAGCTGAATTTTCATCTTTGGGAAGAAGAAGAAGTCACACGGAGCTAAATCCGGCGATCCGGCAAGATCTTTGAGCTCCTGACAAACGAGAAGTCGATTCTGCTTCTGGTCCTCAGACAGGAGCCTTGGCACAAACTTGGCTGCGATGCGTCGCATGTGGAGTTCTTCCTTTAGAATCAGCTCACAGGTCCCATAGCCTATCCCAACAATGTCGCATAAGTCGTTGATGGTACGACGTCGATCTTCGTGAATGGCCTGCCGAATCTTCGTAACATTTTCGGGCGTTGTGCTCGAAGATGGTCGTCCAGAACGCTCGTCATCATCGACAGAGGTTCGGCCATTTTTAAAACGTGAATGCCACACAAAAGTTTGTGCACGACCCATTGCGGACTCCCCAAATGCTTGCTTTAGCATTTCATAGGTTTCCGTAGCCGTTTTGGCGAGTCTTTGGCAAAATTTAATTTGTTCATGAAAATCCGCCATTCCGAAATCGCAGGAGGGTCGGTGTAATGCACTACCAAAACGCCCGTAACTAAGAAACAAATGCTAATTCGATGATGCCGGCTGGCACACTGATTCACTATGAATGTAGGCCTCACCCCCTAGCGGCAGAAGCTCGTACTACATCCGGTTCGCCCTCTATTGATACAGTCTAGAAACTTTCCGATCGCACCTCGTAGAGAGTCCAAATTTATTTGAAAAGGATGAAAACGTACATTAAAATTTATTTGCTATTTACATTTGTTAACCGTATTATTTGGTTTTCTGTATCCGCAGTTTTTATTTCGTGTGCTTATATCTTTAAAATTTTGAAGAGACAGGGAGAGATGAGCGCGTTGGAATTCATCAACGCCATGAGCATCGTAATGCCTTAAAGGTAAAAGTCGGTGAACACAAAATAACATTAAAAATCACATATAATTTCATTGCTTTATTTACGTTACATGAACATGTATCGCGTTTAAATATGACGATGTCGATCTGGATAGTAACACCGTATGGACGTATACAATCATTTCGAAGGAATATGTTGCATCCATCTTCAGAGCTTAATTGAGTTTTAGCTCTGAATATGGAGGCAGTAAATTCCTCTGAAACGTTTAAAAATGCCTACACGTCCACACTGCATTATTACCCTGAAGACCAACATAGATATTTTCATCACTGTGAGAGCTTCGTTTATAATTTTGAACATGTTAATATTTTTTGTTTGTGTTTCGTGAAGCATCGGGCAACTTACGTTTTATACGCGTTAACAGAGGTTACATTTAGCTTTCGTTCTAACACTCGCAGTTCTTTTCAGGAGAGAAATCCCTGCATTTGGCTAGTGATTTCTGTACTTGAAGTTAATAATTTCGTAGACTTATTTCGTGGGATTTTATTAAATACTTTGGAATGAGAAGGGCGCATGTTAGAAACACTAAATTTTTAGAAAAATAAGAAAACAGTGTACAATGATCCAGAGAACCTTAAATTGGTATAATATTTGTCTTTGACATATATCCTTTTCATTCTAACACAATCATTTTTCTTAATTTCATGAACGAATAGCGTGATTCTAATACGTTATACTTTTCACAGAAAAAATAAAATTATTTTTTTTTAAAATTTGAATTTAAGATAAAATTAAATGATATTCCCTTTCCGTTGTTTCATAGTGCAGACTAAAACAAATTACACAGCTCGTTCTTGTTGGGGTGTCATCGTACTGATTTGGCTTGCAGATGAAGGTGCAAGGCGCTACCGGTCACTGAGACCAGCTTCCTTATACCGGAAAGACGAAGCATTACATCCTGAGAAGTATAATTTAATTTCACGCAGTTCGTGTTAATTCGCCGCACTATAAATTTGATGTTCACATATATCTTCGGGCCGCTTTTAATTACGTCTGTGCCTACACTTTCTTACCGCCGTCTCAATAATGTTGTTTTATGTTTTAAGGACTTTATGTAAATATTTATGACTAAGATAATTACTTTTATATTTAATCAATCCGTTACTAAATTAAATTTCGTAGACTATTTTACGTTGACTTACTAAATATAATAAATGTTTGTTTACAGTGATCGAAAAGTCATTTGACCCATAATAAAATATTTAATGATGGTTGGAATTCAATGAAATTTGATCGGATTAATAAACACGATATCGCTGTGACTATACGAGATCTAACGCAGCCCACGTCAAGTTATAACCTGCTTGCGCCAGTCTGAGATTTACCTATCAACAGTCGAGTTAAAAGGATGTCTTTTCCACAAGTGCAATGACTGTTCATTGTCGAACTCTTCCTGGCATCTCGTTGGTGCTTAACTTTCCAGAATGGGTTAAGAAATACGTTCCCCGATTCTCCTGTTCCGAAGAAATCGAGAATATCTCGTCTGTTGAATCGTTTCCGTGATAGAAGAGCTCTTCAGCAGGTTATTAAATATGAAGAAAGGAGTAAATGCATGTATCAATGTGTGTGGTTGGCATTTCCAACACTTAATGTAAAATTCTTCCTGATTTCAATGTAATTTGCATTTTAACAATGTATTAAACGTTCAAATTATTTTAGTGTAAGGCTAAAAAAGAGAACACAAACTTGAATAAAAAATAGTGATAATAATCTTCCGTATGAAATACCCAGTTTGTGTTTGCTTGTGCTCACAGATGAATTATTTAAATGAGCACAGATGCTGGGAAAAACACAATTTATATAATATGTATCACGGTTTATATTTGTCATTGTATTTCTGGTGTAGCTGGAAGTTCTGAGCATTTTTTTGTATTTTTACCTTTAAATGGCGAGAGAATCATAGGAGACAAATATAGGAGGGATGGGAAAATTACAGGAGAAAGGGGAGGAGAAAGATAAATAGGTAAATGAAATTTCGACGTTACAAACTCATTTTCATCTAAATTTTCAAAAACATTTACTCCAGTCAGTTGGTCGACCTTCTTTTTAAAATGATACAACGATTTAATGATCCTTGCGTCACCTGGGTACGACGTAGTAAGTCCCAGCTCGGCGAGAAAATGTAGCCCTCTTTGTAGATCTTCTTTTTTAACTTGAACATCGAAGATGCATTCTGAAGCTTGTAGGGACAGAGACAGGAATATAGTACATTTCCGATTATCCGGCCTAAATCGGACGGGAAAAAACATTTGGATAATAGAAAATTTCTGATAATACGTAAGACTGATGAAAAATACGAGGGTAAATATCAGTTCAATTAAAGGTATTATTAAATTACGAAGAAAATATAATGCGATATCAGTGAAAAACTATTACAAATAACAGTGTTATTTAACATAATGTAAATATGTAAACAAAAGAATTATCCTTTTCTTCCGGATCCAGTGCAATTTTTTTAGTCAGGAGTTGTCTTCAGATGGACAGAACGATATAATAGACACTATGGACACGATGAGCCTTTTGTTCTATTGCCAGAAACTAATTGCCTTGAAAGAGGGAGGTATTGTACTCCCTGCTAATCCGCGCCTCGTTTTATACATGAATGTCGTTAATAAGAAATGGGTTCAACGTTTTCATCTGAGAGACCCCATGCGGTACTGATGCTGGGACGAGATGTATGTACTTAGTAAGCAGATCACATGACCCTTCTTCTCTCACTGAAGAATTTGAATGTGCAGGAAATTTTCTAATTTCTCCGTCTCACGTAGACGGAGTCTACGGTTTGAATCCGCGCTCAAAATTTGAATGAAATCATGATGCCTCGTGCAACGATAGATTATAAATTACTATAGACGTAAATTTAATATTTGTTGCGTTAGTTATAATTTTTGACAAAAAGCCCTAGGAAACAATTGCATTTGTACATTATTTATTAGTCTCGTAATATAAGACATTTCATAAAACTGTATAGAATATGATGCATCTGATTTACGGGAATAAATCACGATTAATAATGTATAAATCATAAACCGTTTATTCGAAAGTTATTCTGGATTTTATGACTCTGCCTTCTTAGTGATGAAATACGTCATTAAAAATATCTATGCACGGAACTCCGAGAAATATGAATATTGTGGAATCCAACTCCTGAATTACTACTTTTATTGTTCACTGATCTGGGTTGATTTGAACTCACATAAAAGTAAAAAATTATTTTCAATGTTGTCAATCTAATAGCCAAATCTTACACAACAGGTAAGTAGCTTCAAGATTTTACAAATAAATGCCTACATCATGAACACAAGAGTTTGGGAGGTGGGGTTGAGAATTTTTAAACTCGGATGGACAAAATGAGAAAGACTAGATTAGGTAAGGAAACCTGGGCAGAAGTTACGCGTAGTCTGTAAAGTATAAGTAGAATAAAAAGACGTACTGGTGATCGTTTATAGGAAGTGAATTCAAGCGGTGGCCAGAAAAATAATTGTTATAAATCGTCTAAAAATTTGTAATTTACAAGTCTTTGTGTTCTCGTCAGAGTAGCGCTAAATAAATTAAGAGTTTTGTTACCAACTAATAGCTTTTCACAAATTAGTTTCTGCTGAGTTTTTAACTTCCAACGATTCCAAAAAAAAGAGTATAAACCTTCAATTATATTGGCATACTAGAAACTTTTCAAAGAAAATTTTGTCAGAAGATTGCTGTCTTCTGGGTTGTTGCGCCGTGTAGTCTGGTGGACATCTACCAGACCACATGGCTCAACAACCCAGAAAACAGACATCTTCATCGTACTCATCGCTGTGAAAACCTCAAATCTTACAAAACTTTGTTACCCTCTTCAGTCTAACAGACTTAATAAATACGTCAAAGGTTCCATTTTGAAACTATGCCTCTTAGAACTTCAGCCTCTTACTGCAGATTATTTTTAAGATCCTGCAGTGTACGGTCGGTGAGTCAACAAGTAATTCTCGCTTTGGGGGCGGGGGAGGTCTGCCTACGTTGATTTACACATGTAACAAGCCGATCGTGACCCCAAAGTGACCTCGCGGCTGGCATAGCTTAATGCATGCATTATACCCCACCGCGCTGTGATTTAGACATCCCACTGGAGCCTGCTGATTGGCCTGGATTTATTATAGTCCTGGAAGTAAAGTAAACATAGACACCATAGTCACCATAGGTCTCTGCGTCTGGTGTTGGCTAGACTATCATTGATATGTGTCGCTCATAGCTAACTTCTTATCATCGTATTCATGGATTAGCTAATTTGGTCTGTTCGCTCCTGATAATTAATTTATACAGATTTAGTACATAAACACGTAATGAGAGTAATGTGTCTTTTTTGTCCATTTACCCGAAATTTACATCTGTAAAACTACTGAATGGTTTTAGAAAATATTTATTGTTTGTGCTTACGATAAATAAATAAAATTTATCGATCCTATTTGATGTTGTTTTTTTATCTAATATACTTGTTCTTTATATTTTTGTTTGCTTGGCTCATCAAGGGGAATGTCGGAAGTACAGGTCAAAAAGTAGTATCAGAAGACGAGGAATACCCTGATCTTAATTTGGGGTTTATGCGGGTGGATTGGTAACCTGTACACTATTAAGTGTGATTACTTTACGGGAACGTCTCAAAAGATGAGAAATTCACAAAGAATTTTAGTCAGTTATTCTGAAGAGAAAATATTACAAAGATGGCTGTCTTCTGGGATATGGCGTCGTGTAGAACAGTAGAAATATACCGACGTTTTAGAGGTCCTTGCTGCCTCCATAATTAGGGTTACACGGCGTAACAACCCAGAATACAGCCATCTTCAGAATCGCCGCCGTGAAAAACTCAAATTCTACATATAAAATATTATATTGGAGATCTAGACTTAGAATGGGGGATAACAAAATGTATTTTAAAATAATAAATGTGAATGTGTGGATTTGGGGGTTCTTATAAACAGGGTAATAAAAATTTGGGATTGTATGAGGCGGATAATATCTGAGTTAGTGCTAGGTTTTCGTAGACTGCTGTGCTCGATGGTTAATGGAATTATCACATTACACCAATTTTTCTTTTTTGTTATTTTTACATTAGCCTAATACACACAGCGAGGACAAAAGAACCTTACAAACTTAAAATGATACCGAATACGTCAGTGAAATGTCATGAGCTTAAAGAACCAAAATCCGGACCCACAATGCAACATGTAAAATTGTTAATATGTGACTCTTGACAATAATGTACTGATTATATACAATGACATTTTCAGCGTTGTTCTTTCTAATTACGAATATATACCAAACTATTTATCCGATTCTCCATGTATGTGAATATATTTATAATATTTTGAAAAAAAACAGTTTAAATGACATTTGAGAAAGTTTATGAAAATGTATTTCTTCATACTACGTGACACGGAGAGAAAATTTTGTTCAGTTTCCGTTCGGTGTTTATAGTACCATAAAATGCATAATGGACAAGCCGTGTGTTGACAGCGTTATTTATCCTTCATTTAAAAAAAGTAGCAATTAGCGTGTATATGCATATTCAGTGCTGCATACAGAGGGCCTCGCCCCTGCTAGTGGCAGGTGGTCTTTGCTGCAGCTGGTGATACGAATTTTGATTATAAATTACATAGACATATATTTGCAAGATTCGAATTTAATACCAAGATCGCTGTCGAAGTATCCAGAGATGCATCATTCGAACTTTAACGTCTGTACCTTATGCTGCGATCATCGTCCCTACGACCAAGCACCAAGTATCTTCCACTTCTGTGCTGTCTGTATTATAAAGTTTTATGCTTTCGTGTTTGTTTGAACTGTGTCCAAATGGGAGGAAATATGGCTGAAAACGTAAAACTTAACACAGACCTTTAATCCTGGGTTTGAATTTGTCTTCTGATATGGACAAATGTCTGGGTTTATTTCCGTGTATTGGTTGAGATCTTTCGATGGGCCAGTTCGCCGTAAAAGTGTTTGACAGATTTAACAAATAAAGTCCAATACAGCAGAATATATTGTACAGTAAAACCCCTCTAGTTGGACACCCCTATTTCCTGGACACTCCTCTATATTGGACACTTTTAATTGGAATATCCTATAATTTTACATGTCCACAATACCCTATATCTTGGACACCCCTTTATCCTGGAACTTGGTCACCCCTTTTGTTGTAAGTTGGACAGGTTCATGCACTTAACTTCGATGCTTTTCAGGGAAACGTTTACAGTTAGTATTTTGTTATTTTGAATTTCTGACTGATGAATGCCTTCTACCTGAGGATTGGCTTATGGTTGAGGGTGTGAGACTTTGAACACATCACTGTAATGCAGTGAAAGTGTATAGTTATTTTTTTGTTGAACCCTTCACTGGACTACAGTACATATTGCTGGTACAGTTTTAACTTTGTCAGTACAGTATAACACCACTGTAACGCGGGTAGCGGGGGACAGGGGTAAACCCGCGTTATTACGGGAGTGCATCAGAAAAATCGGTACAAGTACTGGACGTACTGTACGGTACGTACAGTATTGATAGACTATCGCCATTTAAGAGTATACATACTTATTTGACTATGTTACGATTGATTTTTACGGAAAAAGTAATAAATAATTAATTTGGCTTGCATTTTAATATAATTTTGAGTTCTGTGTGAGGGATAATTGATGAACTTTTTTTCTTTTTTGCTGCACTATGGGGGACATGGAAGAGCCACGGTGGTCTAGCGGTTAGAACGCTGGTCTTGTAATCCTGGGGTCTCGGGTTCGATTCCCTGCGGTGCCCGAATTTATAACTTGTGTTGGGCAAGGCCATGGTCTAGGCAACACGGAGTTTTCCTCCGGGGGCTTCCCCGGTTTCTCCGTGGCATCCCAACAATTACTCCATTCACACACAGAAGAAGGCAATGGCAAACCACTTCTGGATCATCTGCCAAGAACGTATATGAACAGCTCCCAGTCCGAGAAAAGGATGGAAGGATCCTGTTCATATGGACCTGTCCTCAGACAGAACACTGAATAATAATAATAATAATAATGGGGGACATGAGGTACACGTGTTATATCTGGAACCGCGTTATAGAGGGGTTGTACTGTACTGTGCTTGCAAATGAGTTAAACAGTATTAACAGAAATTACAGTAGTTAGATTATGTAAGTAAATAGATTTCATTGTCGGTAAACGTAAAATATTGGTGCCCTTCCCATTGAGCTTATCCATGCAAGTTTAATTTAGTGAAAACAAAATTTGTAAAAATTTAATTTACTCTTTTGATTTTTCTTATCAGTAATTTCCTTTTGGGGAAGGGCTCCGTAATACTCTACAATTACCACATTGTCATTACACCACAATTTGAAAGGATGATTTTCCCCTTTCCCTCTATCCTGGACACCTCTGTAAGTTGGACACATTATCGTGGACCCGCAAGTGTCCAAGTTAGAGAGGTTTTACTGTACTTGCTTTGTGTCTTTCGGTTGCTTCTGCTTACGTGGCGATGCTATGAAAAATTATACGTAACTATATTATAAGACTCAGTGATGCAATTCTTGTATAATTTTCAATATAGAAGCCGACACCAAATTTAAATTTGGTAAGGGCGACTTTAGTAGGCTTGCAGGTTCCATGTTAAAAATTATCAGCAAAATATAAAATGTTCACTCCCACGGAATTCGCTCTCCGACCTTGTTACACTATTAGAGGTGCTAATGGCACCCCATCTCAGAAATCTGCACGGTCGAGATGTTACACTGTAGATGTTAGGAAAGTATAAATTTCAAAAATGGTCTCTAATTGCATGACATCAATATCAGGTACTGTTAAAATCTGTAATTTGACTAAAACTATTATCGGGAGAAGACACGCGGACATGGTGATACCAAAATTCTGTTTGATTATTGGCTGAGACAGAAGAGGATAATATTAAAATGTGAGGTGTTTACAGTAATGTGAATATGCTTAATGGTCTTCTCGGTTTTTGTAAACGATTCGGAGGAAAACACTCCTCCATCTTGAATCCTGAAGATATTTGTTTACCAGGTGTTTAATAGAGCCAAATACATGGTTTACAAAAATTAATGTTGGTGTTTCGTGATCTTGACATCAAGTCGCTACCACATACCCGGCTTTAGATACATGATGACTTAATTTTTGTTTACAGTTCAGTCTCTGCAGGATTACGCTGTGATGATGTGTACAGATCACAATGTGCATTCTGTCTTTAACGGCTCACATATTCCAGATATGTTTTCCCGTTACAAAACTTTATTGAGATGAAGAAATTAACTACAGTATCATGCATAAAAACTTCTTTGAGTTGTCGAATAAAATAACCAGATATACAGTACATCGTTATATATTATATTTTTACCAATACGGTTACAGAGACCCACAGAAAATATTACGTCACCATAAGAATGGGCATATTCACTCTTCTACTCTGGCAACTAGGTGCCCAAAATATTGGTAATTCTATTCTTAAGATCATGGTATTTCAGGGATTACATTTAATTCTCTCCTGGAATTTCAAATGGAACTAAATTCCATCCAGTTATTTCGTGCTTATGAGCACCTCGGCTGAGATTAATCGTTATATTGCCAAAATGTTAAGACTGGCCACTGAGTGCGTGAGTCTACACAAATTCTCCAAGTTTATGACTTCATTAGCGCTTTCCCACTCCGACAGCTGGTATACCTGTCAGAGTGTTGTAACATATCAACGTGACTACGTCAGCTTGATTAATTGACTTTTAGGTAGTTTAGATTTCCCACTATTTACTAACGAACTTGTGCAAACTCCAAAGAATGGAACTTACAACGTATATTTATGAATCTGGTTTCCTGTTACCTTCACAATTTATTAATTGTATAATATTTTATTATCCTCTTCCTCTAAAATTGTTGAAAGTAGAGTATTGTTATCTTTTACACTTCCTTTTAACTACCATTAATCTAAACTAGACGTATTTACTTGTAGTAGAACCCGGAGATTCAACATGATTAAAGCCGATAAATGATATTTAAGGTTCTCACGGTGGCGAATATGAAGATGGCTACTCTTCTGGGTTATTGTTTGTTCTGCCAGACTACACAGCGCAACAACCCAGAAGACAGTCATCTTTAAAGCCGACAAATGTTATGGTAATTTCATCCAGTGTACGTCCTTGAAACTGTTATATTTAATATCCGTTTTTAGGTGTTCTTGACGTTCTAGCGTGAGCGAAGAACAATTTCCCTACCCGTCTACATGTATACGTTTCGTTTTTCTTTAATGGGCAACCCACATGAGCCGAAGTTATTAGTGGAATTCAATGTTGACCAATGGGAACCGAACGTACATAACCATGCCTCGAGTGGAATTCGAACCCACGAATCCAATGGCCTTGCGTCCGCTGTGATCGGTTGAAATGTTTTGTTTTAGGCTTACCGTATGTTAACATTAGCCTTTCTGACCACCCGTACGCTGTTATTTCTGTAAACAGTGCAAACAAATTTATATTTGTGAGATTCGTTGTGTTTTCTTTGAGGTACGAACTCAGTTTTTCAGTATTACTTAGTGCTACAACTTCAGAGGGTTAGTCCTCCTTGCATGTTGAAATGTTTCTCTAAGGTCGGTTTTAATTACTGTCATCCACGGCTCGGTCCTGGGTGTTTTTCTGACACTGCCCACGCCGGATAAAACTTCAACTCCGGCGACAGCTGGGCCCTGTCTCTTCACGGCCCAGTGGAGGAACAGAAGCAGAATATGAGAGAGATAATGAATCACAGATGAGTGTTGATAAGCTATCTGCTTCCTGCCAGCTGAAAGGAAGCTGATAAGTGTTGCAAAGATTGTAAGCAACACCTGGGAATATTGCCCATCTGGTCTGTGCGTTATGACACCTGCGCCTGAAATTTTGTGAAGAGAAGCCGCGAGGCGAAGGTAATGGAAAATTCCGATGATGGATCGGAGTATAATGAAACATTTCCAGAATATTAAATATTTTAATTCTACAATAATTAAGACTGGACACTGTGAAGAATATATCATAAAAAAACAATAGACCCTTTGAAACCTCGGGCAGCAGCATACAGGTGGTCTAGACGTACATGGAACATAGGAGTACATACAGTTTGTTCAGTACTTGAAAGTGTACTACACGGTATATCAAAAATATGTACCGTAATATGTAGAGTGGATTGTATCGTCAAAAGCAAACACAAATCTGTTTGTGAACTTTTCACGTACATACTTAGAGCTGAAGTTGCTGTAAGCATTAAAATAAAACACTGTAGCGTTAGTATTTGTTATTTGTTCTTGCGGTATCTCACACAACGAGCGGATGGATATGTGAATTGATTTAAACAACTTTCAGCACCTCCTGTGAGAAATGCTATTAAATACCTTGTTTACTACCAAAAGCGATTGCATTTTTTTTAATGTTTATCTACTTACGATAATTCTAAATATATCAGATCCAACTTTATGTTAAAACGTGTTGCTTCTAACCTAGGAAACACTGTACTCATGTTTTGTATTTGGAATACCCTGGGTTCAAACCTTTCTCCTAAGACCTGTTATCCTGGTAAGTTCTTTTTAACGTTCTCCTCAGTTTCTCCGGGATAATTCGAGGATATTAACTTAAAGTAGACGAGTACTGCCTCCATCCATGTCGTTTCCTATTTATCTTTAATTAATCATTGTGTCATTTGACGTTATATAGTCTGAGCTCCTGAGAATCTCGTCATGTAAGCGACAAATAAAATACAATACAGCGTATTAGTTACGACACATATTTCTGACATCCTGTATCTTCACGGTGAAAAATGTTGGATTTATTGAGATGAAACGAGCTGACAATTGAAAACAGCAAAGGTAACTGTTTATAGATATCCATCTACTACTTACATCAAATCAATTGCTGAATTAAATAAAGAAGCAGTTAAAACAAATGGGACATTTGTTTGGACTAGTATTTTTCAACCGTTTTGTCTCGCGGACAGGTAAAACAGCGGTGAGATGTCCGAGGACCGGTAATATGTCTCACATTATACAACACAAAGTCTACAAAACGTGCTTATGTTGGTAACCATTACAGTTATATAAAATTGTCCTTATAGACTATCACGCTGTTGTCATCTGGCTATTTATTTATACTTACATCCTAAATGTTTCAGTTAAATTTCAGAGTAAAACGTGAAGATGGAAGCGATATTTATCCCCGAAACGTTGCTAATCGACTGTAAGTCTAAATAGCATCATGACCCAGACAAAATTCTGCGTCTTTACCGCTGTGAGAACCTCAAAACTTTCATATCTGTGAAAATTATGAAACTCGTTAATAAACATGCATAAACGTGGGAAAATGTCCCTATTTTCACGAACCTCCTGCTACGTGTACTGCGAGCTGCGGTGTATATTTTATAACGGCCCCTAAAACAAGCTGAATGCAGCCTTGCGTGACGCCCTAATGAGCATTCCGGAAGTTTTCTGATTCATCCATTTGGATTTAGTACCCAATATGCGTCACGCAGTCGCTTAAATACTTTTGTCTTATCTAACTGCAGACTTTGTATTATTATTAATTAGTTTCTTTCTGAATCTCGGGTATAATGCAATACAGTACCGCAGTGTGTTAATGCACCATTGTTTCATCTTTGCGGACAATAGCCATCCCGAGCACACGACAGATCTAGAGGAGTGGAACTGCAGCTGCCGAAAGTGTCATGTAACAGAAGAAGCAATACTAACTAACTGCCTGGTAGCAGAACCCGCAGGTCCAACACCGACAACACCAGAGCCCGCCACCGGCCACGATCCTGAACCAACTCCATCCATTTACCATCCTCACAGCCCACCTCCCTAAGATCCATCTTGATATTATCCATCCATCACATTCTTGGTCTGCCCAGTGGTCATTTTCCATAAGGATTTCCCATCAAAATTCTGCATCCACCCCTTTCCTCCCCCATTCGTGCAACATGTCCAGCCCATAGGAGACTCCTAGAGTTCAATATCCTCACTATCCTTGGTGACCCATACAATTCACGCAGGTCCTCGTTAAGTAATATTCGAAATTCCTCACTTATTTCATCCCTCCTAGATCCAAATATCTTCCTGAGCACTTTGTTTTCAAACACCTGTAATCTACGTTCTTCCTTCAAGAAGTAATAATAATAATAATAATAACGAGCATTGGTATGAACACATCCCAAAGGCAGCTGAGACAAGTCAGGATAAACAAATAACTATTTTGTGGGACCAACAAGTCAAAACAGATAGAACTATTCCAAATAACAAAGCAGATATTATAATCCGAAACAAAAATGTGACTTGTCTCTTAATTGATATGGCAATACCGACTGACAGGAAGGAGATTAAGAAGGAACCGGGAAGGATCTTGAAATACAAGGACCTTATCATTGAAATACAGCGAATGTGGAAAGTGTAAGCAATCCTGATAATTATAGGAGCAACTGGAACTGTCTCCAAGTCACTCAGGAAATATTTGGCCAACATTCCGGGCGAACACAACATCAGGGAACTGCAGAAAACTGCCATTTTAGGATCTTCATACATCATTCGAAAGACGCTGTCGTAAAATGTGTAGTCATCTCTAACAATAAAACTATACAATACATGTAGCACGTATTAAAAACAAAATGTCTTTCGGAAATAGCTTCTGCACTAGATTTGTCTTGGGTACATAGAAGTAAATACCCTACAAAGTGGTGAACAAATGGAACAATAATAATAATAATTAAATTACATTCTTTATTATTAGTGTGCTGCATCAACAACCAGAAGGCCAATTACAGATATAGCACAAAAAATAAAGTAAATACAATAAAATAATAATAATACGCGGTCTAATACTAATCTGTGAAAGCTGCGAAATGATTTTAAAAGTTGTACGTGAATAAAATAGCCTGTAGTAAAAATGAAAACAAACAAAATAATTGCAGCAAAATGACCACGTGTAATCACATTTCAGTTCAATTAAGATTTGCCTGAAATTAAGCAGCATAATTCGAGGAAAGCAACGGTAGGGGAGGCTGGGGTACGCTGCAACAAATTCGATTTTTTTTTTTACTAGTAGTGAGTGATTGTACCTAGCCTCACGATTCATGCTGATCGCATTTCGTTTGTAGACATACATAAAGCAGGAACCATTACATTACAACAGGATTCAAGCAACAACGTTACAAGAACAAGATGTGACTTGCAAACTGCATCGATATTTAATTATGTTTTTCCTGATGATGATCTTAGTGATATATTGTTGAGTGGAATATGTGAAGACTAAACATGTACGTGTTTTATAATTGCAAATAATGCTTCCTGAAATAATAAAATGTACTTTACAGTATCAAAAAAATGGCTTTAAAGTTATGTTAATAGAATTTCCAGTATATTTATAAGAAATAAAAGCTGTTCCACTATACGCCATGTAGGCGCTTGGGGGGAGAGGAGTATAGGTCCTACTCATTCTTTGTTTCGGCACTAGAAGGGGGTGAGGAGTTAGCTTTAGGCCCCGGCCGTGCTTTACCCCCGGGAATAAACCCCTGTGCCCATGAGGCTGACTGAGGAATATAAAGGAAAAAGGGAATGTGGACTGCATTAATGTGGATTAAGGTAGGGTCAGTGTGGGATTATTGTGAATGCGGTAATGAATATCTGAATTTCGTGAAACGCGGTAAATTTCTTGACCAGCTAAGTATCAAATTTTCAAGGAAGACTTTGCATGATTCAGTTTAAGTTAATCACTCACGCTACGGCAAAAGTGGCATTTATGTTATGGCAGTGTGTACTTCATGAAGATAAGAGGCACGAAACCGATTTATGTTTGCACTTCACTGTTTTGCAGATACGCGATCTTGTTAGCTGAGTGATTTTGCAAGCCAAAGCCTCGCTGTCAGTGGCCACACTTTATAGTAAAATGTCTGCAATAAGAACGTCGATTAGTTTCATCAGTGCTATCAATCGATTCACTATTACCATTAATCGATTTATCGACCTCTTAATGCAATTGTGTAAAAGTTAGGTTAGGTTTGTATAAGTAGTTAAATGTACGAGTGAGAGATGCAGGGAAATGTTTTTCTTTAGGTTGACAGCCCTTCTATACACAATTTTTATTTTACTTTCAGTATTTACTAAGAATCCATTACATGTTTCGACATTAATTGGTCATCTTCATGTGGTTCTCTTTAAGTGTTTGAAAATGGTGGGTAAAACTGTTAATTTGTATACATGTTTTATTTTTCAGAGAAAATTATGTTTTGGAAAACAGAAAGAAGACACCATTTGCGAGAACTAAGCGTAGATTTCAGGATAATACTGAAATTTATTTTAGGTTAGGTTGTGGACTGGATTATTCTTGTTCAGGGCAGGGATCAGTGACTGATTCTTGTGAGCATTGTAGCCATCTTTCGGGCTTCATAAGAAGCGGGGAACTTCTTGATTACCTGAACTTCCGAATAAGGCATATTCCCAATGGAGTTAGTTAATAAAATATACACCTCTTTTCCTTCCTTCCTTCTTCCTTTCTCTCTTCTTTACTCCGTTCGTACCGTGGCCTTCTCTAATATTACAGAAGTTTACTCAATTATATGTTCAAATATGGCTACAATACCTATGTGTTGAATCAGCTAATTAATGTATCTGGCGTTCTTCTCATTGGATTTGAGACTTTCGCGGCGAGTACAATCAATAAAATCTTCTCGGACAATCAGCCGCGTCAACTGGTTACCGTAGCAAACCGACGTTTCGGGAACCAACTCTGTCCCCATCATCAGGGTTCTGATGGTGGGGCCTGCGGTAAACAGATGACGCGGCTGATTGCCCGAGAAGATATTATTGTTTCTTTTCATTGCTTGCGGAATAAGAAAAGACTTGAAGAATGTAGGGTTTGAAGTTCTTTTAGCAGGAACCAGTCGATTGTGGTTTTCTAGTTTGTTACGCCATTTTGCGTGGGATTATCAACTACTGGAAAGAACGTACAGCGTCCGTTTTCAACTCATTTTGCAGCCTCTTCAAAGCGAATTATACGCTCGTTAATTCAAATCCGTTTCCACTTACAGTCTACTGTCATCTTCCCACGTACTTGGGTAACGTCGTTAAAGATCCTAAGACTCAGTCAATGCATGATGTCCCTACAAAATGTACACACACACATTTAATGACTGATATAAATGCATTTTAATAAACTAAATCATTACTTACGTCAGCATTGGGACTTAATGAATTAGCGAATCTAGTGCAGGTATTTAAAATGACCACCGTTAGCTTTGTGGCCCACTTTACAGCGGCGAGAAACTAACTGACAAGCGGCCAACAAAGTTTTTGCTGTATTTACATCGTTTTTGCGACAAGCTGTATTCAAAATTCTTTTCGATAGGCTTGGCAACCGTTATTTGAAATAACAGTGGCATTCGAACAACGATTTGGGAAGAAAATTATTAAAATCGATATAATTATTTGCGTTTATTCTTCGGAATAATTTATTTAATTACCGAAAGTCATTGTCGAGTGCTCCTACATCACACTTTGAAGCTCCCGACTTGAAATTTCGACTCGGAGAACGTCCATCCTGAGTTGTGGTTTTCATCAGTTACTCCAAGCAAGTTCCGGGATAGTATCTTAAAATATGCCTCTACCAATCCTTTCACATCCTTCCAAATTCATTATAAACCAATTATCCTCAGAGGTTCTTGCTGCCTCCATCATCAGGGCGACGAGTAAGCCCTGTTGGTGGAGGCACCAAGGACCTCTGAAATGTTGGTAAACGTCTACCAGACTTCACGGTGCTACAACCAGAAGACATCCATCTTCGCAAATCCTACAAATAAATTAATTTTATGTAGAAAGTTATGATCAGGTGTCGATAAATTAATCGATTCTGGAGTGTGGCCACCAGATATTTAAGGTCAGCAATTTTAAGTTTATTTTTTCGAGTTTTATTCCAGCCTTCTGATATCTTGAATCGCGTCCATGCTGGAATTAATCTTAGATCTGCGATTTCTGAATCTCTTTTGAATACGCTGGCCACCTCCGATTCGAACTCTTCCATTGAAAACTTCGTTCGGGAAGATTGAGTCTGTTACGTGGAACTGTACGAAGAGTGGAAAATGTGTACACACAACTTTATTTTTCAAATGCTTTTCTTTTTTCTTTGCATCCCTCATTGACCTTGATATTCATTTATTATCATAAATAGCTCTGTGCATTGTTGAGAAACTCATCTGATTACTCTGTATAACGTTGTAGGTTACTAATTATTTTGTTCTTGTTCTTCAAAAATATTTAGCGCCTGGAAAATTTCTTATTTTCGCGGTGTACCATTTCATACTAAAATGAGTAGGGTTTTAGAAAATTACTTACTTTAGTTTGATGTAAATTCTTCCGACACAAACCAAAATTAATTTCACCTTACTATGTCTCGTTAGATTAACAACTACCAAATTTTATTGATATCCATTCAGTATTTTCTTAAGAAATATGTTTTTACCTTTTAGAATTTGTATAAAGATCACATAGAATCTTGTAATATTTGCTGCAAGTTTCACTGTCTTTGTTACTTACATGTATTATAAATAGTATAATTTCTAGATCAGAATTAAGTACTGCAATGAATAATTTAACCAATAATTGCTTACCTGCGGTAAGTGTTACTTTGACAGCGCGAACTGAGGGAGATCCATAACGTTGAAGTCCGCTTAACAGTTGCGTTGTCTAAAAAATCTCATTGTGTTTACGTTTATTCCAAGTACATTTTTTGTTCTGGCGAGTTTCTTTATCCACTGAGTGTACCTGCGATCGCGTGTGGTTTATTATGATGTCAACAGCAACTTTCCACTCTTTGGTATGAAGATTAGTGGCTCTGGTAAATGGAGAATTCGATCCACAAATATATGTACGTCTCATATACAAAACTGCCACATATTCATAGTCTGACATGGACGTATGTTTACTCAAACACAAGGTCTGTGACGAGCACGATTACGTAGGGAGCCCATCAGAGCCATCACGTGACAATATTACACACTTCACTTCTGTCTGCCCGCCTACTAACCGATCCTCCTTACACCTGACAAGTAGGTTTCACGTGAAAGAATAACAGCTTCATGGGATATCTAACCTACAGACTTCTCATTGCTTAACAGTATGCCTGTTAAGCAATGAGAAGTCTGTAGATGCGTACATTTTCTTACATAGTCGTTTACGTTCCTAAAAACATATTTATGGGCCTTGTCAAGGCCTTGTGGGAAATTTGAGGTTAGGGGAACCTCAAAGGCCTTATCAAGGCCTTGTGGGAAATTTGAGGTTAGGGAACCTCAAAGGCTGTTAAGACAAAGTGTAAATTTATTGTTCCTTTCCTATACACAAAATACACTTAGGCGTAATAGTATTATATATAAAATATAACTCTTTTACAGTCTTGTCTCCGTTAAATGTGGAACTCTTGCTGCAGAAGACAATAATTTTTACAGTTTATAAACGAATTAAAAAGCTGTGGTTAAAAAATAACCGAATACAAGATTTGGCTAAAATGGATACAAATAAAACATCGCGATAGGTCGGATTGTTATATTCCTATGATAATTATATATTTCTAAATAAATTAATAAACAGGGTCGTCACTGTTTCTAGTATGAGAAGTATTTTAGTTGAATCCGGCGAAGTTTGACAGTCGTTCCAATAGCTATATCACATGGACATCTCACAACCGTAAAATTATCTAAATTGGTTAAAAATACAAGAAATTGTGAGCCAACCGGAAAATAATAATTTTTATGATAATTATTACTCAAGACCAAGCATTATTACTATGATCTAATGAAGAAGGGTGAGGGGGTGGATCAAGTGGCACGTATAAGAGGAGTGAGAAATGCATGTAAAGATTTTGCCAGAAACCCCAAAGGAAGCCTTGGACTTAGATGAGAGTATGATACTAAAATGGTTCTTAAATTAATAGTGTGTGGACTGGCGTTATGAGGTTACGTTAGAACACAGTGTGGGTCTGTATTGAACAAAATAATGATCTTTGGGATTCATAAATGACGGAGAATTTCTTGGTTGGTTCTTCAGGCGAGACAAATACTGGAATGGGACTTCAAAACGGGTGTTGTTGTAACCTTCCTGATTCATAATTCATTGCCTGTCATTTGTCAGTTCATGAAATTGTCATAAATAAAAACATGTAACAGACAAATATATGTTAATTACAGGTATCTGGCGATCATTGTGAATGACGTTTTTGGGGCTTAACTGTATGCATGAGGTGAATTCATTGCAAAATGACGGGTTTTTTGTGGTTCCAGTCGGACATCGTACATCAGTCGGTGTACGAACTAGTGCACTCTGAGGATCGAGAGGAACTCCAGCGACAACTGATGTGGAACTCTTTCTTGCCACCCGAGTCAGCCAACACTGTGCTCCAAGACGTTCTTCAGCCAGATAACTGCCACCTTCTGGAGCGTAGCTTCACCGTCCGCTTCCGATGTCTCTTGGACAACACCTCAGGGTTCCTGGTGAGTCCATGCCCCAGCTCGGCGTCCTCACATACAGTTTGCTCCACTAACAAAAATGTAAAAATCAACGATTCTCTAATAAAAGGAGTATTTTCATGCGGTGAAGTCCCCTCGGGCGAACAGCAGTGCAGAAATGGTAGATAAAATTTAACTTTTCGAAGACTGATATATAAAGTGAAGCTTTCGCGGCGACTGAAGTTGATGAAAGACTCTCAGTGAATAAACCATATCTTCTGCCAACGTTTCGAGAGCAATCTCTGCTCCCATCCTCAGGGCTTCTGCATAACAAATTTGGTCCTTTGTAACGCGCTCGCCGATGAGAATTCATAAATGCACACTTTAAAGATAAAGAAACCTCCCACGTGGGAGGGGGCCAAGGCTTGACTCGAGCTATTGTATACCATAGAAACAAGCGAACAATATAGCGTGTTTGACAGACCTCGTATAATTGAATTTTCCGCTTTTGGCAAATAATTGTTCGCATTTATTTTCACACTTAAAATCTAATCTGCATTAAAAGAGATTTTCTTGTAATTGTTAAACAATGAATCTAATACACGTTCTGTAGAACTATAATGTTATTAAATATTCATTTCAAGACGCAAGACTTCTGTTTACACTACACAACACAAAAACACTTGTATCTAAACCGCGAAAAATTACTATTCTCTGACCCCGAACACTAATTTCCCCGCACAGTACTTTTATCCTGAGAATGAGATCGACATTTTATCAGGTAAACATACTCTTCTCTCGTGTTAAAGAGTTTAACTTGAGACCAAGGTAGAAATAAACTGACTTAAGTATGATCTGAAGATTTCACGGCGACTAAGTATAATAAATTCTTCTCTGGCTACCAGCTATCTTCGTCCTCATCCTAGGGGGCCCTGAAGAAGATGTTTCTCGAAACGTTGGTGTTTTCTTCATTAAACTAACTTGCACGGCTGATAGCCCGAGAAGAATTCATTAAACCATCTTATCTTATTATATTATATTTGATGTTCCTAAGACGGTGAAGATGTAGATTATGGTCTTCTTGGGTCATAACTCGTAAGGCCGCAGTCTGTAGATGATTACACCAAAATATAAACCTTCTTATGCTTTAATATTTTAAATTAAGTACAACATCAACCTTTCTACTGAATCCGAATGCATCAAACATTAATCACATGTGAATTTGGTTCTCTTAGACACTTACGTCATCATTAAAGGAAGAGTATTTTTTTACAAGCTCAGTGTGTACATAAGTGGGTGCCAGATTAAATAATTTGATTACACAGTGGACTTATTCAATTAATTAAGAGTGTCAGGGATGTAATGAAACGTCAACTGAGCGAGGGAGCAATTCGTCATGGGCACTCTGAGTGACGCGAAGAAAATTCGCTTTTGGCGCTGCTGTTGCTAGAGTTTACCTTTAATGACGTCTTCTTAATGGCGCTCTACACACAGCGTCAAATCCTGAATACTTTGACGGATTTACATTAAATTCAGTAAGAAACGTATGTAATGCATAAAGCGATCTAGTTCCGATACTCTTAATGTATTTAGCTAACTTCAGGTTTTATTTTACTGTCACGAGGAACATCAGTGTCCAATCCGCGGTCTCGCTAGAAGTTGCCTCGCAGAACCTTTGAGTTGCGGGCGTAGTTTTACTGACTCTCCGCGCCATTTCGTCCCCAGGGCTAAAAATTAGGTGTACCAAAAATCCACGGGCATGTTAAACGTTTCTCATTTTAATCACTTTCCATATACCCAGCTACTTGTAGAAACATAATCCCCGCGTTTAACGAGAATCATCTGTATTTTGGTATTTAGAAGTCATATAAGCATCGTTAACTAAAATAAAAACATTCCTTCTGTGGAATCCTTTCGTTTTTGACGTAAATACGTCTCTAAGGAAGGATTATTCGGCAAAAAAGTGTTACGAAAAAGGGAAACGAAAAAGTGTAACTTCATTGTTACCTCATCTGTTTACTTAGCATTGTTATTACCTATAAAACATTACATTACATTACCTTACCTTACATTACATTTCATTACTTTACATTCAGCTACCACAGACCCATCTTAAGCGTAACTAATTCAAATTAAATAAGCAAAGTCTTAATCAAACTTTACTCAATTGTAAAGCGGGTATATATTTAGAATAAAGCCAATATATAAACTTCCTTTCCGTATAGACGTATTTACGTCAAATTCTCCGGAACCGTGGTTCCACTGACAACTTTTTACATCAGTTTGGCCATCAGCCAGAATAATTAACTTAATAAGCATTAAGCAAGAGTTAATTATAAAAATATATCACATCCTTCTTTCACACAGTTTTATTTTTAAAATCTGAAATTGGTGATAGAAATAATTCAGTTTTTGTCCCTTGTAGTTAGTTAATTTGTTTGTGTCAGTTAAGTTTAAAGTGTACAGTTATTGTTTAAATTTTATTAACTTTCTGAAAGGTTCACAGGCGTGTATGTATATGTGTGTGTGTGTGTGTGTGTGTGTAGAGTTTGAAGCATAAAGAATAAAAATATAGCTAGTATCACATCCTGTCGTATACATATTTAATTATTTCAGTATATTTTATTTTACGAAAACCCAAGAGAAGCGAAGAATGGGAAATTTAGTTCATCTCTTAATAATCCTCCTATTCTGCAGTGAAACTGAGCAACTGAAATTTAACTCAAAGCCTCAAACAATTAAAACCAAATCCGAAACGTCGATAAATAAAGAAATAAACAAATACAATCCGATAGAATTAATGCGGTACTGTTCCAACACTGTCTTCGAAATTTTAGTATCTATTTTTCAGACTAGATAGCGCCAAAACCCAGAATAACATCTCTTTGATCGCAGTGAAAACCTCAAATCTCACATTTACTCAACAGTAAAGCAACAAATTTGCTATTTTATTTTGTGCAGGAATATAAAAAGTCCGTCTTGTTAATTTAAAAGTCTTTGTCAAGAAAATGAAAGCTGCCATTAATTTTCTTCACAGCAACTGTCATGAACATGACTGTTATATTTTATTCGTTGAAGCCATACAAAAACTTCCCTACGTATTGCTATAGGAAGTTTTAAGTTTATTATATTAATCTGTAATGTTTATATCTAGTCTCTTACCCCCCCCCCCCCTTGAGCCATGTTTCGTATCTGTGATGTAATTAATCACTTAATTTGAATTAAATTTCTTCTGGTTACTCGCCTGTCACTTGCACGAGCTCTTCTACAAACACCGTACCCTGTTTCCTATGGCACTTTACTTCCGATGCATCTATTAAATACTTTGTTTATTTTTTAATTTATCTCCACTTCTGAAGCCTGTTATCTTGCTACTGGTTTATTAGGAAGATTACTGAACCCGTTCTCCGTATAATCATTGCTACAAGTTTTAGCTGATCTCATGCTGTTAGCTTCACTGGCCATCTAGATAAATTCCCACGGCTTGTACTCATTTCACGTTTTATTTTAGGGCGCAGGCAACAGATGGCGCGGTAGGACATACAGCGACTCAATTGAACAGTCGGTGCAAGTATAGTTCCGTCTAGTAGGCGAGCCTTTGTTTATCTCACTAAGGTATAGTCGGCGCAGTGGTTTTTGGCCGGTGGAGGAGCTGGCAGACGGGCCTAGTCTGTGTACCTGAGATGGCACGGCCAGTGCATTTCTTTTGTTTGGGCGTTCAGTCCGATAAGCTCCTCGGTGCAGTCAGCATTATACTATCGCAAAAGAGACTCGCTCCTAGCCTTCCCCTTGAAAATTCCACCCGCCAAAAACTACTGCGCCGCTTATAGCAGACGCAAGTTAACACCAACAGCAGCGCGGCCCACAAATGAAGTAGCAGTAATCATAACTACCTCCTTAGCGACTTCAAACATCGGATATAAAGTTACAAAAGAAACTGGCATTCGACTTAAAATTCAATTTATTAAAATAGGAAATTTGTCGAATTTTATCTGCTTCAAAATACTAGGCACTTATATAACGACAAAAATTCAAATGACCAAAAATGCAAACTAGCTTATAAATTTATTGGAAATCGGTAGACAATTTCAAATCTACCATTACCGTAAGACATGTAAAACGTGCTTAGACTAGTAGTACGTTTCGGAATCAATTTCTTTACACCTACGTTGCGTTCTTGGGACTTTAATTTTTTATGACTTTTTCTGTCGGCTACTGTTCTTTCATTATGTGCTGATCTCCAACCTAAGGAGAGAAATAATACACATCGATATTCTGCACAAGTATTTTCCTTTATATATAAATCTGTGTGCATATTTTTTTCCTGCTTTAGCATCTTGTGTTGACAAAATTGTCAACAAGATACTTTCGTGATGACGTGGAAGAATCTTCGAAGCTACATCGGAAAGCAATAAATTTGTTTCTTGTATGTATACTTTCCATTTTCTCTTTGTGAAGAAAATTGTTATTCTCGTGTGCTTGTGCAAGTGTTTTACACTAAAACTCTTTCTTTTCTTTTTTATAACAAAATAAGTAACTGTGCACAAGTCCATTATTTCCCATTTATCATCATCAACGTCTGAACATTGTCCACCACAGAGGTACAAAAAGTGTAAACCAGAGGCAGCACTATACACAAAGGAAACGTGATTCATACGCTGCAGGCGCCTACTTACAGAAGCCGTAACTGCTACTTTAGGGTCAGTTTGGTAAGATAACACACTCGAACGTGAGCCTTAATATTGTAATATCATATCCAACCACACTGAATCAAAAATTCACTTCCTTTCATGGAAATCGGACCCGTCGCCTTCTCCTACCCTGAGCCAAATCAACCCATTCCAAACAATCTCACACTATTTCCTTAATATCCATTTTAATATTATCCTCCAATCTTCACCTAGGATTTATCACTGTAGGTCTTTCAACAAATATTCTGCACCTATAGACCCGTACTTACCTACTTAATTACTTAACTTACTTGCATACTTACTTACTTAACGTACTTAAATTACTTACTTAACTTACTTACATTTCTTAACTTACTTACTTACTTAACTTACTTAAATTACTTAACTTACTTACTTAACTTACCTAAATTACTTACTTAACGTACCTACTTAACTTACTTAAATTAATTACTTAACTTACTTTACTTACTTACTTACTTACTTACTTAACTTACTTAAATTACTTACTTAAATTACTTAACTTACTTACATGGAGCCTTCCTGAGAAGTCAACAGTCCCTCAGCCACTCAAGAAATTCCTGACATTTTATGGTAACCTATGGTTCATTACCATGTTCAAAGAGCCCACCACTAGTCCCTATTCTGAGCCAGATGAATCCAGTCCATACCACCCCCAACATATTTCTCTAAGATCCATTTTAATATTATCCTCACATCTACGTCTAGGTCTTCCCAGTGGTCTCTTTTCTTCTGACCTATAGATTGTTCCAGCCGTAATATTATATAGCGTGTATAATCGTTTAACGTCAAGCATCAGTCGACAGTAAGACATGGAATAATGAATAGTCTCTTGTATTATGGGCGTCAGAGTTAGACATGCTGGGATAAAGGAAAGATGTTTACCTAATTTATTTCTGACTCCTAAATGAGACATTAGAAAACAGTAATTTGCTTACACCTGAAGTAAAAATTTCCATGAAACTTTTGGAAAGCACAGTAGGGAATTATTGGTAGTCTGTGATCAAGTTTAAGTCTTTTAATTTGAAGCTCAGTCTCTTCGGCAGTATTTCTTCTCAAATAACTTAACCAGGGAATTTAATAAAATAATTTTCCTGTAGTTAACAAGTGACGAGTGATCCTTGTCTAGGTTTGGAAGCAAAATAATTTTAGCAAACTTCCAATTGAGATCTGTAGTAATTATTTGCGATGTAATTGTTATAAATTTAAGGGTCATTATGGGTAAGTTCGTAATATATTTTGTATTCCATAGGGTCTAAGTGTCTGCAGGATGACTTAACCTATTTCTTGGTGATCTGTTTTTCTTGTTGTCGGCGAAAATGTTTGATTCAGAAAATTTCTGACGATATTTTCGGTATAATTAGAGAAACTGTATTGTACGTACACCTAGATTATTTGTAAACATTTCTCGCAGGGTTTCTGCAAAGAAGTTCACTTTTCCTTACGAGTTACTGTAGATCTACCATTTATCATCATGGAAGGTATATTATTACTTGTTGACTTTTTGTGATCCACCGTGATATATATATATATATATATATATATATATATATATATATATATATATATACAGAGAGAGAGAGAGATTTGCAGCAGAGGGCAATAGCGCATCTTGGTAGCAGAGATTTTTCTTTGGTTTACAAAAATCATTGGCCTCAACAACAATTTTTGTATCATTTTGTCAGATCTGTCTGAAGGCTCGCTACCAGAGAATATAAAAAGTTGCTTGTGGAAGAAATAAACTCAGAAAACAGAGCTGATTAATTCTTTGCCCCACTTACTTTCATGTGCGCGACGTGGCTTATCGCGAAGCTCTGGGTAAAAAAATATATATATAAACATTCTAAAACCGGAAGCAATCACATACTGAAGATAGTTTTTGTGATAAACTGGAAACCCGTAAGCGATTAAAACATGTAGATTGACTGTATGGTGGGTTTCATACAGCCTAGATGCTTTTATATTTAATTGGAAGGAAGAGGTGGTCTATTTATCATTTTCGAACTTCATTTATGAACATTAAAAGAATGGACGAGACTGATAATATTTATTAGGGATAGAAGAACATACTCCGACGTGGAAACAATTACTTCCAGTCTTTGATTCCTGATAACGATAAACATTAATGCCAATTAAATCCATGCTCCATATCTTACTAACGAGGCCATAATTAAAGAAAGATCTATGACCTTTAACACTGAACATAAAGGCGATATGTTTCTCCAAAATATTGACATCAGTCTACACGGCGTCACAACCAAGAAGCCGATAATGAAATATTTATTATTTAACAACGCGGTCAGTAGCTCGCATTGAACATGGCTTCGGTTGATAGGAAGAATAAAGAACAATGGATATAAAGCGATTTTCAATTATTTAGTCATGGTCTAATTTGAGGTACTATCTAAGAATTTGATTTAGGTACTGTGTAAAACTACGAAAATCTTCAGTCAGGATAGGCGGTCTCCGCGTCGATATTTGAACGCGGGACCTCCCAAAAACGAGAGCTTACCATTTGATAGTGACGTCGGTTTCAGATCTCGAAAACGATGACATTGTTTCACTTTTGAAACATATTTCCCTACATTTGACCAAGTACTACACAGCGGCTGGGTTGTGACTGTTAATTTAAATTTCAGGAATAAATAGCCCAATAATGAAGCTTAAAGCTGATTTAAGCGAAATTAATATGGGAAATTAAAAGGATTTAATACAACAATAATATATTATTTAACGTATTAACATAAATCAGTCGGTAAAACCTGAAGTTTACAACAATAGAACTTTATTACTTTGAGGTGGAATCCTCTTTTTAAAAAAGTAGTTGGTATCTACTGTACTAAATTTTATATAAAATTCTTTGTGTTATTAGTAAATATTTAAAAAAGTTAAGTTGTGGATGTCTGTAAATAAACTATCGTATTTGTTACATTTTCGAGTTTTTCTTTCATTTTTTGATTATTATCCGGTTTTTCGATTATCCGGGAAAATGAATTCGCCAGCCGACCCAGATAATCGGGAGTCTGCAGTATTATTTTAATCTCTGAGGATTCTTTTAACTGTGGCATTGTTCAGGTCATTGTAAATAGCAGGCCTAATACATTTCTGTAACATTCGTGACTGAATATAAATAATATAATATATTATTATTATTATTATTATAATGAACAAATATCCAAATAGACTCATAGCACGCTGGGGAAAATATGTTCTAACCTTTCAGTGCTCTGTTGCATTACGCTCGCCTACTTATATTTCCTCTGTGCATGTTTCTTTTAGCGACTGGATATCCGAGGACGAATCAAAGTTCTCCATGGACAGAACCGCAAAACCGAGGAACCTCCTCTTGCACTGTTCGCCATTTGCACTCCTTTTGGTCCGCCATCATTGCTTGAGATCCCCCAAAAGGAGGTGATGTTCAAGAGCAAACACAAACTTGATCTCACTCTTGTATCCATGGACCAGAGGTAATTATGTCTAAGTAAGCCTAACTGTTTCCATTTCTTTAGTTGATTTAAATTAAATTATTTGGTTATTCCGTCAAATCACAATGTATTTAAAATAAGATAATTAAAATAATTAAAATATCATTCTGTGTTCCATATCGAATAATCGAATAACCAAATAATTTAATTTTAATTTAATAAGTCACAATATGACGCAACTACACTATCTTAGTTGATTTGGTTAGCGGACGTACGATAATAAAGTCCTCCATTTGTAACAGCCAAAGATAAAATTCTGACAAACGTGCTAAAGTTGTTAAGTCAAGTGAACAATTTATTGCAAAGAAATTCCTTGCTGCTTTCATCTGGCATCTAGCGGCTGAATTTGGAATTAATTTGTTGTCGTTGTTTAATGTGTATGTTGAAGGAGCATTGTATTTAACTCTTTTATACTTGACAGGGGGAAGATGCTGCTCGGATACTCAGACGCCGAACTCGCCAATCTGGGAGGTTACGATCTAGTCCACTACGATGACCTCGCCTACGTGGCAAGCGCGCATCAAGAACGTAAGTGACTGATCCTTACCACTTACCATTGCTGACAGCGGAGACTTTCTGCTGTAAGAATCGTATGTCATTTATGAATTGTTTGTCATTGAGCTTGGTCGTGTACGAATATTTTGCAGTCCTGAAGACGGGTGCATCCGGCATGATCGCGTATCGGTTCCAGACCAAGGAGGGACAGTGGCAGTGGCTGCAGACAAGTTCACGGTTGGTGTACAAGAACTCAAAGCCAGACTTCGTCATCAGTACTCATCGGCCACTAATGTGAGTCTACCGGAACCAGTTTGTCACTTATTCACAGTTTTACGATCAAAATTATCCACCCGATTCCCCAATATTATATTATTATCGTAACATTACAAACAGTATTATTCATATCCGGGGTTGTTAGTTTGACAAATATCTTGGCTGTCAGAAAACGATTGGCTACCGGTTGGACGACCTGAGGTTCGATTCTCGTTAAAGCATAATTTTTTCTCGTTTCTACGACGTCCACATTGGCCCAGTGGCAAATCCCTCTATCGTCTTGCACCGTAAGATCGTCTTTTGTAAGTTGCAGTTTGGTGGATGTTGACGGACGTTTCGTAGAATTTCACTGCCTCTATCTTCAGGGCGATGAGTCATCACCCTCATTATGGACGTCTTAAGACCTGAAATCTCACTAATTTTATTTACGTGTTGAATCAGCTGTTGGAGTTATGGGTGTAAGGAGTTATAATTTGTAGACCTGCGATGTGCATTGCATCTACGATCTGTGAATGATGAGGAAGGTAATTCGAGGCGGTTGAACCAGCTACCGTCACTAGACGGAAGCAAGCCGAGCGTATTTGTTTTCTGTCTGCAGTAAGAGAGACGCTTGTGACTCGGTTCTGTGTTAACTTTTACATTCTGTCGAAAAGCCATTATTGCGAAGTGAATATTAATTTGAAGCCAAACGCTCTGCCAGCCATCCATAGTTGGATGAAGTTGAGACAGTGCCATTACCACGTACATGATAGCGGAATTAAACGATCTCTCAGATATTATAACACGTATCTCTTTAACGAGGAGCCAGTGGCGTATCAGAACAATTTTATTTCCCCCATCATTACGAATTAATAATTTTCTAATTTATTAATTAATTTCTGTTCATAAATTACGTGCTTCAAGGCCACGTAAGTTGTGAAATTTTACCGACGTTTCAAGAGTGCTTGCTACGTCATTATCGGTACGAAGAGGGGCGATCATGCCCTGACGATGGAGGTAGCAAGCACCTTTGAAACGTTGGCAGACTTCTACCAGAAAATACAGTGTAGCAACTCACAAGAAAGTCGTCTTTTAATATCTAAGTTCAACAACTTTTTTATTATAGAAAATCCAGTAAGATCCTACATAAAGACATTTTAATTAAATTTTATTACCGCAGAATAAAATAAAATTATGTAATTACAGTGTCGTACTGGAGGACCCTGTTCACACAGTCGCGCCGGCTTGACCTAATTCTTACGATGCAGAAATTTTTGTAATTAGACTGCTCGCTCCTGTTTGCAGAGCTGCATAGCGCATTTCGCTAATTATATTAATTATAGCTACGAAGCGATAATTTATAACCACACACACATTAGCAGCTGTACACGTACGAGAAACTGTGCGCGAATGTGCCACGCCCCGTCTCGTGTTCTTGCGCAGTCGCAGAAACGTAACAATTAGGGACAATGCGTAGTGCAAATAAGGCACTGGATTTAGCTTCACTGAAGTCAGTATAATTTTAGCCAGACCCACCGTCTAAAGAACTCACGGAATTTGGTACCTGATCACGATTTTGAATCCTTTTATGTCTCTGCTTTCTTAATTGTAATTTATACGAACTGATAAACGTAAGTTCTACGTTGGAGGTTATGTGTGTACGTAGTATATCTGCACTATTTATCTCTGATCCTTCTCAACGAATTTGAACGAAATTTAGATGAGGTAATCTAGACCATAGTCTGTACCGGTCAAACTTCTACAGTAATTTACTTGAAACTGAAATTCAGTTATTATCACGTGAAAGGCGCGTTATATTTTGTTTTACATCTGATTATGGGTAATGTCATAATGGCGGTAGATCTTTCTCCCACATTACGACTTTAAGCATTCGTTGTTATTATCGGCTCTAGGTAATTAACATGTAAGTGCATGGGCTATCCTTTAATGATGTAATCTTTGTAACAAATTTCATGAAAATCTGATCATCTGTTATCGACGTTTTGCGTGGCAGAACATGTCGTTCGTAGAACCATCGATAGATGGAAGCACGATGTTGGCTGAAGGACACTTCTATGCACTGAAATCTGTTATGCTGGATGACTGTCGGTATCTGCCGGTAGGTGGTTCTGCCAACAGTAATGGTAGTACCTAATTCTGCCGGTAGATGACTCTTCTTCTTCTTAAAGTGTCTATCCGTTCCGGATGTTGGCGATCAGCATAGCAATTTGAGCTTTACTGGCTACTTGAAACAGCCCCCCAGTGGACATCGAGAACCAAGTTTTTAGGTTCTGAAGCCAGGAGATTCTTGGTCTGCCAGGTCCCCTCCTTCCGAAACCTTTTCCCTGGATTATCAGCTGAAGCAGCCCGTATCTATCACTATTTCTCATGATATGACCGAAATATTCCACCTTTCTCTTTTTTATGGTATTAACAACCTCAACGTCTTTGCGGAGTTTCAAGAGAACTTTTTTGTTGGTTACACGGTCAGTCCAGGAAATTCTGAGAATACGTCGGTACAACCACATTTCGAAGGCCTCCAACTTTTTTGAAGAAGCTTCGGTCAACGTCCACGATTCAGCGCCGTATAAAATCACGGAGAGAATATGACATCTGAGTAATCTTAACTTGGCGTTTAAGTTTAAGGCTCTACTCCTTAACATTGATCCCATTTTGATGAAAGTGGCTCTGGCTTTTTCGATACGTCACTTTATTTCGAATGAGTGATCCCACTGGTCATTAATTGTGCTGCCCAAGTTTGTATATTTCGATACTGTTTATATTTTTCTATTATTAACTACTAGCTGACCGGGTAATACAGCATATTATTGATGACCATGAGCTTTGTTTTTTTGATGTTAAGATCTAAGCCATGGTTGGTACTGGCCTTCAAAATACGATCCATCGATTCTTGGAGACCTTCCAGAGAGTCGGCGAACACTACAGTATCGTCCGTGTACCGAATGCTATTTAATCGATCTCCATTCATAAGCACTCCAGCGTTTATATTTTCCAATGCTTCTTCGAATATGTGTTCCGAAAAGAGATTGAATAGAATTGGAGATAAATTGCATCCCTGCCGAACACCACGCCTTATTCTTATGTCTTCTGAACAGACACCTTCCACCTTGATGTTAGCGGTTTGGTTCCAATAGAGGTTCACAATTAGACGCAAATCTTTTCCATTAATACCAGTCCTTTTCAGGACTTCCACCATCCTATCGTGCCGAACTCTATCGAAAATAGTGCCTACCTTGTTCCCAGAGCATTTCAAAATCCAAACTGAGTGCGAGTAATCTTTTCTTCGTATAGTCTGTATATTCGTCTATGAATCTTAATAATCTTAACAATTGGATCATGAGGCTAATTGTTCTATAATTCTCACATTTTTTTGCACTTGATTTTTTTTGGGGGGGGGATAGGTATAAATGAGGATTTCAGCTATTCATAAGGAATGTTTCCTGCGTCATAAATGCAATTGTACACGTTCGTCAACCACTTAATCCCATCATCGTCTAACAGTTTCAGAAACTCGGCTTGAAAGTCGTCAGGTGCAAAAGCATAACGAACTTCATCAACAGTGTGGTCCAGAGTCAGCATTAATTTCTGGAATATTGTTATTTCTCTTATCTTGGAATAGAACAGCGATGTAATTCTTCCAAATGTCGATTATCTGATCCTTATCGATATTGTGCTCATCTAACAGGCGTCCAAGCGTCCGTGATCGATATAATCCGCTGATCTCCTTGACCTTACGATATATTAAAGTTATCTTGTTTCTGTTCAAGCGTTTCCAATTCGGCACGTTTTTCACTGGTCCACTTTTCTTTCGTTTTTCTGATTTCCCCTCGAATATCTTTCTGTAGACCATTGTACCTTACTGAATCTCTGTTCTTATATTTTTGTCGTTCTTCCATCATTACTAAGATTTCGCTGGTCATCCATCTTTTCTTTTTCTTGATCTTATCAGGTTTAAGATTATCATCGCAGGCGTTCTTCGCAACTGTTTTTAATTTGAGAAGTTCTCATTCCATTTCGTCACCCACTTCGTTCTCTTTGAGTTTGCAGGATAAGTTCTGTTTTGGTATTTTAATTTTGTTGTTATAATACGTAATTTAAACGTAGTATTGTATTGTGTTAAAATATAGTAGGAATGAGTGCACTTTAATTTTAATTTAAATTTAGTGTGTGTTTGATGTTGTGTGCTTTCCAGGGAGGAGGAAGGTCGAGACCTACTAGGGAAACGAACCATGGACTTCAAGGTGAGCTACCTGGACGCAGGGCTAACCAACAGCTACTTTACGGACTCTGATCAGCTGGTGGTTGGCTCGGTACAGCACCATTCTTCGCCGTCCTCGTCGCATCACAACACCGCCGTGTCCACCGCCCCTCAGCGGGTGAATCGGCGTTACAAGACGCAGCTACGAGACTTCCTGTCAACATGCCGGACCAAACGCAAGCTGACGCACCACGTAGGTGCCGGCACCACTGCGGGCACTACCGCGACGAGTGGCACCACGCTTCCCAACACCATGGCGACCGTGGACTACATCGCCGCCACGGACACGTCCAGCGCCGCAGCTGCGGCCGTGGCAGCCGCCTACTCCAACCTGAACAACATGTACAGTACGCCGTATCCCAGCACGGCTGTAGCGGGGTCGGCGGCGGACTCCTACATGGGACACTCGGGGAACTTCCACCAGACACTGTATCCTGCCGCGGCCGCGCTCGACAACCGCTTCCTGGCCGCGACAACAGAGAACCTGTTCCATCAGTACCGGCCTCTGGGCACGTACTACCCCGACTACCACCACGCGGCCGCTACAACGCCGTACGTGAGCAACGGCTTCCTTGACATGTCACCGCGCGCAACCACCTGCAACCTTCCGACGTACGACACCAGTCCGTCGGCAACTGGCACGCACCACCACATGCACCACCAGCTGACAGGCAAGACAGGTGACGCAGATAAACTGTACTCGTGTCAGCAGCTGGTGGACACGACGCCCGCCTCGAAGTACGCGACGGTGGTGGACAGCGGTCGGGGATACGTGGTGGCCGGTGGTAAGTGCCTCGACGTGGCGTCTCCGTATTCCGTCTCGCCGACCGGCGCTGTAACCATCCAGCCGATAGTGATGGCGTCGCACTCGCCGTCCATTATAGGTGACATGACTCATAACAAACTAGTGGTGACAGGTGGTAAGACGAGTTCAAAGCACTCGCCGTCAATGGACGGAATGTCTTCGTCCAACTCGGCAGGATCTTCGCCGGCAGCGACTACCGCAAATGGCCTCATCACGCCCAAGCTGGAAGACATCAAGACAGAAGTGAGTTTACTGCAGTCGGGAAGTCCGCCGTCTCACCATCAGCTCACCAGCCACCACATGAACAACCAGCAGGTGGTGCAGACCGCCGCCACTCCAACTGCCATCCTCCCTCACCACTACTCGCCCCCCGCAGCGGCAACCGACGTCCCGCGCCAGACAGTTCTGATGTGGGGTAGCGGAGGCACCACGACACTCAACCACGCGGCCTCGTCTGGCAGTAGCAGCAGGTCGCCGCCCCCGAACGCGATCGTCAACTCCGTGTCCTCCAACCCCGGCACGCCCGTAGTCACTACCCTCTCGAATGGGACGCCCACGTCTTACGGCGTCCACCCTCAGCCAGACGCGAGTCCCGTCGGCAAGAAGTACAACAGTTCTGGCGCTGATCCGCTCAAGTCTCTGGCAGAAATGAATTCGATGGGTAGTGGCGAGTGGACGAAGCCAGAGCCAGTGTCCTCGGTGTCCCCCTCCCACCCCGCTAGCAGCCCGGCGCTTAGCGCCAAGTCCTACCATCACCATCACCAGCACCACCAAGTGGTGACGTCCCATCACCACCATCACCACCAGCACAGCGGCGGACTGGCGTACAGTGAGACTGGTGCCGGGAGCGAGGTATGGCCTGTACATCACCAGTATCACCAGTACTATCCTTACACCACTCCGTATCACCACCACGCACCCCAGTGAGTGAAACAAACACTTTTTATTTTATCTTCTTTAACAATTAGAAATTTAAGGCAGAGAGAGAGACGCGTCCAAAAATCAAAAATTCGCATGCTGTGCTCTGACATTTGGACGGTCTCTGGTTTTGTAGTGCATGAGACGATCAGCACTAAAGTCGTAGCGCTTCTTCTAAAATATGTTGCTTTTCATTGCCTTTTTCTTTCAAGACACTTCACTAATCAAAAAATAGTTGCATGCTCCATCGTAACTAGTATCGATAATCTTATCGATAGTCTTATTACAAAAATACGTGCTTTATGTAGCAGAATTCACCGCTTCTATTTATATATTTTTTTCATTAGACTAAGTAAATGTGTAAACGGTGTTACAAAGAGCAAAATTAATTATGCAGCAGAATTCACTGGGTATAAATGACTTAAAGAAGTTGAAATAGGTGGCTATATGCTCCTATTACACGTCTTACTGCAACTCTTGATTGATTAGTGTCATAAAATAACGAATAACAAATTTGTTTTGTCTGGAATAATCACCACGTCTTTGAAAGTTCTGAAAAAGTGGCAGAAATTTTTAAAATTAATATACACACCACGCCAATAGAAACAATCACATATTCGTAATTGTTAGTAAAACAAACATGGCTGCCGTACGAACTTGTAACGTGGCAGCGACACTAGCGCCATTTAGTATAGGATCCGTGAATTTATCGTAGGGAAGCTTTTCATGTTTCGGTAAAGGAATTTTCTTTTTGGTATAACAACAGCAAGACATAAGCTTGAATTCTTCATTTGTCTGTTATTTTATGGGAATAACTATTCAGCCGTTGAAGCTACGAAAGAGAAATTGTTATAGAACAGATAAGACATACCTACAAATGCCTACGTGGCGAAAAGTGGGACAGCTTTTATAACAACGTATTCTCAGCTTCGTGTCAGATGAATTTTACATAAATTCGTGAAGAATTATGAATGTTTTCTTTTTTTAGATTAATAAGGGTGCGTAAAAGTGCGTCGTGTAACTACGTTGCTGATTTCTAGTCTGCTAACTCCCAATCGATACAGCAGTCGTAATCGGCTGCTTCAATGTCTTTTCAAACATCGATGTCTCAATCGATACAGCAGTCGTAATCGGCTGCTTCAATGTCTTTTCAAACATCGATATCTCGAAGGCCAGTGGTATTCTCTTTTCTCATTCAAACTGCCCTCGTCTGTTCAGGTGTCCGTGGAATTAAATCAGATTTATAATTAGATCTGGCCCTATAGTTTTTTTTATAACACGATGCTGTATTCTGTTGGAGTGAAGATAATTTCTGACTACACTTTCAGGTCGCAGAAAATAAAACATCAACTTAGCAGTCTACAAGGGAAATGATTTCATAATATAAATTTAAAATATACCGTTTTTCATATTTCGTTTTGTTTAAGAACTCATTTACGCTGTTGACGTCTGAAGAATATTTTATTTTTATGTGTGGAAAAGCCACGAATAATTAGTTCACTGTAGCCGCAGAGATACGTAAGTATTTCGCTGATGTGGACCACCAGACACATCGAATTTTGAGTGATTAATTCAAAGGAGAATAGACCGGGCAAGGAATTAATCACGCAGAACGGAAACGTTGCATGAATACCTAAGAGAAAAGGACCACTTGGTAGACCATACTTGTAGATGGGAGGACAATATTAGTGTAGATCGTAAGTAAACAGGGTGGGAAGTTGTTAAATGGATTCATCTGTCTCAAGATAAGGAACTGCAGAGAGCTTTTTTGAACACGATAAGACATCTGCTGGGAATGTCTGACTCGCAAGAAGTACTCTCCTTCATGAATTCAATTGTCGATATCTCTAAACGGTATATTTCGTGCGTATCGTAGAAAGGGTTAAGAGAAACTTGTTATTTTTTGTATTTTTGTACAATCATATTTGTTTAAGTTAACATGGCTGCTAACTGGTTTCAGCACGCCGAACAGCGACAACGGATACCCTCAGATAAGCCGGACGGGAGTCCTCTGCTGTCCATCTCTGAGGTGACCAACACACTCCTCAACCACGAGTAGCAATGGTGAGCATTTTTTTCTTGAGAATCTGTCAGTAGCTCAGCTGGTTGAAAAAGTTCCTACCTGTTGTGAAACTAAAAGTTTTGCTATGTTTATAATTGCCATTAGCTGGACCTTACTCAGAACCACTTGAGTCCATTTTATTATTTTTTTGATTTTATTCGTTGCCTAGGTGTTATTAAAATCACGACGGTTCAGAAGTCAATTTTACTACATTTTTCAGGTGAAATGAGGGCAAAAGGTAATTTTTTGCCTCCATAACGAGAAACTATGAAATCTGGACTCTATTATGGGTTCCAATACAGTAGGCTTTTAACCTTATTTCGGATGAAGACTTAACGTAATGTATCGTGTACTTTTTTTTTAAAACCTTCGGTTAAGTTCATTCATTCCCTCACATCCCACTTTGGTCCCTTCCTCTTCTCCTCCATGTCTTCGTTGCGCAGGGGAAATTTCATATTTTATTTTCAAGTTGCCCTTCAAATAATATTTTCCTATCTGGTATTATGACTATAGTTTGTACGCATTTGTCAACCCCTTTCGCGTGATACATAATCCGCCAATATCACATTCATCAATTTAATTATTTTAATAATACGTGGTGAAGACTTCAAATTAAGGTGCAGCACCTTATTTTGCAATGTTGCCATCTTCCTATTTCTTCGTTTTTCCTAGTTCCAAAGATCCTCCTCGTCTCTGTGTTGTCTGATTACGTCAATCTGTTTGATTGTCTTTATCGTGAATAATCAAATTTCACTTCGATACAGGAGTGCAAGTAAAATTATATTTTTGTAACTTATTTCTAACCTGGATGTTCAGTATCAATTTCACCATATGCTTACCTTTTTTCGATCACTTTTTAAAGCTGCAAGTTGTTCTTCTACCAAAATTATTCCATCTTATGCTATTTTTATTTTCAATAGCGTAAGTATGTTTTTTAAATTCTCAAGGTCATTTGTTGAGTTTCCAAAAGCTGTTCGAATTATGGACTATTTCGTCAGCAGAATCTTTTCTTTTAATGAGATTGATGCATTTTCATGCCTCCTTTTTTATGCTTGGCTTTCAAATAGCACAAAAACTTCAGAAATGTAGTGGAACGAGCATTTCCTGAATTTCATTTCCTTTCGAATACTGAATGATTGTAACTTTGGTTTGTTCGAATATCGACAATTTCAGAAGGCTGTTTCCAGCCATCTTGTTACAACGTTGTACTGCTAGTGTTTCTCCCATTCCCGCATTGACATCATTAGGGTACGTAAAATTGGTAAGTGGGGTGTTTATTTTTATTTTCAGGTTGGGCCATGTGAAGTCTTCTCCCGGATGTGAGAAGGTATAAGTGTTACGTCATGTCCTGTCTGCCGAATTACACGAACATTATTATTATCGCGCCATCTTGTTCTAGAAATCAAAATAAGAAATATACATATTGATATCAATATTTCGCTTTAATATAATAATTATTATATTATCATAGCTGTGTGTGTGTAAAATCGTCCGTGATCTTTGTTGTATACATATTTGTAAATCATTCTCGTAATTAATATATACGTGTTTTCTGTGATATATGTCGAATAAAATTACTGTAAAATACTAGCCTCTATTGATAAGTTTTAAGAATCACTGTAAATCGTGTACCATGATTTTAAAACTTGCATAATATATATATACATATACATACCTCATTCATTTTTACTTTTCAGAGATAATACTCACTGTATATTCTTCAAACAATAATAATTTGAGTTTTTGAATAATTTTAATACGTTATTGTATAGGCCTCCTATACATAACAGTTGGTTACGTACAAATGGCGGACAAATGTTCCGTAGAACTGTGTATTCATGTGTATTTCCGGTAATTAAATATAATGGGCGTGAGCTAACTGTTTTGTAAAAATAGT
Source organism: Zootermopsis nevadensis (assembly GCF_977971745.1). Taxonomy (NCBI): domain Eukaryota; kingdom Metazoa; phylum Arthropoda; class Insecta; order Blattodea; family Termopsidae; genus Zootermopsis; species Zootermopsis nevadensis. The sequence continues at coordinate 7,413,199 of NW_028259142.1, forward strand.
CCATGCGAAATTGATTCTAGAGATCTTAACATTATGCACCTTTATTCTAGTCCTGCTAGAATGCTTGTTTCAAAATTTATTATAACAATTTTTTATATTAATGCAAGTTCAGCTTTAAAAATAGGCTAATTAATATCTTCTTATGGAATTTATGTGTTTTCTTGGTAATCTGATATGTTACTGTTCTTGCCAAACCATTTCCTCAATTCGGTTATTATAACCATCGTAATTTAGACGCAGATGACAGATTTGTTGTCGTCAAATGCAAAGTACTGGCCGATAAAAGAGTACACAGCGGTGCATGTGCACTTATCAGATCAGTAAGAAAATATTCGTGAAAGAAAGTTCTGAACTTTGACGTCTACAGACGGATCTAGTGACTGTTTGCTTCATTTATACTATGAAAAATCTAGAGATGGGAACAAACTGTAAACAACCTAACCCTTTAAAGCACGATAATCATTGTATGCGCTACCTGTTTTACCTTTGCGTTTTGATCAGAGATTATCTATGCGATTTATATGGTTCTCGCGATTAATAGAAATTATTTTCCTGAACGTAATTTTCCAATTGATGTTTGTAGTGAAGACAAAGCTGTGTTTTGTTTTAGATGCGGATTAAAATTTAAAATGTATAATTTTAATATTATCGTGCTTTAGAGGGTTATTTTTTTGTTGAACCCTTAAAGTTTCGATGTCTCGCAGGATAGATCATATTTTTTGTGTCCTTCCTTGTGTCATAATAAGCTATAGACATTATTAATTTTTTAAAACCAGTTTCAGCTTTATGAATTTAAATATTATAAAATAGTAGTTGCCCATTGTAAATAGTAAACAATTATAACGAAACAATGTCCAAAAAGTAAAAATATTTGTCCGCTGATGGTTAAATACAGCAAGAGTATGAAATATTTATAATAAAATAAACTTGTATTCTTACCAGGGTTGCCACTCCACGAAAACTTTCTTCCTTTCCTGATCAACCTATACAGCATTTATACCTCGTTTTAACCTGTTTTTAACTTAATTTACCTCTATACATTACTTATAACCTAGAATTTATTTACATTCTCTATTATTCTACGTCTTTAACTTTAAATAGATGCCACGACATCCAGGACTACAAACGAAGAAGTTTTGGTAACAGAACTCGAAGGTTTAACATCACTAGTACTAAAAGTTACCATTAGACATGATTTGGATCACGTCTCACATACCTCCCGACTTCCAAGTCAGGATTTTGCCCCGTGAAGCCTTAAAGAAACTGGCCGACGTTTCAGATATGCTTACAATCTACATCTACATGAAAGAACAATCTCAGCTTTTCCTCAGGACCTATCAAACCCATACATTTTAGATTCATAATCATATACTGAAACGTAGGCTTTGTCTAGTTTGCTGTTACGTCTTCTAATTGTGATATCCAAAAATAAATTTTTTGGTTGTTAGATTTTCATTACAATTGGTTTTGCACAATTTATTAAAGAATATATTTGATTGGCCGTGGGGCTTTGGTCAATTAATAATGAAATTTTACGTTTAGATTCGATGATTTTCTTAGGGTCCTATTTTAATTTCCTCCCATATACGTATAAAATGTGTAGCAGCTACCGCGACAATTATATTTAAAAATTGACATAGTGATAAAAAGTTGTTGATATTCATTTTATTTATGCTATAAACTTTTCGGTATAAAAAGATTCAAAATCTGGAAGTCCTATTCTTATTTTAGTTCCATACCTACATATAAAATAATATACGTAATTATTTTGGTTTCATGTCGCCAAAATAGTGATAATGAAAATTCAAACGTAATCCAGAAGGAACTTCACTTTTTCCTTTTAGAAACCGACATTCTCGAATTAGTATCGGATAAGGGGTATACATGTCAGTGCTTTGAATGCGAAATTATACTGTGCTGCTGTGACATCTCATTTCGTTACTACCATCATCGCCTGATGATGGAGGCAGCAACTACCTCTGAAACGTCGGTAAACTTCTACCAGGCTGCACAGTGCAACAACCCAGAAGACATACGTCGTCGGAAACTTCTTGTTCTCTCACTTGCCAGACGAATAGTTTCATATCATATCGTTTCAGAGGACCCTGCTGCCTCCATCATCACATCCGTTGAACGGTTGTTGACGTCATCCACAGTGTTGAGATCTGTCAATGTTCTTGTGAATTATTCGTGCTGCAATTAGTGGCTTGGTTATCCAACATCGTATGTTGAGTTGTGTTATCAAATGTTTTCAGGGGAAGTCATATTTTATTTAGGATAGGGAATTATACAGCTCTTCTAAAATTAATCATTGCGCTTCGATGTTAATATGCGCATTGATTTCTTCATATTGAGACGATAAATGTGTGTACCTTCATAACATGGATATTGATAGCAAATTGCATATTGCTTTTATTGTTAATTACTGTTTCTTTTATACATTTATTGACACCACGTTAAGTAGTGTGTGGTATAAAGAACACCTTGATAACTATTCTGTATTCATCCATACCAACGAGCAAAATACTAGACGGAATAGAATGGAATTTATTTACATTCCATAGATTTTTTAGTACAAGCCAAGGATAGTAACACCGATACCAGCACTCCTATAATACGAATACATAGTTTGCAGATACTTGAATAAATATTTACAATATGTAAAGATTTTTGATTGAAGAGAATTCTTCTGTAGATTAGGAGTGAGACTGAAGATACAGGCAACTCAGGGTTTACGAACTAGTTCCGTTCCAAGACTTTATTCGTTATACGTTTTTGTTCGTTATGTGTATCTTGCATTCCTGAGCTTTTACGATACCTATCGTATACAATAGCAGCCATTTTAAAGCATTAAAACCATGTACTAAACATCGAATGGTCTATACAATACGTTTTAATATAATGTATACATGCGTTTTGGTTTATCGTATACGATACGTAACGTACGCTTCGCGGCGTGGCATGTAAACCGTTTTTCTACTGGCTAGATTAGTTTTATTAACCAAGAACAGTTAAGTATAATTATCATATAATAATTTTCTGATAATTATTGTAATAAATACATTTTTTAAAAGTTTATTTATTTAAATCTTACAATTATGTTCACTATACGTTTGGCATTTCGTTTTATAAGAAACTCTATCTATTGGCGACTTTAAGAAATTTTGAATGAATTGTGACTTTCGTTATAGCGAATGTTCGTAAATCGAACGTTCGTAAACCGAGAGGTGCCTATTCTTATTGAATTAGATTTACCAAAGAAGCTAGTGAGTCTAATAAAAATGTGCTTAAATGAAACCTGTAGCAAAATTCCTGTAGGTAAATATTTGTCAGAGACATTCTTCATCAAGAACGGTCTAAAACAAGGCGATGCCTTGTCTCCCTTGCTCTTTAACTTTGCGTTAGAATATGCTATCAGGAAAGTCCAAGATAGGCAGGAGGGTTTGCAATTGAACAGGACACATCAGCTTTTGGCATATGCTGATGATGTTAATTTATTGGGGGACGATATTAATACAATAAAGAGGAACGCAGAAGTTTTACTAGAGGCTAGTAGACAGGTGGGGCTAGAAGTAAATTCAGAAAAAACTAAGTACATGTTAGTATCTCGTCGTCAGAAGACAGGCGGGCAAAATTATCTTAGGGTGGCTAATAAGTCCTTTGAAAGGGTTACAAAGTTCAAATATCTGGGAACAACAATAACAAATCAAAATGACACTCATGAGGAAGTTAGGAGGAGATTAAATTCTGGAAATGCTTGCTACTTCTCAGTTCAAAATATTATGTCTTCCCGTCTGAGCTCTAAGAACCTGAAAATTGAAGCATACAAAACAATAATTTTGTCTGTTGCTTCGTATGGGTGCGAAACATAGTCTCCCACTCAGAGGGAGGAACACAGATTGCAGGTGTTTGAGAATTGGGTGTTGAGGAGGATATTCGGGCCTAGGAGGGAAGACGATGGGGCACGGAGAAAACTGCATAATGACCAACTTAAAAATCTGTACTCCTCCCCCAATATTGTCAGGGTGATTAAGTCGAAAAGAATGAGATGGGCGGGGATGTAGTGCGCATGGATGGCGCAAGAGGTGTGTACCGGGTATTCGTTGGGAAGCCTGAGGGGAAGAGACAGCTGGGGAGACCTAGACGTAGATGAGAGGATAAAGTCAGGCGGTATCTATGAGAGATAGGAGTTGAAGGAGACTGGATTTTGTTGGCCCAGGTCAGGGTCTGGTGGAGGGCTTTGGTTAATTCGGTGATGAACCTTCGGGTTCGGCAAGCCATCCAGTTAGTTAGTTAGTTAGTTAGTTCACTTATCTTTACAAAAGTTCATGTCAGAAGGGGTCAGAAAATGAAGATTTCTGTCTTCTGGGTTATTGCGCTGTGTAATCTTGTCGATGTTAACCAACGTTTCAGAGGTCATACTGCCTCATCGCCCTGATGACGGAGGCAGTATGACCTCTGAAACGTTGGTTAACATCGACCAGACTACACAGCGTAACAACCCAGAAGACAGAAATCTTCATACTCTGATGACGGAGGCAGTATGACCTCTGAAACGTTGGTTAACATCGACCAGACTACACAGCGCAACAACCCAGAAGACAGAAATCTTCATACTCACCGCTGTGAAAACCTCAAATCTTATGGGTCAGAAAATGTTCGCGGGAAAATTAGTTAATACCGTCCCAACAGATGCCGCGGCGATTCACTTATCTTTACATTAGATCATGTCTTTGCTAATAGAGGGCGACGCAGGTCAACCTAAGCTTTGAGTTTTCGATGTTTCTACTCGGGTAATAGGATACCCAAGGAGGTAAACGGGTCAGAAAATATTCGCGGGCCCATTAGTTTATACAGTCCCAACAGATGGCGCGGCAATTCACTTATTTCTACATTACTTCATGTCTTTCCCAATAGATGGCGAAGCCGGTCACCTAGCTTTGAGTTTTCTATATTTTCTATCCGGGTTACAGGATACCCAAGGAGGTTAGCGGGTCAGAAAATGTTCGCGGGCTTATTAGTTCATACCTTCCTAACAGATGGCGCGACAATTCACTTATCTTTACATTAGTTCATGCCCTCGCTAATATATGGCGCGGCAGTTTACTTAACTTTACAACAGTTCATTCCCTCGCCAATATGTAGCGTGGCAGTTCATTTATCTTCCATGTATGGTGGGAGTTCCGACGTACCACCGCATGGCGCGACCTCAGGTTGCGGGTAGAAGCACGGTCTGCAGGTAAGGCAGTTAGCTGCAAATATATTGAATAAGCAGTCGTGGACAGCGGAAGAGGGGTGGTCCTCCAGCTTGGTGTTTGGGCGTGAGGCTAACAACCTTTCACCGTAAAAGAACACTGTTACGAACACATTAACTAAGCCTCGGACCAGGACGGATCCTTTGGCACGACCATGGCAATTGAAAAAAGGATATGAGATATGGAACTTCGAACATTAGGAGTCTCTATAAGGCTGGGGCACTGAAATCAGAGTAGGGAATTAGAGAATTATAAGTTTGATTTCACATTTTTCTATGGAAAGGGGAATGACAGTCATCAGTTAGGGACAGTTTGTTTTTGTTCATAGCAGAATTAGAGAAGCAGTTAAAAGAGTACAATTTGTCAGTGACAGGTTGTCTTATGTAATTTTGGAAGGACGTTGGTGCGACATCATTGTCCTTCATGTTCATGCCCCAACTGAGGACATAAGCGATGATATCAAGAATAGCTTTTATGAAGAATTAGAATCAGTATTTGATACATTTGGCATGTATCACATGTCAGAGCAGTAAACTTCGCTACGTCGAAATATTTAATCGTAAAAAGTACATTTCCACACCGTGATATTAATAAATACACTTGGACTTCTCCAGATGGTAGCACACATAATCTAATAGATCGTGTTTTAGTAGATAATAGAAGGCAGACAGATGTAACTGGTGTGAGATCATTTAGAGGGTGAGATTGTGACACTGATCATTATCTGGTGGTAGCAAAAGTGAGGGAGCAGTTTTCAGTAAGTAGACGAAGTAAACAAAATTTCGACACAGAAAGATTTGATTTGAAAAAATTAAATGAGGGAGAGGCGAAGGAACAATATCAAGTTGAAATTTCGAATAGATTTCAAATTTTAGAGACAAATAAAGATAAAAGTGTGGACATCAGTTCAGAGAAGAAATGAGAGTTCAGTGGGACCATACATCAATTATTTGTAGATTTAAAAACAGCCTATAACTCTGTGAAGAGAGAAGTGCGTTCCATGTTTCTGGGGAATTTATATTTCAGTAAGGAAAATTTCCAGGTTTGTGCAAATAAATTTTAGTACCTTTGCAATCGATCCTTGGAGTCGAAGTTGTTTCAAGATGGAGCACGTTACGTTTAGAATTGTATTACACTTGGTCTAGTACTTCAGGCATGTACGAGAGATTTGTTTTCTGATAAAAACTGTCACTGACAATTGGATTTCCAGAAATAACAACTGTTTATTTGACCGTAACGATTTTGTATTAACAACGATGCTAATTTTGACATGACATGAAGAAACGAGCGGATTATGATAAAAATGACGTGTGGAGGGAGAATTATCGAAAAGTAGGCTTATGCTTTCGGTGGAGAAAATGAATGACAATGACACAACAGTAATTAAGGAATCTTGTATTATGGACAGCAAACCAATAATAACATGTAAGTATACAAAATTTTACCTTTGTTACGTGTATTTCATATCCACGTCTGTACTAGAGGCTGTGCTTAACAGGTAGTCATTAATGTCCAGTACATTTATTATAACACTTTGTTTTAGTTGCAGGTGATGTAGCTCTGTTTTCAAGTTTGGAAGCGTCCTTGGTGCAGGCATTACCTCAGGATTCTTCTGAATGGAGGAGGTCCTATGGAAGAGCTGTAAAATCTGTTTATGTTGAAGCATCTTTCATTTCCTTTAGTAAGGATATTCTTCCAAAACAAGGAGATTGGCATTTAATTCAACAACCCATATTTCACATTTTTTGGACGGAGTGTGTGGTATGTACAGTGTTGTGAGTAGTATAGTTACTTTTCCTTTGGTGAGATGATAGTAGCTGATGAATTATTTCATCTTAATTTATGGTGACATGTTAATGCATCTGCCATTGAAATTAAAATTTACTCTGCCTAATTGATCAGATCATAAAAATTAACCATACCAGTGCTGAGCACTTAATGCTTGTTGAACATATTACAGGCTGTGTCTAATAATTTTTTCTTCATTAAATCACAGATGTTTTACAGGTTGCAACTGTTGTTCATTGTACACTGTACCAATTTTCAGAATCACCCGCTTATATTTATAAGGGGGATGGTTCACTACTTCTATAATTTTACTCGTACATATGTGAAATATATTTAGATTTGGATTTTTATAAGTTAAGTTATGTATTGAGAATAGAGGATGAACACAAATGATGTGAGTGGTTTCAAATATTTATTTGACAGAAAATAAATGTCATAAAAAAGTGAAACGTCCACCACTGGAAGGAGAACTTCAATAAATATCCTTGTACTAGTTCAACGGAATCTTTCATTGGTTGAGTTGCCATTTTACTGTCGTGTGAAAAGTTATATTCCAGGTGGCTATCAATGGAGTTACATCAGTTCTGCATGATACATAACACTTCTTGGAGTGCTCTTTTAAGTCTGATGGCCATCTATTTTTTGTTAAATATATATTTTAAACTGCTTAGTTTTTGAATGTTAAGTGAAAATTATATATAGCAAATTTATACTTAAAGTTGCAACAGGTTACAGCACATTATGTTGGGTCTAGTAACTGCGACGGAAACTATTGACAGAATTTTAACAAGTTGGATACATTATGTCAAAATGATTTTGGTATGTATGTGCAGTATGTTAATGAATTGCGATAAGTGAATTGTAGTGAGTTCTGTGGTGTACATCAAGCTTACTCATATCACATAATAAGCATACGTCCCAATACTCATAATCGGTATCCAGGCTTAACTGTTTAGGGTGGAATGTATAAGGGCCATGCATTATGGAAGAACTTGCAGTCTCTGGTGTCCATACACTTCTTGTTACTGGCATGTGCAATGTAGATGTTATCAGTATAAGGAACTTTTGAATTGTCATTGAAGTAAAACAGTAGATTTTTAGTTAGATTGTACCTTTAGTTGTGTTAATGTTAGACACAGTGAGTAGCTTCAAATGTAGGCCTTGACATCTTACATTGATGTTACATGGGCGAAGTCATATCTTTTTATTGAATGCCATGCCAGAGAAGCTAATTATCAGATTAAAGTATGAAGTCTGCTCTCCTAATATGTGCTGCTGAGTCTCTCACCTTCAACACTGACAAATTATTAAGGGACAAATATGCCAGGAGTCCCAAAACACCAGTAGTTGGAAATGAGGACATGCAGTTTGTTAATATGAGTGAATATTGCTAACCTAGTTAATCTAAATTCGTTTGATAATAAAGATGCAGGAACTTGTGAATTTGTAAAAAAAAAATGGATATATCTAAGAGAGACAGTTTGTTAAATCAATCAATTAATTTATTGACATTATTGAACCTTCAGGTTCTGTTGTCACAGTATTTTCAGTGTTTTTGTACAATTTTTTTAGTGTTTGTTATAGCTGAAGTATGGTAATTGATATTCTTTGAACTTATACCAAGTATTTATCAATTCTGATGTATGAAGTGAAGCTTTCGCAGTGACCAAAGTTGGTGAAAGACTCTCAGGCAACACGCCATGTCAGTTTGCTGAATGGTGAATGAACCATTTCTTCCACCAACATTTCGACAGCCATCTCTGCTCTCATCCTCAGGGCAGCTTCAAAATAAAACTGGTCCTATGTAGCGCGCTTGCCGATGGGTTGTTGCCTGAGAGTCATCAGTTTATCAATTCTGTTTAGATGCTTTTCAGTTTCGTTATTATTCTTATTTTTTGAGTTTCTAGGTGTTCTTCACATTCTTCTGTCTCTCTTTGTCTGTCATATTTTTTAGCAACATTCATATTGTTATTCGTATTGCCATTCTTATTCCTGTTGTTAATATTATTCCTTCATTTTTGTTATTATTGTTAGTTTATTGTTATTTTCAAACATTGACCTCAAATCACCTTAGTGTCACCATTACCTGATATGAAATTAGTGAAACTGTAACCGAAGACACAGCTTTGATACAGTTATGGCATTTGTTATTCCCTTTTTTGCCTTACTGATTTTGTGACTCATGATGTGGCATGAACACCTTTGAAATGGAAGTGTACTCCAAAAATTATGCCTTCACAGTCCTTTGGCACCAAGATGTCAACTGGATAGATGCGCTTCTTTTAGTTTTCCCTGTTTGTGTTATAGGACAAGTGAAGCATTCTGAAAAGTAAGGGTGAACTTGTAAAAAGCAGGTTTAAAAAATGACCTTATGAAATTTGTGTACATATAAATCATTATGCCTTCCCCCACAAATTATATTCTAATTAATATAACAATATCAGAAGGAAACTCCGTCCTTTGGGCTTGGTGTATCTGCTTTAAAGAATATGTCAAGCAAGAAAGGAAAGAATTTTACAGTTCTGTTGAATTTGCCTCTACTATTCTGAATACCTCAATTATCTGTCTCGTTATGAGTAATTAGAAGACCTATTCTGATGCTGTTATTTTTATGCTGTACTGTAATTATCACTGAAGAAAGAAAATTAAGTCACCTGTGTGAAATGTATGCTTTCAGGATTTGGATGCATATAAGACAACAGTTCGTGAAGAAATTGAAGCCTGGCTAAAAATATTAGGCCAACATAACATTCAAGATTGGATGATTGTTCTTGTAGAGACATATGATATTAGGAAGACAAATAAATTATTACCTAGAACCACAGTTCTTGATAAAATAAGGAGTGACTTTGCCTCAAAACATGGAGATAGGTAAATGTAAAATGGATGTTAATTTTTTTAAATGTTGTTTGTGTCAGTCTGTGGAATTAATATATAACTTCTTTTGATGTGGCAGGTGTTTGTCTGTGATCAATCCCATTCGATCAGAATCAAGATCTGCGGAATCTTGGCGTGGGCTGCTTGCTAGGATCAGACACCTGCTCCTCTTTGCTTATAATCGTACTCTGATAAAATTTGAAGAAGTGATAAGGGACCAAAGGGAACGTCGTAATGAACCAGGCTGGAACTTTTGTCAGTATTTTCTTCTCCAGGTAATTTCTCATCTCATCTCTACTGTTTGTATAACTGAGTACAGAAATTGGTTTGTTTTCGTAAATGTGAAATCAATCTTGTAACGTAATGACTTACGTCATCTTGCTCCTGAAAATGTTTAAATTACGTCTGTGTTTCCTTTGAATTGGTGAGGCCAAAAAGTATTGCCTTTTTATGTGGTACTGGCCCTAATGAGAGTAGCCCTTGTTCACATTTGTGTGAATAACTTGCTGGTATGTAGAAGACTTTCTCAATTATCTCACATTGTGCTACATTTTTAAGATCCTTTATCCAAAAATATTTTATTTCTGTCTTTGATAGAAATAAGTGGGTTATGGGTTGGACTTTTATTTTCACTGGAGGCATGAACTTTTTACCTCAATGTACAGACTGTGTCTGGGCACCGATGCCAACCACTCACCTTACTTAATGTTATGATCAGGAATCCATGGAGCTTTACCTCCATTTTCCTCTCAGACACACACTCACCCCCATCTAGTACCGAGGTTAGGAATGAGTAGGAGCTATACTGCCTCTCCCCCAAGTGCTTACATGGTGTTTAGTGGGACAGCTTTACTTGTCGGCAAAATTCAGCAGTGGTTATGTTTCTTACCCATGCCTCTTCTGATTCTTTACTAGATGGCTCTAGCAGACAAATCAGGATCGAGTAGAAATTGTGCAGAGACAGTGGGCTTATCACTCACTGCTCACAAATGCACTCTTCAAAGACTAATAAGGATAAGTTGCCTTGAGCAACTGTCCTGGAATGGGTCAATGGCCCAATCCTTGAAAGTAAATAATGATAATTGGTAATTTTTCCATTTCAGGAGGAATTGGCTTTTGTGTTGGAAATGTTAGGTCTCTATGATGAAGCTTTGGTTCAGTATGATGAACTGGATGCAGTCTTCACACAATTTGTGCTCAACTCTAATGTTGGTGGTAAGGTGAAATCATTTCTGTGTTTGGAAAAATAATAGGGGCTAAGAATTTAAATTTTCTGAGCATGTCTATAGCAAATTTGTGTTGTGTGCAGATACTCCAGAGTGGCTGAGCAGCTTCCAGTGTCCATTTGAAAACTGGTCTGGTTTGGTATTGGGTCAGACTGTGAACCAGACGCAAAGGTCTTTACTGAATGACTGTAAGGCGTCATTACTTGAGTTCCGCAGCTACCTTTTCTCCAGACAGTGTGCTATGCTTCTGCTCACATTCAAACCTTGGGAGGTAAGATCCCTAATTATTCACATGATAACATGATTACAGAATGTCACATGAATAAAACTTTGAGTAAATTAAATTTGTTAAATATATTTTGTTATTGAATTCAGAGCCTCTTTCCTTCTTGTCTTACTCAAAGTTTAAAAATTGTACTGTATACTACTATAATTTTTACCTTCCTTTTGTATGTACAGTAAAAACCGAAAAACATTCCTCCTTTATACACCACCATTCTCACATTGCAGCCACAAAAGCCTCAGAACATAAATTTCAAAGGGAATTGACAGACATTTTGTAACACATTACTGTTTAGTTATAGCTCAAGCGCTGCTTGATGTGACGTACATGCAAGCATTCTGGGAAGTTAATTGTCACACGTCGTACAGTTGTAAAAACATCGTACACCAGCATTTTCTGCGTTAACAGATAAAATCTACCCATATAAGAAACCACCCGTAGTTTCTTTAGCAAAACCCATAAATATGCATTGGTGTTATATAGAGGGGTTCTGTATTGGAGTGTGACTTTGCTTCACTCATCTTTCCACATTATTTTTCTTATAGTTTTGTATCTGAGTATTTCAGCATGTTTGTTTCAGATAGCTCAACGATCCTTGCCCTTTCTTCACAACTGCATCAAAGAGCTGGAAATTCTTGAGATATCTACCCCACCAGGGGCTGTTGCTTGCTGGGTGTTCCTCTGCTGCCTGGAGGTTTTACAAACCTGTGAACGTTTCAATGACAGTGGTCAAGTAGAAGCATATTCACTTTACACAGCAAGTCTATGGGCTTATGCTCGAGACAAGGTTAGATTAACTAATGAACCATGTATATGTTATTGTTTTTTTAAAAAAAACCTTGTATCATAACAGGGGCATGCTAAATTGAATTGTGTTAGTAAATGCTAGAATCTTGGATTTATATTCTGCCAAGATCATAGTTGTATCCGTGTGTTTTTCATCACCATTTATTAGTCTACTTAACCACCAAGTTACTTATTATGTTGGGAAACTGAGTCTGTCTGTCTTTTTTTTTCTCCCTCCCCATTACTATTATGCTTCTTGGAACTCATACAGCTGGTATTATTTGAAGTTCTTACGCTTTGGTAATTTGCACAACATTGCTATGATGACACATGGGACACAACTGGTATGTATTCAGAATTCTTGATCTTCTTAGGACTTTGCACTATTTGGATTTATTATACAATTTTTAAGTTCTGTGTCAGTTCCCAGTTTACATATTACTTTACATCATTTGCTGCTCTCCATTATATAGAGAATTTATGGCCATACATCTCTTTATGCCTGTATTTGCGTAGAAATTATTACAATGTGGTGAACAGTGCAAACACTTCCAAAAGCCAAAACTTTAATTCATGCACATAACCTATGTTTCTAGCTGCGTGACTTGGGTCAGCTGTGTGGCCTCATGCCGGGCTGTGATCCTACTAGTGAGCAACTGCACACAGTGGTTAGTCTCTCGGGTGGAATGGGAGACTGTCAGGGGAACAGCAAGCAGCCTACACCCACAGACAAATTGAAGGAAGCTCTCTCATCCAAAGAAGCTTTTAGGAAACATTATCTGGTAAGTGTGTCTAGCCTTTGATATCCATTTTGATATTTTGCAGTATCCTCAGTACTTAATGGTACATTCTGCAAAACCACACATTTCAAACTATTCTTAAATTCATAACAGTGAAATTTTTGCCAGCTACCAACAGCTATAAAACTGAATGATAGTGATAGTTTTAACATATTAAGAGTCAGAAATAATAGCGGAAACTGACAGTCTGCTTCCAGTTTCTTTTCTTATAGTTCAATAATAAATTGATTTGCAGTCTAATGGTATATTTATCTGATAGTCCCACAGTTTTCATTTCTCCATCAGAATACCCCAGGTCATTAGGGTAACACTAAGATCAGCAGAAGCACAAATGAAAGAAAGAGAGTGCATTTATCGCCCAGAATTCTGTTACACTTGCAGGATGTGACTGGCAATCCTGTGGTCTTTTGCGGGATCTCTGATTACACTGGGGTCAGCAGAAACACTCAGTGAATGCGCATTACCTAGACTTTACCCAAAAAGAAAATTATAAACAGTGAATAACCACTAGAATCGTATTCAACTGAAAGTCTGATATCCACACAGCCAAACAATTTACAATGTAACAGTTTCCCCCCTGTGCACTGAAATTTCTGCTGTGTAGATATTTATGCACTGCTTAATAATCACACGGTTATCAGATCACTAAGAGAACAGCAGCTTCCAGATACAACATTATAGGCGAGTTAAGTTGCTTTGTATATGTTCTTGCCTCATGTAGACCTCACATTGAACTTCATGTGTTAAAACACTATTTCAGTGAATGACAAAATGCAATAGAATTTTTATTGATTTTTTGTGATTATTTTTACTGATAGCTTCAGTAGACTGAATTTGGGTATGTGCTGTATGCATGGAGATCATAAGGCCGTTGAAATTATGGAGTTATACCTTAGGATTTCAGACATCTTTTGATCTGTTTTAATCATACCAAATTTTAATTTTATTTTGTGTGTGTGTGTTGAGTCTTTCAAAACATATAAGTGATCTTGTTTCTCAGGAGCTAGCTGAACTAGCCATGGGGACTTTCAAACACATAGGTCGGATTCGATCAGCACGTATGATTGGTCGAGATTTAGCAGCTTTTTACCTGCAACTGGGTGAGATGCAGAAAGCAGCCGTGTTTCTTACTGATGCACTTAAAACATTTGAAGAAGAAAACTGGAGACAGTTAGCTATAGAAACACAGCTTGAACTAGCTGACTGCTACAGAAAAATGGATGACAAGGAAAGGTAGGCAGCATTTCTGCTGGAGTAGCTAAAGTTTAAAGTGCCTACAGGTGTGGTTGAAAAAACAGGTTAATATGAAGATTGTTGTCTTCTGGGTTGTTGCTTCGTGTAGTCTGTGTGTGATGAATCATCGCCCTGATGACAGAGGCAGCATGACCTCTGAAACTTTGGTGGACATCTACACAGCGCAACAACCCAGAAGACAGCAATCTTCAGACTCACTGTTGCGAAAACCTCATATCTTACAGGTTCATATTGTTACCACACCAGTTGTTTATTTTGAAGACCCTGTACCTTACACATTTATTTTAAGAGAATGTACCTATGTAAACACCTTTGTTTGAAGTGCAGTTTGATTCAGTATGTAACATGTGTCTGAGGAGGTTATTTTCAAAAAGTAACCAATATGTATGAAGGCAGGTAGTGTCTGTTTCACGCTTGAAGTAACTGAATACTTTATACACAAACTGTGTGATGTTGATTGCCTCATGAGGGCACATGGCAGTAGTTATGCTGCCATCATTTGTGTTGGTCACTTTGGAACATTGGAAATCAAAGTTATGGTAACCACGTAGATAGCATCATAACCTGAAACACCGCAGTCCTGTTTCATTTAATGTCCTGTTCTTTTGTGTTCTTTGTGATAACTGTTTTAACTATTTTATAGGTTTATCAAGACATGTACAGTAATTGCCAGTGCTCCTGAATTAAATTTGTCCACAAGAATTACATATTTTGATGAAATGATGAATGTGTTGGAAGAATTACGGACAGGTAAATGTAATTTACAGTAACATCCTTATGTTTTAGTATGAAAAGATTTCTGTTTTAAGTAGGATGACACAGTGACAATGTATCTGACTCATGTTTTGTTTATAAAATTGTCAGTTACATTAATGTTCTGTTTTCCCAAATTTTTACCACAATTTGTCAGAGTTCAGAGACAGACTGAGAGAGTAAACAAACAGTGCAGCCAGAAGACACTTTCTTTAAAAATACCTCATAAAAAGAAACTGTGTTAGAGATAATACTTTTGTGCAGGTGAATTGAAAAATATTGTTTATTTTAAATTGACTCATTTGCTTACAGGCATATAAATATTAGTTTAATGCTGCGTACCAAGTGGCTATATCGCTAAACACAAGTGTTTTACAATTGAGAAAACGTATGTTTTGTAATTCAATACATATATAAGTTCCTTTGTACAATGATCTATGACAGTTGAGTAATTAAGTACCAGTAACTCCCCAACAGTGAAACCAGAAGGTTCGGGTGTGGTAATATTGCGATCCTGGAACAGTTGTTTTACAACATATACCCCTACACTTTGTCTAAGGTAAGTTACCGCTATACTTTTCAGTCTTCTAAGTGGTTCCGCCCTCTGCAGATTTTGTATCTGTTTTGTGTTTTCCACCATTTGAGCTTATGTCTAGCCTACCAGAACATGCCCTAACACCACCACATGATTATAAATCTTGAAGTTCCTTGTTATGTCATCATCTTCCTGTCAGCGACGATTAAACTATGGTGCATGGGCTGGATCCAACACACGAGAGCTTTTTTTGGGGTGCTTTGAGATTTTTTTAATTTCTAATACAATGTAGCAAAGTCTTTTCCCACAAGAACATAAGAAGCCAGGAGGTCTATTACAGGTAAGTTTTGCCAATAACAGTTGATAACTGAATTACACTGTATTCAAAGACATTTGTCTGAAGGACAGTATGTAACTGTGTATCAGTGACATCATCATCTTTGCTGGAATTTTGCTGCCCATTATGTTTTTAAAGCATAGGTTTATGTACAATTCTTGTGGAAGTAGTCAAAAGTACTGGGGTGATGTATTACCGTCGGCTAAACACACACCAAGATCAGACTCCATCTACAAAGTACATTCCTCTCAGGAGCTGACCTTTAGTAATGTCTTTTTCCACACTGAACCAGCAAAACTGTCATTAAGAGTGGCATATTGTCCTTGAGATTTTGATAAGAAAATAACACTTTCATTTTACAATTGTTTGTTGGAGATATTGCTTTTATCATTTATTTATCTTCAGAAGTTGTTTTTTATAGTGTATATGGAAGGAGTGTTAAAGGCTGGCCATTTTTGGTGACATAGGTAAAACAGAATGTCTATTTTTGGCACTTGTAATGGCTAATAATAGTCAGTGGGTCTTGGATAACAGATTTTTTTCTTGTGTAATCACAGAGTGTTCATGAAGTTTTGCAGTTTGGGTAGAAATACAAATTTTTTGGAAATTGGTATTTGTCGGATGTTATACAGTAGTGTAAATATTTTTTTTATCTCATAAACAGTGTGAACAGTTATCCTTTTAGTGCAAGGAGATAGAGAAAAATAGATAGTGAATGCAAGAATTTTAACAAGATTTGGCAAGAATATTATTTCTTCACTGATGTGAGGTCTATAACTATGTGTCTAATTTTCAGTGATACAGTTTCTGCATTTAGGGCATTTAATCTAAACCCCATTTTTTTTTAAAACTGATATTGTTCGGATTTATCTTCTGATGCAAGAACCAGGAAAGCTAAGGAACTGATCTTGAACCTGAAAAGACAAGATGTATGTACATTACAGAACATGATGTAGTAAGTGGTGACTTAAGCAAGTTTTTGGTGTCAAAGCATAACCATTTTTTGATGTTGAATTTGTGAAATGTGTGTGTTACATGTAGCTGAAGGTGTTTGGCTGGAAGATGTAGCTAAGTTTGAAATGTAAACAAGCTCATGAGAAGTGTTTATCATGTAGAAGAAATGAATTAGGCTTTGTGAACTCAGTTGATAGGAGACAGTTCAGAAATTCATGTTCTACTTCGTATCACTGGATGGCAGTACTGACCCAAGTAATACGAGTCACTTATTTTTATATGAGGTGTGAACAAAATACTTCGTGTAATCAGTGAATTCTTTGCCACAAAAGCTATGAATTTCACAACTGGCAAAAGAGTTGTATGAGAAAGTGCCGACTAATCTCAAACAATATGAGATACTGCCAAACAAGCTAGTATGATAACTGGTGAATCACCTTTTCTGAGTTTTAAAAACCTGAGCCTTTGTGAAGAAAGCAGATTGTCCTGATCTGCAAATATTGTTTTTCTTCTACATTATTCACTGGAAGATTCTGTGGAAAGCTGTTCACAAAGTGAACCAATTGATAAACTCAGTTATAGAACGTATAAATTCAATGCAAGGAAGGGTACTGAACCACGGGTAGTTCATATCCCTGCTGGAAGATGCAGGTGCTGAGCGCACAAATGTACTGTACCATTCCTGAGTTCAGTGTCTAAGCTTAAGCAAAACCCTCAAGAAGATAATTTACGGATGGAAGTAATTATGTGTTTGAAAATTAGATCCAAAGTCCTAGTATTTTCACAGCTGAAAGATGAAAATTGGAAAACTGATTTGGTATTGCTGGTTGGTATCATGAAACATAGATAATTCTTCAGGGGAAAGACAGCCATATATGTGATTAATATACATCTGTAGAAACTTTCCAAACAAAGTTGCTTTTGAAGATTTCTGTCTTCTGGGTTGTTGCGCCATGTAGTATGGTAGATGTTTACCAACGTTTCAGAGGTCATACTGCCTCCATCATCAGGACGATGATCGCCCTGATGACAGAGGCAGTATGACCTCAAAAACGTTGGTAAACATCTACCATACTACATGGCGCAATAACCCAGAAGACAGAAATCTTCATACTCACAGCTGTGAAAACCTCAAATCATACAAAGCTGCTTTTGTTTTCATAACAATTTGAAGGTAATAAATTTATGCATTTTTGCTTTCTACAAACCAGGCATGTGAATTTTAGTGCAGCCACTAAGTACAGTGATATTCTGCTTAGCTGCATGAAGAGTTCTGTCATGGATTTCAAGATTTCAGAAAAACAGAAAATGAAATTAAGTTATTGATTTCTCTTTCTCCCTTTGATGTTGGGAAAGCTCTTCAGCTGGATCTCACTAACCTACAGAGTGACACTGAACTAAAATAGAAGTTCACTTTCCTGAAGCATGCTGAAATTTGTGGACTGCTAAGTGAGTTAATGTACAGTAATTTGAAGGATTTCAGAAGGAAACTTTTACATACATTTTTTAATGTACATTCTCTCCATTGAAAAGGAACAAGTACAGGATCATGGCACAAATAAGAGATGAACTTTTGAGTGCAGTTTTTTTGAATTGCGACGTTTACTCCCAATATTGAGAATCTTGTTAGTAACTGCAACCAGCATCATATGCCACTAATGTGGTGAGTACTGGCTATATTTAGGTCAGTTATACTTTTATGTTTCTTAAAAAATATTTAACTCTGTTGTGTTGACCACCTTCCAACCTGACAAAATAGCTGTAACCTTTTACCCATGCCTGATTAGGCCATGTGATCTGTTGCAGTTGCATATCGTCTCTTCAGTGGTCATCCGAGTCTAGGCTTACGTGCCGTAATTTGTTAGGTAATCTGCTGTTTTCCGTTCTTTTTACATATTGTTTCCAATTTTGTATAAATATGATAACTGATTGAATATTATTTTTTTAAAATGTTTTATATTGTTTATGACATAATAGTTTGTAGCCTGCAGTTCTTAAACATTTAATTTCTGATGTTGCTAATTTCTTTTTATCTGCTTTTCTGATAATTCAAATTCCATTTCCATTTGCCAACACAAGTCTTTCCACAGTTAGTGTTGTATACTTTTGTACGACCTTGGGTTTGGATACCTGATTCATTGCTGAAGTCACTTGCATACATTTTGATTGTTTTAACATTCTTTCTGCCTTCATATATAATGCAGCCGTGATAACTATGTAATGTCATAAATGCCTCATTTACTTCATCCCTCTTAGATCCGTATATTTTCCTGAGCACTTTATTTTCAGATGCTTGTAATTTATGTTCTTCTCTTAGAATAATGAACAAATTTTCTTCTTCCTGGATCCCAATAAAAATGCTTCATTAACTTTCTGTTTCTCTCTGCTTTTATGCACTAATTTTAAAAGGATAATTGTTAACACTGTTTGTAAGGAATAATATATTTGATCTATTGCTTAACATTCAACAGATATTAATTTACCAATATGTGTTTATGTATATTGATCTTAGTGTTTTGGAAAGTATATTTGAAGATAAGTGCATTTAATGACAAAATGACTGTCATTGACAGGGAACATGTCGTACTGTACTTTATAAAAATTAAGATAGTTTTCTGATGGATCCATTTTCATGGTAGAAGTCACATATCTTACCAGTGTGAATTGTAATTTGATATTTCAGAGTCACCGCTAATAACTTCATTTACTGATGCATTTAAATTAGTGAGTTTGGAAGTGAGCCAGCATGGCAATAAAGTTATTATACAAGACTCGACTGTAGAAGTGAATGTAGTGATTGAGAGCCGCTTTCCCAAGCTGATCCTCTGTATCAACGCTGCAGTCTCTGTAGAAGGAGTAAAGGATGGAAAAAGGCAAAACGATTTGCCTAATCCCCGTCCACAAGAAGTGCCTGCAGAGAAAAGACAGGGCAGTGGCGGGAAGAAACAGCAGTCAATTCAGTCACAACGAAATGACACAGGAGACGCTCAACAGCTCAGGTAGGAACATTTCACAACCCACAGACAAATTAAATTTGAATGCATGTGCATAGTAAAACAACAGAGAATAAATACATTTTTCTGTGTGTATCTTGTATTTCAGTGTTCTTCATTATAATTCAGTGCAGGTGATTACTAATGTTTTGGTGAAACTTATGTCTCCATCTTCAGGTTGGATGATGATGATGTCATTTATCATGAAGGTAGAGGTGGTGATGATGTTACCTCTGAAGTTGGAGTCAATCTGTTCCTCTGAAACATTGGAAACTACTAATAAGATTGCACGGTGTCATAACCCATGGCAGTTCAGAATGTTTGCTTTAATAGAGCACAAAGATGGCGGTATTCTGGGTTATTGTGCCATGTAGTCAGGTAGGAGTTTGCCATCGTTACAGAGGTCCTTGCTGCCTCCATCCCGATGATAAAGGCAGCAGGATGTGTTCAGATACAGCCACCACAACAGCTCATTTACTATGCAGGAACCACTATTTTATGCAGCTTTAGTTTATTTTAATTGTCAACAGGGGATTATACACCTCTGGTAATATGTAGTTGGCACTTCCACGTTACTTACCATTTAGTCTCTGTGCTTGTTTGATAGGCCGCATTGTTCAGATTCATGTCTCACGTCTTTTTGTCAAGTTACAACGAGTGATACTTTGAGTTCAACTGAACCTTCTTTACACTTTACAGCTTTATTCAGAGCATTGGATATTGCACGTTCTTTGATAGTGTTATTCAAAACATTATTGTGTGTATGTTCTAACCTAGTAGGTAGTATCAGTAAGTTATCTATTTCTTGACTTTTATCAATAGTGCACAGTCTACATACAGATCTTACATTATTTTCAAAACCATTTGTTTTCAGGTCTACAAAATGTGTGTTGGACACTAGAACTTATATGCAGTGTCACTAAATTTGCTGTGAAACTTGGTTTGGAGTTAAGACAGATTAATTCAGTTGGAAATCTGAAATATAAGTATGAAAAGGAATTTTAATTTGTGCTCTTCACATTACAGTAGCAAAATCCAAGAAGTTTATGATGTAATTGTTGGTCTTTAGGGTTGTAATGCTATGTGATACCTGCAAGTCCACATGGCATTACTACCCACTACTCATCATCATAAGAAACTCAAATATTGTAAATTTATGATGTATTGGATATGAAGAAAAATGCATATAGAATTTTGGTGAGGAAATTTGTTGGAAAGTAACCATTTTATAACCCAAGAATGAGATTGGTGAATAGTATTAACATGGATTTTAGGGAAATAGATTGAAAATATGGGAGGTGAATGTTGCTGAGTAAAAGTAATCTTAACTGATCAACTTCAGTATTAGTCAGTAAACCTTTGGTTCTCTGAAACATTACTGGTATGTGCTCATCAAATTCTCTTGGCCAACACGTTTTTGTTAGCAGGTGCAACAGTGAGGAAATGAAACCAGTGAATCCAGCTCTTGCCAGACTACACATGGTGGAGCATCTTGATTACAAGCAGGACAAGAGCCTTAGTTCTGCTAGTATAGTCTCGAAGAATCCCAAGCAGTTTCTTCGGTAAGGCGGCATGTGGTAGATGGTATAATATAGGTTGAAACAGAACTCAGGAACAATAAATCTGTGCTTGTACCTATACTAGTACCACACAAATCCAGAGCTGCATGCAGATGTTCCTAATGGTGTTTCAGGCATGTCACTTTGCCCCATTCAAACACTTATTATAATGCAGGTGGCTGTGGGTCAGAATGAAGTGTCATTAATCCTGTGAATATGTCAGGGCACTGTTTAAGAGGACAAGCTAACAAGATAATATTCCGCATTGCAAATCACTTGATCGAAGAAGAAAAAAGACTTCACATGTATTGTTAATTATGTGGATGCCATCGCTGAAGCAACTGGTGTCTAAGTTCTATTCCAAAAGAAGGCGGAAATTGTTTGCTGTGCTCATAAAAGCACATTACTGTTTTTAACAGAAACTTAAAGATTTCTTTGAAACTGGTATAAGAAAAGCTTTTCCTTTTCTTATGTTGATGTGTGTCTAATTTCAGACGGACAAATAGTCATGGGAAATATAGAAAAATATCGAGTACACCAAAAGGAGATTTTTCATCAGCGTTAGTAGCTGAAAACATTATACTTAAACCTGGAAGGAATGAATTTGTGGTGAAATCAAAGGTATGTCAGAATTCAATAATGTGTGTAAGGAGGTGCTGTAAGCATTTCATATTTACATGGAATATTAACTGTTATGAACAGTTTTTAGTCCGGTCAGTGAATCAATTGTCTGACAGACTGTTTTTAAATACTCAAAGTACTTCATCTAAATAAATTACACACTATACACGAGGTTGCTTTCCTGTGAATCACCATGTATATCAAAACTATATAAAACAGGAAGCATAACATAGCCATGGATTTTTTAAGTGCTATGCCATGAGAGACCATCATTTTTGTGTCCAGAGTCAAGATGGTGGGACGAGTCAGAGAAACTGTACTTGCAAGTCAACAGGCCTGCACAGCAGCTTCTACCATGGCTGCAGATAGATAATTGATTTTCCTCATGATACTGAAATGAAACTGCTGATATGTGAAGATGCAGATGGCAAAAGCATGTGTAACAATATTTGCCTATACAAATGTATGTTTTTGATAATTTTTTTATGGCATAGGCTCAGGAGAAAGGTTTGTACAGGCTGGGTCAGCTGTCCCTTCTGGTAGCAGACAGCCTGGAGTTTCTGTCTAGCACCATCAATCCTCGTGTGAGTTTTGAAGTGATGAGAGAGCCATCTTCTGTGATCCTCAACAAAGGAGAGAAAGACTTGTTAGCAGGACTTGAGCAGGAGATGGTCCTGACAGTTTCTGCAGGCAGCTACACTATTGGAGAGGTAAAGGTTTTAACTGAAATATGAACAGTTTGTTATGACCCATCTCACAGACTTTGTCCATTATTCCAGTTTTTTGAACACCCAACATGGTAGGATTTTTTTTAATTACAAGAATTTTCCAAAATGTGACTTTAAAAACTGGAACAGTGGACAAATTCAAAGAAAGTAAAGTATTCTGATTAAAATAAAATTGAATTAATATTGTATTGTTGTTGCTGATGGTCACTGTTTGAAATCTCCACTGACAACTGATCCACACATCTTGACAATAAGGATTTTGGGTCATTTATGTTCCACAAACAGAGCCCTAGGAGAAGGAAAAAACTTTGAAAATTACTAAAATATGCTTTAAATGGTTAATGAATAACCATCTTTCTATTTGTATGATCTGAAGCTTTCATGGCCACTAAGTGTAATGAATTCTTCTCGGGCTACCAGCCGTGGAAGGTGGTTTAATGAAGAAAATACAAACATCTTTCTACTTCACTGTTTAATCTTACTGATTCATATCTGAGTATTTAGAAATGTATATAAATTAGGATTAGATGAGCTTGTGGTAAAGTGAACGTAACATATCAACTGGAAGAGCATGATATAGATGTTTAATCATATGAACTCTGCTAAATACTACATGCATACATGTTTCAATTAACCAAACAAGTTTCTTGGATATTCTCATTTAAGTTCAAAATAATATTTTACTACATTTCTCTCCTAACTCTTTCATTTTTTGTCTAATATTTATTGAATGAAAAGATTTGACTGATTAAACCAGAATCCATGTTGATAGTCACCAATAATGTCGTCCGTTAATGGTGTTAAATGTGTCAGAAAATGTTTTCACTGCCGTGAAGTTAGAGGTAGTACATTCTTCCAAAACTCTAATAACTGCCCACAAGACTACATGGTTACATGGTGTCACAACCCAGAAGACCACGACATTTATATCAGATAATGAAGTTTTGAACAATAGATAATACCTAATAATACTTTATTTTTGGTTTGAGGTGTTATAAGATAATCAGATATACTAAGACTGCCACAGAAAAAAGAGTCTGCTTTGTGTAACTTTTGAATTTATATTGAAGCAGACATTCCATATACTTTTTATCAATGGAATAAATTGCATTCTGTATTGAATATGACATTACTTCTGTTAATTTATATTAAGTTGACAACATATGAGTAATTAAAGGAATAAGTTTGTGTATTTCATATCCTTACAGAACGTGTGCTTAAGACTGCGCACATCGAGAGGCCTACAGATGCAAGTGAAATCAAGTGAAGAATCTCTTACTAGGGATTTGGAAGTGCCTTTGCCTCAATCAGAACCTTTTCAGACTCTGTCAATTCTTCTACGTGTACTAGCAGAGCTTCCACCTCAGAAAGATGCAGGCACTATAGAACACAAAGCAAGTATTTTTTACATACAAGTAACTAATTCTATGGTATTAAATTTGTGATGGTTCGAGAGCCCCAACACAATAGTTTTTCATTCCTCTTTGTCCCAGTGTTTATATTATTTTCTCAAGGTAAGGCAGCTGGAGCATGAAGCAAACTACTTGCCTCAGCCTAGTGCTGGCATTAAAATATATGGAGCGTTTCCTCCACTTCCCATACATGCCTTCCTTGTACATTGTTTAGCAATAAGGGTAAAAAGTAAAGTAAAGTAAAGTTTGTCCCACTATACGCCATTTAGGCGTTTGGGGTGAGAGGAGGTATAGCTCCTCTCTTCCTTGACCTCGGCACTAGATGGGGGTGAGTGGTCAGCATCACGCCCCGGCCGGCTTTACCCCCGGGAAAGGACCCTGGTACCCATTGTAGAGGAGGCTAGGTGGGCCCCAAAGCCGGTCTGGACGCAGAGGCTAGAGGAAAAGTCCTCTGCCCCCGTCGGGGATCGAACCCCAGTCATCCAGCTCGTAGCTAGTCACTATACTGACTGAGCTATCCCGGCTCCCTAGCAATAAGGGTAGCCATACTAAATAGCCAGATCTTGTGTTCTAGTGGCAGTGAAATGTTAAAGGTCACTTTTAAATTTATAAGAGAAGTTTGTATATGCTTACAGTTTCTTGCTTTCTAATTAAGAATATTCTTGCTGAGCTGAATACATAAGCTGCCACTGGCATGTGTCTTACTTACAGGTAACATTGCAGTGTCCCTGGAAACCTGAAGAAAAGAACATCGCACTCCACTTCCAACCACCATTAATGTCTTCATTCCGCCTTCATACTGCATACACGCGCAAATTTGTGCAGATCCTTGTCATTGGACTAAATGTTCAAATGCTTGAGCTCACAGAACCGACACTCACTCTCACAGGAAACCAAGATGTCAGGCTGGGGTCTCTGAATCCAACCAGTGGACAGAAACTGGCAAGTTCATCTCACTATTTTCTGGAAACATTTTTTGCTGTCTACAGAGCTGTAAATATTCCCACTTCATGCAGATACTCTTATGCTAAAGTAAATTACAATAATGGAAAATGGATGGAACTGACAGGATTGTGTCTAGAGGTTGGCAGTGTTGATCCTTCAGAGTCTGCTTCAGGTTGATAGCCATGCAGACCAAAACACAAACCATTTTACTTGCATTGTTACCCTGAAACAGTGTTAGGTTTGTAGGATTTGAGGTTTTCACGGCGGTGAGTCTGAAGATTATTGTCTTGTGGGTCGTTGCGCTTTTTCTACCGGACTACACGGCACAACAACCCAGAAGACAGCAATCTTCAGTGTTCAGTTTGCAGATCTCAGTGCATGGATGCTGTTTGTTTCAGATTGTGGGCAGTGGCCTGAATGTGTCTTTCATGTGGCAGTTGGATGTAGGCGGCGTAGAGGACACGTGTCCTATAAAAACTGAATTTAAAGTACACTACAGTCCAATCATTAACCTTACAAAGCTTGTCAGTGAAGATGAGACCCAGCTGTATCGATGTAACTTTGACATCAATGACTACAAGGTATGTAGGATTTGAAGTTTTCATGGTGGTGATTCTGAAGATGGCTGTCTTCTGGGTTGTTGCGCCATGTGGTCTGGTAGAAGTTTCAGAGGTCCTTGTTGCCTCCATCATCAGGCAACAAGGACTTCTGAAATGTCGGTAAACTTCCACCAGACTACACAGCGCAACAACCCAGAAGACAGCCATCTTCTTTCTACAAGGTATGTTTGTATTCCAATGTGAATTAATTTTGTACCTTGTAAAAATTTGTGATATGAGCTGATCAGATATTTTTAAAGATGATTTTTACCATAAAATAAATTAAGAAGTAATGAAAGAACTATACATTTTACAGATAATGGATTGTATACAACAAATTGGAACAGCCATGACTATAGGGATGCATGTATGCTTGGTGTGGTCCAAGTAAATGTTGAGGTCGCAGAGCTTAATTTTACTCAAGGTCTCTGTTCATTGTTCATGACCATAGTTCTTCCAGTTTGCGTGTTATGCCACAGGCTAGCCTACTATACAGCTAAAACACATGCTTTATCGATACTTGGAACTGATTTCCAAGATTGAACGAAGTAATCAAAAGTCGGGATGGAATACTGTAAAATAGTGATGAAAGAGAGTTCTGGAAAGAATTTATGATGCATACTTTCCTTTCACGTTTACTAACAGAATTACCACATTGTGTGTTTGGCCATCTCGTAATGGAGGAGGTAGGTAGGTTTGTTTACTCTACCTCTCAGACATTCTGTGACATGTTATAAATTCCAGAATGTGAACTGTCTTACCCTTGAATTTGTAGATGTACGGTGTGTCCACAAAGTCCCTTCGGGGTTTTGAAAAATTGTGGCGCGCAAACAAATTGAGCTAGCCACATGCGGTTTGTGGCAGATTACAGTGAAACTCTGGACGTTTTCCGTGCTACCAAGGGAGCCCACATTGAGGTCTACTGAGGTCAGTAAAAAATTTCCAGAGTTTCACTGTAATCTGCTGCAAACCGCATGTGGCTAGCTCAATTTGTTTGTGCGCCACAATTTTTCAAAACCTCGAAGGGACTTTGTGGACACACTGTACAGAGGTTGTGTTAACTGTGCCCTACAGATCAACAGCTGTAAATAGCTATGTAAAAAAAATTGAAGTACAGTCAGTGCAGAAAACCATACAAGAGAGAGTCACAGCTAATTAGGAATCACTCATTATGATGATTATACTAGAATAAAGCACTGACTTTATGCAGCACTTCCCATACATATAAAAAACGTTAACTAGTTGACAATGCTGAAGATCCTTCTCATGATAATGAAGTTCTTGTAAGCCATACTCTTTCTATCACGGTTATATCTTACTTGATTACCAGTGTTTCAGAGGAACCTGCTTCATGGAGTCTTATTGTATTTCCTTGTGCTTCCATTAGACTTTGTTTGTGGTGAAGTCTCGTGTTGAACCGACAAAAGGCAGTGAGTTCTGTCGAGCAGGAACGATGTGCCACCTGCAGCTTGATGTGCAACGAGTCAATGCCAGCTCTCACAGTTCATTGATGTATGAGGTGTTGGCAGACCAATCCATGTGGGCTGTGTGTGGCAGGACGGCAGGTAAGTCAAATATGTCCGGATATCGAAATTTTAAGGGTAAAACTTCATCTCATGACGCAGGTTAGCGTTTCAATTGTATTATGGTGGTACCTAGTTCAACTTTTGGCCGTAGCACTGGCTGCCATAACTGAGGTTTTTGTGCTCATTGTCAGGATTATACTGTAACTTCACTGTCATAATTCTCTTTTATACTAAAAGCAAATGCAGTTCAGAAAGCACTGTTAAATAAGCCAAGAATCAGTCTGTTTAATGTACATGGTTGTTCTCTTATCTTATGTTCATTAACATATCTTATTCTAAATATTACATATAGTTGATACATCATTGTTAAGCCAAGTAATTACTACTTCAAACTTTACATTTACCCCATAAAGACATACTGAGCAGTGCATTATTCTTTTTTTTTATATCAGTCTAATTGTCTGATGCAGGTTTACCTAGATGAAGTTATGAATCTAGTTTTGCATTCATGTGTCTCCTTAATTTAAAATAGTCATATTTGAACAACTAATTGACATTCTGTAGTCCAACCAAAAATCCTCTGATTATTTATGAAGGCATTATAACAGTTTACAGCAGAATTGGCAGCTGAAGCGTGCACCAATCACATGTACGAGGTGCGATCGGAAAGTTTCAAGACTGCGCCTATAAAAACCCGTACACTTATCTCAGGTATTAAATTCATCCATCACCCTCGAAGTAGTTCCCCTGGGAGTGAACACAACGATCCCAGCGCCACTGCCAAGCCTGGAAGCATCCCTGGAAATCTTTCTTTGTCAGCCTGTCAAGCACCATCTGCGATTCTGCGTGAATCTCTTCTATCGTCTGAAATCTCCTTCCCTTTAGCTGAATTTTCATCTTTGGGAAGAGGAAGAAGTCACACGGAGCTAAATCCGGCGAATAAGGAGGGTGCGGGATGACGGCCATGGTGTTTGAGGCCAAAAACTGCCGAACTTTGAGGGCGGTGTGCGCTGGCGCGTTGTCATGATGCGTCGCATGTGGAGTTCTTCCTTTAGAATCAGCTGACAGGTCCCATAGCCTATCCTAACAATGTCGCACAAGTCGTTGATGGTACGACGTCGATCTTCGTGAATGGCCTGCCGAATCTTCGTAACATTTTCGGGCGTTGTGCTCGAAGATGGTCGTCCAGAACGCTCGTCATCATCGACAGAGGTTCGGCCATTTTTAAAACGTGAATGCCACACAAAAGTTTGTGCACGACCCATTGCGGACTCCCCAAATGCTTGCTTTAGCATTTCATAGGTTTCCGTAGCCGTTTTGGCGAATCTTTGGCAAAATTTGATTTGTTCATGAAAATCCGCCATTCCGAAATCGCAGGAGGGTCGGTGTAATGCACTACCAAAACGCCCGTAACTAAGAAACAAATGCTAATTCGATGATGCCGGCTGGCACACTGATTCACTATGAATGTAGGCCGCACCCCGTAGCGGCAGAAGCTCGTACTACATCCGGTTCGCCCTCTATTGACACAGTCTGGAAACTTTCCGATCGCACCTCGTACTTTGCCATGGTAGGAAGTAGAGGTGGGAGGTGGAGGGGCGAGATAGTAAGGAAACAACATAGAATGGTGCCAGATGTAGCATTGCAGAACATTGGTTTCCAGTGAATGGTTACAACACTACGCATAGAACATGTAAGAATTGGCAACAATGCAGTGCAGCTGCCGATGCTTCTATCGCGAGGGTTTTTGAACAGTCTGAGGTCTCCCTCCTTACCAACAGACCTTCTTTGCGCTGATTGTTCACTCATAAAGAGCAGAACTCGACTCAGCCGCCAATTCCGCTGAAAAATACTATAGTTATAAATTCATTATTTTTATGCATGTTTTAGTGTACCGGCGTAGCTCAGTCAGTATAGTGACTGGCTACGGACTGGACGACCAGGGTTCAATCCCTGATGCGGGCAGAGGATTTTTCCTCTAGCCTCTGCGTCCAGACCGACTCTGAGGCCCACCCAGCATCCTATCCAATGGGTACCACGATCCTTTCCCAGGGGTAAAGCGGGGCATGATGCTGACCACTCACCCCCATCTAGTGCTGAGGTCAAGAATGAGTAGGAGCTATACCTCGTCTCCCCCCAAGCGCCTACATGGCACATAATGGGACAGCTTTACTTTTACTTTATTTTACTTTAGTGTTGTAATGTTGAAGGTGAATTTGAGCTGTAATAATTACATAGCATTTACTAAATATGCTGCAACTCTTCAAACTGGCAACACACGATGAGGCACTTCCTTTCAGTTTATGGTAATAAATGATTGTGTGGCTGAACTGATGTTTTCAGGGATGGCAGCATTTACCATATCTGAAATAGCATGTAGTGAAGGTCAAGGTCACATACTTGTGTCACCTGTACACCACTAGCAACAATTGCACTGCATGATACTTGTTTCTCCTTGGTCTTTGTGTGTGTTTTGTGTTTGAAAGAACTTACCACCCGTTCTATTTGTGCTGTTAGCAAATGTTGTCAAAAAATTTTAGTTGTAAAATTAATTTTGTAATAGTGAATACCATGGCATTGGAAGAAACATACTCGCTGTAAGTCAGAAAATTAAAATCATCCAAGTCCTGAAAAGAAACCTACCTGTATCATGAGTTGATATGACAAAGTATCTTGGGCTGTCTCCACAATATTACAAAAAGCCTGTATATTTGGAGAAGAATACAGTAGGTATAAGGGCATATGTAAAAAAGAAAAATACGAGGCTTCACCACAAGAAGAACTTGAACATTTGCTAATAAATTGGTTTCAGGAAATGATAACAGAAATGTTATGGAAAAAAGGTACTTAAATGGTCCTGAGACTGAAAGTAGGGAATTTTAAAGTTTCAAATGAGCAACTGGGCTAATTTTAAAAATGTCACAGTATTTCTTATAAGAATGTATGTGGTGAAAGTGGAATTGTCAGTGAAGACACTGTAGAGCACTGAAAGAAATCCCTACCTAGTCTTTTACAAAGTTAAGAAACAATATTTTATTGCTAGTGAAGCAGGGCTGTTCTACAATCTGCTTCACAGCAACATGCCATGGTGATAAAGAAGCAAAGAAAATCACACTGTATTGTACTTTGTTTTAATTCTGATGATAGTGAAAAATTGTTCAGTGGAGAGAATGCAAGCCCAAGGTGTTTTAAATGCATATCTTTATTACCATCCAAATATGTCAATAACATAAAAGATAATTATTGAGTTGCTTAAAGGATTCAATGCAAGGATGGGGGCAGCTAAGTAAGATTTCAGGTTCTCGCAACAGGAAGTATGCAAGATGGCTGTCTCCTGGGTTGTGCTGTGTAGTCTGTTAAGAGTTTACCATTATTTCAGAGATGCTTGCTACCTCCATCATCAGGATAATGTGTAAACTGCGCACGAGGAATCTGTTTGAGATATGGGAACCAGTCTGACAAAATAGAATCTTAACCTGATGAGTGGGGAAAGGTTTAGGATCTGATTCAATCGCTTCCAGTTTGGGACTTAGAAAACGTCGAGCATTTTCTTTATATTTGTTGCACAGTGTACATCCTCCAAGAATAAGTGCTAGAAATGGATGTCTTATCAGAAGTGTCTGACTGCACACATTTAACAGAGAGAATGCGATGTCATAAATTCCTCATCACAAGTCTGAATGTGTCAACATAAACCATACAAATTAAACATGTTCTGCAAACACAGTAGTAGTCTATCTTCTGCAGCTCTGTAATTTATGGTACCATTTTGTGTATAGAAGTAACAGGTAAGTACATCTGGCACTGACATTGTATGTCTAGAGGAACATTTTTCTTTGTCTAATGGTGCTGTTTCATTCAAATGTGCAAGTTATGTACAGTCAAAAGAAATATAAAGATTAAGTAATAAATGGGTATGGAATTTATAAGGTGGTTGTAAGCCATTGTATGCATTACATTCTTTATTGTCACAGTTCTTATTCCTGCTTTGTCTTTACATATGGGAGTATGAGGACATTATGCTAAAGGTACAAGATACTGAAGTATAAACAAAGTTTTGTGTTTAAATGGTGGATAATTTACATCTGTTTTATGTAAGTTCATGAGTCTAGTGTTAAGTTTTGGTTGTTTTTTGACATGAATGGTACCCATTCCTTTAATCTGAAAGTATAAATAGATCCAGCCTCTGACAATACTGTGTATATTTTTTAATCCAGAGATTGTACACCCTTGGCAGTGAATTTTCATCCTCTGAATTTAGTGTGTAAATGTAGAATGTGGTCAAGTGTCACTGCTCATACAACTTCACACTACATTCTTAAATTATAATTCCTTCTTCCTAGAAGTGTTTTTCATGGTGTTAATGTGCAGTGGTTATGTGAATTTTCTGAATTCTCTCCTGTTTTTTGGGAATTGTGTGTGCAGGTGTTATTTCACTGGACAGTGTGGACAAACAGAATGTTACATTGGATGTAATGCCTCTGATTGGTGGTTTTCTTCCATTACCCTTAGTACGGCTTTCTAAATATATACCTGCAGATCAGAAAACTTCCTCAAGAGGTGCGTGCAATTTATTTCTATATTTTTATTCTATGTATGCATAGAAACAATTAATATTTAATTTATATTTGAATAGAATGGTGATTTTCAAATGTGGTCTGTGGAAACTTGGGTTTCTATGATGTATTTCTAGTGGTTCTGCATTTCATTAGGGTTCCAAATCTGTAAGCTATAAAATTATTTATCATAACACTGTTTCAGCTCGCAAGTAACTGTTCGCCATCTGTAAGTATGAATATGAAACTTTCAAATTTTTATGGGAGTAAAAATGTCTTCTGTATTTTGATGCTATGTACTCTTATAGGTGGTTACCTTGTTTTGAAGCAACAAATCCTGAAAACTGAGGCATTATGTTCCTCAGAAATTTAGGTAACCACCTACAAGTCCACATGATGTCACAGTCCAGAATACCACCATTGACATCTTCAATGCAGTGATATCATATATCATTAAAAATCATAGTTTGTGGGAAACATAAACTGGTATAAATGATCTAAAATCCCATTATTTGGCACTCAGTATGAACTTTTGAACACACAGTATGTTTAAGGCAGTTTATAACCATGCTAACTAAATATTTGTACTCACGTGAAAGGGTCAATGCTGCCTTATATTATACAGTTGCACGGTTATGGAGAGACAACCACAGTATGTTTTATATGTGCTCCTTTATTCTCAAGAACTGGATTCCATGTTTCATGTTCATCCCTTTTCATTATTTGTTTTGGAGATGGCTGTCTTCCTGGTTTAGCACCATGTAGTCTGGTAGATGGTTACTGTTGTTTCAGAGGTACTTCCTGCCTCCATCATCAGGGAAATGACTCAGCCATTTTCATACTTGTTACTGTGAAAACCTCAAATCCTACTTTGTATTTGTTCTATTTGCATATTTTCTTTCTCTTCATATTCTTTTTTAGTTTGTAAAGATGATGATATCCTGTACGCTTTGCACTGTCTTCACCAGTAGTGTTTTCATTTTGTAAGATTTCCATATGATATACGTGTTCTGTTCTGGAGTTTCTAAAAGTGTCAAGTCATAATTAACATTAATCAAACAGTCTGTTGTTCTTTCCAGTAGCTTCAGAGTAACACAGGTTGGATCTTCTTCAGAATCTTTTGAGTATTAAACAGAGTCAGTGAACATGGAGTCCAGAAAGGCAGTCAGTCTACAGATATCTTTATTATTAATTCACAAAGATGGAAACATAATTTTCATTGTATTGTTTGTTGAACATTTAAATAAATTATACAGATAGGTGAGGAAAAATAGACAAATTTTGTTCTGATGGACATAAAGATGTAGTACAGTGGAACCTCAATATACCGCGGCTGTGATCATGTCCCCCGAAATGATTACATATAACGTGGGTGCTGAAGCTGTCTCCCGTAGCCTGTGTTATATCGAGGTTCCACTGTATTTGTGTTCGTCAGAAAATTAAGATCCGTTTTGCTGCTTTTTGAATTTTGTGTATTCAAATGTGTCTTTTATGTTCTCAGTCATGTGGTGGATTTAATGGGAAAGTATTCTGCAGAAAAAGAGCATGTACAGAACTTCATGGCAATTCTGTCTTAACGTAATGAAGTTCTCACTGTTTTACTGCTGTAAAATCATATTTGGTGAACAGTTTCTGTCCTATTTATTTATCATTTACTGGATGATGCTGTCATTAACTCAGATTATATAGTATTTAATAACAGGTTGATTAATAATAAATTGGAAGGGGTGTGAAAGGAAATGGTCATGGCCTTATTTAATGTGCTATTCCAAAATTTGCCTTGATTAGAATAACAAGTCTGTGGACCACACTTAGAACCTTCTGTATACAAAGCAGGAGTGTTGATCACTCACCCATGATATTTGGTCAAGTGCTTCCTTGATAGCCACATTCATACCTGGTAAAAGTTTAATGGGTGAAGTTTGAACAAGAATTTTAAGATCTCATAGTTGAGTCAAATGGGTGCAGAGCATGATTACAGTGGCAGAAAATAAGAACAGTTATTGCCAACATAACTGTCTTACTTTTCTAGGTGTTTATACATTTCAGCCACTAGTATGTGTTTTGTTGACACATTGCTGTTATTGTATTTCACATATAGCTTGAAACTGCATAATTTGTCTAATCATCATCATTTAAGTATCACGGATTTTGGGCCTTGTGACCCATTCTGGCCTCAATCATCTAGGAATCATTTTAAAGGGCGCCCTTTGTTTCTTCTTCTTATTGGTTTCTGTTTCAAAATTAGATGTGGTAATCTGTCCTTGTCCATTCTTCATACATGTTAGATCCAATTCCTTCTGTACCAGTGAATTTTTTTCTAATTTATCTAATAGATTTTTTTTAAATTTGTAAAATCTTACAAAATGTTATCAGCTTCCTTTGTCCAGTTCTAGCTATTAACATCTATTTTATAGGAAAAGGAAATTTAAATACCATACCAAGACTCATATCATGAGATGTGGAGAATACACATTGTTTCCCAAATTTTTACAGATTGGTTTAAAAAATACTTATCTTCAAGTAAGTAAATTTTTTATTGCATATTATTCGAAACACATTCCATCTACAGCAATTCATTTATTACAACGATCATAGAACTTTTCAAAGCATTGCTGAGAGTCCATAGGGATAGCCTCCAGGAAGTCGGTCGCAGATTTTTTAATGTCTTCAGTGTCATCAAAACATGTCCGTTTCTTTTTCAATTTTAGTGACAAATCATGCAAGTAAGGGGGGTGATTAAGAACCACGACACCTGTGGATGCCAAACACTGGTGAGCAGCAATGGCTCTGTGAGCCGGGGCAATCATGGGTACTATTTTTAAAGAAATATTTTCTGGTTTTTAGACCATTTAAAGCACATAAAAATAAATGTTTTCCATATTTTTAACACCTAAAATTATGCTCCCTAATCATAATCAACCTGACATCTTATTCAGCCTAATTCCTGCAGTTAATAAGTTGCTAATTAACTGACTGATACAGTGTCATTACATAATCCAAGAAAGAGTATATTATATGGCCCATTTGTTGCAGATCCAAATCGCAAACCTGAATTGAGTTCCCACACTACATCGCACCCACGTTTAGAACCGTTCAGCCCTGGTCAGGTTTACAACAGCAGCAAGGCCCAGCAAGTACATGTTCTACCATCTGCAACAGCCTCTTCAGCTACTGATGCTTCACTGGCATGACAGAAAACTTCTAGGAATTACTGAGCAAAGGGACCAAGAAAACCAGAGTTGCTCAATCTTTTCTCTCAGTGTGTGATTCCTGTCACATTTGTCATTATTTGGATCTTCTTTGAACATACGTGTAATATACAAGGACCCAAGTGTAAATTGTGTATTTCTTAGCTTTAAAAAGTATCATTTGCCACCGAATTTTATATATTAAACATGGATATTAGTCAATAATAAGAGAATAATTATAAGGCATGAATATGAGCTGTACAAAAATGTCAAAATATTGCACTGATGTATCTCCTCCATCTACGACTTCAGATTATTTGGTGTTTTCTCAATATGAATGCCTGAACTGTTGGAACACACTGTTGATAGAGTTTGTATATTTCCTGTTTCAAGATTCCATGTTAAGTAAATGACACTAAGTTTAAATTTGGACAGAAATGTCAGGGACTTCAATTTTTCTACTCCCATGTCAGCATGTTAAACTTGTGCCAATTTCCACTGGAATGTGTTTTGCAAGGTAGATGGTAATAATGCAACAATGATATATTGCGAAGTAGGCAAGTTGCGCTGCATTCTAGAGATTTGTTTTACTGTTTTGCGAGTCGCAGGGTAAAATGTATATAATTTAATATCACATTAAAGGAAAGAATAAGTAGGTCACAGGATACATTGTTGTGAGAACAAGAATGGCTCACATTTTTACCACTGCTACCATAATTATGCTCTTGAAAGCATAATTTTGGGGGATTACTATGAGATTAAATGTTATTGTTATATAAGTGAATATTAACTGTATGCTCCATTTCAGTAAGGTTACAATATGTGTGGCTGTCAGAGGAACAAGAAGAATTCTGTCGTGGTCACAGATTATAATTTTGTAACATTGTGTGTTAGTTTTATAATCAAAAATTATATTAGAATGTAAGAAAAGATTGAATACACACACACATAAATTTCTAAATAAATGTATTGATGCATTGTAGGGAATAGGACCTGATCAGTTGACCCACTTAAAGTGTAAATGTCTTAGGAGGAGGAAGAAGAGGAACAAACACATGGTCAAATGCAGTTGGGTTCGTTGAATCTTTTTCATTCATTGTTGTATATTTATTGTAATTATTTAGTTGTGTTTCTTGCATGATACAGCAGATTGCATTAGCAAAGTTAAGAAAGGAACATTGCTATCCGTGTTTCTGGGAAAACTGCGGTATGGAAAAGAAATCCTATGGTAATTTTACTGGGAAGATTCAGAAATTAGAATCAAAGCCATATATAGTTATTGCATCCATCAGTCTGAAGAAAGGTTTTATGAAATCTTTGTGGTAATTACAATTTTATTCCACTTACATGCACAAGATAATTTATTTTTGACATCTTTTATAATAAGTGACACAATAATACAAATTCATTTCATAAGTAAAAGTAATTTTTTATTTTATTTTGACCTTTAGTTGTAACACCACTTCATATAAGTGGCTACCAGCATTTTGAAGAAGAAAAAGGCATGGAGTAAGAATTCTAGGGACATGCACATTTTCACTGCTTCCAGACATTGTTAAGCCTTCCTTTGTTAGTGAATAGACAGAACAATGAATCATACTATTAAAATGATAACAGTTAAGTATGATTCATATGAAAACTGTAAATGTTGGAAAAAACTGTTTTAAGTGCACTTAATATACTGTATTATAGTTCACATCATGTTCTGCACACTTCATTGAATAAGTATGTACCTCAACATACAAATTGTCTTTGGTCTCTCTCTGGTTTTCTGATGTCGCTTATCAGAACTAAATGTAATTGGTGGAAAGGGTGTGACATCATGGCATGCATTTTCATGCTGCAAGCATGTCCCTGGCTTAATTTCTCATCTTCAAAAATCACTCCCTTCTGGTGCTAGAATACAGCAAACAGTATTTTACCAGCAGTTTCTTTAGAGTGGAATTTCATCAGTCAAGGTGAATTGGTATGGCACTTCTAATTCTGTTCTTGTTTCCTGGTATGATGATGTACTCATGATTCATAAAGATGTATTCAAGAATAACAGAGCTTGTGAAGCTAAACTCATGCTGAATTTTATTGTTTCTCCACCTCTTCATTGGTAGTGTTACTACTTCACCATCGATATAAAAGTCTTCCATTGCTGTGATAATCATTTGCATCACAGTTTAAGATGCTTATCCAGGTTATAGAGGATTTTCAACATCACTGACTTCACTTATAATATCTGACCAAACCAAAATGAGCAATGCTTTTATTTACTTCCTGTCCCAGATCAGAGTTCTTCTTGAAGATAAAATATGAACCAGCAATAGTTATCTTAAAACCTTGCATACCATGCAGTGTTTTGATATATGAAATCATTAATGTGTAAACCGTTTTGTTTGTATATATGATTTCATACAGCAATAGTTAGTAAAATTATTGACACTTACATGCAATTAAAATAACATAGTTGAATGAAAGTTGTCATTAATGCATATCTTCTGCTTAATATTTCCTCCTAAATTTACCCCTGCAATGAACGAAGTTTTATTAAGTAGGATTTCAGGTTCTTACAGTGGCAAGTACAGAGATGGCTGTCATCTGACTTCTAGGACTGTGTAGTGTGGTATAAGTTCACCAATGTTTCAGAGGTCCATGCTCCTTCCATCATTGTTGCCCTGATAATGGAGGCAGCAAGGATCTCTGTAACATTGGTAAATATCTACCAGACTGCATGGTATTACAACCCAGAAGATAGTTAGCTATCTTTGATGTCATTATTATTTAACTTTTATCATGCAGGAAAAGGGGATGTAAATTACCATACTATGGAGCTGTCGGCTAGACTCCAGGGTTTAACAATTCAGCAGCATGCTAGTGCGACTCACGACACTAAAGTGTGACGTTAAAGTCTGAAGATGTTTGTTTGTTTGTGTGTGTGATGTAATTAGCAATAAGACATTATTTAAGAGTACTTCATGAAAGTATGTTCTATTTTCTTTGCTTAATTTCTCTAAATTTTCTTTCGTAATTCCTATCCATATCTTTATACTCAGTACTTTTTTTGTAGGAATTGAGGTTTTTGTGGCAGTGTGCTCATCGATGGTGGTCTGGGTTGCTTCACTGTGTCATCTTTTGGATGTATACCATTGTTCAGAAGACTACACGGTGCAGAAACTGTGAAGACTACCATCTTTTCATGTAAATTGAAATAGCTTATTTATTTTTGTTAAATTCATTGTTATTGATTATTTGTGCCACTGTCATTTTCTTTGGCAGTAAGATGTTTGATACCTTTTCAAAAAAATGTTCTTTGAATTTGGTGCTAGGATCAAACATTTGTAATTGATGTAATATGAATGTATTTTTAAGTGATGTTACCTAACAAAAATAGAGTTTATTTAAGGCTGTTATGAGAGACACGTATGACTAATTTGTAAAGTAATAAATCTATCAGTGGAGGAGGAAAATGACATGTCAAAGATGTGTGATCATGTCAGTAGCACTGCGGTGCATGGCATGGTAATGCATACAGCCTAGGTACATATAGACCACAGGTTAAGTACACAGCCAATACACAATCACCATTCAGAAGCGATGTCTGTCATCTTGTCAGCTGAAGTTTTACATAAAAAAATGCATAACTCACCTGCACATTTGATTGATCTGAAACCCTCAAAATGCCTGTAGATAGCATTTTCTCTTGCAATACAATGTTTATGTTTCTCAAAGCTTTTAATATAATTAACACATTTAAAAATATTGTTCTCTGCTTTTAATATTTGTCCATTTGTATGCTATAGAAAGCCAGCTTTAACTACTAGTAGCAACATATGCATTATGCTGTGGTAAAACAGGAACAGATTAGAAAAGTCAAACTCTGCATCAAGCAGGAAAGTTTCAAAGGTGTTTTTCCAGTGGGTCTGATTTCAAATAGCTTATATGGCCACTGACAGATGGCAGCATGATTGGCTCAATTTATGTGATGGGCATACAGTTTATCTGGCCACTAATAATGGCAAAACACAGTTAATATGGTTACTGATAGATGGCAATATGATCTTTCAGTTGAAAGATGTGACAGAATATGCCCCCTAGCGGGACAAGAGAGCAGAGTTGGAAATAGTTTTGTGGGCACGCCATATGAGCTGTAGTACAAGTAGGGGCAATATTGTCACTGTACTTGAACATTACTGTGTGTGCTCTCTGACTGCTGTGAAATAATTAACTTGATCACTGTGAACAGGATATGTAATGTGTATTCTACACAAATTAATGACAATATATTAGTAATTCTCTAAGTGTTTGTGACAATAGTTTATTCACAACATGAATATTATGTTGGATCATGACAATGAATTACCTGAAGACAGGAGTAGAGCCAACTTCTGAAACGTAATGTATGTCAAATATACCTCAGACAGCAGACAATGTTCCACATAATATTCTTATAATATATTGGTACCGTTAGTTGGAATAACAAATGTAAATTTTTCATAGAGTTGTTCTGTAACCTATGTAATGTAGTACTTGCTTTCTTTACATTCTTATTGCAAGTTTTAATGTTGTCTATAAGAAGATTTTAGTGCTTAGAAGGATCTGATGTTTTGACAGGAGTGAGTCTGAAGATGGCAGTCTTCTGGGTTGTGCCATGCAGTCTGGTAGAAGTTTACCAATGTTTCATAGGCCCTTGCTGCCTCCATCATCAGGGTGATGAGAGGCAGCAAGTACCTATAAAACATTGGTAATCTTCCACCAGACTACGTGGTGCAACAACCCAGAAGACTGCCATCTGTTTTAGTGTTTGCTACAAGAGCTCAGTGTCTGCAGGAAGGCATGTGGCTGGAAGTACTGAACACATTGTGGGCTTGGAATGACATTGTACTAACTGACCATTCATACATTTTGAGAAAAATGACTGTAAATTTTTATAACTTGTATGGTAACTGACTTTCTTTTCAACTTGGCATTGTTATTTGAGGTATAACAGGGATTTTACTATAAAATTACCCAACCAGAAATTGCACTTCATGCCTGTAATTGATGCTCACATGCACCCTGACAGTAGGGTTTTGAACTCTGTTCCTTTTGGGTAAAATAGCATATATCATGCTGTGCAGTTACAGTTTGGATGTATTGTAGTAAACACAGCTGATTTAACCACTGGGCAAACTAGGCGGTCACCTAGTGTGGCAAAATTTTGAGGGGGGGGGGCCGAATAAATAAATAAGAAGGGACATATCATAAAATAGTATGTTAATAAGCATCTAAAAGTAGAGAGATGAAACAGGAAAGATTAGATGTGTGCTTGCATTAACAGCTTTGTACTGTGCTGCCAATAGTACTTGGTATTGTATACAAGTGGTTGATGTGTGCATAGTGAAGTCAACAATGTGACCCAACAAACATGTCACCTCTTGAATTTCTTCTTTAGTCATTATTATCAGTTGCATGATGGATTTTAGGGTGATAGGTTCTATTTCTCTCTTGTTTAAGTAGTTTGCTGTTTTCTTTGTACTTGGAATGCTGTGAAAGTGTATAGTTATTCTTTTGTTGAACCTTTCACTCGACTACAGTACATATTGCTGGTACAGTTTTAACTTTGTCAGTATTGTGCTTGAAACTGAGTTTAACAGTGTTAACAGAAATTGGAACGGTGTGCTTTCGTTCATAATCAACCAGGAATGGTTGAAACTTTATTGAGATTGCTGCGAAAATTAGAAAGAGGATGGGCCAAGTCCAAGATAAAAGCAAAACAGCTGTGTCTTGTGACTGACTTTCTTACAAGAAATAAGTGACATCATATGTTGAGCTAATACATCGTAAGCCAGGGCTGAAAGACTTTATGCTGATACACTACCTGGTACTGGGGCAATGCCGCACCATAAACTGCTATTACCCCAGACGTAATTAACCTAACATATTTACTCCCGCCTGAAACCAGAATGTGAAGGCTGCCGATTCAGTAGACACATATTTATACTTTCAAATGTTTTCATTTATTTTCAGTTATAAAAACACGAGTTACACTTTCTGTGCAATATGTTAACTTCAAAACTTTGAAGAGACGTGCCTACAATGTGATTTTTCTTCATCACAAAGGAAGACCGGCATCGTACAACGCCATAACAGCTGGAGACTGTTTACATGCCGTCACCAGAGATATTAGTGTGAACAGATCACGTTTAATTCAAATTATTTGAAAGATAATTTGGGTGGTGGCATTACTATAGGTGGTGCGATTCCCCCCCACTTCCACTAAATCGTTTATAGTTTTCGCTACATTGTTCCCAATTTTGAGGGTTTGATATGTGCGTATACGTTTGAATTAATTTTCGACATTGGTACATACATTTAGTACGTTGCCAGTTCTTACGTGTACTTTGAGTAGTGTTATAACCATTAAGAGGAAACCAATGCTACATCTTGCACCACTGTATGTTTCCTCATCTTCTCGCCCCAGCCACATATTCCGTTACTTCCTACCAAGCTCCAGCCGCCATTTCGGCAGAAAACAGTAGTGGTTTCGTTCAAGATTTTGTGCGTTAGCATCTTTACCACAGTGCACAGTTCTTTAATGTAACTATGGAATTAGAATTTATTATTGTATAGTGTTCAGTGAAGGATATCTGCGAATTAATTTTAATTTGTTTGATTAACTGTTACATAAGTTCTGGTTACTGTGTCATTTGAGTGTCAATTTTTTCCCTCCAATTTATTTATTTAGTTTAATTCTTCGTTTACGTAATATAAGTTCTGTTTATTGGTGCAAAATGAAAATTTACTTTTTTAAATAGAATTTGGAACCAATTTTAGAGTGTTAGAAAATAATAGTTTCAGTTTAATTGTAATTGTGTTACAACTTTTCCATTTGCTAATAAATGTGTGAACAGGTTTAATTTAAATGTTAATATAATTTATGACACGTGTGAAGTGTTGGCATACACCCATGTTTGAATAAACGGAATTATTTTATTTCATTAAGGACATGGTGGTGATGTATTTCTTATATTAAGTGGAATAAGAATTTAGTTCATAATGGATGAGAATAACTATAGTGAACTGTCAAGCCTTTTCTCATTAAATGAGTGGAATGACATGTCAGAATATGATAAAAAACGTAATTACAATCTCCTAGAAAACTACAAGGTTTTTCAACCATTTGGTAAGTTTTTAAACTAGGGAAAATTTAGTATACATACTTCAGAGTTACTCAGATACCAATATTAAGTGGATCGTGTTTTGTGGAAACCCTATAATTAATTATCAACTGTTTATATTAAAAAAGTAATATTTAGTTTACTTAGGAGTGATTGAAGAAATACAGGCCTACTTTTGGACATTTACTCTGTTAAATTAAACCTTTCTCACTATGGCATCATTTAAACTGACTTTAATGTCATTATTGTCTCATTTACTGCCTCCACACTGACATCTGCAATCACTTTTGATGACAGTTGCTAAGGAAATAACATCGTATTTTAATTTTCTGAATTTGTCCATGTAGTTATTTTGAAGCTTAAATTTATTCTATTGTATCACACACTGTTAGTTCAGTTTTATTAAACTATGTTGTATCTGATGATTAGTATTTAGGCAGTGGGAGGGTGATGCCAGCAATTTATATAAGACCACAGTCCTCTGATGTCAGTAACAGGAGACTTTGAGTGCATTACCATTTATACAGGTTTTGAATGTGTTACATATAGGGGCACAAAATTTGGTAATGTGGTGAGTATTCTCCTGTTTTGCACTGTGTACATCCCCAGAATACTGACATTTTTAATTTGGTAGCAGAATGTATTCTACATCTTATAATTTGGTACATATCTTTTCTCTACCAATTAATTTCTGAGTCCAAAGAAGGCTTTATCACACACTTCCATTTCTTGGACAATGCTCTTCTAAATGTAAGTTTTGTTTCCTTGTTAATCATTGGTTAGAATAGTTATATGGGGAAAGCTGGAAAGACACAGTTATTGTACAGTCTCTTAAATAAATAACAGTCAGAAATGACGAAAAATGACTGAAACATGACTGCTGCCAATAATAATGAT
The DNA here is from genome assembly GCF_977971745.1 of Zootermopsis nevadensis. Lineage (NCBI taxonomy): Eukaryota > Metazoa > Arthropoda > Insecta > Blattodea > Termopsidae > Zootermopsis > Zootermopsis nevadensis. The sequence continues at coordinate 7,456,219 of NW_028259142.1, forward strand.
GGAGCTATGATTTAAACTTGTAATACTTATATATGTTCCTTATGTTTGTCTAAAGAAGCCAGCTGAATTTATAGACTGATATTTGAATAATTTTATTATTATTTTAACATTGCAGTACAAATTTTATACAAACCTTGTTGCATTTATGACTCCATCCCAACTTGCACATTGTTGGCTACAATAATTAATTAGTTACTGGCGCTGAACAAAATAGTAAATACTGATTTTGCACAGTGGCCGTTTTTGTTTGTTTTATATTTTGTACAAAAACAAGCTTCATAGGTTTTATATTTTGTATAAAACATATTATCATGTAAAATTTCAGGAGAGTACATTCAAAGATGTTGGTACTAATCCAACTTCAGAAGTTCAGAAGTACATGTAGAATGATTTTAATGATAATTGGTCATTTGTCTTAATAGTTACTAGTGAAACACAAACATAAGCGAAAATGTACTAGCAGGCCCACGATAGAGAGATTAATAAAAAAAATTCGTAGTACGGGATCAGTTTTGGATAAAAAGAAGAACAGGAAACGGAGTGTATTGACGGAAGAGAAATTGGATGAAATTGGGGCTTTCTTAGAAAAAAGTCCAAGGAAATCTTTGGCACGTTTAGCTGCACAATCTGGCGTGTCATTGGGATCTGCTCACACAGCAACGAGACTTCTGAAATTGCGATCATGTAAGACCACTGTTGTTCAGAGACTCACAAATCCTGACACTGGTGCTTGCCTGCAAGCACAAGGAAGTCACTTTGAACATCTTTTGTGATTTAAGGTAAGAACAATTAATGTAATAACATGTATTAGTATCGAGAAATATTCGTAGTTCGCTGTTACTAGCGGCACTGAAACTGATTCGCCTGTGACTCACGGGAATAACACGCTATCTCTATCCCACACCAACAGTGCACTCGGCCGAGCACGCAATGCAAGCAAGGCCGTTACAGCATAAATTGTAGACCCGGTATTATACTTGTGTCAAGGCTGTTATACTTTTAGCCGTACTAATGGGTTGTAAAGGGAAGGACACATCTTTACATGGTCCACTGCAATGCTCTAGTGAATAATTTATAGTGACATAATTATTGCTGTGTAACAATAAACATGCTATTATGGTACAAAATTTAGGTTAGGTTAGTTTTAGGTTGAAACTTTTTAGTTTTGTTTTTTAATATAATTTGATGTTTTGTATGGGTGCAAAACTCACTCTGAGGGAGGAACACAGATTGCAGGTGTTTGAGAATAGGGTGTTGAGGAGGATATTTGGGCCTAAGAGAGAAGACGATGGGGTGTGGAGAAAACTGCATAATGATGAGCTTAAAAATCTGTACTCCTCCCCCAGTATTGTCAGGGTGATTAGGTCGAGAAGAATGAGATGGGTGGGGCATGTAATGTGCATGGATGGGACAAGAGATGTGCACCAGGTACTGGTGTGGAAACCTGTGGGGAAGAGACCGCTGGGGAGACCTAGACGGAGATGGGAGGATAATCTCAGGCGGGATCTATGGGAGATAGGAGTCGAAGGAGACTGGATTTTGTTGGCCCAGGACAGGGTCCGGTGGAAGGCTTTGGTTAATTCGGTGATGAACCTTTGGGTTCGGTAAGCCATCTAGTTATTTAGGTAGTTAATATAATTTGATAGTTCCATACAATAGCTGTAGTTGAACCAACTTTAAAGCACTCAGGCAAGCAACCAATCATATTAAAATATTAGGGGATGGAAGAATTTTTCGTGACATTAATTAGCCTAGAAAATGTTTATATTGTTCTGGACCCAAATCATAGTGAGGTAATAAGCTTTGAAATGAGTATCATTAACATTCCATGTTTGTCATCCTATACAAAGATGTGATTTGACATACCACTGCTGAGTGCTGCATCTCTGAAATCTGGAACAGATTACAGCCATTTGATGTTAGTTGTGCAGCACATACAGGTGGCATTTGGTCATAAAAGTGCAGCAAATTATTTTTGTTGGGTATGGTGACAGTTCTAAAAACCTGTGAAAAACATCCTTCTTACCATTATGTGTACAGTTTTGAAGAAATTTCTAATTTCAAATGGTGAAAAACTTTTATGAAGTTAGGATGAGAGAAGCAGAAAGGAAAAGCGACTGTCAAAATGTTGTAATTAATTAGAGCAATTGCAAACATGAGTCCAAGCAATGGAGATATGTAGAAGGTCCCTTAGAAGGATTATAAAGTGAGAAGAACATAAGAAAAAAGTAAATTCATTTGGACTCCTATAAATAAGCATAATGTCCCAAAGATGAAGATAAACAACAAAAATCTAGATAAAAAAATGAGCATATCTACTGAGCCCCCCCGAGGAGGGAAATTGCCATATTTCGTTACTGAGGCCACGATCGTCCCAGGCCGGGAGGTGGTACGGCTTGGGGAGGGTAAAACGGTGAAAGTTAAAAGAAAACCAAATGAAACTGCTTCGAATAATCGAAGTGTATTATTTTATGAAAAATATAAAATAAACAGAATCAAGACAACTTTCAAGGCTCAAACTCCGGCTGGGTATCCGACTCCAGATGCCTCAACCTCCCACAAACCCTGACTTGCCTTCAGACTTTCTCCTCGAGTCGTTCTCTCCGGCGGACACACACAGACTGCCCTTCTGCCCTGCTGTCTCATCAGGGTCTCGATGCCGCCGACTCCAAAGACCTTGGAGAGGGGAGATAAGCCACTTCGAGCCATGAGGCATGGCTCTTCCTCCCCCCCTAAAACTGCTCCCTGGGCCGGGGTTGTCGTAGTAAACGTGCCGGTAGCTTGGATCGCCGGTGACTTCAGGTCTGCCCCAAAGCAGCTCCCATTCTTTATGCGCGATCCCATCACAACTCCACGGGACTTTTCTGGCTGTTGAGTTTCCTCTCTGGCCCGGTCCAGCCCTAGTTAACCAACCTGAGCACCCCGGGCTCCCCCCGGGTGTCCATATTGATACCGAGCTTTAGCGCGGGCGTACAGTCAAAGTGGCATACAGCAAACCAGATCTCCAAGCCATAAGTCATTACCAGCACGTCGGAGCCCTAGCCCTGGCTTTCAGCTTCGTAGTGGGCAGTTTCCTTATGACAGCAGGGCGCCAAAAGTGCATGTACACAGAGACGCCGAGAGTCACGACCGAGAATACCCCAAAAAGAAATTACAAATTAATGTGCTTGTGGTACAACACCCAACCGGAACGCAAGCCTCAATTGGTGTTACAATGGAACATACAGAATGGTATTCTGCATAAACAAGAAACAAGAATGTAACTTCACAAAAACAATGTGATAACTTTTCACAAACTTCTGAGTGCCCTCATATAGCATTTACACAGATCGAAAGAGAAGTTTTTAACATTATAACCAACTTCGAACATACAAGATCTGTTATACAAACATTTCCCTTTGAAAATTTTACTTCTCACTTGAAGCAAATTAACACATACACCAAAGGTTTCAAATGTTTGCATCTCCAAGACATTACGAATACTGCACTTGGTTTTATCTCCATCCCTTTTGTCACTTCATATTACACCAAACCTCTTCTCTTTAAGTGAGGCTGGAATTTTCTCAGCAAGGACAAGCGGATTCATTTCCACTCCAATGAGTTCATCCCCAGTCAGCCAATCCACATATACAGGATGCTTATATTTTCCTTGATTACAACATCTCGCCTCGAGGACCGACACAACAATGCCAAAGGCATTTTCATACAGTTATGACATATTCATTCAATACTCTACAGCACTATATCTAAACATCATATCCATAACACTCCCCAATATTAAATATTATATCTATTACATGTCCATACCTTACTCTACGGTACTTAAACTAGACACTATACCTATCACATGTTCGTAAAACACTCTCCACCTAAGTACCAAACTAAACTAAACTTAAACTGAACTTAAACTAAATACTAAATCTATTATAACTATGACGGCCATCCTATCTAAGATCTATATGTGTCATACTATCATTACTTACAATATACCATGCCATGTGTATAGAGAACCTGTCCCCTTGCATGGCAAAGGGGACGAGGGGGTCTGTGTGTGTCCATCGGGCAGTCTTCTCCGGCTAGTCTACACGCCCTATTGTTTTGGGAAGGAGAGCCCAAAGGATTTCTTTTTCCCCAACTATGCCCAATTTGAACAGTGAATTGGCCTTCATCAGAAAGTTCACCAATGCCTTTGGCGAACTGCCATCAACCACGTCGACAGGACGAATGGATTCCTCCACGGGCATTTCCCCACCAACCGAAGGGAGCCCTCCAGCTTTAACCTCAGCCAACTTAACATCAACGGGATATTCAGGTCCCCTTACTTCCATGCGAATCGCCGAGATCTCCCGTTCCTCCTGTGTTCGCAAGAACGCGACGAAGCGGGATCGAAGCTCGGCAAGAGGACCAGTGGCATCCACTCGGTACCTCTCACAGAGCTTCGTAAGGTTCTCCTTACTGAGGTCGTAGACCCAGCCAATTGTCGGAGCCATGAGAGAGAGAAAAAAAAACACCAAAAACTAATAAATAATAATTAATTAATTCCACCAAACCGCAACACCCAGTGATCTAAAGCAAGGCCCATCCAACGCCCCACCTGACAAACTTGCCCGCTAGCACGCTCAAATACCAACAAGCGCTAGCACCGGCAAGGACGGCAGGCCATAACAGAACCTGTCTGTGCCACACGGTGTCCTAATAGCGCGTTCACCACAACACACTTAGGACCTACAAACCGTCAAAACCGTTGGAATCCAAAAAAAAAACTACCGCAAACCAAATTTACGTTCACCAAATTTCCGAAAAACCAAATTTCCGAAACCACGCTCTGCTACCATTTGAGCCCCCCCGAGGAGGGAAATTGCCATATTTCGTTACTGAGGCCACGATCGTCCCAGGCCGGGAGGTGGTACGGCTTGGGGAGGGTAAAACGGTGAAAGTTAAAAGAAAACCAAATGAAACTGCTTCGAATAATCGAAGTGTATTATTTAATGAAAAATATAAAATAAACAGAATCAAGACAACTTTCAAGGCTCAAACTCCGGCTGGGTATCCGACTCCAGATGCCTCAACCTCCCACAAACCCTGACTTGCCTTCAGACTTTCTCCTCGAGTCGTTCTCTCCGGCGGACACACACAGACTGCCCTTCTGCCCTGCTGTCTCATCAGGGTCTCGATGCCGCCGACTCCAAAGACCTTGGAGAGGGGAGATAAGCCACTTCGAGCCATGAGGCATGGCTCACTACACATGAAATGGAAGTGACCAATTCATACACATTAACTTAGCAAACTTCTATGAAGTTGTCCTTTATTTAAAGGCATTTTGAAGCAGTTGTGATAGTGCAGTTTTATTCTTTGCTGAAGACCAGTTTGGCGTGGATCCTCACCCTCAATTACCATGCACTCAGCCTCACAAGACTGGCGACACTTTCAAGGTCAGCCCAAGAATTTGCAACATTTTAGTTTGTGTTGCTTGAGAATAAAGTTTATTTCTGGTTGTTCTATTACTTGTAGAAAAGATGATTAACCTGAGTGCCATGTTGCCTTCATGTTATATAATAATATAAATGTTGCTGTTCTGATTAGGCCTTGGATGATGTTGTAACTGGTATGGTGCACAAAGTGAGATTCAACATTCACATTCAGATTTCATCACCACCACGTGAATCATCAGCCTACTTTTTAGACTTATAACCTATATTTAAATATACGTCTAATGGTTATTGCAGAAATCGGTTGATTTGTAGACAGTTTGTATTTTTAAGATACCAGAGCCAAAGTTACAAAGCACTATTCCCACACCATGTGGCTCAACGTGTCGTAGAATCTCCCTAAGCATGAGGCCGCTGGCGGCTCACACAGTATAGAAATTGTTTTCAAGATTTTATATCGGAGTCGGTAAATTTTTACCAACTCCACCTAAAATTGCTTCCGACTCCACAGCCCTATTATGAAGGTAGCTATCCTGTGCGTTGTAATACTGTCATATGGTAGAAGATTACAGACGATTCAGAGGTGCATGCTCCCTCCATCATCAGGGAGATTATAATGGAGGCAGCAAGCATCTGTCAAATGTGGGTAAACTTCTACCACATGACGGCATTACAACCCACAAGAAACACATCTTAATATTCATCGCTGTGAGGACCTGGAATTATATGTTAATAAATTTCATGTTAATAATGTGGATTATGCTGAGGTGAATGATGTCTGATGACTGAGATGTGCTGTATTGAACATACAGAGTCAAACACAATACAGAGAGTTGTTTAATTTTTATGAGCTTAGTCTTTGTTTTACAGTGAAGATACAATTTCATAACATTTGTCTTGTCTTATAAACACTGCAGCAAAGACATTTTGGTATATATTAATTTGCCTGCTTACATGTGACTTCTGTAATATGTATTGCAGTGTTTCTCATTTGTGTTACCTTCTCTGGATAAAATCCACTAGCAGCACCCAACCACAGTGATAACCACCTCCTTTGGTTTTTAAGATTGTATCTGATATATGCATTACAAATTATAAAGTTAGGGAGTGGTGCTTTTTATTTTTGCCTCAGACAATCAGTGATATTTTATTACTTATGTTTGAAAAATAGACAAGAAAATAACAAGCTACTTATTAGATAAATGGCTACAGGCTTTTACCATATTCAACCAGTTTTAGGCTCTATCAAAAGTATTATTATGGAATGAATTATCTGTTGGTAAGTGTAATTTTGCTTGTCTGTCACAATAATATACATGAATGAACAAAATTATGTGATGTTAAATATATTACATTTACAGATTAAGATTAAATACACACTTAGGTCATATTTGCAACCTTGAATTTATTCCCAAAAATATAATTCCATCATGGCAAGCTGTATTCATCAACTGACCATAGACAAAGTCCACAGCTCATGTGGTTAGTCACCAAGTTCTCAATGTGGAAGCCTGGGTTGAAACCCAAGGCAGTCCATGTAGGATTTATGGTGGGCAAAATGACACTGGGACACACTCATCTCAGAGATCTTTAGTTCGCTCAGACACTAGATTATTATTGTCTGTTGCTCCACGTTATTTGTGGGCTGTAATGTCAGGTTTCCAAACAGGCAGTTGCGTCCCTTCACGATAATAACAGTTATGCAGAACATTGCAATATTAAAATCAAAACATTACACAATTTAAATCAATAATTTAAAATATAGAATTGTCTGTGGATTGTATAAAATCTATTGTTGCCGTGTGAAATGTAGCTCTGATGTTTCTCCTTTATCAGTGCTAAATGAAAATTTGGGACCAGTTTCACATGGAGCATTAAACTTTACTATTATGGGGTGACCATTTATTATTTCTTATCGTAATTTATCTTTAATGTTTGCTTATATAAAGTTGTTCCACTGGCCCAGTGTGTGTTGTGATCATCAGCGGTGTACTGATGTTCTATTTCTGTGTTAACTACAGTGGTATTCTGTGATAATGGGCCAGTTCCTGCTTTCCTGACTACCTTAATCCTATAAAATTATTGCAATAATCATTTGACATTGCCCATAACAGAAATATTAACCAGCCATGTGGAGGGTCACACCCGTGCACTGAAAAATGTAATTCTGCAAGCCCTCCCTCACTGGGAGAGCATGCAGTTCGAATGCAGCCACGAAAAAGTCAAGCAGTTTATCTAAAGTCTTATTTAAGTATTGTCACAAACTACAGTGAACTAAGGGAGTGAATATAAGACCAGGGAGCAGCTGTATTGCCACACATTTTGTTACATTATTGTGTTCCATTTTCTTACTTGAAAGTCAGTTGTGGTTGGTGTTTAGTATTTGGGGAGTGTTCGCACTGATGTAATTGAAGCTCAACCAAAACGGTCACACCGGACTTTAAATTTCCTGATGGTCTCGCTGAACCAACTCTTGGTTGCTGAGTTCATCATTAATTATATTCCAGATCGACTTTTCTTACTGAAGCGGGTGAAATGGCCACAGGTGTGAGTAGCAGTGAGTTGAAAAAGACTCTAGTTGCATGACTTAACAGCAGGTTGAATCAAAGTCAAATTGTGACAACCGGAAGGAACTGTATATTTCTGTTGAATGTGAGATGCCAGGTGCAAGAACAGTTGCTTCAAACTTGAGTTGAGTTGCCGTTATAGTGCGAACACTCCATAAGAAGTGTGAAGGTGTTTGTTGAACAAACTATTGCAAGAAACTGACTGCTGTTGTTATTTTGTTTTGTTTTGCTTCTTTTTGTGAATTGAATGGTGCAAGAATCAAGTGACACAGTGGCTTCTACACCTAAACGTGAACCTCATGTTGCACCATTCTAAGACCAGGTGAGATATCTTATTTAATTTTAGAAGCAACCTACTTACGTCATCCGTTAACCAATATTTCTACAATTTTATGTGTGTCCTGACAGTGGAACTCCGTGTCGATGTTGGTAATCTAGATTGTAACGTCATGAAAATGTGCAAGTAGATGCTCCAGTCTCTTCCTCACTGTGTCAGATGTCCTTCGAAGGACATCTTGGCTGGTTCAGAGGCCTTTCATTTGTTTCAGTTCCAATTATCTTAAATTTCTGTGGCTTTTCTTTAGTTTTATTCTGTTGAAACCATCTTTTCTTAATATTTTTCATTCTCTGTTAATTTCAACTGCCTGTATAACTACTTACAGTTATGCCAACAAACACAGTTGCAATACTTATGGTTTCAGCAGTCTCAGATCATATTTTTGTTCTCTTGGGGTCGGTTGGTGAATATAGTGACTCAAAACATGACGTTCGTGCCGTCGTGCGTCATGCGCTGGAATGACGGAGAAGAGTGGGCTGTTTATTTCTCAGTGCTCTGAGTTTTTACCCAGCAATGATATTTTGTGTTATGTCTGCTTTTTTCTGTTGGTTTGTCCCATTCAGTGTATGGCTTATTTTCAAAAATATCAATAACTCAGATTATTTGGCATCCTGTGCTAAGCTATTCAGTGAATGATGCACTGTAAATATGTGCAAGGAAGAACATTTTGCCTCACTTAAGATAATGTCCAATATTTTCATTGACTAACTGAGGAAGACCTGAATGAGTATAGCTGTTGTGTGGACTGAGATTTCTTCAATGTAGTTTTCAGACACATTTAGTTTAAATGAGATTTTAATATTGACCTTCCATACAATGTTACAATGGCATGAAGGACTCAGATGTCTGATGTGAGTACCTCCACTCATGAATGCATTAACTCCCCCATAAAGGTAATCACTAAGCAGGTTTACTTTGTCATTTTGGCACTCAATGTTTTCTCAGTATCTCTCAGCCTTTGCTCTGGAAATTTTACTTACAGAATTGGTTTCTGTTCACAGAATTTCTTGTTTCAGGTTACATAATTAAGTTGAAGTTTTGTGAATTATGGTACAGTTTAGCATAAATGTAGTTTATTTACTTCGATAATGAGAAATCTATTACTTTCCACTGTAAAGACTTATGTTCAGATATTTTGTCCACACTGAATTTCTTAATCCAAGTTTGAATATTCTCATTTATAACACTGTGTATGAAGTATGTGGTGCTGTCTTCCATCACTAGTGCCATAATTTCTCCAGGTATGTATGACTGCCTCACACACTTCTAGTTTACTTTATACAACATTCATATCTGTTAAAATAATAAAAATAATTAGTGTTAGTGCCCTAACAAAGAATGTGATTCTGAATTTGTCATTAGCAGCCTCTGCATGTACTGCCTTTGACCACTCCTTGAAATCTCTGAAGATCATCCTGGGGATGCTGGTGACACCAGCAGGATGGACATTCAACAAAGTGGCAGGAGTGGAAAATCCAGTAGGAATGACAGCACCTCAAGTTGACAGGAAGACAGGGCATCAGTTGAGAAGACTGCAGAGGTCCAGTGACTTAACGCCGAAGAAAGTCTTCTGAATGGATGAAGACATCAGAGTGGTGAAGAAGAATCATCTTCAATGCCTATCCTGTGCGTGCTTGCAGGAATTCACAGCCAGTCCATTTATTCTCCATCGCAGTACTGTATAACTGGACTTCACAATGTGTAACTTTGGCTTACAGGAATAAGCAGTGTAGAATGTTGAAGGTTTTCCAAAGTTTTGGCAAACACTTGTGCTGCTATCATCAGGGTGGATGTCTTTCACAAAATTCTAAAGCTTCTTCTTGACTTGGCTTTGTGGACTTGATTAGAATAACTGAGGAGAAATGATCTATTCAATGTGGCCAGGTGTACTGCTAGCTTCCAGTTGCTTATCTGTTGATCTGTGCTAATTGTTATGCATAGCTATGTGCCAAATTCCCAATCTTTTGATGATTATAGTATTTTTGGACATTCTTTCTTGGTGGATTTCTCTTTTTTAATAGAAAAGTTTGCATTTGTTTCTCTAATCCTGTTCCAAGAATGAAATGGAAATTCATTCTGATACTGCTCAGCTTCATAAAAAAATTTATAGTGGTATTGGGCTCAGAACTTGAAATACTTTAACATCAAAGCACCACATAATCTGTGAAATATAACTCATCTCAATTTAATTATTTCAAATATTACAAACAATGACAATGCAATCTGGCTTTCACAGTAATAACTCTGTTCATATCTGTGCAGGAACTATGCTAACACATTGCTCTGCTTGGCCTACAAATCTGTGCACTGACTTCCCTTACTCAGTGCCCACTTATACCCATATACCAGCTTCAGTGTTCTGTGCATGAATTGCATAACCATTCCTTTGTCAGTACCATTCTTCTGTCTGAGTTTCATATCTCAATATTTACAACTAAAAAAAATTAAAAATTAAATCTGTGGCGTAACAGCTCCAGAGAGCCAAAGCCGACTAGCTTGACTGCTGGCCTCACGTTCACATGCCTAAGCAGAGGTGAACGATCAGCCAACCAGATATATAGAGTGACGTGTGGTCAGCACGACGATCCCCCAGCCATTGCTAGTTTTCCTGATCAGATTAAGCTACTCATTGTAGCTCCCCAATTTCCTCACGATGCTGGGTTGGCACCGGTCCCATGCACTGGTCGAAAGCTCATGAGAAAATTTCTTCTCCCCCGAGACTCGAACCAGCGCGCATTCCGTATCGCCGGTCCGAAGCATGATGCCTCAGACCGCGCTGCTACGGCGCGGGGACGCTGAAAATGAAAGTGATGTTTATATTAGTATTAATATAAATATATGTCGTCCTCAGTAGACTCAAAGTTCGTGGGTTCAATCCCGGCCAAGGTCGGTGGATTTTTAAGGGCGATAAAAATCCTTAGCACAACTTACTTTGGAGGGGAAGAAAAGCTGGCAGTTCCATGTTGTAGATGTAAGGCATGATATGAGATGTTTCGTAAGCAAAATTCAGTGGCCATTTCTCACCCAAGTCTCTCGTGATTCACTACTAGATGGCTCTGGCAGTTAAATCAGGATAGAGTAGAAGTTATGCAGTCAGTGGGTTGGTCACTCACTACTCATAAATGCACACTTCATGACGAAGAATCCTCTGAAACAGGAGGCGGCAAAAACCGACAACCAGGTTGTAGAGCCAAGAAAACAATATAAATATGTGATTCCATGTATGTCCTTGCCTGGCTTGATCAGTTCTGTTGCTGAGAACACACAGGTTTTAGTTTGGTTGTTTTATCATTCACTGTTCTTTTAAACTTTTGAAACAAGTAGTTCTAGGAAGAACTCATAAAGCCTACTTTCATATTGCACAAACTTCCAATCGTTGTTATATACTAGGTAATGTTAGTTTATAATTCACTAATAAATTGCAGTTTCATTCCTGAGTTAGGATGTAGGTGGTCATAGGATTGACTCCTACAAAAGTCGGACATTTTTGGTTGGTTGCAATTATGACCATGTTACACACTCCTGTAGTTGTTGTTAGGTGTTCTTCCTGCTCTATTATGAGTGAAAAACATGTTATGGACTTGTCTATGTCCGTCAGTCACATATTTCCTAGGAGGTAGGTAGAAGACCTGCTTTATGAGGGGTCATTGTTGCAGATCATATTTTCATTGCTGTTCCATTTGTTGTTATTCCTTGTCTTTGCCTTCACTATGTTGAACACTCCTGTTGATGCTGTCGTACAGAGTATATTATTCAGGCCTCAGAGAGAGGACTCAAACAGGGCTGGACCGCTTCCAGGCACTGAATCCCTTGGGAACAGCCCCAGGTAATGCCCCTCATAACCAGGCCATTCCCCAGCATGCTTGCTTTATTGGAGCCTGACCCCCTTGTGTTTTCTGTTTTTGGAGCTCTGTTCCTCAGGCTTTCTCTCCTACCGGCGACCGTGACAGGATCAAAATAATCCCAGAGGCCGGGAGGTCATATGGCATAGGATTATCACAGGGGTTAACCAAAATACAAAATAAATGCACTCCCAAATTACCAAAATGTATTTTAAAAAAATATATAAATTCAAAAGGAGGACAAACCGACACAAATTCCTCAAACCTCCCAAGGCTCAGGCTTTGGTCAGGGTAACGACTAGTTACGTCAAACAACCCAAAAACCAGATCTATCTGTCTCCAAGCTCTCTCTCTTTGAATCGTTCTCTGCCCGGTGGACACACACAGACTACTAAAAAATATTGTTTTCTATTTGTAAACTATAAAAACTATGTGGTAAAGAGTTATGGTCATATCAGTGATTCAAAATGGACAACAGAATACTTTTGAATTTGATATGATTATAGTAATCTGTGAATATGATAAAATTTTGTATAGTAAGAAGCAGTAATATGATTAAAAATTGGATATTAACATTATATAGAAATTTATAAAACATGGTGACTTACTAATTTTTCCACTTTCAGTATCAAAGTCAAAAGCCTCAACTTTCCTTGTTGGGGAATCATTGTAGTACATTAATTTAGGTGTTCATTCCAAGCCAGTCCATTTGAAATTTTTATTCTTGCCACATGTTTTGTTGATTTCCAATCCTTAGAAAAACTGAAAAGTGATCCAACTGGAGGATAGTCAGTTATTGAATCTGTTTTTGGGCCCATAGATTCTGTTAAGAAACAGAATGATGTCTATTTTATAAGCTGAAGCAAGATAGAAGTGTACACGTGTCAGCAATGCAGCCACTGTTACTGAATAATGATACAAGTGTACAACATGCAATAGAAATCAAGCTTCCTTTACTTTGGTATCCATCTGGAATTGGTGCCTTCTTCATAGGCCTGAAGATATGAAAATTGCTTATTTAGGGTTCACTGATGATCAAAGTACATGGTAACCATTTCCTTACCAAGTTATTTGCTTATTATATAGATGTTTCACCTGCATTCTGGATTTCCAAAACTGAATTATAGTGATGACATCAAGTTTCATTACAGACTATGGCTTTCTGTTGAATCTTGATCTCTAATAATTTCATCATATTTTATTGCATGTTCACCTATCAAATTCAGAAAACCAATGCTTCCTAGAAGTGAGTAATGTGGGGGAGTGGACAAAAGAGGCCATCTGCAAATCTATTAGAATGCTACCCTTTTAAAAATAATATTATTACTGTTGAAAGATGACTGTCAGTGAATTTCCCACACTAAACTACATCATTATAAATGAGTGAATGCATTTCATGATTTTAAAGATAATGTTATTAAGCCTATACTGTTAATATTTAATATTTCAGTTTATAAAGTATCAAGTTGAGTTCATTGCTTGGTGAAGGCTCCTATCAGGCATTTCAGCATTGTTTTATTATCTACATTTGGAGCATTAATGACTGATGAACAAGTGCAATGCTGATAATATAAAACACATTATATAACGTGTATCATATCAATTATTTCCAGACTTATAGATTTTGAAAACCTAGGAAAATGTGAAGTGCAGAACAGTTAGATACATTTATATATTATTATATAGTCTGGCAAAGGAAGAGGAGGAATTACAGAACATGATGGACAAGTTAGTGGAAACAGGTAGAGAGTATGGAATGGAAATCAACATTGAAAAATCAAAGGTAATGAGGATAGCACCGAGAGCAGAACCATTGAACGTTGTAATTGGAAACCAGCAGCTGGAGAATGTGGAGCATTTCAAGTACTTGGGAAGCATAATCATGACGGACGCCCTATGCACCAAGGAATTAAAAGCAAGGATAGCCATGGCCAAGGCAGCTTTCGTCAAGAAGAGGATACTTCTCACTAGCAAGTTGGGCTTGGAGATGAAGAAGAAACTAGTGAAGTGTTACGTGTGGAGTGTCGCTCTGTATGGAGCAGAGACTTGGACACTCAGGAAGAAGGAACGGAAATACCTGGAGAGTTTCGAAATGTGGTGTTGGAGAAGAATAGAGAAGATCAGGTGGACGGATCGAGTGACCAACGAAGAAGTATTGAGGAGAGTCAACGAGCAAAGAAACATTCTGCAGGCGATTACACGAAGGAAAGCTAACTGACTGGGTCATATTATGAGAAGGAATCGATTACTGAGTGATATCACCGAAGGCCAGGTTGAAGGAAAGAGAGGACTAGGAAGAAGATTGATACAGCTAACCGACGATCTTAAACAAGGAAAGAAGATGACGTTCCAGGAATTAAAACGAGAAGCCGAGAATAGGGAAAACTGGAGAGCTCTGTTTGGGCAGAGCAATGGACCTGTCGTAAGACAGAACACTGAATAATAATATAGTCTGAATATTATGTCATTTAATTATTAATAGCTGAAGTCTGGGTGGAAAATAAAGTTCCTCTGTTAGTGGTTGCAATGAAGGTATTATAAGTTATTAAATTCGTATTGAAAAACAACATTTGACTTGGTAGCTTCTGGAAATGTCATGCTGATTTTCTGTTTGGTTCTAGTTTAATGTTGCTTGATTTACTTTTATATGTAAATCTGTAGAAATAATTTTGCATAGCATATATATATAGGGCATACACCAAATTCAGTGCATAGTAACAGAATGTTATGCATGATGCATCTGGCTTCATTCCATACCTGCCCAGAGTCGACCAGTGGGATCTGCCTTGCCATCGTTTAGCCTGTTATCCTGAAGTTCTTTCTCATTGTCAACAGCACTAACATATTTTACATCTGTAGGAGTGCTGCTTTCACCATCCCATGTCAGTATAGCAACATTATGCCCCACAGTAATCACAAACTTGTCTTTTGTCCCTTCAAGTGGAATGACAAGTAAGATATGGACACCATCTGAAAGAATCATAAAAGTGGAAGTGACTAATCATGCAAGACAGCTCATACATCGTATTTATAATGTGTTATTTTTCCATGAGGTTCAGGATGGGCAGGATGAGGTCACAAACCTAAGTATTGGTATCACTGATTTGACTTATGGCCATATTATTTAGCAGGACTGGATTATGATTTTGGGCAACTCAGAATGTTCTTACAAATATTATTTAAAGGATTGTCCAAACATTTATACAAATTACAGTGGCATACATATTTGAAGGATGATTCAGTAATTTAAGAATAGGACTACATGGTAAATATTTTGTTGGAGTCCCTTAATATATTCATTTTTGCACTGATCTGCACAACTGTCATAGAAGCAATAATTGCTACTGAGTCTAAATAGTGATGTAATGAAATTTTAAAAAGCCAATGAATGTAGATTGTGCCTATCTTCTTGATAGATTACAGAAGTGGGTGAATTGCATTATGTAATAAAGTGAATAAAAATATAATTTTATGTAGTTCACTAGACAGGAAGTATGGTTGAAGGGAAAGAGAATATGTAGTCGTTTTAAGGGTCTTTGGAAGGGAAGGATGAATAATGAGGCTGTAATATATAACCATAAGACTACATGGTGTCATAACCAAGACAACCTTTGTATAAATGTGAAATTAAGATTCATTTCATTTGTGGTTTTGCAGGTATGTGTCGGCAAGTCATGCAATGGTTTTAAGGTTTTGAGGTGTTTCTGTGGCAAGTTTTCTGGTTCGTCTTGACATAATTTTTGCCACCTTGTCCCAGTGACCTTTCTATCCAGTGGTTACCAGGGACTCTGTCCCTGGTGGTCAAATGAGCTGAATGCTGAATTCAGTGCTGGAGTTAAGAACACATGGAATTTTATTTCCACTTTATTTTTAACCTTTATAATGAATGATATTGAATGTAAAGAGAAAAGTGTAGCAGAGGATCATAAAAGCTGGGGGAGAAGAATAGAAACATTTATTATGAAGCAGAACGTTTCAAATTGAATCAATCTATCTTCAAAGCAGAAGAATACATTAATGTATGATGTAATAATACTGTGGCAATTGAAAGAATTGTAAGATGAATGTTGTCATGCATTCCAGTTCAAAACCACAGTTTCCATTTATATTATTTTTGAAATTTTGTACCTCATCCATTTTGATGTTCATTTATTGCATGCACAAATATACTGTTGACATAGGTAATCAGTAGACGTTTATTGACAGCTGTCATGTCTTCCTGTTCAGCTCCAAGCACACTTTAAGATTTTGGGAGATTGGTATGTCCTTGAACAGATAATGGTATGATTTTTCTTCCTGATGCTGTGTCGTGAGCATTTACGTAGTACATCTTGTTTAAATTTTTGTTTATTGACTAATACTTCGTTATTATGGAACAGTAGTGACACATACCATTTTTCATTGCTGTGTGTTTATTTCTGGCTGGGACATAGTTGTGGACTGTAGGGCCTTTAATGTCAACATAATACAATGTTTCAGCATCGTGGTCCCAGTGAGGCCCTTCGCAGAGGAACGCATGTGTAGATATTTTTTCCACCTCGGGTCCAGACATCTTCCTGCTTAATAGAACAGACATTAAAGACAGTGCTGACAGGTAGCAATACACCAAAATTCTTAATACTTTATACAAGTATTTTGCTCAGTCTAATTTGTTATCTTCGTAGTATCTGTTGTTCTGTTACTGAGTTTCTTTTAATGCATTCACTACTTTGGATTAGCTGTGAAATTTCTCAAGATCAGAGTGGTCCTGATATGAGCATATACTTTTACAGTCTAAACAAGATATTTTAGGTATAATAAAAAAAATTAATCTTGTCAAGTAATTGAACCCAAGTCTCATGCAGTCTGCTAGAAATTCTTTAACTTTAGTACTAGACTGCCAAGGACATTCCCCAGGCAATTAACCATGGTGCCCAAAGTAATAACATGGCTGGCTTCAGTCGGCTGATGCTATAGATGTCAAACAACTGAAGAAAACTACTACCGTAACATGTAAGTTATTTGTAAAATTTGAGGTTTTCACAGCGGTGAGTACAAAGATTTCTGTCTTCTGGGTTGTTGCGCTGTGTAGACTGGTCGATGTTAACCAACGCTCTGATGATGGAGGCAGTATGACCTCTGAAACGTTGGTTAACATAGACCAGTCTACACAGCACAACAACCCAGAAGACAGAAATCTTCATGTAAGTTATTTACCTGAAGATGGCTAAATAAGGTCAGAACATGTATATCATCATCATAGCATAAAAATCTGCACTTTGTAATTAAACACTTAAAGGAGTAAGCAGTGCCAATAATATGATGATTTTTGAGTTGCATGTTGACTGATGAAAAATACATTTTTGTGCCAAACAGTGCAACAGTCTGTTATTTTGTTTCTTGTTTTATTCGTGCAGTGTTCTGGATACAGCTACAGAAGCACAGACTAGTATACATTAGAGGCTTAGTACAGTGAACTTAGGGAAAACATAAGCAGGCTTAAATCTAAATATCATGAATGTATTTAAGCTTGTTGTGAACTAAGTTATCCTGTTTATTTGCACTAGAAATTAGTGATTGTGTTTTTTCTAGTTTCTGCAGTAACTAATGTAGCTTGTATCTTCTGTATATGTTCTTCACTTCATAAATAAGAAAACTGTTCTTTGACTAAGTACAATCCATAATCCTCTACTCCTCACCTGATATTGTTAGGGTGATTAAATCAAGGAAGATGAGGTGGGCTGGACATGCGGCATGCATGGGGGAGGGAAGGGGTGTTTATAAGGTATTGGTTGGGAGGATACCACTGGGAAGACTAGGCATAGGTGGGATCCTGACATTAAGATGGATCTTAGAGATATCGGAATCGATGGATGCAACTTGCACATGATGGAATCTGGTGGCAGGATTTTGTGAATCGCTGATGAACCTTGATGATGAGCCATGCTTCTGTAAGACCCACCCAACCTCCTATCCAGCCAGGCTATGACACTGACCACTCATCCCTATCAAGTGCCAAGGTCAAGAATGATTAGGATCTGTACCGCCTGGACCCCCCCCCCCCCCCCCCCCCGAATTGCCTTCATTGTGTTTACCGGGGACATCTTTGCTTTTTAGAAGCTTAGATTTAGACCCTGTGCCATGTGAAATTTGTGGTGAACATATTGACAACTAGTGCGAAAATTAAAGAAGTGTTAACATTTTCTTATCACGTTATCTGGCCCCAAAGCATATCATAGGTCTGATAATCTGACAGATAGGCTTGTTATTGAATATCATGGAAAGAAATATGATCCCTAAACCCGAGAACATTTTTCATGTTATGGGAATGGTCGCCCTTAGTTGACTAGTCTTTAGCATGTTCGCCACTGGACCCCAAAGTTCACTGGTTCAGTCCTGGCCGAGGTCAATGGATTTTTATGGGTGATAAAAATCCGTTACACAATTTCCTTCAGAGGGGAAGAAAAGCCGACTGTCCCATATCATAGATATACTGCATGTAAAAGAACCTTATAAGCATAAACGAGATATTTCATAAGCAAAATTCAGCAGCCATTTCTCACCCAAATCTCTTCAGATTCTCTACTAGATGGCTCTAGCACACAAATCAGAATTGAGTAGAAATTGTGCAGAGGCAGTGGGCTTGTCATTCACTACTCATAAATGCACACTTGAAAGACAAATAAACCTCCCACATGGGAGGAGGCCAAGGCTCGGCTTTAGGCTGTTGTGCCATAAAAGAAGAAGGGAAGAAAATGTTCCACTTTTAGAACAATATGTATTCCATGAAATTTAACCAAGATAATATATGGTACACAGATTTTTATACATCAGACATGTTTCTGTAATAACAGTTTATTGTATGAGGACAGAAAGAAATGATATTGTGACCAATGGTAATAGTCAGTACATGTTTGTGGGCTTAGTGGAAACAGCCATAAATAAAAATTAGAAGATCACTTACCAGAGGTGATGAGTGAATGTTCTTAGGTGTGGAGTTTGCTAACAAGTGCAATAGCAGGTGGAGATGGTTGTTGCTTTTATTGCATGGTGGTCACTTGCTTACTCCAGTGATGTTCTCTCCTATCGCTTGCTTTACTCGTCTCATTAGTTTAACTGCTGCTTATCTACTAATGCACATGGTCTCAGTCAGTTCATTACTTGTGGCTCATGATTACAAACTGAGTGGCTGGATCAACTGAGGAATAGATAACGTGTTACTGTAGTTGCATCTTTCAATTCTTAATTATATTTGAGTGTTGAATGGGTTCTATAAAAGAAAATATAATGTTCTCCATTTAACTGTATAGTGGTGGTTGTAAGAAATCATGTTATATGAATGTATTTGCTTAGACTAAAGAATAAATATGTGTTTAAAAGTTGGATGCTGCACATTTAAAAAGGCATGCAGACACACAAACTAAAATATAATGTAAATAGTGAAATACTTAAAGTTACCTCTTAGTATGTCAGTGGATTATTGCTCTGAGATTATTACTTCCTTTATTATCTATCTGCATTTTATAATTAACTTAGGTAATTGTGGTTTCTTCTTCAGAATCCTTTTGGGTAACTGCATGTTTGTGTCTGTCCATCCTTTCCATTGATGTTAGATTTTAATTTCTCTCTTTTTATAAACTTGTGAAAACCAACATCCTGTTGAGAGACAATTCATCTTGATACTTTTTAATCCATATCCCTCATAATATCAGAATGGCTGTCTTGCAAATTTCCGAGGTGAAAAGTGTACTTAATACCATTTAACTTAAATTTTGTACTAAGTTAAATCATTGAATAGCTTTGTTTTCTTCAGAGGATGCATGGTAATTAGAGGTTTTTGATTCCAGTCAGATTACGGCAACAGAGGAATTTTTTAATACAGATTAGAATACAATACAATAAAAATTACAGAATGGGGATTTGTAAATTTGAAGTTCTCACATATCCATGATTCACTGCAATGCAACTAACTTTACCAAATTTGTACAGTATTCATTCATTGTGTTTCAATGATGGAGGTTATGTAACAGTTAGTTGTAAATAATACATTGGTTAACCCTAAAATAACTAGATGGCTTACGGTACCTGGAGGTTCATCACCGAAATAACCAAATCCCTCCACTGGTCCCTGTCCTTGGCCAGCAAAATCCAGTCACCTTTAACTCCTATCTCTCATGGACCCTGCTTGATATTACACTGCCATATATGTCTAGGTCTGCCCAGCTGTCACTTCCCTTCAGGTTTCCCAACTAATACCCGGTGCACACCTCTTTCCCCATCTATGCGTGCTGCATGCCCCGCCCATCTCATTCTTGACTTAATCACCTTGACAATATTGGGGGAGGAATACAAATTTTGAAGCTCATCATTATGCAGTTTTCTCCATACCCCATCCTCTTCTCTCTTAGGCCCAAATATTCTCAACACCCTTTTCTCAAACACCTGCAACCTGTGTTCTTCCCTTCGAGTGATATACCATGTTTTGCACCCGTGTGAAACAACAGGCAAAATATTTTTTTTATATATATTTTAATCTCTAGGTTCTTAGAAATCATATAGGAAGATAAAATATTTTGAACTGAGAAATAGCAAGCATTTCTGGAATTTAGTCTCCCCCTAATTTCCTCATGAATATCATTTTGACTTGTTATTGTTGTTTCCAAATATTTGAACTTTGTCACACTTTTAAAGGATTTATTAACCACCGTAATATGATTTTTCCCACCTCTCTGCTGATAGAATACTAACATGTACTTAGTTCTTTCTGAATTTCCTTATATCCCCACCTTTCTACTAGCTTCTAGTAAAACTTTTGTGTTCTTCCTTATTGCATTTATATCGTAACCCCTAAAATAGATAAAATCATGGATAAATGTGTTATATTTGTATATATTATGTGGTGTCATTGTGTTTTCTTGTGTGGCCTGTGGTTATGAGCATGGGCTGGTGGTAGTCCAGTGTCTGGGAGTGGTTCTAAATAAAATATATCAAATTAGATGTAGGAAGGGAGGCAAAGTTGAAAAGGTTGTGTGAAGTGACTGCACTTGTATGTGAATAGACATCACATATAAAGCATTTATTTTCCATTTTTAACAAACTTTTTCTCAGCATAAGATGCATAATTTCATGATTGGCTTGGCTTTCATTCAAGTAATTGCAGCTAGATGTCGTGAATGCCAATTGTCCCCTCAAACTATTTCAGCTGTCTAAAATGCTTATGAATACTAAATTTTTCTACCTGTGATATATAGTTCATTTATAAAATGGTTCAGTATGTTTAAGTAATGACATCCCTGATAGATTGATTTAAATGAAATGCTCTTTTTAAAGGAACTTCTCAAAAACTTTCTTATGATGGTTATGAGTGCGGTGATACTGATAAAATTGGTTTACATACGTTTAGTTATAAAAGCTGTGGAAGTTCTTCTGCAGTGTCAGGAAAAAACATTTGTAAAGCTCAGATTTCAGTTTCTCAAAGTGGTGGGTATGAAGATGACTGTCTTCTGGCATCCTACAACATGTGGTCTGGTATAAACTGCTTGATGTTTCAGATGTGCTTTCTGCCTCCACCATCAGGGCAACCCCCTGATAGTGGCGAAAGTAAGCAACTCTGAAACTTCAGTAACTTTCTACCAAACAGCACTGCACAATATTCAAGACGACAGCTAACTCCAGATTTGTAGAGTATGTTATTCTGTGCTAAGGTTGTAAGGTGGTTAGCGTTGAAGATGTTGGATTGTGGTGTACATTGTTACCGATCGAGCTTCTCGTGTAGGCTGCGACTTTGGTTTGATACTAACTGTTACCGACAGATCGCTTTTATTATAAGTTCATAGCTGTGGTGCGTTGCCAACCGTTCTGTATGTTGATTATCAGTTGGTAGCCGTGTTGTACGGAAGTGATGTGGCAGATGAGTTGGACGTTAAACCGGCTGAGGAAAGGAGAGCAGCATAGCGTGAGGAATATATTAAGCAGATAATTAGTAAGGAAAATCTGACGTGCCATATTTAATTTTTATGAGACATAGGTCATTGTGATAATTTTTCTTTCGTTTCGAATAGAAGTACAGGTCGCCTTCACGGAATGTGTTGGTTGTCATAAATCCATATTCAGTCACATTTTGTATTATGTAACTCTAAATCTACCTGTTTGTATTGGTTACCTGATCGTGTTACATGGAAGCATACCAAAGAACTTAGAGCTTTTGAGTAATAACGGGATGTAGAATCATAGCTGTACTTCATTGTATTATGGGACAGTGAGATGTATTCAGACTTACAGATTCAAGCTCCTGTGTTTTACTATTCTCAAAACTTGCCTTAGCTTACGATTATTTTTTATGGATTGTAATAGTTGGAATAGGGGACCTAAAGTTTATAATGGGCTCCATATCATAACGAAGCCATATATCTTACTTTCACATTTTTTGCTTTCGTTTGAGGTTGGCAAATACAAACTACACCAGATGTGGTTGAATCTGAAATATGAAACATCTGGTATGGGACGTCATTACCTTATTCTCGGACTGCTATATTTTCGCATAAACACTCCTTGGCCTTATAACTTAGTTTTTGCCTTAACCACATGATGTAAAATCTTTCCTAATTTATATTCAGACAAGTGGTAGAATTCCTTGGTGGATCATAGTGTTTCTAGGCCTCTACCTACACAAATATGTGATTTCAACCAGTGATTACATTGCATGAGCAATTAATAAACATGTGCACCTTAGAATGCATGGCTCCCAGGTTTGGTCTAGTCAGTTTTGTTAATGTTTAAGCTAATCAGTCATAGATCATGCCTGACTAAAAATCAGATCATCAGGAAGTTTACAGTTTAAGAATATGGTGTAAAAATGGTGTAATGTGATTTCATCCCGTGACGTCAGAGTGATAAACCTTCTACGATGAATTTCTACTTGTAATTGCATGAGCAATGATGAGGCAGAATTTTCTTTGATTGGTGAAATAGATCACACTTAGGACCTAGACAGTCATAATAAAGCTTTATTTCTGAATTTTCATTCTTCATAGTCTTAATTGCAACAACTCTTGTTAAGTTTACATACCAATCATGGATTTAGTTATAATTAGTAGTGTATCTGGGGGAGGGTGTATTTTGAAAAATATTAGATTAAGATAACTATTCTGTTTGCACAAGTTTTGGCTCCTTCATAAAATCTTTTACATAAAAAATTTTAATGAATAAAATTCGGGCGTTAAATTTTCAAGTTATGATAATGATGACAGAAGAATATCCATGGTTTGTGCATGCACAGATTTGTTCAACAGGCAAACACTCTGAAGTATGGTCATTAAATGCCTGCTTCATCTTTGTTTCAAATTCTCTGTTTTGACAACTGAAAAATTGTGTGTCAGTTTACACTTCTTTAGTGCCATAAATATATTTTACACTCATTGTAAATAAATGTATTTTCAAGGTGCAATGTACATGTACTGTTCATGAATATGTGACAAGCCATTGCAGAAAATGATTTTGATAATCATTGCATGATTTTGCAGAGGCTTGGTGGTGTGCCCATCATTCTTGACTTTGATTGTGCCCCTACAGCATATTGAATCCATACAAAAATATGAGTTTGATGATATCTAACCTATGATGAAAATTTGTTTTATTTCTGTACATACCATACATTTCCACATCATAAATTAGGGAATCCATTCGGACACCCTGATGATGGAGGCAGTAAGGACCTCTGAAACATTGATAAACATCTACCAGATTACATTACAACCCAGAAGACAGCCATGTTTGTACCTACCACCTAGAGAACCTCAAGTCCTACTTATGACAGCCCTAGTATTTGCTTTATTCCCTCTTTTAAAAATCTCATTTTTAACTGTGGTTATTGTAAAAGAAGACAGAATTGTGTAATATGTCTGTCCTATTTATTTTTCTTTGCCTGTCACTGTGGCCACCCTTAATAAATAAAATAAGTGTGTTTCTTACTGGACTAAAAAGTTATCTAATGGCCATCTCGTGTATTTCTTATGAAACAAAATTGTGTTTTGGGAGGAATTTACTTAAGTACTTTACTGGAAGAGAGAATGTAAAATTTGTCAATTAATGTCATTATTTCTAGTATGTACTCATTTAAATCTTAGTGCTTGATCTGTGAATTCACACAATACATATATATATATATATATAGTTTTTCATATACTTTGTAAGATGTAAATCAGTAAAATGCATGGCATATAGTGGGGCAGCTTTACCTACATCCATAAGAAACATTTCATAGAGCTCTGTCAAGAAGTTACATTTTATGGAAGTGGAGGGTTGATAGGAACTTGCCAATGGTGAGCCAAATTATTACAGTTTTTGTTTAATTTTAATATCCCCCAACCTATGCCTATCAAGGAACTTATTTTCGAGATTACTTGCAACCACAGTTTGTAACCCTGTGTCGAGTAGTACGAAGGTCCAGGGTTGTAGTGGAGCAAAGAATAAACACAAACGTGGATGTTAACAGTCTTTAATGTAGTCCATCAATGTTTGCTGGATATTTATTCTCCGTGATGTAGTCCATACATGTTTCCGTGGAATTTCTACAGTTGCATACATCGCCGCAGAAAAAGTATGACGTGTAACAGCTTTTTAAGTAGGTATATACGAAGAAGTTTTGTAATTAGTAACGTGCTTTTAGTGTCTTTTTAGTTTTAACATACGTGGTTTTTAAGTTTGCAACCAACTAAGGTCAATAGAAAACGGAGAGGAAGCAGTAGGTAAGAGAACAAAGGAAAACAAAATTCCCGCTATACTGGCATCAAAACTTTCAGCAGTCTGCCATCTAGTCTCTCGAGTTTTATGAATAAAGGGTCCAAGTTTAAAGTAGCATTAAAAAGGTACTTAAATTCACACTCTTTTTATTCTGTTGATGAATTTACCTCACAATAGTAATCTATTTCCCCACTCGCCCACTCTATGGTGCAGGATATTCGTGGAAAGGTCGATTGTATACTCGGCTTGTTAAAGAATAGCCCACTTTCCGTATGGGACCTAAAGGTTTAGCACAGTGTTCACAGAAGCCTGCCACTGGACTCTATCCTGAGCTAGCTGCATCCAGTTTGCTCCATTGATTCGTGTCTTGCCAAGGTCCATCATCTTCCCAGGGGTCTCCTCCCTTCACACCTCCCAACCATTACCTTGTAAAGACCCCTCCCCTCCCCCATGTGTGCCACATGCCCTCCCCACTTCATCTTTCTTCATTTAATTACCCAAACAATATCTGGTGAGGAGTACAGGCCATGAAGCTCATCATTATGCAGTTACATACAATACACCAGTATGGAGATGTAAAAATATGGTTAATTTTGGTTAAGAGGGTTTTTACTTTGGCATTGTTACCAGTGCCTGAAGGAGCATGTGATTTGGAATCAACATCTGATCCATTTCAGATCTGGAGTTTGAACATGAATTTATACTGTTGTTAGATTAAGTACATTTGCATGACCAGGATAAGATTCACAAAGTTTGTACTCAAAGACCAAATTTGCAGTGCACCAACCACTTACAGAGTTTATATTAGATTGAAGTCGAGAACAAGCATGAGACTTTGCCTTGGAAAATTTTAATGTTTTCTACAGAAATAGGGTAAATACAAAATTAACTGCATTACATAAATCATTAATAACAGAAAGCTATGCCCTCAAAACATCCTTGTAGTACATTAAAAGGTGACAATAGAGCTCCAGAATAATGGACATTCAGCATCTCTTGGTTAAGGAACTATGAAATGAAATTGTGTAACTATTAAGTAAGACATGTGGAATAAGGTCAAAAGCATTGCTGATGTTAAAGTATATAGAATTAATTTGACCTAATGAATAAATGATATGGGTATCAAAATTTAAGAATAATAATGTTGATTAATGATGATGTAATTACTTTTCTAGTTGTTTGTAATTTTCACTTTTTATGTTTCAGGTAATTTGATTCACTAAGAATGGAGAAGTAGGAAGGTAAGAAATGTGATTTTATGGTTGATCCACCACAAGTGTGAAATACAGAAATGATTTTCTGTCATGGAATTTACTCATTTTGTTCAAAAGTAGTTTGACAACATTTTTAGGAATGTAGTTAATGAGTTCAGTAATATTACCGATTATTTGAGCAGAATGATAGTGGACAAGCATACCCAAATTGAGTAAACATGTTTTCCATATACTTTATTCTGTTTATATTCATTTATTGCTGACCACAGTTAAACATTGCAAAGAGTAATATTTTTGTTGTATTTTGTCAAATATTCACCATTTTGCAAAATGTCCTAAATAAAAGTTGTAGATTTTAATGAGATGTATATTTTATGTCACCAACTGTGTGCATGATGAAAAAACTGACAGAATCTCATTTCCTTGAGTTTAAAGTAAAATAGTGGTTATGTTGGACTAATATTCTTTTAATGATAGGGCTATAGTTTCTGAGCCGGTTAAGAAATTACCTTTCTTTTATAGATTTTGATAGTTTCCTGATCCAGTTCAGCTATGTCCACCTCCCATATTGTTTATGTAAGGTTCACTTTAATATTTCCACCTGTGCTTAGGTCTCTCTGTTTTTACTACATGCCTTGTCCATCTTATCTTTCTTGATTTGATCTCAATGATATGTGGTGAAAATTACGAATTATGAAGGTCTTCTGTACCGGGAGAACGGAGAAAACTTGTTATAAACATATTTGTAGGTTAATTTCCTCTCATCACACTTTTTCAAACATGCTTAATCTGTGTATGAATTGAAGATTTTGCGGCAACTGAAGTTGATGAAAGACTCTTGGGCTACAAGCTGCATCACGTGGCTGAACGGTGAAGAAACCATATCTTCTGCCATTTCAAGAACAATCTCTGTTCTTGAATGGTTTGGAGAAGATGTGGTTTGTACACTGTTCAGCCACCTGATGCAGCTTGTAGCCTGAGAATCTTTCATCATGTTCAATTTCTGTTTTCTTAGAATGAGACAATATTGGGGGAGAAGTACACATTTTTAAGCCCATCATATACAGTTTTCTCCATGCCCCTTCCTCATCTCTCCTGGGCCCAAATATCCTCTTCAGCACCCTATTCTCAAACATCTTCAATCATTTTATACACATTTCTCCCTCATCTCCCCTTATTGCATCTCCTTGCTTAAGCCTGTTCTGTGTATAAAATACATCATACGAATGTTTATAAATAAAGTTTTACTGTAGGATTCATTCAGACACATTTTACATATTCTGACTATTTTCAATGATGTGTTGTATTCAGTGAGAATGTAGCATAATGCTTTCCTCCTAATTGAATCATTGACTTTCTGGAAGTCTATTAATAGCTGATATACTGTCACATTTTACTCATATCTTTTCTACAGTATCTGACAATTACAGAATATCTGATCAGTTGTTTATGAAGTATATTGAAATCCACATTGATGATGCCTACATATATAGTTTTCCTAGATGGAAGAATGTTTGACCAAATTTTGTATGTGATTGGGAATGGTGGTTTTCTTTGTTTTTACTACAGTCAGTTTTACAATTTTTCTTATTAATAGTTACAATAATAGATTTCTTACACTTCTTGTGGAGTTCTTGCTTATTCCTTATCCCTGAAGATGGAGACAGTATGTTTCTCCAAAATATTGGCATCTGCCTTTGAATTTACACAGCAGGAAAACCCAGAACAACAATAATTCTCACCACAGTAAAAAGATCTGATGGCTCAGCTGTATGTATTTTAGTTGATCTAACATCATTAACCCCATGTACATTTAATAACTGGCAAAAATAATTTTTACACCTGCTGAGAATGCTGTGAGAATCTTCAAGCAGATAACCATTATATTTTACCAAGGAAGTTCTAAGCTGGTAAACCTTGTTAAATTTATATATGCATATCTGTAGGTGTTTAATTTTTTTTTTAATGTTGTATGCTGATTAGTTTTGTCTCCTGAAAGTTGTACTTTCATATATTACATTGTTCATATAATTTCCATGGGTTTGGATTCTGTAACCACTGCAGCTTAGTCTGCTTCCTTTTGTATAATAATTTTTAATTTTCTTCATCAAACCATGGTTTGACTGAAAATTTGATATTAGTTTCCCCACATAAAGTGTAAACTTTTAGCAAGAAGAAGTAGTACAGATCGTAAAGCACCATTATCTTCATTAAATAACATGCAAATTGTTTATATTTCAGACCACATTTAGTGTGTCGTAAATTTACTCTTCTCCACTTTTAAGAAAATGGAGTGGCCTTGGCTTAGGACCAGGATTTCAGAAATATAGCTTAAACCTTCCAGCCACTTGACAAAGTACATTTGCTCATAGTCTTCAGTCAGATATTTTTATAACATTAAATGTTAGAGCCAGTGAACAAAAGCAATTAAATCTTTAATTTGCTTTCTGCTTGTCACATGTAATGATTATTTATTACATTCTTAATAGATTTGGACCAAGGTTAAGAATGTATTCATCACTGGTCAGTGCTATTACATGTGGAACATGTTTCTGGATCCCTGCTTAGGATTGGTTTGTTTTACAAGTATATTTGTTTATTTATATTGCAGAACATAGATCAGGACAACCACCAGATGTGACATATATGCAACTTTCTTATGCTGCTGTTGCTGCAAATGTTAGACCCAAACAGCAGGTTGAAGCAGCTGTGCAACCACCTGTAGACTTCTGAAGCACAGGCAGGAAGGAGAGGGCCTACAGGTGCACCTCCATGTGATGTTGCTGGTGTAACAGGAGTAACTCCATCGCCTGGTTTGACTGGTGCAAGAGAACCACCATCACCAGAGGCAGTTGTTACCTCTCCACCTGGGGTAACTGGACCACAAGGAAAGACTCAACCAGTAGTGCTAAAAGGTATGTGAAGTGCCATTTGAGGTGATCCATGACATGCTATTAATTTTTGTGTTTGGATAAAATAGATGGGAGGACAACTTAGCACATGAAAAACATATGATCATTGACAGACTATAATGAACAGTTGAATATCTTTACAGTAAGAATGCCCAGGCTGTGCTGTGGAATTCTGTTTCTTCCATATGCTGGGAGCAAGGCAGTATCATAGTGAATTTGGCCAAGAAGACGGGATTTCTAACACTTCTGTGAAGTTTATTTTTCGTGGTCATTATATGGAAATTATATCGGAGTTTATGTCTCATGTTAAAAGCCATTACAGTAGGGCACCGCTTATACCGCAGGTTAGGGACCAGACCCCCGCCGTAAAGCGAAAATCGCCGTAAAGCGGATCTTTGCCTTTTTTCACTTGCAAATGCATATCGTGTTTACACTATCATACAGTAAGTGCACAATAGCACTAGGCCTAAGAAAACGATATGAAAGTAAAATTAATATCAGTAGTACACACATTGTGGCTCGTTTGATCTTCAATCCACACAACTAAAAGTTTTTCCATGTCAGCAATAAGTCTATCTCTCTTTCTTATGACTTTAGAGTTCATTCGTGTGGCACTTTTAATTTCATTTAACACTTTCTCCTTAGCGTTCACGATGGTACTAACAGTTTGGCGAGCTAGAATTAGCTTACGTCCTATCTCGGCCATAGACATGCCTTGTCCACGAAGTTTAATCATCTCTAACTTGGCATTTAATAAAGAGGCTTACGACTCCTCTTTTTATCGCTACTACCCTTAGACGTCTTTGTAATTACACTGTAGTAACACAAACATATTATATAAATATACAGTTTGTAATAATTTTGAAAAATTGCCAGAAATACGGAGACGCGGAGCGCACAAAAGCTGTAAACAGGCTGAATCAGCGACGATAAAATGGCGCCGGATGCACTTCTCTGACTCAGCTGTTGAGCGCCGTATTAGCGAATCGCCGAAAAGCGGGGCCCTACTGTAGTCGAAAATGAAAACACCTCTCACTTCTGTGATTTTTGAAAAGTTTATTCTTTCACAACTGGTCAAGAAATTCCTGCTTTTATGGAACCCAAAGATTTGTTACATTTTGTTTTACATAGACTCTCTATTGCATTGGACCATATCCTGGGCCACTGTAGTCCACACTGTATTTCTCCGAGATCTATTTTTATATATTTTAATGTTTTCCTCCCATTTATTTCTGTATCTCATATGGTTTCCTTTAGGTCGATCTTAGGAAAATATGGTTGGAGGGTATGGATTGGATTCATCTGGTTGTGAACAAGGTAATCAACATACAGGTTTGATAATGGGTTGGGAATTTATTGACTAGCTAAGCATGCTATTAGCTTAAACTTCTTGACGATGGTGAAGAGTCAATTGAATTAAAATTTACTTGGATATTATCCATTGTCTAGTAGATATAAAACGTAAAACGACGTTTCGGAGATGGGACTCTCTATCTCCGTCTTCAGGTTCCTACACAGATGGGCCCACTAGATAGAGCTAATCCCTATCTCCGGACCGGAGGGATTAGTAATCAGTTTGACAACAATTATCCAAGGAGTTAAAAGCCTTATATATTAATTTAGGAAAGAAATCTGGGGGACAGAAGAAAGAACAGGCAACTGGAGGCCAACCTGAGAAGCCACAGAAAACTGTCACTGTTCAGAAAGCCGGTGGAGATGCACAACCAGGGCCACCACTTGTGCAGCAACTCCAGACAGATGGAGAAGAACCTGGGTCATCAAAACAGAATAAGAAGAGGATACAACCACCCCAAGTGATGGAAGTTGGCGGGGCTGTCAGCCCGTTGGAACAAGAGGAGAAGCAGATGCAACAGCCACATGCACTGCAGCCAGCTAAGTCTCCTAGGTAGAGGCCAGAAACCACCGGATAGTGGTGTAACGTTCTACTTTGTATAGATTCGTTTGGCTTTAGTCTTACTAATGTGGTAGTGTGGCTTGGCATGGAGCAAGGCAAGTTCCCAAGGATGCTGGTGTCAGCTTAAACATGCTCAGCTAATATGATAGAAAATACGTCCATGAGGCTACAACTTGTTTCATAAGACTATCATATTTATTTCTAACACTAAGTTCTACATAAATTTCACATTTAATTTAAAACATTACCTTCTTAATTTAGGCTAATTCACTTTATCCTTAGTATACTCTAGTTACAAAATTTTGAATATTTATTCATCCACCCATACTATACTTGGATTCATCTCCTCAGAACTTGCCTGTTAAAAGTAGCCCGATCAGACAAAGAGTACAAATTATAAGCCCTTCATTATGGAATATCATGTGTCCCGTTAACTTATTAATTTAATATCTTCCCCTCAGCACTTTGTTTTGAAACATTCTCAAGTGTGCTCTTTAAAGTGAAAGACCAGGTTTCTTACCTCTGCAAAACTATGTAAAATTGTAATTCTATTTTTTTATCTTACGATTTTTGATAGCATACTGTAACACTAAATATTCCTAACTGAATGGTAGGAAGCATTTTCTGAATGAAATCAGCTCTTAATTTTATCATGAATGTGATTTGGGTTTGTCATTGTTATTCCAAAGTGCTTGAACATTGCCACATTTTCAAAGACTGTGTTACGTGTTTTCATGATTTTATTTGAATTATTATGTGAGCCACAAAAAACAAGTTTAGACCAATCTCCGTACTAACCAACCTCTAATGGGTTTTGTGTGCTTTTTATTGTATTATAATTTGTACTAATATAATTGGGGGAGCTGGGATAGCTCGGTCAGTATAGTGACTAGCTAAGGGCTGGACGACCGGGGTTCCATCCCCGACGGGGGCAGAGGATGTTTCCTCTAGCTTCTGCGTCCAGACCGCCTCTGGGGCCCACCCAGCCGCCTCTACAATGGGTACCGGGGGGTCTTTTCCCGGGGGTAAAGGCGGCCGGGGCGTGAAGCTGACCACTCACCCCCATCTAGTGCCGAGGTCAAGAATGAGTAGGAGTTATACCTCCACTCCCCCCAAGCCCCTACATGGTGTATAGTGGGACAGCTTTACTTTTACTTTTACTTATATGATTGAATAATGTGTAATTCTCATGTCTTGTAAGATATTTCTGACTTGTATATATTATGTTGATGCCTGATTGACTTTCGAGTAGGTGTTCAGAAAACTGTAGGTGATACATTTCCTGTGGGAGCCATAACAAAATCACTCCAGTCCTTGCAAATACCTGCAAGAAAGGATCGGAAAAAGTGTGGAACTAGGGATCGATCAATAACTGTCGAAACTAATCATTTTGCACTGGACCTAACAAGACTGTTTACTCCAAGTTTCATGAAAATCGGTCACTAACTTAAAAGTTATTAGATAATGATAGACGTGTAGATATGATGTGAAACTTGAGGTTCTCACTATGGTGGAGATCTTGTTGATCTTGTGGGTTGTAATGCTATGTGTACTTGTTGGTAGATACCAGTGGTTCTCACCTACAAGTCCACACAGCATTATAATCTAGAAGACCAATGTTGACATACAAATGATGATACCATAAGCCTATCTTTCATCATAAAGTAAGGAAAGTTTTAGAAGGGAGGCCAAAGCCCACCCTTGGCTGAGCACCGAGGAAGAAGAAGAAACTAAAAAGAAGAGAAGGGAAAGGAAGACAACTGAAAATGCGTAGTGCTTACTGACGGCATAGTATACTTGCGATATGAGTTTCTGATATGTGTTTGGATTATAAATACATGTGCTATATGTTTTAGTTGGAACTAAATGCATTAAATTAAAACTTAACAGCAACTGAAAGTGTTACATTCACTTTTGATTTGGTTATAAGAATGTTTTATTGTGGTTGTTTGTACTTAATGTAACTGGAATGTTTTTGTTTCACAGTGGTACACAAAGGTTTTTCTTCACCAAAAAATGTTGTTGATATTCTTATGGAGATATGCGACCTCAGTAGTGAAGACCTTCATCAAGAATTGTCAAAGGAGCGGAAGAGAGATTTTATGAACTATATTCTTGGTAAGAATAATAATAAATGTCAGTATATGAATTTGATGGCAGCATGCATAAGTATAAGTGATGTGAGACAAACTTATTTTCAACAAATTTCTGTTCTAGGCCTTAACGTTGATTATATGCTTCCAAATGTGCCAACAAGCAAGAGAACATGCAAAGTGAACAGAGTTGTTGAAAATGCAGTTAAACAGATGTGAGTATGATACTTAAGTAAACATATTGCTTAGTGCAGGGTCTTTCTTGAAAAATTGTTTGTCACTCAGTCAGCCAAGGTATTCCCTCTTTATATGGAGCCCAAATGTTTGTCACTGTATTGTCAGAGTCTCACTGTAGGGCATTGTCTTGTGTAATTTGAATTTAGAATGTACCTAAACACCATTTCTTTAAGATCAGTTTTAGTTTTTTCCTCTTGTCCGCACGCTGGTCTCTTAAGTGATACACCAATTTAATGGTAGTTACAACACCTGTTTTACTGTTTGGAGATTCTGGGTTCAAATCTTACTTTCCTATTTGAGATTTTTTCAGTTCTTCCAGGCAAATGGTGTTAAAATACCTTCATACAAAATACAACATCATAGGGACCCATTTGATACCTAACATTGTGTTGCTGTTTCCCATTTGGCCTTTGAAGCATGGCCATCTGACAGTCTACTCAAAATACATACATAGACAAGTAAACACTAATACTTTATACATTTCAAGTGAGTCAGAAGCAGTCTTAGTTTGGGGAAACATTTCATACCAGTACAGTGTAGAAGGGGCTGTTCATTTCTTGGATTAGTAAACATTGAAACTTGTGCTTGGAGAGTGAGGTGGAAATACTACAGATTATTTTAAAAGATACAGAGAAAAGTATCCTAATTGTAGAGAGCCGGATCGTACTATGGTACAAAAACGAAATCTGAACCTTTAATAGACTCTCCCAAACCTCCCTCATGCCACTTGAGTCAAGGTCGCCCTTGTTTCTAGGCCGTTGGCTATGACAGTTGTGCAAAATCTGTGCAGGTGTGAGCAGAATGTGTGTTCATTCTCGAACATTACTTTGCATAAAAATCATTTGATGTTGTTTGTGAAGCATTTAGCAGTGCAATAAAGTTCTGATTAAGACATCCAATACAGTGACTAGTAACAACATTTTGGGACAACAGAAAACATGTATTTTTGCCCTCGGTGGTCTAGTGGTAGCGTGCTGGCCACTGGACCGAAGGCTTGTGGGTTCAAAGCTGGCCAAGGTTGATGGATTTTTGAGGGGATAAAAATACATAGTACGACTTCCTCTGGAGGGGAAGTAAATCCGGTGGTACCATGTCACAGATTTACAGCATGTAAAAGAACCTTATGATCATGAATGAGATGTTTTGTAAGCAACTGTTTCTCACCCATGTCTCTGGTAGAGGCTTTGTTATGGGCTGATCACTCATCCAAGAAGTCCTTCCCAAATGTCTAAAAAATAGATCAGAAACCTCCAAAAGGAGGCCTCTATGCTCCATGTAGGAGTGAAAAGGGCATAAGAAAAAGAAGAAGGAAACATGTCTGGCATTGGACAGTGTTGACAGGTAAGATGTTTCATGTTGTTGAAGAAACGTCAGAAACACGTTGTCTTGTTATTCACACGTGCATGCACATGCGCATGAGTTGTAGATAGGTTTGCATTCTGAATGGAAGAAACTGCGTGTAGATAAATTTGGATGTGAGAGGTGGTTCGTGCAGAATTTTGTATAAACATATTGTGTATGTAGGATTTGAGGTTTTCACAGCAGTGAGTATGAAGATTTCTGTCTTCTGGGTTGTTGCGCTGTGTAGTCTGGTTGATGTTGACCTCTGAAACGTTGGTCAACATCAACCAGACTACACAGCTCAACAACCCAGAAGACAGAAATCTTCAACATATCGTGTTCTTTTCTTTTGTGAAGGTTTGAGTTGGATAGTGGCAGATCAATATCAGTTGCAGAATACATTGCCCAAGAGAAGAAGATACGGCTTTCATATCCTCATCTCCTATGTCTTCATGTTGGCTCACTGAATAGGTGCAGTCCAATTTATGCTCCAGCGGAAGTAAGTAAAGCATAGTTATTTTCGTATCATAGTGTTAATATGCACTGTTGCTAGTCACCATTAGCATCCAAAAGTATTTGGCTGGTAAGTAACTTTTTGCCATTTTTATTTAATTTTAGCCTTCTTTCCTTGCTTTATATGAACCAGCTTGATCAGTCATTATAGTGATTATGCTGTGGGGTGGATGATTGAGGTTGAGTTTGGCTGGCTGATTAATTATTTTTCATGATATTCCTCAGTCTTTTAAGGTGAATGCCAGAGAAGTGTTATGAAGCAGGGAAGACTGCTTTTTTGTTAATCATTATGTAATCATTCTTTATGGTTACTTTGTCCTTTCATTTTATTTAGTCTCCACCTAACTTCCTCATGAGGAAGTTAGGAGGAGACTAAATTCCAGAAATGCTTGCTACTTCTCAGTTCAAAATATTTTGTCTTCCTGTCTGATTTCTAATGCTACGCTTACACGGCGAGAGTTGAGAGCGGCAGTTGGTCTCAAGTCAGGTATATGGAGAGAGGTATCGGAGGGTGTTCAGACGTTGAGAGAATGTTGCTACTGTCAGCCTGAGAGGTTCTCTCAATTGAGTGAAATATATCTCTAAATGTCAAGCTTCTCTCATGACAATTTACACAGTGAGGCACTGAGAGTGGCTATAATGAGACATAACGGAACTCTACATGGAGTTGACAATGAACTGGAGCCGCCATAGGTCAGTGTGTTTAGAATGGCAGATGAACAACAACGTATTGCGGCAGCTGCGGTAATTTTAATTCTCTTGAAGAGGAGAAGACAGAGAACAATTTGGGTAAAGCCCTGGATTTCATGGCGTAGTAGTCATGGGGCATATTCGTGCCTTGTCAGGGAGTTGTGGGTGGAAGATCCCATCCGGTTACGAATTTTACTAAGAATGTCGTCAACCCATATAGAAGAAATAGTAACATACTTCTCTCAAGAAACTTCTTATTTTCGATGTACGGCCATTGCGTTCTGAAAGTGTCTGCTGCACCATGACCCGACTTTTTGGTCTGTACTTTCTGCAATTCCTCGGTGTACTGACACCTATAGCAACGCATGCAAACTCCGTGATTACATTGCACATTACATTAATAAAAATGAAAGTACACGAATATTTGCTTCTGCAGTAATTTGTCACACTTGGGGGGGGGGGGGGGGGGTTATGCAGTTTCCTTTGCACTTAGTTTACTGTTGTTTGAAACCTGGCTGCCATCCCTGATACACCTTATTTATTAAAACCTTGTCTCTCTATGATTTTTCAAAAACATTCCACAGACATGTTGCCGATTTGTACTCCTCAGTCAAATGTTTTGTTTGTTCGGCAGTCCACAACTTCCTTCTCCTTGCGTTAGCAATTTCTGCTCTCATGAGAGTCAATAAAATTCAGCTGTGTTGAACTTCGTAGAGCACTACTATTCAGAGTTTAGTGTGGTCACAGGCTCAATTGCTGTATGGTTTACACCAGTGGTATTCAACATTTTTTCTTCGCGTACTCCCAGATATAATTTCTCTTCAACTTTGTACCCCCAAAGTTGTTGGTGTATAATTCAAGTTATATATAGTATATAATCTACATCTTAAATAAATTACATCAAAAATAATGTGAATAATAAATTTTAAATGAGAGAAAGGAGAATCAAGCTATTAAATAACAAATATATTATTGCCTATTATATAAAAATTAATAAAGGACAAAGGTATTTTAGCAAAGCAAAATTATATGTTTTATCGATTATTAATTAATGTGGTTCAGACCTGTTAATGTGATGATTGAGCTTGTTTCTGGCACACCAGCACCTCTATTCGGGGACGAATATTCGAGAGTGCGAGGATCAGAGATGGTTCTGGGTTCAAGCGGTTCCTGCGTTTCGTTTTGATTGATGTCAGTGCAGAGGAGCCTTGCTCACACAACTACGTTGATGGGAATGGCAGGAGGTGTGAAATGGCAGCGCCACTAAGCTCCTTGAACTCTTTGCGAGCAGCAATCCAAAAGTTGCAGATTGACATATTTTCGAATTTTATTTTCAGTGAACCTTCAACGGACATTTCCAGCAGGTTTTCTTTTAATTTTAAGGGAAGATTAGAGGAATTGATGGTGGTGGTATAAAAAGGGTTTGTAATCCAATCTGTGGTATTGTCTTCTCTCTCAATTTCTGGAAAGTATTTCAAACATGACCGCTTTTTTGGCCTGACATTGAAGCAGCCCCATCAGTGGATACACTGACACATGATTCCCACTGCAAATCTAATTCCAGTCTTATGAAACTGTCAAGGATTTTAGAAATATCTTCTCCCTTTGTATGGTCTGGTAATTGTTTGCATCCGAGAATTTCATCAGCAATAACCCCTTTCTTAACATCAAAATACTGAATGTATACAAGCAGCTTGGCTTCATTAGAAACATCCATCGATTCATCAATTTCAATTGCAAATATTTTGTCAATTTTAATGTTCTCTGTAATTTGCTCAACAACATCTTGTGCCATGTCATGAATTCTGCGACCTACAGTTGTATCAGAACTCAGAATCGTTTTATTGCATTTGCAGTTTTTTTTTTTTTTTTTTTTAGCATTTTATCTGCTATAATTAAAGCACCAGGCAGAATGAGAGACTCTACTGCGGTATATGATGATTTATGTTTTGCAGCAAGCATTGCTAATTCATACGATGTCTCTAATGCCACCTTTGTTGATTGTGTAAAATTATGTATAACATTTGAAGTTTTACGTACATTTTCTGCTTTGTGTTTGAAAAATTCAGCTGGCTTGTCCTTAAACTCACCCTGATTGGTCACTAAGTGCCGGTGAAGTAGAGATGGTTTCATAGAGTTGTTCGATATAATTTGGTTGCAGATTTCACAGGTTTGAAACAAACCCATATTTAATGTAGGATTCATTGTAATACCTGTATTTCACTTTGTCCGCCTTCACATTTTTTGGGATTTTAGGCTTACTTGTAGATGGTTCAACACTACTCATACTAACATCACAGGTTGAAACAGAAACTGTCGCACTTTTCAGTTTTTGTGACTAAACACTATCGTCATTTTCACGCTTCCTTTTTTAATAAATTTATCCATGTTGCAATACGGAAGATGAAAATAATGATTACTGCCGTGGTTTCAAGAAGGAACTGAGTGAAGGACGACTAATCTGCACTTACGAGGTGCGATCGGAAAGTTTCAAGACTGCGCCTATAAAAACCCGTACACTTATCTCAGGTATTCAATTCATCCATCACCCTCGAAGTAGTTCCCCTGGGAGTGAACACAACGATCCCAGCGCTGCTGCCAAGCCTGGAAGCATCCCTGGAAATCTTTCTTTGTCAGCCTGTCAAGCACCATCTGCGATTCTGCCTGAATCTCTTCTATCGTCTCAAATCTCCTTCCCTTTAGCTGAATTTTCATCTTTGGGAAGAGGAAGAAGTCACACGGAGCTTAGAAAGGAAGTTGTGGTCGGTTCTTGCAACAGCTTTGAGCTCCTGACAAACGAGAAGTCGATTCTGCTTCTGGTCCTCAGACAGGATGCGTCGCATGTGGAGTTCTTCCTTTAGAATCAGCTGATAGGTCCCATAGCCTATCCCAACAATGTCGCACAAGTCGTTGATGGTACGATGTCGATCTTCGTGAATGGCCTGCCGAATCTTCGTAACATTTTCGGGCGTTGTGCTCGAAGATGGTCGTCCAGAACGCTCGTCATCATCGACAGAGGTTCGGCCATTTTTAAAACGTGAATGCCACACAAAAGTTTGTGCACGACCCATTGCGGACTCCCCAAATGCTTGCTTTAGTATTTCATAGGTTTCCATAGCCGTTTTGGCGAGTCTTTGGCAAAATTTGATGCACACTCTTTGTTCATGAAAATCCGCAATCACAGGAGGGTCGGTGTAATGCACTACCAAAACGCCCGTAACTAAGAAACAAATGCTAATTCGATGATGCCGGCTGGCACACTGATTCACTATGAATGTAGGCCGCACCCCCTAGCGGCAGAAGCTCGTACTACATCCGGTTCGCCCTCTATTGACACAGTCTTGAAACTTTCCGATCGCACCTCGTATAACTGATCCGTGTTTTAACAAGAAGTAAACAAACCGAGCCTGCATTTCACAACAATGACCACACGCCACAGAAAGGTGTTAGGATGGAACAGAAAAGTCAAGTAAAATTAAATTAACTTAGTAAATTATTAAACAATAATCATTATTTACAGAGCCGGTAACGTACTACATGTATACTCATCGCAAAGCGACAGGTCACTAACCTTGTAGACATTTACGCCCGACTTAAAACTGATCACAGAATTAGATCCGACACGACTTGTTGGAGCTGTGATAATAAACTGAAGAGTATTTTGGAATAATGAAATTGAAAGAGCAAGGCCAGGCAAAATGTTTTGGTGTTGTTACAAAAACATCATTCGGTATTTCCGAGTCATAAAACCAGCAACCACTTCCCATGCCTCTCTTGCCGGAAGCGGCAATTGTCAAAGTACAAGGTAATATGAAGGAGTGCATCTGTTTGTTTATTGCCCCATCAATACATTGAAGTAGGTTCATTGCATGGTTAAAAGAAGAGAAAAACAGCCAAAATTACATTCACAAGGAAATATAGAGACAACTAATTTGTGAAAATACTTGCCACTGTGCATTTCAGAATCATTTATTTTTCCAATTTTCTCTTCAGAACAATTAAAATATG
Source organism: Zootermopsis nevadensis (assembly GCF_977971745.1). Classification (NCBI taxonomy): domain Eukaryota; kingdom Metazoa; phylum Arthropoda; class Insecta; order Blattodea; family Termopsidae; genus Zootermopsis; species Zootermopsis nevadensis. The sequence continues at coordinate 7,496,037 of NW_028259142.1, forward strand.
CATAAATATATATAACTAAGACCATAATTTTGCCTCCTCTCTTGTATAGGTCTGATATTTGATAGCTGATCACACTTTTAGCTTCTCAAGGACTCCGTTTAACGTGATTAGTTTTATTTAATTAGTTAATAACTGAAATCACAATGTGCACTAGTAGAAATTATTAACACATACATCAATTAAACATGCTAATTATCAACTTACAGTTCTGCTACCTGACATTAAAGACTGAAGCATCTTAAGGACAGAAGATATCAAACTTGCTTGGAACTGGATACCAAATACTGAGTATAAATGCATAGAAAACCTGCAGATGTACTTTCCACTGGATAACTGACCAACCACTGCTTAGCACACCAGCTATGTACATGGAGTTCAAGGGTGAAAATCACAGAATGGGGCCAACTATCCTGACTGATGCTGTTTCTGACTTTCCTCATTTCCTTAATGAAAATTCTGGGATAGTATCTTGAAATAACCCACAACCACTTCTACTTTATCACTATATAACTTATGCGCCTGAAAAACATAGTTAATTAAATCAACACCACAGAGTACCGAGCAGTGCTCTCACGTGGTAAGCTTTGACATTTGTTTCTCCCAGACTTTAGAGAACACAGTCCTCCTTGAAAAGCTAATAGCATTGAATAAAAATTTACTTGGATATTATCCATCGTCTGGTAGATATAAAACGTAAAACGACGTTTCGGAGATGGGACTCTATCTCCGTCTTCAGGTTCCTACACAGTTGGGCCCACTAGATAGAGCTAATCCCTCCGGTCCGGAAAATAGTCAGAATATGTAAAATGTGTCTGAATGAATCCTACAGTAAAACTTTATTTATAAACATTCGTATGATGTATTTTATACACAGAACAGGCTTAAGCAAGGAGATGCAATAGGGGGAGATGAGGGAGAAATGTGTATAAAATGTTTGTTTCAAAGACTGAAGGGAAGAGAGCACTCATAAGACCTAGGCATTTATGGGAGGACAATATTAAAAATGGACAGTGACAGTTTTCTGTGGCTTCTCAGGTTGGCCTCCAGTTGCCTGTTCTTTCTTCTTTCCCCCAGATTTCTTTCCTAAATTAATATATAAGGCTTTTAAATCCTTGGATAATTTTTGTCAAACCGATTACTAATCCCTCCGGTCCGGAGATAGGGATTAGCTCTATCTAGTGGGCCCAACTGTGTAGGAACCTGAAGACGGAGATAGAGAGTCCCATCTCCGAAACGTCGTTTTACGTTTTATATCTACTAGACGATGGATAATATCCAAGTAAATTTTAATTCAATTGACTCTTCACCATCGTCAAGAAGTTTAAGCTAATGGCATGCTTAGCTAGTCAATAAATTCCCAACCCATTATCAAACCTGTATGTTGATTACCTTGTTCACAACCAGATGAATCCAATCCATACCCTCCAACCATATTTTCCTAAGATCGACCTAAAGGAAACCATATGAGATACAGAAATAAATGGGAGGAAAACATTAAAATATATAAAAATAGATCTCGGAGAAACACAGTGTGGACTACAGTGGCCCAGGATATGGTCCAATGCAATAGAGAGTCTATGTGAAACAAAATGTAACAAATATTTGGGTTCCATAAAAGCAGGAATTTCTTGACCAGTTGTGAAAGAATAAACTTTTCAAAAATCACAGAAGTGAGAGGTGTTTTCATTTTGGACTAATGGCTTTTAACATTAGACATAAACGCCGATATAATTTCCATATAATGACCACGAAAAATAAACTTCACAGAAGTGTTAGAAATCCCGTCTTCTTGGCCAGATTCACTATGATACTGCCTTGCTCCCAGCATATGGAAGAAACAGAATTCCACAGCACAGCCTGGGCATTCTTACTGTAAAGATATTCAACTGTTCATTATAGTCTGTCAATGATCATATGTTTTTCATGTGCTAAGTTGTCCTCCCATCTATTTTATCCAAACACAAAAATTAATAGCATGTCATGGATCACCTCAAATGGCACTTCACATACCTTTTAGCACTACTGGTTGAGTCTTTCCTTGTGGTCCAGTTACCCCAGGTGGAGAGGTAACAACTGCCTCTGGTGATGGTGGTTCTCTTGCACCAGTCAAACCAGGCGATGGAGTTACTCCTGTTACACCAGCAACATCACATGGAGGTGCACCTGTAGGCCCTCTCCTTCCTGCCTGTGCTTCAGAAGTCTACAGGTGGTTGCACAGCTGCTTCAACCTGCTGTTTGGGTCTAACATTTGCAGCAACAGCAGCATAAGAAAGTTGCATATATGTCACATCTGGTGGTTGTCCTGATCTATGTTCTGCAATATAAATAAACAAATATACTTGTAAAACAAACCAATCCTAAGCAGGGATCCAGAAACATGTTCCACATGTAATAGCACTGACCAGTGATGAATACATTCTTAACCTTGGTCCAAATCTATTAAGAATGTAATAAATAATCATTACATGTGACAAGCAGAAAGCAAATTAAAGATTTAATTGCTTTTGTTCACTGGCTCTAACATTTAATGTTATAAAAATATCTGACTGAAGACTATGAGCAAATGTACTTTGTCAAGTGGCTGGAAGGTTTAAGCTATATTTCTGAAATCCTGGTCCTAAGCCAAGGCCACTCCATTTTCTTAAAAGTGGAGAAGAGTAAATTTACGACACACTAAATGTGGTCTGAAATATAAACAATTTGCATGTTATTTAATGAAGATAATGGTGCTTTACGATCTGTACTACTTCTTCTTGCTAAAAGTTTACACTTTATGTGGGGAAACTAATATCAAATTTTCAGTCAAACCATGGTTTGATGAAGAAAATTAAAAATTATTATACAAAAGGAAGCAGACTAAGCTGCAGTGGTTACAGAATCCAAACCCATGGAAATTATATGAACAATGTAATATATGAAAGTACAACTTTCAGGAGACAAAACTAATCAGCATACAACATTAAAAAAAAATTAAACACCTACAGATATGCATATATAAATTTAACAAGGTTTACCAGCTTAGAACTTCCTTGGTAAAATATAATGGTTATCTGCTTGAAGATTCTCACAGCATTCTCAGCAGGTGTAAAAAATATATTTGCCAGTTATTAAATGTACATGGGGTTAATGATGTTAGATCAACTAAAATACATACAGCTGAGCCATCAGATCTTTTTACTGTGGTGAGAATTATTGTTGTTCTGGGTTTTCCTGCTGTGTAAATTCAAAGGCAGATGCCAATATTTTGGAGAAACATACTGTCTCCATCTTCAGGGATAAGGAATAAGCAAGAACTCCACAAGAAGTGTAAGAAATCTATTATTGTAACTATTAATAAGAAAAATTGTAAAACTGACTGTAGTAAAAACAAAGAAAACCACCATTCCCAATCACATACAAAATTTGGTCAAACATTCTTCCATCTAGGAAAACTATATATGTAGGCATCATCAATGTGGATTTCAATATACTTCATAAACAACTGATCAGATATTCTGTAATTGTCAGATACTGTAGAAAAGATATGAGTAAAATGTGACAGTATATCAGCTATTAATAGACTTCCAGAAAGTCAATGATTCAATTAGGAGGAAAGCATTATGCTACATTCTCACTGAATACAACACATCATTGAAAATAGTCAGAATATGTAAAATGTGTCTGAATGAATCCTACAGTAAAACTTTATTTATAAACATTTGTATGATGTATTTTATACACAGAACAGGCTTAAGCAAGGAGATGCAATAGGGGGAGATGAGGGAGAAATGTGTATAAAATGTTTGTTTCAAAGCCTGAAGGGAAGAGAGCACTCATAAGACCTAGGCATTTATGGGAGGACAATATTAAAAATGGATCTTATGAAAATGTGGTTGAAGGGTGTGGACTGAACTCACCTGGCTCAAGAGAGGGGCCAATGGCAAGTTCTTGTTAACACAGTTTTGAACCTTTAGTTTTCATAAAAGGAAGGAATTTGATGAACTGAATGTATTATCAGTTTCTTAAAAAGAACTCTGCTCCATTTAGTCAGATATAATACCTGCTTTGCCACTGTAGTGAATTATTTTTAGTTAACATATTGTAAATTAGGAATGTAGAGAATTGAATGTAGTTAGAAGTAAATATAGTAGACCTTTGCATGTAGGAATGTGTTGATTCATTTCCTGTCTAGAGTAAAGCAGCAAGGCTAGTTCACCTTATTCTCAGGATATAAAAAAAACAACGGAAATGCAGATTTAGCCATTAGGCAGTCAGCAAAAATATGGGAAAACGCTAACGGAAAGGTTGTGAAAGGAAGTTGAAGAGAGATCTAGACCAGAGGGGGCCGAAATTTTGAAGATAGCAGGAGGTTACTAGAGTCATCATGAGCAAGGTGTAGCTGATCGGGCTACTTTTAACAGGCAAGTGCTGAGGAGATGAATCCAAGTTTAGTATGGGTGGATGAATAAATATTCAAAATTTCGTAACTAGAGTATACTAAGGATAAAGTGAATTAGCCTAAATTAAGAAGGTAATGTTTTAAATTAAATGTGAAATTTATGTAGAACTTAGTGTTAGAAATAAATATGATAGTCTTATGAAACAAGTTGTAGCCTCATGGACGTATTTTCTATCATATTAGCTGAGCATGTTTAAGCTGACACCAGCATCCTTGGGAACTTGCCTTGCTCCATGCCAAGCCACACTACCACATTAGTAAGACTAAAACCAAACGAATCTATACAAAGTAGAACGTTACACCACTATCCGGTGGTTTCTGGCCTCTACCTAGGAGACTTAGCTGGCTGCAGTGCATGTGGCTGTTGCATCTGCTTCTCCTCTTGTTCCAACGGGCTGACAGCCCCGCCAACTTCCATCACTTGGGGTGGTTGTATCCTCTTCTTATTCTGTTTTGATGACCCAGGTTCTTCTCCATCTGTCTGGAGTTGCTGCACAAGTGGTGGCCCTGGTTGTGCATCTCCACCGGCTTTCTGGACAGTGACAGTTTTCTGTGGCTTCTCAGGTTGGCCTCCAGTTGCCTGTTCTTTCTTCTGTCCCCCAGATTTCTTTCCTAAATTAATATATAAGGCTTTTAAATCCTTGGATAATTTTTGTCAAACCGATTACACTGAAGCGGCATATTGTAACATATCAAATTGCCATTTTTCAGTAACAGACCATAGACAGAGGAATTACCAGATTCCCAAAGAACAGAACTCAAGATACAAAAAGTAACACTTTGACATATCAGAGGAAGTTTACAACTCTGCATAGGTTGACAATACTGATGACTAATCAGGCTCAAAATCAAATTTACTATAATACTAAGTTAACAAAAAAAATTTATCATCTGCTGCCATTACTGATAAATTAATGTCTCAAAACAAGTTACCAGTCTGTAGTTATTTTGATAACAAATTTTGTGAAAATGCATCCAACTGGAGATGAATTACATCACACATACAGACAAACTGAAGGTAAATACATGCTGAGCAATTATTTTGTGAATGTACAAAAGCACAGGTATATCCATATGCAAAACACAAAAGAAGACAATGATGTGTATGTTTGTACAAAATGCATTACATGATGCATAATGAGAAGGTTGTCAGTCTGTCCTTGTACTTCACCAACAAAACTACAGCACAGATTTGTAACATCTGAAATTAAAATACTTATATACAATGGAACTAGAAGGCAGACAAATGTAATTGATGTGAGGTCATTCAGAGGAGCAGATTGTGACACTGGCCATTATCTGGTGATAGCAAAAGTGAGGGAGGGGCTTTCAGTAAGTAGATAGACTAAACAAAACTTTGACACAGAAAGATTTTATTTGAAAAAATTAAATAAGGAAGGGGTAAAGGAACAATATCAAAACAAAAATTTTGAATAGGTTTCAAATTTTAGAGACAGATAAAGATAATGAAAGTGTGGTCATCAACGGGGAGTGAGAAAATGTCAGAAACTGAAATTACAGCCAAAGAGAAACTAGGTTACAACACAAGAAAGCAAAATAAACCATGGTTTGATGGAGAATGTTCCAAATTAATAGATCGAAGGAAGCAAACAAAATTTCAATGGTTTGCAGGACCCAAACAAAACAAATGCGGATAATCTATGTAACGTGAGATATGAGGCTATTAGAACCTTTAGGAATAAGAAAAGGGAATACCTGAAGGGCAAAATTGCAGTACTTGAGACAAATAATAAGGAAAAAAAACATCAGAGACCTGTACAGAGGCATTAATAACTTTAAGAAAGGATATCAACCCCAGGTAATTTGGTAAAGGATGATAGTGGCAATTTGCTTGCAGAACCAATGAAAATTGTGAATAGGTGGAAAAATTTCTTTAGCGAGCTCCTAAATGTTCATGAGACTGGTGATATTAGACAGATTAAAATACATACAGCTGAACTGTTGGTGCCAGAACGTAGCTTAGATGAAGTGGAACTAGCCATTGGGAAGTTGAAAAGTTATAAATCTCCAGGTATTGATCAGATTCCAGTCGAATTAATTAAAGCAGGTGGCAAAGGGTTACATATGAGGATCCATAAGCTTATTAAGTTAATTTGGGATAAGGAAGAGATGCCACAACAATGGAAGGAATCCATAATTATTCCTATTCATAAGAAGGGGGACAAGACTGAGTGTGGTAATTACCGAGGAATATCGCTGCTATCAACCTCATACAAAATTCTATCAAACATTCTTTTGGCAAGATTAACCCCATATGCGAATGAAATTATTGGGGATCATCAGTGTGGGTTCAGACGAAACAGATCAACGATTGATCACATCTTTTGCATTCGTCAGATACTAGAGAAAAAATGGGAGTTCGGTGGGACCATACATCAGTTATATATAGATTTCAAAAAAGCCTATGACTCTGTGAAGAGAGAAGTGCTATATAATATTCTTATTGAATTTGGTATACCAAAGAAGGTAGTGAGTCTAATAAAAATGTATTTAAATGAAACCTGTAACAAAATTCGAATAGGTAAATATGTTTCTCAGACATTCTTCATCAAGAACGGTCTAAAACAAAGAGATGCCTTGTCTCCCTTGCTCTTTAACTTTGAGCTAGAATATGCTATCAGGAAAGTCCAAGATAGGCAGGAGGGTTTGCAATTGAACAGGACACATCAGCTTTTGGCATATGCTGATGATGTTAATTTATTGGGGGACGATATGAATACAATAAAGAAGGAACGCAGAAGTTTTACTAGAGGCTAGTAGACAGGTGGGGCTAGAAGTAAATTCAGAAAAAAACTAAGTACATGTTAGTATCTCGTCATCAGAAGACAGGCGGGCAAAATTACCTTAGGGTAGCTAATAAGTCCTTTGAAAGGGTTACAAAGTTCAAATATTTGGGAACAACAATAACAAATCAAAATGACACTCATGAGGAAGTTAGGAGGAGACTAAATTCCGGAAATGCTTGCTACTTCTCAATTCAAAATATTTTGTCTTCCCGTCTGATTTCTAAGAACCTGAAAATTAAAGTATACAAAACAATAATCTTGCCTGTTGTTTTGTATGGGTGCGAAACATGGTCTCTCACTCAGAGGGAGGAACACAGATTGCAGGTGTTTGAGAACAGGGTGTTGAGGAGGATATTTGGGCCTAGGAGGGAAGACGATGGGGCATGGAGAAAACTGCATAATGATGAGCTTAAAAATCTATACTCCTCCCCCAGTATTGTCAGGGTGATTAAGTCGAGAAGAATGAGATGGGAGCGCGCATGGATGGGACAAGAGGTGTGCACCGGGTACTGGTTGGGAAACCTGAAGGGAAGAGACCGCTGGGGAGACCTAGATGTAGATGGGAGGATAATGTCAAGTGGGATCTATGGGAGATAGGAGTTGAAGGAAACTGGATTTTGTTGGCCCAGGGCAGGGTCCCGTGGAGGGCTTTGGTTAATTCGGTGATGAACCTTCGGGTTCGGTAAGCCATCTAGTTAGTTAGTTAGTTATATCATTGGGATCTTATCACAACTTACTTATTGTCCCATCCCTATCTATTTTATGATAATTTGGTGCACTTACTATAGTAATGCGGTATCAGTTATAATGCTTTCATCATAACACAAAAATGTCTGTAACTGCTTTATTTTTTGACATGTATAAATTGGAATTTGCCATTTTCAATGTGTTCACTGTGTATCACCCATTATTTTTGTTAAGTTACGTGTATCCTATTGGAAAGTTTCCCCCTTCCCCTTTTATTTTCCATACGGCTGTGTATAATTACTACCTTCCTCTAATTACTATTATAGTAGTGGTTAGTACATTGCTGTAATCATTTCATCCATGGCTGATAGTGTTCTAAGTGTAACTATCGTCAACTCCCATAAAATCTGTGGCCGTTCTGCACATAACCTAGCTCCAATTTTAAGAAAATAGCCTTTTTAAACCAATATAATTAAGTAATGAGAACATAACTTGGCTGAAAAATGTGGAAAAATTAACTAAAGAAGTTTCGGTATTGTACTTCTCAATTCAAGTGTCAAGCTGTAATGATTTGCCTTTGTGCAAATATTGTACAATGTGTGAATTTTACATATTGTATTGTTGAATCAAAACATTTACTATTGTGTGAATAATCAGGATAAGTCAGAAAATATTCATATTAAAGTGGGCTTTAAAATTAATTAAACGAACCTTATTAATAGCTGCATTAGTTTAATGAAATTCAGCCAAGGAATTCAAATGAATACATAGTATACTGGTTCATATAAGTTTATAAGCTCAGTTAATGAAAGTGAACAAAATTAAAATGGCTACAAAGTAATGCTCAGATTTCTTCGCAGAAATATTTACAATCAGTAATCGAGACAAATATTTTGGTCTGTGCAGACCATCGGATTTTGGATCACAAATTTGCTTGCCAAAACATATTATTGCAGTTCCCTCTTTGTTTCTGTTATATTAAAACTGAACGAAATCGTTTGTTATTTGTCGTTAAAGATCGCAGTCGATTATGAAATTGTTAGAAGCGTTTTGAAAAGCACCTGCTCTATAACGCGCAGATTATACCATTGATATAACCTGCGTCTAAAAATGTTGGTGTGAAGGTGACCGCGATTTGTTAACCACGTACAAGACCACATGGTGTCATAATCAAGAAGTCCGTAATCAGTATTTTCATAAAATCTTTGCTGGCGTACACGTATTTTTCGTGCCTTAACTCAGTTTTGTGAAACTTTACAATATCTCAGTTGAATTTAATATTTCAGTAATGGCTTATATGTCGGACGAGATTTTTGTGATAAGTCCTTTTTGAAGCATTAGCATGGGAGCAAATGACATCGTCGTAAAATAGAACCATTAATAAACAATAACGCCAAATGCTTTTTTGAATACATCAACAAAATAGTACCGCAAGACGAAGTGATTTGGTTACGTGGCTTTCGTAGGGGTTATTGAGTACACTACTCGAAAAATGTTTTACTTTGGTGTTAAAACTAAAAATTTGTTAAATAAGCGGGCGTCTGTTGAAGTCTAGAGGATACGTAATGTTTGTATATCGGCAAAAATGACGAACATTTATAACATAGATCATTTTGCTGTTTTGTTATGTTGTGGTACATAATAAAAATGGGTGTTTGTCAGAAACACAGACAGTTTTCAGCCAGAATTATCATTGCAGCTGTAAGTTTAGGGGTTCTGTACTTTATACGGGAATACCGAGGAACTGCACTTAAAAAAATAAAGAAAGACGGTTCTTGTGGAGATGATTCTCTTCTTGAGAAGGTTGCGGTCGTAAATTCTTCCAGTGAATGTCAAATTGTGACAAGAACGTTGCAGAGGTTAGTAGTTTGTTGCAGAGCTGATCAGTTGTTGTGTAGCTTAATGTACGGTTTTCATAGTATCAGAAAAAACCTCCAGTGAGACTGGCTGGTAGCTAAATGGTATAGTTTTGATTTATTTCGGAAGAGAATTTTTTCTTCATGTCACCAAATCCGTCACTTAGGGGTCATGTAGCCACCTTTGCAGCAGGTGCCCGTTTTTCTTTTCGTTTGGGGTTATGCAGTCAAACCTTAAAATTATCAGTCACTCTCACCAATATCAGAAGTCTTGGATTGATGGAATTTTATTTATACGCCTTCTGTACTCCTTACTGGCATGTTGTTCTGGGATAGGGACAACATAACGTTTACCTATATTCCCTCTGTAACACAGAGTTGAAAATATTGTTCATCACGGTGGATGAATTACAAATTTCTTCTTTCAGGTTAAAGTAGACAGAATTTTTGAAAAAATAATCTGCAAGGTAATTATCTGAGATATGGATGTACATAAAAAAAACTGATTACAGAATACGTTTAGGATGGAATGTGACCAAATTCAAGTAATCCTGTTTGTAATTTTTTCAACTACCAACGATGTTTAAATATGGACCGACAATGGTAGGCTTGTATGTGAACACCTGCGCGCATAACAATGCAAGAAAAAGTATTGGAATTTCTAACCAACGCCTGCAACCATCTTGGCTGAGCGTGCCGTAAGGCTCTTTTCTCATTTATTATGCATGCTTTATAAATGCCTGAATAAACCGTATTGCACTCTATTCATTTACCTAAGAAACTAATTTTTACGTCATCTGTTTATTCGGCATTGTTGTGTTTCATTATTGCCGTCAACAATCCGCTTTCGTTATTGCGGAAAGAGCTGAGCTGTGAATCGCTTGTAGAAGAAGTGCGTCGTAGAGTAGATAATTTTGTGCTGTTAAAAACGTTTTAGAAAACCACAAGTACTTGTCTTATATAAGAATTATTAAGGAATCTGTGATACTGCCCTCCACTCTCTCCATTTTAGTTTTGATTAAATTGATAATTGCCGGTGGACATCCTGGTCTCTTACAATTGAACAAATTTTGAGGTAAGGGATTCCTATTTATTATTATTATTCATCACATTCAATGTTTTCATCTGCATTTGTGAACTCGTGTAAGAGAATTAGGCTTGTCGTCTTTCTAACACAATTTCAAGTAACATTAGATTGACTTATGTTTTTACCGGTATCATTCACAATAAAATAAAATTGCAATAGGCAATTAACATTTTACAATTTTAAAAGAATAATAATGTGTTTCGTAACCCAGAATCTTAATAAAGATTTATGGGTGCTAAGAAGTGGGGTGTATATTCTGAATAATAATTCTAACACTTTACTTTTCCTGATACATCGACATTATTGAAGCGTTTTTCGGAAATGTGAAGAATTTTTATTTCGGTTTTACAATTATAATTATCGACGAACCTCCCTCTTATTATCTCCCTGCAGCAGCAGATAAAATCCGGGGAATGCTTGCTATCATTGAGTGCAGAGTATTTATGGGTGCAAAACGTGGTCTTTCACTTTGAGGGAGGAGCATAGACTGAGGGTCTCTGAGAACAGGGTGTTGAGGAAGATGTTTGGACCTAAAACGGGAGTGGGAAAGATATTAGAGAAAAATGCACGGCCTCTTCTCACCGGATGTTGTTAAGGATGGGCGGGGGGGGGGGGGGTTGTTTAAAAGTTATTGGTTGGGAAGCCTGAAGGGAGGAGACCTCTGGGAAGACCTCGGCGTAGGTGGGAGGATAACATTAAGATGGACCTTAGGGAGATGGGCCTCAGTTGAGCGAACTGGATGCAACTGGCTCAGGATAGACCCTGGTGGCGGGCTTTTTGAACCTCCTGTTTCAGTAAAGGAGTGGAAGTGACATGCCGAGTACCAGTCGAATTTTCATAGAATATCTCGCACATTGCAGTGCATTGTTAGTAGCGTGATGTAGGCCTGATCTACGCATGCGGTAGAACAACGTAGAGCTTCCAACTGTAATTCTCTCGTTCATTTGATAAATTTAAGTTACATTTTGTGCTTTTAGTGTATATAAATGTGTAACTTAGGCATTTATGTCCTTAATCAAGTAGTTCTACAGAGAAAGAAGAACTCGAAAATTTTATGCTTATGAAAAGGCGTAGCTTTCTTTTTCCAAAATTTGTTTGTTACCTGTCTGGTTCTGCATCAAATGTCACATAATTTCTATGGCATATTTTTGTCGTATTTTTTTAAAATCGATTCACAAGAAGAATCTAAGGCTTTGTAGATTACATTGATATTTTATAAGTAATGTCTACGTAGTTTACATATAAGAAGATTTAACTTTATGCGAGTAATGACAAACACGCGACATGACTTAATATTGCCTATACCAGTCGCATCTTCAGGGTGATTAAGGCAAGAAGAGTGAGGTTGTCGGGTCATGTGGAATGCATGGATGGGGCAAAAGGTGTGCACTGGGTATTTTTGGAAAGCCTGGGATCTATCGGAGATAGGAGTTGAAGGGGACTGGATTTTGTTGTCCCAGGGCAGGGTATGATGGAGAACTTGGTTAGTTCGGTGTTGAAACTTCGTGTTACGTAAGTCATCTAGGACCTAGATTCTAGGTGGTTAATTAGATTAGTCACATTTAGAGCTTTGGCATTTTGTGTTGGCCCTCAACAGGCATTTCTAAAACAAAGAAACAAACTGAGTCTATGGAGCAGAAGTCCTGATGAGAATCTAACAGTAGCCCTGGTAATCAAGTGCCGCGCCTTTTATGAAACAAGAACTTTCATGTCCCGCCTCTAAGCCACATCCACAAGCAGATGAAGTCAAGTCACACCTTCATTCTCAACCTCTAAGATCCATTTTAATATTATCCCAGCAACTCATAGGACTCTCAAGTGACCTTGTCGTTTCAGGTCTTCCGATTAAAAAGTTGCACTTCTTGTCTCTGACATGTGTACTACATGAACCGCCCATCTCATTACCTTTGATCTGACAGCCTACATTTTATCAGTTAGTGAAGAGATATATAAAGCTCCATATTATGCAATTTTCACCATTCCCTTGTGAGTACCCTCTCGCAGGACCAGATATTATTCCCAATACCGTGTTCCCTCTCAGTCACTCTCAGTTGATGTGCACACGCGTCAGTATGAAGAAAAACCTTTAACAGCGATTGACCGTTTTTCAGGAGATGGAGTCAAACCAACATCGGAGCTGTTTTCAAGTCGACGGCAGGTGCAATTGCACCGAAACATTGGTCCCTCTGAACGAGCTGAGAGAGAAGAACCTCTTTTGTGACGCGGTGTTGAGGTTGGAGGACGGCGGCGTCTTTCCAGTCCACAGATTGATTCTGTCGATGCGCAGCGCATATTTCAGGTTTGTTCATTTATTGGCGTGGTTGATTAACATGTGAAATAAGGACATAACAGACGTCAATTGGTATGTGAAATTTTATATCCCCTTTGTTGCAGAAATCTGTAATTTTATACGGATATTTGTCTTTTGTTATTTGTTCATTGTCATGAAATATCACGGCGGTGAGGAAGAAGACTGATTGTCTTCTGGACGTTGCGTCGTAGAAACTGAGTGGCATTTCAGACGTACTTACTGCCTTTTGCCTTGATGATGGAGGCAGTAAGCACCTCTGAATCATCCGATAATTTCTACTAGACTAAACGACGCAACATCCCAGAAGACGTACGTGTTTTTTGTACTAATTTTTAAGTGCGGTTGTACCAAGGTGACAGTCAATAGATCTGTGGGGAGAAATAGAATCAATCCATTTCCAAAACGTCTTGGTGTCAATATGTAAATACGACCGACAAAGTCCAGAAGGAAGTTGGGAGTTCAACTTCGTCACGTCACTGTCCGTAACATCGAAAGCTGCTGTGTGTTGCTCTGTCTCAAATATAATAAACTGTAACAAAGCACCTTGCGAGACATTTTTCATTGTTAGGAGAGAATCGTTCGAGAATTTGTGCATACGTTATTCTGCTTGTGTTTTAAATAAAGATGCTTAGCGTTCTTGAAATGAGAAATGAATTGTAACCGTGAACCATTGTTTCTGTTTTCCAACAGACGTTTCTCATGTCTTGTTACGAGCTGTGCCCCTTTTTCAGTTTTCAGACAATCAAATCTTTCTGTTTGTCTTGCATTGCAAAGCCCTTAATTTGTAATATAAAATTGTTTGCTGGTTGGTGATCAGTTTTTAAAGGCCCCGTAGAAACATCGGCTTTCCTTTTAAGTTGTTTTTGTCGGGAAAATATATTGACAGAACAAATAATTTCATATTACGAACTGATCAATCAGTGCAATGAACAGCCTACGATGTATGTTGAAATATTTGTGTCAATTTGCTGGTTGGCTTTAAAATTTCTGTAGTAGTTGATATAAGCTCAGATATCTCTTGAAGGAGTCCATTGTATAGTACAAATGTTCGCTGCTTGCTATCCGATTTGTAAGTAATATTCTGTTAAGCCTACACCCGCTTCTGACCCTCTCGCAGTTAATCTGGTCTCATTAGTACACATTCTCGGAGTTTTTGAAGTTTTCGTATAACAAAAATTCATCCACCACACTGACAAAAGGATACTTTTATTTGGCTACGTGAGTCATAAAAACTTAAAGTTTATGCCCATGACTTGTAATTTTCTGCTCGCCGTTTCTCCAAATCGACGTCTGCTTCGTGACGTTTCAGGACCCTCTTCACGACAACACTGCACACCAGTGAGGAGACTGATATTCTCCTCCACGAAGTCAGCTCTGACATGATGACCCTGATACTGGATTATGTTTATTTTCGCGAGGTGGACATCCACTCAGACAACGCGTATCAGCTGCTGGCGACGGCTGACTACTTGTGTATTCCGGACGTTCCTAAACTCTGCTGCGACTTCCTCAAGAACGCAATGGACACCGACAACTGTATCGGCATCTTGCTTGTCGCGAGGTAATTGATGTTCATTTATCATTTGCTGTGACGCCAGCCTTCATCGCTCTAGCGAATCACCTTTACTCAAGAGAGCAGCAGGAGATTAAAACCTCTGACTAAAGACTGATCAGATTATAATGCGTTGGCAGGATGTTATTAATGTCTCTGTAATTTAAATGTTTCTGCACAAAGTAAAACCTTTGTTAACCGACCCTCGATTATCCTATTCCCGCATTAAGCGATCGAATTTCAACCAGATCGGTTGCGATCGGTTTCCACCGGCGGGGGTGTTTAAAACGATGTCCACGCGGTACAGTTCATTGATCTGAACTCACACCCAGATTTTGCTGAGTATTATGAACAATTCAAGACATTTAGATAATTGGTTAATATCGGGCAAAGACAGAAAATAACCCGCTCGTTCCCATAGAAGATGAAGCCCTGCTCCTTCTCATTCAGGACAACATAGCAAGCAAACCACTGACATCGGCAGAATCACACCAGAACCTCCCCTTCATGCGATGGACAGAATGACTGATAAATTCACTATTTTAGTACAGGGACTCCTTCGAACAGCGGTGACGATTGAATTTTGCCATCGGCTTGTGCGTGCGACACGCCCGCATCATCCGTGACGAGGAAAATCTGTATTGAGTCTCTAATTATTTGTTCAAATCCATGACCACGTCCCCTTTCCCTCGCAAATCCGACTTATAGGCTTATCCGACCCGTGGTTCCCCCCATATAGTCCACCTAAACGAAGTTTCACTGGATTAACACACACAGTTAACACAAGGTCGTTTCGCCAAGGTTAATGCCAGAATTCAAAATTCTGCACTTCTGATTTCACTGCCTTCTTCACTTGCGTACGCCATGCATTTGTTTCAACCTATTAAAAATAGTATTAAAATATATATTAAAATTGTCCGTCAATCACAATAAAGTAATATAAGATAATTAAATGGTTAAAATATTATCTTTTGTTCCGTATCGAGTACTCGATTTACATATGGAACATTCTCGACATGTTTCGGCTTTTATAGAGCCGTCATCAGGTGTATGTTATAAACTCTTAACTCAATTACTAATTTTTAATTTTCTAATTTTCTTATCATTTCTTCGTTTTTCACATTGTATCAACATTTGTTGTTGTGTTATATATCATTGATACAATCGTATTGTCGGAGTGATGTTAATGCTGCGTATATTGGTCTGTGAATTAAAGGATTCAAAACCATTAATGAAATTGAATATAGAAAACAAAATAAATGAAAGTAAACGTATAAACTTACCAGAGAAGTAATATCGAATTTGTAAGAGGAGATATCAGAAGTACAGTATCAGAGCGAGGTTGGTTATTGACTGCGGTGTTATTGGGTGAAAGGCGGTTTGTCAGGGTTGGGGTCAAGGTACTGGAGTGCATTAAAAATGGGGTTGTTAAGCAAAATGTTATTATCATTAAGGCATATGTTTTGTTTATAAGTTTGATATATGTGATATTTTTCTATTGTATCTCTGTGTCTTTTGTTTTTTACTATTTTTAGTATGTCCATTGTTTCATCAGTTGTGTTGTAAGCATGTCCTTTATTGAGAATGTGTTTAGAGTATGCAGAACTATCTTTATGGTGTTTTATAGCTGCTATGTGTTCTTTGTATCTGTGTGTGAAAGTACGACCGGTTTGACCTATATATATTAGTGGACAATCCTTGCATTTCAATTTATATATACCTGGTAAGTTGTATTGATTGTTTATGTTTATTATTGGTTTTTGTTTGAGGATGTTTTTTATTGTGTTTTTTGTTTTGAAGGCTGTTTTTATTTTAATTTCTTTAAATAATTTAGTTATGAATTTGGTTTCTTTTCCTATGTATGTAAAAGTGGCCCATTTATTTTGTATGTTTTCGTTTTCGTTGGGTTTTGTCGTATTATTAGGTTTTTTATTTAGTTTGTAGTTATTATATCCGTTTTCTTTAAGAATTTGTTGAATGATGTTTAATTCTATTTGTTTGTTTATTATAGATATTGGATATAGATTTTTTCTGTTTAGTAAGTAGTTGATAGGCATTTGTTTGTGTTCAATGGGGTGGCAAGATGAGGCATGAATTATTGTGCTTGTGTTTGTAGGTTTTCTGTAAATTTTGAATTCGAAATTTTTTGTTTTTCTTATTATAGTTAAATCTAAATAGTTTAGTGTGTTATTTTGTCGAGAATGTTCCATATGTAAATCGAGTACTCGATACGGAACAAAAGATAATATTTTAACCATTTAATTATCTTATATTACTTTATTGTGATTGACGGACAATTTTAATATATATTTTAATACTATTTTTAAATAAAATCACAATATGACGCACCTACAATATCTTCAACCTATAACTTTATCACGAGGACGAGCGGTAATTGCCTGGGAAACTTCAGAGCCGAAAACTTTCTATTTTGCCACGGTTAAACGGAGCATTAGTCATCGTCGCCTCTCCACTTGTCTGCTCTCAATCTCGTTCATTCGGGCTTCGAAAGGATGAGGTAAGAACTGCAGGCGAAATACTGTGGTGTGCAAATGATTGAGAATCCAGTTCTTGCTGCAGTGTTTCATTGTGTCAGAGTCCGCAGGAGATCGATTCTGAGTCGGCTCTTACCCTCGTTGTGACAGGTTTCACTTCTGCGCCGGCCTCGAGACTCGCGCTCGAAGCTTCGTTCTGGGCTACTTCGTGGAAGTGTCTCAGAAGAGCGAAGAACTGCTGGAACTGCCTGTAGAGGAGCTGCAAGCGATAATCGAGTCGGAGGAACTGAACGTGCCGGACGAGAGAGTTGTTTGGGAGTGCATTCTCCGGTGGATCAACTACGACCCGGACAACAGGAAAGGTCACATCGCGGGCCTTTTGAATGGCGTCAGATTGGGACTACTGGGCACAAAATTTTTGAGGAAGGTCAGTATGGGAAGTGAAACGCGCATTTTCAATTCCATTTTCACACGTGTTCGTAACCAATTAATTCAAATCGTGAGCCTTTTTCTTGGTCACGTGTAAGCCCGTCTGTCTGCCTGTCAGTCAGCAGTTCCAGCTTGAGAACGTCTAAACGGATGTTCATTAGATTTAATACTGATGATCTTTAACAGAATCTGTTGACACATTCCAATTCTGGCTAAAATCTTACAATAACAACGTGAAAACTATACAATGATTTGAATGCGTTATTCCGCGCGAAATTTGCTGCGAAAGATAACCCCAGATTGCCTTAGTTTCCATGGTTACAACAACTACCTGTTGAATGTCGCTGGTAAGACGCTCGTACATCTGTGTGTATGTGCAAACCAAATATTCGATTCGTCCTTTTATGCAGATGTGTGGGTGGAGTTAATAATCTCCTTTTATTCATCGTCTGTAAGTTTGACAGTCCGTCTGTGCTAAGTAAAGTAAAGTTTGTCCCGCTATACGCCATGTAGGCGTTTGGGGGGGGAGTGGAGGTATAGCTCCTCTCTTTCTTGACCTCGGCACTAGATGGGAGTGAGTGGTCAGCATCACGCCCCGGCCGACTTTACCCCCGGGAATGGACCCCGGTACCCATTGTAGAGGAGGCTGGGTGGGCCCCAGAGCCGGTCTGGACGCAGAGGCTAGAGGAAAAATCCTCTGCCCCCGTCGGGGATCGAACAACGGTCGTCCAGCCCGTAGCTAGTCACTATACTAACTGAGCTATCCCAGCTCATGTCCGTCTGTGCTACAATTTTTTATTACAGTCACAGCGTTTATTAAAATCTTTTACGTGTTTTAGTTCAACTACAGCATTCCACCGTTAACGTCCACTCAGCATGAATAAGAAAATCCTCAACAGATAAATCACGTCTTCTGGCGCAGCGTCTACTTAACAAAAGTTCCTACTGCCATAAGAAGCGTATCTTAGCTGCTATAATAATTTCACGCATCTCCGACGATATGCATAGTCAACCCTAGAACACTTGGCATGATAATCTTCAGCTGACTGAGATATCGGAAAAGTGCGGCAAGAAAACTTCGTTCTACATCCGAGAGTAAATTAACCGATGAGCTTCGAACTCATAGACAGCTTTAACATTCTAATATTTTAGCCGTCATCTCACGAAGCATCCATACAACTTACGACATTCTTTCTTAGTTTCATTTCACACGTGCTTCAACCGCAGAGAGAAAATGTTTCTATTCTAGGTCAAATGCCCTGTAATTTCAGCCACACACCTTTACGAATACGTGTGAAACATCGCACGGATTCTTGAAAATGTTATCTGTTTACAATTTATCATTTATCTACTATAATAGTTTCGAACACTTAAAGAGAGCCACCTGATGATGACCAATTAAGGTCGAAACATGCAATGGCTCTTAATAGACTTCGAGCCCATAATCACACATTGTTTGTTGACGCGTCTTCAACCGAACCATCAACACGTAACAGGTTGCCTCCCTTGAATCTCGAAGCATCTAATTGTCATAAATTTCTTTCGGTGTTACGTAATTTTGACGATTAATTAAAGTTAACGAATCAAAAAGAATGTGGTGATCGCAGCGTTCATCTCGCACGGGAGAGACGAGAAATAAGTTACAATTTTGAATGTAACTCAAAATGCAACCCTTACTGAAGTATTTATCTTTCGGTTGAAACACATTTCAATAGTTTTCTCTAAGATCGATTTAACCTTGATTTCGCTTCTCTGCACAACCTGTGCATTTGTTAAGAGCGTCGTTACATAAACCAAAAAAGATATTTTCTGTACATAGCATAGTCTATTACTGTGAGTTCCCAACCAAATTATGTGTGAATTTCTCGTCTCCTCTGCAATGGAACATGGCATCCCTTCCTAAAATTTCATAAGGTCCACATTGTTCAACAGGTTTCAAAACACCCATACGTGACTGAAAATCTGGAGTGCAGACCCGTGATCTCGGAGACTCTCACATTCCTTGACGACGTGGAAAGGTCGACGAATAAACACAAGGACTTCGTGACACCTTGGTTTGCCCGCCCGCGAAACCCACTGGACATTCTTTTTGTTATTGGTGGGTTTCACCACGCAGATCCGACAGATGTGATCGAAGCGTACGACGCACGAGCAGATCGGTGGATTGTGGTGAGTTGGAAGCATTTCTACTCTTACCGTGCCTTGTTAAATGACGCCTCGGAAAAAACTACTTTTCGTCTTTTGTTGCTTATTTTCACTAAGTAATTATTTACTTAAGCTTAATCACAAGGACCTCATAGCCTCGTTATTTCGTGTTCATTTCCATTGCAGTGAACCCTTTTTTAAAGGAAGACCGAAAGACTGAATTAAAAATAAGAAATACATAAATTACTCACATGCTGAGTCTCATGTACAATGTAAGTTCTAATAGGAATCGACGAAGGATATGAAGTTTGCCTTAAATACCAAGCTTCCTACATCAACTGTCATGGCAACCTGTCTGCTGATTTTAGATAGAAACGAAGTCATCGTTAATCGTCAGTGTGGATTTCAATGTAATAAATGAAGTAGCGAATAATGTCGATGTTGGCCATCTGCGTGGGAACTCTTCGTGAATTAGAAGGGGCACTGTTTGGGGTCGGGTGGGGGACGTGCTGCCTCCAGCTTTGCGTCAAAAAACACCAATATCTCTCTTTACCATCGTACGAACCTGAAATGTCAGAAATTTTGGTCCACTGTTGAGGGTTGTACCTCTGCTCCGGTGGTTGATCGTTTGGACTCTAATGTAAGGACTTCAAATCAATAGACCAAGTGACCCAAAGAAACATAAACCCATAACCTGTCGTTCCTGCAGGTGGAGGCGGTCGGCTCGATCGGTCTGCGACGTGACCATGGCACGGCAGTAGTCGGTTTCGACATTTACGTTATCGGTGGTGGCGACGGCGGCTTTGGATGTTTAAGCTCATGTTGCTGCTTCAACGCTTTTACGAAGACATGCCGCGAGGTGGCGCCTATGAATAAACGAAGGTAAGATTCAGCTTGGTAACTAAGGAAATCCTTGGAACAGAGTCCTTCTTCAAAAGCTGATAGTTGCTCTCTTAGTCAAGATATAATTGTGGGCAGGGGCTGTAAAATTAACCCACTCACATACAGGAGTATCGTGTAAAGTGTGAATAGGTAGGAGGTTTTTGCGACAATGTTGGTTTTAAGAATACGATTTGCTTTTTAATTCATTTGAATTATTATTTAACAATGACGAAAGAACAATTTCGTTCTGCAAGATGAAATGCATCTGAATCAGCAATAAATGAGCTTAGCAGAGCGTGTACTTTTTTCGTTTCAGAGAAAATTTAATGGTGGCAGTTCTGAGAGGTGCAGTGTACGCCATGGGCGGTGAAGATATATGTCTAATTCTCAGTTCGGTTGAAAAATATGACTGCAAAACGAACCAGTGGTCTTTGATCAATCCCATGAACACACAGCGAGCCGATGCAGCAGCGGCTGTGCTGAATGGTACGTAAATGCTGTGAAACAGAAATGTGTGAACTAGTGCAGAAGGCGAGGCGTCAGTCTGTCCGCGTGTGACAACGCAAGAACGGTTGAAGGAATCGCAGGATTTGAGGTTCTCACGGCGGCGAGTACGAAGATGGCTGTCGTTTGACTTCTGCCGACGTTTCAGGCGAACTTTATGCCTTCGTCATTGAGGCATTCCTCTTCGTTCTTGATGTTAGATTCCCTCACTCCATTGTCCCATATCCTTCTATTATCTCTTTCTTTTATCCGTGCTACATACTACGTTATTTCACAGATTGCAATGGCTTGAAGTTCTGAGTGCGTAATGGATTCTTCTGCTCTTGTAAGCTGTCTCTGTTCGTCCTCTTCTGCCTTTGTAGTGTACACAAGGAGTGAATGCAAACAACCATCAAACTATCAAACTGGCTCTCATATAATACAGATGTAATATGTTTTTGAGACAGTTAATAAATAATCTCATGTAAATAGCACATGATATTATAAGTGTAGAGCACCGCTTGGCAGCTCGTACCGTACATCTCTGACACCAAATTTAATAAAATTCGTTTCTCAGAAGTTGTAACTTACCACCATTTCCATTATGCATTAATTTAAGCACTTTATGCTGTTTATATTAAATTTGATCAGGTAAACTCGTTTCCTTTGACAAGCTGATTGTCTGCATTCGAAACAAAGAAACAGATGAACAGAGACAGCCGTGTCTGTGGAGTTTCTGTGACACGAAGGGGAAATTAATAGATTTACAAATTTAAGTACGGATTGTCCCAAGTTTGTACTCTGCATGATCCGGTATAATGCCTCCACCTACACCAAATATGTGTACATTTTGTGTCAGATAGCTAATTTCTTTTTACAGACAAAATATACGTCGCTGGTGGAAGAGATGGTGAGATGTATCTAAACTCGGTGGAAGTTTATGACCCGGACACCAACCGATGGACTTTCGTTGCACCAATGCTTACTGCACGTATGTGGTTTGCTTGTGTCGCTTTCCACGGCTGTCTGTACGCCCTAGGTGAGAACTCTGGACATTCTGATTGATGCAACCCTATCCTTCTTATAGAAGTTGCTATTGTGAAATGTTTTCCTGGTTTTCTTTGAGTGACTGAGTTTTTATGATCAGCATTTTGACGTAAACACGTCTATACGGAAGGGTCATTCGGTAAAAAAGTATAATGAAAATGTGTAACGAAGTTGGGTCACAAAATGTGTAAGATCAATATCAACAGATCGACAACAATGGTTACCTGGTCATCTGTTTACTCGGCATTGTTGTTACCTAGGAAACTTGACCAAGTGGTTGGTTGAAGATACGATAAATACATACATCTAGAAAGTTATAATTGGTAAAGTTGACGGTAAGATATCACTTGTGATACATGGGCGTGAAAGGAAGGATAATATTAAAATGTTTTATGAAACTAGAGTGTTTGGGAAGGGTTCAACTACAGGCTTTTATGAATAAGGTAATGAATCTTGTGGTTCAATACAGGCCAAATATTTCATGGCGAGGTGACAGAGTTATGAATATCAAGACGGGTCCCGCTTATGGGGATAGAATAAGTTCCCTTTGGCAGATTTTTATATGCTGTGACATTTTTACGGAATGTGTGTGTGTGTATGCAGGAGGAACCAAGTGGATATCGAACAAGCTCAGTACCGAAAAGTATGACCCTGCAGCAGACACGTGGACCGAGTTCCCTGACATGGACTTCAAATATCGTGACATATACGCAGAAGTCATCGACGATATGATCTTCGTCTTCAAAGGATATATTATTTTTGGCGGCGCATCTTACAAATACAAGGAAAATCGATGGTTTGTTTCTTTGTTTGTTTGTTTGTTCAGGACTGTATAATCACAAACTGTTACTTTCGAAATGCTCTAGGAAGTGAATCATTTCCGGTCAAGGTCTCCGAGATCTTGCGGATGCTGCGCCGTGTAGTGACGTAGAAACAGTCCGACGTTTCAGAGATTCTTATTGCTTACTCAGGGCCTTGAATACAACGCGCGAAAAATGGGTGAGAGGAAGGGGGTAGAGTGAAAGCAGGCAGGGCGATGTTGCGGTCAGGCCGTATCGTTAGAGCAAAGGCCAAATGACTAGGTAATGCTAATCAGACGTAAACTGTAACTGCATCATTAAGAAGCTCTTAGAGTAAGTTTCTTTGATCAGTGGCACTCTCTTGGGCAGAAAGTTCCCGGCGTTCAGCACATCAGCATCGCCATAATATTCGGCTTTTATCAAAGTGTTGGTTCAGTTTCAGGTTTAACGACGCCTATCAGTCTCATGTTCCCATATTTTATGGAAGTTTATTTGGAAATGGCTGTTGAGAGAGTGAGTAAGCAGGTCCGAAAACATCCCTGAAGACAGATTTCTTCATAATTGTTTGTGCAAGAGCCAGGAATCCCACAGATATTCATTTAATTTTGATTTTTGTCTGTTTTATGTCCAGCAGAACCTCTCCAGAACTACGTTTGGTGGGACAAATTTTTTTTGAAAATATATTGCTAATAGGGGTAAATATTGTCATGGGCGCATGTCTCAAACAAGACACGCTTATCTCTCCAAAGAAAGCGTGTGATTAAATTTATTATTCTGACCGAAGGTAATGGCTTAATGAAGTCGTTTGATAGCTTTTTAAAATAGTCACAACTTGTACCTCCACTTTGATGTAATAAAATGTATCACGTTATAATAGAACGTTGGCCGGGGTTCTATGTGCATGAGTGAAAGAAAGATCACGTGGCAACTGTTCTGAAATATGGCGTGGGAATCGTACACTGACGTCCCATTGGGGGAATTTTTGTTAAGGTTGTCTGGAGACGAATTATAAGCAACGACATTTCGGTGGAAGCTGTGCCCTTAGCTTCTAGCAGTTTTCCATTCTACCAAAAGACAGAGCCAGCCCATCAGACATGGATATTTTTAGGTCAACACATTTCACGACTCACAAAGATAATTCTTTTATACTTATTCTACAACGAAATCTCTGATATTTTAGAACCCCATAAGTAAAAGTATATATATTTTTAAGAAATTGGGTAATTTCTTTACATAAATGCACCGACATTCAAATTACATTTCTGTTAAATTTATATTAAATAAATTCTTTATGGTAGAAGACGCATGTAGAGCTACAAATTTTCTGTAACTGTGTCAGTGAAATGTTGTAAAAATTGTCTTGAGTGTAGATAATACTGATGGATGAGAAAGAGGGTTTTTTTCCACTTTTAATATTTCAAATTGCAGGCACAAGGTGAGAGACATGAATGTTGGTAGATCCCACATGTCGACTTGTGTCGTCAAGAACCTACCGAATGCAAGCGATTACACCTACAAACACAGAGACAAATTAATGGTGGAGAAACGTAAAAAAAGAAGCAGGAGAAACGTAAAAAAAGGAAGAGGAGAAACGTAAAGAAATGTTAGATTGGGAAAATCAGTAGTTTGCACGAACACATTAATTTTAATTACTTTCCCTACGAAAATTATGTAGAAAAGAAGGAATTGATGTAGGAGCTACCAAAAAAAATAATAAAAAGACAAATGTTGTTTGCAGCAAAGAAGGAAAAAATTATTTCTTCTCGTTATTTTCTGCTCAAGAAGTCTTTTTGAAATAAGTTACTTTACAGACGTTTAATTTTACTATGTTCTTGATTCATGAACATCGTTTAGAAAAACGTCATTACGAAGGCAACACACTGAGAATTTTGTATCGATTTCTGATCTAGTGTGTTATTTTAAAGAAATTGCATAAGTAAATTAGGCTGATTTGCCCCAATATACTGGGTAATTGTGCCAAATGCCAATCTTTGTCTCCTCCTACAATTCTTCCCTTCAACTGTTCTTTCCATTACCAAATTAACCAATCCTGGGTGCCTCCGAATGTGTTCCACCATCCTATCTCTTCTTCTGTTAAGAATTTTCCATAGCCTTCTTACTTCGCCTATCCTGGCTTCCTTGGACACGTGTCAGAATAAGACGAGTTTTCTCTCTTGCCTCCTTTCACTGTTATCAGGTACACAACGTCTTACCAGGAAAACTAGAACTAGTGGGAAAAAGAAGGCTTGAATGATATACTGACAAGGTTTGCCAGCCTCAGTTTGACTCCAGATCACGTAAATTTTCGTAAAATACGTGCAGGACTCAGTCCAATATCGGGCCGCAAATGGTTAAAGATAACAACAATGCAAAAATAGTAACAGGAGGAGTTTCATGGCCCTTAGGTCCAATTGGAAAACCATTCTGTTCCGAGCGAGGGAAAAAGATGGACTACCCTCATTTAGTCAATTATTTAGAAGTACTTAAGGTGCCTCTAAAAGAATCACGCAAACCTTAACTTCTGCCTGTAGAATTGTAAGCCAAATTATAATCTGAAATTACAAAAGTCATATAACGACTCTACCTTTCATGCCTTAAAAAGTAACTTCAGCAGAATCCTCAAACATATTTTAAAAAGTATCAGTAAATAATTCTAGCCCCTTGGGGATAAACTTGACATTACCAAAAAAATTAATTCGGTGTGCTCTGATACTTCACTTTGTTATTGTGTTTTCTGGTAATTTAGGAATGTTTCAGGTCCAATGCGAAGGGTAAAAGCCATAAGTGGTCACTATCAGCATTTCTTTTACTCTTTGTGCCCGGTTCAAAATTCCATGGTATCTCAAACGATATGTTATTTTAAAGTTGCGTGTGCCTGTATGCAGAACAATGTCCGTTTCTTTCATACGTCATTAAGTCTTTTAATTTTTGTAGCCTTCTGTATAAATAATTGCGAAAACCGTGGAGATTAAACAGTATGACAATTATTTAGTTTACATGAAATATCTTTATCTGGAAATAATAATTATTTAATAAATATGGATAACGATTAAAATACGAAAGCAGTTTCAATTTGACACAGATAAGAAGACAAGCAAATTAGACCACGAATATGGGAACAAAAAATATCTCACTAACGTTAACACACTTGTAAACCGAAATTCAACTTGAATTTAGAAAACTCGAGGTGTGGCTGGGTCGGGGACACGGCCGTGGGTTTTACGTGAATACGTCTGCGTTAGCGGGTAATATTTTCTTTGGGATATAGGAATGAAATGAAAGTAACGAAATGGATACATGGCTTTTATTTAGCATAATAAATATACAGAGTCTTAACTAGTAATCGATGACAATTTTGTTTAGCATTGGTCTATAGTAAGAGAAGTAAGACACGAAAGGCATAACTGAGATGTTGATGTTTCTTACGAACGTCAAGTCTATAGTAGTGTTGCCCAGTGTAGTAGGCGTCGTTGGCACATACTGCAGACGGAACTCGCGTTGCATGAATTCAACCAGAGACTGGTTGCGTCGTACGTCGATGTTGAAGTCCCCCGTTAAAACGATCGGAGTTTCCGTGTCGGGTTCGAAGTTGGGAAAGATTTTCTTAACGCTCTCCGAATATGAGCGATCGATACAGACAGAATTCAACCTCAGAGGCCGACGCATTCGGGTGTAAGTATACGACTCCCAAGAGGAACTTCGTGTGATCGTTGATGGTAACGTCCAATGGGCATATGTCACCAACGGATGATTCCTGTATCTTCAGTTTGCGACTCACGTCGATGGTGCGGATCGGTTTGCATTCACTCACGCTAGGTGCTCGCGTCGTCGTTTGCCGCGCGCGCCGCGTCGACTTTCCGACGTTCCCGAAGCAGTCTCACTCGTTCCGCCACGGACATGGCGGTACTGATCGATGGCTGATTAGACGCCCTTTCCGATGAGATGCGTTGCTTGTATTTCCTCTGGGCTTTTCGGTGAGTATGGGCCGACATCAGAAAGTTTAAATTTTTCACGACTTATTTTTGATTTGTCACCAAAAAAATTTTACAAAGCATTTATGGCTTACATCGACAGATCTAGACGAAATCGTTCGTTTGGCACCAATATCAGCGCGCTAGCACCTCGGGGTCGCGAGATATACTGCCCGGAAATTTTCGCCAACGCCCAAAATGGCCGCCAGTCGCCGCGGGCCCCCACCCGCGCCTCGCGCATGCGCGGCGCCAACTCAAGGTCATTCTCGCATCGTAGTCGTATACCCGATCGAACGAGACCACATTTATTTCAATCGTGTTATTAGTCACGAAGTTATAGTGTCGGAATGGATCACTCTGCAAACGTTACATCGCCGTTTCCGTCCTGGTACCCCATATGTCGGTCTGATTTTAAAGACGTATTCACGTCAAAAGTCGTGGCATATTTACGATCGTTTCGCGGCACAGTGGTTGAGAAACTCTATAACGAAGCGGCAATACCGGCGATGCCTTTGAGGCACGGACTGGCCAGCCATTAAAGAAGAACCAGTTTTCCAGCCCAATTTGACTCGTGCTCCACACTTTAATAACTACTGTCTCCATTATGCACTGCACTCAACTTGACTTCAGAACACAACAAAAACAAATGCTCATAGCTCTTCCTGTGATGCCAAAATTAACCTCATTGTAATACACCGCCTGCATGAGTAGAATGTCAATTGATCTCATCGAGATGTCAGCGCTGCATCACTGGGTTACGTCAAATCGTGCTCCTAACCCAGAACACATCCAAGGGAGCAGCAGTTCCTCTAGACACGACGCGACCAAAAGTTGAAAGGACGCGCACAGCAGTAAACAATGACAAACGGGCAGAGCGAATCGAACTCCGGATTCTGTTCTTGCTGCTGCACATTCGTTGTTTAAGAATCCGCTGGAGGCTGAATTAAATCCATACTCCATAAGTCGTTTCCTTTGGGAAAGTTTCCAGATGGAACGCAGTAAAAGCTTTGCAAACTGAACTACATGATTAATCAATAAAATCAAAATAAATTAAAAGTTTTTGTGACTTCTAACAAATATTAGTATGACCGCGATGGGAGGATAGCAGGCAGAGAAGTGACGGCCCACGGATTGGACGACCAGGGTTCCTATTTCGGCAGAAACAGTGATCTTTTTCTGTTCGCCTCGCCGTCATGTTCAGACCAGGTCTTGGACCCACTCAGACTCCTGTGTAGTGAGTACAGTAAAGGTGGACGCAACGTAAAACTTACTTACTTACTAAGGCCACGTAGTGCGGCATTGAGTGATTTTTCTTGTTGACCGGTGACACTTAACGCGGTGGTAGTGACCCCTCGAGGGTTTATGTGGACTATTTCAGAGGGAGATTAGTTTTCGTTTGCACGTTTATAATAAATGTGGTTAACTTGCAAAGGGAAATAAATACGTATTTAGGAAAATTTCTGTTGGTGTCCCCTGCGTGGTGATCGCAGCAGAACTTGACTTGCCTAACAGAGGACTGTAAAATCCTGTAACCAATCATGTCCTACAAAGCTGCCTGCGCTGGAAAATTAGTTTAGATTCAGCCTTGGTAGCGAAATACAGAGTGTCCGGATGAAAGGTATCCAAAATAAAAAATCTATATCTCGGAAACTAATTGTCAAACACGTATCCGGTTTATGTCATCGGAAAGGGAAACTCTGAAAGTTTTTTCATGCCCGGCATACGCGCATGCGCCAGCTGGTGACCTTCAGCGAGCTCAGTAACGATGTCGACACCACAGGAATTGGTTCAATGCGTGTTGTGGCTAGCAGAGTTGCAATGTCTTACGGCTGTCCAGCGTCGTTTTAGAAAGCAGTATGGACGTCAACCTCCTACAAGGAAAAGCTTTCGGTTCTGGGACAATAAACTGAGGACTACAGGTAGTCTGTTGCGTGTAAAATCTCCTGGAAAGACACGGACCTCTGAAGAAAATGTCAATCGCATTAGAGAGGCATTCCAGCGAAGTCCGCACGAATCAATTGGTGCTGCTAGCTTGCAGTTACAAATTCCACGTAAAACAGTGCACGATGTGCTAAACAAAAGGCTCCGCCTAAGAGCGTACAAGATTCAAATGATTCATGCACTAAAACCGACTGACCAAGTAGCACGCACAAACTTCGCTGTGGACATGCTAGAAAGAAATGACGCGTCACCCGATTTCCTCCGCCAAGTGTGCTTCTCGGACGAGGCGACGTTCCATATCAATGGAGTTGTAAACGGGTACAACTGCAGGATTTGGGGCAGTCAAAATCCACATGTCACATTTGAGTTGGAGAGAGGCAGCCCCAAAGTGAACGTGTGGGCGGGCTTAATGCACGACAAGTTGATTGGGCCGTTTTTCTTTTCGGAAAAGACTGTGGCCGGACGTTCGTACTTGGACATGCTGGAGCTGTATGCGCTGCCCCAATTACCACCTCAAACTATCCTCCAACAAGATGGGGCGCCGCCACATTTCTGCCACCATGTTAGGAATCACCTGGACAGAGAGATGGCTGGGAGATGGATCGGCAGAGGTGGATCAATCGCTTGGCCTCGGTCGCCAGATTTAACCCCATTGGATTTTTTTCTTGTGGGGTTATGTGAAGAACATTAAGATCAACGACCTTCAACACCTGAAAGCCCGCATAAGGGACGGTAACACCAAACATGCTTCAAGCAACGTGGAACGAGGTCGACTATCGTCTGGATATTTGTCGTGCCACCAGGGGAGCCCACATTGAAATTTACTGAAAAAGTTATATACTCAGAATTTTCTTATAGTTTCCCTTTGTAATGATGTAACCCATAAATGTGTATAATAAATGCTTTCTAAGATATAATTATTTTATTTTGGATATCTTTCATGCGGACACTCTGTATCTGTCATCTCACGAAGCAACCGTATAACTTATGATATTCATTCTTCCATTCTATAAAGCGCTTTAAACCGAGAGAAAAAATGTTTGTACTATAGGTCAAATGTCCTGTGATTTCAGTCACTCACCTCTTACGAATAAGTGTGAAAAAAATCGAATCAAAAAGAATGTGGTGATCGCAGCGTGCATCTCGCACAGGACAGACGAGAAATAAATTACAGTTTTTGAAAGTAACTCAAAATGCAACCCTTACTGAAGTATTTAAATTTCGGTTGAAACACATTTCAATACAATTCCCTAAGATCGATTTAACAATGATTTCGCTTCTCTCCACAACCTGTTTATTTGTTAAGAGCGTCGTTACATTAACCAAAAAACACATTTTTCTGTATATACCATAGTGTATTTCGGCGAGTTCCCTACCAAATTGTTTGTGAATATCTTATCTCCTCTGCAATGGAACATGGCATCCCTTCCTAAAGGATTATAAGGTTCACATTTACCTCTTAAACAGGTATCAAATCACCCGTACGTGATGGAAAATGAGGCGTGCAGACCCTTGATATCGGAGACACTCGCGTTTCTGCACGGCTCAGAAATGATGACGAAGGAATTCGTGACACCGAAGTTCGCCTACCCGCAAATCCCACAGGACATTCTGTTTGCTATTGGTGGGTTTCACCACGGAGATGTGATCGAAGCGTACGACGCACGAGCAGACCGGTGGAGTGTGGTGAGTTGGACGCATTTCTACTCTTACCGTGCCTTGTTAAATGACGCCTCGGATAAAACTACTTTTCGTCTTTTGTTGCTTATTTTCACTAAGTAATTATTTATTTAAGCTTAATCACAAGGACCTCTTAGCCTCGTTATTTCGTGTTCATTTCCATTGCAGTGAACCCTTTTTTAAAGGAAGACCGAAAGACTGAATTAAAAATAAGAAATACATAAATTACTCACATGCTGAGTGTCATGTACAATGTAAGTTCTAATAGGAATCGACGAAGGATATGAAGTTTGCCTTAAATACCATTTACAATAAGCTTCCTACATCAACTGTCATGGCAACCTGTCTCCTGATTTTAGATAGAAACGAAGTCATCGTTAATCGTCAGTGTGGATTTCAATGTAATAAATGAAGTAGCGAATAATGTCGATGTTTTCCATCTGCGTGGGAACGCTTCGTGAATTAGAAGGGGCACTGTTTGGGGTCGGGTGGGGGACGTGCTGCCTCCAGCTTTGCGTCGATAAAACCCCAACATCTCTCTTTACCATCGTACGAACCTGAAATGTCAGAAATTAATTCTACATTTGTCTGTCGTACTTGACGAGAGCACTGGTAATTTTTGAGCTTCTCTTCGGGTCTCCCTGTTTCCTTCGCCTCTCATAATTCCACGATTGCTCCAAGTTAATTTCTCACGGTCTTTGTCGAGTGCCACCCACCACGCCTGAACAGGATTTTAATATTCGCAAAGTATTCACAAAAGTTTCTGAAAATGTTGTCTGTTACTTTGAATGCGTAACTGAGCTGGCACTGGTACCCTGAAAAATTACTGTCACAGCCACTGAATCAATTGCCAAAGCTAGTCCTCCATGTTGACTCTTTCCCAGTAAATTATGCCCTTCAGATGCCCCCACAGGTAGGAGTTGGTAGGTGTAAAATCAGGCCACAGAGGCCGTGAAGTCAATTTGGTTCATCTCATCCATCAGCAAGTGTGATGAGAGTCCAAAAGCTCATTTATGTTGCAGGTAAAATGAACAGGAGCTTTGCCATGCGAAAACCACATTTTATCACATTTTCAATAGTACAGCCAACAGTATTTGAGGCAATTCTGTTGAAAATGTAAATATGACACCCTAAGGCTATGTCCTACGTAAGCGATAACAAGCGAGCTGCATAAGCAGCATGGGGTGTCATATGATATAAGGGAATCGCTTGTTGTGTCCTCCGTGAGAGACCGCAATAGAAGCACACGGCCTTCCTGCGCATGCACCTTCCGTGTACTGCACGGTCAGAGCTTTCTTGTGCATGCGCCTTACTGGCCAGTGCAGCAACTCGCGCGAAAATATCAAAATATTTGATCTCGGACTTTTGCCGCTGACCGCTTCGCTGTAACCTAGGACAGCACCACACAAACAGCCAATTTGATATTTCCGCTTCAGCCACGCAACTCGCAACGCTCGCATTTAATCGCTCACGTAGGATACTGGGTAAGAGTTGAAACACTAACTCATAAGGTGATCACCAGTTATTCCTGTCCAAATATTACTTTTAAACTGATGTTTCATTGCTGAACCCTCTAACAAGGCACTTGTGACCATTTGATTATAAGAGCTTTATCTTGGCTTTATTTTAGGAGTAGAACACAATCCTTAAATGAAATGCATGCAATTAAGAATCACCCAACCATATATTATCTATTGCAGGAGGTGTCAGGAAATTAATCTGCACTTATTCTTCATATTATTGTCATGACACATAATTACTTTCATCGCCTGACACATGAAGGCATCTGGACTAAGCAAAACTTGGCATCAAGACAAACTCTTTGTTGCCAGTATGAAGACGCACTTAAGGCTATCAAGGAAGGAACAATTGCAAAGGCCAAATTAAAGTTGGAGAAGCAGCAGCACATAGTTAGAACTCTTAGCTGTAAGAGACTGTAGACAGTAATGGAATTACTGTAATTTCATCAAAACTTTATTCATTTAATTATGATAAAAGAACACACACAATGCGGCATTATGACACCATTTGCAATGTTCATTCCTTATTACCATCAGCATATCGGTCATAGATTTTACTGCATTTCAGTATCTAATGACCAGAAAGTCTTCAGATCTTTCCAGAGGGAACAAAGTGTACATGTCATTGTCATATCAAGTTCTTGCATCCAGGCCATTTAAGAAACATAAAATTGTAACACTTAAGTAAATTTAAAATGAATACAGAGAGACATATTTACTATACACCAATATTAATATAAAACATACCTGTTCACTTAAAGCTTCTAAAAAGAAAAATACAAAGTCATCTGCTGACAGAATGGTAATTCTGACCAGAAAGTGAGTAGTCAGGAACAAAGATTACTAGACATATTGCCCTCTTTAATAAGTATATGGTGTGTATTGTGTCAGCAAGCTCTGTTTGTTTCAACGAGCATTATTATGTATGACAAGTGTTCACTGTGCATTCATGTCATGTATTAACTCACATGCTCTTGAGTGTCAGCTGCAGTTTCTTTGCAGTTATTTGACCCACCAATTGTCTGCCTCTGCCTCTCAGCATAAGCACTTTGCTACTTACGACTGGCGTGACCCTTGCCCCTTTTAACCTTCAACACCATCAGTAACAATTCCTTCTAAAGAATGATCCCCTTAACATTTTAGTTTTGTTTCCAGGACTTCCACCCATTTCCGTTCCATTCCTGAGAAGACCAGAAGATGGTGCCATAGAAAAAAGCATGTTACCTCAACTACAGTAATTTGCTGACAGCTTAGGTGGATGTAAAATTGTAAAGGAACTGTTTCTGAATGTTTTGCATCTTACTCTGAAGGATGCAGACAGTGAAGAATGGAGTTCTAACTGCATTAGTTTTTTTTACATGTTTTGGAAGAACTTAAAAATGGGCAAATATGTAGCATTTTATCAAAAATGTTTATATTCATGTGTAAGTTTCAATGGCAAATAACAAAACATCATTTACTGCATAGATTCAAATAAACTATTAACATTGTAAGTTGAATTACAAAGCCACAACATCTGGAAACTGTAGCCGAAATATCATTCATCACGTCCCGAACTTCAACACTGCTGAGAATTTCCTCTTCAGTATAATTCATTAGGCAAAAGGACTGCAGCTATGTAAGAGCGAGCCTGCAATAACAATAATGAAAGTCGAAAAATTAGTAAGTAAATTCAAACGTACTGGAACTTACCTAATATGGTGTTTACAAGATAAGAAAGTATGTCTTATTAAGACATGATGATTGAAATGTATCTTTGTTTTAAACGCAGACTAGGCCCATGAAAATTAAACAGATGTCTTCATTATGTGTAAAGTCCAACAGTGAACTTGAACCTGAATTAGCTTAATGTAATTTACATTACCAATACCAATTTATTAAGTCATCTTTTACCACAGCATGGCACTTCCTCTGGTTGCAGGAGGAGAAGGCATCCAGAAATAGAAGGAAGCTGGAACTCAGGTGGGATGCTAACAACTCCTCACCATAAAAGGACGAACATATTTATACAGGGCTAATTTTAAATTAGGTGAGCATGCAGCCAGCCTCTCAAAGAGACTGCTCCATGCAGTAAAAGTTTTTTGCACATCTTCATCAGTATTTTCCAAAAGGTTTCCTTGACAAAATTCTCTGTGTATTCAGAATGTGGCAAAAGAAATCAAGCATCTCAAATGTGACTATCCCAAGAGAACACTGACCATGAAGTCCCTGTACAAATTCATGCTTCCTCTTGTCCGAAACCCATCGCTAAGTGATTTATATTCCCCCCATTCCTACTCCATTCCCAAATTTGGCATTCCTGACCTGCAGCATAATTAATTTAAGTAGCCCTGGGATCTGCCAACGTAAAGCACATATGTGAAGTGAATCTCTTTCATCCACTGCGTTCACCGGGAAAATATTCTGTGCCTTCAAATTTTATGGCATGCAGTCCCCCACAACCTGTTAATTCTCGCGTGCTGCTCTTCTTTCTAGCAAACACAGTGCTGCCAATGCGTATGTTGTGCAGTAACAGATTAAGAACCAGTTCACAGTCTGACTGCATGCAGCCTTTGTAATAACACTGCAACTGTGCCCCCTTGTTCAAAAATGTGGGTCTGGAATAAGGCATGGGATGAAGGAAACAAGAAAGAAAGGAATGAAGAAAGTAAGAAAGAAGGGACTGAAGAAAGGACTCCTGCTCGTGTATTAAATAAAAACTGATGTTTTAATTAAGATTCTATAATAATGGGACTGTGTACCAAAGAATTTTAAGGCAATGAACATTGATTCTGTACATGCTGTGTTATCTTTATCTCATCTTACGTCCTCATATTCATCAACCAGATATTAGGTCTTGGGCATGCTGTGATTCAGAAGCATCCTTCAACTCTGCGACTTGCAGGCCTATATTCACAAATTCTTTTAGTTATCTTACTGTGTGGATGTTGACAGAGGTTGAAGATGCTGTTGCCATGAAAATGTTGATTGTCTACAAGTGACATAAAAGACTCAAGGAGGGTCAGGTGAAGACAATCCTTGTTTGTCTTTTTCTTCCCTTTTGATCACAAGAGCACTGTTCACTTTGAGTTTGTTGAACGACGTCAAGCAGCAAACCAGCGTTATTTGGAAATACTGGCAAAGTTACACATCATGACAATGCCCCTGCTAATGATCACTCGCTGTCCACGAGTTTGTTTTAGCCAGAAATTGATGTTGAAACTGGACCATCCACCAGATTCACCTCTTTTCGCTATTCCCTAAACTGAACACTCCTCTGGAGGGCCACAGAATTTCAGGGACATGCAATGGCCATCCTGAAGAGCATTCCTAAAGAGGAGTAACAGAAACGTTTCCAGCAGAGGATAATCTGGTTCACAAAGTGTATTGGTATGCAGGAAGACTGCTTCAAAAGTGATAGCAACCATTATTGTGCAAGTAATTAACACTACTTTTATGGGGCATTTCAGGTATGTAATTGTCACACCTCATGAAACAAACATGTATGTCTTATGCTCAAGTTTCAAAAATGGAAATCTATTCTGAACTTCACAGGAAAAAATCTGTACCTCAGAGGATAGCCATTCCATTCTGTTATTCAAAAGATATTTGAGATTATTTTATTGGATCATAAAGTGGTGATTTCAGAGAATGAAGTTAATGCTATGCACTGCTATTAAATCTCATTCTAAGGGTTTTAAGACAGGTAACAAAAGAGACCTATATTGTAATTATGACCACTTAATTTAAGGTAGAAAATTAATTATCCTGTCAGCTCATTAACTCACACAACAGCAGAAGAATATTAAATATTGCAAATTAAATTATATTAACTGCAAGAACTAAACTGTAATTTCAATTAATTTTTGCACAAAACAAAAACTTATAGAGTAAATTATGAACTTTTCAACTTTACCTCGTGTGGCCAAGAATTTCATTTATGAGACAGAATGCACACTTTCAAAGTTCAGAATGACAAACATTACACTGCCGCAGGGCTTCTGCAATCTCACACAGGCTGCAAACCACAGCAACAACCTCGTATTCAGCACATTCTGAAAATTCACTGCAGAGTAAAATATCTGCAAACAGGACACAAACCTAGGTCCCTGTGAACAACAATATTGTGTGTTACTGCCATATTACGAAGTTCCTACATTCACAGTGGGAAAGTATAACTTTACATTTCCTGGTACTTTGTAACAGTAAATCTATTAAAGAAAGCGAGAGGAAACAAAATTTATCATGAAACATAAAGTGCACTTTCTTCTTACTCTGCGCTACAGTGATGTAGCACAGATTATGTATGATGTATTCTGAACAATTTCAGAGACTAGAAATATAATAAAATCAACTTTACTCTGTATTACATACTCACAACTGAGAAAATTTGTAGCTTTGTAGACTGGTTGCAAAACAAAAGTGCATGTACCAACAAATGTAAATGTCTTCTCTCGCCATGTAAAAAAAGGGGAGAACTAGAATTATTACCTATGTGAAGCAACTCCGCATCATCAACTTGCCCCAGATCTGCCTTCTTCTTCTTCTTCTTATATATATGTACTTTTGTAATAATCTTTATTTATACTTGCATTTCAACTAAATTATTTTGAATTAAAGCATTTTCAGAGATGAATCATGGTGGCATTATTATGTTCTAATTTTATACAGTTCATGAAATGAAAGCACAGAAAGTAACAGTAGATCACTGGTTGCATATTTTCTATCAACATGAAAATCTGAGTTACTTACATTACATTTACATCACATTAAAATTAAATTGACTTTACCTGCAAACTTGTACTGCATTTAGACATACATTTAGCACGTTAAAGGAATTCTTATTTTATGATATTATTTCGTTCGTTGTTGCCAGTTCTTACGTGTACTTTGAGTAGTGTTATAACCATTAAGTGTAAACCGATGCTACATCTTTCACCACTGTATATTGTTTCCTCACTTTCTCGCCCCTCCACCTTCATCCTTTACTTCCTTCCATGGAAGAGTACTTGTGATTGGTGCAAGCTCCAGCCGCCAATTCGGTCGAAAACAGTAATAGTCTCATTCTAGATTTTGTGCATTAGCATCTTTACCACTGTGCATAGTTCTTTAATGTAATTATGGAATTAGAATTAATGATTACATAGTGTTCGGTGACGGGTATCTGCGAATTAATTTTAATTTGTTTGACTAACTGTTACATCACATAAGTTCTGGTTACTGTGTCATTTGAATGTCAGTTTTTTCCCCTCCAATTTATTTATTCAGTTTAATTCTTCGTTTACGTATTACAAGTTCTGTTTATTAGTGCATAATGAAAATTTAGTTTTTTCAATAGAATTTGGAACCAATTTTAGATTGTTAGAAAATAATAGTTTCAGTTTAATTGTAATTGTAATTGTGTTACAACTTTTCTTTCTTCCCTTTTCTATAATATATGTGGATAGGTGTTCATTTTTCCCTCTGTTGATAAATGTGTGTGAACAGGTTTAATTTAAAAGTTAATATAATTTATGACACGTGTGAAGTGTTGGCATACAGCCATGTTTGAATAAACGGAATTATTTTATTTAATTAAGAAAATGGTGGTGATGTATTTCTTATATTAAGTGAAATAAGAATTCAGTTCATAATGGATGAGAATAACTATAGTGAACTGTCAAGCCTTTTCTCATTAAATGAGTGGAATGACATGTCAGAATATGATAAAAAACGTAATCACAATCTCCTAGAAAACTACAAGGTTTTGCAATCATTTGGTAAGTTTTTAAACTGGGAAAAATTTAGTATACATACTTCAGAGTTACTCAGATGCCAATATTAAGTGGATTGTGTTTTGTGGGAATCCTATAATTAATTATCAACTGTATATATTAAAAAAGTAACATTTAGTTTACTTAGGAGTGATTGAAAAAATACAGGCCTATTTTTAGACATTTACTCTATTAAATTAAACCTTTCTCACTATGGCATTATTTAATCTGACTTTAATGTCATTATTGTCTCATTTACTGCCTCCACAATGACATCTGAAATCACTTTTGATGACAGTTGCTAAGGAAATAACATTGTCTTTTGATATTCTGAATTTGTCCATGTAGTTATTTTGAAGCTTAAATTTATTCTATTGTATCACACACTGTTAGTTCAGTTTTATTAAACTATGTTGTATCTGATGATTAGTATTCAGGCAGTGGGAGGGTGATGCCAGCAATTTATGTAAGACCACAGTCCTCTGATGTAGGTAACAGGAGACTTTGAGTGTGTTACCATTTATACAGGTTTCAAATGTGTTACATATAGGGGCACAAAATTTAGTAATGTGGTGAGTATTCTCCTGTTTTGCACTGTGTACATCCCCAGAATACTGACATTTTTAATGTGGTAGCAGAATGTATTCTACATCTTATAATTTGGTACATATCTTTTCTCTACCAATTAATTTCTGAGTCCAAAGAAGGCTTTATCACACACTTCCATTTCTTGGACAATGCTCTTCTAAATGTAAGTTTTGTTTCTCATATGTCATGTTTCCTTGTTAATCATTGGTTAGAATAGTTATATGGGAAAAGCTAGAAAGACACAGTTATTATACAATCTCTTAAATAAATAACAGTAAGAAATGACGAAAAATGACTGAAACATGACTTCTGCCATTAATAATGATGTAGCTATGATTTAAACTTATGTTTGTCTAGAGAAGCCAGCTGAATTTATAGACTGATATTTGAACAATTTTATTAGTATTATTTTAACATTGCAGTACAAATTTTGTACAAAACTTGTTGCATTTATGACTCCATCCCAACTTGCACATTTTTGGCAACAATAATTTATTAGTTACTGGCACTGAACAAAATAGTAAATACTGATTTTACACAGTGGCCATTTTTGTTTGTTTTATATTTTGTACAAAAACAAGCTTCATAGGTTTTATATTTTGTATAAAACATATTATCATGTAAAATTTCAGGAGAGTACATTCAAAGATGTTGGTACTAATCCAACTTCAGAAGTACAGGTAGAATGATTTTAATGAAAATTGGCCATTTGTCTTAATAGTTACTAGTGAAACACAAGCATAAAAGAAAGTGTACTAAATTAAATAAGGAATAATAATAATAATAATAATAATAATTTATTTACATTCCATGGATCCATAAGACAGTCAGATGACGATAGGATGTGGAAAAAGTCATAATAAAAATAATAATAATAATAATACAATACATATTATAAAGTACAATTCATACTATTATATAAATTTCACATAATACAAAACAAAGTATTCACCTAGAGAAATGATAAGCTACAAATAGATCTACCCATTACACAGAAAAAAAATTTATCACTTATTTGTAAACAACATAAATTCATTGACAGAGTAAAAGGAGTGTGTAATTAAGTATCTTTTTAATGCTACCTTAAATTGCTCGTTCTTATTTACAAGACTTGTGAGATTTGATGGTAGACTGTTGAAAATTTTGATTCCTGCATAATATGCACTCTTCTGAAAGCATGAGAGGTTGGCAATTGGTCTATGAAGCTGATTTTTATTCCTTGTGTTGACACTGTGTACAGCAGAATTAGTTTGAAAGAGTTCTTGGTTATTTACAATAAAGTTCATTAACGAGAATATGTATTCACAAGGCAGAGCTAAGATCTCTAATCTCTTAAATAGACTTCTACATGAATTTCTAGGTTTTACACCAGCCAATAATCTAATAATTTTCTTTTGTAAAGTGAATATTTGTTTACTGTTTGATGAATTTCCCCAAAAAATTATTCCATACTTCATTAAAGAGTGAAAATATGCAAAATATACTGATCTGAGTGTGTGAGTGTTGCTGACATGCAACAGAGATCTAACTGCATAACATGCGCCACTTAACTTAGGTACCAGGATATCAATATGATTTGTCCAATTTAGGTGATTATCAATTTGCAAACCCAAGAATTTTGTGTTTATTGACTCTTGTATATACTTCCCATTATAACCAATACTTAAAGCAAGCTGTGGTGAGTTATTTGTTATAAATTTTATTATATTCGTTTTATCTAGATTTAGGGCCAGGTTGTTAGCAGTAAACCATTTACTCATATGAGACAGAACTATGTTTGATGTTGAACAGAAATCATCAAAATTTTTATTATAAATTATGACACTTGTGTCATCAGCAAATATTATGGGTTCTGTTAAAGTATTTATTGTTTTTATTGTTGGAGGAAGGTCATTTATGTATATTATAAAAAGCAAGGGCCCTAAAATTGACCCTTGGGGACTATTCTTAATAGAAGTTCTGACAGTAAGATTCTGTAATCTGAATCACTGCTAAGTATTTTTAGGAAAAATGTTTATGAAAGTAAGAAGATATTCTATATAAGTTAATTATAATTATATGTAATTTTTTGTACAGGTTTGGCTACCAAAAAGCCTGATTTTCTGTGCATGACAAAGAGGAAATCTGAGGAACAGAAATGGAGCACAAAGAATAAATGTATTAAGTTCAAACCTCAAATAAAGAGGAAGGATGGGAATGTGTCCATTGTAAGTTTCATGATCAGTTATCACTCTTTTTTGTAACGTTTTGTGGCCAGTAAGAGGTTATTAAATATAAAACTTCAATATTATTTACAGCAGTAAATAATAGTTAAGTATAGTGACTGTAGTAAACTAAACTCAGGGAGAAAAGTAAAATGTTTCTGTAAGGTATAAAGAAATTGTTGAATTTGTGATATAACCCATAGAGTGCTTCAATATTTATATAAGTAATAAGGCCATTATGTGGGCTAAAACTAGAAACTTTTCAGTCTTTGATTTTGAGAGAAAAATTGAGTTATCAGATGAAAATAAATTGTTAAATTTACATCATTAGACTTACGGTGCTGAAGTAAGTTCACAATTATTGTACTTGAAAAGGTCATCCAAGAGTTTGTTTTTCTAGTGTTGCACTTGAAGATGGGAATGGCTCATTGCTTTTGGGGAATTTTCAATGAGGGCTCTTCTTATGGAAGGGTTTATGCAGGTACTGAGATGTATAAGTGGTTGTTGCAAAATGGATTTCTGTCACTTGCGAAAGCCATCACACCATCTAAAGTGTACAAATTCTTAGTCTTTATTTTTTTCTGAGAAGTGAGCAACATCACTCATTACAACAAGATAATAAGTTAAGTAACTAACTAGCCATCCAACTCCATGGAGCAAAGTCTTTAAAAAGCTAATAATATGTTCAGCTAGTCAAGAAATTCCTTGCATTTTATGGACTGAACTGAAAGGATCATTACCATGTTCACAAGAGCCCACTATTGGTCCCTATCTTGAGCCATATTAATCCAATCCATTCCCTCATTAACCTGTGGGTGTCAGAAGATTGCTTTAACACCCACATTAAAACGGAGAAAAATGTATCTAATTTGTCTCCTTGTTGGACAAAATTATACCTATGTCAAATCTGATTCCATAATATAATGAAGTTCTGCCTTTTAAGAACATTTTCTCCCATAAAGCACTTTATGCATATAATATATAAAACAAGATGACAGTAGATTTCACTGCTGTGAAATCCCCATTTAACGTTTCTCTGGGGATTAAGGATTTGAACAGTAAATTTAGGAAACCTTAAATGTATATGTTGAGATTAATTTATTGGATTAATTTAAATTAAATATAAAATGATGGAACATTTTGAATTGGGAAACATTATTTTCTTGCTTTAGTAGAGAACCATGCTGAATGACTCACTTTTGTGGTCAAAATATAATGGCTGCTCATTTGCTGAGAATATCAGTCTTTCAAAACTTACATTTATTTCATTTGTTGCTCAAAATTAATTGTTAAACCAGCTTCTGGCTCTTGTGCATAAAACATGCATTGTTGCAGTTTATGCAAGAAGGTATTTGTACCTACTACATTCATGAATGTGTATAAAGCATGTTGTAATGATTGTTGGAAATAAATAACAACATAATGCAGTACTTAAAACAAATTTGTTTTTGGTACTTGTATATTATTTTGTTTTTCTATTTGCATTTATGAATCTCTGTACATGACAGTATTCAGTACTGGAAACCTTTGCAATCGTTTTCTTCCTGCCCTTGTTGTTGTTGCTTTTTCTTTCCTCTCCAAAGTCATACATATAAATTTGGCTTTCAGGAAGAGGTTTACAGAATGTGTAGAAGTACCAGATAGTTGCAATATGGATGGTATCACATTGCTGTTGTAAAACTGTGTTTCAGAAGAAGCAGAATACCTTGCAACACATTCCATCACCAGCTGAACTTGCACAGGATACAGATGAAGATTTCTTAGGATTTCCAGAAGCAACTTCTATTGGGTAAGTAACTCAGAAGGTGAAATTTGATTATGGGTATAAGCCTTATTTTCTTGAAGATTGCAGTGTTCTCATTTTATATATTTTAATTCTCATAAACTTGTTCTAAAGATTATATTTAAAAATAAGGCTAGTGAGTAAAATGAGAACTAATTTAATTGTAAATAGATTGAATTACACAAATATAAACATCATAATTGTATTTAAAATTGATACCAAATTTTAAAATTCCTTTCATTTGGATCTTTATATACTGTCTGAAACTTTATATAAGACTGATAAAGTATTCTTGGCCATTCTGCAGCATCAATTGGGAGCATAAGTGCAGCATTTCTGGAACCATCTCTGTTGCCATCATCTTGTTATGATGGGAAACCACTGTTGGACAGTGTATTTACATTTACAGATTCATTAAGGTCCCACCTTCAAGGACAGCCTCTGATCTATAAGTGATTAGTGGGCAGAGTCATAGGTCAGTTGTCTTTGACAGGGCTTTGTCAGATCTGTGATGGTATTATATATATATATACCTACAAAGAATGGTTACCAGTCATGCCTTTCCCTGATGATAGAGACAGACATAATCACTAAAATGGACTTCTGCTTGAAATTGATGCTGCTGAATGTCCAGTCTTAATTACCATGAAAGATTAAAGACTTCATTAGGTTATTCTTGTTATCAGAATGCAGCTTAAACAATTTGAGCTTAGCCAGATATTTTCTTCAAAAGTGGCTGTTATATAAAAAATTAATGGAGAAATAAATCTTACTTTTGTGACCGATAAGTTTCAGAATAGTATTTTCTGGTTTCTAGCCCATGGAAGCCTTCACCAACATGACTTGCGAACTGAAATTTTGCTTTCTGAACAGAATTTATGAATGAGTTGCGTTGTTTGGCTCACATAGGGATAATTTTCTAGTTAGAAGTCCTCTTTTGTATAGTGGAGTATAAGTGAGATAGTCTGCCAGCAATGGTAAGCTGAGACATTTAGCTGCCTGTTGGTAGTAGAAGGAATTCCAAAATTACATGTGCAGGTTTTTTAATTGTTTGATTTTTGAATATAATTACAGGAGGAATT
Organism: Zootermopsis nevadensis; assembly: GCF_977971745.1. Lineage (NCBI taxonomy): Eukaryota > Metazoa > Arthropoda > Insecta > Blattodea > Termopsidae > Zootermopsis > Zootermopsis nevadensis. Next base: position 7,539,557 of record NW_028259142.1, read on the forward strand.
AAATTACCTTCAAATGTTTGGACATGGCTGTTAGTGTAACAACTGATGTTGGTGTGTAAAAAGTATGGTCTATGAAAAATTTAAATCAGGCCCACAATCACGTTCAGATATTATTGGCAACCTCTATCAATGTTTACTTTCTCATATACTGAACGCTAAGTAGGGCCCAGTCCATATTCAGTTTAATGTGTTTCTTAATCCCTTGAGATCATGCAGATTAATTTTTAATATTGGTAGAACCAGCTGCAAAAATATCATAACAGAATTTGATTTTGCCATGAAGTCTGTGTTCTTGAATATCTGTCCTACAATTTTGTGTAACTTAAGATGCAGTGTTGCCCTTGCCTCATTTCCTTTCCCATCTGCTACCCCTTTTTGTAAGTTTTGGCTGTACAAGCACATTCTTTTACATTCTGTTATAGATCACAAAAGTAGTCACACTTTTTATCTGCTGCTTCAAAGCAGTATAGTTTGGACAGAAATTTGTATTCAAAATGTCTTACAATCCACACACAGCTGAAAGTGATTTTAACAAGTTATTAACAATTTACTATAACCCACTTTAAGTTTTTGGTGCTATGATGACATCCCTTATGAAATCACAAGATAAAAATTATATTGAGGTATCTAAGTATAGTTAATTCCAGTCAGGAAAGCTAGCAATGGCTGGGGGTACGTCGTGCTGACCACACGTCACCCTATATCTGGTTGGATGATCGTTCACCTCTGCTTAGGCATGTGAACGTGAGGCCACCAGTCAAGCTAGTTGGCTTTGGCTCTCTGGAGCTGTTACGCCACGGACTTAATTTAAGTATAGTTAATTGGACACTCATTTAGAAGGAAAAAAACACGCACACATGCCGCCCCTCCTCCACACACACACACAACTGTTTATAGGCACATATACATACACTTACAGAGGCTTCTATTGTATCTGTATTCATTTTAGCATTCATTCTTCCATTCACCCATGTAATTTTAATAATCTTATATATGAAGATGTGGATTTTGTACTAATGAGACTGGCTTATGAATGAAATAGGATACGTTTCAAAAACTGTTCTTTGTGACCTATTTCAGACAAATTGTGGGACTTTCTGCCCTTAAAGATGCCATCAGGAAGCTTGAAAGTGAACTTGAAAGCCTGGTGGAAGCAGGTGAATAATTTTAGAATACCTACTTAAAAGAAACATATTTTTTCATATCTCTGTAGTTAGAATTGGTCAATGAGTGCCATTCAGATTAGCTATGTCTTCTTAGACATATCATCCTATTCCAGGGGAATAGATTTTTATCAGATTTGGTATCATTGAATTGTTAAAGAATATGAATAATTGCCTTACATGAAGGCTTGGATATAATTTTAGAAATAGTGTCACACAAATTGAAGATATTTCATGCAAAATCTGTAGTCCTTAATAAGACATATGTTTGTAAAAAATTGCTTTCAGATACTACTGACAGTGACTGTTGTATACTTGGACTTTTTCTTAAAATAAACTGGATTGAAATTAAGATTTGAGGTTCTCATGGCAGTGAATATTAAGATGATAATCTTTACATTCTTTGAATTTTGAATACTGTCTGCTGATATATTTATACACACTTTTGATACATATACTACATGTTACTGTAACTGTCATCCACTTAAGCATAATAATAGATTGCAGACAACATAAGAATATCTTTTCAACATATGATTTAATTCATTAACTCTTACATATGTATTTTGTACTTTGGTGTAATTTCAGAGAATGGCTCAGAAAAAGAGTCTGATGTTCCTGGGAGGCGTTATCCTAAGCGATCATTAGCTCGAAAGAATTACATGGAGGGAAATGTACTAGATGATGATGAGTACATATGTAAGTGCATTATAGTATTAATTTTATGACGTTTTTCAGGATGTTTTCATTAATGTGTAAGGAAGAGATGATTACTTGTTTATTTGTTTTTGTATGTATCTTGCTAATAATTCTTAATTAATTTGCTGACTCTTATGACAATTACTATGGAAGTTATGTGATAGTTAGCCACTCCAATATTATACTTTCTACAGTGTTAGCAAAATGGCAGTCACTTGTCCTTTTTGTCATGCCAGTCTGAGTGTTTGTTTCATAATAGGTCTTTGAAAACTGTTCATAGTTCATGAAGAACATTTACATTAAATATGGAATTAATTTTCTATACGAGGTACGATCGGAAAGTTTCAAGACTGTGTCAATAGAGGGCGAACCGGATGTAGTACGAGCTTCTGCCGCTAGGGGGTGCGGCCTACATTCATAGTGAATCAGTGTGCCAGCCGGCATCATCGAATTAGCATTTGTTTCTTAGTTACGGGCGTTTTGGTAGTGCATTACACCGACCCTCCTGCGATTTCGGAATAGCGGATTTTCATGAACAAATGAAATTTTGCCAAAGACTCGCCAAAACGGCTACGGAAACCTATGAAATGCTAAAGCAAGCATTTGGGGAGTCCGCAATGGGTAGTGCACAAATGTTTGTGTGGCATTCACGTTTTAAAAATGGCCGAACCTCTGTCGATGATGACTAGCGTTCTGGACGACCATCTTCGAGCACAACGCCCGAAAATGTTACGAAGATCGTCGTCGTACCATCAACGACTTGTGCGACATTGTTGGGATAGGCTATGGGACCTGTCAGCTGATTCTAAAGGAAGAACTCCACATGCGACGCATCATGACAACGCGCCAGCGCACACCGCCCTCAAAGTTCGGCAGTTTTTGGCCTCAAACACCATGGCCGTCATCCCGCACCCTCCTTATTCGCCGGATTTAGCTCCGTGTGACTTCTTCTTCCCAAAGATGAAAATTCAGCTAAAGGGAAGGAGATTTGAGACGATAGAAGAGATTCAGGCAGAATCGCAGATGGTGCTTGACAGGCTGACAAAGAAAGATTTCCAGGGATGCTTCCAGGCTTGGCAGCGGCGCTGGGATCGTTGTGTTCACTCCCAGGGGAACTACTTCGAGGGTGATGGATGAATTTAATACCTGAGATAAGTGTACGGGTTTTTATAGGCGCAGTCTAGAAACTTTCCGATCGCACCTCGTATATTTGATAGTAGAACCTGGCATACTCTTACCAAAGCCTGCCTTTGGCTATGATACTGAACCAGTGCATTCCACCTCCCATCCTCTCAGCCTGTTTGCCTAAATCTGTCTTCCAAGTGGCCATTTTCCAAGAAGTTTCTCCATCAAAATTTTGTAAGCATTACTTGTCTCCCCAATTCAAACTCCGTATGTATCCCACTGTAACCAGCTAGATTTTGCTGTTCTGATAGTTTTAAATGAACTGTATAAAACATTAGATTCTTCATTTACTTCATGCTTCTTCTTTAGTTTAATTATATTCTTGGGCATTTTGTTTGCAGACACTTGTAATTTATATTCTTCATTGAAAGTAGGAAGCTATGTTTTACAACCATGCAGTACTGCTGACAAATTATTATTTTATGTAACTTTCTTTATATGTATATAGCAGACAGGATGATAAAAGTTCTTGAACTGAATAATAACAATCATTTTCAAAATTTATTTGTCTCCTTATTTCTTTATAAACCTCATTTCTATATTATATTGTTGTTCAAAGATATATTTTTGGAATACAGTAAAGTCCCAATTATCTTACTTTCGGTTGTCTGACATGCATTCCATTTTATCCAATGTGCCACGTTAGAATTCTTTATTCTATCAACAGTGAATTCAGCATATGGTGGAATTCATCACACTTCTCCACTGTGCATTACTAAATACTATTCTTGTTTTGACATTTTTTATTTGTTTCTGTGTTGTATTGTCTTCATAATTTAATAATGTTTAAAATTTAAGTTTAATTGAGTTGATATTTACATTTTCATTAGTCTCCCATATTATCTGGCCATCCTTTAGTATTGTTTAGGTTGCATAATTTGGACTGTACTGTATTTTCAAATCATATACTTATATTATGACTATGTTACTGATTTTGATTGCATGTCATGCTCATGTATTTAGTTTTCACTAATTGACTGACTAACTATAGATATTGGCAAAGTACATGGTGCATGAGTGACTGCATAAGTTGCTCGTAATGATCGTATTGGACGTTTTGGCCATGCGATGCTGAGAACATTTATTTCAGGTTTCAGTTCTGGATAGGAGTTCAAGTCATATAGTCAAGTCCATAGTATGAGTTACATGAGCATTATGTTTGTGTTTTAAGATTCCATTTTGTTGACAACAAGTATAATTTTGTTATTCAAGTGGTTCACTTGTTGAATTTAAATGAATTTGGAATTATTAGTAGAATTGATATAAATTTCTTAGAATTGTTACATCACCCACACACCAAGTTGTTTGCCTGTGTCTAACTCCATGGAACAGAATTATTCTTCAGTAGATAATATGGTCAAGTAGTCAAGAAATTTTTTCACCTTTTATGATACCCAGAGGTATGTTATGTTGTACACAAGAGCCTGCCATTGGTTCACATTCTGAGCCACATGAATCCTGTCAACACCCTTCTACCCAATTTCTATAAGTTAATTTTAATATTATCCTCCCATGTACCCCCAGGTTTTCCGTATGGCATGGTGCTTAATAAAGCATAAGGGACAACTTTACCTGACTCATATATGCTTCATGCTACACCCATCTTGTCCTTGATTTATTCATCCTAATAATATTTAATGAAGAGTATGAATTATGGATCTTCTCATTATACAGTTTTCTCCAGTCTCCTGTCATTTCATCCTTCTTAGGTTTAAATATTCCCCTAAACCCCTTGTTCTCAAATAGTCTCAATCTGTGCTCTTCCCTTACCACGATAATCTGAGTTTCATACTTATACAAAACAAAATGTAAAATTATAGCTTTGTATATTTCAAGGTTTGTGCTTTCTAGACAGCAGATAGGAGCAATTAGCTCAGGACAGAGTCCATTGGCAGCCTTTTTTGAACACGGTGATGAGCCTTTGGGTTCCATAAAGAAAATGAGCTATTCTTTGACGAACCAAATATACAATCGACTTTTTAAAGAATTTCGTGTGCCATAGAGTGACTGAGTGAGACAGCAAATAGGAAGACAAAAATTCTTACTTCATATAATCTTACATTTTTACATTGTTTGTGATGTGTTGCTGTGCCTACATGAATGATACTTATGGTTATGCTTGCATGGTAACATGATTTTGTGTGTCATTCAGAATGCATGTGAAAACTATTGGTTTTGGTACAGAGTACACTTTTTCAGAATTTTTGATTTAATTTATTATTTACTAGGTAATACAGTTGACTTTTCAAAGTTCCGATCTGGGTAGGAAAATAGATTTGTATGTTTAACACACACACACACACACACACACACACATATATATATATATATATATATGTGTGTGTGTGTGTGTGTGTGTGTGTGTGTGTGTATTGGGGTGGAGGATAAAAGAATTTCAGGTTCATTTCATGGTCAGGTGATATACAAAATTACAAAGAATGTATTTAAAAATATGTGTATTTCTGTTTGGAGCACACATTTCCACTATTGTTTAGAATTCTAAATTCTATATATTTGGAATACTAAAAGTTTTAGGGACAGAACAGAGAATAATACTAGAAACAAAGGAAAAAATAAATGAGTGGATTAAAATAAAAAAGAGCTCTCCAATCAGTAACCAGTGAATGTGTTTACTATTAGTACCATGTGTTCAAAGAAATGAATCCAAAAGACTGCTGGAGATTTGTTATTATTTAGTTTTGAGCTGTTTGCCCTACTGGTAAATCATCTCTTAAAAAATAGAATTTTATACATGTTGTGCTTGATACACAGTAACTTATGGTTTATGGTCATATTGCATATAATCTTAACTGATTCTCATCACATTTCACATTTGTTTGAATTCAGTGGTTTTAATTTTAATTATAGTGGTGATGACTGTTTTGTTTTGCAGTTTGTGATGACTGTCACCATGAGTGGGAAGGTGATTGTCCTGTTCATGGGGCTCTTACTGTTGTTGAAGATACTAAGGTAATCAGCTTTGTCCTTTCCTTCTACATGTAATGTCACTCAAAAACAGGTGGTTTGATAGTGTGTGTATACACACAAACACAAATGCACACACAAATAGGCACATTTTCATTTACACATCAGTTGTATTCATCTAATGGAGTCTGCAATAAATGTTGCTATTCTCTGGACAACTAATGAAATTTAAAACCTACATGGATATGCATCACATGACAGTAAAAGTTTAATATCATTGTGTGATATTCAGTTCATAAACCACATACACTAAATGCCATGTGGACATATGCCCTGAATATGAAGGCAGTGTTTTCCTCCAAGATGTTAGTTTCTACCTAAAAGTCCATACACGTGTCCAAGAAAAGATGTATACACGCATTCAATTAATGAAATAAATACATTTTAATAAACTAAACCATTACATACATCAGCATTGGCACTTTGTTAATGTAGTGTAGCTGTTCAAATTACCACTGTTAGCACTGTGGCACAATTGACAGCAATGAGCAGTTGACAGAGGGTCAACCAAGGATTGTAGCGCCAACTGAAAAAGAAGAAAGAGAGCAGCTGACAAACTGTTGCTGCTGGAATGGCTCTGCAAGACTGAAATTTCTTGCTGGAGATCTTGAAGTGTTAGTACCTTTGCGCTGTACACCAAGAAAAGGTCAGGTGAAGTTAAATATGGCAATCATGGGTTTTACTCAATCGACCCTTTGTCATTTTGTGTATCTAAACCATGGAAAAAAATATTGCAGCACCATCTGTAAGTGTAAATCACACTAGGTTCTGCTCACAAACACAACACACAGAGTTTGGTAACAAGGTTAATATTCCATATTATAATGTGTATACATCTTTTGGGACACCTGTATATGTTTTTCATCAACATGGAAACCAAAATATGGCTACCCTTGTTGACTGTTTTGCTTAAAGTTCTCAAAATAGGTGCCAAGGAACAAATACAAATTAGACTGAAGGTCCAGAGAGATACTTTTGTAAGATGAAATTGTAAATGCCTTACATTTGTTTGGTGTCATCTTCTTAATTTTCTTTTGAATACCTTCTTTTAATAACTGTTGCAAGCACAAATTGTATAAAATGAGTCTTCATGCTCAAAAGGCACAGTAGTATAGAAGTTACATGTTCGTATAAAAAATACTTTCTACACAATCAGCTGTTCTAATCTTGTTGATTTACTGTCCTGTATGAAGAAAGTTTACCTTTGACCAATTTGAAGTTACAGTCAGTGGTGCAGAACTAGAAATAAAAGTACAAAATGTAGCAGTGTGAAAGCAGTTGTCTATGTTAAGTCAATGGGCATGAATCATGATATGAGACCATTCCCATTGTTATTTAATGACAGCTTTATGCATTTGAATGCAGAGTTGGATGGTAGTTCAATGGGAGGAATCTTCCATCTAAAGGAGTAAGATAATAGTTCAGTATATTACTAGGAGCTCATTAAATTTAAATTGAATTACTCAGTTCAAACTGTTATGACAATGTACTATTTTTATCATCACATTTCTTTCTCTTCCTTTTTTCTCTGTCTCTGACATTACATAGTGTACCTTCAATAATAATCCCTCAGGTGTAAAAGGTAATGGTTGGAATGATCCTTTGTTTCCTTCATTAAAGTTTATACATTTCTCTTCAAATGAATGTGTTATGTCTAAATCAGTAAAATCATTTACAAATTACTGTATGAATTTGGCAAAGTTCTAGTAGACTACATGGCGCTACAATCCAGAAGACATCCATCTTCCTTCACAAAAGATTCAGATGTCCCAGCCAGAGGACTTAATAAACATAAAGAAAACCAGCCAAGGCTCTTTAGTACTGGTACACATAGTAATGCTTTAAATGAAATAGATCTTTTTTTTTCCTCCCTAAGAGGTATTCTCTTCAGGCAGGTCATCTGATAACCAAGCTTTTCCATCTAGTTCTGTCATGACACAACTCCTCGTTAGTTTCTCTCCGTGTTCTTTTTCTTTCTCTGCAACATCTTTCCTAACCAGTTGCTCCCATCTTGACAGTGGTTTCTCTCGTGGGTGTTTTCCTTTTATTTTCATGATAAAACCTTCCTTGGAATGGTCTCTTTGTGCATTTTCAAAATGTGTCCATACCGTCTTATTCTGTTATTTGTTACTTTGTTGTTTGGTCCCAAAAGATATATTACTTAAAATTGTATCTAATTAGTTCTTATTTTGTCTCATTTGATTCTTCCTTAAATTTTTTTATAGAGTCTCATCTCTGCTGCCATTAATCCATCATCTGCCATGGTTCATGTCTAAGTTTCTGCTCTGTACATTAGAATGTGCATCTAGTAATTTTTAAATAGGCATATTTTTATTTATCTTGAATAATTTTTGTATTTTGTTCTTTAATACTTCCAGTTGTTATATTTAACTCCTTTAGTAGTAAGATAGATAGCAATTACAAATACCCAAGGTATGTTGAGTGTGTATTTTTATACACTTTTACTTTATTTTTCTTTACTTTACTTTTATTTATACTTTGATATACTTCTATATTTTTATGTGCTTATTTTTATGCTGAAATATTTCAGTTGTCATGAATTCTTTATTGTCAGAGTGACCTGATGTCTTTCTTGTTTTAGGTTCCAGCACACCCTGGAGATCCAACTCGAGCTGACAGAACAGTACCCTTTCAGTTGTGCATAGCTCAGTCTGGCATCAGTGATGCGGGCTGTGGTGTGTGGACAAGGGTACCTCTACGAAAGGGGTTGAGATTTGGTCCATATGAAGGTGCAAAACTGGAAACATCAAACAGTAATGGCTACTGCTGGCAGGTGGGGGATAATAGTTTTAATATTTAATTACAAGCACTTTGTTCCTTGGGCTATTTAACTGTGTTGTATTGCCAGCTTACCTTATGTAACATCACATAAAAAATACATACCAACCTGTATTCCTGGGTGTTCTTTTCTCTTATGATGTTTTCCAACTAGCATTTTGTATGCATTTTTGATCTCTCCGATGTATGATGCACATTTTCCCCAGCTCACCCTTACTGGTTTAATTACATTAGATGATGACTACACATTATGAAGTTCCTTGTCAAGTAATTTTCTCCATCCACCTGTTGCTTTACCTCTCTTGGGTCCAAGTATTTTCTCAAACACTGTCAAAGTGTTCATTTCTTACAGTGCCAAATTTTCCAGGGATTTATGAATAATTTATTTTAAATTCTATAACATTAGCTTTTAGAATTCAGTTATGAAACCTGGCTCTTCATGATACATGTATTCCATGCCTAGCTACAGGAGAATGAATGTTGTCTTTTATGGTGTCATTAATTATTTGTTTATTCACATGTAGGAAATTCCAGTACTGAAATTCATCAATGTCTGTCTGTGTTTGCAGTGTTCAGTATGAGGGTTCTGTCATAATCCAGTATAGTTTGCACATTTCTTGGAATAGTTAAAGTCCACTCTTGATGTTGCCAAAATTCATGCTCTGGGCATTACTGTTACAAATACAAACAATATCCATGTTGAAGTCAGTTTTCTAACTAACAGACATATTAGTACACCTGAAATGACTGCCATAATTGAAATATTAAGTGATATTCTTCTGTCTTATTTTTCCACTTTCCTATTACTGTATAAATTAATTTTTTGTTTGTCTTACATGGCTTCCAAAATGTCAGTATTTTATGGACACTTCATGTGGCTGATTGTCTGTGAGACTTCATTGGATTTCTTCTAGAGCATTAGAACATTTTTAAGACCTCTTTTTAGCAAATATGATCATTTTCCCTACTAATTTTCTCATTATTTTCCATCTTTGCTTAATTTTGTCTTCTATATCTGTAAATCATTTCCTCTGTGGCTTATTTTTCTTCATAACTGCTTCTGCAGTTCTGTCACTCCACCAGGGCATTTCTTTGTTTTTGTTTGTTTTTTGTTTTTTTAAGTTCTCCCACATATTTCTGTATGTAGTATTGTGCCCTTAAATATCTTCCATTCATCTGTTGACAGTTTCATTCTTTTGTATTTTTGCTTTTATCTTATTTTGGTATTCTTCTGTAATTTCCCTGTGCCCATGTAGTCTTCTTAATTAGCATGGTGAAGACATAATTTAATACCCATTGCTGCCCTCAGCAGAAAGTGGTTCATGAAAGGGAACAGATTTGCTTGTTGATGTACAATGACTTTCTAAACTTGAAAGTTATTTTACTTCTGGCTTTCAGTAGTGTACAAAGAATTAGTATCATAATAACATATTCCTCGATCACCTCTCTCTTCTTCAGTGTGAGTATTTATATAGGAGTTATGCTGTCTCTCTAAACCATGTATGCATTCTGGCATCTTACTCCATCGAAGTAAGATAATTTATAAACAGGATTAACAGAAATTCATTGAAGAGTTATGGTGTTTACATATTTTTATGAATTCACTTTATCCAGTTGTGATCATAGTCGCTTACTTTTGTTTCTTAAGGGCAAGAATTAAGCTTGTGAGCTCACCACGTGTTTTATTTTCATCCTTTGAATCAGTTGATTGATTTCCCCTAAATTTAGTATGGCCACAATGGCATTAGAGGACACCCAATCTTTTTAATTTTCTACAATCAGTAATAACACCAGTACACAATTTAGGATCCTGAAATTATATATATATATGTATTAACAGATATTAAAAAAATACAGAATTCATTTTTTTATTTCTATTTTGTGTGGTGTAAAACAAAATGGTTGCTGCATGAAATAAAAATTTACCTTCATTACAAATAGGAAAACAACACAAAACACTTAGGTTCTGTCTGACATCTGTACTCAAGTAATAAGTTGTTTCAAGAATCGAAGAAGAAATAGAATTACCTTTGCTGCTGCTGCTGTTGCTCCCACCACAATCATCACCCCAGAAATTTCAGCCTTTGTTAATACTAGAAGTAGGAGTAGTAGTAAAAGGAGTGGTAGTAGTAGTAGTAGTAGTAGTAGTAGTAGTGGTAGTGGTAGTGGTAGTGGTAGTAGTAGTATTAATAATAGAGTTCTCATTTTTCAAAATTGAAAACCAAATTACATTTTGACACTTATTGAGGGATGGCTTTACAATAGAATTAATAAATTTTAAATGTGCTGAAATAAAACTCTCCTCTCCCATAACATATTGAATGAACAAACAATAGAGCTGAAGATTTCTGTCTTCTGGGTTGTTGCGCTGTGTAGTCTGGTCGATGTTAACCAACGTTTCAGAGGTCATACTGCCTCCGTCATCAGGGTGAGGGCCGCTGTGAAAACCTCAAATCTTACAAACAATAGAGCTAATAGGAACAAGATAATTTCTAAAAAACATTAAATTATATAATTTAATAGGATAAAATTATTGTCTCTGCCAACATCTCATTGAAAGAAGGCACTAAGAAGGTTAGGACATAGATATAAGGTTAATATTAAATTGAATCTTCAGAAGGCCGAAACATATTGTTCTAGTGAATGGACTTTGAATATAAGTGATGAACAAGGAAAATCAAGAATCACCATGACACACAGGGATGCTACACTAAAGACTAAAGACTTGTAGTAATTATGAATTTTGTGATTCCAAAATGAGTATTATACAGATGTAAACATTTATTTTGGAAATTAAAATTTTGTTATCATAATTTTTTTAAGATTTCCTTCTGTTGTTATACACACTTTTTAATAACTTCCCAACATATTATTATTATTATTATCCCATCTCTTCACCACTTTATGGGGTATGTACTTCTTTGTACGCGAGACAGACCTTGTCTTTAAGGTACAAAGGGCAGCAGCTATTTCCGGGATACATATTGTTTTTAGCAAGTATTATATAATTTTATTTTATGAAAGCGTCTTTCGGATGATGTATGAAGTTCCCAAAATGGCGGTCTTCTACAGTTCCCTCATGTCGTGTTCATCCGGGATGTTGGCCAAATATTTTCTGAGCGACCTGGAGACAGTTCCTGTTGCTCCTATAACTATTGGGATTACTTTTGATTATTATTATTATCCCATCTATTCACCACGTTATGGGGTATGTACTTCCATGTACCCGAGACAGACCTTGTCCCTAAGGTACATAGGGCAGCAGCTATTTCCGGGATACATATTGTTTTTAGCAAGTGCCACATGTATTATGTAATTTTATTTTATGAAAGCGTCTTTTGGATGATGTTTGAAGTTCCCAAAATGGCGGTCTTCTGCAATTCTCTGATGTCTTGTTCGCCCGGGATGTTGGCCAAATATTTTCTGAGCGACCTGGAGGCAGTTCCTGTTGCCCCTATAACTATTGGGATTACTTTTGCTTGAACTTTCCACATTCTCTGTATTTCTATGAGAAGATCCTTGTATTTCAAGATCTTCTCTGCTTCCGTCTTAATAACATTCCTGTCAGTCGGTATTTCTATGTCAATTAAGAGGCAAGTTCCGTTTTTGTTTCTGATTATAATATCTGGTTTATTATTTGTGATGGTTCTATCTGTTCTGATTTGTTGGTTCCACAAAATAGTTATTTGGCTATATTGACTTGTCTCCACTGTCTTCGGGATGTTTATATACCAGTTCTTCTCTTCTAGCTTTACCCCAGTGTTCCTGCATATGTTAAAAAGTAACTGAGTACAGACACGATCATGTCGTTGTATATACTGCTCTTTTGCCAACACGGGGCATCCGGACACAACGTGATCTGTCATCTCATCAAATTGCCGATATAGTCTGCATTTGCTGTCTGTATCTGTTTTCAGTATTTTTGTTGCATAATATTGTGTGTTTAGTGCCTGATCTTGTGCTGCTATAATCTGATTTTCAGTTTCCCCTTTCATATCTCCTCTTGTTAGCCATAGAAACGTGTCTTCTTTGCTTATAAGTTGTCTGTCCAAACTTCGGAGATACTGTCCATTTTATTTTGTTCTCCCATTTTTTCTTTATACTTTCTTGAATCAATGTCTTAATTTGTTTTCCTTCATTTGTGTCATTGATTTCATCTTCAGAATTTAGTTCTTCTTTGATTTTCAATTCTGTCTTAGTTATTGAGTTCATTATTGCTTGAGACCTGTCGTGTAATTTTATAATATTAATATATGGATCCTTCTGATGATTTATGTGCAAATACTCTGCAATATTAACTATTTCACTTTTGTATGCTGCTTCAATTTGTGCCAGACCTCTTCCCCCTTCCTTCCTCTTTACGTAAATTCTGTCTGCGTCTGCCTTCGGGTGATGCATCCCATAAATTGTCAACAGTTTCCTAGTTTTTCTGTCAATTTTCTTCAGTTCTTCCAGTCTCTAGTTAATTATTCCAAAACTGTACCGCAGTACTGGAACTGCTAATACATTTATGGCAGTGATTTTGTTTCTGGCATTCAGTTCAGATTTCAGTATCATCCTTAATCTTCCATTATATTCCTTCTTCAGTTTATCTTTCATTTGTAGATGTTGTATGCCATCTCCTTCCTCAATTCCTAAGTATTTGTATGTTTTTACTTGTTCAATTTATATTTCTGTGTCCATATCAATTAACAGATTTTCTGATTCAGCCAATTTTCCTTTTTTATACACAACTTTGCACATTTGTCCAGTCCAAATTTCATTCCAATATCCTTACTGAATGTCCTAACTGTATGTAGTTGTTTCTGAAGTTCAGTCTCTGATTTGCATATCAGTTTTAAGTCGTCCATGTAGATCAGGTGTGAGACTTTTGTTTTAGTCTCATGTCCTTCATATCCTATATTCATTCGGTTGAGCTCTGCTGTAAGAGGGATTAAACTAATACAAAATAATAATGGTGAGAGTGAATCACCTTGAAATATTCCACAATTTACTCTGATATCTGTTGTTTCGGTTATTTTACCTCCCATAATTAGTTTCATACTAATTTTCCAGCTATTCATAGCTTTCATAGTGAAAGATATTATCTTTTCATTAACTCCAATTAGTTCTAAAGATTTAAGTATCCAACTGTGAGGAACGCTGTCGAATGCCTTTTTGTAGTCAATCCAGGCCATGCACGAGTTGTTGTTGTTGTTGTTATTATTATTATTTGTGTGATTTGCAGATTCATCACAACAGTCGACCATTATATTGTGTGGATGCCAAGGATTGTGGTGTTGCCAATTGGATGCGCTATGTCAATTGTGCTCGGCATGCAGAAGAGCTAAATTTAATGGCATTTCAATATAAAGGTGAAATTTACTATCGAACATTCCAACACATACCTGCGCATGTTGAGCTGCTTGTGTGGTATGGTGATGAGTATGGTCGACTACTGGGTATTGATGTTAAGAATTTTCACAAACCTCAACAGAAACAGTGCCATAGTGAGTAATATTACAACTGAATTATTCTTCTAAAAAGTATGTTGCATTTATTTCTGTTATTCCATACATTTCTTTGACTTCAGTCATGCACTCTATGTCTGAAAGATTTAATGTAGGTTTAACATTCTGAATCTTTACAATCACGGGGAAGCCTGTGAAAATGCATAGACTATTTTTTTAAGTAAGGAAATGAGTTAGCTTCTACTTACATTTGATTTAAAATAATTCAGTAAGTATTATATGTGTCCCTCACTATCTGTTGATTTCTACATTGTTTTTTAGCATAAATAATAATTACACCTCAAAAATTATTAATTTAAAATCTTGACTGAGCTCTGTGCAAACCATGGTACTCATTGTGACCACCACCTAACTCTGGAAGGCTAACAGAAGGTGGTACTCATTGATAGGTGTCATTTAACTATAATTTGGCAGCCACAGGAGATGTTCATTTGATAAGCTACTGATACTGTCCTTCTTTGTAGGTGTGTTCCGGTGTGTTGGATGTGGTACTACATATTCTAGCCCATTGTATTTGGAGAATCATAAGATTTATTGTCGTGGACTAAAGGGTATCAGGTTAACACAAAGTGGCAGAGAGTTTGGTGTTAAAAGCATTCAAAGCAACAGTATTCATACTAAGGTACATTGTGGTCATGACAGTAATCGACCAACCAGCATAAACTATGTTAAACCAGTGAATTTAAGCATTAAAGGTGATATGTGTGACAAGGATTCACACATGGATGACAAACCTTATGTATGTGAGGAGTGTGGTCACAAGTTTGCTCGAAGAGGTACTTTAAAAACACATATGAGAAGTCACACGGGAGAGAAGCCGTTTGAATGTGAGGAGTGTGGTCACAAGTTTACTCAAAGAGGTCATTTAAAAACACATATGAGAAGTCACACGGGAGAGAAGCCGTTTGAATGTGAGGAGTGTGGTCACAAGTTTACTCAAAGAGGTCATTTAAAAACACATATGAGAAGTCACACGGGAGAGAAGCCGTTTGAATGTGAGGAGTGTGGTCTCAAGTTTACTGAAGGAGGTACTTTAAAAAGACATATGAGAAGTCACACGGGAGAGAAGCCGTTTGAATGTGAGGAGTGTGGTAACAAGTTTGCTCGAAGAGGTTATTTAAACATACATATGAGAAGTCACACGGGAGAAAAGCCGTTTGAATGTGAGGAGTGAGGTCACAAGTTTGCTCATAGATCTCTTTTAATTAGACATGAGAAGTCACACAGGAGAGAAGCCGTTTGAATGTGAGGTGTGTGGTCACAAGTTTGCTCATAGATCTCATTTAAATGCACATGTGACAATCCACACTTGAGTGAAGCCATATGAATGTGAGGAGTGTGGTCACAAGTTTTTAGAACATGGGATTTGAAATTCCACACAAGAACTCACAAGGGAGAGAAGACGTATGAATGTGAGGCATGCAGTCACAAGTTTGCTCAATGATCTGTTTAATACAAACATGGAATCACACACAAGAAGATATGCAAATAGAAGAATAGTTTTCAAAAATTTCTCTCAGATATCTGTTATGAATATACAGCATAATAATGCTTATTGGAGAAAAGATTGTGTAAGAAGCATTATAACAAGTGTTTACATATTGAATCGAATATGACAGAAAAGAAATCACACCAAGATTGAAGTTATTGACTGTCACAAAATCATCATCCACTTGGAACAATATAAGTACTGCATAATATGAAGACAATTTAAGAGTTATTGGTTATTATTGGGTGTATATTGATGTTATTGTTTGTAAAATTCTCTCTCACCATTGTTTGCTCATCACTGAAAATCTTTGAAGTTTAGAAATTTATTACTTCATATCCATTCTTCTCATTGGTTATTTTTATTATAAGTGAAGGGAATTGGGGTTTTAGGAAATATAATTGTAATGCTCAATACAATGTATAGATGAAATAGTAGAGTGTGCTTCATTTAATAAAAATTCTCCTTTGCATTCAAGACTTTCATATTCCTGGAAGTTTGTGCATGTGATACATAAGAATTATTTGATAGAATAGCTAGTGCTCTCTTACTTTTCCATTTGTATAGAGCATTACTTTTGTGATACCAACAAAAAATTACTCCTGTTAGTGGATCTCTGCCTTGGACATTTTTGATATTTTGAAAAATTTGAAATTTTTCTTCAAAATTCTCCCCACACGATCAATGCGAGAACCGGTCTTTGCCGCACACTGTCTGATGGATGCGGTCTCTGACGTACACGGTCTCTGCCCGATCCTTTCCCTGTATCACCTGATTACTGCAAGGCCATCTCTGCAAAGACCTGGTTGAGCAGAGGCACAGACCGAATCAAGCAGAGACAGTGTGAAACAGAGAGTGTCGAGCAGACCGGGTGCTTCACAGAAAGTGACCAGCAAAGAGCAGGTAAGGCAGAGACTGAGTAAAGCAGATACCAGGTGACGCACACACCGTATCAAGCAGGGACCGGTGAGGCACAGACAGAGTCTTGGTGAGAACGGGTGAAGCACAGACCGTGTAAAGCAGATACCGGTTGAAGCACAGACCAAGTCCAGCTGAGACTGGTTGAAGTAGACAGAGTGGCAGAGACTGGGTCCGGCAGAGACCAGATCTGATTTTTCAAAATTTTCTAAAAAAAAATGCAGCAAATTTAAAAGCGCAAAAAAACCCAAAAAAATTTCGAAAAATTCTAAAAAACAGAATTTGAAATATTTAAAAAAATTGAGTTTTGTAAGCTTTTTGGACATTTTCGTACATTATTTGATTTTTCGAAAAAATTGAATTTTTTCAAAATTCTCCCCAACCGATTGCTGCCAGAACTAGAATCTGGATGACAATGTCTCTAAATGACCCGGCCTCTGCCGAACTCTGTCTCTGTACGAATCGTTCATGCTGTGCCCCGACTTCTGACAAGCCGCCTCTGCAAAGACCTAGTTCGATAGACGGTCAGGCGCAGAACGAGTCATACAGGGAACGTGTGAGGGAGAGACCGAGTCAAGCACAGACCGCATCAGGCAGAACACCTGTGCACAGGCCGGGTCCGCAGAGGTTGGGTGAAGCACATACACTGTCAGCAGAGCCGGGAGAAGCACAGGGGTAATGTGGTTGAAACTGTGTGAGGCTAATACAGTCCGGAAGAGACCGGGTTCAAGGAGAGAACAGTTCTGTTGTGGATGGTGTATGTAAAGCTTAGAAAAAAATTTCGAATTTTTCCAAATTTTCGAAAAATCAAAAACCATGTAAATTGTCTGAAGAGCGCACAAAACGCAAATTTTTATAGTTTTGTGCGCCATTTGGAAGATTTGCGGCATTTTTTGTTGGTTTTTTTAATTCTATCCACCTGGTTACTGTCAGAGCCGGTGTCTGACTGGGCCTGTCTCTGACGAACCTTCTTACTGATGGATACGAACTCTGTAGTTCACAATCTCTGAGAGATCCGATCTTTGTATGACCAGGTCACTTACGGGCCGTCGTTTTAAAGAACGTTTCGGACAGAGACCGTGTGAGGCAAGGCCCTTGTTCGGCAGAGAACGAGTCCAGCAGAGACCAGGTGAGAGAGAGACTTATTAAGGCAGAGAGCTCGTGAGGCCGTGATCGAGTCATGCGGAGACCTGGTGTGGCAGAAATGAGTTCTAGCAGAGAGCTGTTCTGGTGATGTTCGGTTGGGGCGAATTTTGAGAATTTTTCAAAATTTTCAAAAGATCAAAAATTGCTGGAATTTGTCTAAGAACCAAGTAAAACAAAAAAATTTAAGTTATAATTTTTCAAATGTTTTAGTTTTGTGCGCCATTTTATAATGTGTAGAGAAGCTGACCATCAGCCCAAATAAAAGAGAAAATACAATAAAGAAAGACAAAGAAGAAATGAGGTAAAAAATATTCTTACAAAAGTAAGGGCCTCTAGACAGCAAGATGAAGGTGAACTTGAATATTTCATCTGCATAGTAAATGTTCTTGCAAGAGGATGTATTTTACTTTTACAGACATGTGTGAAATCCTAACTTTCTGCTGCTGGATTGCCATGAACCACACACTGGTGAGAGCATTGTGGCTGAGTTTTCTACTCATCAGAGTAATAGACTACTTATTCCAGGTGGCTGTATCTCAAAACTCCAGCACCTTGATGTTAGTTTGAAGAGCATGTTCCATGTAAGTAAGTCTGTGACGTAACAGCTCCAGAGAGCCAAAGCTGACTAGCTTGACTGCTGGCCTCACGTTCACATGCCTAAGCAGAGGCAAACGATCATCCAACCAGATATAGAGTGACGTGTGGTCAGCATGACGAATCCCCAGCCATTGCTATATTTCCTGACTGGATTACGCTACGTATTGTAGCTCCCCAATTTCCTCACGATGCTGGGTTGGCACCGGTCCCATACACTGGTCGAAAGCTCATGAGAAAATTTCTTTTCCCCCCGAGACTCGATCCAGTGCACATTCTGTATCGCCGGTCAGAAGAATGATGCCTCAGACTACGCGGGACATGTAAGTAAGTACATACTGGTAATTAGCAACTAGCAACAGTGTTTGTGTTAACAGTTCATGACTCAGAATTATGACTTTATATATTCAGAAATCATTCTTTTTACCTCTGTGTTTATCCCATTTGCAGCCACATATTCAGTAAAATATATATGTATTTTTGCATGTGGTACGTATAAGACTTTAATGTCTTATTGAATGTGTAGAGGTAAACCAGAACAGTATATCAGGAGGAAATTCTGATGTTGGTGAAAAATTAATGTCAATTTTGAAATTCTGCTTCTGATAATTAGTATGTCTGTGTAATCATACTATGTTTCAAAAGCGGAAAATTACCACAGGTCTAATATCAGTTGAGTGAATAAATGAAGCACAAACAAGAAATATAATGTTTAATGTGAAAGGTGCCAATTAATGGTTTGTGAAATAATCCTGTCAGCCTAAATTTCAAATCCAGCTGTGAGGACATGAATCATGTCTTTGCTGACAATCAGAACAACACACATATTTTTATTTTGTTTTTCATATCACATATTTAGTTGAGTTAAAAATGTCCTACATTTTTTTAAATCTCTTATTAAGATGAAATAATACCAATGTTTCCACATATTTTGCTACCGTGTGTCATGTTCCATTGATAAATATGATGTATCGTTGTTCATAAAATTGATGCATAATAAAAATATTGATCTCATTTAACATTATTTGAAACACTTTCTAAAATGGTGTATATTTAACATCATCATCTTCCTAAGATATGCCAACTTTATGTGGGTTGTCTGTTAGCAACATACAAGGAAAAGAAGTTGTTTGTACTGTTTATCTTCATTGAGACCAGTAGTTATGGCTATATGCTAAGTTGTACCCATACTGTTAATTACCTCTGTTAACAAAATGTGCAATAAACGAACAAGAAGATCAGTGAGGCATGCAAAAAATTTATTTTAAAACTCTTTGTACTGTAAAGATACATACACTTTTCTGCTTTTGTTCCATACAAAAAAACAAGTCTTTGAAATGCCATGTTTTGTGATACAGTATGCCAATTTTTTGTGTCAATGTCTTGTCTTGTGGGTCATGTTACTGCCTTTGGGATAGTAATGGGCATCAGCTTCTAGAATTAATTTATGTAAAGGACTGTGGATTCCTCCAGAGGCAATAAAATGAATTGTATGTGTTAATTTATTCCTTTATGCTAAGATACACATATATTAATTTATAAATTTTACTATTAACAATACATGAAATGAATGTGAATTCTGTATTTGCTCTCGTCAGGCATCTATACAGAAGCAGTGGTCTATGTTCAACTCTCATTCAAGTGAGGTGTGGGATGCCACTAGAAACAAACTGCAGCTTCCAAGTCGCAAAGAAATTGTGGACTGGGTGACCACGGCATACTGCAGTTTGCAGGCTGCTGAACAGGTATGCACCTCAATGCATTGTTCAGTTCAAAATCATATACATCTCAAAACTTTTCTTGAACAGACACAACTTCTACTGCGTATCTATTCCCCACATCTTGATTCTGGTGTCATGACTTTCAAAGGTTCTACCACAGCCACCACGATCTCGTATGTTTAGTTCTTAGACACTTGTTTCATTTTACACCTTGTTCATATCTTGTGAAGTGATGGATGCAGTCATCAAAATACTTGATTTTCTTAAGTTTCTTCATACTTTGTTGTCAGCTATTTAATTTATATTAAATAAAATAAAGGCTAAAACATAAGAGAATTAACTAATCATGAGAAATTCATAAAATCTTTTATTTTGTTGTGGTTGTTAATTTGATATTCTAGCAGGTTAGTAAGAATTTAGAATCTATATAGAATGTATTTTATACATAGTTCTTTGTCAACATGAGGCTTATGTTTGTAGCCATGAAGCAACATGGCACAGTTTGTGAACAACATTAATGGTGATCAAGTTTGAATTGTTGTCATACAAGTGATTTTTAGGTGTGTTTGTAACCCTGTTGAGTGCCTGTTGAAGTAACTTTGTCCGTCCATACATATGAAATAGCTCCAGAATGGATAAACTGGTTTTGAAAAAATTTGATATTGAAGCATTTTACAAAAAAATTGTCAGGCCTTTTCAATTTTCGTGTAGATTGGGCAATTTTAATGACCACTTTACTTTTCTGAGCTTATCTCTATATGTTTATAGATGACATTTACCTTGGTTTGTTATAGGAAATTCTCTGTGATGCTGTCATGACCTAAGCAGACACCTTCCCCACAAAATAGCCAATTAAGAATGAAATTCTGGTGAATGCAGCAAATTTTTATGATGTGCATACAGAATTTGTTGCATGATGTGAATATCATTAAAGATTAAAGATAAGTATTCCACTGGTTTGCAGCATGACAGTAATGTCACACTGTGATGTGGATTAAAAGTAATGTGATTCATATGGTTTATGACAAATGAGTTCTTAATTTTGATCTAATGAAAAACTGAAAGCTTGAGACTAAGTCCCGTGTCCACTTTTGCTGACTAATAGGTCCAAGAAATTTATAAAACCCCTGTTTTTAAAGTGGCTGATATGAATGATAGTGGCCGAATTTTGGACCCTTCTGCACATCTACTGTCACATGCTCTTGTGATTTAGTCAGTGTGAGTGGTTTGTGTATGAAGTATTCAGTTTATTCAAGTGTGAAGTAGACTCCATTTGTACACATATTACTTTCTGTGCCATCCATCTTTGTTTGTATAGGTCAGTTTAGATAACTGCCAACATTGAAAATCTATACAATCAATTGAGAGACAGATTTTCCAAAGGTTGTGTAAGAAAACAGTGAGAGATGATTTATTTTGTTCTTTTAGGAAACTGTACGTAGAAGTTTTCTGGTCACTGGGCTTACAGCGGGTGCTAATAGGAGTGAAGATCACTTCATTGAGAATCTGTCAATGATTCCAAGAGCCAATAACTGTGTTTAGTTCTCAGCAGAGCAGTGTCTGGTAAGTTTCATATGTCGTGTAGAAGTGACATGCAAAAGTACTGTATTTATATGTAATGACATTCAGTGAACCCAAATTTTTATCATATTTTCCTAAAATTATAAGGACACATATATTTATATTGTCAAATGAAAATGCTGTAGACTGGAACATGATCATTTCCTTTTGAGCTCACCATGTCATTTCCAAGGCTGTGGAGTCAGAGTCAGAAGCAATTTTAGGTGGAGATGGAGTCGGTAAAAATGTACTGACTCCGACCTTGACGTAAAATCTTAAGAACACTTTCGCTACCGTGTGGGCCGCCAGCAGACTCACGCTTAGGGAGATTTAACGACACGTTGAGCCACATGGTGTGGGAATAATGCCTTGTAACTTTGGCTCTAGAACCTTAAGAATACAAACAGTCTACGAAACAAGATTTCTGCAATAACCATTAGACATATACAGTCAAACCTCGGTTCACGAACTTAATTCGTTTCTGAAGGTCGTTCGTAAACCGAAACCATTTTCCAAATAGGAATTAATGTAAAATGGATTACTCTGTTCCTGGACCCCACATGATTGCTTATTTAAAATTTTACAACAGTACTTTGTGCACAAGTTCTTAACACAAAATCAATGGAAACCATTAAATCTATCACAAAAAGATAAACACAACACTAAGCAGATCAAATATAGACAAAAACTTAATTTAGTTTTACCGTACCTGAATGGAGGAGAGTTGATGGCGTAAGTGGAAGGTGGTGAGGAAGTGAAATGTTATTGTTTGGAAGGGGATTCTTTTTCTTTTTTCTGTCTCTTGGCACCACTCAATTCTGCATCAGACTCACTGGGCCTCTTGTCTCACTAAAAAGTTGTCCATTGTGATTTGTTTTTGTCTACGTTTTAAAATGTTTATAAAGTGACACATGGCATTATCATTGAAAATGTTTATGCTGCGGCTTGCTACTGCTTTATCGTGGTGATATCGTTCCACGAAACTTTGCACCTCACCCCATTTTACAGAAATTTCACGGATCAAATAAGTAGCAAGATCAGAGACATGAACACCATTTTCATGTTTGGCTATGATTTCTTTCTTGATATCTATCATGATATTGGTATTTTTTCTTTTCACTTTGCTGCTATCATTGTCTTTCTTTGGCCCCATGCTGGATCATTCTTCTACGAATACTGCCGATGCTGATACTCCCAGCTTATCGCTCCACGATGTTGACGGCTTGCATGTTCGTAACTCGAGATACAGTACGTCATCCGAGACGCTTTGTGTTCAGAAAATTTGTTCGTAAACTGAATTGTTCGTGATCCGAGGCGTTCGTGAACCGAGGTTTGACTGTATTTATATACTGGGATACTGGGAACGACCCGTTCTTCAAGTGTCTGAGCACTGCGGGTCCCAACTTTTTGTTGGCTTGATCTATAGACATTCGATAGGACTCCATGGACGAGGGATCGGCCCGTCGTAAGGCCTCTACCTATACAGAGGACAGCACAACAGAAAAACGCGGACAAACATCCATGGCTTGAGTGGGATTCGAAAGCACGGTCCCAGCGACCAAGCGGCACAAGGCCCATGCCTCAGACCGCACGGCCACTGCGGACCCCGTATATTTAAATATAGGTGGTGATGAAATATCTTGTGGTACCATTTACCATTTTAGTAGGTTTACCATTATTAATACATATTGAGCTTTTATGAAAGAGAAGGAGTCGGAGTTGGAGTCAGAGTCGGAGATTTTAGTACCGACTCCACAGCCCTGGTCATTTCATTGGAACACTATATATCAGTGCAGCAGGCACAGTGTTAAATAAACTAGTTAAGAAACAAACAAAATTATCTCTGTTGAAATTCTTTGTTTTTTCTGTAACTATAACATTCTCTATATTGTGTATTAATTTTCTGAGGAAATTCAACAGACATCAAAAAAGTATTTTATATTCAAAAGAGGATCATTAGAATAATGGCAGGCACTAAAAGGAGAGCCTCTTGTAGGGAATTATTTAAGAAGTTTAATATTCTTCCACTACCCAGTGAATTCTTGCTGTCACTATTAACATTTGTAGTGGATAACATGGAAAAATGTCAAACAAATTCAGATATCCACAATGTAAGAATAAGATGCAGATACAACCTTCATATGCCAAATTCTAACCTCAGTAAATATCAAAAAGGAGTTTCCTATACTAGAATTAAGTTAGCCAATAATCTTCCACCTACTATCAAAAGTTTAAACCATGATATAAAAATGTTTAGGCCAGCATTAAAAAGAGTATCTCCTATCACACTCCTTCTACTCAGTATAAAAATTTACATCACCCAAAAAGTCTCAACTATTATAAATACATGTAAGTAATAATGGTGATGGTTTCTCATCATAATTATTTTACTGTAACACTGTAGTTCCAAAAATCTTTCAGGTTTCATTAAGGCTTTCAATTTTCATTTAATATATATTATTTTTAATATGTAATGAAGAATAAGAAGAAAAAAATTTTCTGCAATAAATTAACATTCAGTGAAGTATACAAAATAGCAAAAAGCACATTCGGAAAATGTGTAATCCATTAAAGTACAGCATTCTTCTTTTGGCAATCATCAATCCTAATTAGGATTTCAGGTTCTTATGGTGTCAAGTATGAAGATTGTTGTCTCCTGGGTTGCAGTATCTTCTTATCTGGTAAAAGTTTATCAACATTTCAGAGGTGCTTGCTGCCTCCAACAGGGCAAATCACCCTGATGATGGAGACACCTCTGAATATAAAAATTTTGGTAGATTTCTACTAGACTGCATGGTGCTACAACCCAGAAGATAGCCATGTTCATCACTTCTAATTAGTAGCTTTTATAATTGTTTGTTATTTTCAGAATATAATTATACATATTGTTTTTAGTAGCTACCACCTACCAGTGACTGTTCATAATATTGGTTCTGTAGGTTTTCATCTTTCCTTATAATACCACATTCCTGATTTGTAGGGATATATTTTGTGATAGAGATGAAAATAAATATGTGTAGTAGGATTTGAGGTTCTCGTGGCAGCAAGTATAGATGGTTGTCTCCTGGGTTGTAGCACTGTGTAGTCTGGGTAGAGGTTTACTTGAAGACATCTAACTATATTGACATGTCATAAAACCAAAATATGCAACATCTTCATAAGAAACAACTTTATAATCTATATTCTAATTCTGATTACATTGTATATTGGACAATTTTACAAAAAATTGCTAAGCTATTTTGATCTCGCCTTTGTCTTTCAATAATTTTATGACAGTAGGTTATTCTACACAATATCTACGCAATATCTCTGAGGTATGTCTGTATGGACATCAGTATAATGGACACTTGGTAAGAACATGATGCTAATTGAGACCTTCCTATCTTGATACATATTATCTTTCTCTTGCCAACAGTAAGAGCATGGTGGTCATTGGAGTAACAGTAGCACCGTCCAATGTAGGAACATTGATATTTTGTGTAGAGAACAGTCATTAAAAGTTTTTAAATCATTATTAAGATATTATTTTAATAAAGTGGAAAATAACATCATGATAATTAGAGATGCTATAGTATAATTATGATAATTTGTGTGGCAGTGTGTTACTAACATATGAACTGCATGTTTGTTTCCTAACTCATTACAGATAATGTTTGACTAATTTTCATAAAAACTTGTTCAGCCAATATGGGAGAGCTCTTTATTTTCATACAAGAATGTTATTTTTATTTGGGTTGTCATTTGGAAGAACAAGACAGAAATTGGATACCACATGCATGCTCCATATTATTACATGTTATCAAAAAATTTGAAAATTTATGTTAGTGGATGTATTAAACATGTTGATCTCTCTGCTGACCCAAGAAAGTGAAGGAATCCATTTCTGAGCTGTAAGCTCTGTTGAGGTGAATGCATGCATAGCAGGTGACCTATAACTTAAAGCCAAGACAATGAACTAATTCAGGTATTTTAACAACTTGTGCTTACATCATGCTTGACTGAATTGTATTTCAAGCACTAAATTATATTGTAACTATAGCAACATGAAGATGGCTGTCGTGTGGGATGTGGCACTGCGTAATCTGGTGCTACCACATACAGAATTCTGGTTCCAAATGGTTGCTCAAGCATCAGTGGTGGAACCATCATTGTTTATTTCCTGAGGGTGCCACTAGCGAGGTATTCCCCGGTGATGACGAACCTCCATAGGTGGCTGCCCTCTCAGGTCATAATCCAGATCTTCCCAAGGCAAGCTGAAACGGGAACAGACTAATGGTGAAAGCCATGTTCTGGGAAGGGGGATGTAAGATTAAAGGCTACATGAGCGAGGGACCTCCTGGATTCCCTTTGTCCCTTGGGGAGTACAAAGTAATTGTGTAGTTCTTAGATGGTGGATGACAATCAGAGAGACAGACAAGGCTCATAAGGCAATGAAGTTATAGGTCTAATACCATCTGACTGTGATCGGCTTGCTTATAATAATAGTAATAACGACAACAAGAACAAGAACTCGAGAACAATGAATGTAAGCGTTAACTGAATGACATTTAACAAAAAACTAGATTATAAACAAGTACTGGTATTATGTATATGATTCTAATGAGTTTTTTATGGCTGTAGCAGTCACTAATACCTAATTAAGATTTATTAAATTTGTTATGTTACTGGAAATCACACTTATTAAATCTACATATAAATCCAATTGAAGTTAGAAAACAGAACACCAACACTGACCTTTCAATGTGAACACAAACAATTTGTTAATAAAAATATACTAATGTTTACAAAACTCATCTTTCTCAGGGTTCACAGTGGATGGTACGACCAATGTCCACTGTTGCCTCTGCACTTAACATGAGGGCATCACCCGTAGCTGTTGTCTTTATGTCTGGATCCTTGTTTTTACTGGTTTGTTGAGTACAGGTCGTTCTAAAGTATGGTCATTTCTGGGGTATTAGTGGCCTCTCGCTCAGTCTGATGATCAACCTGAAAATAACATACCTTATTAGCAACTGAGAACAAAACTTTTAAAATATGCTACATATCTTGTAGGCTCAATTTTCTCCAGTCGGGTTCAGAATGTCTGTAAAGTGTGTTTGCCAAGTCTCCATCTGGATGGTGGGCGGTATTGGTACTTTCCTTTCTCTCAGCGCCACAAAAGGGTCAGTGACATCTGCTGCTGCTAGTTTCAGTTCTTCTTTTTCCATATAAGTGTTCCTTTTATCCTTAAGAAGGATTTTGTACTGGTTCCTTGCCATCGAGTATGTCGCTAAGTCTTGGGAGAGTCCTGACAGTTTTGTTTGGTGTAAGGCTTGTAGAGTAATCCGTCTTTTTCTGTAACAGTGCGCATCGAACCATGGCTTTGCTTGGCTTTTCTTGACAGGGATTATTGCGGATTGGAGTGGCTGTTGTAACTGTTGAGTTGCTTTTGTAATACTGCTCTGTATGTCTAGTTGACTCCATTTCCTCTCTTGCATCTTTTAGGACTTGCAAATCAAACTTTCTCGATACTTTTGTAGCCCTTTTCTGATGGACTGACATTGCATTAGTCTGCTTGTCGAAGGTGGCGATGACTGGGACGTGTTTTCTGAGTGGGGCTAGGCTAGACGAGTAGTCCACTATTTGTTGTCTTACACGCATGTTGTTTCCTCTGCAGAATATGATGTCTATCGTGCTGCTTCCATTGGGTGCGGGATATGATTTTTGCTCTGCATTGCTTATTAGGCTAAAGCCTTCTTCTTTGAGAGCTTTGACTAGCAGTTTGCTCCTTTGCGTGGCCTTATCTATTCGGCAGTTGAAATCTCCTGCTATTATTACTGGATCTTCAGGATGAATTAGTGATGTCGCGCCATTATTGTTGCTATTATTGTTTCTACGTCTGTATGGAGTTCGAAGTACATGACTAGGATGTTTACAGTGTCTGTTTTAACTAAGGTGTAGTTATCATCGCTGTGTCTGAGGGTCACCTGGCCTAACTTAGGATCGGTGTAGCAAGATATTCCCCCGTAGGATCTTCCCTTGTTTCTCTGTTGTGCTAGAGTGTGTGTTGAGTATTTCCCTGGGAGCTCTATTGGGTCTGTAGTCATTGTCTCTGTCAGTATGTAATAGTTTTATAT
This sequence comes from Zootermopsis nevadensis, assembly GCF_977971745.1. NCBI lineage: Eukaryota > Metazoa > Arthropoda > Insecta > Blattodea > Termopsidae > Zootermopsis > Zootermopsis nevadensis. The sequence continues at coordinate 7,567,442 of NW_028259142.1, forward strand.
CTGCAATAATGATGACCATCAAGGCTGGTGAAATATTGAAATTTGCAAAGAATGTATTTTGACAATATGTGTACTCCAAAATGGAGTCTGAAATATACTACCCACTCTTTGTAAGTTTATAAATTAATTAAATCTGCTGTACCTAGTTACATATTGGTGGCATTAAAAACTCAAGCCCAATAAAAATGGAATTGAAATTCTCATCTATAAGCAGTAGATGTCAACCATTGTTTTGCTGGGATATTTTACAATATTGGAGCTATTTCCTTCACTGTTAAGTACTAATCTTTGCATCACATGGCATCTGCTTCATATATGACAGGTATGTGACTTGAATCATTCCCTAGTACTGGTTATTATTTTTTCTCATCCTCAGCCCGGTAATGTGCCACATGCATTTGGTGTTTAATGCAAAGCACCATTTTTTAAGAATTGGCAGTCTTTCATTGACGCTGCATAACCTCTTCAGTTCATGCAGCAGTGAAGCTGATTTTGGAGTATTGTGTCTAACAAGACTAGTTTTAGTTAGTTTAGATGTTAGATACAGAAGGAATTCAAAGATACTATTTAAGATGTAATAAGTTCAATCAGAAGGTGACAAATTACTCATTTACGTACATACATCTGCAAATGTGAATATAGCACCAAAATCTTGGTAATGATGTTATAGGGTGATATATGTTGTTTAATTAGGACTTGACTGTTTAGTATGGGGTATTGTGCACGTTTTTAGATATTTCTCATACATCAAATACATACTCTTGTAAACATTAGTGAAATTTTATCTTCATGTTGCTTCTGTTGTCAGAGTAACAAACCAACCAAATTCTTGCATTTTGGTAAAATAATCATTGTATAACAATATTTCATAATGTGTAGGTATGTTTATTAGCTACTGCATTCCGCTGAATTTAACTTGTATTTGCAGTGGTCATCTGGGATAATTTTATTGTTTCAGCTGTACACTGGCCCAGTGCCCACAGTATCGATTTTCCGTAGGTTCATAGGCAGCAAAAGAGTATTAAGTGATTTATATTTTGCTAAAGCGCCTACATGGCACATAGAGGGACAGCTTTACTCCTTTTTTCTTTAAGCGATGTATAAATTATTTTAGCGCTGAACGCTGTATAACCTGCAACAAGCAAATAGGCAAAGGCTGTAATACACATGTATTACGGTATTAGGTGTTCTCTGGTCATACCCTCCAAACACGTAAGATACCTGCACTGGTAACGACGTTTACATCTTATATGTTGGGCACATTGTAGACCGGAAAAAAAACATAAAAGCTTCAGATTTGAAATTCAGTCTGTGTGAGGTACATGTTTTGAGCATATTGTGTGTATTACAGACGAATTTGAAATCTGCGGATCGAAATATAGTGTAGTCAAGTATTCTCATTATTTTTCAATTGTATCTATACATCCTTCTACCGAATCGCAGTTTGTTTTCGCGAATGAATTAAAGAACTGTGTTAGAATGGACGATGCAAGAAGCAAAAGTCCGATTCCGCTGTGGCAGGAGTGTCCTGACGTCTCCGATTTAAGGTTTGCTCTTTGTGGTATTTAAGTTAGTTTAAACGAATCTGTATAGTTGAAGGTTTCAGCAATTTCACATTTAAACGGTTTCTTATGAAGGCATCCTGAATTTAATAATTGCTGAACAGTTGTCATAGGAAGTTGAGGTTATATTAAGCCGAGCAAAACTAATTAATGTAAAACTTTTCTGTGAAGTGAAAAGTGAGGATCAATATATCATGTTGATTTAAAGTTTTTTAAACATCTTAGGAATTTTTGAAGCAAGCCTTCCTGCTGACACAGTTAACAGGAACAAGCTAATGGAAATTTTAAAGGCATGTAACATACCCAGTCAACTTATTGTAGCAATTTATAAAAAAAATCAACCTCATTGCAATAAAAATGAAATCTGATCTCTCAGAATGGGAATTGTTAAGATTAACCTTTCAGATGGCTGGTAATTTCATGTGGTGCTCAGTTAAACATAGAATATGGTGTGAGTATGCAGTAACATTGTTTGCAGTGCTGATAGAAGTTTTGTTTAATTCTTTTTGTGACAGGGCTGAAAGCAATGATTCTTGTGGTCTGTGGAGATGATTCAGTATGTTAAATTGAAGTATGTTTCATAGCTTAAATGGAAGTTTTAAAAAATATATGCTGCTTCTTTCAGTGCCATGCAGAATGAAAATATTTTAAGCTTTATTTCATATTGCATGAATCCTTTGTTTCAACAATTGTGACTATAGTGCAAAGCTGATTTAATTTTTCATAATTTTTTTCTTGTAATTTTTAAGAGGGTAAGTAATTTCAGTTTATGAAACTTTGATAATGACACTTATTTTCTTTTAATTAGCAAGATGAGCCTGAATGTATCCAAGAAAACAGCTTCTACTTCATTTAATGTAAGCTTATCGAAGACTCTAACAAGCTCAATGTGACAGGGAAATGCATTGCAACACAGGAAACACCTGGTAAAATACCTAAGAAAATGCCAGGTAAAGTGTATTTTTAATATGTTCATAACTTGTAACATATATGTTTAATTAGGACCAGAAATTTATTTACTTCTCTGTCCAAATCTGCTATTTCCTTGGCAATAGTAATCTTTTCTTCATTCTCTGGGTTACTGAGTTTCTAATTGATATCAAAATAATCTCTTTATGCACTACCTTCTAGTCAAGTTACCATACTCTTACAAGGAAATCTGGTCAGTTGATACCCACCAGTTTTGGCTCCTGCTTTTCAGTATTGCTCTGGCCCCTCCTGTGACTTCTTGGCCAACATATTAGTTGATACTTTACAATTTCTTTGAAAAACACAGTTTTATTTTCCTCTTGCTTTACTGTTATTTCAGAAGGCATACCTGCATTGCCTGCCATAACTCAGTTTGTAGCAGTTGTTTGGCTATGATGCAGGCAACTCAGGTTTGATTCTGCGTCAGGCTTTTACAATCATGAAGTCTACAGTGGCTTTGGGGACTCAAATTTAATTTATTTTCTTATGTGTTTGCAAATTTTCCTTCTCTGTTCTTTCATTAAAATTCAAGAATGAGAGGTGTACACTTGGTTTCTGAGTGTGAAAGGTCGAAAATACACCAGTATTTTATAACAGTGAAGCTCTATATGATGCATTGTGAGAATAGTATCAAGCATGTTAGACTAGGATGACTTGATTCTGGATGGTGATTATTTCAAATGCAACAGAAACACAAACATTTGTGACATCACAAACATCAAACAAATGCTTGCCTACTTGTTGCATTTGCATTTTCAGATTGTTACTTCAAACTTCACATAATGCTATTGATTTGGCAGCATACTATGCAGACCTTGTAATTATGGAAACAGGTGCTTGTGTTTGGTTTTGTATGAGTGTGTTCCTTTTTTTAGTCTTTTTTATTAGATAGTTCATAAATAACTGCAATGAGAACCTGGCAATCCTGAAACACTGCAATATAGTTTTTAACTTGTCTATAAAAATACTCTGCAAGGCTGACATTGTGGTGTACATTTTAGCAGTATTATTTCATTGAACAAGCAGACATAATTTTCTTCAACCAACTACTTGTCAGAATTAGTCTGTTGTCCCCAGGAATCAAAAATTTGCAGAAATTTATGCATCTCCTCATATGTATTTGTTGTTTTTTTCAGCTTTTTTGATTTTATTATAGTTACAGAGAGTTTAGAAATTTCTGTGATAAATGCTTTAATTTATTTTACAGATGCGAGAATTAAATACACTGCTTTTGCATAAGAATATGAAAGCTAGCAGTTAGATTGATAATCAGATATTCTGAAAAGGTGTTACTATGTAATAACTGAATTATGGACATAACATATTGAGGAATGAACTGCACTCTCATTCACAAATATGAATGAAGAAAAAAAAATACAAAGGGATAAAAAATAAATGACAATTTATCAAATCTAAAACTTCTTGACGATGGTGAAGAGTCAATTGAATAAAAATTTACTTGGATATTATCCATCGTCTAGTAATAAAACGTTTATGACTTCCAAAACAATTATAGATGTGATGATTCGAAGGATATTTCGTGGGGAATCTGACCCTGGTCACCTGTACTATAGGTAAGCACACTTCCAACTGAGCTATTGCAGACAACACAAGTGTACATCCTTTTGTGAGACTTATCAGGCAAAAGTAAAGATCGTGGAAAATAACATTTTGTATTAGAGAGACTCAGTTGATGGCTGACACAATATTTTGGTGATAAAGTCAGAGGAGGGTCCATTGCCATCATGGAATATCTTGGGCAAAACTATGAGGTAAGGTCTGTGCTAACAAGGGATGTCCTGCAAGTAGTGGCCAAAGGGTTAATAGTGGTATGACAAATATGCTGTTGATTGGTGTGTGTTATTTACAAATTGGCAAGCCAGTTTATTGGCTGTGGGTTTTTGTGTGGCCGATAAAAGGCGATTCCTGTAAGATTCATAATAGATGACAAATTAAAATAAATATTAAATGTGTCAGTGAAATGTTTACTTGATGTCTTTTCATATTTTATTTATTTGAGAGTCTGTAGTTTATGTGTACATTATTGTTAAATAGTATTTTAACCATTTTCTGTATTTTAACAGGTGCTTGTTTATATTCAACAACATCATCATCAGGCAAAAGATCCAAGACTCTGATCGGTGGTGATCGATTTATTCCTGTTAGAAATGCAACCAATTTTGAACTTGCACATTATAAGGTAATAAATATGTTGGTGTTTATGAAACATGCAGGTTGTAATGGTTGTGGGCCGTGAGAGATTACATCATGATATGTGAAATGTTTGAGAACTGTGTTGAGTCACTAAACACGTGATGTTTGCTGGTATTTCTGTAGTATATAGGCACTGTTTAAAATGTTGTCTTGTAGGTGGTACAAGCAATTTTGAGGAATGTGCCATGACGCATTGCTTTGAGAAGTGGTTAACTACCTACGAAAGTTACGTTCATTATTCATGTCAGTGTGTGTCAGAATAACAAAGAAAAATTGGGTTCAAGCTTGGGGAGTGGGGGGAGATCAAAATTTGCCTGTGGAGAGTTAACTGTTATTTTATATTTATAATGTAATTTTAACTAAATTGAATTTATATGAAGTTGATGTGATTTCTTGTCAGGTGACCCAGGAACAACAACCAGATGATGAATTGATAAGCCCTTCACAGAAAGGATATCAGCGCTTCATGTCAGAGTATCTGTTTGGTGGAGATGTTAGAAATATGAGGCTTCTATCATACAAGAACAAAGCACCAGGAAGGCCTGATGTAAGTTTTCTGTTTCACTGTAGTACAACAGGTAATTCGTAGGTGTTTGCCTCACCACAACGATTGTTACTCTTACTGCTTGCTAATTAAGAGAATTAGTGATATGATGTGGAAGATCAGCACATACAGTAAAACCCAAAGTAGCATGTTGGACACTGCAAATAGAATCATTTTCAGGTGATTTGTTGCTTGTTTTATAGGGCTAGATTGCTCGTGTGTTTAGTTTTATCAGTATTTATTTTTAGATCAGTTTTTTGTTAGCCAGAGAATTTCTGCATTCATTAACAGGAATTTAGCACTTGCAAGTTAAAATTAAACAAGTTAATCTAATAATGTCTTCAAATTGAAATATTTTAGAGCTGCATTTAGAGTGTAACCAAAAGTAAAATGTGGCTTCTATCTAAAAAGTTTGGTTCACCCTATAATATAAATATTCAACTACTGTGTTTTAAAAGTAGCTGTTATTTGAACAATGTGTTCTGAAACTTAATGGGCATCTTGTAAATCACTCAAGAAATTCTGCTGTAACTACAAGTTATAATCTGATTTTAAAACTGTTTCTAAATATTTTGTTAAATGTAGTTTTTCCAAGAAATCAATTTGTCTTGATATTCTGTCAACATGTGTGACGAAAATATAAATTATTTATGCTATCTATTTTTTGTAATCAATTTGTTAAGCTTATAAATAGTTCTAAAGTTGAGTTCTGTTTGTCACTTTTTTCATGGCATTATACTATAAACTCATTTATGTACATTCAATTGCAGGGATTCTTGGATCCTCTGAACGTCACGTATTCCACGGCACGACCTTCAGGAAAGATTTTGACTTGATATACAGTGAAACCTCGATGCATCGTTTTCGGCGGGGGTGGGAAATAAAAACGATGAATGCGGGAAAGCATTAAATTTTTTAAAAAAAACAATGTTTCTCTTTCAAAGTTACTTCTTTTTACCAAAAAAGTCTTTAATGGACAACTGGTTTGTCGAAACTTTACGTTTTAGGCCAAACAGAGCCCTTTCCACGTTCAAAATGTTTTCTTCGTCACGTTCACTAATATTATGCACATAAAAGAACGACTTCACTTTTGCCAATGCAGCGTGTGCTTCGGCAAAACTCGGCAAAGTTCGGGCTCGCATTCGTCGTTTCTCCCTCTTCCTCACCGCTCCACCAACCTTCGCGGACTATAACAGGAAAAATGGAAGTACTATTACTGCCGAACTCAACGAAACGTAGCTGTAGAAGACACGATATGAACCAGAAGAATGAAAAAGTTTCGCTCGCCTTTCCTTTGTACTTATAATAAAAGCATTTGTGAAGAAATTCACACTGCACATGCCATCTGGCATCGCTGGAACGAAATATGAGTGCACCCAAATTAAAATCGTAAAATTTCTGACAATGGGCACCGCCATTCACTCCAACTATCACCCCTGCACCGCTGACCCCTCATTCCAAAACAATCTGTGCTGGTTGGGCGACATAACAGGTTATCGCTACTGTGTATTCCAAAAACATTGAGCGTCTTTCGGTATTAATTTATCTCAAAAATCAGCATTTTAAATTCTCAGAAACGATCATTGCGGGAAAATTGTGGGCCGGGACTAAGATTTTTGAACGATCGATGCGATAAAACGATAGTTCGAGGAACGATAGAAGCGGGAAAATGTAACATTATTTTATATGGGATGTATTCGGGACCGAACAAAACGGACGATCCATCCGGGAAAACGATAGTTCCGGGAACGATGGATAGAGGTTTCACTGTATTCCACAAAGTTCAGACATAATTCTTGATGCTCCTGACATTGTGGATGACTATTGTAAGTTGGTATTTATGTATCTTGTAAGAAATCAAATTTTAATGTTTTATCAGCAGATGTTTGTAACGATTAAGCTTCCAAAAGGGTCAATGGACAAGGTCGAAAAGCCCAACAATCAAAACTTAAAATTAAGGTGTAGAGTGGAACACAGGCCTCTTTCATGACACTTAATGGTTGCCTCAAAGGGAAGTTTAAAAACAATAGACTTAGAGCTGGTAAATTTTTCTTCGCTCATCTCAATTACCTTTGTAGTAATAAAGCAGACACCTAATGCTTGTAATTGGTTCATAAATATGATGGAAGCGAGACCAGAGCCTTATCTAAGAATGAACATTATTTTATTCTGAGTAATTGCAGTGGTACAGATGAAATGTGTGATTTTGGTTTTTGGGAATAAGTTGTATCGAATGTTGAAGGTGTTCCAGCCTTTCGGCAGTGTTTTCCTGAAAGGTGACATTATACACTGCAGTTATGATGCTTATTCTAATCCATTGATATTAGGTTATAATTCAAGGCCTTTTATTTCTGGTTGGAGAGAATATTTTGGAAGTCAGGTGTTTGTATTGATTTTTCTTTGTGTGTCAATTAAGGGCATTTACAGAAGATTGAAGGAGTTTCATTATTTCATGCAACTTATTTGAAGAAAACCCTTGGTGTCACTTATGGTGGTTTTAGTGGATATATTTATTTATAATATTACCATAACAAATCAGCACTTCAGTACAGTTTATTTCCAGGAACCCTAGCCAATAATCTGGTGATTTTCTCCACATAATGAACATTTGTGCGATGCAGTTTTCAATATATTGTATGCACAAACCCTGTGTAAATGACTTAATGTACAATGGACGCCACTCAAGCAATGTGTTGAATCTGGTTCACCTTACATGTTTCTGCAGTCAGAGTATATGTACATATTGTTCTGTTACGTTGTAAAAGGTCTTTTACCTCATATATATCCCCATTGTTTTTATTTTTCTCTGTATGTGTGTATTCATACAGAGAATGTCCTTCAGTGGACATAATTAGTTCTATCTGAATCTGAGATAACCCGTTAAAGTTTGAGGCTTTTCTGAAAAAGGTAATGTATTTTTACGGCTGCACAGTTTTTGGTTATGCATAATACACTGTGCCTCTTTAAAAAAATTGTTCAAATTTGAGTCATAGATTTTGTTGTAATAGTCCTTGTTATTTCAGATCTGAACCTGGTCGATTGGAGTCCGAACAACATCCTGGCAGTTGCTCTCAACACGAGTGTGTATCTGTGGAATGCTGGTACTGGTGCTACTCAGAAGTTGCTCAGTATGGAAGGGAGTGATTTTGTGTGTTCTCTGAGTGGGATGCAAGAAGGAGATTGTTTTGCTGTGGGAACAAGTATGGGAGTTATACAGGTTTGTTATGTTACCAAAAAAGTATATATTTATCCACTAACAGAATTAGTGGCATGTAAATTGTCTGCTCTTGAAAGATGTTACCTTCAAGTTAAGTGGGAAGTGTAGATGAAACACCTGTATTCTTTGATATGACTACCAATGTGACAATATTGACATTAAACATTCAAAATGAGTGGTGGCTATGGACTAGCTTAGAATAACAGTAGGTGCTTGGAGAAACTGACACTCTTTGTTTTTCTAAAAAGAGGAAATCACTGGTACCTGAGGGAAAATTAATTTAGAAGTTTTGATGCAGCTTGCAAATTATATCTTATTGAAATTCAGGTGTGACTTAGGTATGCACATAGCTTATATTCATATAAATATGGTGGTGTTATTGGTAGAAGGAACAATCAGATGGTAAAGTGTATTTTAAATAACGTGGTTGAAGAGCAGAGCACGGTTCAAAATGACAATTACGAAATGTCATGTAGCAGCTCCTCATTGAACACAGTCACAGTGTGAAGAAAACATTTGCTAGTAGTTTGTATGGATATTTATTCTTGAAAGTACTTTTATTTCTCGTAACTATTTATGTGAACAGTATTACTGTAGTATACAATAAGTTAGCACTTCGTGGGCTGTGTGAGATCAGAAGTAATTAGAAAATAACGACAGCAACAAGATGATGGGATTTGAGCCTGGTTTGTGGTTTGAAAATAATAAATAATAATGATAGTGGTAGTAATAGTAGTACAGGAATTGCAAATGTTTAGTGCCTTATGCATTCCTTTATCTGCTGTCCCATAAAAAAAATTCTGCTCTCATTTCATGACATTTGAATGAATATTTTTGGGTTCTCATTGTTTTGTAATTTTAGAATACTCAAAATGATTAATTGAATTGTTTTGCTTTTAAAGTTGTGGGATTGCAGCAACATGAAGCGAATACGTATCATGGGCGGTCACTCGGCACGTGTCAGCTCTCTGTCTTGGAATTCTTACATTCAGAGCAGTGGTTCTGCTAGTGGTCAGATCATTCACGATAATGTTCGACTTAGAGATCACAGTGTGGCTGGGTTTTCTTCTCATACACAAGAGGTGAGAAACCGTGCATAGAGAACTCCCAGAGGATGGAGCCAATAGTTTGTGCTAACTATGCAGAATCCATTGGCATGTTTACAGACAGATTCATTCCCACAACACTAAATGAAGGTCTACTACCCACCATTTAATCACCTCTGCTGACAAACTACAAACATTATGTAGGCCAGTTTTAACAGTACTCTGGTCTGCTATCCCTCCCCACCACACCAAAGGTCATGCCATAACTTACGCAGTCAACTGCAGGGACCTAAGTTTCTGTTCATGGTAGTGACATATTCGTGGCAGGAAAAGATTATAGTATTGGGAAGGAACACTGATGCTACAAATCTCGACGCCCCTTCCAGAAATCAAAAGTTCATTGTTACAGTAACACAAGATGAAGATACTTTATTCGCTTGGAGTTGCTGCAAGAAACCTTGCACTATACCTCATCTCAAGAAATTAGTAACCTCTCATACCACTTGCAGAGACAGGCCACTACATATCTAATCATGGGCTGTGACAGAGTGAACTTGTAGGCAGTTACCAGTGTTTCAGAGGAACATACTGTCTCCAACCCAAATGTTGAAGTGAGAAGTGTTGGGAAGAGGTTGGTTTATATAGGGCTAGGAAAAGGACCAGGCCATGGTGATTGTCCAGCCGGAGACCAGGAATGAAGAAGGAAGATGGAAATGGTCCATGCCTATTGAAAAGAGCCCTAAAAGGGCCACTTATAATCTCTCTCCTTACCCAACTTCTCTCTAGCTCCTTGTTTCCTATCAGCCGAGACTGTCCAGCTTCCTTGCAGTTAAAGTGAAGCTGCAAAGTCTGATTTCAGACCCCTATAAAAAGGCAATGTTTCAGATAAGTCTTACTGAAATGCTATGTCACGTTGACAAATGTGCATTTTCCCCTTCCCATCCCTCTTTAACCTCTGGTTTTAGATTAAAATATTCACATGCATGCAGTCTCTTGAGAAAACTCCCACGGTCATAACGTAATTTATATTAGATGTGTTATTGATAACTTCACTGTTTTCAGGTTTGTGGACTAAAGTGGTCTCCAGATGGCAGATACCTAGCTAGTGGTGGAAATTACAATATGCTGTACATTTGGCCAGTTGTTGCAGGACGAGCTTACTCACAACCCCAACCTTTATACTCTCTCAGGTAAGTGGATACTTGATGATATAGTTTCATATTTGCAAGATGATATTAATTCCATGAAAATAGTAAAATGCGATTGTAGACATATATTAGATCTTGAAACTGTTCTAGTATTGCAAACTTGATTGTATTTTAGTCACACATTCTTGGGCTGTCAGTCATATCAGTTGGTTAAAAATCACCAGTGTTTCAGGGACCATCTCCATGATCATTGCTCTAGACACAAAAATGATTTTCACAAGGGAATGACAAACACGTTTTCAGTTTAGTAGAATTGCACTGCAAAAATTGTGACATTCCATTCCAATATAAAGATGCTTATTTTCCTGCTGTGTCGTAATTTCCAGTGTTTGTTTGTAGTGCACATCAAGCAGCTGTGAAGACACTGGCAAGGTGCCCATGGCAGCCTAGCAGATTGGCAAGCGGTGGTGGAACAGGTGACAGATGCATTCGCTTTTGGAATTGCAATACTGGTTGTTGTTTCAACACCATCGACACCAAGTCGCAGGTAAGTCCTGGATATTTACTGTATTTAAGACCCCTTGACTGCCATGACTATAGAAAATACATAACTGCTTAGGCTGATGCACTGTTAAATTTGGTAGGTACAGTAGCACATCTATAGTTATTAAGTGAATAATTATTGTTTTATTTAAAAATCTAGGCAGCCATGTTAGTGTTGTGTCAAAAACCAGCATTTCAGAGACACTGATAATGGAGACGGAGCTAGTCTCTGAAACATTGATTTTTCACTCCACATTGACATGTCTGCTCATTTGAGAAGATTTTATAACAAATATGTAACGTGACTTGTGTTTGTCAATTTACAAACATCTCAAATGTGTGGACTGTTGCCTAACTACTGCATGATTATCTTGTTGAAGCTTGTAATAAAATGGCCATTACCTTCATATTCAACTACTGTCTTCTGTTTGTTAGACATTATTACCACTAAGGGAAGGTTTATGAATGAAAAGTCTCGTTATGTGTGTTAAACATTTTTTCATCCTCTTAGTTCATAATTGTCTTGAATTTTTAAATCTGTCAGTCATTTGTCTCCTTGGACTGGGTTATTTAGTGGATTTTGTTACTTCCTTGAATCCACTGAAATATTTATACTGTAAAAAATTTCTTACAGGTATGTGGTCTTCAGTAGTCAACTACACACAGAGAACTCATCTCAAGTCATGGTTATGCAAATAATCAACTAATTATCTGGAAATATCCATCAATGACAAAGGTAAATGATCATAATTTTAGTGAGATAAAATGTTAATAGAGAAGCGATTGAAAATGAATTGGTTATTTCTGAAAGGTTTGTATTGGGAGATGTCTACGAAAGTTCACTCAGGATATTTTCATGTATTTTAAAATTGTACATATGTAATTGGTTAGTTGGAAGATAGATTTATTTCACACTTATTTTTGAGCATCCTGTGGCTGAGATTTAATTCTTGTAGAACAGGCTCATGTTACCAGCCACTTTTGTATATTATTGTCTTCCTCTCTGACTTAGTGTTTAGCACCAAAAATGTGATGTTTCTGATGCCCAATCAGGCACCCATTAACAAATAGTTTGTAACCAAAATCTTATTCCCATGAAAACCTGAAATCTCAGAAAATGTTTTTCCAATACTGTCATGGTAAACTTTGTAATTTAGGTTTATTTTGATATTGTTCCCATCACCTTTACTCTGCCATGCTTGAGGGAATGAAAGAAGAAAATGGGGTGGTTTTCCTGGCCTCTCAATTTGGTCTCAACCCACAACTCCTATGTTTCTTCCTCTTGACCTTCCCTCTCTCTCTGTTGTGTTTCTTAACCTGTCATTCCCATCTTTATCACAGCCTCCATTGTGAACATTTACCTTTCACTCTCATGTTCAAAGCCTTCTTTGGGATTTGTCTATTATTCATTCTTAATAAACCATTGCCCATACCATCTCCTTCTGTTCTTTGTTAGTTTTTCTTCCATGGCATTTAACTTAGATTCTATTTATTTTTTTTAAAAAAATTTGATCCTATCTCTTATAGTTTATCGGTCTATGCTTCTTAAAAATTGCATCTCTGCTGCCATTAATCTAGTAGTTCAAGATTTTACTATTTAACATAAGAATTATGATCCTTAGATGCCTATTAATTTGGATTGAAACTCTTTTATTTTCATCATTGCACTGGGTGAATATTTTAAATTTGTACAGGGACCACAGACGTTAATAACTTATGTGGTCCCCGTAGAAATTTATAAAGTATTTCCATAAAATATTTTTAATCTAAATGTCAGACAGGATCTTGTCGTCCAAACAAAACACTAACACAATACGAATATCAGTACCACCTTCTGCGTGCAGAGTCAGTTTGTATTTTTACTGCAAGAGTTTATTGCTCCCATGCCAAACCCCAAAGCTGGAGAACTGGTCCTTGCATAATTTTATCAATAAAATTATAGCATTGATTAAGTTAATTAAATCAAGTCTTGAATTAATTTCAGGTTGCTGAATTAACTGGACACAGCACGGGTATTGCAACTGGCTATGTCTCCAGATGGAAGCACAGTGTTGTCTGCTGGTGCAGATGAAATTTAAGATTGTGGAAATGTTTTGCTCCTCATCCTGCCAAGAAGAAGAAAGAGATAAGAGACTCTAAGGCTGCTCCGAGCATGTTTAAGGGAATTCGATGATGAAATTTGGTCACACAAATAATAATGTATCTATTGAAATCCTGATGTTGAGTGAACAAATAATTTGTTATTGTTAACTGTCTAGTAACTTACATAAATGTTCAAGATGCGTACTTATGTGGAGTTTTATGGAGGACTGCTTGTGATTTTGGTGATATATTTATTTGTTTTATTTATACAATTTTATTAGTTTATTAAATGGTTTAAATTATTACAACAGTATTTTTTTATTTATGGCATTCAGTTTTCACCCACCTGTTCCCAGTGGTCACTTTTATGATTGTATTAATACAATCTTATTCATGGAAAATTGTATTAGTAATATTCATACTTTATATGGTGACATTCAGAAACCGTAAAATCATTACATCTCTGTTAGGAAAGGCGGATACCACTTTCCTGGAGGACAGTAATCAGGGAAGTTTGTTATTCATTATGATAATTCAAATTAATTGTATATGCAATGGACAATGTCTGACGTAATATTGGTATAATGAATGAACCATTGTTATGAACTTGTAGTGGATCAGCCTGTGCCTTGCTGGTTAATTACATATTATATATTACAACAGTGTAAGGTTTTTCTTCCAATAAAGCAACTTACAAGGCTGGTAGCCCGAGAACAATTCATTAAACTTTCCTTATTCATTTTTATGTACACTGACTGGTACAATTTTCTCCAAAAGCTGTTCTGCAATTCTAGCAGAATAATGTAGAAAAATTTATGGGCATCAGTTTAGGCTGTAGCTCAGCTTTCCTTGTGTTCAAAAATTGTTATAATGTGGAAAGGTTGAAAATTTCTCTTCTTTGAGAATGCATGAGTGATGAAGTACCTGACTTAAGATGTGTGTCAATTCTGGGCTTTTGTGAACGTGCTAATGAACATTTCCTGAGGTTTCATAACATCACAGAGTTTCGTGAACAGCTGAATAAAAAAATGTAGTTTGTTAGTCAGGACTTGCCATAAGATATTGAAATTTGTGTTTAATCTCTGAGTGAAATAAGTCAGACTGTATTCTGGTATCATTAGTACCCAATGTTATTTTTCTTTCTTGTAGGAAAGAACATGAAATAACTAAGGCAACTAGAGTACAATTTTTATCCATCATAAAGAACACAAAAAAAGGCTCTTTGTTGAATTTGGCTTCACTAATGTTAGTGCATTAGCTGTACTATTAGGTGCAAAAGCATTGCTTTATATTCATACTTTGTTCTTTGTTATATTACATTTGATTCACTTGTGTAATATCCCTCTCCTAGATATCTATTTATTTCTTCTGTGAATATGTTGTAGAGTGAGACTTTACTGGTACAAACTATGGAAGAGTACATGCTAATGAATGGCATTTGGCAAGACAACTTCAGATTTTCTCCTTGCTATACTACATCCGGACTGGCTACCCCAGTCTTTTATGTAGTGGGAACTGGGAACTCTTTCCCAAGGATTGAAGTGGCCAGTGTGTGAAGCTGTTCACTTATTTCCATTTAGTGTTCATGTGCCTTACTTCCATGTTTACACATATTCAAGGCAAGGGAACAACTTTATATTTTGCTTCTACATATTAATGTAAAGTTTTGTTTTCTTGGCGGCAGTTTTAATTATCGGTTAGGGGGGTGTATTAAGACTTGGTTTTACGTACTGAATGTAAATATTTTTATATATCACAGAGAGCTAATTTTTTTCCTTATTTTACAATTTAATACAGTGCCAGGAACCATTCTTCGAGGAAGACATAGTCATCCTAAACCCAACTGCTGAGAAATTGGATGTGATTAGCACGAGGCTGGAGGCCTGCCAGCCTCGTGTTAAAGGGTAAGGTAATAAAACAACTTCATCAACAGAAACATCGAATAATAGTAAGGACATTACAAAGAAGTCATCAGATGTGTCAAGCAGAGTCCATGATTGTAAAAAAGGAACCAGTTCATTTGTTAGTACAGAGGAAGGAAGACAGAAATCCAAATTACAAAATGAGAAATGGACAATAAACTGAATTGTATGTTCCTCTAAAACTTTGGTAAACTGTCTATAAGACTGAGTACACTGTGTATCACATGTTTGTTATAAATCAGCTTGTGAAGGGTTATTTAGAAGGAAAGATACTTGCTTCAAATTGGTTGAAGAGTTTGCTTACTGCTGGTTAGAGCTTGAGTTAAACACATGCAGTTTTACATTGTATTTTCCTGAGAAACTAAATGTTATTTTTCTTTCATTACAGGTATGACATTTTCTTTACCCACTAAGAGACAAATAGGGAGTGACACAGAAGATCCAGTATTTAAGAAGACGAAAAGGGCTTATAGTTTGGCCAGTGATCCAGAAGCCACTGATGTATTTAAATCCTTGTTCACATCCCATCAGAAAGCACATGTCTGAAAAACATGTCTGTGATTTTAGTATTTAGTTTTACCTTTATTTCATTGGTTTTGTAGATTTCCATTATGTTTTGTAGTAATAGATTTGGGATGTTTTTCTCTTGAAGTATTTTGAACAATAATGGTCTGTTTACGACATCAGAGGGTTTTTTTAGATATCTAAATTCTAAATTAAATTTCTGTGTTCATTCTATTGGCAGTTCCAAAGTAAATATACCATTAATACATTTTCTACCATTCCTAAAACAATTCTGATGTTCAAGAGTAAACTGTTTGCAAAAATTTTCAATTTGTTAGTTAGTAATGTACTATATATTTTGCAGCAGGTATTTAAAAGACTCTGTAGTTCTGTGGATTTGTTTTGTCACTCTTCTCATAGATTGGAATAAAAATACTTCTTCTCCATTCTGTCGGGATTTCGTTTGATGTAATATATGTTGAAGAAATTCAGAAGTTGGTTGTGAAATTTATTTCCAGCATATTTGTAGAGCTCAGAGTTCATTCCATCTTCCCCTGGGGTTTTACCATTTTTATTTTCTCCATTACAATTTCTAATTTTGCTTGTGTAAAATTATTTTCATTGTCATTTTCTGAGGTCAGTATTGTTTCATCATAAGTCCGATCATGCCATAGTTCCCTGTAGTAATTTAAGAATCATTCTTTAGAGCAGTATGTTATATTAACAGATTCTTTTATGCCTCTTTTCATGTAATTCAGAATTTTGAAAGCACATGTTCTTACTCTATTTAGATCTGTATCAAGGTATGAAATAAAAGTATCCCAATGCCATGTCTTTGTTGAGCTTCTTTTCTTGCAGTAACTTTTAATCTTATATATTCTATGCAGTCTTCTGATTTTTGTGTGTTTAACCATCCGTTATATGCCAATTTTTCTTCAATATTATTATTTGATTTCTTCATCCCATTTATGTAGTCTCTTTTTAGAATGCATTTTCTATATTTGCCTAAACTTTCATAAGCAGCATTCCATCATTGCTTATAAGAATATTTCCAATTTGTGTGTTGATTGTTTTCTGATACAACCATTTTATGCTGTGATCATTTAATAATTTAACTTTATAAAAGAATTCTTTCTTTCATTTTTTTTATTTTTCTGATCGAATATCATTTAGGTGGGAATCTAAGCTTAGCCTTGCCTAAATAATGATCAGAGCCAATTTAGTGTCCTCCATATGTTCTAACATTGAGAAATAGTTTTGCTTTCTTTACATTTTTTATGAAGTAATTCTAATGGATCGTAAATTTCTTGCAGACCAAGTGTACTTACGAATTTATTTATGTTTGTAAAATGAGTTCATAATTCTCATATTGTTATATTACGAAAAATCTACTGGTTTCTGACTATTCCTATTCAGAAATTGTTCTCCAAATTATCCAGTTACATTATCATTTGGGGTGTTTCCTATTCTAGCAATAAGGCCGCTTGCTACTATTATGTAATAATTTTTGTTTACTTTACTTTACTAATTATATCCTTTAATTGTTTGTAAAAATTCTCACTCTCATCTTCTCTCCCTTCTCCTATATTAAATTTGATTCTGATTTATAATATCCTTTCATTGTTGAATTTATAATGGAGAATTTGATTTTTTTATTGACTTGTGACACCATATTGTTACTCTTGCTTGAGCACAGATGTTTCTGTCTACACCTGAATATATAATTCTGTGATTCAGTAGTTCTTTATGATGTTGTCTTTATTTCTGTGACAGCTGCAATTTTCATATTACTTTAATTTAAAATGGAGTCTAATTCATGTTCTTTATAATTTAAACTTCTTACATTGCCAGTCGCAAAGCTACGGAAGTTCTCTTTCTTCCACAGTTGTTTTACCTTGTTCATGCTATGGTCTGTCATTGTTTGATCTGTCCTTTATTTGTCATTTGAGAATTGAAAGCAATTGTATATCCCGGGGCAGGTTTCTAGCCTGACACTTTTTAAGTCCAGTAGTGGGGCTGCCACCTTTTAGCCTCCTGGACAGGCTTCTAAATGGCATATGCACCACTGCAGATAAAACATCCCACTGTGACTTGGACCCCAGTGCATCGTTTGTTAAACAGGTTGCAACCCAGGAAGTTGAGGATGGGAGTTGGGCAGGAGTGGCTATATGAGAAGTATCAATAACCTTTGCAATTCTTAATCGAAGAAAACTGCTAAAATTAGCCTTGAAATTGGTCATGACCACTTCCTATCATATCCTTCAGAATTTATTATTTTCAGAAGTAAACTGTGTTCACGTATGACGAATATGCGTTAAGTAATCCCTGAATTACAGAAGATATGGACTGTAATTAAAACAACACTTAAAATTTCAAATGAAGTGAGATCTATTTATACAAATACAAATTATTTTGGCCTTAAGCAAGTTGTATTTATTCTCTGTTCTAAGAACCTCAGGTTTTGAAATATTGGCACGGTCTGGGTGAAATATGAGCACTACTATCTTGGATGAAGCGAATGTTGAGTTACTCTTCCACAATACACAGCTTGTGAATCACATTCATGAGTTCCTGGAATCAAATTCCAGATATCTACTTTCCATTTTGTGTCCCCACCCATAACAAACTGCCACACAAAACATAGTACAGTGGAACCTCTTTTAGCCGACCTATAAGGGTGGAACCATACGTCGGATATGCCGATTAAGTCGGATGAGTGAGGGTTAGGGGAACGTGGTCATGGATATGAGAAAAAAAGATGTAGAAAACAAAGATTAGCAAAGTTGAAACAAAAACATGTAAGCCATTGTTATAAATGGTGAAATATACAGAGATTCAATATAGATTTTCCTCGGCAGATGATACGGGCGTTTCGCACGAATAAGCCGACGGCAAAACAGTCACTCATGAGCGCTGTTCGAGGCTAGTGGAAAAATAACCATTTACCTACAAGAGGCTCTCATTTTAGTGCCTGATAAAATTCTGATGATTTTCTTACGAAAATAAAATACTTTTTGCTATCCGTTGAATTTCCCCAGAAAATTATTCTGTATGACCTGACGACGGATAAGAAAAAACTTGTGAGCGAATTCGATCAGATATACGTAACCCGAAGCAAAATTAAGATACCTGGGGGGAAAGACCAGCGATCCTGTGAAGATGTTGGTAATCTGTGCTAAAAGCAGTTGGTATTAGTTTGTGTTAGTATTGACGTCTGCATTGCGGTAATCGAAAGAGTGTGTTTTTATTGCAGTCTGTATAAAGATATGTCCGGGATGGTGAGTTCCACTGATCATGTAAACAATAGAATATTAACTTTTAAAATATTAAACGTCCGATAAAGATATTAGCATCGAATGCAATTACTTCTGTGTGGGGTGTACATCCTTCACCTATTTGTCAAATGCGTTTTCGCAGCAGCCAGAAAAATGTTTTTATTCTAAGTTTATAGTACAGTGTGCACATTATTCGTCTCTTGAATTTGTTATTTGTTTCAATATTTCTATTAACCATTTTATTATTACAGCATATGAAAGCATCCCGTTGCCCTACAGATGAGCTGTCACTCACAAACTGCGCTGTTGTCAATCAAGGTGACTTTCCAGATGATGTGAAGTAAGTTTAAAATAAATTTTGTTGTGCTGTACATATTTAACATTGCACTGGCATATCTGTTAAAATGTATGATTTCTGTTTCACAGACACATTGAAGTTAGCACAGGGCCATCACAGCACTATATATTCACAGTTCGGTTTCATTCTGAAGTCCCACGTGGTACTGTGGGCTTCAGCTTACCTCAAAGAAAATGGGCAACTCTTTCCCTTAATCAAGATATTGAAGTAAAGCCTTACCATTTTGATCCAATTTCGAGTTCAGAATGTCTTTGTACTATTGTCTTGGAAGCAGATTTCTTGCAGAAGAAAAGGTAAGTAGATCACATATATACAGAATTTATATCATATGTAAGTAATAAAATCTGGGACTTGGTATTAAACAGCCATGATGTAGATTCAACACATTCCTAACTATCTTAAAAAAATTTGAAGCAAATTGCACTACCAAAACAGTGAAAAGGTTATCTGAAAATAATGAGTGGATTAATAAAGACATCAAAACATCTTGTTAACATAATCAAGATATTTACCTGATGTGTCAATTTAGTAACAACAAGTAATGAAAGTTCACTACAGGAAATTTTGCAAGATTTTCAAATCATTAAAGAGTCTAAATGTATACATTACACTAAACAAATAGTAGAGTCTAATAATAAAATAAAGGCAGTCTGGAAATTTGTGAATGAGGAAACAGGGAAATATTCTAGGGAAGAAGTGACCCCATTAATAAAGATACATGATATTAAATAAAAATTCTCAAACACTTTGCAAATCATTGCAATGCTTAAACAATTGATTATACATAAAAACTTTATGTAACGTGATATGTTTTGTAGAAAGTGACACAACTTACCATATATATCATAAGAATTTTTGGAAGTATTATTATTCCATGCTTCATCACTTACAAATAGCAGTTTTGGATCAATGAGTCCATTGTATGCATTTTGCTATAACCAGTTGCAGAAATTAATTTTTTATGCACAATCTAGTTGTTTAATCTCATGCACAGCTGTTATTGTTTTGGTGAATTTGAATTCATATTAGTATGCTTATTAATTGCAGACCCCAGTGAAACATCAGTTTCTTGTGCTAGAATTCTAAATTACCTGCGAGGATTAATCTCTAATTGTATCTTGGTGTCTGGAACTTTTTGTTCAGTTAGCACATCTCTTTTGGATTGTCTTTTATCACAAACCAAAGTTGTGGTAAACCACTTTAACAATCTTAGATATGAGGCGCGTCCTCAAAGTAAGTTTCCCACTCGTCCCACAGCTAGCAAACCTTATATTGCGCGAAGCGACTGTGCGTACGTGATAGAGCAATGACGTAGCATGGCGCATGCACTAACGGCACCTCCCGCGTTCTCACAGTAGCATCGTTGCAGCTGTTGAAGATGGAGGTTCTTATTCCAGCTCCCGCCGACTGTGAAGTGTGGTCAGTGATAACGCTAGGCTGCACACGGCTCGACGGACAGCAAGTCTCCTGCAGGAGTTCAGCTGGGAGGTGTTTAATCATTCACCCTACAGCCCGGACCTCGCTCCCAGTGATTTCCATCTTTTCCTACACCTCAAGAAATTCCTGTCCGGTCAGCGTCAGCGTTTTGAGAATGACAGTGAGGCGGAGATGGTTGTCACACAGTGGTTCCAATCCCAGGCAGCAGACTTCTACGACACAGGTATTCAAAAGTTGGTCCCACGGTATGACCAATGTCTCAATTCCGGTGGCGAATATGTTGAAAAATAGCTGGACACTTGCTGTATCTGTTGCAATAAATATTTCCATGAAATTGTGTTTTGTTTCTGTAAACGGCCCCAGGGAAACTTACTTTGAGGACGAGCCTCGTACATGTGACTTTGTGGGAAGTAGTGATTCTAGGAATTTATAAATAAACCTTCTGTTCTTTCTATCTTTTGTGTTTTTGTTTTTGGAATCTGAACTATCCCCTAAGTGAACAATCATGATGTCAATTGTTGATCCATCCATTGAGCTGTCTTGTTGCCGATATTCCTCTCCTATTTTCTTCATATGGGAGCAGCAGTTTTGCCACTTTTATGTTGTACATCCAACAAATACATTTTGGCAAAACACCCACTTTTTCAGATTCATAGACAGGCATTCTTGTGCTACTTTATTTTTGATGTCTCCCCAAACCAGTTTGGTATGTGTTAAATCAGGGTGGTATGGAGAAAGGTGCAATGCATCATGTCCATTCTCTTTAATTATGTTGTCTACTAAATACGGTTTTTCTTTTCTCACTGATTTTATCAGCCTGAGGAGTTGTGGCTTTTTCATTGCATGCAAGAAATTAACATGTTCTTTTTATCCATGTTACAGTATCTTTTTCAGAGTAGCAAAGTTGGTCTTTTATTCTCTTTAGTGCAGTGGTATGCTGCATTATCAAGAACAACTATGAAGCTGTCGAATTGTATTCACTTCTTTCTTAGAGGTTTCTTTTTTGGTATTGAAAATGCGTGATCTTCATGAGAATTTGTTTTGCCCTCCTTCAAGATGTTTTCTATATATGAGGTGGATACACCTGTAGCTTCACTGGTCGACTGAGTAATATAATATAATATTTTTCATTGTATAGTTTAAAATGCTGTACAACTATAAACCTTGCCTGTCATTTAATTTGCCTGCCAACTATGCTGTTTGATGTCAGCTGCATGATTTTGTAAAAGTAAAATGTTCTGTTACATTCCGAATAAGCCACAACACACCTTAAATAATTATATTACTTAATATCCTGAGTAGAAGCCAGAGTAACAGTTTCACAGATTCCACAATTAAAGACTTGTAAAACAACAGTTACATATGTAAAATTTGAGGTTTTCACAGCGGTGAGTATGAAGATTGCTGTCTTCTGGGTTGTTGCGCTGTGTAGTCTGGTCGATGTTAATTAACGTTTCAGAGGTCATACTGCCACCATCATCGCCCTGATGACGGAGGCAGTATGACTTAGTGAGTTATATCAGATATGACCATGTTTGTGAGTAAAAGAGCCAATAACACAAGTTTCCTTTGTTATTGTTTTATTCTTATTGCTAACATTTTAAATATCAGAAGGTAGGTGTAGTTTACATTAACACAGTGGGGCTGAATGACCTGCAGAAGACTGACAAATTTTCCCAATTGGTTTACTGTTTACAACTTTGTTTATAGGAATATTTCAGAATTCAAAATTTGTGATACAGGAGGGCCAGTGCATACTCAGTATATCCTTTTTGTGAGAATTCTGTATTGTGCATATATCTATGAATTTTGCCCTGCTAGTTATGTGTTTGTAGTGTTTTAAGAATGAAAGAGTTGTGTTTTGTTTATATTATGTCTGTTATTATTTGTCTTCTGTGTTTCATAGCACTACTTTAGAGCCTTATGATACAGATCAGATGGCAAAGGAATTTCTCCTGCAGTTTTCAGGTCAAGCTTTTACAGTTGGCCAACAGTTAGCATTTAACTTTGTTGACAAGAAACTACTGGGTTTGGTTGTCAAGAGTCTCGAAGGTAAGTCTTCGCTGAGGGCATATATGTAAGCATTGTTACAGTGACGATGAACGAAGTTGTAAAAGGAGACAGTGTGCACTTGTCAGGCATGTTCAGCAGAAGGAATTAAATGATGTGTATGAACAAAAATAAACTGATGTGAAACTTACTCACTTTAAGATGATCCATGGAAGTAATACTCTTTACTGAATTGCAATGAACTCTTACCTTGTACGTGTAATAAGCAAACATTAAATTTACATGCAACTGTTCACCATTAGTTGATATTTATTGAAATTGATGAGAAATTAGAACTGTATAATGCATGAAGAAACAGTCAGTGTTAAGGCTTCAGTGTTCACTATTATCATGCAAACTAAATGAAAATTAAATGTAGATAATTTTTTAATATGTGCTTCAAGTCATATTGTAATAAAATGTATAACAAATCTGTTTTCAGTGCAATCTAAACTCAGTCATGATTTTATTTTGCTTTTTCCGTAATTGTTTCTTGTGTAATTCTGCTAAAAGAACTCTAGCATTTGTTTTAGTGTACAATGATCTATTGTGATAAGCTTACATGAATAAAATCCTCTACTGTTTATGAAACTCAGTCATTAAAATGTCTCCTCAAAATGAAAATTTAAGTTTTTTTAAGTTTTTCATAAAACTGTCTAGTGTGATTTTTATTCAGAATTGGTTTCTCCATTCTCAAGTTTTTTCATGCATGTGGACAGGTGTATGAAGCTACTGTAATAGGTTCTTTATGGGTTCTGTATGTGCCTAAGAGGTAGAGTCAGTTGAAGTGTGTGCCCTGTCTGCATAAATATAAGAGCTACCATCTGGTGGAAGAACTTACAATAGTAACTTTTATTTTTATTAAGATGAGTCTGCGTAGCGTTAAAATCAGAACATCATTCTCACTGCTGTGGAAGTCTTTTCTGCCTATGATTTTTTTAGTCATGGACTACTCTGACCACAATACTGATATTGATTCCCAAAGCAAAATCGAAATATTCTCTATTTTAATTTAAGAAATAATACGTGTGCTGAAGATGTCTTCTGGGTTGTTGTGCCGTGTAGTCTGGTAGAAGTCTACCAGTCCATCATCAGGGCAGGCAGCAAGGACCTCTGAAATGTCGGTAAACTTATAGCAGAATATACAGTGCAATGACCCAGAAGACAGCCATCTTCAGATTCACTGCTGTGAGAACCTCAAGTCTTGCTTAATATGTGTACTGACTGATTTTCAGCTGCTGATCTGAGTGCTATCAAAGCTGGTCTGGATGCAAAACCTAAGAAAACTAAAATGGGACGTTGCCTGGGAGATACAATGGTGCAGTTTGAGAAAGCTGAAAACTCATCATTAAATCTTGTTGGAAAAGCGAAAGGGTAAGATGTCTGTTGATAGTGTGAATTTTATATAATTGTTTCATGTAAAATTGCCGGATGAAGGAACAACTGTTTGGTTTTAGAGATAATAGGTCAGTGGTTGTTTTCTCATTTTTTGTGAGACATTAAAAAGAAGATATTTGGCAAAAACATGTTAGGCTTTTATTGATTTTGAAAAGGCATGTGGTAGTATAAATTGACAGGAGATTTGGAAAATATTACCCATGGCAAATGTATCCAAAGGACTAATGGGCAGAATAAGGAACATTTTTGACAAATATGAAAACAGCATGTTCTTAGATGGTAACAAGTCTGAAAGTTTCCAAACATTTAGAGGAGCTAGACGTAGAAGTGTTTTATCTCCTGTGCTCTTCAGCAAGGTGACAGACGAGGCAACAAAGAGAATAACAGGAGGAAAAGAGAGTGGATTGGCAAAAAGTGAGTTATATGCAGACAGTAATTAACATTTTTTATTGATCTTTTGTTACAACGACTTTGCATGAAGTGCATGGAGAGAATGCATTATGGGCTGCTTGTTTCCATTCATGTAGTTGATTCTACTTGAGAATCACAGGATAGATTGGGATGAAATTTGGTATGGAGGTTGTGCCATTCTGCACAACGTCAAAATCATACTCCTGAATATTCTATGAGCGGTGTTAACAAAATAAAAGATGAGAAGGCTTGAAATGGACATTGAAGTGCTTTGATCTGGTGGCCAATGCAAAGACTATCAACCTCTGAATTTATTTGTTTGCTATGGTTACCATCGATGACCATTGTTATGCATTCTTTGAATATTTACTATGGTTACTATGATAATCATGGTTTGTATTAATGTAAGTGGGAATTAGCTGAAGTGTTTGTGTATCTTGAGATTGTTTGTTTTTGTTGTGTTAGGTTAGGTTAGGTTTGATCAGGTTAGGACACAGTAGTTTAGTTTTTCTTCCTGTGAGATGTAGTATAATGTTGTGACTGAAATGTCTAATGTTATTAATTCTTTTTGTATGTATTTTCAGGAAAGTACCTCGACAATCCATTATCAATCCAGACTGGGACTTTCAGAAAATGGGAATTGGTGGTTTGGACAAGGAATTCAATGCCATCTTTAGGCGAGCTTTTGCATCGCGTGTTTTTCCTCCTGAAATTGTTGAGCAATTAGGTATGTGGGATTTTTCTTGCAAGTTTTAAAGTTCCGTGTAGTTTATCAAGTTATTTGAAACAGCATTTTGGAGGAGAAGTAGAAAACATAAATGAAATATGTGCCTTTGTGTCTAAAGTTCACTCATAGATGCAGCTGATGCACCTCTGAACATATGTACACACACACACACACCCACTTATCTTTATTGTAGAATAAACTTTTTGTCCCAGAGATTAACTTGTCTTCTTGTAGACAGCACAAGTTGAAATTTTTTCTATTCTAATTTAAGAAATAATATGCATGCTTAAGATGGCCATCTTCTGGGTTGTTGTGCCGTGTAGTCTGGTAGAAGTTTACCAAACCATCATCAGGGCAATTACCCTGATGATGGAGGCAACAAGGACCTCTGAAATGTCGGTAAACTTGTACCAGAGTATATGGTGCAACGACCCAGAAGACTAATATTAAGATTCACTGCTGTGAAAACCTCAAATCTTGCTTAATATGTGTGCTAACTGATTTTCAGCTGCTGATCTGAGTGCTAGAATCAGGTGCATGACAAACACTGATTGATAGATGGAATTTCGAATAACAATAAGACTGAAATCATTTCTTCTAATAATAAATCAGGACTTGACACTAGATTTATTAACAAACTTGATCTGAAGTATTTTAACGAAAACAATTATATTAGCACATAATATCTTATATAGGGATTATATACACTAACAGTCAATTCCTACAAATGTTAATATTTGTCTCCCAAAGTGTAGGTATTTTCCTTTGTTTCTGCTAAGCAAGACTTCCCTCTCAGTTCTTCCCAACTACTCCCTGTCAATTTGACTTCTGGGCCTCTGTTACAGCCACATTCAGACTTCCCCTTTTCTGCAGCTGCAACACATAACCTAACTCGCCTCTGTCATTGGTGGTATACCCTTCAGTCAGAAAATTGTGCAACCCTAAACAATTGACACCAGTCTTGTGTCATTTGCAGTTAACTTGCAGAATTTTATTTGGTGTTGTTATGTAGGTATGGATTTCCCATAAGTGTTGGATATATAGCCAGATGTCCTCAAGCATTTTGATTTTTTATATGATATTTAATCTAGTTTTTTGTGAAATTTAATCACAGATTGATGTTCAGTTTTCAATGAATCTGTCACACAGACCAAACATTATGGCCAAGTGATTAGCATTGCATTACTTCTTCTTCATATTTGGGAGACCCTGGATTTAAATCTTGGACCAGAGTCTGGATATCATGAGTTGGTTTTTCATGGTTTACTTTAGTCCCTCCAGGCAAAGGCTGAGGTAGTTGATTTTAGATTAGGCCATAAATACATTCTTTCCTTTGAATTATTTATTAATAATTTTACATTATGTAATTTGTGCCATTGACAGCATTATTAAAAGAACCACATATAAATCCAAAATACTGATGCAGCAACTAAAGAATATTGTTTGCAATTTGTAGTATATGACGCATGTAATGTCACATGCAGTTTTATGATGCTATGTTAGTACTGAAGCCACAGTCACACTCTGTGGTGAATTTACATACATTTAATGAAACTGAATTATTTACAACATACATAAATAGAAAATAAGTGTGGAATCAGTCTTCCTTTAAATTGTGATAACATTCAGATCTGACTTCATATGAAATTATTTGTGACTGTACTGAAATTATTTTGTTCAGAATTAACTGCAATTAAGTTGCAATAATGCAAGCACTCGAATTGAAGAAACTGGTTAGAATGATGTTCTGTGGTTGTGGACTCATGTTGCCTGAGTTGGGAACCACTGTTCCATTTGATGATATCAGTATTGTGGAGTCCAAGGTGACTTTATGTTTACGTAGCCTACCTCTGATTACTCTCATAATGAATTGTGTATCATGATGTAGAATATCTCATGGCTTTACTTTTGAAGTAGTTAGCACACAATGCTACTATCTAACTCTTCCTTCTTATTATGTTACGAGGCGCGTCCCAAAAGTAAGTTTCCCACTCGTCCCACAGCTAGCAAACCTTATATTGCGCGAAGCGACTGTGCGTACGTGATAGAGCAATGACGTAGCATGGCGCATGCACTAACGGTACTTCCCGCGTTCTCACATTAGCATCGTTGCATCTGTTGAAGATGGAGGTTCTTATTCCAGCTCCCGCCGACTGTGTAGTGCGGTCAGTGATAACGCTAGGCCGCACACGGCTCGACGGACAGCAAGTCTCCTGCAGGAGTTCAGCTGGGAGGTGTTTAATCATCCACCCTACAGCCCGGACCTCGCTCCCAGTGATTTCCATCTTTTCCTACACCTCAAGAAATTCCTGTACGGTCAGCGTCAGCGTTTTGAGAATGACAGAGAGGCGGAGATGGTTGTCACACAGTGGTTCCAATCCCAGGCGGCAGACTTCTACGACACAGGTATTCAAAAGTTGGTCCCACGGTATGACAAATGTCTCAATTCCGGTGGCGAATATGTTGAAAAATAGCTGGACACTTGCTGTATCTGTTGCAATAAATATTTCCATGAAATTGTGTTTTGTTTCTGTAAAAGGCCCCAGGGAAACTTACTTTTGGGATGCGCCTCGTATAATGGCCCTGTGGAATCATACTGCATTATGAATTCTTCTACATTGGATATTGGCTTCTCTGTCTCTGTACCTCAGTCTTTCTCTTTCGTGGCTGGCCTTTGTCGCTTGTAACTGGTGATGAACTCAATGTTTTCTCTCACTGCTTCTGAATTGCATTACTCCAGTAATGCTACAGGACAACTGTACCTTGGCAGTGCTAGAGACCAGCTGAACTCTTATGATGCTACAGGATGACTGTTCTGTTGCTCAAGTAAGGATCCTGTTTTGCTCCCAGTAGGAGGAGTACATCCTTCATCAATGTGGTATTCCCATGACACCTCCCAACTTGTCACTGGCAGAAGTGTAAACTATATTCCTCAGTTCTCCTCCAAACTTCAGTGCTGGGTTAATGCTGAGACTGAATAAATGTGTCATCATATTAACCACAGTTGAGCCAATTACATGGTGCACTCCCTAGATGTGTTGCCACATTTACACATTTGTTACTTGTGACTTTCATATTCACATAAGGAATTTACTTAATGGCCCTTTTACGACTGTTCAGTTCATATTATGTTTCTAGTTTTGTACATGTTTTAGGTTGTAAGCATGTAAAAGGAATCCTGCTATTTGGGCCACCAGGAACAGGGAAGACACTAATGGCTCGTCAAATTGGGACCATGTTGAATGCTCGTGAACCTAAAATAGTTAATGGACCTCAGATTTTGGATAAGTATGTTGGTGAATCTGAGGCTAATGTTCGGCGGCTGTTTGCAGACGCAGAGGAAGAGGAAAAAAGGGTAAACTACATTAAACATTTTACATGTTTTAAATATAAACTTTTTTAGATAATATAGCAAAGACTTCATAAAGTAGTCAAAATATAATGGCATAACAACAGAATTATTCTGCTGATTATTAAGAAACCATGAATTTTCCTAAAACACAGTGGATTAGAAATAAAGTACAGTAAAATAATTCCCTATTGCTGTGAATTGCAGAATGTTATAAAAATGTATATGTAAAACAACATTTTGTAGTAATGAACGTTAGTGGAACCATGTTACACATTGTGTATTATATAACATGTGTTTGCACAAATTTATGCTTTGTGCAACACAAGGAAATTAAAAACTCTGAGAAACTTTGTTCTGATGTGTCATGTGACATCCTATTTGTAAAATGTTGAATGGGAATTTAACCACACTTGTAATCTTGTGAGGTAATTGTAAATTACTTTGAAAGCGCTGTAAAATTTGATATGTAAATTATAAATGTGCAAATGTTCTATACACTCCCAAATGTAGGTTGCTCCTATTTGTGATAAACTGTTTGGTATTTTTAATTTTCATAAACATTTTTCTGTACTTCAAGTAAGTTACAGGATATTGTTTCTCATTAAGTCAGGTATACTTTTCAGTTGCCATGTAATAAACTAGTTACTTGTAATGCAGTTATAACCTTGCATCTCTTACCTATAGTAATGTTGTAGGGATAGCAGGAAGAAAATAATGTTAATTTTTTTGCTATACAGTATTCTTATTGTTGGCATTCTTTATAGAGTGAAAGTTTAATACCTTCAATTTTTGTTGCCGTGCAGTTCTGCACAATGACCATTAGACATTCTTACTTGAAAATATCAATCTTTTACTTCATACTAAAACAGGTGCTCAAACTAGTGATCTTAATTTTTTTTTTCCTCTTAATCTTATGCCTTATTCCATACCTTCATTTCTGAATATGACTGTACCCCATTACAGTGTTTTTACAATGACTGTATACAGTCAAACCAGCAACTGGCTCTTGATCGGTTAATGCACGGTATACATTACGGTAGCATTATATTTCCATACAAGCTGCTTGAAAGGTGACCAGTTCAGAGAATTTAATGAGTTGTGATGGACTGCATAAAATAAAAGTTTGAGGCCACTTAACATTCACTCTGTTTTTAGAAGAAAATGGATAGTACTGAATATGAAAAGAATATTATACATGCATTTAGAACTTTTTAAATAATGTGCATGTACATATATACTTATAAGTATTTGTTGGTAATATGAAACCCACCGAATGACACAGCTTTGTATTTGGGAGGTCTCAGGGGCTTCAAGTCTTGTCCCATATATCAGCTATGCTTGCTGAAATTTTTATGGTTTTTCTCTGTCTCTCTAGGCAGATGCCAGGATAGGTTCTTAAATTAGGCCATGACTGCTTCCTTCAATGTCCTTTCTAATTTATTATCTATTAAATTCTGTATCATTTGTTATTACATAAAGTGAGCTAATGACATTATTATTAGATAAACTGCAAACAAATTTTATATCTACAGGTTTATTTACATCATCTGAGAATTATACAGGACTATTCAAAAAGATTGTCGGGGTTTTGTGAATTTTTGTGGGGCAATGCATTAAACATACGATTATTATCATTACACTGGTGGATAGAGAAACTCTCAAAGTTTTGTTCTGTACCGCCCACCATCCAGTAGTTACGCGTTTGGCCGCCAGGTGTCAGCTTTTGCAATATGGTGGCTAACGGTAAGGAGAAGGCGTTTTGTACTCTCGAATATCATCGGTCCGTTACCATTGTCCAGTGGCACTTCCACATGAAATTTGGGAAAGATCCGCCCTCCGACAATTCTATTCACAGGTGGTATGCACAATTTCTGGAGACGGGGTGCCTGTGTAAAGGAAACAGCAGTGGGCGTCCCTCCGTGTCAGAAGCGAAAGTGGACCAGATCAGAGAGCTTCTACGTAGCCCTAGAAAATCAACTGCGAGAGGCAGCAGGGAACTCAGCATACCGCAACCCACAGTTTGGCGTGTGTTAACGGAAGCGACTAAGAATGAAGCCATATCGCCTAATGCTGCTTCAAGCTTTAACACCTGATGACCACCACCGAAGGGGGGCTTTCTGCACTGCACTGCAACAACTAATGGAAGAAGATGGCTTTTGTAACCGACTGATTTTTTGTGATGAAGCAACCTTTGATTTGTGTGGAAAAGTTAATAAACACAATGTTCAAGGTTGGGGGATGGAAAATCCCCATTGTTATGTTGGACATCAGCGTGACTCCCCCAAAGTGAATGTGTTCTGCACTGTTTCCAAAATGAAGGTATACGGCCCGTTTTTCTTTGCCGAACAGACAGTAACAGGACTGACTTATCTGGATATGGTCACTGAATGGCTGCTACCCCAGCTGAATGAGGACAGAGCTGATTTCATACTGCAACAAGATGGCGCCCCACCTCATTTCCATAGGGAAGTCAGAGCATTTTTAAACCAGCACTTACCGCAGCGATGGATCAGACGCGGGACCGACGTTGATCAGAAGCTCCTGTCTTGGCCACCTCGTTCATCGGACTTAACACCATGTGATTTTTTCTGTGGGGCTACGTGAAGGATCAAGTCTTTGTCCCTCCTCTACCTGCAACTATCCTGGATCTGAAGGTGCGTATCAGAGCCGCCATTCTAAACATCACCGCTGACACGCTGGGGCATGTGTTGAAAGAAATGGACTATCTTGTAGATGTCTGCAGAGTGACAAAAGGTGCAATATTTATAATGCATTTATAAAACTTTGAGAGTTTTGCTACACAATAAAACAAGATTTGTATTCCTACCTCAATTGTACTACGTGTAGTGATTTTTTAAAACCCTGACAATCTTTTTGAATAGCCCTCATCTTTTTCAATCCAGTTCACATAATTTAATTTTCTTTTCTTAAGAAACATGCTCAATATTTTGTTACCATTGATACCTTATTCTTTCAAGTGGTCTCTTTAAATCAGAATTCCCTTCGCAGTCAGAATTTCATTGAAGACCTATGGCAGACCCTCCATGGAGACAGAAGTTTAATACAGAACAGGAGCCTGTTTGGATGTGTTTAGAAATTGTGGAAAATTTACATGTTGAATTAAGGATACTAAGTAATTTTAAAAGTCATGGAGTAAAAAATTTAAATAAAAATGATTTATATCCTAATTTGTTGTGTTGTTATTGTTTTCAGCTTGGTCCTAACAGTGGCCTTCATATTATCATATTTGATGAAATTGATGCAATTTGTAAGTCTCGAGGCTCAGTGGCTGGTAATACCGGAGTGCATGATACAGTTGTAAATCAGTTACTTGCCAAAATAGATGGTGTTGAACAGCTGAATAACATTCTAGTCATTGGAATGACTAATCGCAGAGACATGATTGATGAAGCTTTGCTTCGACCAGGAAGATTAGAGGTAAAGTTTCATGACCTTTTGCAGTTATATGAGACACTGAATGATTGTTAACCTTTATCTTACTTGCGTTCCTTGTCATGAACGTAAATTGAGTACTCAGCCCTACGAATGTTCCTTGTCCGGAACGTAAATACTTGCAACACTGTTAGGA
The DNA here is from genome assembly GCF_977971745.1 of Zootermopsis nevadensis. Lineage (NCBI taxonomy): Eukaryota > Metazoa > Arthropoda > Insecta > Blattodea > Termopsidae > Zootermopsis > Zootermopsis nevadensis. The sequence continues at coordinate 7,599,789 of NW_028259142.1, forward strand.
GACTTGGGTACATCTTTTGGCCACTTTTAGGGGCTGCAAGCATTGAATCACTCTCTATAGGGTTCTGACAAGTTCAACCTGAGCTGTTAACCCGGAAACTATAACCATAAACAGCAATAAACTTTGTTTATGTCAAGTGGGTTTCAGCATAGTTGTCAGACCCCCTATTCAAAGCTACTCACATTCCTCAGCATGATCTGTGAAAAGAATGTGTATCCACTGAAGTAGAGGGAAACAAAATTTTCTGTGTGGTCAGTAGTTTACAACCATGGCTTCTACCATATTGACTGAGCTTCCAAAAAAGAAAGTAAACTTACTAAAGCCTGAAGAAATACTAGAAGTTATTTTGGACACTGGACATGTTTACTTTAGATAATATTAAAGTTTTCCGTAGAGCGTGCACAAAAATTTAAATACCCGCAAAAAAACTCCGTAGGGCTGCTACCACTTTGCCATTTAAATGCCCATCGTTTAAAGGTTAATAGGAATTTTTTAATGTTGTATTTCATAATTTAAATTAACTGGTCTTCCATAGGTACAAATGGAAATTGGATTACCAAATGAACAAGGACGATTCCAAATTCTTAATATCCATACAAGTAGGATGAAGGATTACAAGAAAATCAATCCAGATGTTGACATCAAGGTGAGTTAGAATGATTTTATGTTGCTTGATGGAAAATTTCATAATTTTTATACGTGAATTCTGATGGCCCGTGCTATTGGACTTGATGAAAGTTTATGGAAGTCATGTATAAATGGGTTCCATAACAAAAGCCCACATAAAAATTCTGCACAAAAGAAACCCCCACAGTCATAAATGCTCACGTGGAAAAATGCTTATGGACATGTACAGTTGAGTGAGGTAGGTCTAATTATGAACTTCCTCTGTGAACAGACTTTTGAGGGTTCCTCTTTAATATTATACTAGCTTCTGCATTATCTTCGGACACTGTCCAGCATTGGTACCCGTGTTGTTGCAAGACACTTCATGTCTTTTCCAGACACGTGTGTCTCACCTTATTACTAATATGTATTTTGAACATGGATGTACAATTTGAGTTATGTCAACTACAGAACACAGTCCACTCTCTGATGCACCTATCCTTCGTCTGAGGTTAAAGTGAAGTAATCTGCTTGGCTGTGGTGGTACGGCATGGATGAGCCAAAATGTGGCCTTGACCTCCCAGAAAGATGAAGAATTATACTAGTACCAGCTTTCATTTCACACGTGTTCATCTAGGGCTGGATGCTTATTTGTAGATTAATCACTGAAACATTCTTTTTATAGAAGTTTTTTGTCATGCCAGTTTTAAAATCTACTTAGTAGAGTGTGATGTTATAAAATATTCCAGTGTACATTCGTTTCTTATCTCTGGGTACAGAGGTACATGTACTGTTGGCCAGATTTTTGAGACTGTTGATATGGGTAAGTGACTACAGAACTTTAATTGGTATGTAATGTTGTAGGAATTGGCAGTTCTAACAAAGAACTTTAGTGGAGCTGAGTTGGAAGGTTTGGTGCGTGCTGCACAGTCCACGGCAATGAACCGTCTCATTAAGGCTGCTAGCAAAGTGGAAGTTGATCCTGAAGCTATGGAGAAGTTGTTGGTGAATCGATCAGACTTTCTTCATGCTCTTGAAAATGATATCAAACCTGTAAGTTAAATGTTATTGCTCTGAAAAATCTAACAAAGTGTTTTTTGGCAGAACTTACGAAGCTTAATCTTTTATAGACTTCTGGTCCTACAAATAATTGGTGAATGCTCTGGTCTTGTTACTAGTACACTCCATCCAGCCAATGGCTCTACAGCCCATATCGGGCCTTAGCCTCCTCAATTTTCTGCCTCCATGAAGATCTATTATTTGCGGCCATTTTCCAATTTTGAATACTAGTACACTACCAGACCACAAAAATTGGAAGAATATAAAAGAAATGTTTTACTATAACACATTAATGTATTATTATTGTTGTTGTCATTGTGTTTGTTGCTGCTGCTATTAAAATACCTTAGCATTGTGATGCAGTTGTTAGTGTGTGTGTGTGTGTGGCGGGGGGTAGTATTATTGCATTCTACACAACCTGCTTCTTGACCAAGCGACCTTGCAAGCCTCAGCTGCCAATTCTAGGTACAGACATTATGGTGTTGCCTCCATGTCACAGGTTTTTGCATCCACTGTGTTGTTACTGACTATAGGAAATAAAATATATAAGGATTTCCTGGTCTGTAGTGGCACACCATTTTCTGTGAAAATCAATTTACTTGGTTGAAAAGTTGAATGGGGGGACACAAAGTGTTCAGATCACATAAGCTTACTTTTTACCCATAAGGAAGGAAAATAGGTTAAGTATTTATTTGTAAAACTGTTACATATTCCTTATTGGTTTTTTCTAAGGTGTGTGTTCTGAAGAAGCCACATGTTTCTGTAAAGAATAGGAAGAAATTATAAAGCAACTCAAATCAAGTTCAATCGTAATACTTTTGTGTGGTGATAAATGCTGATTTTTTTTTACTAGGCCTTTGGAACAAGTGGTGAAGTGCTGGAACATTTTCTTGCTCGCGGAATCATTAACTGGGGTACTCCTGTAAGCAGTATCCTAGAAGACGGAATGTTGTTCATACAGCAGGCCAGGGCTACCGACACATCAGGTTTAGTTTCTGTTCTTCTTGAAGGCCCACCAAATTCTGGAAAGACAGCTCTAGCTGCGCAACTTGCAAAAAATTCAGACTTTCCTTTTGTGAAAGTTTGTACACCAGAAGAAATGGTTGGTTTCACTGAATCTGCCAAATGTTTGCATATAAGAAAGGTAGGTGCTCTTTTATTTTTGTTTCTTTTGGTTTGGGGAAGGGGAGAGGGAGTAGAGGGCATTCAAAATCAGTACATTTCTTTCTTTTGAATTTCAGTTGTGTTTATTAATAGTAATTAAGGTTTAAATGTAAATATTCTCTTTTGTCTCAGTATGTGAAGTGTGTTTACCCTGTATGGTCTCAACCCATGATGACCATTCTTGCTTTAATACAGTTTATAATCTTTTCATATGTATTTTTTACTTTCTTAAAAAAATCTGTTGAAATTCCTACTTTTCCATATCACTTCCATTCTTGTGTTATCAAATGTTTTTTTTTTAATCTATGAATATCATCAACTCTTTTGTATATTCTTATTTCTTCTCAGTTAGCTGTCTTATCCCAAAAACTTGGTTTGTATTTGCCCTTGTTTTCTGAATGCATATAGTTCTGCCAGTTTTAATTTTATTTCCATTGTCATTATGTTTATTAGTGTCCTTTAATAAATTTTTAGTGTTTGGCACAACGTTGTAAGTCCGGTGTAGTTTCCACATTTGTCTCTTTTCTTGTAAATATATACAGTGATTCCTTTGTACCTGTCTTCTGATATTCTGTTTTATACCCAAATTTTTCTCACGATAAGTCTCAGTATAGCCAGCATGTACCAATTGATCTCACTACTGTGATTATGTCAACAGATCCATCGTCGTATCCTGGTGATCTCTAATTTTTCATTTGTGTTATTACTGTTTCCAAATCTGACATCTGTCCCCGCTTCATCGTATGTTAGAGTTTTCTGGGACTTTATTGTTTTCTGTACTGTCCTCACCTTCATTTCGTGCATTTAATAAATTGTTTTGCCATCTATCCATGTTTTATGTGCTGTTTGCCTAGGCTTTCATTCCATTTTGACAACTTTTCCGGAAGATTGACTGTAAAGTCACACCAACATGCAGACCACTAAGGAAAAAATACCTACTCACTTTATAGCTGAGAACGTATCCCTGGCCATGCCAATGGTTAACAGAGGAATAGAAGTGAAATGGCACAAAAATCTGACCACACATCTGATTTTATTTGGTTTTACCGATTCATTGGTTTACTCCACTACATGTTTTGACCCAGGTTGAACCATCTTCAGGTGGATTTATGTAAGGATACTATTGACTGACATAATTGTGTAAATGTCATTATCACATTAAGAATAGTGAAATTATAAAATTGATTAAAATTGTTAAAGTTGAAGTCTTTCAGCAAGCTGCGTGTGTTGAAATTTGTCAAATTTTTATCACAAAAATCCTTGTTTATGTTGGTTTTTTATATATAATTAGCTGATGTTTGTATAAATATAACTCATCATCTTGCATAAGAAAGATATGTTGAACTTTTTGGATCAGTATTCTAGATGTTTAAAATTTACAGTATAGACTGAGTCACATGTCATACAAACTGACAGAAGTTGAGGGTTTGAAACTAGATCGTCGACCCCATAGAAGAATGATAGGAAGCGAGACGTACCAGTTACATGTGTCTGATCATGTGCAATATTAACACCAGCAACTAATTACTTTAATTTCGTCCATGAAGTTGGATCTGCTTTTAACATGGGATCAAGGTTGTAAGTAGCTCTTGGTGTGCATTTTAGAATATATAGAGCCTGAGTTGATACTTCCGGGTTGAATAAGATGGAGATTTATAAAGAAGGGGTTGAGTTGTGCTAAGTAAGAGGTTTTTAAGACATGAGGTTCACCACATATTAAAATGTTCTTGCGGATTTGAAACTGAACAAGTTATAACTATTTGAGTGTGGATTTGTAGCAGAATGGAGCCATAAGAAAATATGCCCTGGACTACTACAGCTAGACAGCTGGCTAAGAAACACCATTGCTAATACTTTCAAAGATTGTTACCCAACTCCTTTATTTAAGTAATGCATGTCAATTTGGTGAGTATTTGAGCTTCCATCTTCCTTATCATGTAGTGTTCCATAAATTATTGTTTGTGAAGTCTCTCTGTGAAATTTTGCCCTAATATTTCCTGGTTGTCATTCTCTAATGGTACTAGGCATTCTCTGTACATTAATACTTACTTAGGATACTTAGACTACCCGTTATTCAGTGCCTTGAGCATTTGCGGGTCCCAGCTTTCGTTGGCTTTGATCTATTAGACAATTGGTAGGACTCCTTGGACGAGTGATCGGCCCATCGCAAGGCCTCTACCTATACGCAGGACAGCACAACATGGAAAGACAGTGACAAACATCCATGCCTGGAGTGGTATTTGAACCCATGGTCCCAGTGACCAAGCGGCACAAGGCCCACCATGCCTTAGACCACACGGCCACTGTGATGGCTATTTACATTAATAATGAAGATAATTTATATAGTAATTTGGCCTACAGTTGTTTCAGTTCTTAGCCCAGTTCTGTTTTGTATTCAGGTATTTGATGATGCTTACCGCTCGCAGTTGAGCTGTATATTGGTGGACAACATTGAACGTCTTCTTGATTACGGTCCAATTGGACCTCGTTATTCTAACCTTACACTACAGGCACTCCTTGTTCTTTTGAAAAAAGAACCCCCAAAAGGACGGAAACTATTAATTCTTTGTACAAGCAGCAGGAGGTAAGTTATGGTGCTAATGTAAGTAGTGAATATACATTGATATAATTAATTCTTCAAGCCGATATTTAAATGCCCCCTAAGATAACACTGACAGTATTTAAGTGGCCTGTCGGTAAGAAATTTGCTTGTTTTAATATATACATTTATAAGTTGATATAATTGCATCATAGTGTGAATTTAAATTTAATTATTCGTGTTTTTTCCGTCTAATCACAATTGTATATAAATAAAATTATACATAAGATATTAAAATATCATTTACATATTTGGTACATCTTTTTACTACATGTTTCGGTTACATTGAACCATCTTCAGGTGTAAAGTTAAAAGTTAAAAATTATAATTTTATAAACTAAAACTTAATTACTGTTGTTGTGTAACTTCTGATGATGTTTACTTCCAAATTCATTGGAGTGAGGGTATATTTTGAAGTGATAGTGGTGAAGGTATTCAGAAGTACTTCTGAATACCTTCAAGACATATCTACGCTCTTCCTCGGCCAATGTTAAACCACTATCACAACAAAAGCAGTGACCTGCCTGCTAACAGATCTTTTGTGACGAGCCATTGTGATGAAAATGGAGGACAGAGGGCTTGAGCCTCATATGTCATATATATTATAGTAACTGGCCAGTGGTATGTAGCTGTGTTTCAACAACCCCCGTCCTTCATACTAATGGGTATAACTTTCCTCTGCACTTTCAAACATAAAAGAATAAGATACACTTGATGACTTTCAAAATAGGCTATACAAAGCCCTCTCCAATCTCAGTTACATGAATTAGCCATGGGCCTGCTTATATCCAACTGAAATAAGTAAAGTAAAAGTAAGACTGTCCTACTGTACACCATGTAGGCGCTTGATTGGGACGGGAAGAGTAGGTATAGCTCCTGTTCATTCTTAACCTCGGCACTAGGTAGTGGTGAGTGGCCAGCTTTGTATCCTGGCCATGTTTTACCCCCTGGGGAAATGAACCCTGGTACCCTTTGGACAGGAGGCTGGGTGGGCCCCAGAACCAGTCTGGGTGCAGAGGCTAGAAGAAAAATCCTCTGCCCTTATCAGGGATAGAATCCTGGTTTTCCAGTACATAGACAGTCACTATACTGACTGAGCTACCCTGGCTCCATCCAACTGAAATAACAAATGTAACCCGCAATGAAATTAATAAAGTGTTTAAGCATATGGTTCATTAATATGCAGGTACACAGTTATAATTAGTATTTGTGTGAATACAAAATAATAATTAAAAGCAAAAATATCCAGATATCGAAATTCAAACTCTCAAACATAATCTTCAGTTCAGTTCTAGTTTTCTACCCTAGTGAAGTCTAGCGTTCAGCTGGATTTTTGCATCAGAATTCATGATGGGACTCAGAAAAAGCATAAATTCATATTTTTCTTAAAATTAGGGAGACATATTGATGTCTTTGTCTAATAGTTATCTGGAATAAATCACTGTAGTTATTGAAGGCAGAGAAAAGCCACATGTAGACAAGATTAGGAATGATTGGAATTATGACACCATCTCATAGACTTACATCACTTCCAGTTTGGTACTTAGGCTGTTATATTGAATTGTGCTTGCAGGATTATTACAGTTTTTGGTGTGTTGCCAGCATTGTTAACCTAATTTATCTCCTTACTTATGTGTTTAGGCAAGTGTTAGAAGATATGGAGATGTTGTCAGCTTTTACAGCTGTTCTTCATGTTCCAAACCTTTCACAACCAGATCATTTAATGGCTGTTCTTGAAGAATCAGATGTTTTCACCAAGAAGGATTTGTCAGCGTTATCTCGGAAGATTCTTGGCCACAGGTATGTAAAAGTGAAAACTTAACTGAAACACAATATTAAGCCAAATTCAAAGTTAGATTCATGCTAAATAAAATTATTAATTTGTTTAGAACATACTGAATTTATTTGTTTAGGGTGTTCATTGGCATCAAGAAATTGCTGGCTTTGATTGACATGGCTCGTCAGACAGAGGAGCCGTACAGAGTTATAAAATTCCTTTCTAAACTTGAAGAGGAAGGAGGTTTGGATATGGGCTCCTCAATACAGTAAACACACATTTCATGGGTAAGGAGAATGTTGTATTTGTGTTCAGTTACTTTCTTCAGTATCTGTTGTGAGGGAGACAGAACTATTAGGAAAATCAGCATTGATTTAAAAAGTAGAATAATTCTAGATATAAGTAAAAATTCCTTGGTTATTCCAGTTCTGCATATCTCAAAACAGGAAGAAACAATGATAATTAAAAAAAATATGTATTTTTGTTCATTCTTGTGGTTTAAATCTTATTGTGTCATGGTATAGTCATTAGAAATATTGACTAGTTTAATTAATTTTATTTTTATGTGTAATGAATTTCTGTCCTGTATCTTTAAATAATGAAAGTTAAAACTTTTAATTAGTTGAGTGTAATTCTGTGAAAAGATACCACATAGATACAGCAAGATGTTAGCATCAGTCTTGATATTTGCCATTTAATGGTAAATTAGATTCCATTAATAGTACATTTCCTTTTAGATATATCCCAGAATATAAACACTGTTTTGTGATAAATGTATTTATTTAGACTCTGTTTAGTCTTGAAAGACTTGAATTCTGTATCATTGTTGATGTATAGTTAAATAAAAATATCTTATTGATGTAAAAATCATGATGGGGGTAATGTGGAGATAAACTGCTATGCAAACTTTTGCTGTGTTCCAGTGAATTTTTTTTTAGTTTTTTCACTGTAGTTGTATTAAGAAGGATGTACTCTTGCACTTTCACATAACCCCCATCATATATAGATGATGTTATTTATGAAGATTGCTGTCTTCTGGGTTATTGTGCCATGTAGTATGGTAGATGTTTACCAACGTTTCAGAGGTCATACTGCCTCCGTCATCAGGGCGATGAATTCTTTGCCCTCATGACGGAGGCAGTGTGACCTCTGAAATGGTGGAAATCTACCAGACTACGGCCTAATAACCCAGAAGACAGCAATCTTCAGACTCACCGCTGTGAAAACCTCATATCCTACGATGTTATTTATAACTGTTAATTACATTCCTCATTCTGTAGTTGACCAAGAGTGTAATCAGCTCTCTGAATTACTGTGTTTTTCATCTTGAGAATTAAATTATGTTTTTAAATTGAATAATTCTGTTAACTTTGATTTGACCTTACTCTTTTATATACCCTATCATACGAGGTGCGATCGGAAAGTTTCAAGACTGTGTCAATAGCGGGCGAACCGGATGTAGTACGAGCTTCTGCCTTTAGGGGGTGCGGCCTACATTCATAGTGAATCAGTGTGCCAGCCGGCATCATCAAATAATTAGCATTTGTTTCTTAGTTACGGGCGTTTTGGTAGTGCATTACACCGACCCTCCTGCGATTTCGGAATGGCGTGTGCATAAAATTTTGCCAAAGACTCGCCAAAACGGCCACGGAAACCTATGAAATGCTAAAGCAAGCATTTGGGGAGTCCGCAATGGGTCGTGCACAAACTTTTGTGTGGCATTCACGTTTTAAAAATGGCCGAACCTCTGTCGATGATGACGAGCGTTCTGGACGACCATCTTCGAGCACAACGCCCGAAAATGTTACGAAGATTCGGCATGCCATTCACGAAGATCGACGTCGTACCATCAACGACTTGTGGGGATAGGCTATGGGACCTATCAGCTGATTCTAAAGGAAGAACTCCACATGCGACGCATCATGACAACGCGCCAGCGCACACCGCCCTCAAAGTTCGGCAGTTTTTGGCCTCAAACACCATGGCCGTCATCCCGCACCGTCCTTATTCGCCGGATTTAGCTCCGTGTGACTTCTTCCTCTTCCCAAAGATGAAAATTCAGCTAAAGGGAAGGAGATTTGAGACGATAGAAGAGATTCAGGCAGAATCGCAGATGGTGCTTGACAGGCTGACAAAGAAAGATTTCCAGGGATGCTTCCAGGCTTGGCAGCGGCGCTGGGATCGTTGTGTTCACTCCCAGGGGAACTACTTCGAGGGTGATGGATGAATTTAATACCTGAGATAAGTGTACGGGTTTTTATAGGCGCAGTCTAGAAACTTTCCGATCGCACCTCGTAGTTGCATTGGAGAAGTACAGTAGAATTTGAAATGATCCAGTTAAGTTATTGTCAGTCATTGTTTTGTCAGTTTCGCCATATCCAGTATTAAATGTTTAGATGTCACCAGATATGGGACAAAATTATAGTAGCACGTATCTTTGGACTGTTCTCTAGAATCTAATGGCTAGTCATTTATTTTTTCATTGCTGCATTGCAACAGTTTAAACAGTGATGTATGTTACAACTGTATTTACCATACCCCTATATATAGCATGATTTTATTAAAGTGCTACGAGTATATTAAATAAAAATGTAACATATGTCTCACAAATAACAGTATTGATTTATGTTCATGTGGTGCAGAACTGATATTCCGTAAAAAAAACAGACAGCTGACAAATTTACTTTCACTGCTCAGAACATTTATTATGGCTTGAAAATTGGAAAAATGTAGCTTGCCTTATGCTAGAAATTAGGACATGAAAGTTTGTAGATGTGGAATGTGGTCTTATACATACAATATTACATATGGTTTATGCATATTTTGTCATTTCAGATCCACAAAAGTAAGCCTTTTAGTAAATCCATGCCCAGTGAAGTGTTGAAATTAATACTGGAGTATGAAAGTGAGAACATTCCATTAGAATATTATATTTTATCATATATTCAGTAATGCTACTCACAGATGCTTTGTAGTGTACACTTAAAAGTAGGCTCAACTTGCAACTGATAGTGAATGCAGAGTTTGGATTTGATACTGGCAAAGCACAAGAGATAACTGAAAGGATTTCAAAATATCCCAATTTATCGAACCCTTTAATTTCATGTTTTCAATTACAGGACCCTTTCCTTAACATACTAAAAGCTCCCAATGTGTCAAATACATATTATGTGAAATTTAAGGTTCTCACATTTGTGAAGATGATACTATTCTGGAGGAATATATTGTCTGTCTTCATCCCACAAAAATACATCAGATAAATGTGACATGTTAAATATTCATGGAAGAATCATATTATATATATATTGGCTTGTACCAACATTATTATGTTGGGCTTTTTTTATTGTCTGATGTGTATTTAATATACACTGCTATTCTAGTGTTACTAGTCTAGTATTTAGATAGTTTTGACTATTCTTAAAATAAAAATAATAAGAAAAATTAGTCAGTATAATGAAAATCAATCACCTGAATACTGGAATACAGCTAGCTCTTGAAATGTCATGTAGGAAGGAACTTAATCATTTTTTTCTAAGATGCATTCTGATAAGGTCTTACCAAGTTCTGTTTCTAGCTTTACACAGTCCTTACAGATATTTTTACTTTTTTAAATTTATTTTATGGTTCAGAATTGGAGCTACAACTATATCTGCTACTCTCATACCCACCATCTTGCCATGCACTTGCTTTGTTAGATAAAGTATAAACTTTTTATAGAATTTAAAATTAGTGTATTTTTAATCTCTATACACAAATGTTACTAGATTCTTTAGCACTATTTATGATGCTTCTATTCACATAGCTCTAAATTAGTATGTGAAAATGTACAGTATTTAATTAATATGCAAAATTCTTAAGGGTGCTTGATCAATACCTGTGAACTCCAACGACGCAACAACAGCTCGCCGCAGACCAGCTACGGCCACCGGACCATTGGATCAATAGCTAAGTGCAGAGTTCAACTCCTGTGAAACCAACATCTAGTGTAGTGTTGCTTGATATGCTATTGTAAAATAACTCTACTTCATGATTTGTTTTCTAAACCATATTTAGACCAATTTTAAACCATTTTGATTAAATGAATTAATTTCCCTGTTGCCACTGATGATGACCTCTTGAGGTTCAAACGCGTATGGCACTAGTGTCTTTTTTTTTTTGTAATGTTAATAGTTTGTTGCTTATTTTATATTCTAATATACTACACGGTATGCAAAGTTTTAAGATTTGAAATATTCACTGTACTCAAAAATTATACACATGTTCTTCAGTAAGGAAGAACCATAAAAGTTGGGTAGGATGGTACAGATTTTTGTTGTTATTTTTAAAAAGAATTCAAGCACTGGTTACAGTGAATGGTTTTTATACAGAGTATATCAGAAATATGTATCATAAACATATAGGATGGATTGTATGATCAAAAACTACAAACAAACAACTGTTGAGGAACATGGGGATCCAGTTTTATTCTGTACAGATGTAGAAGGTACTGAAGTTAGCTTAAGTAAGCCTGCAACATTAGCTGTTAAGTAGACTTCATTTATTCATAATGAATTCCTCTTGGGTTACCAGCCATGTAAGATGATTTAATGGAGAAAACACCAACGTTTCAAGAACCATACTCATCCTCAGGGTATTCGGTACCATGGAAGCTTCAGACCATACTTCATTTATTCATGTTCTTTATAGGATATGCTGAAAGCGATTTTCATTCATTACTTCTGCTTATGTGAGCAACTGGGATATCAAAAACTCCTGGTTGGGTGCAATCTTTGTGACAAATGTTATGCACCCATTACTGTAGCTACTCTGAATTTACTACTCTTTAGTAACCAAGACCTTTAAATCCCTCCCCCCTAAAAAAAAGAGATTTGGGTTACTGTTCTTGATTACCATGCAGAAGGATTGCCTCATCCTATCCTGTTTGCAGATAATATCAGTGCTCTGCAGTTTTTACAAAAGCAAAATTGGATGCATGTTTATATGACTGTTTCTTAGCATGATCCTTATAAATTACATTTATTTCTGATACAATGTATAAAATATTTAAGCACTTTTTAAATGGACCTCTTATCCTTCTAAACAATACAAGCATGCAATTTTTAAGTTTGTGTAATGCCACAAAAAGTCTTAATTTTTCACACTGAGGTAATGTATTCATCGTAATTGATTGACACAACATGATAGAATTATACTATATATTGTATATAACAAGAAGATGCATTCTTTAAAATACAGTTCTAGAAGGTCAATGTCATCTTGATCATCCTGTCAGGTATTAGACCAAGTGCTGGTGTCATTAATGTTTTCTGTGTTAAATGTGAAATACACCCAGATTCCATTCACAGTTTCATAAACAGTATTTAAAACATATGTATTATTAAATTTAAAAATTTAAACCACATAATTTTCAGGTATTGTTGTTCCAAGTGTTAATTCATAAATTTTAGCACAATCTAAATAACAAGTCCTAAATTATTATTCTTTTTTGTGTTGCAAAAGTATAGTTTTTCTCTCAAGGAGAATCATTTCTTGGCCACATTGAATTTTGGAAGTGTGTTCCAGATGTGTAGACCTACTTTGTGCATACTAAATTTTTGTGAACAGTGAGAAAATTATACATTCCAAATCAGTATATTACTTGTAAGACTGGACTTATCTTTTTACTGAATGATGCTGGAAGATAATGATGTAAATAATCTCATGAATTATTTTCCATGAAACAGTGTACTACATTTTTGTTTTAAAAAAAACAGAAAAGTATCCACTATGTAAAGTGTATGCCATTACTACTTGTTTAAAGTATGGTGACATTATTGGATAGCATGGTAAAATTTGCTAGTATGTATGCACTGAAATCATCTTTCTTCAATCATAATTATAAGGCATATTGATATTCATATTAGCTCACATGTGAGAAGGTTTGTGTGAATATAGAACTCTGATAGAGGTCCCATATTTATATAAATTATTTTTTTGCACTGCCCCATTAAAGTTATTATTGTTATGCTTTGTTTATATGAGAATTTGATGCATTTTGACATTGTTTATTTTTGGGAAAACACCAAAGAATTGTGTCTGATGTATTTATGTGTGATTAGCAGTTTTTATCCCTTTTTAGATATTTTGAAATGAAATGTTTTGTAAGTACATAAAGATATTTCAGTCTGTTAAATACATACAAGTGTGTTAAAAGAAGATATGTTTTTATCATATTGCAGTTATAATTTAAAATAAAGCCATACACAGTAGCATAGCTTTATTATTTTATTTGGTGTAAATATGTAAGTAAAAACTGTGTTTATTTCAGAGTTCAGATGAAACAGCACTCAGGCTACACAGTACTTTTTTTGTACTGGTAATTAGAAAAAGTCAAAATTACAGAAACCATCAAGAGTCTAAGGAATAATTTTCTGAATTATATTATGTATAGTCATCAATTTAGTGTCATAAGCTGGTAAAATAAATTTCTCTAAAATCTACATCCATCAAACCAATATTATTTGAATTACTGACCCTAAAATTGTGATGACAATATAAAAACCGTATAAAACAAATTGCTGATTATGCCACTTTTCCAAGTTAGAGGTAAAACATCACATTCTGAGATTCACAAACTTTACTGTTTAGAATAAAGAAGAATTATCACAGGAGTTTGTTATAATACCTTGTCCATCATCGTGTTCAGGGCTGATCCTACAATCTTGGATTCTGCAGCAAGGCTTCAAATTAGATGTTTTTGCAACCGTGTCTCAGAGACTGACTTGACAGTGGCTGAAAGGTTATGTTTGAAGTGATGGCAGTCCGTTGTGACTTGGACACATTCAAACACAACCTTCCTGGATCTTCCTTATCCCTTCTTTTAACTTATTTCCCTCAGTTTTATCCTCATAACTTTCCTGCCCTTTTGCCCACTAGAATCTATTGCAAGATATCTGTGTGTATTACTAAAATAACTATTTCTCTGTCTGTCCAAGACAGTCACATATCCCTGGAATTTAAGTTCCACCTCAGTGTCTAGAGTAAAGCATTCTGTACAGGAAGAACATTTTGGCAATGGTATGAGACTCTCTCTGTGGAACTGCAGCATCAGAGAAAGAAACCTGTCTCAGTGTCACTTTTTTCACCACAAATCCCACATTGACTGCCCTTGGAATGAACCTGGGCATTAGCTATGAGAAAACAGCAACAAACTGCCTGTTCTCTGGGATAGCCATTGAAATAACTTTATATGACTACAGTCTCAGAATTCACACTAAGTGAAATAAATTACCAATATAAATTTTTTTTAATTTTTCAATCAGCATTGTGCTTTCTCAGGAGATGGCTCTTGCCCCATCAGGTGAACCTACTCAGTTGGGCCTGTTAGATGGAGTTAATCTCGATCTGTGAACACTGGGAAATAGGCTCGCTGGCCTGTATAATCCAATTGTGGAAAGATCTGTCTGTGCTTAATAATATGTAAAATAAGTATTAATTTGTTATAGGCCTTTTAACCAAAATGAAGGATTGATAAAATATAAGATAAAATGTAGGATAAGTGTTTCAGGTAGTGTTTTGCATTCACTGTGTCATTGAGGAAGAATGATTGGACAGTTGCATGTGAAATAGTACCCCACACCATGAAAATAACTCAAGTTTTATAAAATTAACATTGACTTGAAATCAAAACTGTTTAAAAGCTAAGAAACGACATCTTTACACAGTTGTATGGAAAAGTATGTCTTTTATATATATTTTCAAGTGAGTGCAAGAAATAGAGTTAAAGAGATATTGTTCAGAATACGAGCCAAACAGGTGATTATTCCAAAATTTATCTATAATTTTATTTAGGGATTCTTTTTTTGCTGTCCATGAAATTATTAACTTTTTCTGTGGCCCTTGACAGACATGAATAGTCAATGTGGCCCACAGTAATGATACAGTTTCTGACACCTGGCTTATATAATTTCCTGTTAGGGGGATATCATTAACTGATAATAAACTTCCAAGAGTTTTGTTTGGTATGATACCAAATTTATTAATCTCTGTACAAGACATCAAATATAGGCATTTAAAACTACCATATTATTTCTTTTATGAGTATATATATATATATATATATATAGAGCTTACTCTCAATTTTAGAAGAGTTATTTAATGTTCTTCACGCCAGAATTGTACTCACATGATGCAAGTTTATGGATGTTCAATTTACATTCAGGTGTCATAAATTATTTGGCTTATAAGATTTGCATGTTACCAGATGATTATCCATATCACTGAGTAAGTCCGATGGTACTTGGTATATGCTAACAGCTGTGTTGTGTAAACTCCGAAACACTCTTTTTACATGTCATGGATGATGGAAAAATTTCAGACAATGAATAATTTTAAGTGTAATCCACCATCATTAGAACCCTTAGTTACAAAAGTTATAACATTTTATTCAAGCACTTCAATCTACATTTAATATTGTATTTATGTCTTTTCTTGAATTTATATAAAGTGGTTTGAGATTTCTAGGCTGTTCTCACATGCTTAAAGCATAGTATGAGTAACTGAACTTGTCTGGTTTGCAGCTATTCTGTTAAATATTTTCATTTGTCCCTCAGACAGTTGTATACTATGCACTAACTTGGCTGTATTCACTGACTTTTATCTGAACTTTCTTGCTACATTATTTGCTGCCTTTTGGTTTATTATGCTCCATTGAGTGTACTGAAAATCAGAAGACAAATTTACATTCATGGTTCAATATATAATTATTAGTTCATCAAAAATTGTCTGCATTAATCTTCATAGATTTTCGCGAGGAGTTAATACAAGAAATTGTTATTATTTAAACTCAGAGGTCATATTGGGGGTAGGAATCCACATCATTGTACATTTACGTGCTTTGTCTGTTTGGTTTTGGTGACTGAACTACTGCATAGTAGCTGTTGGTAGAGGTATTTTTGTGGAAATTTACTTAAAATGTGCTAGTTCACAAGCATATGGCAAATGTTTCCTTAGGAGCACCTCACCAAAATACACCATGCTTAATTGATTTAACCTGAGACAGGCAATATGTTTCTCATACTTTCTGTTATTTAATTATGCAGTACCAATCTATGGGGCGGGCAAGGCCTGTAATAGGCTGTGGAACCCGTGATGATGATGTGTACCAATCTATAATTACACTGGTCAACAATGTTTCGGTAACATGGATGAAAATATGTGTTTATGTTGTATTTTTTGCGCAAAATTCAAATCTGGCCTTGAAAATTCTCCATCACGTACCATTTTTGTTTTATTTTGTCTTAACGTCTACCAAATGAGTGAATTTCTTGATTCCATAGGGATATTTCTTTTCTTGCAGAGAGGCAGTTTGAACGAAAGACTGGCCAGGAAGAAATTAATTAATTCCGGGAAAAAGTAATATCAAGTTCAAGCCTTTGGTTGACCCACAAAATGTTCTCTTACCATCACCTCATATTAAACTAGGACTTATCAAAAATTTGGTTAAAGGAATGGACGAGGAAGGAGAAGGATTCAAATATCTGAGGGAAATTTTTCCAAATCTTAGTGATGCCAAGCTGAAAGAAGGAATTTCTGTCGGGCCTCAGATCAGAAAACTGTTGGATGATGGAAATTTTGAAGCCAGACTTTCTGCTGAAGAACTCGCAGTGTGGAAATTTTTTGTATCTGTGGTGAAAGGTTTCCTTGGAAAGCGAAAGCAAGAAAACTATCAGCTTTTAGTGGAGAATCTTTTCCAAAATTACAAGGATTTGGGATGTAGAATGTCATTGAAGATCCATTTTCTTCATTCACACTTGGACTTCTTCCCAGGGAACGTGGGTGACGTAAGTGATGAGCAAGGAGAAAGATTCCACCAAGATATTCAAACTATGGAAGAACGCTACCAGGGGAGGTGGGACCAAGCTATGATGGAACACTATTGCTAGTTTTTGCAGAAGGAAGACTACTCCGCACAAAAGAAAGAAAAAATAGACTCGCAGCAGACTTTTTTGTTACCAGAAAAAGTGAAACATTGTTGCCCTATGTTATTGGAGCCCATTGGCTAAGGCTGATTGAGGTTCTGCCATTATAACAGTATCTTTTTATTAAATTATTTATAATACTGTTTATTTTTACTATTTGAAGCATTCATTTGAAATTAAATTTATAAGAACATCACAAGGTAGCATAAAATTACCTTTGTTTATGGTAATACTGATGCAATGTAGTACGCAAGAAATTATCCTTTCTTGTCTGATACAAACAAATGCCAGTTGTTTTGTATATCATTGTCTAGTAATAAATAGAATGATGGGGTGTTTCTGTCCATACAACCATTCACTTTTATTTGATATGATTCATTGACATGATTTGAAAACCATGTTTCATGTAGGTTTAAGTGCAAATGGTTTATGAAGATTAAGAAGATGAATAAAAATATTTATGAAATAGACATAATTTTATTCAACTTTTCCCAACCTCAGCTGTCTCAAATCATGTCTACTATGGTCTTGTTTACAGTAAATGGACTTCTGTTTATATTCAGTTCAATTCACTTCAGTTTTTTTGTTTTAACATGCTAACTCAGCATCTACATGAGTTAAATACAGAGTCAGCACAAGAAGATAAATTAAACACAGAGTACAGAAAAAAGTCATGGTATGTTTAATGCTTCTTGTTTATACCAGTTAATTTCTGACATTCCTGAGTAACTGGATTTTTTTTCCTCCCAAGTCAAGACATGTTAACTCCTTGAAGACAATACTAATCTAAACAATATTTAGTATGTCAGCTCATGTCTCATAGAAAACTCTTCTTACTGTATATTGATGGAAGTGTGTGTCACAATCACATGCTATAAATGCAACAGAGATCATGAACAGTTACTGAATATTATAGTAGGTGGTATACACAAGTGCCACTGAGCTTTATAGTTCAACCACTTAGTTTTTAATTCTAGGGCAAGAGGTTTTTAATATTACGTGGTCTAGCGGTTAGAACGCTGGCCTTGTAATCCTGGGGTCTCGGGTTCGATTCCCGGCGGTGCCCGAATTTATAACTTGTGTTGGGCAAGCCGTGGTCTAGGCAACACGGAGTTTTCCTCCGTGGCATCCCAGCAATTACTCCATTCACACACAGAAGAAGGCAATGGCAAACCACTTCTGGATCATCTGCCAAGAACGTATATGAACAGGTTCCAGTCCGAGAAAAGGATGGAAGGATCCTGTTCATATGGACCTGTCGTCAGACAGAACACTAAATAAATAATAAAAAAATAAATACGTTCACTAGATAAATTTGTCGGGAATGACTAAGATGTGATTGGTGCAATCTAATACTTGATGGCGTAATGATAGTATTACCGAATAAGCTACTGCTGCCGGCCGTAGTATTTGTCATCTCCGATGAGATGGCAGCATATTCCGTATGTCTACGTTCCCAGCCAATAGCATTGAGTTTTTCAGTAAACCTACGGGTCCATGTAGCTTCTGCAGATACGGTGAGCGAGTGGGGAAAGTTTACCGGTGTGAGAAGAACGGAGGTTGTGTATGATAGAAAAAATTGTAAAGGTATTTGAAGTGTACCGCAGAGCAAGGAATGAGTGAAATCAAGAATCGTGATAGAATACTGGAAGCGATTGATCAGCTGCGTCACCGAAAAGCACGTCCAGACGCTGAAAGAATATGTAACTTTGTACTGCGGCGATTTGGCGTTGGTGGTCAAGATACTATAGCGGACCTAGAACGCCTTGTCGAAGAAGATATTGTAGTTAAAGTTGAGTATAAGGGAAATATAAGTTACAGAAACGCAGCGAAATGGTCTAGGTACGCTATGTATAATAAAAACAGGGAAGAAGGGTTTGCGGGAACTATTTATGGATCATTAAATTCCGAAGGAACTAGTAGCTTGCTCAGTAGTGCCGTCGCAGAATTAATAATACACGAACCAGATTATTTGGATTTTGGTGTACCTGGACACGAACTGGAAAAGTATATGCAAGAAAAAGATAGCATTCGTTTTAGTAAAAGATATTTGGAAGTTATATTGCAGCGTGAACTTAATTCTGGCAACATAGTGAAACTCGAGAACGGGAATTATTCCTTGGCTGATCACCCGGTACCGTCTAATCCAAATGTAAATAATAATTCTGATAATAACGAGACAATTAAAATGATGAAAATAGATTCGCCTAATTCTTCACAAATTTCAGAAGAGGAACAAAATGTACCTAGGAGCCAATTGAATGGCATCATAAATGAAACGTCTCCAACAGAAACAGATGTTAATAATAAGAATGACGACGATGTATATGACGCAAAGAAAGATACCTCTGAGACAAATGTGTCCTCATCCGTTTCTACAGAAGGATTTCGTGACGGAGCCAAACGTAAGGTAGTATTCCAATTTAGGTGTCACCGTGTAGGTAACATGATAGCCGACTTACACTTTACAAAACACGATGTAAATTGTAGGATAATTGCTTCGTAGTGACCAATGTTTATTGTGATTTCAGCGTTCGAAGAAAGTTTTCTTTGATCCATCTGATATTCATATTCCAACTCGAAAGCGTGGACGTCCTGTGGGTGCGACAAGTAAAAATAAAGATAAAGATCTAATGAAGACTAGTAGCGCTTCTGCCAAACTGGAAGTTGACAGAGGTACTTGTTACATATGCGTGAATCAAGGTCAAGATCGCCGCGGACAGTTTGAAAAATTAATTTCGTGCAAAGATTGCATCAATAAAGGTAATTAAAATATTTACAATAATGAAGTATTTTTTGTATTTGGTTTCTGTCTGTATGGGCTTAATTTTCAACGAGTTTTTGTTTTCTTTCCATGTTCATGATTTCCAGTTCATCCAAGCTGTATAGATTCAGGGACTGGAGCTAACTCTTCCCATTGGCAGTGTGTCCAGTGTAAAACCTGTGTTGTTTGCACTGAAACCATAGACAAGGTACTTCTTCAGTGACAATTTTAAGAGTGAAGGATTTGTGAATGCATGATGACTCTTAGGAATTAATTATCTTTGTTTACATCATTTTAGGAGTGTGTGTTTACCTGTGTTATATTGTTAAAAATTGTAATTGGTTGTTAAGTTAGATTGTTCTTTCCAATCAGAATTGTAGCCCAAGTCCATGTAATCACTTAAAGGCTCAACATGAACAGGTTTTCCTTACAGTAAGAGACTGCAACATGTACACACAAGATAACCTAGAATTTTTGAGGTTATGAAGTTTCAGAATAGAATATAATTTATTTACATTCCACAGATCCTTCATAGGCCTAAGCCAAGGGTGTAGAACAGGTCATAGCATAAATAAAATACAGCTATTTACAGTTTTTTGGGACTCAAGTATTACAGCAAAATAATTATGTTGAGAAACCATCACCATTATTACTTGCATGTATTTAAAATAGTTGAGACTTTTTGGGTGATGTAAATTCTTCTACTGGGTAGGAGTGAGATAAGAGATACTCTTTTAACGCTGGCTTAAACATTTTTATATCATGATTTAAACTTTTGATAGTAGGTGGAAGATTATTGGCTAACTTAATTCCAGTGTAGCAAACTCCCTTTTGATATTTACTGAGGTTAGAATTTGGCACATGTATTCATGTTTTTGTTATTGTTACTTGGAGGGGATATTTGTTCAACACATTTTCAGTGATATCTACTGTATTAAAAGTGATAAGTGTGGATGATTGTTTGATACAAGTAGTGTAAATGTGAGAGGAAATTACATTATTGTTTTAATAGCATACCAGATACTCGGAGTGAGTGGAAACCATTGTGCTTGGTTGGTTTTTGTTACATTTGTAATTTGACCTCTTTTGGAATTTCTTAGCATTCAGATACTGTAAAACGTGAACCAATATGGCAACTTGTGGCATGTTATCATGTAAGGTATAATTGTTTAACTTGGCATTTACATTTGTTTGTCTGTACATTGTTATTAATATGTAATACAGTTAAAGAATTCCTGGTCTTGACACACATGGCGAGTGTTTTTCTGGACACTTTATGCCAAGAGAGTACCTTAAGAATGGCTGTGTCTAGGTTGAGTGTGGGAATTTTATGATTGTGCTAGAATTTAAAATGAAAAAACAACAACAAAAGTTTAATAAACCAGCCACTTGTCCCACAATTATTGGCTGTTTGTTTCTTTACTTGCCATACACATTTTGGCTTCATGAAGCCATTGGAAGTGGTTATACATTACTTATTTTGTTTAATATTTATGATGAAAGATGACATTAAAGTATAGAAACCTACATCCTAGTAAAATGACTGAATTGCACAGACATTGAAATTGAGATAGGATGTTTAAGTAATATATAAATAAGCATCCCACACTTGTTTACAGCCACCATATCACTGCTGCAATATGCGTTAACTGTGCATCTATTATAACATAATTATTTTGCATTACTTTCACTTAATATTGTTATAGAATTCATTTTTGTCTTTGTTTATTACAGGCAATTTTCAGTTTGACAGAATTTCTACAAGGAGTATCTCAAACTATTAGTTTTGTCATAATTTAGTTTTGACTACCTGTAATAGCTGGTAATCATAATCTTGAACCTGGCAGTTTTTTTAGTCATGTGAAATTCATTATCATTCTCAGCCTTTCACATCTTGATCCTAATGTTCTGGCCTTGAGAATTTTTCACTTCACATCATATTTAATGGGTACTAGAATTACTTTCTCTAGGTATAAGGACACTTAGGATGCAAAGCTAAATTAACCGCCTGCCTGCATGATGTACTGTGGTCTGGCTTAAGCATTTGGGATATTTCATGAGTTTATTCAAGAGACCAGTACAATTGAACATTTAAGTAGCAGATTAAAACCCTTTTTAATGTGTGCTTTTGTGTGAAAGTAAGGAATTTGTATTAAGAAATTTGAGAAAATGTGAAAATTATAAAACAATATAAAATTGTTTGATACTTATTACTGTTGCTACCAAGCTTACATGCACCTTCACCAGTTTTGGAACTATTGTTGGGATGATCTAGTTGGCATATTTTTCTGTTTTGAACAGTTTGTGTATAACTGGTACAGAAGTGAGGAAGGCGGTAGTAGCTTCTGGCATTCTTAGCCTTTACAGAGTACAAAGAAAACATATTTTGAATAATGTGTCCTGACAGAGTGAATTTAATCTAGCCTTGTTATCTGTGCCACCCTGCCATATATATGGATTAGGTTGGTACATAACGTGGTAGGTTCTCGTATACTAAACAGTGATTAAATAAAGGTTCTCAGGGACTACGTAACTCAGTTTGCATTTATTAAATTTATAATTGTGATTCCTGCTTGTTTGATGATAAGTGTAGAGTTTAATCCAGGCTTATGAGCATGCTGTTGCATGATGGATTCTCTCAGGCTTGTTGTTGGATGAGGTAGGATATGGGTTGTGCAGGATTTGATTTAGCGCCTCTGGGATGTAGATGTTGGTAGTGCATCACCCTTGGGATTGTTTGGAAACAGTATTCAGATGTTAGTTCCCTTTAAATTCTTGATACAGTTATCACAATACTTCACTTAAATCCAAAGAAAACTAAGGTTTATTAAACACAATCCAGCTGCTAGTAACTTTAGTCACGCAGTTGGGTTCCAAACTAGTTACGCTAGATAGGGATCAGAGTGGGTTTTACCTGAAGATGGAGATAGACTCCCATCTCCGAAACGTCATGGTTCTATTGATTTTATTCTATTTAATCTTGGGTGATGGATAATGCCCAGAAAACTGTTTGCTTCAACAATTCACCATTGTCACAGACTTTCAAAATTGAGCTAGTTATGTTAACTTTACAACTTCTGTACTATTGTGAGAATAGTCAGATATGCTGATTCTAATACATGTGTCATTGACAGATTATACAGTTCTTGGGATGTGTATGACTGTAAATTATTTTGGGTTTTGCACACGAGTATTAATAGCGAGCTTAAAAAGCAATAATGGCCGCTTGATTTGGAGGTCTGTCACCTTCATTAATCGCTACCTCACTCAGTATTAATAATTCCCCATTCCTACAGCTGCTACTTGATGACTAAATCAGTATGTGGGCTAATTTATATGTGACCATTTGCCTGCGTTTGACTGAGTGCATTTCACTGAACTTGTTCTGTACACTCTATATAACATTAGCAAGTCAGTGGATAAGCTGTTGCTATATGTTTAATATGGGGGCCTGAAATTGAACTGAATTGAAATATATGATTCCAAACTAACTGGTTATAAGTTTAGGGCAAATATCAACCTATATGTTATTTTGACTAAAATAACGTAAACCGGAGGAACCACTAGGGGTATTTCTATATATAAGTAGTAACATTATTGTTTGCTTAATATTTACAACTGAAGATTGTATTCTTATAGTTTTGTAAGTGTGGTAATTATGTGTGGCTTTAAAATAAGTGTAGAAATGAATTCGCTTTCTAGGGAGTAATGGTGGTGTGCTGTGGCTGTGGTGACAATTATCATCTGTCCTGTCATGATCCAAAACTTTCTGATGGAACAAGGAGCAATGAATTTGTGTGTTCACGATGTATGCCTTCACCCACAACACCAAATTATGGTATGGGTAAGTAGTTACTGAAATATGAAGATGCTTTTAGCTTGTTTACAGTGGGGAGGCTATTGAATTGAGATCATAAGATGGAACACACTCACTCGCTCTGTGGTGCAGGACATTCTTTGATAAGTCGATGGTTTACTTGGCTTGTCAAAGAATAGGCCACATTCTTTATGGAACCTGAAGGTTTATCACCGTGTTCACAAAAGCCTGCCACCGACTCTATCCTGAGCCAGCTTTATCCAGTTCCCTTCATCGATTACTATCTCCCTAAGATCCATCTTAATATTATCCTCCCACTTACACCTAGGTCTTCCCAGCGGTTCCCTCCCTTCAGACCTCCAAACCATACCTAATGAACACCCTTCCCCTCCCCCCATGCATTCCTCATGTCTCACCCACATCATAAGATAGAGCATGTAGATTAGCATATTGACTTGTATACTTGGAATGGGCAAATCCTGGCTCCTGTCACTTTTTATATATTCTGAGTGAAATTTTAGTTTTTTTTAATACTTAATATAATTGACTATAATCTATCTGATGTGTACAATATCAAGGCGGTTTATAACATTGACAAATCAAAATTTATAATTTGTTTTGTGGCTTTGAAATTTTATCGTGGTTAAGAAACGCATATTTTTATTTACTCATTACACCAACCATGTTTTGAATTTACTTTCTTAATTGTTGTTGGTAACTTATTTTGTATGTAATGTTATGGCCTGTGGTCATGAAAAGAAAACTGGATCCAGCCTGAGGCTACTTGAAGGTTGCCCATTCCTTATTTTGTATGATTTGAGGTTTTCACAGCCGTGAGTCTGAAGATTTCTGTCTTCTGGGTTGTTGCGCTGTGTAGTCTGGTAGATGTTTACCAACGTTTCAGAGGTCATTCATCACCCTGATGACGGAGGCAATATGACCTCTGAAACAACACAGTGCAACAACCCAGAACACAGAAATCCTCATACTCCTTAATTTGTTTGTTGCTTCCTGTCTGTGTTTCCTTTCTAGGTGCCTGAAAAGTTAATACAGTTGTGCAAAACAAATTTTTGATTATTTCTGCATGCAAAAATTCATTACTAAGAACAACATTTAAATAGGAATTTCCCCAAAGAAATCAGTATGTATAATTTAAATTAAATTAAAGTTCCAGGGCTGACAGCATAGAAATGACCGATTGTTGTGTATCATTGCCGATGATTCCGAAGATCATTGAAGTAGTCTTGGGAGGGATTTTTGGGAATACTGCAGAGTCACATTTGCGGGTGTTTTAATGGATTCAGTTTCGGTATAATAATGATCTTCCGCTTATTGAATAAGTCTTGTAAATAAGAGATACATGGAATATTAAGTATGTTGCAAAATAGACTTGATTTATTACGAGGTCTTGGGTGGTTAGTGCGTTACGTGGTCTCGTCATTGTGCAAGAGATACCACTTTTCTGATGAGGTTGACGGACAAAGAGCCCTGAGTTAACAGTTGCTACTGAAGAATGAATTGCTTATGTAGTTTTCATTCACAGTTGAAAAAACAATTAACATTTTCTTTATTTTTTATGACAATTCTTTTCTTGTTTTCAACAGAGCATGAGGTGGACAAATGAATGAAGGTTTTTGTTATATTACCACGTGCTTTCCGTTGTAGCTGTAAGTCTTTATGGTATTTTTTTGAGTTTAAAGTAAGCGTGTTCATTCATTATGAGTCAAATGCCATGACAGGAGGTGCGGGAAGTGTACAACCCTCTACCAGGACAGAAATGAATCTGTTTAAATTTGGGTGGAAGTGGTGATAGTGTGTGTGTTGTGTTCTTGGAAGCAGGTGAAGTTGCCCTGGTGATGGAAGCAGCAAGCACCTTTGAAGCGTCGGTAAAATTCTACCAGACTGCATGTAACAATAACTTAAAAGGTAGCCGTAACCATATCTGGAAATCTGTCAGTTACCTATGGTATAATTAGAAGAAGTTAGTCATGGAACTTTGTGTAAATGTGGTATATGTTGATGTCATTATTAATTTTTCTTTTAAGTGGATGCTCAAGTTGATGACGGGATCCCAGATGTTTCTGGTTGGAGCATTGAACAAGTGTCAAAATATCTTGAGGAGCAAGGTTATCCAGTACAAGCAGCTGTATTTAGAGACCACGTGAGTATGATAATTATGTTTAAATTCTTAGGCTAAAACAGAAGTCATTTTTTGAACTCAACATTTGGAGTAATATGAAAAACATCCAGAGCTGGTTTTTTTACAGTGATGTTATTTGTTTTCCAGTAGACCTGACATACTTACAAAATGACATTTTATCGTACTGCAATTCATTAAAATAATCATTCTTCTCTTTACAAAATTAGGTCAATAAATTACCTTTTCCGTCCTGTATTGACTGTGTATCAGGGTTTATTGAGTTTATTACCTGTATTTATTATGTATTTTCCAAAGTTAGTGGGAGTTAGTAATTTATTTTAGTTACAGTTTTATTAACATTTACAGTTTTTTGTAGTAAGCATAGTATTTCTTATCACTCAATATGTGTGATTAACCATTTTCTGTCTCTTTTAAATACCACTACGGCTCTCTGCTGGTCTATTTAAATACGACTAAGCTATGCAAATTCAACTACTGTTATGAACTGGTTTGATTTTCTTTTACAACTTGCATAAAGCGGAAGAAACTTTGCTAAATATGGTGAAAATATGTTCTGAAAGGATCACAGTTCCTACTGTTTAAATACTGACCATGTGAAATATTTTTCACGGACTGTACCACTGTCGCTAGTGAGATGTGTAGTAAAGGTTGCTTTTCTGCTTGTTGTCGTTCGGTAGAGAATAAAGCAAGATGAAGTTGATAGATATGACTTTCGCGATGTTTAAGCGTATCTTATTGCATGCAGATGTATGATGTATAAGCATTGGATATCATAATCTCAGAGCTATGCTTCCTTTTGAGCTCTTTGTGTTTGTAAGTTTAAGACCGAGTTCAACACCATAAAAGTGTAACAGTGGCTGGTTGCTCTATGCGTCAAAAACAATTAAAAAATAGAATTTCGTACTAGGAAAAGATATTTGTTTTATAACTTTATCAGATATAAAATATTTATATTCTAAGTAAATATGACAGCCACATACCTAACAGGTATTTCTTCACTGTATGATATATGGTAGAACACTCAGGGTGGAGTCCTGGCTTCCTTGGACACATGTCACAATAGAACAACACATCTCTTCTGCTTCCTTTCACTATTATAAGGTACACAAAGTCTTACCAGAAAAACTTGGATGGCACTAGTGGACAGATGAAAGCTTAAATAATATACTGACACTGTTTGCCAGCCTCAGCTTAAGTCCAGATCTCGTATAAAATTAGTAAAACACGTGGCAGACTCAGTCCAACATCAGATTTTTTAATGTCGGACTCAGTCTGACATAGGACTGCAGAGGGTTAATTAACTAACTAACTAACTCCCTTGTAACAGAACCTGCAGGTTCAATACCGACAACAACAAAATCCCTCCACTGGTGACGATCCTGAGCCAACTCCATTGATTTGCCATCCTCACAGCCACCTTCCTAAGATTCATTTTGATGTTATTCTCCCATCTCCTTCTTGGTCTGCCCAGTGGTCGTTTACCAGAAGGATTCCCAATAAAAACCTTGTGTGCGCCCCTTTGTCCCCCCAATGCGTGCTGCATATCCAGCCCATCGGAGCCTCCTAGATTTCACTATCTTCACTGTGCTAGGTGACCCATGCAATTCACGCAGCTTCATATTATGCAGTATTCTAAATTCCTCACTTATTTTATCCCTCCTTGGTTTAATTAGCCTCTTGAGCACCCTGTTTTCAAACACTTGTAATCTAAGTTCTTTCTCGAAGGTAAGAGGCCATGTTTCACAACCATACAAGACAAGAGACAAAATTATTGTTTTTTAACCTGATCTTCAGTGTTTTGGATAGTAAACGAGATGATGATAATGTTTGAATTGAATAAAAACAAGCATTCCCCGAATGTATTCTACTCTCAGTTTTATCATGGACCTCATTTCTATTTGTTATTGTTGTTTCCATATACTTAAATTTTGAAACATTTTCAAATTGTGTTACTTATAATTATGTTTTGCCATTGTTGATGTTGATCCCGTATTATGCCCATGTATTTAGTAGGCCTATTTCCTTGCTAGCCTGTAGGAGAGTTTCTGCATTCTTGGTTATGTTACCTACACTATCCCCCAGCAAATTGACATCATGAGCATAAGCAAGTACCTGGTGCAGAATTAAAAAGAATTGTGGATAAGGCATCCCCTAGCATGTTTGATTGGATTTATTAATTGTATGTTTCAGTATTTAAAAAGTTGAATTAAAATTTGTACTTGCTCTGAAATTTCAAGGCCAGTACAATATTTAGCGTGTACTGCAACATTACCTTTGTTTTATATCTTGCTCTCAGAATGTCTTATTTATTTATAGTTTACTTGATGAAACTTTCAGTATCTAGTCTATATAGCATTGGATGAGATGATGATGATGAATAATAAATTATAAAGGATGTGGAAGGAAGCAGTCAAGGCCTAATTTAAGGTACTATCTCAACATTTGCCTGGAGGGACTGAGAGAAATCATAACAAACCTTAGTCAGGATAGCCAGTCTCCGAGCTGAGATTTGAACCTGGGACCTCCCAAGCACGAAGCAGGAGAGCTAACCACTCAACTATGACATTTGATCGAATGTCTTATCACATATATCATTTCCACATATCCATTTGTATGTTGTGTGTACTCTGTATCTCAGTGATGCTACAGACAGAATAAATGAGTACTTATAAAAAAATTTAAAAAATATTTATTTTATTTAAATGCTTTCAAAACGAATACACTCTCCAAGCAAATACCTGTATAGTATTTTGTAATAGATTATGACTGCTTCCTTTCACATCCTTACTAATTCAGTAATTTAAGGGACACGTAATTTATCATTTGATGTTCGATGTAGTTAACAAGATGTCATTATATAAGCAAAGAAAAAAGAAGCTGAGATGTAGCAGGAACTGCATTATAGATTTCTGTTATTGCCAGTGTAAATCTCATTTGTGCTTGGTGATTTTCCCAGCTATTTTAAATATTTAAATACAACAGAGAAGGTCCACTGCAATTTAATGGGGTCTGTTTTCTTTTGTGTCTTTATTTCTTTCCTTTATTTATTTTATATATTTGTTTCATTTAGATATACTAAAAGTTTCAAAATGGCAACAACACTTATAAAACAGAATATTCTGTCACCTAGCATCTTTACTGAGAATTTGGTTGTGCATAACGCATGCGCACACATTAATAAAAAGTATGCTATGTTATTTTTTTCCAAATGGTTTAAAATGCATTGTATTTGCTTTGTGTTTGATACTGATTTTGTGAAATGCTTACACACTTTGAGATGTTTGTTAACATTTTAGTTTTCTAGTTTATGCAGTTAATGATTTCATTTAATAAATTAATGTTAATTTTCAAATACCTGATGCAATTAGTTCATTTTTGAGCCCTCTCTGATTCTTTTGGCTTCTCTAGGTTAAATGGATAATTGAAAAAATATTTTTTTCTTTTAGTCTGTTATAAATTAGTTAAAGTGGATGCCTGTGCATTATCTGAAGTTAATTGTTAATCCAGTGAAGTCTTGGGTGATAAGCCGTATGAGAACAGAGCAGGAAACGTAGTCCATGGATGATTGACCAAGAACATTTATAGCATTTGGTCATCTGAAAGTTTACAATTTTATCAATATTTTATATTTATGTGAAGTAATTAGTTTTTAATATATTTTATTATACATACTAAAAGTTGTTTGTTGTTTGCTTTTTAATTCTGAGACCTAATTTTTTAATTATTAATTAAATGGGTTATGTAAAAGTGGTGGTACTCCATATTTTATGTCAATTTATGCTACCCAAAAGTTCGGGAAATTTGAATTCCACGCTTGAACCGGTTGTGGAATGGCCTGCCGCCGCTAGATGGGGCGAGCAATAACCTTTGTGAATTAGTGTACCAACAGCCGTGAAGGCGAGAGGCCGCGTTCTTGAGTCTCGTGCGTTTTTGTAAAGTCGTGTTGTAGTGGTTCTGCGATTTTTTAAACCTGCATAAATGGCAGAGTTTAAGGAGCAAAGAATCTGCATCAAATTTTGCATTAAGCTTGAAAAAACTGCTGTAGAAACCCACTGCGTGCTTGTGGAAGCATTTGGTGAGAATGCTATGAGTCAAAGTAAAACTTTTCTTGGTACAAACGCTTTAAGGATGGAAGAACGCCTGTCGACGACGATGAGCGTTCAGGACGACCATCGACAAGCACAACAACGGAAAACATCGTGAAAGTGCAAGAGGCTATGGATGCAGATCGTAGACTTACAATCTATGAAGTTTTGAAGCAGCTACAGGAGAGCATTAGGCGCAAACGTCTGGAAAAGCGGGAGAACAACAGCTGGGTTCTCCACCACGACAACGCGCCCGCCCACACATCGCTCGTTCTTCAGTTTTTGGCTTCCAAAAAAACGACAGTGATTCTCCACCCACCCTATTCGCCTGACCTCGCCCCCTGCGACTTTGTCCTGTTCCCCAAAATGAAATTTTGATTGAAAGGCCGTCGTTTTGACACAATTGAGGAGATCCAGGCTTAAAACACTCACACTTCAAGACTTCCAGGGATGCATGGAATCATGGAAAATACGCTGGGATCGCTGTATCCATGCCCAAGGGGACTACTTCGAAGGAGACGATGGACACTAGGAGTTATGAAAAGCAATTTTTTTATGGGCAAATTCCCTGAACTTTTGTGTAGCACCTCGTACTATGATTTAACATTATAACAGGGACATTCTACTCAGTATTGTTAATAATGTAAATAAATATTTTATATAGGACACCTTGCATTAAAATGAGGTAAATGTGTGTATCATTAGATTCTTTATATTCAAATCTTTAGCAGGTCTTTAAAAACATGCCTCAAATCTAAAATTTAGATTCTGTGTAACAGCCAGTGCTTTTTAGATGAAGAGTGGGATAGTATTGCTAGGTGGTAAATGAAGAATCAAAATATCATGGTGTTCTGGGACCTGGTTTGTCAGTTTCATACCGTCTTGAGACTTGTAATAAAAAGTTTAATTTAAATTTTTATTACTGTAGTGTTAGTAAATGATATCACAGAAGAGCGCAATGTAATTCTTTTTAAATGCTATCGTGACATTCAAAACCTTGTTTCATTTGTTATTTGTTTTGTATCTTTACTTTGACTTTGGGGTAAGTACAGAAAATGTTACTGCCCTCAAGATAACATACTGTGACTCAGACATCATTTATACATTGAGTGAACAAAAGTAATGTTTTTCTTTTGTTTACTACCTGTTTCCGCATTTTTAAATGAATCCTGCATTTAACTTTACATTAGAAATGATTGTAGGACACAGAACCAAATGTGCGTGTTGACCATCTAGTAACATCGTTTAAATACAAATTATGTTTTGTAGGATATTGATGGAGCCTCACTACTTCTCATGAAAAGAAGCGATGTGTTAATCGGATTGCATTTGAAGCTGGGCCCAGCACTGAAAATATACGGTCAAGTGAAGAAACTTCAGATTCGGCAGAGTGATCCCATGTTACTCTGGCCTTGAAGGTGAACATGTTTTGCACAAATAATTATGTATTTATTAATTCCTGTGTTGATACACCAAAGACGTGCATCTTTTAGTCTCCAAATGTGCAATATTTTTGAATGACTTTATGTAAAATAGGACACTGTGTTATGAAATACTGTGAGAGATGGTGAGAAATTAGAGAGAGAAACATAATTTGTGAGACTTGTATTTATATTTTATAGAAACTTTTTTTGTTATAAGTGCAGAAGGAATTAGAGGAAAATGTATTATAAGCATATACATTAGAATCTGCTTAAACTGTTTCCACATCCATTGATACTGAGGGTTCTTTTCCCCTCCCCATTCTATTATGAATGAAACTTGCTGGTCGCAGTGGCCATGCAGTCTGAGGCATAGACCTTGTGCGCTTGGGCACTGGGACCATGGGTTTGACTCCCACTCAAAGCATGGATGTTTGTCCACGTCTTTCTGTATTGTGCTGTCCTGTGTAGGTAGAAGCCTTGCGATGGGCTGATCACTCGTCCAAGGAGTCCTACCAAATGTCTAATAAGGTTAAATGAATGAATGAATGTATGTGTACCTCGACACCTGCGGGTAAAAGAGGATAAAGACTTCTATAAAAAATAAATAAACAAAAAGAAACTTAATGGTTTATTTTACGATTCAGCAAGAGATAAAATTTTTCATATTTGTTTCAGTGCTATAAAACCTCTTATTTATTTTGGCTGATGCAGTATGAATGCATGAAATACATTTACTGCAGTAATATGAAATTATATTTTTATCTCGACATGGTTTCCTTTGATTGTATAAGTTACGAAAGGAAATATCTTAGTCACACTCTGCAAAATCTGTGCATCATACAAAACTTTTATATTGTATTATAGCATCCTGCACATAGTATGATGGCTGTCTATGCTGAGCAAGACAGAACTACAAAAGTGTGACATTGCCATGTATTTTATATTCAGATTTACAGTAAAACTCAGCCATAAACATTGCAGAAGGATTGAATGCTTTTACTTTTAAAATTTATTCTATGTATGTGGGAACATAAAAAAACAAGCTCAGAAATCACATACTAAATTACAGTGAATGATTATATGATTTTAGGATATTTAATAAGAAAATTATTATAAGTACATGTTTTATTTTAAATATTTGTCTAGAAAATATTGATTAAAATGATGTATAAAACTTTAAAAGTGCACAAAAATAATTTTAAAATACGAGGTGCGATCGGAAAGTTTCATGACTGCGCCTATAAAAACACGTACACTTATCTCAGGTATTAAATTCATCCATCACCCTCGAAGTAGTTCCCCTGGGAGTGAACACAACGATCCCAGCGCCGCTGCCAAGCCTGGAAGCATCCCTGGAAATCTTTCTTTGTCAGCCTGTCAAGCACCATCTGCGATTCTGCCTGAATCTCTTCTATCGTCTCAAATCTCCTTCCCTTTAGCTGAATTTTCATCTTTGGGAAGAGGAAGAAGTCACACGGAGCTTAGAAAGGAAGTTGGGGTCGGTTCTTGCAAGATCTTTGAGCTCCTGACAAACGAGAAGTCGATTCTGCTTCTGGTCCTCAGACAGGATGCGTCGCATGTGGAGTTCTTCCTTTAGAATCGGCTGACAGGTCCCATAGCCTATCCCAACAATGTTGCACAAGTTGTTGATGGTACGACGTCGATCTTCGTGAATGGCCTGCCGAATCTTCGTAACATTTTCGGGCGTTGTGCTCGAAGATGGTCGTCCAGAACGCTCGTCATCATCGACAGAGGTTCGGCCATTTTTAAAACGTGAATGCCACACAAAAGTTTGTGCACGACCCATTGCGGACTCCCCAAATGCTTGCTTTAGCATTTCATAGGTTTCCGTAGCTGTTTTGGTGAGTCTTTGGCAAAATTTGATGCACACTCTTTGTTCATGAAAATCCGCCATTCCGAAATCGCAGGAAGGTCGGTGTAATGCACTACCAAAACGCCTGTAACTAAGAAACAAATTCTAATTCGATGATGCCGGCTGGCACACTGATTCACTATGAATGTAGGCCGCACCCCCTAGCGGCAGAAGCTCGTACTACATCCGGTTCGCCCTCTATTGACACAGTCTGGAAACTTTCAGATCGCACCTCGTACACATATGTCTTCTTCTTCTTATAGCGTTATAACCCTGTGTGGGTCTTAGCTTGTTCAATGAATTTTTTCCATTCTGTCCTATCATTCACAATTCTTCTCCATCCCCTTACTCCTATCGTCCTCACATTCTCCTCCACGTCTATCCATCGTTTCCGTGGCCTCCCTCTCATCCTTCTTCCCATCGGTCTCCATTCCATCACTCTTCTAGTTACCCTGTTTCCTTCCATTCTTGCAACATGGCCAAGCCATGCTAACCTTTTGCTTTTGATTAGCCTCACGATATCTGCTCCCTGTATGATACAATCTAGTTCATGATTCATCCTAATTCTCCAGGAGTCATCACTATTCTGTATTGGACCATAGATTTTTCATAATATTTTGCGTTCAAATATTCTAAGTTGTTGCTCATCAAAGCTAGTTAATGTCCAGGCTTCACATCCATATGTGACTTATCAGAACTTTATAGATTCTCAGTTTAAGTTCCCTCCCCAGTATTTTAGACTTCATTAAATTCTGATAGGCATAATAACATCTATTTCTATTCACAATACGTGCTTTAATTTCATTAGTTACTGAATTTATAGTATTAATCTGTGAACCCAGGTAATTAAAATTCTGCACTTGTTCAAAATTGTAATGTCCTATTCTCAATTTATTTGTGATATTTCTTGCTGTTCTTGTAACTTTCATATATATTTTGTTTTCATTTCATTTATTTTTAGCCCCCTTAATTCTGTTTCTTCTATAAATTTTAATACTGTTTCTTCCAGTGCAGCTTTATTCCTGCTAATAATAGCTATATCATCTGCATATGCACTCACGTGTATTGATTTTATGCCTATATGTCCTGAGATCTCAAGTTTCCGAATAGATGCTTCCAGCGTCAGGTTAAAGAGCATTGTTGAGAGAGCATCTCCTTGTCTAACTCCCATATTGACATTAAATGGTTTAGTTAGCTCACCATCTACTCTTACTACTGCCTTGGAGTCTTTCAATGTCGCTCTAATGAGCCTGACGTATTTAGATGGTATCCCTA
Source organism: Zootermopsis nevadensis (assembly GCF_977971745.1). Taxonomy (NCBI): domain Eukaryota; kingdom Metazoa; phylum Arthropoda; class Insecta; order Blattodea; family Termopsidae; genus Zootermopsis; species Zootermopsis nevadensis. The sequence continues at coordinate 7,634,352 of NW_028259142.1, forward strand.
ATAGGAGAATATCATTTAACATTTGGTCCCTCTTGAGACTATCAAATGCTTGTCTGAAGTCCACATATAAATGATTTAAGTCAATATTATATTCATAGGCTTTCTCTTGAATCTGTCTCAATACAAATATCTGGTCTATCGTTGATCTATCTGCTCTAAAGCCACACTGATACTCTCCTAACATCTCTTCTACATATACAACCAATCTATTATATAGAATACTTGACAAGATTTTATATATTACATTCAGAAGTGTAATTCCTCTATAATTGGTACACTCCATTTTATCTCCTTTTTTATGTATAGGTTGTATTACTCCTAGGGTCCATTCCTCTGGAATCTTTTCTTCTTTCCAGATCAACAATATCAGATAATGTATTCTCTCCCATAACTTGACTCCCCCTTTTTTTAGTAGTTCAGCAGTAATCCCATCACTTCCGGGTGCTTTACCATTTTTCAGACATTTGATTACTTTTTGCACTTCTTCAAACGTAGGATCTTCAATGTAATTATCCACAGTATAATATGTTGGCTGCTCTGTCTCAATTATATTTCCGGTCAGGATACCACTAAAATACTCTTTCCATCTATTAACAGTTTCTGTCAATAGATTTCCTTGACTATCTTTACATGCTACAGCTTTCGGTCTGTATTTTCGTACACATATGTACAGATGCTAATTATTACCTTTTTTATTTGATACATAATTTAGGATCGAAACTTGTTTCGGTGATTTTATTTTCATGTCACAAAGATTTCCTTTTATTACACTTATGGTATTAAATGTACTATTGTCCACTGCTTCAGTTTTCAGAAAGGTTAGTTAATGTTTGCATAATATCCTGGGCTTGTGAATTAGTTACTAACAGTTTTGTGGGCACTGTTTGTTCGGTTTATTCATCAATGTCTTCTTTCTGTAGGCACTCATATTGTCATCAGCATTTATGGAATCTTCATTATCTGGAAGATGTTTGAAGGTTTTTATTTCACTGTTTCAGCCACTCAGAAAAAACAGGTTTCAATATTTAAAGACGCATCTCCTGATAATAAGCCGGCTTTTCTGAAAGAATTTGAAACCATTACAGGTATAACAGTATCCATTCATCTTTCATTAAATAAATGGCATCAAAAGATAAAATTTTATCTTAATTGTTCCACAAGATCAAAAGTGTAGACAATGATTAGTTGATATATAAAATCATGCAATCAAACAAAACTTAGTGCCAAATGCGTTTTGACCTCGAGAGGTCATCATCAGTGGCAACAAAATTAATACATATTAAATCATGCAATTCATAAGACGATAGTTTGTTATGAAGCATACAAGGTTGCACTTTATAAAACCATACTTTATGTAATACCACACTTGATGTTAATTGCACAAGAGTTGGTGTATTATCTAAATTGAGTGCTTTTTTATATCCACTGACCTGATTTCCATTGTTGGTCTATGGTGAGCTGTGGTTCCATTGTTTGTGTCTGTGAACTTCAAAGTTGCATGGGCATTGCTGTCAGTTTTTTGAAAGTGTGCAGGGTTTCTAATCATTTTGACCAACCAGTGTGGCCATCTATTGCAAAAGAACTTTTACTTTGTTACTAATTATTGCCAGATCAAATAACACATTAAAGTTGTTGGTGTTCTGCTAATTTACGATGTTTTGCTTTTTCCTAATTTTATAGATGTGGAATTTTTCTAGAATGTCAAGCATTTTGCCTTTTGAGGCTATTTTTAATACATCTATGATATCTTCTATGGGGCCATATTCGTGCCTGTGGTCGAGGATGTGTTGAGCGTATTTTTAATTTGTTACATTGAATCTAATATCATGGACATGGTCTTTAAATCTGGTTTTAAATTACTAGCTGATCCAGCACGACATACACAGACCGGATCCTGTAGAGACCGAGTCCGGGAGTGACCGGGACTGTTAGAGACCGTGTCCGGCAGACACTGGTTGTGGTATGTATCGGGTGCAGAGAATTTTGAAAAAAGAATTCAAATTTTTTGAAATCTTCAAAAAAATGAAAAGCTGAAGAGTGTCCAAAAAGCTCACAAAACTGAAAAAAATTGAGAATTTTCAAATAAAAATATCTAAAAATTATGAAATTTTTTGTGCGGTTTTCAGACAATTACCAGCATTCTTTTATTTTTCGAAAATTTTGAAAAATTTTAAAATTATTTTCAAAATTATCCCCGCACGATCATCACCAGAACACGTCTCTGCTGGTCTCTCTCCTACCACACCCAGTCTGCTAGACCCAGACACTGCCGCCTCACCTTTATCTGAAAGACTAAGTCTTTGCAAAGAAGGCTCGTCAGAAAACTGGGTCATACACAGACCGGATCGTGCAGAGACCATGTGTGGAAGACACCGGATCTGGTAGGTATCGGATGGGGAGAATTTTGAAAAGAAAATCTAATTTTTCAAAATTTTCAAGAAATCAAAACATGCTGGAAATTTGTCAAAAAGCGTACAAAACTAAAATTATTTGAGAATATTCAACTTCAAAATTTTTTCGAAAACTTTTGGTTTTGTGCGCTTACTAGACAATTTCCAGCATTTTTTAATTTTTCGAAAAATTTTAAAAATTTGATTTTTTTCCCCAAAATTCTCTCTACCCGATCACCACCAGAACACGTTTCTGCAGGTCTGTCCTGCCACACCCGGTCTCTGCTAGACCCAGACTGCCGCTCACAGACTGCAAGTCTCGGTCTGTATCACCCGCCCCCTGCCCGACGCAGTCTCTGCCTCACCCGCTTTCTGCCGGATTAGGTCTTTGCAGCGGATCATACACAGACCGGATCGTGCAGAGACGGGGCGTGTCAGAGACTGTGTCCGGCAGACACCGTTTCAGGTAGGTGTATAGGGTGGGGAGTATTTTGAAAAGAATTTTCAAAATTTCCAAAAAATGAAAGTATGCTGGAAACTGTCCAAATGGCGCACAAAACTAAAAATTTGAGAATTTCCAACTTAAAAAAAAAATTCAAACATTTTGAATTTGAAAATTTTCAAAAATTTTAGCCAATTTCCAGCATTTTTTGGTTTTTCGAATTTTTTTTTTTTAAATTCTCCCCACCCGATCATCACCAGAACACTTCTCTGCTAGTCTGTTATGCCACACTCGGTCTCTGCTAGACCCAGAATCTGCCCCGCGCACACACTGCAAGCCTCGGTCTCAGCCCTCTGCCGGTTTCCGCCGGAGTTGGTCACAAAACTAAAATTTTTTGAAAAATTTCAACTTCAAAAAATGTTTCAAATATTTCATTTTTTGTTTTGTGCGCTTTTTAGAGATATTCCAGCATTTTTTAATTTTTTGGAAATATTTAATTATTTGAAATTTTTTTTGGAAAATTTCTCTACCCGATCAGCACCAGAACTGGTCTCTGCGGGTTACTTGTCACGGTATTTCACGGACTCGGTGTCTGTCACACCTGCTGTATGCTGAAATCGGTCTCTGTCTCTGCTTCACCCAGTCCCTACCTGTCTTTGCTGAGACCGGTTAATACAGGGACCGGATCATACAGAGAATGAGTACGGCTGTGGCTGAGACTCTCAGAGACAGGATACGGCAGAGACCGGTTCTGGCATGGATCGGGTGGGGAGAATTTAAAAAACAATCAAAATTTTGAAAAACTCGAAAAATAAAATGTGTTGCAAATTGTTCAAAAAGCGCACAAATCTAAAAAAATTGAAAAATTTCAATTTCAAAAATTGTTTCGAATATTTCGAAAATGTTTTGTTCTGACCCTCATGTTGTGTTCTCTCATTGGTCAAAATGAATAATCGGGATTCGAAGGAAGAAAACATTTTCTCTGGCCCAGGGGCGATGGACTCAACAGCACCCGGGGTCTTTGAAAAATCGCCTTTAAAATTATACACGTATAAAAACACGCCGTTATTTTTAAACAAGGGCAAATTAAATTGCAAAATTGATTTCAAGCCTCTTTTCATTACTTTTAAATTCATTTTTGTTTGCACAGAAAATATTTAATATTGATTATTGACTTTTTACATTTATGATGGAATGTAACCAAATTATAACTTGGAGTAATTCAATTTGTATTTATTTAACTACAAAGAATATGCAAATATGAAACGCAGCTGTTCTTATAAAATACGAACACCTGCAACAATCTCGGCCTGCATGTCATAAGGTTTATTTCACATTTCTTATGCACGCCTGAATGAACCGTATTGCACTCCATTCCTTTACTCACTGTTGCGTCATAGGTTACGTCGGCATTGTTGTACTGGTGTAAACAGCAGGCGACAATCGGCTTTCGTCAGTCTGGAAAAAATTGTGCTTTGAACCGGTTGCAGATGAAGTGCTTCGAGAACGAGATACTTTTGTGTTGACTTCCTTAGTGAAAACCTTTCGGAATAACTCAAGTACTTTTCTTGTGCGAATTTCACTCTCTGCATTCTATCTTGACGGTGGACATCGACGAAGAAACTAACGAACACCGAAACGTCGGTAGAAATGTCGAGTTTCAGTATCCAAGTAGATCAGGCTGGCTCTGGGACGAAAAGGAAGTTACTTGAAGAACGTGCGAAGAACGAAGTTTGTGTGAGCTCAGAAAACTGCGGCCATTCAACAACAATCGAAGTAGTGTTTTCAAATGGACAAACTGTTCCTTTTAACACTGCAGCTTTGCAATTGATGACAGCAAAGGATATTGACATAAACGAGTCTTGTACTATCAGAAATGGTGAAATTGAAATTAAATTTCAAAATGTCAACAGCATTTTCAAGGAGATTTCTGATACTTATACGAATTCCAATTTAGACTTTTCTGAATCCATTGCACCAACGGAACATCCAGTGGCAGAAAAACACAGTGATGATTTTCTTTCGTGGATTATAAATGTTATAACTGAGGCATTGTCTAACGCAGCTGAAGTCGAGGACGGCCACAAAACCGGAGGAAAAGATGAAGAAATTGCATGCTCAGGTATGTGGAGTGCGCTCTGTTCTTTGCGTTCTGTATTAAATTTTCCTAAAGAGCAGAGTCTCCTTTGTGCAAATGAGATTTTCCTACATTTCCTGGTTTTATGTGGGCCTAATAATTACCGCCTTCCAATTAGACCCTGTGAGGTCCAGCTCATAACTTCATTATATATTTCTGCAAAGACAGAAACAGCATTAATATTAGTTATTAATAATATATAACGGAAGAGATCCAACACGTGTTTATATATGAAATAAATTATTTTATTCTTATCGTAAAATCCTAAGGCTTTCGTGTGACCACTTTTCGACAGGAAGCGAACAAATGTTACTCTGGAGGTTCAGTGTTCGAATCTTGACTGGGTATTTGTATGAAAATTCTTCGCTGTTTCTTTCTATTTTCAGGATGATTGTTAGAAAAAGTCGCCCATTTATTCCCGTAAAGATCCCTCCTTCATCTGATTACCGTAACTTGTTCATTTGTGCTAGTACACAGGCATGCATGGTTGAGGTTTTTATTTATCTGTTGCTTATTTAACGACGCTGTCAGTAGCTCAGAACAGTGGTGCTCAACCTGTGTGCCACGAAATTTCCACCTCACTTTATAATTATAACCCTAATGAGAAAAATAATTGTTATCTTGTTTTCTGCTCTGTCTCAGTTTTATTTTTCTTTATTATGATCGGGCACACAGAGAGCGGACAAGATCTAATAAATTGAATTTGAAAGCAACGAAACACATTTTGGATCAAACGGTAGGGAATATTATATTTTAATTTATTTGAAATATTTAATATATTTATAATAAATGACATTATAACAATAAAGATGGATAATTATAAATATCAAATAGAACATTTTTCGGTTAGTATCGATTTATAAGAAGTCGCGTCCAATCAATGCCATAAACTGTCTAACCCCCCCCCCCCCCCCTCCGATATGCGGTTGGTGTGCCGCCATGACTCTTCCACGATATTTAGTGTGCCGCGAGTGTAGAAAGGTTGCGCAACATTGCTCTAAACAATATGGCAGAAGTACTCAAAAGAAGATTTCATTAAAATAGTTTCGTTTATGCAAGTTACGTGGCATGCACGTGTATGGAATATGTTGTAAATCACATAGACACCAGTAGAAATGGTCATTGCAGGTACACTGACAAGATGTTGACATGAAAATGCATATCAATGTTCCTTTTTAGAATCTATTTAGATTAATGAATTTTCATACATTGAAGACAGCCATTTTTTTATGCTGTTGGCCAAATTTTGATTCTTATAGTTTCAAAGTATGTTATATATTGATTCCACTATTCTTTCAGGCAAGGTAAACAAACAGCAACAGAAATCTGACCATCCAAAAGTCCCTCGTCCGCTAAATGCATTCATGTTCTTTTCGAATGAATGGCGTAAGAAGTTGGCTATCAAACATCCAGAAGAGAGTAACAAACAAATCAGCGTGAGGTAAGTTGCAATACAAAATGTACTACAGGGCAATTACTAGTTAACAATTTAATGTGCAGAGCTTTCGTGAAGGACAAATTGTCTTCAAAGCCATTCGAGTTCAGCGGACATGTATGATCATTGAACGCAAGTTAATGATTATAAACATGGCGACGGTGCGAACCTGTAAAATTATATGTGAGAAATTTCTCGTCTTCAGAACGCGCACTTAGAAATTTGTTCTTATTGAACAGAGAGAAAAAAAATTGTTTTGTGGTGACGCCGATGACGCTGATGATAAAGTGTGAGCCTTGGTAATTAAAAGAAATACTGACTCTTGTAAAATTCGACTCACAAACTCGGCGCATTAACTTGTTTGCTAATTTGCATTTTATTGCTGGATTACATAAATCTATATTTACCTTATTATAAACTGAACGCAGGATATATTGGACAGAAGTGTAGCCTACAGTAGAGAAGTAGAATTTGAGTCCGCCCGGAACTATTCTATTACTGTAAAATTGCGAAGGATCCAAAATTTGCAGATACTGCATGAGGTGAATTCGAAATTGGATATCTCATTTCCATTTGCTGAAAATGTTCTGATCGTCGAGAACAGGTGAAACATTTCGTGCGCTCTCATACGCCACTGCCTTTGCCTTTACCCAGCTGCAACCCTTGGACGTTCGTCCTCCGGTTCGTCCTACAACCTGCCTGCAATCTTACAAGTTTTGCTTCTTCTATTTGCAGACTTGGCGCAATGTGGAAGATAATGGAAGGAGTGCAGAAGGACAAGTATTTTGCCCGCGCACACCAGGCGGGCGCGGAGCACAAGAAGAAATATCCCGGTAAGTAATTAATTCTCTTTCAATGTCAACAAGCAGCAGCAATATTCCAAAAAAATGTTACCGAGAATTTTGAGGAAAATCACCGATTTTGATTTATTTGGGATTGACTGCTAGCGATTTTAAGTAAGAGAACTTCTGACGAGTATTCACTTCTAGTGACATATTTTAAGGTTTGAGTCGATCAGAGCTGGAGTGGCATAAGTCAACAAAAGTGCAAAAAGTCTATATTTTCTTATATTTCGAGTTCATTTCCTGCTAAGTCTACACAGCACCAAAATCCAGACTATAATCATCATCCTCGGCCTCACCGCCGTGAAAGCCCCTCAAAGTCTTGTGGTTATGTACGGGTTGAAGTGACTTCAACCTCAATACTGAAGCAGTAATTTACCAGGAAGACCTCACTTTAAAGTCACTTCAGTGTTATTAATTTCTGCTTCGTTTTAATAATCGTAATGGAAATATTAATTTTGTATTATCAGGAGCTTTTACGGCGACTAATTCGATGCCAACGTTTCGGAGAAAGATACATTGTATTGTTCCTGTCTTTCTGTAATAAACGATTTATGAATGTCGCTGATTTTCGTTCTCTGATGTCAAATAACGCGATCAGAAGCAACCGTTTGCGGAATGCTGTGACCTGAATGTAATTCTTTCCGTTTTTAGATTACGTCTACAACCCAAAAGAGATCCGCTTGCAGAAGCGTCTTCGGGAGCAGAAATTGCGGCGAACAGGACGCCAGTTGCCGAAGCGACGCCTCACCACAGCGCAGGCTTACGGCGCCCTTCTCCTGCCTGCCGAGGAACATCAATTGGGAGGTACCACAGGCACACAAGGTGTCGCTGCGTCAAAGGTAAGTCGTCGTCATTACTTCTTGGACGCAGTAACTCGCCTGACATTTGTCGCTTGCACATGGAAAACAAACAAGTGTGGAAAGTCAGAGGCGAGAAATGACTAGAGTAAACTCCGGGGTTGATCGGGAAGTTTATCTTCCCCCGTTTGTTATGACGCATTGCAGTTGAATTTATTTAGTTGATTCCACTATTTAAATCCCTAAAACTCTACCCTAAGTTTTAAAAATTATTTCATCTGCCCTTGTGTTTCTCTAAAAAGGAACTGGCTGTAATGTTACATATAGTTTATATTTATAAAGACATTAAATATACATACGTCGCCATTTTTCTTGACCTACGAATATTACGTAATTTACTTCTTGAGCACTGAAATCTCCTATAAATAAACTTTTATTCCTGTTAACCATTTCTGTTATGTCACATTTTCATCACATCCGAATTGGGAAAAGAGCATCTGCAAAATATCCATCACGTTCACTGTAATAAAGGCTGAGACTTCGTCGTCTAGGTGTTCTGACGTCATTAGTCCCACGCCATTTCTTTCTTCTTCCTTACCATTCCACAAGACTTTATTTCATTTACTTAACAATTTACAGCCTTTATTTTTTGTTCCCTATTAATTTCCAGTGTCTTCATGCGACTCTTTTGCATACAGTTATTTACTTCTTGGTCTTAGCGTCACTATTTCCATTCTCAGCCCTTCGGCACTGCTTGGTCTTTCATCTAGGATGACTGAAGACTTTCTGAGGCTAGCTTATTCCTTAGAAAAAGATTCCAATTTTTTTTTCTCCCACACTCAGAATGTTGCTGTTATACTATTGGCAGCAATGCAGTTGTTCAACATTCACTAAAATACCTGAACTGTGTGTAATGAAGACCGATCAGAAAATGTCATTACGATAACCTATCAAATGAATAAATTGTGTACAGGCATTCTTCGAAGGCAAAAGAATCTCACGAAAAACATCATCTGCCAATTCATTTCACCGTTAGCAGCTCTTGAATTCTAAAAGCCAATTCACTCGAGATAATGTAAACATTCCATTTATTTAAACCGTCCCATCAGCAGGAAAAATATGAAGGCTGACCCCCTGTTAGAGAAATGTGAAAAAGACAACATCATTTTATTTAGAATTCCAAAATGTTAGAAAAGATGGATATCCACAACGAATCAGCCACCTTATAAATTTAATTATCATCGTAATATTATATTGCATGTCGTATCAATACTTTAAGGTACAAGAATTTTGTTTCATTGATTGAAGCCCACTAATCAACCATTTTCTGAATTTCAGGGACAAAAAACGATGAAAATGATGCCCATTTCTCCAGAGAGCACCGTGCTACCTATTCCTGTATCCACAATACCACCACCGACTACAACAACAACAACTCGCACTGCCCACAACGCTGGCAACGAAGAACAACAGACGACTGTTGCATCCCGAAACAAAAGCAGCGACAACCCACCGCCTTCTAACACGCGGCCGAGCACAGCAGAAAATGTTCCTCTGCCAGATTTTGGTTCTCCCGAATTTAACCCTTATTCTAAAGAAGAATTTTTGGACGCCACTCAAGAAGAAGGCATTCAGCAGTTTATTAACATTGAGGTTAGTGTCAATTCTCCTTTGGATTACAGCTATTATATGGGCCCAATACAGATTCATGACAGCATTGATCAATGTAAATGGTGTAGTAAAATGTGTTCAAGAGAAAAATCAAGATGGCTATTTAACTATACAGTTAAGAAATATCTGAACATTCGAGCACATGACGGTTTTGTACGTGTGTAATTAATTACGCGTAATTATTTATAGGACTGGCTTTAAAATGGTCCTCCTGATCTTCATTTCAATACGTTCTTTCACTCTCAATGTCCCTGTTGAAAACACATACTACAAATTAAAGAACTCAGATCTTGAATCGTTTGGTGGCAATCTCAAAGGACGCAAAATATTAAGACACTGCACAGAATTTTGAGCAGATTCAAGAACCTGTTTTATTTCAAAAATAAATTAGGCAAATTAAACTCTTTTAAAATTTTGTAACCACATCTAGAAATACGTATTACAGAATAAAAGAACCTGGAAAGGTGTACTTGCCTAATTATCACACTGAACTAATTACACGCTCACAGTTAATTACCGCCACAGGAAACGCCCACCACGAAATTACTGACTTGCCTTTCATTTAAATGTAGTGCCTGGATAGTGCCACGAAGGCATACTAAGAGCCTGACGTTCTCTTTGTAATTTTTATATTCTTGCATTTGACCTAATTCCTGCTCTCCCTCCGACTCGTACGTTTTATGCATTTCAAAATCACACGACATAAAAGTTACGACACCAGGTCGGGTTATGACAGGTAGATGAAACAGAGGGTCAAACAGAAGTCACCCAAAAATTGCTAAATCATGTTGAAACCTGTAATTTATACAAGAGTCCACGTAAATAGAATAAGTCCACTGTCTTTCACCACGAACCTCGTCACAAATTCCTTCAAAACCTGCATCCTTGGAGATCGCCTGCCACTAGACATTCGCTGCATGTGTTTCCATACTTGTTACCCATAATTCCAGTTCCTATTCGATTCATATGTTTATTTTCTTTCCAGATTCCTGAAATACATAATTTGGTTTCTACATCGTTTACAGAAGAAATCTTTTCATTAACCAGAATTGTTAAATAGTTAAATTGTTTTCAGTTAAATACTTAAATTCTTTCAGTTAAATACTTATTTTCTTTCAGTTAAATACTTAAATTCTCTTAGTTAAATACTTAAAATTGTTTTTAGAAAAATAGTTAAATTATTTTAGTTAAATAGTTTAAGTGTTTTTAAATAGTTAAATTGCTCAGATTTTGTTAAATATTTAAATTGTTAGTGCTTTGTTAAATAATTTAGTTTTCTGTTAAATAGCTAAATTGTTTAGATTTTGTTAAATATTTTCTAATAAAATATGACTTATAAATTCAAGAATATTAAATAAAAAACACGTTCATAAACTTCCCTGCTGTTATTTTGGCAAAGTAATATTTGAATGAACTTGTCACCCTCGGTGGACTAGTGGTTAATGTGGTCGCCACTGGACCCAAGTTACGCGGGTTCAGACCCGGCCGAGGTCGATGGATTTTTAAGGTGTGATAAAAATCCATAACACAACTTCCTTCAGCCGGCGGCTCCATGTCGTCGATTTACGGCACGCAAATGAACCTTACGAGCATCAACGAGATGTTTCGTAAGAAAAATTCGGCGGCCATATCTCACCCTCGTCTCTCCTGATTCAACTTCCAACCACACGAAATGGAACAGCATAGTCGTTTCGAACATAGCCAGAGATTAAACAATAAAACTAGAACGAAACCGAGGGCGTCGTAACATCTGCAAACACTACGGCGAGTTCAAACTCAGCTTCCGACAACGTCTCGCGAACACAACACTGTTCATTGCCATTCAGAATATACCAAAAAGAACGACTATCTCTGATACAGATTCAGTGTTCGGAAGCTAATTGATGAAGGTGTTCTGGACGTCCGCTGTTGCGATATAAGAAGAGGTTAAGGAACTGATCAATCAGCAAACCAGAGGCAGCCAAAGAATCAGCACAGATGAAATTACATCTCGTACGTACATCAGTCATGAAAAAAAAATTGTGCAAGAATTGCTTAATGGTCTGAAAAAAAATATTCCTGTGGAATAAGGAAGATCCATTAATAGACAGAGTTTAAAATACACAATGTATTGACATCCCCAATCCTTTCTGGATAAACTCTCCTTACACACATAGTCCACTCCCTCAGCCAGCCCTTCATCTGTCTAACTCAGAGGTTCCCAAACTTTTATACCTTGAGCCCCCCTTAAAACATTTCATAAATTTCACGCCCCCCTTCCAGAACAAGTGCAAGCAAACAGATTTGACATAAAATTTAGCTATGAGTATACATTTTTTTATAATTTAGTTTATATTATTCAATGAATTTAATTTAAAAAACTGTAATAAAATATATGCTTCATACCTGGATTAGTGGGATGAATGTGGTTGCTTCTGTGAACATAACTTATCATACCGAGGTTCGAGTTTTGAAATGGTCACTCCAAGGTCGTTTTCCAGGTTCATCGTAAAATGATACTTTGTTTTGATGGCAGCTTCAGCTGAAAATCCAGTCTCGCACAGGTAGGATGTTAAAAATGTTTCTCCATATTTCGTTAAAAAAAAGGTTTTTCATATAAACAACCCCTCCCCCAGAAAACCACTCGCTCCCCTCCCCCCACGGGGGCGCGCCCCACACTTTGAGAACCTCTGATTTAACCACACTGTAACCGATCGTTCCCACGGACCAGTGTGGCTGATCACACACTGTAGTCCATCCCGGACCGTGTGTAACTGGTGGAGTGTGTTGGGTCCTCGGGATCTCTCAGGGATATTTGCTTAGCTCTGCTAGTCGGTAGGCAACGACTCATCTCATTTATGTTCACGGCCAGTTCGTAGTAAATCAATTAACCACTTTATTAATTTCACAATCCTCTTATAAATTACTGCCACCTCCGCAAGTATACGCCCACTTCTCCCAAACTCACGCAGTGTTGTGTTGCAACAGTTGGCAAAACTCCTTTTTTTTACCGTAAACATGCCTCAAAAGGAAATGTAACATCAACTCCCGCTTGGCTCGGGTCCAAGTTCAAGCCGACAAAACACGACAATTAGTGGACAATAACAAGCCTTATGACCTAAAAGTTGGATTCATTACAGGTGCAGAATTAACATAAGCCATTAAAGGGATTGATGAGCGGTTACAAGGAATATGCAAGATGAGTTTCTGACAAACAAATTTAATGAAAAATGGAATAAAGGGACATCTTCTACTCTTAGTCTGAAAATTACAGATTATTATGCATTTCTTAGTACGTACTGTTAATAATCTGGTATCTACATTTTACAGATATTATCAATTTTCAAAAAGTATACACAAAAGAAAAATGGCACACATTTTCACAAAGATAACACGGCAATAATTTACCATCAAACTTTAGAACTATCAGAACAATTCTGGAGCAAATTTGCCTTACTGCTCTTGGGAGCCAATTTGATGGTATATTTTGGTTCAAAATTCTCCACAAAATTTAATGCTTTTCGTAAGCTAGAAAAAAAGAAGATATTTATGTTGTCACATATCTCAGAAATATTAACAGATGCAAATATTAAACTCTCTACACTTTATCGCCTAAAGGAGGACACAGGTGTGTATTAATATTGAAGTTACAGCTTCGGGCACTACTCAGATAATTCAGGTAAAATAGGATGCAATCTCATTATGTTGTAAAAAATTTCCACTTTCATACCCATTTGCTCATAGACATTTGTCATTTATACCAAAGATATGTAGACATATGGAAAAAATATACTCAAAATTCAGCACTACATTTATTCTCTACTCTGAAATAACTCTGTCTCTTAATATATCTATAAGTACGTGTACATCCTTACCTGAAGCATATGACGGTTCCTGTCCAAGTACCTTCGCATATGTGGTTAGTATGTTATCAATGAGAACACTACTTCTATGTTCCTTCTTAATTTGGGATAATAATTCTGGTAACATTTTATACGGTTGACATATCTTTTTGCTTGGGGCATGTATGGCAAACTGAACACCATTTTCTTAAATCCAGAAGGAATCTTCTCTCTGAGGACAAGAAACAATTATAATGTAGTCAATGAGGCTGCATTAATTTTTCACAGAACATTCTTGTCTTTCTTGAACAACAACCAACCATCAAAAACCATTGTACTCATAGGCAATATATGTCTCTGCTGTTTAACTTCTGACTTCTGTTATTTGGTGTTGTAGGCGATGTGGACAGAAAAGTAGCAGCTGTAGTTACTTCCCTTGAGTTTAATGGATTGAAAATCAATACTCAGATTCGAGTTCTTACATGCTGGCGACATCTGTCGGATATAGCGAATACTTCGTTAATAAAACTCGACTCACACTCGATACCTGTATCGATTGCGGACAGGAATTGCGCAACAGCCAATCATCAACAACAGGAGCTATTTTTGAAATGTGAAAATAACGGTGTGCAACATTTTTCGAAGAAAACTGTGGAAAAAAGAACACAAAAGAAAAACTATGTGTATCACAGAAAGAACAGAGCTCATTCCATCATGTGGAGCATAAAATCCAACTGGCGAACAACATTTTTGCGGAGTTGGGTAAGTTATATACAGCGAAGAGCTTTCGGTTCCAACAACATATTTAGCTTCTTTCATGGTTAATGTGAATGCCTGTTCCAACACAATACAAATTACAAATGATAGAATAATATAGAATCCTTGTTCGGATCGGAATTCAAGATAAGATTGCAAAACTGCAGTACATACAACAGCAAAACAGTTTCAGTATCACCATCATATACATACTGCTAAGCTATTGTCCACATAAGAGTTGCAACGATGTATGAATACAAGTGTGTATTTTCAGCTACCGACATGTCTTCAAATGAGTCATACACAGTTTTGCATCATTATTATGTTATAGATGTTTACCAAAACATATTACTGCATGTAGAATTTATAGGTATATTTTTGCTCTAAGCATATCTCCAGGCAATCTTTACAGGTATGATTCCAGTTTGCAGTGGTCTGTTAGTTATCATATTCACACCGAATGCAGATTTTACGCAGGAACCATTAGTTCCATTAAATTCTACAAAAACAGGATTCCGGAAATTGTAGGCTTTTTCTGAAATTATATCACAGTATGAAATTTCGCATCTCCATAAGAAGTGGTCCTAGTGTGTGGATGAAGACAAGTGGCATTATATTTACACCGAATTTCTTTAAAATGGGTCGGTTTTTCAAATGCTTAAAGGACAAAAAATACACACAATGTATGTTGATTTTGTAGCTGGCATTATTCTTCTGAAAGGAAAGTAACTCAAAAAATTGTTTTCAAGATATATAGCTTGGCAACGCAGGATGTAATGTGCAGAATTTGTTAAGGCAGAAGAGGCTCAAGTTTTGTTACATTGTCCTATTTGTCAATATTTGACAGCCTCAAAGTTCAGTTTAATAAAGTGTTTCAATGTATTGACATTACACCTGCAGCTATTACAAGTTACTCCATCACCAGACAGTCCACTCAAAAGGCAATAACAGGAGGGGAAATGATTAACAATGAGCAATATAAATTGTAGTATTTAACAAATACTATTACACTGATGAAATGGGTGGTGAACGTGTCATACTTGGGAGTCTTAGTTGAATGTGAGTGATTAATATTAAAATAGACAGTATGTGTGAGGATGAGGATTGGATTGATCTGTCACAGGAGGATAGAATCCAGTGGCTGGATATTTTGTACAGAATGTCACACAACTTCCATTTCACATTCACATGGAATGCT
This sequence comes from Zootermopsis nevadensis, assembly GCF_977971745.1. NCBI lineage: Eukaryota > Metazoa > Arthropoda > Insecta > Blattodea > Termopsidae > Zootermopsis > Zootermopsis nevadensis. The sequence continues at coordinate 7,649,844 of NW_028259142.1, forward strand.
CAGACAGTAGGGTCCATCAGAAATGTACCTTAGGACAGAATATTAAGCACCTAGTTTCCATACCCTTGCAGAACAATGGGGCAGAAGTTGGTCTCCCATTAAGGTACACTACACAGACGATCTTCTGCAAAGTCAAAACTCTCAACCATTAAACTCATGTTTACTGACAATTATGGTTCACCTATTGTAGCTTGTCATGTGAGTCCTAGATTCATATCAGTGTCTGGAGACCGACTATCCTAACATTTTCAAACTGGACAAGGAAATAAAAATATGTACTTAAAGCATTATATTTTATTTTATTTGATTGGTTTTAGTATTTGAAATTAAAGCAAATCCCTTGAAGGCCAGTTGAGTGTAACATGTACAATAGGCGTTATAAAGTCAGTTTCATGTAGATCTGCTATTATTACTTTTGATACAGGTTCAACTATTTTAAGATAGGTCCCAGGGATGAATTTCCACAAAAAGGGCAATGAATGTCAGATTCTGTAGATGCAGGGAATTTATTGTCCACATGAGCAGCTGCCAACCATTCAGGTCCCTGCACTGTGCATCTAATGAAATGAATTTCACATGAAAGAAACATTACTCACTACTAATCATAATATTACTACAAATGGGGCGGCTAAGAGCAATTCTGAGAATACTTTCTACTGTGCAGTTCAGAATATTTTATCTTATGGACTGCACTCTATCAAGAAATGTAATAAATGTAAAGGGAAAAATACACAAGGACTGAAATTTTACAAGTTCTTTTGTATGGGTGTGACACTCGATCTGTCACATCAAGGAAAGAACAGACTGAGAAGGCAATTGTCATATGGGATACTGTTACATGTATTCTAAGTTGAGGGTGTCTAAGGACAGTATGTTAAAGAGAATATTTTAAATTATGGGTATGGGGGGCTGAAGAAACTGAAAATTAACAAGCCGCATAAAGTACACTCATCAGGTAGTATAAGAATGATACACCAAACAGGATTAGATGGGCAGGACATACAGCACACACAGGAGAGATTATAAATGTGCTGGAGTGGGAAGAACACTCATGAAACGTAGCACAGATGAGGGAAACATTAAAACACATCTTGTACTTGATGTGTGGGTACGGATTGGACTGATTTCAGAATAACTGCTATTTTTCTAATGTTATGAACCATAAAGTGTAGGAGGAGGAAATTGTAACTTTGTCAATTTGAGAACTAGACAGTGACTAATTTGCCTATCATAACCTCTCTTTCCAGTATCATAAAAGCACTGAATTGGACCAGAACATGGAGTGCCCCGTCAACCATGGGGTAACTATGACAAAAACTATGACAACTGGAACAACAAACCTGTCTCAGACTGGGACAGAGACGAACTGGTATGACAGAAACGTGGAAGACTGGGACAGTGTAACAGAAAACTGGGACGACGACAGTCTCAAGAACTGGGACAAGGACTTTGCGGAGGACAGACCCTCAGGTACATGACCAAACCTCTTATCATTTTGTGTTACTTGCTATCAACAAAAGGGACATTAAACTGCTGTGAAATGATTTGGCTCATAAAAGACAGGCAGTAAAATGTTTGATACTGGACAAGTTTGCTCCTGATGCAAAGAGAATGCATGCAAATGGTACATATCTGAGCTAATAGATTTTATCGTCTATTTATTTATTAATTTGTGGTTTATACAAAGGCAGTGTTAAAAGCTCATACAATGTAGCACAGAATATATTCCTGCTTTAAGTTCATGAATATGCTATTTCTTGAATGGTAAATTTTAGAATGCCGACTTCTGACATAGTATCAACAGAATGTAAAAATGTGGAAGAATGGAGTCATGTTTTCATATTTGCTATTTTTAATTTCTAATGCATTAATCTATTACCAGAATAATGGTTAATTGCAACTGTTGGTAAACAAACTGTTAAGGAAAACATTTGTTCCCAAGAACAATCGGTGAAGATTTCAGTTGACGATTGTTATAAGTAGAGCACAAAATATCTCTGGTTATGTGCATCTCATGTTACTCTTAGGATAATAAAAGAAGGTGGGCATTTCAATAATATGGACTAACAAGGCATGAATGTACTGTGTTGAAAGAATATTTATTGTAATTGGCCACTTCTGTGGCGTGGGGAAGGTGGCATGGCAACATTACGATGGATTTTAGGGAAATATGTTTTGAACCTCTGAGATGACTAGAAATGGCTGACCATTGCTTCCTATGTGCAGGCATATCTTGATTAATCTTCCAACTGTTTGGCTACTACTCATAGTGACATTGACATCAGATATTCAGATATTGTATTCTTTCTGTACTCCTTCTTAGCTTTTGATTTAACAATTATAATTTCCTGCAATGGAGAATATGACAACATTGTGGTACTGAAAATTTTATTATTGGATGATACCACACCAATGACCATGAAGTTGTAAACCCAACGTCCCTGAATTAGAAAATGAATATACACACTAAATATTACTGAACAGACAGCACTGCGAACAGCATCACATAGATAGGAAGATAATATTAAAATCATCTCCTAACAGCTTCGAACACTCAGCAAGTACATCAAATATTGATCCTGTCAGTATTAGACCTGAATTCTGAACAATTACCTCATAATTACACTTTACATTCTGACAGTAGACCATGCCTGTCACTTCAGTTGTAACTGAACGTACAATCAAACTGTCCAAAACTAATTGCTGAACTGTATTTAATAAGTTCTTCATCTGAATCTGTTATTTCACAATAAATTGTGAGTAAAGACAAAACAGTCATGTCTTTTGTGTATTTGAAATCTTGTCAATGGCTTGTTTCCTGAGACTAATGCTGGTCGATGTATAATTTTTAGAAACCATCAGAAATAATAACTACCATTACGACTACTAGAGCAGTTCTGAGGAAATGCCAATGCCAATATATATGGAGCCCTCGGTGGAATAGTAGAGGTTAATGTGCTCACCACTGGATACAAAGTATGCGGGTTCAAACCCGACCAAGGTCGATGGATTTTTAAGGAGTGATAAAAATCTATAGCACAATTTCCTTCGCAGGGGAAGTAAAGGTGGCGGTCCCATGCCGTAGATTTACGGCACAAAAAAGAACCTCACGAGCATGAACGACATGTTTCTTAAGCAAAATTCAGCGGCCATTTCTCACCCACGTATCTCCTGATTCTCTACTAGATGGCTCTAGCAGACAGAGATAAGGATTTAGTACAAATTGTGCGGAGGCAGTGGGCTGGTCACTCACTACCAACAAATGCACACTTCGAAAAGACCAGGAAGAGAGAATATTTTGACTTGGTATCGCAATACACGAGTATGTGTACTGAAACATTTAGCAATAATATTCTGGTGTGGGGGAACATTTTTTATTTCAACATTCACAAGATAACAAATCATCGCTGCAACTAAAGGGGGGTTCACACGGAGTCGTGGACCGGGCGAGAACACGACCAAGAGGACCGGAGGTCGTGCTCACTACCGAGTGGGAACTAGTGGTCGTTGCACAGTTGGTAGTACACGACCTTGAAGACAGCGGTCGTAACCACTCCGACATGTTGGAGTGATCACGACCAAGTCAGTCGTGTGCCATTTTCAAACACCGTGACTATGAAGGCGAGAAGAAGCATTTGCGAAGTCAAGTGGGAACTGGAGACGGGCGTTAATACTGCCAAAAACCTCTCAGAATAACCAAAGTACTTATCTTGTATGAATTATTAAGAAATCTGTGATACTGTCCTCCACTCTCCATTTTATTTTATTGACGTAAATGTGAAAGATCCATATCAACAATGTGTAAATATGGACCGACAACAATGGTCAGCTTTTACATGAACTCATGCGTGCATTGTTGTTACCTAAGAAATTAATTGTTACGTCATCTGTTTACTGTATATTAAAATTTATCGAGTCTAAAATAACAGGGGAGGCCAAGGATAGATTACTGGCTAGAACTGAACGTACTACATGGCAGGAGTTAAAGCAATTTTAGAAGAGAACTATTCTGTACGGAGAACATTATAATTTTATGCAAGTCAGTTATTCACAGCAAAACAAGGTCCAACAGAAACTGTGGCACAGTGGGGTTCTCGTATTGATGCTATGGGTATTGAATTAAGAAGAGAAGCCAGATCTGGACTTGAAAGATTAAATCCAAATTTTGTTGAAGGTGGAATTAGTTGAATTGGGAAATTTTTAAAGGGTACTTTTGTGGCAGGACTTAAAGACGATAAGGTAAAATACATTGTAAAAGCTAGGAATGAATATGATTCCCTTGCACAATTAATTGAAACTGCTCTTCAGGAAGAAAGTGAAGTTAGATCACAAAAATATAGACAACCAGGAAGTTATGGATGTCCAAATTATTCGGGAACAATTAGGAAAGAAAGTAGACCACCACAAATTAAACGAGAAGCAAATGTAGCATCGGCTACAGTGTGATATAAATGCCAAGGTCAGGGACATATTGCAAAACATTGTAATAATAAACCTGTTTGCTCAAAATGCAAACGCCAGGGTCACGAAACTGGGCAGTGTAGGTAGGGAAACAGGCAGTAGGGCTGCCTGTACAGCCGAGGATAGTCCAAAATTTAGGCTGTGATAAGGTTAATGACAAGGGAGTCATAACATATGGATTATAGGGTTAATGACAAGGAGTCATTACATATGGATTTTAGGGTTAATGACAAGGAGTCATTAAATATTAAAGGTAACAGAAATCCTGGTGAACAGGGGGACGCCTCTGTGAATCTTGTGGATTCTGTAGATAAGTTGGGACGATATGAAATATATGTCGTATGTCCACAACTGAAGGGAGGGCTTGGAATAGCTCTTATAGATACAGGTTCTCAAGTATCATTGGTTAAGGAAAATTCTTTAATTTCATTTAAAGAAAAAAGGAATAATTTAGAGGTACAAGGAATAACAGGAAATAAACTGAAAATAAAAGGCAAGGTAGCCTTAAAGTTTGAAAATGCATTAAAACCAAGCGAGTTTGATTATTTTGTAGTGAATAATTTACCTAGAAACTTAGATTTAATTTTAGGTCAGGATTGGCTTTCACTAAATGGCTATATGATGACAAAATCAGTGGCAATTCCTCCATATAGTGAAACTTTGGTAGAATTTCCAACAAAAGAAAAAGGGACACGTTACATAGAACATCAAATTTTGCAACCTGGTGTTATTTGTGCTTCTAGTTTAGTGAGTTGTGAACAAACTTTCCCTTGTTTATTAGTAAACACAACACATGAGACACTCATGATAAACAGAACACATAGATTAGTAAAACCACCTACACAGTTAAAAGAAACACATAATAGTGAACAATTGTTTACAACTACGAGGTTGAATCTGTTGAATGAGAATTTAAGGTTAAAACACATAAATGAGGGAGCAGAAGATATTAGGAAAATTTGCCAAGAATATATTGATATTTTCAAATTACCTGGTGATAGATTAACCACTACAACAGCAGCAAGGCATTCTATCCCCACCCCTTCTATTCCAAAAGGTAGAGCAATAACCTTAAAAAATTATAGGCTTCCAGAAGCACATCAACAAGAGATTAAAGTTCCAGTAAATCAAATGTTAGATGATGGTATAATCAAAACTAGTAAAAGTGAGTGGAACTTCCCTTTACTGGTCATCCCCAAGAAATTAGATGCTTCCGGAAAAAGGAAATTCAGAATCTGCATAGACTTTCGCAAACTTAATGAAATAACTATAGGTGATAGTTATCCTTTACCTAATATCCAAAATATACTTGATAAAATTGGAAGAGCTAGATATTTTTCAGCCTTAGATTGTGCTAGCGGATAATTACAAGTACCCATCTCAGCTAATGGCCTACGCTCCCGTTGCAATGTACCGGTGAATACCGCGCTTCTGTCACGCGCATGAGCGATGGCGCGAATTTTAAATATACATTCCAACTGTGAGCAATTCTTTCGTACCCTTGCACAGCGCATCAGGAGCTGAAATTTTGTGTTCAATCATTACTAGATGGGCTCTGTAGACGAGCAAAATTTCATGTGAGGTTTCGGCATGACCATCCGGACCATTCCCTTGTGAGACAAAATTTGTGTTTGCAATCAGAATTATTTTAACTCGTAGATGCATAAAAGAGTAGTATTCATAACTTAATACTATATACTTAATTTTACAACAGTTTACATATACAAGAACATTACATATAGTATATAATTACGAACTTCCAAATATGTGTTTATGAAGACAAGTTATGGCCATATACAATTTAAGAAGATCGTGGAGTAATTTGGGCAGCAGAGATACACAAATGTATATTATATCAGGTATCATACTTGGATCCTGTGAAGGCTACCAAATTTATCAAACCTGTCTATTTTTCCCTGATTTGAATTTCAAAATATTCTGTACAACTAAATCTGCTGCGGAATATTTTGAAATTCAAATAAGGGAAAAATAGACAGCTTTGATATTTCAAAATATTCTGTACAACAACAACTAGAAAATTCTGGAATTAATACAATTTTGTGAATGAGCAGCACATATCTTCAAAAATCAAAGTTTAGAATCGATGCGCGTTTCAGGAAACAAATCCATGTCGGAAAGCAAGTCTTCTGGATATTTATTATTTATCTAAATATCATCGTTGTCACCAAGATTCCCTGTTTCAGACAACAAATCTGTGTCAGAAAACAGATCGTGTAGATCGAGATTCTTTGTCCAGAAGTCATCCTCTTCGTCCTGAGTTCTAGATTCAGGCACAAACGGAATTTTTTCGACTTCACTAGTAACTTCCCGGCTTTGCTTGATCTCGGCTTCAACATTTGATTTTCGCGCGCGTTTTAAGATGGCAGTCTCTTCATCTAAGTCCTCGGGATCAACAGCCCCAACTTGGCGACTGCAGTAATTTGCGTTTCCAAAACATCTTCGTAGTATTTTGAAATTTCGATTAGGGGTAAGATGATGATGAGTGTAAATCACAAGAAGCAAGAATTTTCTGCACGGCGCGTTCTGTCTCATCAACTTCGTCTCTGAAACATGTCACGCAATTTTTCTCCGCCAGTTCCTTCAACACGCTCAGCTGCGGATTGATCATGAGGCTGGCGACTTCGACGGTGGATGTTCCAAGTACCTGTAATCAGGCACGCCATGGTAAGAAATATTAATTAACTACATGCGTGCACTTAGGTTCTCATCTTTAAATTTCATAGTGTGTGATGTACATAACGTTATTGCGAGAACAAAGTTCCAATCACATTCGGTTCTAGGGGAGAACCTTATTGACCCCACGGTTTTATTCACATGTGCACATAAAACGTGGACCGACTCTTCCCTGTATGCAAAAAAATTTCAAGTATCATCCCGTTAAATGCAGTTTCAAATTTCTTTCTTGTAGCTGAATGAGTGTTTCCCAAATGACTCTGCTGTTACCGATTTCAACTGAAGGGCTGTGGGTCCTCGTCTCATTACAAGTAACAACGCCATTCAGGAAGACGTTACCACGCATCAAAATATAAAGAAATATATTTTCTGTTCAGTTACATATGAGCCTGTGTATGAATAATCCAACACATAAATCTCATTTTCATGTTTGTAACTATTATAACAGTCTGCGTAAAGATGATGTAAAACATTAAAACAGACTTTAAGACATATCTCTCTAAATTAAGGAGAATAATATAGAATGTATTTATCTCATTACATATGCAATTTTATTAATATTTTGAAATTAACATATATCTACGAGGTGCGATCGGAAAGTTTCAAGACTGCGCCTATAAAAACCCGTACACTTATCTCAGGTATTAAATTCATCCATCACCCTCGAAGTAGTTCCCCTGGGAGTGAACACAACGATCCCAGCGCCGCTGCCAAGCCTGGAAGCATCCCTGGAAATCTTTCTTTGTCAGCCTGTCAAGCACCATCTGCGATTCTGCCTGAATCTCTTCTATCGTCTCAAATCTCCTTCCCTTTAGCTGAATTTTCATCTTTGGGAAGAGGAAGAGGTCACACGGAGCTAAATCCGGCGAATAAGGAGGGTGCGGGATGACGGCCATGGTGTTTGAGGCCAAAAACTGCCGAACTTTGAGGGCGGTGTGCGCTGGCGTGTTGTCATGATGCGTCGCACGTGGAGTTCTTCCTTTAGAATCAGCTGACAGGTCCCATAGCCTATCCCAACAATGTCGCACAAGTCGTTGATGGTACGACGTCGATCTTCGTGAATGGCCTGCCGAATCTTCGTAACATTTTCGGGCGTTGTGCTCGAAGATGGTCGTCCAGAACGCTCGTCATCATCGACAGAGGTTCGGCCATTTTTAAAACGTGAATGCCACACAAAAGTTTGTGCACGACCCATTGCGGACTCCCCAAATGCTTGCGTTAGCATTTCATAGATTTCCGTAGCCGTTTTGGCGAGTCTTTGGCAAAATTTGATGCACACGCCATTCCGAAATCGCAGGAGGGTCGGTGTAATGCACTAACAAAACGCCCGTAACTAAGAAACAAATGCTAATTCGATGATGCTGGCTGGCACACTGATTCACTATGAATGTAGGCCCAACCCCTTAGCGGCAGAAGCTCGTACTACATCCGGTTCGCCCTATATTGACACAGTCTGGAAACTTTCCGATCGCACCTCGTATCTCACTGTTAATTTTGTAAGGCGAATGACGGCCCGCTACTCCCGATGAAGGAGGCCCTCAGCTGAAGTGATCTCCCCTACCCCCAAGTCGCAAAGCCCTTCAGCCGAAACGAGAACAAATCAAATCTGACGAGCCTGGGTCAAGTATGGACGTGTACCAATTAAGAAATAATCATTTATAAAAATGTTTATATTTACAATTTGTTTAATTTTAATAAACTATACACGATTGACGTTTTCACGAAAATAACTGCGGCAGTGTCCGACACTGCCCATCAATTTCTTTGCACAAATGTCATAAAATGAAAGCGAAACAGAAATATCTTGTTTGTTTGTCCCCGATTTGTTATATAAAACTGCTAAACGGATTTCCAGTTTTGTACAGGCACAAGGCATAATGTATCTTCGCCGAGAAAATTTCTTTTCCGTCCCTACTCGTCCAACACAATTCTTTTTTGACGACGACAAATCACATGTTTTTATTTTTATTACACGATACTGAAAATGGTCTGTAACCACGTTCATAATTTTTTACGTTACATGATATGATGTCTTCACACAACCATCACATCCAAACTCTATGATTAAATATCAACACGTGTAGTGGTTTCACTTATATTTATGGGACTAGGAACACCCCCAGACGAACTATGAATTCGCAGGCTACTTATTAACGAAATTCAATATTCGTGATATTCACGATCTGAAAACGCTAAAAATGCAAATTGCAGTAAGGATGGTACAACATTGACAAACAAAACGGTACTTTAGTGGAACTAGCCAATATATGACTAAGCAACGATTTTGTGAGGGCAGGAGACAAACCAGTTTATTAATGAACATGGCAGTTTGTAAATTGTTGATCAGTAATGTTTCAGCGGACATAACATACGGAAACTCGAATGTAGGTTATGCGTTACATATTCTCCAGTAGTTTTCTTTTGTTCGTGGGGCTGAAATATTAGTAAGAAAATGTTTTCCAAGACAGTCTTTTGCAAATGAACACGATGTACGTGATGTTACACGGTGTTAAATTGGGCTGTACTCATGTATTTCATATATTATATAAACATGATTGACGCAATCACAAAACCATCACATCCAAACTCTGTTATCAAATATGAACTCTTTTAGTGTTTTCGCACATATTTAAGAGGCTAGGATCACCCTCGACGAATTACGAAGTTGTAGGCTGCTAATAAACCAAATAACAGATGCGTGTCTTTCACGCTCTGAATACGCTAAAAATGTAATTTGCATTTAAGAAGTGACAACTTTGTCAGATTTAACCGTACATTAGTGGATATTGAAACTTATCAGTATCTGACCGTAAGCGACTTTTCTGTGACGACCGAAGACATTTCAGTTTCTTTATTAGGTTTTCAGTTTGAAACATATGGAACAAACATTTGTTGGTCGGTAATGTAGCAGCCGACATACACTGAATCTCGACTGTATTCGATACATTACATATAACCCAGACGTTTTGTTCGTGTTCGGGTTCTGGAATTGTAGTTAGAGAATTTTTACATTAACATTCATGAATGAACAGGACGCACGAGATGTTACAAGGTTCTGAAACTGGGCTGTAACCACGTTATTTATATATTACACATATATGACATGATGTCTTTACACAAACAATACAGTCAAACTCAGTGACAAAATATAAACTCATTTAGAATTCACTATTTTTCTTATCTTACTCTCATACTATAATGCACCTACATGAGAAGGCACTTCAAATTTGAATTATTTCCAAAATTTGTAATTAATATTTTGTTTTAAAATTCTATTCTGAATTAAAATAGGGCTATGGCTGTGTTTCAAATTTACGTTTTGGGATGCTGCAATCCTTAGAATAGGGATGAACCACTTCTTGAATAAGGTTTGTGATGATTTTAAAATAATCAAACAAACAATTAACACTGTAAAAGGACACTAGTGTCATACGCGTTTCAACCTCAAAGGTCATCTTCAGTGGCAACAGGGAAATTAATTCATTTAACCAAAATGGTTTAGAAACAAATAATGAAGTAGAGTATTTTACAAAAGCATAACAAGCAACACTACACTGGATGTTGCTATTCACAGGAGTTGGACTCTGCACTATAACCGTCATCCTTCTTCGGTTATTTGCTCCAGCTAGCTAGGGACTCGGGGTCGTTAACGGGAATCAAAAGTGTAATGATGAGATGGTGATTAACTGTGAATCTAATTGTATCTTTATTATGTAATTTCTCTAAAACACAAGCTTACAAAAGTTTTAACGCTCTTCTGTCAAGATACTCTCCACGACTGCAGCTGCTGGCTCACTCCCCCAAGAGACCACATATGAGTCCCCCCGCCTACTCTCTCACTTAATACAAACGATACTTTGTTTTAAGGAATTCCAGCCAGCTCGCCCTTGCAGCGTTACTCCATAGGACTCTAATGTCTGGACGGTTACAGACTTAGCTATTGATCCAATGGTCCGTAGCTGGTCTTCGGTGAGCCGTGATTGCGTCGTCCGAAACCTGTGAACTCTAACGAAGCGCTGCCAGTAGGGTATATATAAGTTCGAAACCAGGGTGGCCAACTATTGAAAATTTACTTTTTCCTGCTTAATGCCAGGTCAAATAATACGTTAGAATCATGGGCGTTTTGTTCGTTAATGATGGCTTTGTTTTTACTACATTTGTATATATATGGAATTTTTCTAAAATATCTAGCATTTTATCATTTGAAGCTATTCTTAATATGTACATGATATCATCGTTATCATCTATGGGGCTGTATCCGTGTTCTAGGATGTGTTGGAAGTTAAACGTCCCTCTGAAATATTGATAATCATCTACAATAATGTACAGTGTTACAACTCAAAAGACCACAGTCTACATTTCCACTGCCAAAAAAAATCTCATATCTGAACTACTTGTTCAAATATATAAAAATGGCTCTGAATTGTAAGTTAATTCTTAGTTACAGAATTTAACAAGTCACATTGAATATTGTGTAATACACGCTTTTTTAGATTATATAGCATACAGTATGTTTAAAAAATTTAAATTAACTATATTACAGTAATCACCAAAATTTTAATTTTTATAGAAGGTGTTAAAACGATGATTCTGAAAATAAGTATAAAAGATAAATAAACTTGAAAATTCATTATATTCTGCCATAATTTGTGTATGTGAACAAAAAATGTAATGATCAGCATTTATGGACCACAAAACCTGTGAAAGAAGACAATGTTAACATTAGTAAACTCTTCAGACGAATTTTAAGACTGAAGAATATTTGTGGCAATGTGGAAAGAGTTGTTGCAGTCCAATAAATAAAGGAAGTTCATATTTGGTTATACTAACACTTCTATTTAAGATGCCAAGTTGTTGGCAGTATGGATATTTAACAGTATTAGTCCTGCATATGTTGTTTTTGTTGTTATCTCTTTGTCAGATTGCTTTTATTTATCTTCTTTATGTTCTTTTTTGCATGTATAGTTTTTAACAAATAGCCATGAAAGGCTCAACATATATTGGAGATGGAATATTGTATTAATTTGCTGTGTTCTCCTTACTCTCTCACCTGCGAACAATACAAATTGTCATCAAGTGTCATATGTGTTGAAATTGTACTTCATTCTCTGCTTCACAGGGTAGTTCCGGAAAATAAAAAAAATAAAACTCAAAAGTAGGAATTTAAACCAGACTCCTGAAAAGAACAAGATTCATGTAATTGTGCACTGCACCTTGTGTCTGCTGTTACAATAATGTTGAGACTCAATATATTCAGGAGTTTTTGTGCTTGTGTTTGCATGTATTGGGTATTAATCAGTACATCAGTGACTGCAGAATAAGGCAAAATTTCTACATAAACTGTTGGGGCAATGAGTTATGTAGTATATTATGGTACTATGGTGCTTGAAATTAAAACATTGTATTTATATTATAGGTTCTTTAATTGGCACATCTGGCAATACACACAGGAAGAAACGATGTATGAATTTCTCTGTGTGATACATGCATAAGAAATGGATTTCATGTAGGCATGCACACACAAACACAGGGAACACATTGTGCACAGACAGTGCATGAATGCGGGTAGTTCATTTGGTGTGCACATTCAACAGTTAGCTGATTGTTCATCTGTTTTATTCTGGGAGTAGTACATCAAAGGGAATTTCCAACACCTGTCATCCTTCAGTTTCTGTGTGGGTACTTTTATCACACATTCTGGTCAACTATCACAACCAGACAGTGATAACAAGACCATCACACACTCAGCTATTTATAACATGAAGGGTATTTTTAACAGTTACTATGTCAGCTATTGAAACCCCTAATATTTACAGATGACAAGTCACTTATATTTTTGGTGTTTTTTCACAAACCCCTTTGGTCCTCCAACTATAAATCAATTAATATGGTGATTCCACTGTATCTGCTTCTCCTTTTAACTCTTAGAGCATAGTGGTAACTTACATGTGCCACCTAATGCAACATTAAGTATTACTGCATTTTTTCAAGGGTATATTTACAGTCTTTAGATGATTCTCACAATAAGCAATGATTAATTTTTTTAGTATTAATCAACCAGTCTTTGTAATGCAGACACATTCTTTTCTTTGTGGTAGCAAACATTAACTCAAAGGTCTGTAGTCCTTAAGAAGCTGGTAGATAGTATGCCCAGTTGGCCAAGAAAGTCCTGATTTTGGAATTTGAAGGTTGATTGTTGTGTTCATAAGCCATTGGTCATTGTAATGAGCTAGATGAATCCAATCCAACCTGCCTGTGCCCTCCCCAACCCCATTTAATTAGAATTAAATATATTATTGCCCTCCTATGTCTTCTGAGTAATCTATTCAGGCTTTCAGTCAAAATTTTGTACACATTTCTCATCTCCTCAAGCATGCTACATGATCAATGCATCTCATCCCCTTTGATTTGATGATACTAATATTTTGTGAATAGTACAAATTGTGGAAATCCTCATTTTTAACTATGTCCACCCTCTCATCACTTCATCCCACTTAGGTCCAAATATTCTCATCAGCACACTCAACTCAGATACCTTCAATATACGTATGTTCTTCCCTTAACAAGAGACCAAGTGGAGAAATATGAAATCTAAACTTTTGTGTAATACTTTGAAATGTGCTGGGTTCTTTACTACGAGGAGTTGTTAGCTCCCCATGTTAAATCCCTGGACTGGAGGACAGCCCCTTGTTTAAAGTCTGCAACTGATTATTTAATATACTCACAGTTACCCTCCACATTTGGAAGCCTTATACTCCATCCACAACCTGAGGCATGCTATGTTGTGATTGCAAGTTCCTAAATTAACATGTGCCTTGTAGCTTGCACCCCTTCATGATTGTAGGAAGATGGTGCCTGTCATATGTCAAGGAAAATCTCTGCCCCTGTGAGCATATGCATGTCTAACGCAAGTGCCTAAGTTACAAGTTTCCTATTATGTTCCTACACATAGCTGTCTCCTGCTGTTTGTCTATGCACCCATATCCACAGCCATATACACATGCCGCTGTCTTGTGTTATGGGCCTTCATAGCTATCTCTTGTCATATACCTATGCCCTTGACTTTGCCTCCTACAGTGTGCCTACACAGGTGTCTCCAGCCTTTTACTTAAACATCTGTCCTTTGTTCTGTTCTGTTCCTACATAGCTGCCCCTGCTGTCCTCTTACCATGTCACTACTTAGCAGTCTCCTATCATGTGGCTGTCCACTGGAGTGCGTTTACACATGTCCAATGTCATATTTACACACATGTTCACTACCATTTGTATACAAAGTATCAGTCTGCTTGCATGTATAACCTATAGATCTTTGTTTTCGGTTCTTATGGATAATAGACGTTTGTCTACACAGCTCTCCTTATCGTGCATCTACACAACACTTTCGTTTCGTAAAACTATGTTTTTGGTCCTTTATCGACAAATGCGTTGTTTGCGATGCTTACACAGCTCCGTTTTGTGTAGACGTGTAGCTACGTTATGTCTACACAGCTGTTCCTTGTATAGATTTGTAGCTGCCATGACTACGTAGTGTGCTGGATCGTGTTGGTGGCTGCAAACAGAATGAGTCTCATTAGACAGTGAGTATGCCCATACTAAAGAAGGAAATATTTAGGGCTGGGGAAGAAATTATAGGTAGAAAGAAAGAAGAAGGAAAAACGCCATGGGTAACTGAAGAAATACTAAAATGTATGGATGAAAAAGAAAATACAAAACTGCATGTGATGAAGAAGGAAGAAAGGAGTACAGGTTACTTAGAAATGAAATCAGCAGAAAGTGCAAAGCAGCAAAAGAAAATGGCTGTGAGAGAAGTGTGAAGAAATTGAAAAAGAAATGTTTATAAATAAAATTTATGTAGCATACAGGAAGATCAAACAGAATTTCGGAGAAATGAAAAGTAAGTGTGGTAACATGAGAAGTTCGGATGGAAAACCACTGTTAAGCACAGAACAAAGAGCAGATAGATAGAAAGAATACATTGAAGGCCTGTATCATGGAGAAACATTGTCCAAAAGTGTGATTGAGGAAGTGAAGGAGGTTGATATGAAGGAAATAAGGGATCCAGTACTAGTATCTGAATTTGACAGAGCTCTGAAAGACTTAGACTCAAACAAGGCAGTGGGAGTAGATGAGATACCTTCAGAATTATTGCAATCTTTGGGGGATGAGGGAACTAGAAGGTTATTCAATCTGGTGTCCAAACTCTATGAGTCCGGAGAAATATCACCAGACTTCTAAAAGAGCATTATCATCGCACTCCCCAAGAAAGCGAGAACAGATAAATGTGAGAACTACTGCACAATTAGTTTGATATCTCATGTTTCAAAATTATGAACAACAATAATATGCAGAAGAATAGAAAGGAAAGTTGAAGATGCTCTAGATGAGGATTAGTTTTGTTTTAGAAAAAGTATGGGTACTCGAGAGGCAATTCTGGCCTTGTGTTTAATAATAGAAGGACTGATTAAGAATAATAAGGATACATTTATGTCATTTGTAGACTTGGAGAAGGCTTTTGACAATGTAAAGTGGAATAAGATGTTTGAAATCTTGAGGAAAGTAGAGCTGAAGTATGAAGACAGAAGAGTTATTTACAATATATATGAGCATCAAGTGGCCATAATAAAAGTGGAGAATCAAGAAAGACACGCATTTATTAAAAAGAGAGTAAGACAATGATGCAGCCTATTGCCCCTGCTGTTTAACTTGTATATTGAGGAAGCAATGAAGGAAGTGAAAGAAAAGTTCAGGATAGGAATAAAGGTTCAAGGGGAGAGGATGTTATTGCCCTTTTGGCTGAAAGGGAGGAAGATGCAGAGAAATTATTGGATGGTATGAATAGAATACTCAGTGAGCAATTTGGCTTAAAGATAAACAAAAGCAAGACCAAAGTTATGAGGAGCAGCAAAAATGAGAATAATGATCCATTAAATATCAAAATTGGGAAAGACACAATAGAAAAAGTGAAGGAATTCTGTTATTTAGAAAGCAAAATCACAAAAGATGGATGAAGCAAGGAAGACATTAAAAGCAGATTAGCACAAGCGAAAAGAAAATCTACTAGTGTCAAACATTGAACTGGAATTAAGAAAGATTGTTCTGAAGTTATACGTTTGGAGCACAGCGCTATACGGAAGTGAAACATGGTCAGTGGGAAAGCCAGAAAGAAGAAGGATAGAAGCATTTGAAATGTGGTGCTATAGAAAGATGTTGAAAATTAAGGGGACTGATAAAGTACGAAATGAGCTGGTCTTAGACAGGATAGGCGAAGGAAGAAGTCTATGGAAAAATCTTAATAGAAGAGGAGACAGGATGGCGGGACACATTCTGAGGCACCCAGGATTGTTTAATTTAGTAATGGAAGGAACAGTGGAAGCCAAGAATTGTAGGGGGAGACAAAGATTGGAATATGTGACGCAGATTTTTGAGGATGTGGACTGTAAAAAATATGTGGAAATGAAGAGATTGGCGCAAGATAAGCGAAAATGGAGGACCACATCAAACCAGTCGAAAAACTGATGACAAACAAAAAACATGCCCATACTAACGCTTTGCATTCTAGACAAATACCTTTCGTGAGCTACATCAAAATAACTGTTTTTCAAAGTTGATTGGAGTCCACATACTTTTCTGAATATTACAGGTAGTATTTCATATACTTTCTATTATTCAGGCAAACTTCATTATGAATTATTTAACCGTAAAGAGATTTAGTGGCAAATATTGGACGACTACGAAAATAAATTTGTGAATTTACGAATTTTATAAATTAAACAATTATTCGTATGTGGCTACAAACACAGAGTTCTATTCATCTTGTAGTTAGGTGAGCGACATTACAGTATGTTGGACGTGAAGCAGGGATGTCCAATGCATACACAAGTATTGATTTCAAAATTCCGTGGATCTCATGGAAATCTCGTCAATAGGAAAATATCTACTTGTGTGATAATAATGTCGATATTTTCATAATTAATTTATTTCGTTAGAGCTGAATCAATCTTGTGGCCCCGACAGTCGTTCAACTGCTCAGGAAATCAGAAAGTTCACAAAGTAATAGTGCCAGATCATTAAAGAAGTCTACAACTTTGCAAATTTTTATCTCTAGACTTCTTACTTGCCATGTCGCCTCTAAAGAGGTGACATTAAGTGTAAAATTATCCTCCCATCCACATCTAGGTTATCCAAGTGTTCACTTCACTTCGGTTTTCTCAGGCATAATTTTGTATAAATTTAACGTCTTCACTATGCATGCTGAGTGCTTCTTCCCTGTCAACTGCCTTAATCTGATTTTATTGAATATGAGAAAGTGAAACAGATATCACCGGATTAAAATTGACAAATTGAACAGGATTTTGTAAGATTTGAGGTTTTCACAGTGGTGAGTATGAAGATTTCTGTCTTCTGGGTTGTTGCGCTGTGGAGTTTGGTCGATGTTATTAAACAACGTTTCAGAGGTCATACTGTCTCCGTCATCAGGGCTCGCAACAACCCAGAAGACAGAAATCTTCACGAGAGATTTTGTTGACATTGATTTTTCGGATGTTTATATCAGAGAGTCTGGGATTGAAAGATAAGAAATTCAAGGTTTTTCTGAAACGTGTAATTTGAGTAACAGTTTACGCGGGTCGATTTTCCTTCAGCACCATTTGCCACGGGTCTTACCTGACTGCTAGGGTACCGCTTACGGACGTTCAGTTGCATGTTGCTTAGCGATGCCGCAGAGTCCGGGGAAGGACCGGTCTCACATGACCTGCATGAGTGCAGCAAGCGAGAAATCTGATGGCATAACGGAACAAATAAGTAGAGTAGACACAACTTCGCTTTGAGATTGACCTACTTCATTAGGTTCATGATCTGTCATTACTCTTCGTAAACGACTGCTTAAAATCATACTGTAGTATTTTCACACAATGCTTCGTTATGAAATAGAACAGACTGTGAAAGAAAAGTAAGATACGAATAAATAGAAATAAGCAGCAAAATAACTAAACAAATAATAATTAAAAAATATACATCTGATTAACACATCTCTTCACAGGTAATATTAGTGCCCATTCTTTTTGTATAAATTTGTATTTCAATATTTATCTACATTTCTCTTTTTGCCTAAAGTATAGATGGCAGCATGTTAAGTAAATGGGTAAGAAAATATGATGGAAAAATGTCTGAGGCATGTCTCATTCTCTATGTCTAGTACTTTGTTTTTGTTTATTTTTTCTTATAATTTCACCTAGTTGTCTGACAATTAGACGCCACGGTGGTCTAGCGGTTAGAACGCTGGCCTTGTAATACTGGGGTCTCGGGTTCGATTCCCGGCGGTGCCCGGATTTATAACTTGTGTTGGGCAAGGCCGTGGTCTAGGCAACACGGAGTTTTCCTCCGTGGCATCCCAACAATTACTCCATTCACACACAGAAGAAGGCAACGGCAAACCACTTCTGGATCATCTGCCAAGAACGTATATGAACAGGTCCCAGTCCCAGTCCGAGAAAAGGATGGAAGGATCCTGTTCATATGGACCTGTGGTCTGACAGAACACTAAATAAATAATAAATAAGTCTGACAATTATTATGCATTTTTTGCACGAAGTGCATAAGTGTTGGCCAGTCATCATTCAACTTGAGACAAGCGGACGGGCGGATTTGCATCAAGTCTGGTATGGAATGTTTTATGCAATTTGAGAGTTGTCTAAAATTTAATTCGGCCAATGGATGGGGGCAAAGACCTCTTGATGGAGCAGGGCCCAAAAGAGCGACGGCAGTGGGATGCCGTGGGCAGGTGTGGTGCGACGTTGGGTAATAGAAATATAGTGGCACCAGCATGTCGAGTTGACCCCATTTGTGGCGAATTTCCAAACAGCCAAGACTGTGAGGGACACCAGGGGACACGCTGTGGCGTACCGTGAGGGTGACAAGAGTTAGTGTGATTAACGGCTATGAGGGAATCCCTGTGTGCGAGAATCCGATACATGGGGCAGGGCCCCTGCTGGGGCGCAGTACCCAAGGGCTACGGCGAGCCATTTGTGTGGCGGTACGTTCGGGTAGGTGATTTAGAGCTCCCGTGATGACGTCGAGCCCGCTTAGTGGGGCGGAAACCCAAGACAAGTCGGAGAGAAGCCTAGTGAGTGAGGCGTGGCCCCAAGAGAGGTATTACTCCTTATGGGATGCAGTCCCCAGACTAACGACTGAGTCCTTCAGCTCGGTTAGGTTATACTGGATTATATTTATTACGTTAGGGTGGTTAAGGTTAGGGAAGGTTAGGTAAGAATAGATTAGGAAGCTATGGTTGAAGTTGATTTTGGTAAGGTGCCTGGGTGGTTATGTCAAAGGAGTGTGGTGGGGTGTTCTGGCGGCCCAGTGGAAAGCGAATATACCGCATCGAAGCAACAGCCATATGAGACTACCCCGTGGGATGGGCTGATCCCCATTTGGGTTGGAACCTCGGATGGGAGAAACTAATAATTTACGGTTTCCCCTTAATGGGATAGTTAGTTTTGTTTGGGATAGGATAAATTAGGTTGTGATAGGTTTGCTTGGGTTGGGTTCGGTTTTGTCAGGTTTTTCGGACTGGGTCAGTCCAGGATGGGAAAAGTTAATTTAGATTAGTTCAGGTTACGTTAATTTCCCGCGAGTTGATTCCCAGTGTGTGGTCCTGGAATTGAGATAGAAACATGCAATGAGGACGGGACCCTCGAGGGTCACGATGTTTTGCTCCGCGGATGCAGACATGGTTCAAAATCGATCGCTGGAAGTAAACGCTGTTCGGAAAAATTTCACTGGATTGGGCAGGTGCCCTAAGAACAAAACATTTTCTGGGTAGAGCCTAGTGGGTGGGTCAGAGAGAAAATAGAGGCAGATAAGTCTTTTAGGACGGAGTCCACCTGTTGCGGCGGAGACCTCTCTTGATTAGGACGGGTAAGGTTTGTCAGGTTAGATTGGGTTATGTTGAAATATGACCAGCTAGGTTGTGTCGGGTTGGGTTAGACTAGCAAATCTTCTGCTAGGTGCATTTAGTATTCAAACTATGCAATGAAGGCGTGTGAAACAACTGTACATTCAGGTGCAGATTACATATTTGCAGACTTCTTACAACAAACAAACCATATTTCCTCAGAAACCTAACTGTATAAAGTTTAATTTTTGCTATCTACAATTAGCAAAAATATATTTTTTAAAATTTTTTGTCACTATGCCACTACTTTTGTAATTTCTTACTTAACACTCCGTAAAGTACCAGTGTTCAAAAATAGCGAAAGACGAGGTCGATAATTCCGCCTCGTATTCTGAAAGCCTCGAGTTAAAATCTCGGCCTGTAGGACACCTATCCTGACAATTTTGTGATGTTCCACAGTTCATGTAGGAAACGACGGGTCTGAACTTAGAGATCATTAATTACAATCCCTCTAGTGGCATAGATGTAAGTCATTGTTTTCTTGTGTTGTTGCGTTTGGCCGGTCCCTCGTCCTTAGTGTCCTACCAAATGATTAACGGGATAGTTTAATAACTTTATTCTTATCTGAAAAGGCCAGAGGTCCTAACTCGTAAAAGCTATAGAAGAACAATATGAAGAAAGGAAAGGAATGAACAGAGCATATTATCACCTGATTCTTGAAGAATGATGTTGTTAGTGTGAAGAGTATTGGATTCAGTGCTGAGTTGACCGGAAGAACAAGCACTGCAAGCCATGCGCACAACTGCTGGTCTATCGTGGCCCCTGAAACACAATTCGTTGTACGAACCTCAGAAGCTAATGTCCCCATATTACCGTTAGTTAAGTAAGGAGTATTCAGGAAAATACGCATGAGTTAGAAAAGCGAGCCAATGTATAGAATGACTAATGGGAAAAGTAAAAGGTAAGAATATGAGGAGCCTGCAGCTGAGTAAACAGCGCGCACTGTACAAGATGTCGTACAACAATGAGGAGCGTGGACCTATATTTATTCAAATTCGTTGTCAAACCAGAGTACAAAAACATTTTCGGAAGAAATGCAACAGGCATTATTACGATCTGTAATTAGTCAAATTAACTTATAGTGTCTGCGACAAGAACGCACAGATCAGCACGCACGCAGGACAATGTTGCTCGTGTTCCTGCAAAAGCACCCCAACTAGTTAAACTGCTTGTCGTTTTGCGATAGGGCCAATTTATACCTCCATTCGGTTCGTGAACACACAGAACACAAGGTTCTGAGCCTACGAAAATCCACACAGTCGTGTAGACGTCGCTGCATCTAGCGAACTGTGCCGTCTGGCGTACAACCAGAGACAAGGGCTTACGGGACCTGTCTTTGTTGAGGTCATCATAACAAGTTAGCGGATGCAGCTGCAAAATGAGCTCATTCCGGTCATTCAGGGTACCGGGTATGCGGACACCACATTCTTCCAGTAGGATGACGCACGCCGACATATGCGAATGTCTTCCTTGACGTCTTGTATGACGTGTTCGGTTGACGTATTATGTCGAATCTGTTTCCAGGGTGCTTCGGGTGTGCGTAGTAGTGACCAATATGTTCTAACTAACTAACTAACTA
Organism: Zootermopsis nevadensis; assembly: GCF_977971745.1. NCBI lineage: Eukaryota > Metazoa > Arthropoda > Insecta > Blattodea > Termopsidae > Zootermopsis > Zootermopsis nevadensis. The sequence continues at coordinate 7,671,530 of NW_028259142.1, forward strand.
GATGGCTTACCGAAACCGAAGGTTCATCACTGAATTAACCAAAGCCCTCCTGGACCAATAATGTCCAGTCTCCTTCAACTCCTATCTCCCATAGATCCCGCCTCGGATTATCCTCCCATCTACGTCTAGGTCTCCCCATAGGTCTCTTCCCCTCAGGCTTCTCAAATAGTGGACCCAACCAACCAGATCGCTTACCGAACCCGAAAGTTCATCACCGAACTAACAAAAGCCCTCCACCGGACCCCGTCCTGGGCCAACAAAATTCAGTCTCCTTCAACTCCTATCTCCCATAGATCCCGCCTCGGATTATCCTCCCATCTACGTCTAGGTCTCCCCAGCGGTCTCTTCCCCCTCAGGCTTCCCGACCAAGACCCGGTGAACACCTCTTGTCCCATCCATGCGCGCTACATGCCCCGCCCATCTCATTTTTCTCGACTTAATCACCCTGACAATACTGGGGGAGTAGTACAGATTTTTAAGCTCATCATTATGCAGTTTTCTCCATGCCCCATCGTCTTCTCTCCTTGGCCCAAATATCCTCCTCAACACCCTATTCTCAAATACCTGCTAAATTAAAAATCGTATCGTGTGTACCGCACAAAAACGCGTACCGATCAGAAAATGGAAACTAAAAATGCTGCTGAAGATATCACAGCTGACTTACTGCGTAACTCAGCTGGGAATTTTGTATTTCGTTTACATCAATCAAACGAAGGTCATAATTTTCATAATGAACATATGTTGACATGACGAACACATAAAGTCTCCATAAATATGCGACTTTAATCATTTGCCATGTGCTTCTGTATCCGAATATACCGTACATAGAAAATGGAACGTAATTTTCTGAATACTCTGTATATTCCATGTGGCCTCACATTGTTTCAATCAAATGAAAATATATTAACATTACATTAAGTGGCGCTATATCGATTGTGTCTCAGATATTCGCGCAACCGGCATGTTGGCATTATTTATATCAGAAAATTAAAAGGTAGGATGATCTTATGGTAACAAGATAGCTCGAGGGTATTTAAAAGAAGATTCTGAGTGGAACACATGTACCAAAAACAGAAGAACAAGAGATGAGTGAAAATTATAAGGATCTTCAAAACTTATACTTTCCACCAAACACTTTCAGAATAAAATGGGTGGGGGCACATAGCTCGCACGGACAGCGTTATAAATGCATATAAAACTTAATTTAGCATAACTAGAGGAAAGATAGCACGATACGCATAAGAAGAAAGTAGGCTTCTGGAACCAACAGCAATGTTATCTAAGAAGTGCTGATTAACATTAAAAATTCGTTGAATTTCTGATTATTCACAATTCCACAGTTCATATCATAAAACACCCTGACTGTTACTTTACACGTGATTATTTACGAAATGAACAAATTTTCTTAAAAGCTATTTTTCTGAGTTCAATAACATTTCGCAGGAGAATGAACACAGTTAAACGGAACATAACATCAGGCGTGTGTTTTTTTGACACCTGTTCGTTTTCTGTCGCACACATAAAGGACGAGTTTCACCTCGCTCTATAATTACATATCGGCTTTTTATGACGTTATGGAAAGTAGTTATCCCCCAACCCAGTCCACCTAGAACCAAGCTTGTGATAACCGCAGTTAAAAATGGTTTCTGTTTTCTAGATGAACTGGGAGTTCATTTTGAGAGTTAATGGAAAATTTAATGTCAGATAAATATGACGGACGAAACTAATTATCAAGTTATATTAGTCAAAATGTATTCAGTAAAGTATAAACATACCTCCCTATCAATCTGAAGCTTAGAAACAGTACTGGCAGACACTTAATATTTGACTGTGATTTCTTCCTTCATAGGTTACATAGAATCGAACTGAAAAATGACAGGAAGCGTCGAAATACAATTCAAAGACTTGCATGGAGGATCTGAGTAAACCCAAGAAAAATATTCGTGTTAATTAATCGTGAACTGGAAATCACTGTTTTGAAGATGTTTATACAGACACGAAAAGATGTCTACTTAATGTAGTTCCTTGACTAGCGGCCGAGAGAAAGACATTTTGCGGAGCCAACTGAATTACATGGTTACAACGTCTTGCAGGCAATTTCATTCTGTCGTGGTTTTACATTGTGATACAACATTGAATGCACTGCAGAGATGCTATTTTAGACTTTTATGGCGGCCATAACCTGAAGAAAAACGAGAAACGTCCCACTTGGGTCATTTCGTTGTTTTGCAGAGATTTTTCCAGACATTGGAAACTTAAAGCGTACTTGTAATAACAGATTCCGTTTCTCGTGAATCTTGGGTGTAAACAAATCAGAGAAACCCATTCAACACGTGGAGAGTGTGGGGTGGTCCGATTGTATTCGTGTGCTTCTCGGCCGGTTTCGGTAGAGTCACGGGGCACTGAGTCGAACTCTGCCAAACAGCCGAGTGAGGTGCGTCAGCCACACTCCCAATATTTGAACGGTGGAACTTAACAACACTAAAATGTCTCGTACCGCTGCTAACCTGAAACTGGAGACTTCGGCTGAAACTTGTCCCCCCCCCCCCCCCGCTATTGTGATTCGCTGTTTTGTATCACAGCATGGCTTTGTGCGAATTTCTCTTCCACGGTTGGAAACGAACTCACGATATTTGCGATGCACTATAACAGTTTCACATCCCACAAACTAGACGGAAAAGGAGTTATAATGTACCACGACTGTGGTGGCGTGGATATTTACATCTGCGAATGAACGGATGAACAGTTGTGTCACAGATTATTTTTAAAGCGGGTATTGCAAAGGGAAAATGTGATTAGTAATGGATGGTCAGTGTGAGGTGTGAGATCACAGAAATTTTCGCTGTAAAAGAGAAATACACTTGATTAATATATGTATTATGTCTTTATAAGGTATTGTAGCCCCGACTGAGAGATTACAAGTCTAGCCTATTTGGATCCAAAAGATGGTTTGGGGGGGTTGGTTCTACAGAATGTCACAATCGTTTTGCAAGGGCCGGCTTTGTGTGTTTTATGACGGACTTATTTTAGCTTATAGTATCTTTGCAGACAGAAAATACCAAGCATCTTAGAACGTAACTTATAACCAGTGTACAATCACCTTCTTTAGCTCACCGTTCATACTGTCATAGCTCTTGGATGAGTTAGCTACTCTATTTAATGTCTTCATACAAATCACATTGTCTTAGCTGGAGACGAAAGTAAGGAATCTATTGTGGGCCTGGTTATGTTTTTCTTTTCATAAACGTCCTTCTTTTCCTAAATACCAGTATATGTAAACACGATGCATAATTAATTCTTATAGGTTATTGTACTTGATAGCTAAGTTCTTAGACAGAAATTACTAGATCTGTTGGCTCTATCTGATTGAAGTCAGTAATTATACCACCTTACCCAACACTGCACATACGTGTATAAAGGTGGAGCTTGTTTTGAAAATCACGTGTCTGTTTCTGACAAGAACTGAGTAATATGTGAGAAAGCATGCGTCGTGGTACGGAGTTCTAGCACTGGCAATAACTTTTGTAGTCAGAAGTTGGATATTCGCAGCACTGTAGGCTGTATAAGGTCGGCCTTTTTCCCTTCTTGTGCAATGAAAACTCATTATCCATACGCTGATCTAGCGGAATTAACCGTAGGCCACCACTGGTTAGTACTGGCTTTATAGCAATATTTGAAGACCAATGCGACAAGACTGAAGGGAAACCGTTCGTGTAGTAAGTTTCATTCATTTTTAAAACTCTGTTTGACAGCACTTTCTTTTTCAAAACCATGTTAATATCGCAAAAATGACAGTGCAGCGAGATTACTGTATGCTTAGCATATACCAGTTTTTGATAATTACATAGTGAAATTTGATTACAACAAGAAATTAATCAAGATTTTTCCAAAGTATATCGTTTGAGACACTAGAGTTTCTCGCCATTTTCTCTGTTTCGCTTTGGGTGGAGAATGTGTTTCTGAAAACAAGATCCTCATATGCAAAATCAGATCCGGATATTAAACACATACCAGCCAGAGCAGCCAACTTCACGCTGATGACAGGTATCCAGCAAAAGCAGTCTGTAGCCACGATGACGACAAACCGCTGTGCCAAGGCGTGATCCTGCCTGTCCTGCGTCGAGCGGAGAGACAGGCCTGAGGAGCGCACAATGCGGTGCATGCGCCAGTACGCACAGCTGATGAACAGCAGCGCCAGTGTGTTGACTACGATGAACATCGCAGCAGAGTACTCCCAACCCTGCGGCACAGTTTTGCAGAAATTTATGAGTAATAGTCAAGTTTTGTCAATTACAAACCACAAAAATGTGTCCATGATGAACGTGACTTTTTTTAATTGGTACTGTTTTTCTGAAACTGTCCTAAGCCAGTTAAGTCCAGTATACATCCTCACACTATTTATGATTTGAGGTTTTCACGGTGGTGAGTACAAAGGTGGCTGTCTTCTAGGTTCTTAAACAGTGTAAATTTCTGAATGACTACACGGCGCAACAACTTAGAAGACAGCCATCTTCATCTTCACACAATATTTATGTTACAATCTGAATAGTGTCTTCCCATCTACGAAGCGCTCTAACAAGCTATCTCGTCCTTCGGGTTTTCCGATAAACTTTGTACGCATTTCTCATCTGTCCTATGAGTGCTACATATTCCTCAAGTTTCATCCTATTTGATAAATCACCCTAATATATTAGGGGAAGGGCACAAATTGAGAATTTCCTCATTAAGCAGTTTCCTATATGCTGCTATCACTTCCTCTCCCTTACGCTGAAATTCTGTCCTCAGCACTTCGCTCTAAATCACACTCAGCTTTTCTATTTACTGACATCAGCGAACGGGTCCTGAACGTGCAGCGGAAGGCAGACGCCGTTTCCCCCGTAGAACTCCACGCCGAAGTAATCCACCGTCTCGACGCACAGTGGCAGTGCAGCGACGACTGCCGCCAGAAGCCACAGAACCAGGACCAGCAGGGTGGCGCGGCACAAGGAGGGTTGCCGCCTGTCGAAGGGTCGCGTCACGGACGCAAGACGATCACTGGTGATCAGCGTTAGGATCAAAACTGAAGCCTCACAGCTCAGCGTGCTGAGAAATCCTGTTGGAATGCGCGACCACATCATTCTCAAGTTCGTGTGAAACTGTGACTGATATGCACTTTTTTGGTCGTATCTCAAACCGTTAAATTGTAATTACATTAATTAGAGTTATCGTGTTATTTTATTGTATACAATCTGTTTTAAATATTAATTACACGCCATAAATATTTTTTCCAATTACTGTCTTTTCCTAATCACAAAGACTTCGGATTGACAGAATTCATTTCATGCCATTGTTTAAATAACTCATTCTTTGTCACACCTAAATCATATTACCTCCTGCGGTTGTTATTTGCTTGGCAGTTAACACGCGTATACTCAGTTTTATCTCGCTACCGCTTCTTGAACCACAACTAACCTGCACAGTTTTACCATTGAAACCCAACAACTGCTCATTTTTCTCTTCAATTTAATTCGTTTCCTGTCTTTGAAGACAAAGTTCGACTACAGCGGTTACTGTGTTTTCTTTGTGCAGTGCTTTGTTTTTTTGTGAAAAATTGGGAGAAAATTTGACTCGGAACATTAATCAAGATTTTGGGCATAATTCAGTCTATTGTGGTAAGTTGTGACTGATGCTGGGATTTGGGTCTTCAAATACGATCTATAAACAGAACTTCAAAATCCCGGAATACGGAAGTTCGCACTTTCCTAGGTCGAAAGTGGCATTAATATCAATACCAAGGTCCAAAATAATGCTAACTTGAACATCGGAATAAGAAAATTAAACATTAACAATTCTATTTTTACAAACGAATGATCAATATAGTGTACATAAAAATTGTTGGTGATCTTTAGCAGTACATTTCTTGAAAGTTCTTTCTGTACGATTGGTGGTCATAAGAAAGACAGCAATTAACATTTTCCACAATTATTGTGTTCAAATTACAATCCTCCACAAAATGTTTTGTTTTTAATTATTTGAGGACACCAGAGGAATCTGACGGCAGTATACTAACCAAAACTATTTTAAGAAAAGACAAGGACTTTCATGAACATTTCCAGAAGAATTTTTAGGTAAAGGAGGGACGTAAGATTGCGTATATAAGTCAGAATGCATTCCAGTCGGACCAACCATCGAAAATCTGAGAAATTAAAATAGTTCATCTTGACATATAACCGGATTTCCTCCAATACGATATTGCGAAGTCTCACACGAGCTCACAAATGGCTACAAATATTTAGTTTGGCTACACCTCTTTCAGAATCTAAAGGAAACTATAGTCCACTGAGTAAGACTTCTGTTGTGACGGACTCATGAAAACACTTGAACTTTAACAGAAATGTGCGAACCACAAGATTATAATGTTGAGAATTAATTATGTAAAATTATATAATAATATACCAGTCTTTGCCTCAATGAAATATCTATACCCATTACAGAAACAAAGTCAGATTTATTTACTTTTATCACGCCCTCGATGTATGCCTATCTGGCACCGTAATAAGTTACCCGCAAGTAGCACTAACAAAAAGCCCATGTCTTTTATGATTCGCTATTACAGGGCTTTAGCAGACAAATCAGTAATGAGTATAAATTGTGCGGAGGCAGCAGGATTATCACCCGCTACTTTGAGGCACTAAAAAGACTAATAAAACAAGTCGCCTTGAGCAACTTTCCAAACGGGCTGAGGGCCCAATCCCTTGTACGAGATGATGCTGATGATGATCATGAAATAATATCAGGTCAATATTGTCTTTTAACTGTTATATCAATTCCCATCTTGACACAACGCATTCGAACACTGACCTCGGTATGTCTTCATTGTTATAACACTATTTCAACTATATTTTCAGCTCCTACTGGTAAAAAGCGTGTTTCATCGACGAATATGTGACGTGTGGGTTACATGATTCCCAGAAAAAACGCGACGGAAGAACAGAAAGACATAAACGGGACTGTCATACACTCCTTTCCCATGACAGTGCAACAGAAAATATAACAAAATTGGAAAGGATAACCTTTGGAGTGCACCAACATTCCAAATGACAAAAATCAAATTAGAAACAATCGGGTCATTTTGTAATTTTCTCTCGCGCTAAGGCTTCAAGTACATCTAGTAACCAAACTTAACACAGCTCAACCCCACTTGATCATCCCCAATCTAGCCTCCTGTAACTCATCACCACAACTTGACACAGCTAAACCTACCGCAATCCAACCCAACCTTAACTTAAACTGGCCTAATCGAAGATAAATTAAACCTGCCCTAACATTAACCAAATTGAATCTAACCGAATCTAATCTTACATCATCAAACCTAATTAGACATGTTCTCCGACCGAGCTGGGGGACTGTATCCTATGATACAAATCTCTCTGTAATGGAGGTACGCCCCACTCCTTAAGCCAGCCAACGAAATCTTCGCCGTCGCTGTTGGCTGTTTCGCTCGACCATGGGGGTTCTGCTCCCTCTAGCGGGTTCGCTCCACACGGAAATTTTTCTCTCAGCGGCTGATCTGCTATATTCGCGTTACCCTGCCGTTCACCACTGCGGCTGTCGTGGGAACCTTACACCCGTGGTTCTTGAGGGCTCTCCTCCAGTATAGGGCTCTGCCGTACACGGGTGTTTCGCCCCGCGGTCTCTACTCTATACCCGTTCTATCCCACCTTGCACTACATCTGGCCACGGGGCACACACTACAGCCGCCACTTTTCGCGCTTCGGCCAAACTACGGGACCTCCACTCCATCCAGTCAACGTGTATCATTCTTTAGTACAAGCGAAAGGCACAAGTCCATTTTCAATTGTTCTCAGCGGTTCTCAAGTTCAATTGTGCGGACAGAGAAATGGGCAGACAGGAGATCCAGCTGGGGCGTGACAAACACCTAATAGGGTACAATTCTTCCGCTTTAACCCATAATTTTCAAAAATTGAAGATTTCTGTCTTCTAGGTTGTTGCGCTGTGTAGTCTGGTCGATGTTAACCAACGTTTCAGAGGTCATACGTATTGCTCAATTACGAAGAATTCAATTACAGAATTTTATGTTATGGTTCGCTTCGAACTGAATTGCCACATTGGAATTTGGAATTACATTGAACGAGACAGTTCTGACACACACCGCAGGCATTGCAAATGGAGCTGTGCCGCCACTGGAAGTCGTGCTTGATGTAGATATCGCGGTAGTGCCAGTCCGCTCCTGCTATGATCATTAGGTAAACACCCATTAGCAGGTCTGCCAATGCGAGCGTCTTAATGTACAGGGAATGGACCGGGTTTGGCTCTCGGGCCACTAGTCGTCCAAGCAGAACCAATGTGTTTCCAGCACATGCCAGTATTGCCATAACCCACACACTGAAATCAAGCACAATAAAGTCAGTGTTATCAAATGATGTACAGGCATACCTCGCTTAATTGTACTTAGCTTTATTGCGCTTCGCAGATACTGCGTTTTTTCAAATTGAAGGTTTGTGGCAACCCTTCGTCGAGAAAGTCTATCGGCGCCTTTTTTACAACAGCATGTGCTCACTTCTCTGTGTCTGTGTGTCACATTTTGGTAATTCTCGCAATGTTCTTGCATTGTTTTTTAGACATAATGCTATTGCACACTTAATAGACTACAGTATAGTGTAAATATAACTTTTATATGCACTGTGAAACCAAAACATTCGTGACTCGCTTTATTGCTGTGGCCTGGAACCGAACCCGCAATATCTCCGAGGTATGCCTGTATCTGACCTTAGATAGGTTTCTTAAGGTAATGTTCTTTAAGGACGCTCAGCTTATACTCGTTAATCTCCAGGTTCTTTATGCACCCGTTACTTAATTACTATTCTCGATTCGTACGAACAACTAGCCTTGTCAAAGAATATCCCGCTTACTTCATGGAAACCAAAGGTTCATCACCGTATTTAAAGAAATCCCGCCAATGGATTCTATCTTGAGCTAAATGAAAGCAGCTCTCTCCATCGATTCATACCTCCCTAAGGTCCATCTTAACGTGATCTTCCCACCTATGCCTCTTTCCTTAAAATGGTCTCCTCCCTTCAAGCCGACGGCCAAGTTCCCTGTAAATATCCCTCCCCTCCCTCAGCGTTCCGCATATCCCACCCTCTTCATCCTTCTGGATTTAATCACCCTAACAACATCAGGTGAAGATTACAGGCCGTGAAGCTAATCATTATGCAATTTCTCCATGATCCATCTTCCTCCCTTAGAAATCTAAGTATATTTCTCAACACTATATTTTCAAACACCTTCAATCTATACGTCTTCTCTCAGCTGTTAGATATGTTAGGCAGACGGAAATACATGCAGCTGAGCCATTAGTATTTAAGCCAGGTTCTTTTGAGTTTGAAAGTGCTATTGCAAAGTTAAAAAGGTATAAATTGTCAGGCGGTGATCAAATTTCGGCAGAAATGATTCAAAAAGGAGATGAAACATTACATTCTGAGATCCTTAAACTCCTTAATTATATTTAGAATAAGGAAGAATTGCCTTAGAAGTGGAAGAAGCCTATTAGTATACCAATTTACAAGAAGGGCAAAAAGCTGACTATGGTAATTATCAAAGCATAACACTCTTACCAACTTATTTAAAAATTTTATCCAACATCCTTCTGCCAAGATACGTAGACGGAATAACTGGGGTTCATCATTTTCAACAAATGATCAGATTTTTGCATTCGTTAGAAATTGTAGGTAAAATGGGGGTACGATAAGACAGTACCTCAGCTACTCATAGTTATCAAGAAAGCTTAATATTCAGTTATAAGGTTCTCATTGAGTTTGACAAACCCGTGAAACTAGATTGGCTTATTAAAAATTTTCAGAGAAACCTATAGCACGTTTCCTATTCAAAATGGTCTATAACAAGTAGATACTTTATTTCTATTTCCATCCAACTTTGGTTTAGAACAGGTGGTCCAACTTTTATCTTCGACCCAAGGGCCACGAAACCCTTAATGTCACTGTTTTTACATTGCCGTTATCTTTAATAATACTTATTCAAATATAACAATTTACTATTGCATATGCTGAAATATAAATTTTATTTAAACGTGCACAAACTACCACAGAGTTGTATATTATATTGCTCTTGTAACAGTTAGTATCGCTCATAATGCTTATCCGGAGAACTTACACGAATTATTTGAAATCCGCTATATTAACAGCTTGTAACTGATACAATAAACATTTGTACCAATAGAACCTACATCTTATGCCTTTAAGTCAATGGTTTTAGTTATAACACTGAGCAGAATGTTCTTTTAACATTGCCGGAATATCAACTTCGAAAAAAATGGGTTTATACTAACTAGTAATAAATTAACAAATACATTCGAGGGCCGGATCCGGCCCACTGGCAACCAGTTGGACCGCGCTGCTTTAGAATACACCATTAGGAACGCCCAAGAAAACCAGGTGGTACTGAAATTGAATGGGACACATTAGCTCATGGTCTGTGCTGATGATGTAAGTCTATCAAGGGACATAAATACAATAAGGAAGAACGCAGAAACTTTAACTGTTAATAGTAATGAGGTTCCTGCAGAGATAACTCAGTATATGTTGATATATCGTCACTACAATGCAGGGCAAATCGTTATATAAAGATAACTAATGGATCCCTTAGAAATGTGGCAAAGTTCAGATGTTTGGGAGTGAGAATAACAAATAAGAATTTGATTTATGATTAAATCAAGAGCAGATTAGATACGGGTAATGCCTGCTGCTCACAACCTTTTGTCTTTCCATCTGCTGTCTAAATGTATAACAACTAAATTATACAAAACTATAATTTTGCCTGCAGTTTTGTATGTGTGTAAAGCTTGGTCTCTGACACTAAGAGAGGAATGTATACTAAGGATGTTTGAGAACAGAGTGGTGAGGAAAATATTTGGATCCAAGAGGGATTAAATACTAGGAGTCCAGAGAAAATGCATAACGAGGAGCTTCATAAGTTGTACTCCTCGCCTAACATAATTGGATTTATCAAGTCAAAGAGGATGAGATGGACAAGGTATGTTGCCCGCATGGTAGAGATGTGTGTACAGTATTCTGGTTGCAAACAAGAAAAAGTGACCACTAGGAAGACTAGACTTAGACGGGAGGGTGATTTTAAAATAAATTTGGATCAGGATAGAGACCAGTGGCGGACTCTTCGAAACACATTAATGAACCTTCGGGATCCATAATATTTTGTAAATTTCTTGGGCGTCTGAGCGACTGTCAGCTTCTCAAGAAGGACTCTGCTACCTGGAGTAAGAAAGTATTACATAGTCAGTATAGGCAGTTGTATTCAAAATGATCATCGTCCATGTCTTTTGTAAACTCAGACATAGATTGGATACAGATATCAAGGTTAATACACCGTATTATTATGTTTATACATCTTTTTGGTACACTGTATATAGATAAATGTAAATGGCGTCCGTTACAATCGGTACTTTTACTCTAGATTTGAGCTGTTAATATCAATCATTACGTAAGTCAGGCATACTACACTCAGAAAATAAAGTGTAACTGCTGTCTGTTCATCAGGTGTTGCTTTCACTGATAAGTTTTAGTCAACGTAAAAACAGTTATCAATGTAATTGAACCTGATGACTATAACACTGGACCGAAACATGTTGTTCCAGTGAATGGACTGTGAACTGTGTGTGAAAAGTGATGAACAATTAAATCCAAAAGTAAACATAACGCACAAGGATGCTACAATACACAATAAAAAATGGAAATTATGTCATTTAATGCACCGTTCTAGGCTTAGAAATGTATTATCTTCGATTTATCAGTCTGTCTGTCCTAAAAGGATACCCGCCCCCCTAAATTAACTATTTTAATAATACTTTATATATATATATATATATATATATATATATATCGCGCCCATATTGAAACGAGCCACAAAATTTAGTTTCGTTTCTAGTTGGACAACACATACCACCTACTTTTATGAAAACTGAATACTGCGTGTTTTATGTTATAAACTTTATTATTTCTTGTTACCAGTCCATGCCCCGTCCAAGGATTCCTACTGAACACGTAAAAGAATTATTAGTTTCTGAAGTGAATTCAAAATTGCAACAGACTAGAAGCCTTATTCCTTAAAGATAAAAAGAATAAAATCTGCTATTTTCGAGGTGCTCCAAACATAACAGGGTAAGTTGACTCGCCTGGCGCGGAGCACCACGCTGTCCAACAGGTGCTGCAAGCTCGAGATACCGTCCCCGCGCGGTTCGCACACTCTCACGTGAACGGCGGCGGAGCAGAAGCGGAACTCGTCGAAATATCTGTGAACAAGCGAGGGAGTACACCAAGCAGGCAAAAATCTTACTGAATGTGCTCGCATAGTTATCGCTGATATATTTAGCCCTTGGTTCTCAAACGTTTTGTGCTCGCGGCAAACTGTAATTAGAAGAGTGAATTAAAATTTATAAGAGTACACCTATTTTTAAGTAATTTTTAACTTCTACATTTTCGTGCGTCAGATCTGTCAATGATACTGTCAAAGATCACTACTTGTGACAATGCTTGCTTCAACCGAAACTGTTTCCAGCAAATGATACTACACCTGACGCAACGTGTACAAAAACGTAAATACGTATTTACTGTTCGTCGCAGACTCAGTGAACAAACGGAGTCCGTACGAATGAATTTTCAAAACGAATTGGCTAAGAATATTCATAACGACTATTCTAACAGCACCAGAAACAGTACCTGCTTCTACCATTGTCATTAAATTTCTCTTCCAATTTTCAAAAATAAATTTGTTGTTATGCTTTAACTAACTCAATTAATTACGGATACTAATGTGATATTAAGAATTATTTTAGTTTTATTTACATATTTAATCGTACATAACCACTCTTATATTCAGAAAACTTGTGGCATGGTAGCGTGTCACGATTCACCTGTTGAGAACCATTGATTAAGCCATTGAACTCAAAATCTTGATGTCCTCTAATTTCAAAAGTTCAACATTAAATTCAAAGCCCAGGTTCTATCTTTGTTATCTTGTCCACAGAGGGTTTGGTCCACAAACCGCCTTCTATAATGAGCAGGCTGAGTCCTTTTTCTTTCTTTCTTTCTTTCTCTTTCATCCTCTTTTACCAGTAGATTTAGAGGTTTCTTATGTATTCATTTTGATCTATTTGTACGATGGTAGGACTCCTTGGATGAGTGATCATCCCGACGCAAGGCCTCTATCTATGCAAACACAGAAAGACGCGGACATATATCCATGCCCTGAGTGGGACTCGAACCCACGGTCCCAGCGGCGAGGCGCACGAGGTCCATGCCTCAGACCGCGTGGCCACTACGGCCGGCCTGAGTGTGTTTCCTGGGATAAATTGGCCTTAGCGTGAACCTGAGCACTCACCACCACTAGAGCTATGATTAACATTGCTTGAAACCATAATTCTGTTCCAACAGTCAGTCAGTTCCCTCTGTTATCATATAACTTTAGTTACGATCGTGAATGTATTTTTAAGTTTAGGTTTATTTTTTACGAACTGGCTTATTTAACGAAGCTTTGCCAACTTCGCAGTCAGCACAGCGCCGTTCTATGTAATTAAAAGATCCACTTCAGCTTCCTGTGCACTTTCATTTCTATTTATTTGGCCTAGTATTAAGTTTATAAAACGTACATGTGCTTGAGTTTCTGCAGGCGATGAAACACTTGGTTATCCACTCTCTTCAGCTCATTGCGCTGCAGGTTCCTAAAACAAATGCCAACAGAAGGTTCTTAAAACATTTATCATCACCTTACATGGAGAATTTATTGGCGATTGATTTAATTAATAGGGTCTCGGTACATCGCAACTTTCAGTACAATAATTAAAAGATCCGATCGCAAATCAATAGTTACCTTACATTTGTACAGTAGATACACTTCCCCTGGGATAAATTTTGAAATAAAATATTAGTGCATTGTTTTTAGTGTACGCATATTTTCTGTTTTCTATCAAGGAATCTGTTGTTAAAATATACAAAATTATTATTTTCTTTTTTCTTTTATACGGTTCTATGACAGTTTATCTACAAGTATTTAATCTACAAGCCATTTCATCCACACCAATTTCATGTATGCCAAGTTACCTACCGTAGTTTCACCTACGAGATATTTCACCTGCTCCAGATCACACATGTATTCGTTTTCACCAGGCAGACAGAAAATACAGGCAAGGGTACACATTCGACCATATGGGATATTCCTCTCTTAAAGGTTCAGAAGAAAACATTCTAATTACGAGGCGCGTCCCAAAAGTAAGTTTCCCACTCGTCCCACAGCTAGCAAACCTTATATTGCGCGAAGCGACTGTGCGTACGTGATAGAGCAATGACGTAGCATGGCGCATGCACTAACGGCACTTCCCGCGTTCTCACAGTAGCATCGTTGCAGCCGTTGAAGTTGGAGGTTCTTATTCCAGCTCCCGCCGACTGTGAAGTGCGGTCAGTGATAACGCTAGGCCGCACACGGCTCGACGGACAGCAAGTCTCCTGCAGGAGTTCAGCTGGGAGGTGTTTAATCATTCACCCTACAGCCCGGACCTCGCTCCCAGTGATTTCCATCTTTTCCTACACCTCAAGAAATTCCTGTCCAGTCAGCGTCAGCTTTTTGAGAATGACAGAGAGGCGGAGATGGTTGTCACACAGTGGTTCCAATCCCAGGCGGCAGACTTCTACGACACAGGTATTCAAAAGTTGGTCCCACGGTATGACCAATGTCTCAATTCCGGTGGCGAATATGTTGAAAAATAGCTGGACACTTGCTGTATCTGTTGCAATAAATATTTCCATAAAATTGTGTTTTGTTTCTGTAAACGGCCCCAGGGAAACTTACTTTTGGGAAGCGCCTCGTATATTGAGACGTCGGAAATACTCGGAAATAATTGCTAATTACGTTTCCTTAATTTACAGGGAAATTCATAATTCCCTGACACATTACAAAAAATCGCCAGACTTGAATGGTGCAAAGGATGGTAACATGCGACATGCCGGTAGAAAGAGAAACTCCCCAAGTTTGTTTGTACGTGCTGCTGGCGCTTAGTTATCACCACATTGTATGAGGTTTAGTTGAATGAAAATGGCGACGCTAGCAACAGAGAAGGCAATTTGCGTGCTTGAGTATGCAGCGACGTTTCCGAACCAAGTTTAGAAAGGAACCGCCGGTGAGAAACAGTATAAAGCAGTGGTATGAAAAATGCCTGCGTGACGGGTGCCTATGTATCGCAAAATGTCCAGGCCCTTCGGAAGAGACGGTGGATCGTGTGAAGATGTCGTTTCAACATAGCCCCCTTAAGTCCAGTAAGGGAGCGAGTGTAGAGCTGGACATTCCGCAATCTACCCTGTGGCGTATTCTTCGTAAGCGTCTGCGGGAGAAGCCATACAGGCTGCAGTTACTGCAGGCTGTAACAGAGTAAGACAAGACCCGACGTTTTCAGTTCTGTACCAACATGCTGCAGCACTTGGAGAAAGACTGTTTCGCTGAAAAACTGATTTTCAGCGACTAAGCTACGTTCCACGTTTATGCGATGGTAAACAGGCACAATTTGCGTCTAAGGGTAAGTGAAAACCAACATTCCACAATTGAGCACATTCGAAATTCACCTAATCTGAATGTTTTCTGCGTCATAACCAAAGATAAGGTGTACGGGCCATTCTTCTTCGCCGAGGCAACCGTCACTGGCACGTCCTATCTTGAGATGATGCTGGAACGGCTTATGCCGCAGCTTCATGACCACAGCGACGACTTCATTTATCAGCAAGATGAGGCTCCGCCACACTACCACCGCCTCGTTCGCGGCTACCTCAATCAGCATTTTCCAAACGTTGGATCGGACGCACGACTGCCAATGACCACGCACTGCTTCGTTGGCCACCCCGTACACCTGACCTGACGCCATGTGATTTCTAATAGGGGTACATTAAGGACCAGATCTTTGTACCGCCTGTGCCACGGGATCTGCCTGAACTGCGAAGATGAATCATCGCTGCCATCTCACATGCTGCAGCGAGTATGGGCAGAAATGGATTATCGGCTTGACGTGTGCCGTGTTACAACGGGCGGACACATAGAGCATTTATGAGGTATGTAAAATAAACTTGGAGAGTTTCTCTCCCTATCGGCATGTCCTATGTTATCATCCATTGCACCATTCAAGTCTAGCGATTTTTTATAATGTGTCAGGGAATTGTGAATGACCTTCTATTACGGATTAATGATATAACAGTTTGACTTTTTAATATTCTTCCATACTGAAATCCTAATTAACTTACTAGCTTAACTAAATACAAAATAAAATGTCATATTAAAAATAACTAATAACTAATAAATAACCTATACTAACGAAAAGTAAATGTACTAAATATAAATACGTTCATTCATTTTTAAAGTTCGTGAACAAACATAAAATATTAACATCCAAGTAAACAGATAATATGTAAACATTTAATTTTGTCCAACAAAAATAGTAAAGCTTTCTCACTAGACGCCGTGTAGGCGCTTGTGGGAAGACGGATAAGATAGCTCGTATACCTCTTAACCTCGACACCGGATAGGGGTGAGTTGTCAGCGTCACGCTCCAGTCGCGCTTTACCTCCGGTACCCTGGGTAGGCTCCAGAGCCGGTTTCGGCGTAGAGGATAGAGGAAAAGTTCTCTGTCCCCGTCGGGGATCAAAACTAGTCATCCATTCTGTATTTAGTCACTTTACTGACTGACCGTACAATGCAAGATACAATTTTAAAAAAAATTCCAGAAACAAGTGACGTATATAAATGCAAAAATAGTCTGATGTATTATAGATGAAATGGAATAGATGAAATCGTATTAGGTAACGGTCGGAAGAGAAATGTATATAGAGGAAGTGGTGTAAACAATATTGCTGTTGGCGCTTTGGTGCATATATATATATATATATATATATATATATATATATATATATATATATGAGCCACGGTGGTCTAGCGGTTAGAACGCTGGCCTTGTAATCCTGGGGTCTCGGGTTCGATTCCCGGCGGTGCCCGAATTTATAACTTGTGTTGGGCAAGGCCGTGGTCTAGGCAACACGGAGTTTTCCTCCGTTGCATCCCAACAATTACTCCATTCACACACAGAAGAAGGCAATGGCAAACCACTTCTGGATCATCTGCCAAGAACGTATATGAACAGGTCCCAGTCCGAGAAAAGGATGGAAGGATCCTGTTCATATGGACCTGTCGTCAGACAGAACACTAAATAAATAAATAAATAAATATATATATATATATATATATATATATATATATATATGCGTGGCCTATCACGGTTTTATACGGGCAGAAGAAGAAAGCCCTAAGGAGCACATTTGGATCCAATTACGAGCAATTCAGTGATAGCAGACTGCAGACAGTAGCTTAATGAGGAATTTCAAAATTCAAACCTTTCATTAAATATTATTATAGTGGTAAAATAGAACCGGAGGTAAATACATATAGCAACATGCAAGGTCCAGTTGCGGCTCTTGTAAACGCGGATATGACTTCGGGTTGATTAAAATGCGGGGGATGATTGGTTGGTAAACTTAGAAACTTTTGAACGTAAGAAAAGGCTATATTCTCATGAATAACTCTAAATAATGATGTTAATGTATTAGGTGTTATTTACGCTTTAGCGTCGGGGAAGAATAACTTGTGAGTCCGTCCATCTCTACCTCTCACCATTTTTCAGTCACCTTCCAGGAAAAAGGCAAACCCTGAAAATTTCTTAACGAACGAAGCTAAAACAGGGGTGCCCATTCTATTGGTTCCTCCTCCCCGGGAGCTTCTACACCAGATCTGTCCACTATGGGCTTAGCTACACTCGGGGATAGGTCACCCTTGGTGTCTGTACTCCTTAGATTGAACACCACGGATTATACCCCAATATTGCTCGTGAAAGCAAAGCTGCCCCGCTATATGCTATCTAAGCGCTTGAGGGAGAGGTGGTATAGCTCCTCCTCATTCTTGATCTCGGCACTGGATGGGGTTTAGTGGTCAGCATCGCCCCCGCCGCGCTTTACCCCTGGAAAATTACCCCGGTATCCATTGGATAGATGCATGGGTAAGCTCCAGAATCGATCTGGACGAAGGGCTAGAGGAAAAATTCTCTGCCCCAGTCGGGGATCAAACCACGACCTTTCAGTCCGTAGCCAGTCACTGTAATGAATGAGCTATGCCGGTTCATCAATATTGCTCTTATTATGGGAAAATAAGACCGCAGATTAACAGACTTCGTCTTTCCCCAGAATTCTTGCTCCCTAGGCCGCCCTTACTGCCCTTAGGGTCTTCGCCCCAATTTTTTCACCAATGCATTCTCCTGAGTTTTCGAAATCCATAGCTTTACCTCCGCTGGGCTTGGACACCACTGCACTTCCAATATGACTGGCTAGACCACCCCGGGCATTCCACCGAAATGTTATGATGTGTGGCCACTACGAGTTCCTACACATCATAAGGAAACTACGGTGTTTTCCCTACAGACTTCCTCAAAACTGGGCTTGTAGTTTGTTCGTTGCGTCATTCGTCATATTGTTGGATCACATTGTTCCAACAATTACCTAGGTTGTTACAATGATTATCTCAGATCTAAACAATGGGTACCTCTGCTACCTTAGATACAATTGCTATCTTTTAATCCCTTGGTAACCCTGGTGACATCATCACCCTAACGTGACCTAAAGAATATCTTCGGAATTTCATTTACTCCAAAGAGTACACGTTTCCAACCTTCCCAATTAACAATTTAAAATGTGTATCTCTGAGTCTAGGAAAGATATGTTAAAATGCTTTTCGGCAAAGTTAACATATATATTCCTCAAGATTTCCCTAAAAATTTCTTCGAATGATGATGATGATCAAACAATGAGTTACACCCCTCCTCTACGCACGTCTGTGCGTCAATGCATCCATCAATACATTTACAGGCATATTCGTCGTCTCACTTCCAAGTCGTTTGTTCCATGTTGTAGACTTGTGTGAAGTATATATGACTTTCTTTACACGAGACTCCAACAGTCTGCTAAAATTTATGTTTCTACTTACAGGGATTCGAGTAGTGGCACCTCACTGAATGCTTCTACTTCCAGATTCCGTATTTTGTTTCCGTTCAGGCTCCTACAAAGAAATGTATTTGTATATTTCACAAAGGATTATATATATATGATGTTACAATAAATTTCATCTACCTACCAGAATGATGTTAAAAAATGTACTCAAAATACAACTGTAGCTCTTGTGGCAGCGGCTACCTATCATTATGGTAGTGTTTTCATTGGACATTTACATCTGACTAGATAAAATTATGATTATTGTGTCGTAGGAAGGATAAATTCCATCTTCAGGATAAAAACGGAATAATACACAGTCCTTATTTGTGAATTTCAGGGGATGAGTGCGTGCAAAGTCCGGTGTCTTTTTTTACTCCTTATACGTTTCGTATGCCATAATATGTGATTTAACATTTTAATATTTATTAATAATATTTTATTGTGATTAGACTGATAAAAATTGAACAAGTATATATTCAACACAATATGACGCAACATTATCATCTCATGATTAATTTCATGCTAATTCTCCCGCCAACTTCCTTGTACATAGTGTTTCTCACTTTGTATGTGAGAAATATGGTCTGACTCTCAAAATGAAGAAAATTGACGAAATAAATCTCCTTAAGGCGGTCAAATTAAGATGAATTGGATTGGCAGGAAATGCATCACGCATGGAGAAATGACACGTTTTATAAAATGTTAGCCGGGAAAATTTAAATGAAAAGACTACTTGGGAAACTTTCAAGTAGGTGCGAGAATTACATTAAAATAAATACCACAATGTTTAGTGCACTGAGCTTCCCAGCGAAAATTCTATCAACTAATAGCATTCCCCACTAGAACTCAGTTTCACTACGAGCTGGTTAAAACACCAGTTCCTGTTGGTAAAGACAATACATGCTTGACGCTGGGATGTCTAGTGGCAAATATAAAACCTCGTCAGATATTTGAAAATTTCTTCCGAATTTTCCTTATCTTACAGTCTACGACGACTCAGCAGCTACGCGAAACTATAAATCTCAAAACTCGCTTCGAAATTTACGTTCTGGTATAGTGGTCTACACCTTACGGCCAGCATGCCAAATATAGTTCACATTTATGTAAATGTTTCTTAAAGTGCGAATATAATTAAGAGGTTGGTTGGTTTTTTGATTTATTAAAAGAAAAGTAAGCCGTTTATGTGGTGTCAGTCGAGAAAGTTTGATTCTGCTCCCCCCCTTTCAGGTAACTTTTGAACCAATTACTTGACACTTATAAATTTCAAGATATTAAAAGTACATTTTTAACTTTCTGCACAAGAAAGCATATGCTAGCAACGCAAATAACATAGTATGGACCCCTTAATATATCTACGTCGGTTAATGGTAACGAATAAGATTTATGCATAAGTGACTGTGGTGTGGCCTGAAACGACGTTTAGACACGGTGTAGAAATAATTATCATAAAGAATAGCACAGAAACTATATTAAACGCCTGTAAGGAACTTGGGTTTTAAATTAGAGGTAGATAACACAAAATATGCCAATGTCTGATTATCAAAGTGCAGAAAACATAAGATAAAGATAGATATTCTATTCCTCGAAAATGGGTAAAGAGGAGATTACTTAGACCCGTGGAACTTAGGTTAAAGGAGGTTCGATAAAATTACATCTTGAGGAGCTTCATAATTTATATGCTTTATTAAATATTGTGAGAGTAAGAGAATCAGAAAGAATTTGATGGGCGGGGAATATAACATGCATGAGATATATATACCTATATATATAAATGTCTGAAGGAATAAGACTACTCTGGAGACTGAGATATAGATGTGAGTATAATATATAGTATAATATAATCTTCAAATTATAGAAATAAATTCAAATCGTGTCGGTTGAATTCAACTGGTTCAGTACAGAAGATTTTGGCTGGATCATTTAAACATGATAACGGTTCCATCAAAGGTGGGAAATTGGTTGATTAGCTGAGCCACTATCAGGTTTCAAGAAGTCTGCTCCATGGATTTGATATGAAGTCCGTTAAAGTTAGTTATCAGTCCAGACTGGCAATTTTATGGACGTCAAAGTAGAAAGTTCTTGATGGTAGGTGTCATGTACACAAACAGACGCTGCAATTACATATCCATCAACGCCTGTATAGAAGAGGCACTCCACTGTGGATCAAACTGCTTCCAAACAAGGCGTTGCTCTGGTAACCAGCAGTCCCTTGTTTGTCGTCTTCATAAAGTGTTCAGCACTCTCTTACACAGGGATATTTTAAGAGTGGTGAAGGGCTTCGCCACTACTAGAATAAAGGAAAGCAAAATAAATCTATCGTGGTCTACATCACAGGAAGAAGGGAGGGGAGACTAGAAAGCCAAGAGGGAGAAAGAAGGCAAACGGTCTGTTATGTAGACGTAAATGTATATAGGGTTTGATGCCCCAGCGGTAGAGATGCCCCGGTGTCCATATATCAGAGCCGATTCGTGGGAGAAGCCATTGTGGCTCATTATGGCATTCAGTATATTGCTGTTGTCTGGAGGAAGTAGTTGTGCGATTTTTCTTTTGCCCATTTAAAGCAGAAAACAGACTTATATCTGTTACCTGCCATTGCCGAGACTGAAAAATTTTCCGTTCGTGGAGTCATAGTGAAAGCGAAGGAATGTGAAATAATTACAGTTGTTATGTGTTTCTTGCGGAGGCAAGGGAACAAGTTACATGTTGCTTTCTCACAATTTACTATTTTCTTGGCGAGTTACGTGATATCAACTGGAGCTTCCGACCTGACTCTTTGGGTGAGTTGCCCTGCACCTCTCTCTGTGCTGTGTGGTAACTGCAAAAAGGAATTAACGCCTTACCTGGAGATCACGTCCGTCTGTCTGCTTCGTTACCATTACATTAAGAGCTGCTTGGACTTGGATGACGTCCAATGGACAGCGAAAAGTAACCAGACTGCAATTTGGACAACTTCTTGCTTTAGCTTGGGTAAGATACGCTACCACTGGTAACGGCGTATCAGGGTTACAAGCCACAGGAATACATCCATTTGACCCGTCAGTTGTCCCGGAACATGCATTTTCCTTGTCGGAAAGACATGTTAATAACAAAGCCGGGCAATTTCAGTCCGAAACAGACTCGCCCCATGCACCTTCGACTTCAGGCGAGCATGCGGAGCGAGAAAGACACGAAGTGAATGAAAATGTAAACACAACGTAAAATCCTTCTGAAGATTTCTCCAATACCTGGCATTCCTCAGAGAAAGGATTCGAAACGGAAGCAGTCAACTACTGTGTTAACATCAAAGGACTGTTTTGCCAAAAAAATTCTGAAGTTCATTAAAAAAGAAACACCAGATAATAGCGGGAAACCAAGGAGACGTGCTTGTAAAAATAAATCAAGAAAACCTGAACCGGAATCAGAAAGCTAATATAATATGTGCACCGAAAGTGAAGAACCCTATGCTACAACAAAGCAGAATTGTGACTGGATTAAGTGTGTGGACTGTAACAAACGGCTCCACGAGCTGTGTACTATTGGAATTCTTGCGGAAAGCAATTCCCCCCTGTCGGGAGAGATGGCCAAAAACGGACATTCTAAAAAATGAAAAAATAGTGTTAATGTCCTCAAATGACGGTTGAATTACTTTTTTCCGAATCACCATTTTAGTCTGTATCATAATTCTGTGTTGTAAAATAAAAATTCAGTTTCAGGATTTCAATAATATATTTTTCCCCCCAAAATGTGGGGCATCTCACTCGAGTTTACCTTAAAACACTTGTTTTACGCAGCAATTACTTAAACAGGATTGACAGCACTGCTCTGTGTAATGAAATGTGTTGCGTTTCTTTCCATGTACGAACTGAATTTTTAAATATTATTCAAACTAAATTGGTTTCAAAGGGTTAGTTTAGCTCAGAATAACGTCTAGTGGAGATCAGTTATGAACACGTTAATTAAATATATGATACGATAAAAGTCGGAGAACTGTTTGATCAGCTGAATGACTATTAGGTTCTCAAGGACTTAAATGCCGATAGACGTCTAGTTAATTATAATAAAAACTAGGGTTTCCATTATTTTTGTTACATACTTGTTTTGATTCGGTACATTAATTCTTCCTTCTCCACTATTGATAGTTTTTTGGTTTGGACAGTACCTTAGTCCATTCTAAAATTGAGTATGCATCCGTTGTTTGGAACTCTATTACTAATACTGACTCCTGTAAATTTGAAAGGATTCAAAGGAAATTTGTAGCTCTATATTACACTAGATTTTTTAATGGCGTTTGTGCCTATAATTATGATGATATTGTGCCAGTCCAAGCGCATGGTTCGATTCTCAAACGGGCTGGACCTTGAGATGAAGGGTAAACCAGTCTTAGGCATGTTGATCTGGTTTGTTTGGGGGTCTTCCTCCTCGACATTCTGTCCAGAGGGAGCCAGACGTAAACAAAAAGCCAGACATAAACCACCCCAGTCTCGGAATCAGCCCTTTTCATATGTGTGGTCACGATTGCATTACGACCGTCGCCTTACTGCGACGGACCAATTGAATTTGAAGACAGCTTATAGGCGCGTTCCCGCCGTTGTGGGGTAATGAATCAGGTCGCCGCACTTAAGCCAAATTCAATAACAAATTACGTAATGCAGGAGTATTTAAGCGCGATCGTGGTCGCCGGGCGCTCTCTGAAGTATTGGTCCTTCGATTGAGAGGGGATGTTTTTAGGAAACATACGAAAGAACAAAGAAACAGCCGAGCCATCTAGCTGCCTCCGTGAATAGTGATTAAGATATATACGTTTGTATATCTTAAGGAACAATAAATTGTCGTCCATCAGTGCAACACAGAAAAACGTCGTTATCCATTTGTGCAAAAACCGGCCCCACCTTCTACTTCCCGTATATTCCCAGGGAGTCGGAAACTCGTGCTCACCGAAAACCCCACACCATCAACAAAATCCCTTTCTGTATTTTAATACATACCCACGGCAAGAAGCTGTAACCATATGAGAGCCAGGCTACTACTATACTAAACAAGCAGTGTGACGAGTGGTAGAAAACCAAAGGGACGGTTACAATATATTAGTCACATTAAATTTATTATCTTTGCATTTAAGGAGGAGGTTTCATTTAAGCACATTTTTATTAGACTCACTAGTTTCTTTGGTATACCAAATTCAATAACAATATATTATATCACTTTTCTCTTCACAGAATCATAGGCTTTTTTGAAATCTATAAATAATTGATGTACGGTACCACTGAACTCCCATTTTTCTCTAGTATATGGCGAATGCAAAAGATCTTATCAATTCTTGATCTGTTTCGTCTGAACCCACACTGATGATCCCCAATAATTTCATTCGCAAATGGGGTTAATCTTGCCAAAAGAATGTTTGATAGAATTATGTATGACGTTGATAGCAGAGAAATTCCTCTATATTACCACATTCAGTCTTGTTCCCATTCTTATGAATAGGAATAATTATGATTTACTTCCATTATTGTGGCATCTCTTTATTAAACCAAATTTACTGAATAAGCTTATGGATCCTCATATGCAACCCTTTGCTACCTGCTTTAATTAATTCTGAATGAATCTGATCAATACCTGGAGAGTTATAACTTTTCAACTTACCAATAGCTAGTTCCACTTCATCTAAGCTAGGTTCTGGCACCAACAGTTCAGCTGTATGTATTTTAATCTGTCTTAATATCACCAGTCTCATGATCATTTAAGAGCTGGCTTAAAAAATGTTTCCACCTATTCACAATTTTTATTGGATCTCCAGCAAATTCCCATTATCATCATTTACCAAATTGGTCTGGGGTTGATATCCTTTCTTAAAGTTATTAATGCCTCTGTACAGGTCTCTGATATTTTTTTCTTTATTATTGGTCTCAAGTTAAGCAATTTTGCCCTTCAGGTATTCCCTTTTCTTATTCCTAAAAGTGCTACTAGCCTCACGTCTCACGTTACATAGATTATCCGCATTTGTTTTGTTTGGGTCCTGCAACCATTGAAATTTTGTTTGCTTCCTTCAATCTATTAATTTTGAACATTCTTCATCAAATCACGATTTATTTTGCTTTCTCCTGTAGTATCCTAGTTTCTCTTTGACTGAAGTTTTGATGCAGTTTCTGACATTTTCCCACTCCCTGTTGATATCCACACTTTCATTATCTTCATCCGTCTCTAAAATTTTAAACCTACTCGAAATTTCAACTTGATATTGATCCTTCGCCTTTCCCTCTCTTAATTTTTCAAATCAAATCTTTCTGTGTCAAAATTTTGTTTAGTTCGTCTACTTACTGAAAGCCGCTTCCTCACTTTTGCTACCACCAGATAATGATCAGTGTCACAGTCTGCTCCTCTGAATGATCTCACATCAATTATATTTGTCTGCCTTCTGTTATCTACTAAAACATAATCTATTTCAATGTGTGTGCTCCCATCTGGGGAAGTCCATGTGTGTTTATGAATATCAATGTGTGGAAATTTTGTACTTTTTACGATTAAATCTTTTGACGTAGCGAAGGTTACTGCTCTAACACCGTTATCATTACTAAGTGCATTGAGACTCTCGCATTGAATTCTTCTAGCAGAATTTTCAAATGATACTTTCCAAATGTATCAAATACTGATTCCAATTCTTCATAAAATCTATCCTTGATATCATCGCTTTTGTGCTTAGTTGGGGCATGAACATTAAGGACAATGATGTCGCACCAACGTCGTTCCAAAATTACGTAATAAAACCGGTCACTAAAAAATTCTGCTCTCTTAACTGCAGCTTTAGTTCTGCTATGAACAAAAAACCCCGTCCCTAACTGATGATTGTCATTCCCCTTACCATAGAAAAATGTAAAATTGTCCACTGGGATCGTGCCCTCCCCCTCCCATCGCACTTCCTTCACTGCCACTAAATCTAACTTATAATTCTCTAATTCCCTACTCACTGATTTCAGTGCCCCAGCCCTATTACGGCTCCTAATGTTCCAAGTACCAAATCTCATATCCCTTTTCAATTGCCATGGTCATGCCAAAGAGTCCATCCTGATCTGAGGATTGGTTAATGTGTTCGTAACAATACTTTTTTTAAAGGTGTAAGGTTATTAGCCTTACGCCCAATCCCCAACCTGGATCACCTTAGACCTGTCCGGCTTGGGTGACTCTACGATGAACCGAAGCTTCGGCCGGCATAGCCCTAACGGTCTTTGGAGCACGCAAGCCTCCTCACCCGACAAATTGCCTTCGACAAGTTGGTCATACCTTCGAGAAGGGGGTTGGTCACATTCTTCTTGTGAATACATCATTTTCAAACCTGCACAACTCCGGCGCGAGCAGCAGCCTAGCAACAAAGGTGACGTTGACTCTAACATCCACGGGAGACTGGTATGATCGAAAGCACTGGGAGGTGGACTTAATGATGGAGGCAGCAAAGACCCCTGAAACGTCGGTATACTTCTACCAGACTACACGGTGCAACAACCCAGAAGATAGCAATCTTCAGACTCACCGCCGTGAAAACCTCAAATCCTACAGCAGAGAAATATACATTTTTCAATGGGAAAGTTAACATTTATCACTAGTTAGGAAGAGAATCTTTCGTACATTCTTCTTCTTCATAAATATAAATAAGGGTTAGTCCTTAAGATCTGTTCTTTTAATGCTCATGTATTCTTGATCCTTTCATTTTTACCTCGGTCTTCCGGCAGCCCGTCGTCCCTGGGGTTGATATTGTAAACTTAGTTTGGATAAGCGGCTTCTATCCATTCTCTCCAGGTGATCTATCCGGCTATTTTGATACATTTTTACTTCTTCTATCGGGTAGTTCACTTCTAATCCATTATGAATGTCAGGCTTAAAAACGCTTGGTTTGATTCGGTACATTACTTCTTCCTTTCCCACCCTTGGTAGCCTTTTGGTTTTGTACAGTGCCCTAGTCCGTTCTAAAATTGAGTATGCATTCGTTGTTTGGAACTTTGTCACTAACACTGACTCCTGTAAGCTAGAAAGGATTGAAAGGAAATTTGTAGCTCTATGTTACACTTGATTTTTAATGACGTGTGTGCCTATAATTATGAAGATATTTTAGTCAGACTAAGGAGGAGGCTTCTGAATGCGCTTTCCCTCATTAATGATTTTAAAGGCAAAATTAGTTGCTCATCGGTATACGATACAGTTAGTCCCCGCATATCCACTAGGTTTATCAGAGACTACTCTACCTTTACTGTACAACGTAATTTCAAGGCCAGTCCCTCAGCCAGACGCGTTTCTGCTGCCATTTCAGTCTGTAGGAACATCGACATCTTTAACAAAGATTGTATTTTGCTTACCGATATCAGTCGACTTTTCAAATGATTATGATTGTGAACAGTGAAATCAAGAAAATTATAAAATTTAAAATACTTCATTTTTTCCATATTTTATGGTATTTAATCTTGTAATTTTTTCTAGTTTTTTCCTTCATGTTCTTATTTAATATTAATGAATTAAGAACATGAAGGAAAATTTAATATTAATGAATTGAAATATTATATTGCTTAGGCATATTATTTAGCCTATTTGCTTCTGAATTATTACTCAATAAAAGAATTGAAATATTACTATTATTATTAATATGAAACATTTATATATTTAGTTTCATTTGTTTGATTTTGTATTTGTAATGTTTCACTTTTATTATTATCGAAATCAATGTAATTATTGTATTATATTTTGTCCTGTGTTGTTGTTCAGTGCTTCACTGTTATTGGCCTTATCTGGCTGATGTCAAGCACTTAAATAAATGAATTGAATTTATCTGGTGATCCAATTTTGTAAACCCTAATAATGGCCTCAGGAATCTCATTCGTGCGTCTTCCAGTTTTTGGGCGTCTCCATTGTTTATAATCCAGTTCTCGCTGCCATAACACAAAGATGCTTTACAAGTAATGTTATGTATTCTTAACTCTGTCTCCGTCGTCATGTTTTTCCTTAAGTGACCTTTAAATATACCATTTATTTTATTATAACTTTGTAGCTTTATACTACTATTCATATCATTTGATATCAAATATCCTAAGTACATAATAGTATTATTTCAGCAACCATTGTACTGAATGTTCATACACCATTTGAGGATAAATATGATACAAAAGGATAACTTTTGCGAAGAACTAAAACAGGTATATGACCAGTCCCCTCTTAACATATGAAAATGTTGCTTGGTGATATCAATTACGAAGGACCCTGATGATGGAGGTAGCAAGGACATCTGAAACGTCGGTAAACTTCCACTAGACCAAACGGCGCAACAACCCAGAACACAGCAATCTTCATACTCACTTCAAATCCTACAAGTCAGGTCTTTCAGAGGAGCTAACTGTGTTACCGACCAGTACCTGGTAGTGACAAAAGCCTAACAGTAAGTAAACAAGTAAGACAAAAGTTTCGTTAGAAAGATCTAATTTGAAGAAACTCAGTGATGTAGAAGTTAAAGGGACGTGCCAAATAGAAATTTCCAAAAGTTTTGCGACTTTAAAGAACTTAGATGACAGTTTAAATATTAAGATCGCATGGGATAATATTAGGGACAATATTAAGAACTCAGCCAAGGAAAATCTAGGATATTACAAACTAAAGCATAGTAAACCATACTTTTATGACGAGTGTTCAAAACTGATAGATAAACAGAAGCAGGTTAAATTATAATGGTTGCAAAACTTAAACCAAATCAGATAATCTGCAAAATTGAGGACGTGAAACCAATAGAAAATTTAGGAATAAGAAAAGGGGATACCTGAAAAGCAAAAGTTATTAACATGAAATTAAATACAGAAACAAAAAAATTAGAGATTTATAAAGAGGCATAAATTAATTTAAGAAAGGTTTCCAACCTATAGTTAATATTATCAGGTGAGAGAACGATTATATGCTCGCAGATCCCCACATGGTTTTGAATAGGTGAAAACATTTCTTTAGCCAGGAATTAAATGTTTACGTGGTTCATGGCATTATTAATATAGATGGCTGGGCCATTAGTGCCAGAAGCTAGCTTTATCAAAGTGGAAACTGCTGTTGAGAAGTTGAAAAAGTACAAATCCCCGGGCACTGATCAGATTTTGGCCGAATTGAACAAAGCATGAGGTAAAACGTTGCGTTCCAAGATACACAGACTTATTTCCTCTATAAGGTGTAAGGAAGAAATGCCACAGCAGTAGAAGGACTCTTTGATTATACCAGTTCATAAGAAAGGTGATAAGACTAATTGTAATAATTATCGAACAATCTCCCAATTATTTATTACCTGCCTACAAAATTGTATCCAACATTCCTCCGGCAAAGCTGACTCCATATGCCAATGAAATTATTGCGGTTCATCTGTGCAGGTTCCGTCGTAATAGATCTACAAATGACCAGATTATCTGCACTGGCCAGATACTAGAGAAAAATTGGGAATACGATGGGTCAGTCCATCAACTACTTATAGAATTCAAGAAAGCCTATGACTCAGTTCAAAGAAAAGCACTTTACAATATTTTGCTTCAAATTTATGTAACAAAGAAGCTAGTCAGGATAGTTAAAATGTGTTTCAGCAAAACCTCCACCAAAATTCGAATAGATAAAGTTTTGTCCGATACATTTCCTATTCAGAATGTTCTGAAACAGGAAATTTATCTATCACCGCTGTTTTTTAGTTTTGTTTTGGAATATGCCATCAGGAATGTCTGAGAAAATCAGGTCGCTTTCAAATTGAATGGGACACATCAGTTTTTGGTCGATGCTAATTTTATTAATCTGTTGGGCGATAATATAAACACTATAAAAGCGGACACAGAAACATACTTAAGGGCTATAAGGGATGTTGGTCTATAAATAAATGCAGAAAACACAAAGTACATGATTATGTATTGGCATGAGAATTCTGGACAGAACCGGGATGTAAGGATAGCTAACGAATCGTTCGAAAATGTGACAAAATTCAAGTACGACGGTAATAAGTCAGAATAATTTTCATTACGGAATCAAGAGTAGATTAAATTCAGGGAATACTTGCTATCATTTAGTCGAAAATCTTTTGTCCTCCCGTCTCATAAAAAAACTAAAGATTAAAATATACAAAAGTGTAATTTAGCCACTTTTGCTATATGGGTGAGAAACTTGGGAGGAACATGTGCTAATATACTTGGAGAACAAGGTGTTGAGTAGGATATTTGGACTTAAAAGTGAGGAAGATAAATCACGAAGCGAATTGCAAAATAATGAGCTTCACGGCCTGTACTCCTCACCTGACATTGCTAGGGTGATTAAATAGAGGATGATGAGGTGGGCGAGACATGCGGCACGCATGGGGGAGGGGAGGATATTTACAAGGTACTGCTTGGGAGGCGAGAAGGGAGAAAACTGCTGGGTGAACGTAGCGAATGCGGGAATTTAACTTTAAGATGTACCTTACAGTGACAAGAATCAATGGAGCAAACTAGATTCAGCTAGCTCAGGTGGCTGGCTTTTGTGAATACGGTGATAAAACTTCGGTTTACGAGGTGCGATCGGAAAGTTTCAAGACTGTACAATAGCGGGCGAACCGGATGTAGTACGAGCTTCTGCCGCTAGGGGGTGCGGCCTACATTCATAGTGAATCAGTGTGCCAGCCGGCATCATCGAATTAGCATTTGTTTCTTAGTTACGGGCGTTTTGGTAGTGCATTACACCGACCCTCCTGCGATTACGGAATGGCGTGTGCATCAAATTTTGCCAAAGACTTGCCAAAATGGCTACGGAAATCTATGAAATGCTAAAGCAAGCATTTGGGGAGTCCGCAATGGGTCGTGCACAAAATTTTGTGTGGCATTCACGTTTTCAAAATGGCCGAACATCTGTCGATGATGACGAGCGTTCTGGACGACCATCTTCGAGCACAACGCCCGAAAATGTTACGAAGATTCGGCAGGCCATTCACGAAGATCGACGTCGTACCATCAACGATTTGTGCGACATTGTTGGGATAGGCTATGGGACCTGTCAGCTGATTCTAAAGGAAGAACTCCACATGCGACGCATCATGACAACGCGCCAGCGCACACCGCCCTCAAGGTTCGGCAGTTTTTGGCCTCAAACACCATGGCCGTCATCCCGCACCCTCCTTATTCGCCGTGTGACTTCTTCCTCTTCCCAAATATGAAAATTCAGCTAAAGGGAAGGAGATTTGAGACGATAGAAGAGATTTAGGCAGAATCGCAGATGGTGCTTGACAGGCTGACAAAGAAAGATTTCCAGGGATGCTTCCAGGCTTGGCAGCGGCGCTGGGATCGTTGTGTTCACTCCCAGGGGAACTACTTCGAGGGTGATGGATGAATTTAATACCTGAGATAAGTGTACGGGTTTTTATAGGCGCAGTCTTGAAACTTTCTGATCGCACCTCGTACATGAAGAAAGTGGGCTATTCTTCGGCAAGCGGAGCACACAATGAACATTTCAAATATTTACTCCGCCATAGAGTGAGTGTTATCAGAATGGTGCATTTATTGCTCACTGTAATATCTATATGTGACTTTTGTACGTAAAGAATGAATTTCGAAACTACTCTGCTCTATTTCTTTCTGTACTACTTTTTGCGGGGGTCACAGTGGCCGCGAGGTCTGAGGCGCCGGCCTTGTACCGCTTGGACTCTGGGACCGTGGGTTCGAATCTCACTCAAGCCATGGATGTTTGTCCGCGTTGTTCTGTGTTGTGCTGTCCTGTGTACAGATAGAGGCCTTGCGAGTCCTACCAGTATCCCCCAGTACTATTTTCTGCAGTAAGTCCCTAGTCAACCCAATATCCCTCCCGAAATCGTGAGTGGTCATATCTGCTGTTAGGCGGAGCCAATAAAAGCGCCCCTCTAGATCGTAACAACACTAATAATTGTTCGGTAAACAAAGCTGGCAGTGGTAGTTAACTAATGAGACGCAGAAGCAAATTGTTCCGCCCGAAGTGAGGTTAATTACGATTTGACATTTTGTGTACCTGCGATTGAGACAGTTTAAACATATCGATCATAGCCCTGCTTTTAGCGTGTGGCTTACAGTTTAAAGCCTCAAAGTTTAGTTGAATCCCATTAAATTTAACCCTGATATTACACAAGCTCGCAACAAAGTGTGTCCGTATTAGAAGCCGGCAAAGTTCAGTTATCTGTTCATCTACTCAATGTTTGTCCTTGGCCATCTGTGATACAACATTGCACTGAG
The DNA here is from genome assembly GCF_977971745.1 of Zootermopsis nevadensis. Taxonomy (NCBI): domain Eukaryota; kingdom Metazoa; phylum Arthropoda; class Insecta; order Blattodea; family Termopsidae; genus Zootermopsis; species Zootermopsis nevadensis. Next base: position 7,703,823 of record NW_028259142.1, read on the forward strand.
CAACATCACGTTACAATTGTATGATTTTGGTTTTACCATGAAGAACTACTATATTTCGCCCACAGGTTTGGCATGTTGATTGGGCATAAAGTTTCAGGTAAAATTTGAACTAAGCCTTTACTAATCGACTGCATCGTCAACATATTTCGGTCAGTTTGAATGGTGATCGTGAATATTTCTCGACTGCCACCGGCATTTTTGTTCAATATAGGACAATAATGCGTCGTGCTGTCGGCCTCTATTCTTTCCAAATTTGAATTTTAATTAGGATTTTACACGCTACATGACACAAAACCATACATTAGAGGACGTTTTGGAAAACGTAACGAAAAATGTGTATTTCAACTTCCGTGATCATTAATTTATTTACGTATATAGTCTACGGAGTTGAGTCTTTCCTGAGAAACCAGCAGCGGTTCAGCCACTTATGAATTTCCCACTATTTTATGAAACTCAAAGGTTCATCACGGTGTTCACAACAGTCTGTAACTGGTCTCTATCCTGAGCCACATTCATTTTAATATTACCCTTCCGTTTACGTTTAGTCTTCCTAATGTCCTCTTTCCTTGTGGTGTATCACCAGAATCCTGTACACACATCTCTAATTACCATGCAGGCAACATACCTTGTCCATCTCATCCTCCTTGACTTGATAAATCCAATTATGTTAGGCGAGGAGTACAACTTATGAAGCTCCTCGTTATGCATTTTCTCTGGACTCCTAGTATTTAATCCCTCTTGGATCCAAATATTTTCCTCACCACTCTGTTCTCAAACATCCTTAGTATACATTCCTCTCTTAGTGTCAGAGACCAAGTTTTACACACATACAAAACTGCAGGCAAAATTATAGTTTTGTATAATTTAGTTGTTATACTTTTAGACAGCAGATGGAAAGACAAAAGGTTGTGAGCTGAATGGCAGCAGGCATTACCCGTATCTAATCTGCTCTTGATTTAATCATAAATCAAATTCTTATTTGTTATTCTCACTCCCAAACATCTGAACTTTGCCACATTTCTAAGGGATCCATTAGTTATCTTTATATAACGATTTGCCCTGCACTGTAGTGACGATATATCAACATATACTGAGTTATCTCTGCAGGAACCTCATTACTATTAACAATTAAAGCTTCTGCGTTCTTCCTTATTGTATTTATGTCCCTTGATAGACTTACATCATCAGCACAGACCATGAGCTAATGTGTCCCATTCAATTTCAGTACCACCTGGTTTTCTTGGGCGTTCCTAATGGTGTATTCTAAAGCAGCGCGGTCCAACTGCTTGTCAGTGGGCCGGATCCGGCCCGCGAATGTATTTGTTAATTTATTACCATTTAGTATAAACCCATTTTTTTCGAAGTTGATATTCCGTCAATGTTAAAAGAACATTCTGCTCAGTGTTCTCACTAAAACCATTGACTTAAAAGCAAAAAAAAATGTTATTGTATCAGTTACAAGCTGTTAATGTAGCGGATTTCAAATAATTCGTGTAAGTTCTCCGGATAAACATTATGAGCGATACTAACTGTTACAAGAGCGAAATAATATACAACTCTGTGGTAGTTTGTGCACGTTTAAATACAATTTATATTTCAGCATATGCAATAGTAAATTGTTATATTTGAATTAGTATTATTAAAGATAACGACAATGTAAAAACAGTGACAGTAAGGGTTTCGTGGCCCTTGGGTCCAACTGGAAAACTAATCCGGCCCGATCGAAGATAAAAGTTGGACCAGCTGTTCTAAACCAAAGTTGGATGGAAATAGAAATAAAGTATCTACTTGTTATAGACCATTTTGAATAGGAAACGTACCAGACAAGTGTTTACTTATACAGACTTTTCTATAGGTTTCATTTAAACACATGTAATAAGCCTAATTATTCCTATGGTTTTGCCAAATACAACGAGGATATTGTACAATACTTCCCTTCTAAATGAATCGTAAGATTTTTTGAAGTCTATGAGTTGCCGATGTACTGTCTCATTGTACCCCTATTTTATCTCCAGTATCTGACAAATACAAAAAATCTGATCATTTGTTGATCTATTACGCCGAAACTCAATAACGTTTTCTATGAATTTTGAAAGAAGAATGTTGGTTACAATTTTGTATTAAGTTGATAAGAGTGATATACTTCGATAATAACTACAGTCAGTGTCATTACACTTCTTGTACATTGGCACAATAATAGGCTTCTTCCAATGCTAGGGCAATTTTCCCTTATTTCAAACATAATTAAGGAGTTTATGGATCTCAGAATGTAATGTTTCATCTCCTGCTTGAATCAGTTCTGCCAGAATTTGATCTCTACCTGGTGATTTACGTATTTCCCACTTTGTAATAGCAATTTCAACCTCGAAGGAACTAGGCTCAGGTACATATGGTTCAGCTGTATGCATTTCCGTCCGCCCAACATAACTAAACCGTATGTACATTCAATAACTTTCTGTGACCGTATGTGAAACACGTCAATGGTGTCCAAATGTTCTGTAGTATATTTGAAAAATTACATACCCCTCAATAGCCCACAAACTTATGATCGCTCTGTATTATCTTTCTGTATTCGCTAATTCTTCCAAACTTCTCTTTCCTTAAGGTCATGCACACAAATGCTGTTTCTTCCAACTGGACGCTGTGTTACATGTATATAAAAGGCAGTTGTCTAAACATGAAACTGACAGGCACCGCGTGGTGCTTATACTCACAGGATTAGAAGATGAGGTAATTTGGAGAACGTGTCGTTCTGAAGTAATCGCAAGTCGTTCCAGGACAGGTACCTGAAACAAACAGTCTTCATGCAGTCTGTTCGCAATTCCGAAGTAAGTTGGACTCAGTTGTTTGTTGGTTACAAGTCTTCTAACATCAACATTTTAAACGAAGATTATTAAAAATATCTTTTATCCAGACTCTCGGGCTACAAGCCGCGTCAGGTGGCTGACAGGAGAATAAACCATATCCTCTGTCAACGTTTCGAGAGCCATCTCTGCTCTCATCCTCAGGGCAGCAGCGTAACAAAACTGGTCGTCTGTAGCGCGCTCGCCAATGGGAACTGCGGTGGATGGCAGGTTGACCACGATTCAGCGTTTTTGGCCGCTGCGTTTTGTAAATTGGAACCTCGGAGAGAGTCATTTATCAGAAGTTTCCTGTAAGGAATGGCAGCAGGCCGCATACAGTACACTCCAAATAAAATGAAACATCACCACCGTATATAACACAGCAAAGTGGATTTCACTACAATACATTTTACTAGAAAATTAACACTGCAGAGAGTATTAGACAATTTTATCTTCTTCACTATGCTTTAGTCCTCTTCCAATTCTTCCACTCCTGACAGCCCTTCACTTTCTGACATATAACTCGATTCATCACCGCTGCCGCTGCTATCCATTCCATTATCTTAAATTATAATGCATTTAATAGCTTCTTCGATCATGCCTTCTTGCTCATTATAAATTTGTTCTAGTTTTTCCAAATGCCAGACACACATTCTCCCATTCCTCTTGCCCAATATCTTCGAATCTCTGGCGACAAAGTTGCTCGACGTCCGCCAGTTCTCATCGGCGAGCGCGCTAGAGGATCAGTTTTGTTACGCAGCTGCCCTGAGGATGAGAGTAGAGATGGCTTTCGGAACGTTGGTAGAAGATATGGTTTATTCAACATTCAACCGCCTGACGCGGCTTGTAGCACGAGAGTCTTTTATCAACTTCAGTCGCCGCGAAACCTCCACTTTAAACATCTTTTTGCCAGTTTGGAACAAACGTACCCTCGTGTTTATAAAATAAGAAAATAAACTATCAAATCATTTTATAAGGTTCCAATGATGCGTTACGTTCAATATTTCTGTTTCTCTAGAAAAGATAAATCGTTCAGTATTCTGCAAATGAAGCCACTTCGTTTCGCGAGTTGTCTCTGCTCATGTCTTCAGGTAAAATGCTTATTCTGTTGGGTCTGATGGTAGGGGCTAATTCCAGTCCCTGTGCTAGGGAACGTATCGAATCGTAGTGTCTTTATTTTTATAATACTAAGCGATGGCTTAAGTCCAGAGAAACAAGAAATCTGAGCGACATTGTTTGCTCACGAATTTCTAAGTTGTTGTTCCTTTCCAATCTGCGCCAGAGGGGCGAGTGAGGAATAGAATGCCTTCCTTTAAATACGGGAAAGCCATAAATTGTTCAAAACATTTCAAACTTACATGAATCAGAAAGTTTTAGAGATATCGTGAAAGGGATTGCATTGTTCGAAAAAACCGCTGAAAAAGTTTTGTGTTAATTGATTGCCTGGCCGATGGTGGCGCTGCTGAAACGTACGTAGCTGGCGAACGCAAGATGGTAATTTCTCCCGAGCAATAAGAATTGTCTGTGTTGTGGTACTGCGAGATAAACTCAGTTACTGTAATTCAGAGACGTTACCATTGGGAATATAGAGAACAAGCACCTGGAAGACAGTCAGTCCATCAAGCGATGGTTGGAACAGTTTCATCGCGCTAGCAGAGAACTGCACGTTCCCCGATCGACGTCGGTTGAAGCTGCACGCATTTAAAACCCAGATTGTGCAAGCACTCGAACCTGACGACGGGCGTCGTAGAAAGAAATTTGCTATAGACATGCTAGACCGCATCTACAATGACAATGGCTTCATGGACAGAGTGATTTTCAGTGATGAAAAAACTTTCCACATGTGTAATATGGTAAACAGACACAATTGCAGAATTTGGGTTTAAGAGTCCGCACATGCATTTCGCGAATACAAACAGTATAGCCTCAAGTTCAATGTGTGGTGCGCCCTTTCTCGTCATGAGGTTATTGGACCCTTCTGCTTTCAAGAGAAGATAGTGAACAGCACAAATTATCTCGATATGCTTGAGTTATTTTCAGTCCCGCAGATGTCACACCTTCAACAAAATGGTGCCCATCCATACTGGGGCCTTACAGTGAGAGAGTATATGAATAAAACTTTTCCAAACAAATGGATTTTGCGGGAAGGACCAATCCCTTGGTCTCCTTACTCCCCTGATATAATACCACTGGATTTTTTTGGGGTCTATATAAAGGTCAAGGTATTCCGTACAGAAATGTGGTTGAACTTCGTGCAAGGATCAACAACGCACTTGTTTCTGTGGCACCCCAGATGCTGGAAAGCACATGGCGTGAAATCGAGTACCATTTGGGCATTCTGCAACCTACAAATGGCGCCCACACTAAGATGTTTTGAACTTGATAATTTCTTCTTTCAAGCAAAGAAAACCAATTATCTGTATTCCTAATACTATGTATTTTCTGTTTACTTGAAATGTGGTAAATAATTTATGGCCAACCTGTATTTCAAAGAAATATCACTAAGGAAAGTATCAGTTCCTACAAGAATTTCGGTTCAAATTAATGAATCTAAAATAGTAAAAACACTGACTGCGTAATATTCGCTAGATTTATTACAAAATTCCTAACAACTACGGCCTATAATTTTCCTTTAATCATTGTAACAGGTATAGAGTTGTTATCAAAGTACATCTGCATTTCGAAATTAATGATAAAGTAGAACTGGAAAAGTTGTGACTTACAAACAACAAAGAACTTTTTATTTTATGTTTCTGTGAGCGCACAGTTCACACATATTTTCAGAATAATTATTAATAACGTTTGGAATGTGTCTTCTCAGAAAGCACGACATTTCTCAAATAGTTATCTTGTTCTCCTATCTTCATACATATCAGCGCAGTTAACTTAGAGGGAGATGGTGCATTAGCTTCTGCAATGTTTTGAATTGTCATCTGGAGCTTATTTATAATATAACCATAAAAAGCGGTAGCGCTGTTACATGCTATGCCTTTTTGCATCTCATCGTATTCAACGAACACCTAAACTTGAAAAACATACTGGCAATAATGTTAAAAAAATCCAAATATTATCAGATTCATATGTGATTGAAGGTCACTAGAGTGGCAAACTAAAGGAACATATTCTTTACGGAACTGCTTTTATTTGCATGGATATGAACATCACTAATAAATGCAACCAAATCCCATGTACAAATTATTTCATGCGTAAGCAATACGTACGAAACAATTTAAGAAACTTCCTGTTAATACGAAACATCAATATTCAACACATTCATCGTAAAAGCTCACCACTGCACACTTTTTGAGTCAGTTTAATCCATTTCACATCTTAGTAGTTAAGGATAAAAGATAAAGTCGTCCCTGTCTCTTAACTAAGTGGCACGCCATGCGGATGAGTGGGTGAGAGGGGCTAGGACGTATAGCTCCACGAGTTCTTAACTTCGCCACAAGGTTATCTTTACGCCAAAGCTACTTTAACCCAATATCCGTTGGGTAAGAAGCTGCATGGACCTCAGAATAAATTTGGATTTTGTGGCGAAGAGAAGAATCCTTCCTGTCAGAACAGAGTTCTGGTCTTCCAGCTTATATTTTAGTTATTAAGCTATTTTGGCTCACACTTTTATTTATTTTTGACTACAAATGGGTTTTTACCCGGTGGCAGTGGTCCTACAATAAGACATAAAACAATAAGACACAACAAAACAATGAGATACAACAAAACAATGAGCCAGAACAAAACAATAAGGCAAAAAACATAAGACACAACAAAACAATAAGACACAACAGAACAATGAGATACAACAAAACAATGAGCCAGAACAAAACAATAAGACAAAAAACATAAGACACAACAAAAACAATAAGACACAACAAAACAATGAGATACAACAAAACAACACACCATATTCAAAATAAAACAACTCATAAGATTACAAAACCATATAACCTAAAGTACATAACTTAAAATTTAATACCAACTATGCATAAGACAGTAACAGTAATGAATTACATACGTCATGAACTGATGCACTCACATTTCATCAGGACCTTCTCTTCACTTCACTACACTTATGAAGCCTTCCCATCCTCACCCCAATTTAACCCCCTTCACTGCACCCACCCATTTATTCCCTTCACTTCACCTCATTTATCACATTTCTAACCTTCTTCCTAAAAGCACTTGGTTTACAGGAGAGAGTCCCTAAAACCTCAGCAGGTAGCTGGTTCCAGAGTTGGATGGTCCTATTTACAAAGGAATATTTTCCGATATCTGTTCTTTGCTTTCTGCTCCTAATTTTCCGAATATGATCGACCCTGCTCAGATAGTATGGCCTTTGCAATCTGTCACCTATAGCTTTCCATGCCCGATCTCCCGTGTACGCCTTGAAGAGAGCACATATACGTGCTATCTTTCTACGCTGTGCCAGGGTTTCCCGGTTCGAATCGCTCCTATGATATGCAAATTTACATGCTTTCTTTTGCACCCGTTCTAACTCATTTATCTGTTCCTCCCTGTAAGGATCCCAGCACGCCGCCCCATATTCCAGAATCGGACGCACTAGTTATGTGTAGGCTAGACTTTTAATATTATCCTCAAATCTTAGCCAAGTTTCGGCAACTGGTCACATTTATTCAGGTTTTATAACTAATAATTTGCATGTATTTCTCATATAAATTGATAGATGATACGAATTTGTATCAGTGAGTAAATAAGAATAAAGCTGTGATTTATCTGAAATATTTTAAAGGATACTAACGATGGTGTATTGTAATGTGGATTACTGAGTTTTGGGACTTTATCCAAAGTCTAGTATTGCAAAAAGAAAACCCGCAGTGTTTCGGAAATAGGATCTGTTTCCGTCGTCAGGTGTAGGGAAGAGGTACCTACACTTCTGGGTCCATTACAGAGGACTAACCTCAATCACAGACCTAGCAGAGAAGGTACCATTTCCATAAACCTGAAGAAGAAACGTGTATTTTTAGAATACCAAAAAATAAAAAGTCTAAGAAACTCAGTAATCAGACTGGATTCAGCTGGCTTAAGATAAGGTCCAGTGGCGGTCTCTTATGAAAACGGTAACATTTCTTTGTGCTCCGTAAAAGACGAGGAATTGTCTCCTAACTAGGCGACCATTATTAGTTTCTGACGAAAAATAATGACTCATTCAACTACACACGTCACACAATGGGAGGACGACAATGAATGATGATGTTGGAAGGATACGTAAGACATACCTTAATCAAGGACAACATGTGTGTGTGTGTGTGTACCTGGACAGAAACCATTAATTGTACATATATGAAGCAGGAATGCTAACAATGGGAGTTCAAGGAAACATTCAGTAGGTGTATTTTCATGGAATTAGTACCATTGTCCCGTAAATATGATGCGTTTAGAAGTAATTTTAAGTGGGAAATATGCATAAGCCCACATATGTGATTCGACAAGTAGACTTTCGAAACGATAGAAGCAAAATCTATTAATATTGGTCTGACAAATGCGAACATTTATCCTAACAAATTACTTGCAACATTTGAACATTCTTCCAGAAGTACTTACAAGTTCTGAAGTAATGGAAGCTGAGAAAAAGCCCTGGGTTCTATCCAGCCGATGCGGTTATGGGTGAGTGACAGCTCTTGTAGTGCCGGAAGTGGCGTAAACCTCGGTATGGACTTCAACCTGTTCTCACTAAGGAACCTAACGGCAAGCGATTATTTCATTAATCAACTACTGGGATACTGGGAAAGACCCGTTCTTCAAGTGCCTGAGCACTGCGGGTCCGAACTTTTCGTTGGTTTTGATCTATAGACATTTGGTAGGGCTCCTTGGACGAGGGATCGGCCCGTCGCAAGGCCTCTACCTGTACACAGGACAGCACAACACAGAAAAACGCGGACAAACTTCCATGGCTTGAGTGAGATTCGAAACCACGGTCCCTGTGACCAAGCGGCACAAGGCCCACGCCTCAGACCGCGCGGCCACTGCGGACCCCATTAACCAACTACTGCATCGGTATCCTATTTTAAATCGATACACTAGACCCTCGTTGTACCGTGGGTGTCGAGTTATTGCTTCAACACTCGCATTACAAGTGAAATAAAATTAATTAAAATAAGACACATAGAATATAATAGTAGTGGACAACATTATCACACCTACTGTATAACAAAGGTCTATAGTATAGCACTTAGGAATATAATTCCGTGCCATAAATTCTGAAATTTTTTCTGATCGTATGATATTCATAAAATTCAACGTCGCTATAAATAAAATCAGCATCTAGGACGTAAAAATCACTGCGTAACAGAGTTCAGTTACACGTAAAAAATATAATAATCAGAAAAATTAAAGTACACTACAGTCCCATCTTTTGCATACCCTCAAATATTTGTTTTCCCTGGTTCCAATAATAAATATCAATTGTTTTACATTAATTTGTAATCGGTATGAAAATCAAAATTGCATCAAACATCGCCAATTTTGTAACTCCAGGTTTAGTTCTTAACCAGGTATTTTAATCAAATTAAAAATAAAATCCTTAGTCTATATCTATGGGCAACACCAAAACAAGGCTTTAATAAAGTTTTGTAATTTTAAAACTTTGTCGACACTGAAATTCACTTCTTTATTACCAGCTGCTAAGCTGCAAATTTGGTTCCATCATATCTATATTTTTTATGGTAGTTTAATCGCAAACTGCTGGCAGGAGTTCAGGAGTATAAATTCTCTTTTAAATTAATTAAAGATGAAACAACATTGGACTCTACTTTGAACTTTTTTTATTCAAGTATCATTTGAGGTTCGCTCGGTGGGGAATCCTAACAGTCTTCTGGTTTGTAGCGGTGTGTAATCTAGTAAACGTTTACCGATGTTTCAAAGGTACTTGCTGCCTTCATCATCAGAGCGATCACAGATAATGGAGTCAGGTCACAGTTTTGAAACGTCGGTAAACGTTTACTAGACTACACAGCGCTACAACCCAGAAGACATTCATATTCGATTTTAATAAAGTTCACGCCTTGACATTCTATTTTCTTACGATAAGATTAATCTATTTATGATTAGGTGTTGTCTTTCATTCAGCATTTCCAACTAAAATTGCGTGTTATGCATTTATTGTGCGCTTTGTGCCCCTAAGTATCATAATCTTTGATGTGATTACTCTATTAATATTTAATGAAAAGCACAAAATAAAGCTCTTTATTATGTAACATGCATGAGGATTTCTTTATGGTCTAAATAATTAGCAACTACTAAATAATTCACCATAATGCTTCTCAGTCTGATAATTAGTTTCATATTCATGCATTTACTTAGTGACTAAGTGTGTCAGATAGTTACTTAGTAACTACAAACGTACTCTCTGAGGCCCTTTCTCTCCAATCCGCGGAAGCCCCTAGAAAGAATAATCCACTCAATATGTTCTCTGGCTTACAATTAGCAGGCCTTGTTTGCAGACACTCGCTCATAGGAAGTAATTCTCTGCCTTTCGAGACACGTTCCTTATGTACTTCCGGTTCATACAACAACAAAACAAACCAGGTCGGCGTTCATATAACGGGAGAGTGAGGTAAGCTGAATTAGCTCACATTGGCATATTTGGAAGGATTGCATGGTGACTAAGAAAAAACATTAGATCTGGAAGGACAATAATCAATAAAATATCATATCAATGTTTCTTGGAATTCTCATTCGCAATTTTGTTACAGCCTCCGGCTTTACGGATCGTATGTAATAACCAATTCACAGGAAGACAAGAAGAAATTTCGTAGGCATTATTTGCGTCAGTTTGTGAGGTCATCTTTTCTGACCGACATTCGCATTTAATTAACTTTTCTTCCGATCTCAGTCTTGTTTTCCTCTGTCTACAGTCGAATTATTTGGAGCCAGACAAGACAGGCCAACGCCTAAAATCCTCCGTCCCTGTTCTTAATTCCCATACAATTCCATTCAAATTTCTTTCTTAATTCCATAGCAAACATGTTACTGCTTCTTTTATGTTTGTGGAAGTTTTCTGTGAAATGTAATAGGAGTATGAAAGGAAAATATTTACTTGTTTCCAGAGTTACATATAAGAAACATGTTCTCTCCGTATAAACTATTTGTGACGTCCACTTTAGTATATGTTGCTCTGTAACTCCAAAATAATATTCATAAGGGCAATGCATGTTATAAACCCGAAGTAATTAAATACTGATATTTTGGAAACAATAACTTTGGATAATCATTCTGTAAGTTTCCTATCTATAAACACGTTAATAACTTTACTTTGGGTTGCACATCTTGACCGAAATTTCAAAATTGCACATAGTGTGCAACTATGAGCTTCCGAATACATAGGTTTACATACATATGCTCTTTCGTTACACACACGTACGAAAGCACATACGTACGTACATACGTCCATATGTATATTCGTACACATGTACATACATTTGTGTCGTGAATGTGGCGTTTGGACACAATGCAATTGTTCTGCATATGGCGGACAAACCTCAACACGTCCGATCTCTTTTCCCTTTGGCAACTGCGTTCATTGCACCTCAGCGGGTCCTTTGTCTTAGCTGACTGTTTTAAAGAGGTCACATTACGTCCGGCACGTCTCAGTAGCATTTACGTGAGAACAATTGTGCCGGAAGCAATATTTCACCCTCCGAGTAACGGTAAGCAGATTTTGCGAAACGAAGTGTGAAGACGAATGGGAAATGATAAGATTCAGGCCAAAGGGAGCGACAAAGCTGTGAATTTCATGGTTTCTCTTCAACTTATATCTAATTTTTGTGTTACGAATATAAAATTTGGCCTCTCATTCAAAGGAAACTGAATAGCTTGGATGTCTTTTAAAATAGGGGGCTATGGAGAAAGTTCGACCTAGAAGAGAGAAAATAGCAGAAAGTTTGAGAAAGCTGTACAATAAAGAGTGGAACCTATCATTATTTATACTTTTAACCGAATATAATCACTAATCGAATAAGATAGGATGAGATGGGAGGAAAATCTGAAGGAAATAGACCGTTGTAGGTGAAAGGATTGCATTAAAAAGAATCTTAAATAATCTAACGGACAATTCTGTATGAGAACAGAAAATAGGGCGTAATGTTCATTTTCAGAACCATCGAAAACTAATCAACTTTACAAAATAATAGAAACCACTACAGATCGTTTATATAAACAAATAACGTATTATATCTTCAAAGCGCCTATTTGAAACTTAAACGTGGCTTTGCAATAATTTATGTAGAGTTTTTCAATTTTTGATAATAACATTTGCTAAGCAGGTACAAGATCCAAATAAATTTTCTTTCTCTCTGTGTTGATTTATGTTAGTAATAACAATAATTTGGATTTAACATCCATTTGAACATTTTATAAAATGTTTACAACGCAATCCGTCCTCTGTAATTACCATTGAACCAACTAGTACTTAAATTTCAGTCTAATAAAGTTAGTATAAATCTCTTTCTTTGGTCTAGTTGTCCATCCACTCCTCTATCTCGGTCCTCAATTTGCCGTTTTCTTAGTTTTCCCCTCGAGAATTCTATGCCTATTACATTTATCTGTCAGCTGTGTTACACATAAATCCAATATAACTTCCCTTAATTACCCTATCAAGTATGAAAGAGCTGTGTCAAAGTCCGTCGTTGGTAAACCCGCCATTCTGCACGTGATAAAGCTGTTGGAAATTACAGCAATTTCTGTATAAGACAGGCCTACGTTCTAAGTAATGTCAACTTGTGACCAGTGTTGTTTCTATTCTAAACTGAACTGTGATATCACTTACAATTTCTCGAGACTGGTAAGGGGTACGAAGACGCTTCCATCTACGTCAGCAAGAAGATTATGTCGCAAGTCTCTGAAACAGACAGCACGCAGAATTAGTCTTGTCTCCGATAATCCTCGAGCTACACGCCTTCGCCCTGTTACAAGATCCACAAACAACTGAACATACAGTAAAAACACTCTAAGTTGGACACTTGGAGTTCTACAAAAATGTGTCTAACTTACAGAGGTATCCAAAATAGAGGGAAAGAGAAAAATCTGATTGTGGTCTAATGACAATATAATCTATTCACTTACATTCACTAACTACTGTAGACTTACTTGCATTAAGAATTAATTACAATACTATTATTAATAATAATCTTTTGAAGCCCACTCCCATGCATCGCACATTATACCCCAGCCTCAATAACATTTTCTAATGTTTATTCCACCAATTTTCACTTCCCCATCGCAAATAGAAATTTTTTATTTCTGTTAACACAATCTGAACTCAAATGCAAGCACAGTACTGATGTAGTTAAAGCTGTGTCTTCTGCAATACTGTAGTCCAGTTAAGGGTTCAACAAAAGAACAGTCAAACACTTGCAATGTATTCCAATAATGGGCTCAATGTCCATAAGATAATCCTCCAGAGAGGAGACATTCATCAGTTAGAAATTCAAAATAACAAAATATGAAACTGAAAAAGTTTCCCTGAAAAGCATCGAAGTTAAGTGTATGAACCTGTCCAACTTACAACAAAAGGGGTGTTCAAGTTCCATGATAAAGGGGTGTCCAAGATATAGGGCTGACCAACTTGAGGGGTTTACTGTACATCATAACACTACGCCTTTGGAATCTGAACACAAAGCGGGTCTGATCAGCTGCTTCTGTCCATAAGTACACGTACCACTGAACTGGAATTGTTAAAATTTCCATAGTGCAAATTATATGACGTTATCAAACATAGTTTATTCATATCAAACTGCAAAGAGTAAACAACAGTTGACTCATAAGTAAATTCAACGAACCCCTTTCTAATTATACTACTTAAAGTCATGTTTCTCAAAAACAAGATCTTTATTACACAGTTGAAGAGCAATGGATCACTAAGAAAATGACTTGTACTATTGCGTAAATTTGTCTGCTTGTTGGTTACGTGGTTAATATTTAAACTAGCAGTTTCTTACGAGGAGCATGCAACAGATTAATCTAGTCCTCATTTTCTACTCCATATCATTAAAATAAAATTGAATATTATATTTTATTCTACCGAAAGGTTCCACAAGTGGTTTCTTCCCTGCAGTTATTTCGACTGGCATTTTACGCATTTATTTAGCTTTCACGTACTCACGCTATCACATTTTTATTGATTTGATCAACCTAATAAAGGTTACAAAGAGTGGCATCATGAAAACATTCACACTGTAACTTTTCTCCAGTCGCTATTATTTCCGCTCTCTTAGCACCAAATATTCTCCTTAAAACCTTCTCGAACACGTTTAATCTATACCCTTCCCTTTCGGCAAAACCCAATTTTATAATCACGTAAAACAACAGGCACTGTATAATTAAAATTTAATAAATAAGGTGTTATGGTCCTCGCCTGGTGTTTGCAGGTATTCCAGGAAATTAATTTATTCTTCGATATTTTCGGAAATTTAATTCAACTTTGTTATTATTGTTATCAAATATTTAAAGTTCTCATTTTTAAGGATGAATTAGCTATCTTTGAATTACAATTTTGTCCTGAAATCTGGTGATGAGATGTGCGTGTACTTTTTGTTCTTAATAAGGGTACAGCCGGCCATACTTGTTGCTTCTTGTGTGCTGTGTTGTACACACCGAGGTTATGCTGCAACTTGGTCGGAATGAACGACGTGCGCATAATCTGCAAATTTCTGTGTAGGCAACACCTCAAACCGGTGGCATTCACGTCGGTAATAACAGCCAACAGCACTCAAGAAGAGTTACAAAATTCATCCGTTGAAGTCTACAAACCCTCGAATGCATCCATTGTGTGTGAGGGTGTAAAATGGATTAATATAATAGGATTTGTTAAATTGCGGCATACGGTGTGAACATGGCTATAAATGTTCGGGTTACATTAAAGGTAAAGAATTTATTGACCGTAAGGGAGAGCTAATTTAATTCCACAATAAAAATTTGATTAGACAATGCTCAGAATTGTAAATCAGAGACCGCTAAAACTCCACCTTATAGGAATTATTTACGGAGTTAAATTCTGTAAAATATTCTATGTGAAAAGTATATCACAGAAAAATAATAGCATCGCTTTTTTCAATCTCATTAACATAGTGAATTCTCGTACCAAAATAAGCCCAATGATGGGTCCATTTCAAAAATTAATATTTGCTTCTTCACCTGTATTTTGAAAACGATACATATAATAAAGATCAGTGAAAGTACATTCGTTAAACTAACTAACTAACTAGATGGCTTACCGAACCCGAAGGTTCATCACCGAATTAACCTAAGTCCTCCAGGACCCTGTCCTGCGCCAACAAAATCCAGTTTCCATCAACTCCTATCTCCCATAGATCCCGCCTGAGATTATCCTCCCATCTACGTCTAGGTCTCCCCAGCGGTCTCTTCCCTTCAGGTTTCCCAACCAGTACCCGGTGCACACCTCTTGCGCGTTACATGCCCAGCCCATCTCATTCTTCTCGACTTAATCACCTTGACAATACTGGGGGAGCAGTACAGATTTTTAAGCTCATCATTGTGCAGTTTTCTCCACGCCCCATCATCTTCCCTCTTAGGCCCAAATATCCTCCCAACACCCGATTCTCAAACACCTGCAATCTGTGTTCCTCCCTCTGAGTGAGAGACCATGTTTCGCACCCATACAAAACAACAGGCAAGATTATTGTTTTGTATACTTTAATTTTCAGGTTCTTAGAAATCAGACGGGAAGACAAAATATTTTGGACTGAGAAGTAGCAAGCATTTCCGGAATTTAGTCTCCTCCTAACTTCCTCACAAGTATCATTTTGATTTGTTATTGTTGTTCCCAAATATTTGAACTTTGTAACCCTTTCAAAGGATTTATTAGCCACCCTAAGATAATTTTGCCCGCCTGTCTTCTGATGACGAGATACTAACATGTACTTAGTTTTTTCTGAATTTACTTCTAGCCCCACCTGTCTACTAGCATCTAGTAAAACTTATGCGTTCCTCTTCATTATATTCATATCGTCCCCCAATAAATTAACATCATAAGCATATGCCAATAGCTGATGTGTCTTATTCAATTGCAAACCCTCCTGCCTATCTTCGACTTTCCTGATAGCATATTCTAGCACAAAGTTAAAGAGCAAGGGAGACAAGGCATCTCTTTGTTTTAGACCGTTCTTGATGAAGAATGTCTGAGAAACATATTTACCTATTCGAATTTTGTTACAGGTTTCATTTAAATACATTTTTATTAGACTCACTACCTTCTTTGGTATACCAAATTCAATAAGAATATTATATAACACCTCTCTCTTCACAGAGTCATAGGCTTTTTTGAAATCTATATATAATTGATGTACGGTCCCACCGAACTCCCATTTTTTCTCTAGTATCTGACGAATGCAAAAGATCTGATCAATCGTTGATCTGTTTCGTCTGAACCCACACTGATGATCCCCAATAATTTCATTCGCATATGGGGTTAATCTTGCCAAAAGAATGTTGGATAGAATTTTGTATGAGGTTGATAGCTGAGATATTCCTCGGCAATTACCAAACTCAGTCTTGTCCCCCTTGTTATGAATAGAAATAATTATGGATTCCTTCCATTGTTGTTGCATCTCTTCCTTATCCCAAATTAACTGAATAAGCTTATGGATCTTCATATGCAACCCTTTACCACCTGCTTTAATTAATTCGGCTGTAATCTGATCAATTCCTAGAGATTTATAACTTTTCAACTTCCCAATGGCTAGTACCACTTCATCTAAACCAGGTTCTGGCACCAACAGTTCAGCTGTATGCATTTTAATCTGTCTAATATCACCAGTCTCATTCGTTATAGCCGGTTATAAATGTCGATTCACTCATCTCATTTTGGGTAGGCGTAACTATAGAATTACTTAACTCCCCTGGTTGTTTATCTAACGTGAGCATAACTTCTAAGACACTGAATGAAGCGGTCGTAGCATTATTTAAGGTAAAGTAAAAAGTAAAGTTTGTCCCACTATACGTCATGTAGGCGTTTGGGGTGAGTGGAGGTATAGCTCCTCTCTTCCTTGACCTCGGCACTAGATGGGGGTGAGTGGTCAGCATCACGCCCCGGCCGGCTTTACCCCCGGGAAAGTACCCCGGTACCCATTGTAGAGGAGGCTGGGTGGGCCCCAGAGCCGGTCTGGACGCAGAGGCTAGAGGAAACATCCTCTGCCCCCGTCGGGGATCGAACCCCGGTCGTCCAGTCCGTAGCTAGTCACTATACTGACTGAGCTATCCCGGCAGCATTATTTAAGGTGTCACCTTAAATCAGGTTACATCAGCCATTGGCCATTGTGCTGAGAATCGAACCCCGAACTATCGAAATACAAAGCAGGTATGGGTAACCACACAACTATTACGTTGAATCTTTTTCATTATTTCTGAGACAAAAGTATAAAAAGCCGGAAAAGCACACGCACAAACATGTGCCAACACTACCTCATGAAGTACTTAGAATGGAGTAGCATTGAGCTCAAAATCCAACTGCTCCTGGTTTAACGTTGTTTACCTCAGGTTACGTGCAAGGAGACGAGTTCTTGAGAATATCCTACAAAAGTAAAGACGAAAGTTGTTCAGCTGGAAATAGCAGCCATCGTAACGAGGTTAAAAAGCAGTTCCCAAACCGCCCAAGTAAAGTCAATCAGGCGCAGAAAGGAAAACATGTCACGCTGTCCGACTGAAGGGCATCGTCTAGGGAGAAGTGACGTGTCAAAATAACGGAAAGACAGGTAATACTTACACTGACAGGAAGCACATCGGCTCAGAGGTGACGCGGACGACTCCCATTGGCAATTGAATATGTTAGTATCTCGACCAAACACTACTTATCCTCCCAGAATTTTTTTTGGCCCACTCAGTCAGTCACTTATCTAACGGATCAAAACACTTTTTGCCCTGATAAAGGCAGCAGACACTTAGGAAACGTCAGTGAACTTATTTCAGACACACGTGCAACAACCCAGAAGTCTAATCTTCATACACGCCGCCGTGAGAACGTCAAATCTCATTTGCAAAATTAATGTAGCATTTAATGTCTTGCGTACTCTGGAAAAGAACATTATTTGAGTTCTTTCCAGAACAAACCGCTGAGGAGAATATACTTCAGAGCTCTGCGTAACTGGGCTTCAGATAACTTTATTTATAGTTTGTAATATTCATGAAATATCCTTGTCTCATGGATTGCACACAATACTTTGAATGTTAAACCTGAAGAGAGTACAGTGTTCGAGACTCCCAGGCGTATAGGAGGACAACAATAAAATTGGCCTGAAAGATATAGATACAAGCTTATGGAATCGATTCAACTACCTTGCAATAAGGACCGCGACGGATTCCTTGAACATAGGCCTTCGAGTTCCATAAAAGCGAGGAATGTCTTGAATATGTGAGTGAATTCACCTCCACCAAAAACATTAATCAATGGAGTTAGTTATACAGCTCATGTACTTATGTGCTGAGTATATTTTAGTGTTTGTAGGACATTTTTTCAGCTACATACGTTAAAAATTAAAGAGGCTGTCACAATAGGGCAGTAATAAAATTACCTTTCACGCATATGTTGATTCGATTTACATAAAATGAACTGGTATAATTAAATGTTAATCACTCCATGCCTGTTCCCATACTCGCGATTTGGCATAAATCAATATATTTACAAAAGCGCCGTTTTTTGAAAACAAATTGTTAGAGATATGATATCACAAATGACCCTACGGGAACATCCTTTGATATCAAAATTAATTGATCACACACATCCGGCTCTATGATGTGGGTTGATTACCAGCAGCTTCCCCCCAAAAGCTAATGCTGAATTTACGTAACCGAAGCTATGAAGTGAGAGTAGATATCATCTGCTTCGTTTCACACGTAAGATAACGCAAAACAAGCTCTCGCGTCTCCCCCAAGCGTCTACATGGCGTATACCGAGAAAAGTGTACTTTTTTAGATAATTTATGTCTTCTTTAGAGTTTCACTTAATTAATTAGTGCCATCATCTAACACTGGCATTTTGTTTGTATCTTACATTTCTGAATCTCTTGGATATTCAAAGAAAGATTACAATGCAATTGCAATTAAAGTTAGTGTAGTTTGAGATAACTCAGAATTTCAAACGTATGAGTGAATTAATTGACTACATTGTCTTTATTTATAACGAAATCTCTTAGATATTTCCGATCCTTGGAACAGCCCGCAGAAAATATGGTTTGTGGTAAGTGGAAAGGCAAAATGGCACGCCACGTTCTGAACAATAAATGGCACGTTATTTACACTCTACCTACGAAACTATTCTGCTTGATTCCGGTTCTAATGGTTGGGCGGCCATGATGCGGACTTCAGCTTAAGAGCTATAAGAGTAATAAGGCGGTTAGCATATAGTACCACAGTTCTTCATTTTCGTAAATTTGGCAGAATTCATGCTACAGTGGCAATCACCAGAGACATGTGCATCTTTCCCATACGAATCACATTTGTTCATGTCTCTAAAACATGTCGGTAGCATTATCTACATAGTGGGATTCGTGGTTTTCACGACAGTGAGTCTTAAGATTGCTGGCTTCTGGGCTGTTGCGTCGTGTAATCTGGTAGAAGTTTACCGACGTTTCAGAGGTCATCAGGGCGATTCATAGCCCTGATGACGGCGGCAGTATGACCTCTGAAACGTTGGTAAACATCGACCAAACTCCACAGCGCAACAACCCAGAAGACAGAAATCTTCATACCCACCGCTGTAAAACCCTCAAATCTTACAACTATAACCTTATCAAAAAATTAGATACTTCCCAGATATTATTAGGGAAAAGTTAATCAAGCTAAATTAAATATGTTGGTGTGTTCAGTAGCACTTTTTCCTTCTTTTCTTCTAGCAAGTGGGTTTAATAGACATACAGTTTTGATAATGACAGATTTGATTTATGTTAGACACCTAGAAGAAGAATAGGCGGTTTCGCCACATCTACAGTGCTTAATGTAAAGAATAAACACAAATCATCCTAGCATTATACAACAATCAGCCTAACTCCACTGGAAACAAATTAAAAAAATTGTTTGTAGCATGCAGAAGAACTGAAGTAAAATAATGATGTTAACACTTACAGTTCACGAAGGTTATGCAAGTTCTGAAACGCTTCCCTTGGTATTCTAGACAGCTGGTTGTAACTGAGAATTCTGAAACGAAACAGAAACAACAAATCCAATTTAAAGTTTGTATGTGTTGTACACATTTAAGTGTTCATGTTTCCTTCGATAATTCAATTAAGTAGGGAAGCGTGTGTAAAACAGAATAACAAGCTCAAGAATTCGTAATCGCACGTTTCAGAATCGTATATTTTGAAGTCTGTTTCTTTGACTTACGTCTAAGTAACACAATTGTGTCCGCTAGGAGGAGATGATGTTTAAAATTGTAACATCTTATTCCCAGTACAATCAAAGTACTTTAGCTATTCCTGTGGGCGAAGAGTGTTGTGTCAGAAAGTTTGCTCCAAGACCTGTAATCGAAATCAAATAAATTCCGTACTTAAAATATCGTGGTTTCTGTGTGCCCATACTAACGTTCTACTCTCGCCATTAGTTTTCTTTAACATACCGTTTATTAGTACGGAAATGCGATACTTAGGTGTTTAATTGACATAATATACGCGTAAGCGAAGAACGTCCAATGGCCCGTTTACGCCTGTCAGTCACGACGAGGTCGGTGGCGTTGCGAACTATAGTTTGAGCTAAATAATACCTAGGGAAAAGTTTAACAAATTTTTGTGAAATTTGGTATGGAGTTCATGCCATAGTAGGACGTTCGATTGTCCAACATTAGTATTCACAATGCGACGAATGCTCAATATCGCGAGGTGGGACAATGATGGCGCCTCGTTGCATCACTATATTTGATAACATCTTCGCCATTGATTACGTCAGTCACATTGATAATGTAATCTCTATACAGAGTGAGTCAGAAGTATGTTTACAAACTTCGTGTGCGTGTTCCAGGATCAAATCTAAGAAAAAATGTTCTTATGAACACATGGTAGCAAATGCTTCTTTTTCAAAATAATAGCCATAAATAAGTTTCAATGTATGCCTTTATTGCCAAATATAAGGACAGGGATGTTTCTTTATAACAGATGCTCAAAGGTTGCTCCTCCATTCTCTGCACGTGCCCAAGCACGACGTACACAAGACTGACGAATTCGTTCGTACACACCAGGGTTTCCTCGAATCATCTGGCATGCATTCTGCACACGTTCCCACAGGTCGTCTTCATGGTTTATGGGTGTTGCATAAACGACGGACTTCAAGTGACCCCACAGATAAAAGTCCAATGGAGTCAGGTCCGGTGACCTCGGTGGCCATGCTACTGGGCCACCACGCCCAATCCATCGCTGAGGGTACTGTTCATTGAGATTATATCTGACGCGATGGGAGAAGTGTGCTAGGGCTCCATCATGCATAAACCACATTTGTCTTTTTGTATTCAGTGGTATATCTCCAAAGAGACGTGGCAAGTTTCTTCTTAAGAATCGACGATCTGAAGGTCCTCTTAGACATGATGGAAGCATGTGTGGACCAATAAGCATGTCGCCAATTCCTGCGCAAACGTTAATTGAAAGTCTTTGTTGGAAGCTGGATTCACTTTGATATAAAGTTAATTCATTGAAACTTATTTTTGGCTCTTATTTCGAAAATGAAACATTTGTGACTTCATGTTCATACGAACATTTTTTTTTACTTTTCATCCTAGAACACACATACGAAGTTTGTAAACATACTTCTGATTCATCCTGTATAACCGTAAGAAATATGCGCATAGAAATCGGCGTAAATAAAACCTCTGAAATTTGTGTGTACTTTGAATAGAATTCCCTTCTAATGTGCTTATGAATAAATGTCAACAGAAGAGAATTTAGTGGTGGGTTGTACATTTCTTGGAGGGAACAAGACACAAAGTTTGCTCATCCTTAGATGCTGCTTCTGTTTCTGTTACTCTAAGCAGAAGTGCAGTTTCATCAGGGCACAGCGTCGGCCGTGGTTTTGAAGCAAGAGCGTAAAGCCGTAAAAACATATATTAATGTTGGAAGGTTTAACATACAAGGTGCGATCGGAAAGTTTCCAGACTGCGCCTATAAAAAACCGTACACTTATCTCAGGTATTAAATTCATCCATCACCCTCGAAGTAGTTCCCCTGGGAGTGAACACAACGATCCCAGCGCCGCTGCCAAGCCTGGAAGCATCCCTGGAAATCTTTCTTTGCCAGCCTGTCAAGCACCAAGTGCGATTCTGCCTGAATCTCTTCTATCGTCTCAGATCTCCTTCCCTTTAGCTGAATTTTCATCTTTTGGAAGAGGAAGAAGTCACACGGAGCTAAACC
Source organism: Zootermopsis nevadensis (assembly GCF_977971745.1). Taxonomy (NCBI): domain Eukaryota; kingdom Metazoa; phylum Arthropoda; class Insecta; order Blattodea; family Termopsidae; genus Zootermopsis; species Zootermopsis nevadensis. The sequence continues at coordinate 7,726,024 of NW_028259142.1, forward strand.
CGGCGATCCGGCAAGATCTTTGAGCTCCTGACAAACGAGAAGGCGAGTGGAGTGGAGTTCTTCCTTTAGAATCAGCTGACAGGTCCCATAGCCTATCCCCACAAGTCGTTGATGGTACGACGTCGATCTTCGTCAGGCCATTCACGAAGATCGTCCAGAACGCTCGTCATCATCGACAGAGGTTCGGCCATTTTTAAAACGTGAATGCCACACAAAAGTTTGTGCACAACCCATTGCGGACTCCCCAAATGCTTGCTTTCGCATTTCATAGGTTTCCGTAGCCGTTTTGGCGAGTCTTTGGCAAAATTTGATTTGTTCTTGAAAATCCGCCATTCCGAAATCGCTAATTCGATGATGCTGGCTGGCACACTGATTAACTATGAATGTAGGCCGCACCCCCTAGCGGCAGAAGCTCGTACTACATCCAGTTCACCCTCTATTGACACAGTCTGGAAACTTTCCGATCGCACCTCGTTTACCACAGCAGGAATAATTGTAGATACTTGCGGAACAAAGAAAACTGTCACAGAAGAAACAACAAGCCTATGCAAAATCACAAAAATTGCACTTAAGAGATAAATTTGTGCGCATCTGATGGAAAGAATACATACTGAGGGTCTTCAAATGCTGGATGTTGAGGAGAATATTGAACCTTAGAGGAAGGAAGAAAAAATTACTGGAGAAATTGAACACTGAGAAGATTCTTAATTTGTAATTTCACACTAAATGTTATTTGGGCGATCAGATGAAGAAAACGCATAATACCAGTCGGAAATATAGGATACGGATGGAAGAGACTAGAAACAGCTAACGTAAAAAGTTTCGTTTGCAAATCCTTGAGGTCTGCGCATATAGAAGAATGAAAGGCTTAATAAAATAATTCTTAAAGCATTTATGAACTGGATTCTACCGCTCAGGATCGAGTCCAGTGAGTCTTGTGAAGGCGATAATGAGACCTCAGGTTCCTTAAAAGACAGAAAATGTACCGGGTGGCTAAGTGTCTGTCATCTCTTGAAAAACGACTCTGCACCATTGAGTTACCTGTTTAGTTATCGGTATTTTAAAATAAACACATTCAAAGTATGTCGTTTGGTTCGCTTTCTACAATCATGAAGAGTGCTCTAGTCTGGTAGACGTTAACCGATATTTCAGAGGTGCTTGTTGTCCTAATCATCAGATGCTAATCGACTGATAATGGAGGCAGGAAGCCCCTCTAAATAGCCTTCATATTTGTCAAATCTGAGATTAGTACTCACAGTGTATCCAGAACGTTTGCTGATTGCAGAATTGGTTCAGGCAGTGTCTCCAGGTGATTGTTATCCAGATGCCTGCAAGCAAAATCAAAATTAACGATTACTTTTCAAGAGCTGTGCGCTGGTTAGGCCAGCTAAAATAAAATAATGCTTTTTGTTTAAACTAAATATAAATTAATGTTTGTTTTTAATAATTATGGTGCTCTTTATGAGCCAATTCCTTTTTCTGTGTTCCTTTACATTACTTCGTTAACCGAAATTTAATATCCTACCTAATAATTAAAGATTTAGTAAATTATTTATTTGTGTCATAAACAGTTAAAATGATGAATATTCAAACAGTTATTACTGGAACAAGCTGAAGCACATTTAGCACTTACAGTGTGTGCATATTTGGAACGGTCGAGAATGCTCCTGCATACAGCAACTTTACTCCTGAATAGGATAATACCCTGCAACACACCGGAACACTCACATTAAACTGTCATGTATCATACGCGAATTATGATTATGAAAAAAATTAACCAAAAAAGACTGGAGTTTAATCCGTCCAGTTCTGAGGACATTGCAAAATTTACAAAAAAATATACTATTTTATGGCGCAGAGTTATTTACAAACACTCTGACTCCCTAACATGGAGGACTATTCAGTACTGACAGTGTCGGAAGCAACAATAGATTAGGCACGTGGCTATGATTACATAGATTGGGACTACATAGAGAATTTTGTGAGGGATATTTTGAAAAACGTCAACTTGCAGTACCAAAAAAGATATATAAAAATAGCATTATAACAGTATGTAAGTGGTTCAGTATCGTGTCCAATGGCTGATTTTAGTATTAGTGGTGTTAAACCTTAGGATTTTGATGCCATAGCGTGAGTTACTTTAAAATTTTTGATTAAATGTTACTGTGTTTCCCCTTAAAAATTTCAATCATCCTGGAATATATTTAGAACTTAGGAAAATAAACGCGTTCAATTGCTGTCAGGAAACCAGTTAGTACGTTAACACTTGAATAAATTAGATTTAAGCGGATTATAATAAAACTGCATCAAAGGAATAGGTTCAGGAATATCGATTGGACTGTACTGGTTTATAATAAGACCATCTGGTAGTCATTGTCATGTTAAGCCTCCGTTGTCCTAATACAACATAATGTGAATCGTGTGTGAATCATTTGTCTTTTAATTTCTATACTAATAATAAACCATATTTGTGGCGTGGTCTAAATTACTAAAATATCAAATTATAAGAGCGACCTATATAACAGAATTCATTTAAAAACACTAAAATAGTTGAGAGTTCTGGTTCTTACTGGAACAAGTATGAAGGTGGCTGGAATGTCAATTCGTACATGATCTTCGACGATTCAGAGCACCTTACTGCCTACAGGCAAATTCCGGGATTGTACCCTACCGCTTCCATCCATATACTTTCCAATTCATTATTTACTATCATCCTCTCATTTGACGCTACTTAGTCTGAGCTAATGAAAAGCGTCGTTAAATAAACTATAAATAAATAAATAACTCAGAACCATGGGTAATAACCCTGATCATGTTTATTCATCAAGCTGTTGATAAGGGTCGTAAGCTGATATAAAACTGACACATGTGTCAGACTACACGTTACAACATCTCGTAAGACAGCCATGTTTATTAAAATAGTTATCTATACTTACTGCAATGTTTTTTTTTTCATTTCTCGTCAGAGAATAATTTCATTTCTACCCTCATATTTCAGGGTTTTATATGTTTAAATGGTTTTACTCAGGAAAAGTCTAAATTTAGACAGGAATTAACTAACAGATACAAAATTATATATGCTTACAAAGTGTGAAGATCTGGAAGTTTAGTCATTATATTCGAGTTCAAAACTGGAAACGAACATCCAGTAAGGTCCCTGTAAAAAAGACAATTGTCCAAGTACTTAATAACACAACTATAGAGATATATATGCAGATACCCATAAACTTTTGGGGCGCAACATATAAATTTGTAGTTATAAATACCAAATTATTCAAAATAGAGTGACGAAATCCATCATACAAAAGGTAAGTTGTAAAATCTATATATATATATATATATATATTTAATAATAACACTAATAATTTAATGATAGCGACGACGACGACAATGATGATGATGATAAAATGAACTGAACTTAATTAAATACGATATTACATACAGTTTTCGAACAACAAACTCTGTGGATCCGACCCCGTTTTGAGAGTCTAATAACCGTTCAAACGTAGTAAAAAACTCTCTTGTTAAACTTGAAGTTCATTTACGTGTTTGCCTGAGTCCGTTACTGGAGTCTACACTTAGTCGACTTAAAAAATCCTTAACTCAAATTAATGTATTTTAAATAAATTGTAATATAACCACTCTTTCATGATGAGTTCTCCCGAGTAGCATGTTCACATTCTGCTTAGTGACTAAAGTTTTGTATTTACTTCTTATTTCAGACATGTCCTATGAATTTACGTATCTTGATTTCCTCACCTAAACACAAATTATGGAGATATTATCTAACCTCCTCTTTTCATCTCTCATATTAGATTAAACAAATTTAGAAGTGTTCGCATAGCATAACCGTTCTGGGGCGTTTGCTTCGTTATTGTCTCCAGATTTTCATTTCGAGAATGCTCTGTTTAATTATCGCAAGTTGTGAGAGACCGCATCGTCAAGACGTAACCTATCGCCTTTCCGATTAAGGTTAGTGACGTCAAATTTGGCTAGAGTCAATGACTTGTACGTATGCGGGGTGTCTAGGTATCTGTTAAATGCATTACAACACACTCACGGGATTACCCGAGATTCATATATTCACATCTATATCTAACTGGAGATTGCCCAAGGTCACTTTCGTGCTTGCAAATGTGCAGCTCTGCGTGTAGGGTAATCGTTATTGAAGTCTGATGTTAACTACAACTGGATTGTGTTACTAAATTTTAGTTAAAATTTTCAGAATTACGTTTCATTAAATCGGTTCTCGAGTTTTTACATCGACGGACAAATGAGCAAAACTGGCGAAGCTAACAGGCGTATTTTTGCAAATTCTCTGATTACGCACCTGAACCTTCTAAAATTTGCGCCATGTCTAGTGGAAATCTGCTGACCATTCAGAGGTATTTTTTGCCTGTATCATCAGGGTATATCGTACTGAAGGTGAAGGCAGAAAGAACCTTTGAATCATCGGCGAACTTACACCACAATACACGGTGAACCATTTTGGAAGACAGTCATCTTCATTTACGTAGCTTCTCTTTGCATATCTTTGAAATCATGGCATTGGAGTCAGTCGTCCTTGATACGTACCACCTGACAATTTGCGGTTTAATTTTCTTAATGTTAGTTCATTTGTGCCTAATGGCTGTCTCTCTAAACAATAAGAACAATGCCCTGAGTTTAAAGGAGTTAAGAATGATGGCTGAAAGTGTCTGCTCACACTGTGAGACTGAAATATTTATTTGAAGACAAAGAGAGGCGTGTTCTATTCTGGAAGCGTCAAAGGAATAAGGTTAGGAACGCATCCCAAAGGATTTTCTAGAAACCGCGCATGCAAAAGTGAAATCAGAGAACACAACAGAAAGTTACGGTGATATTTCAGAGCGCTGAGTCTCCCTGAATGCTTTCTTGAATTCGTTTCAGAATATTTTACTACCCGTTACCTATTTAAAATCTAAGATTAAGGTGAATCGAATGATGATGTTACCATTGTTTTGTGTGGAAATCGTGGTTGATGACTCTGCAGTTAAGAACAGTACTTGCGCCTCAGAGCAAAGTGTTGCAAATATTTGAACTTGAGCTGGTACAATGAACAAGGGCAGAGAGAATTCATGGTACACACATGAAATGTATACCATTTTAAGCATAGGAATTAAAGCTAAACACATTTGAGTATTTTGTATGATCAAGTTATTGTGATCTACATATTACATATATTTAATGAGGGCAATGTAAGCGGCCCAGCAGATATCACAATCTTATTCAATTTGAGTTTACACGATGTCAAGTAAGTCAAGGGTAATTGTAGCCACTACATATCTTATCTTCCCTCAAGTCCCGGTAAAGTGATATACAATGGTGGCATCCTTGATGTTACACACACACACACACAAATTAATCAAGAGAGTAAGGTCAGGCAAGAAAGGTGGCCAAGAGATAAGCCCGCTGCTTCCAATCCATTTCTTTATAAACTAGCAATTTAAGTAGTCTGTCACTTGTGAAAATGTAGACGCGCACCGTATTGTTGGAATAGCATGCAATCAAGAGCATCTTCTTAAAAACAGACACGAGAAATTCCTCCAACATGCTTAGGTACGCAATGCGGGTCACAGCACGTTTGTCAAAGAACACGTTTTCTTTGGACAAGGTACAAAACGCATTCAATTTTGGACTCTCTCTCGTATATTCATTAACTTTATGACGAATGTTGCTCCCTCCGAACTCTTGGGTTATGTCGATTAACATTTACAAATGAAAGGAATGTGGCTCCATTAATGAAGAAAATTTTTGCTGTGAAATTTTCGTCATGTCCAAGTCTGAGAAAAGTTTGTAGCGATTTTATTTTCTTGGGCAATTGTATGCTGCAACAGTTGACATAAAACTTTTAAATTACTAAATTTTCAGCAGAGAATGCTTAGTTGATTTATGCAGATTGCGAACAAAAGAACTCTGCCTGAACTTCAGCGCCTGGTCGTATCCGGGGCTCTTTCCTTTGCAAATGCCGACATTCTGACCAAACAATTTATACCACTTTTAAATTGACATTTTCGTTGGCAGTTCCCTTCTAAACAACTCACGACATCAACAAGGTTCACATGAATTAGCATTGAATCCTCATTAATTAAAATAGAATAACGTAACGAATCCATTGTTTCTTAGCTTTGTTCCACAGTAAATATATGAATTAGTGCCGACAATTCAGTCCAGAACTATCGTAAAATGACGTTTCAGTCCAATATCGGATTGAATCCGGCAACTCTAATAATCCGTCTATGCTCATCCCAGATTTTATTAGGGCGATAAAAGCAAGGAGGATGAGATGGATAGAACATGTGGAAAGCATCGAAAAGATGAGAAATTCGTCAAAATAGTCGACTTAAGGCCGAAAGAGAAGAGATCTTTTGCAAGTTAACCCTTATTAAAGAATAATACTTAAATACTTCTGATTGGGTACATTATTCAGCGGCGGGCTATTGCAAACACGTTAACGAACCTTCAAGTATCTTAAAATGCAAGGGATTTCTTGACCATATGAGCTATTATCAGCTTATTAGTTGCTTACTTACAGAAGATACAACTCATGTGAAGTTAATCCTGCCGGTGGCCGAGAGAGGCCCGCGTTGTTGCAAAACACCGACTTCCCCACGCAAACGCATTGTGAGGAATTCCAGTTACCGAGATCTGCAACAAATTAAAGCAACAGACAGGTTACCTATTTTTCTCTATGATCACTACCGCAACTTATTTATTTTGATACTTTCACGACCCGTTCTTCAAGTGCCTGAGCACTGCGGGTCCCAACATTTTCGTTGGCTTGATCTATAGACAGTCGGTAGGACTCCTTGGACGAGGGATCGGCCCGTCTACCTGTACATAGGACAGCACAACACAGAAAAACGCGGACAGATATCCATGGCTTGAGTGGGATTCGAACCCACGGTCCCAGTGACCAAGCGGCACAAGGCCCATGCCTCAGACCAAGAGGAAACTGAGACGACCATTACCGCAACACCGGGTTATGAAGAGCAACGCGGTCGTCGTACTGCAGACAGCGGACTATCGCATAAATAGTTCTGTTTCGAAAGACGCTGTCACTATAATAACAAAAAATTAACAATTTTTTGACCAATCGAGAATGTAATGGTCGAGGGGTGAGCACTCCTACTTCGTACTCGGGAGACCTCGGGTTCAAATCTCGGCCCGGATATCGGCTGTCCTGAATGAGGTTTCTTGTTGTATTCCTCAGCCCCTTTAAGCATAATTAGGCCAGGATTGCTTCAGACTACCTCCTTCTGAATGAATTTCTCACTAATCATCCTCTTTGAGCCACTGAAGGCATTGTTAAATAAACCATAAATATAGATCAAGAACGTTAGGCCTAAATACGGTCTGTTATGCTCTTTATGAGTTGTTTGAAACAGGTTTTCATGTTACGTGATAAAAGGCATAGTCCTCACACGAACTTAGTTTGTTGCGTGAGAGATAATTATGAGCTTCATGCCTGTACTCCTCACCTGACATTTTTAGGGCGATTAAATCAAGGAGGATGAGGTAGGTGGGACATGCGACATGCATGGGGAAGGTACGAGGGAGGCCGGAAGGGAGGAGACCGCTGGGAAAACCTCGACGTAGGTGAGAAGATGGACCTAAGGGAGACAGGAATAGATGGATTTAACTGGATTTACCAGTTGAGGACACGTTGATGAACATTCGGTTTCCATAAATGAAGTTGGCTATTCTTTGACAAGCCGAGTTTCAATCGACTTTTCAAATAATATCCTACACCATATAGTGAGGGAGTTGCGTGAGAGTGTTATAACGTCCCACTACAATTGAAGGTACGAGTGAACCTTTAAAAAGAAACACTTATGAACAAATTACTGCTGAATTTGGTGCCAATCATAACGTCTGAACTGTGTTGGAAGTTTGACTTGTGAAGTGCGCGTCTTATAAAGGCTTTGTACGCGAGACTTCAATAGAAATCAAATATACAACTATGGAAGACAGAAATGTAGGATGTTGAGAAACACAGCAGAAGGAATAGAACAAAAAGGAAGTGAAGGAACACCAAAACTCGGAAAATATAAAAAAATTCCTTGAACGTATCGAATTTCTCAGACACAATTAACTCTGATGTTTATAGAATTTTACGTTAGCTGTCTTCCATATTCTGCTGATAACAAGATGAGAAAATTGTTTTATCAATTAGAGCCAATCACGTGACAATCATGGGCTATAGCCCTTTGCTACAGCCAGTTAGGTTCCACTTAAGAAAAAATGCTGGTAGCCTTCCCCAAAGATGTAATAATCCTACCCCCTTTGAATTCTTCTATCGGAATAGAGAGAAAAATTCAATGTTTAACTCAGCAAACCCTGTCCAGCCGCGAGTACTACGTTCTGAGAAATACAGCGGTTAACATACCCATGGACTAGCGGGAAATTCCTGGTTAGGGGAACCGCGGTCACTGTACACTCTTCAGTATAAATTTCCTGTTCCTTCACTAACACAGATAATACGTATATCATTATGCATAAAGTAGGGTACAAAAAGTGGCACAAAGGACGACGCGCAAACGTAATTAGGATGCTAAGAAATTGGTTTCGGATGCCATTAGAGTTCTGCCACAAAAGTTACTGAACTTTTGTTAAAGAAGCTTTGACTATTTCTGTGTGTTTAGAAGTAAACATCGACGATACATACAATCTAATAACTGCAGTTCGTAACACGGTACGCATTTAATATCGTGACTGTTTACCAGTATCGACCTATGTAAGAGGTAGGTGTTTGTAGTAGCTTGGCTTGTTGAAGACTTGGTGATAATTTACTGGGCCTTATTATGACTATGTGTATCTGTCACTTCAGTTTTTCCCGACATTCCTAACGGTAAATTTAACAGTAGATTTGTAACAAGCCGACTTTATCTAATCAAAGGTTATGACATGTCTACTCACAGCAGTCAGAGAGCTGTCCATCCAGTTCCGCCGCCGGCTGCTTCCGATACAAGTGATCCCAGAACCGCAAGCCCAACTCGTCAGCTGAAAGAGGCAAGGATTTCGTCGCTGCATTGGTGTTTACTGGCTTCTGGTACCGAGATTTGGGTAATGAATATGTGACACAAATTAGCTGAACGTTACTGCACCTCCCACTTTACATGTGTTAACCAAGTAGGGAAAATTAATATAAACTATATATGTAAAATCGATAATCATTAAAAATATTATAATTTAAATGAAAGTAATAATAATCATCAGAAGAATGAATACTCTAAATAATAAAAGAGGGGAGAACAAATTACTAATTTGCTGTTCTTATTATTATAATTATTATTATTTACTGTTCGTTATTACTAATTACTTTCGCGTTTTAGAAAACATTTTAGATACACAAATTTTTCGAGTTATTCTCATGAGTGATTTCAACACTCATCGTTTTAACTGAAAGCGTGGTCTCTCTCAGGCTAATTGCCATTATTATTCGAAAATCAAGGGAGTTTCCACCTACATCTCCACATGCCTTCTCGATCTAAGACAATACGTATACAGATACTGATGGCAACAGTAGTCTACCAGATTTAATATTTACAAACTTTAGTGAGTTACATACTAATTTAATTCACACTGTTATTGTAAAGCCTGGATCTTGTCACCCATCTTTTGTTATTGATGTCTACTTACCCTTTGAATCTAGCACAGTAATTGTGAGTATTCGTACCGCAAATTTGCATCTGTTGATTACACCATGTTGTATAACACTCTCTCTACTTATGACAGGTCTTTTATGTACCGTACCAACATTGTTGATGATGCTGTCACCAGCCTGAACGCTGTTGTCATAAATACAATGAATCAGGCAATTCCCCGTGCGTTTACCCGAAAGTCAAAATACCCTCATTGGTTTAAGAGTGCTTTCCGTTAGTACATTTAAAAAAAGATTACTATTGTAGACGTTTTAAAAAGAAACATTTTGGCTATTTTTAAAGCAAATTTTCCTTCTATTGTAAGTCAGTGAAAGCTTCTATTAAGTCTGAGAAGCTTACATGGTTGAAGTATATTCATGACATTTTATGGTCACAACCCAAGCAATTATGTAAATACGTGACATCTTATAGAAAATAAATTCCACTTCTCTTCAGCTTGATGTTAACGGTATTCGTCTGGCAGAACCCTGTAAAGTTGCTGATGAATTTTCTAAGCATTTTCAGTCAATCTACAAAAACCCTTGTTTAGGAACATTCCCCTCCCCTGTGTAGTCCTCTGAATTTTTGTCATTAGCCCCTGTTTCCGAATTGCAAACTTGTAAAGCCGTTAGCCGTCTAACCCCATCTAAATCTGTCGGAATTAATGACTTCCCTGGACAGAAATCTTCATACTCACCACCGTGAATATCTCAAATCATATATCCCTATCTTTCTTATAAACGGTTATTTTGAGACTTTTTTCTGTTCTCAAACACACGTTTCATCTAAGTCTAACACAACATTATTTTCCTACTGTATGGAAAAAGGCAACAGTAGTTCCTGTTTTTAAAAATCTTAACTCTGCTCCTGTTAATAACTACCGGCATACTTCCATATTTAATATTTGTTCCAAACGATTTGAACTTGTTATTCATGATCAAATTTCACATTACTTAAAGTCTAAATTAAATCCTTGTAAGCGTGGTTTTAAAAAAATTAAAAATCTACCATAAGGAATCTGGCAATTTATCTAGACTTTATTACCCTATTACTTGGCTCCCAGGACCAAGCTGGTGCAACGTATTTTGATCTTGGGAGTGATTTTGATTTCGTCTCTCACACCCTCCTACTCAAAAAGCTCAGCACTTATGGGCTTTATGGTGGTTATATAAACTGTTCTTTTAGTTACTTAACCAACAAACACTCTCAAGTTTGCGTTTATGCAACTCTTTCATCGCCTTTCCACAGGTATCTGTTTTGGGGCCTCTGATTTTCGACCTATTCATTTATAACATATGTAATGTAATTAATCACTCTAGGTATCTTATTTTCGCTGGTGTTATCAAAACCTTTCATGACATTAAATCTCCAAACGACTGCAAATGTTAAATGTTGTCTTAAATCAAAGCTCGGATATGCCTCAGTCGTTTGGAATTATATTACAACTGATGCCAATAAACTGGAACGTATCCAGCTATAATTGTTTCCTACGCCATTTGTATAATAACAATTCTAAGTCTTTACGGTATTTGAAGCTCCAAACCTTACGTAAGAGGAGGTACTGCATTGACGCAGAATTCCTTACCCAAGTTTACCGTGGTTTGAAATACTGCCCTTCCATTCTTCGAATTTCTCTTCTGTACAGAAGAGACTTCTCAATGTTAACGTACAGCCCTTTAATTATAAACTGCCCTTCTGCTAGATGAGCACCAGCTGCTAATGTTGACTACAGGGATATCGATATATTTAAAATAAAAATTGTTTCTCTTAAACACATTCTACAATACCTGCGTTGCCATCCATAAAGTAGATAATAATTGCATTCAACATAAATTTATATATGTGATACCCTTACTCTCCTCCTCTACTCACCACTGACTGTGTGTTATAATTCTAATTATATAAATTCTCTGATTTAGTACCTTGCTTGTTTTAAATTTAATTGAACTATAATTACAAAGATGTTGATGTATTCAGTAGCAAGTTGCCTTCATGTATAAATGTCCTATACACTCAAGTAATATTAGATAATCTTTTTTCGTCACCTTTCTTTATTTATTATTGTGTTCTTGTGTACTTATTTTGCGCTGTATCTGTAATTGTCCTTCTGGCTTATGATGCAGCACATCAGTAATAAAGAATTTAATTTAATTATGCAGCACACTAATGAAAAGTAATTGAATTAGTAATAGTAGTAGTAATAGTGTGTGAAATTTAAATGTGAAATATCTTCTGTAAACTAAGTACTCTTAAATGTACAATCGGTAAAAATGTGTTTCGTTGGTAATCATTATTCCACCAATGCTGCAGCTCATTTATCACAGCATCATGCGGTAAACCACAATTGGTCCATGAGATTTATTCAAGCGGTCTTCGATCAAGACTCATGCTTAATGGATAACGAATAGCACGACCTTTTCGTCATCCTTAGCATAGCGCATTGTAGGCAGAAAAATCATTAAGTTGTATTTTATGTAATTTTAAACTTGTCCGGGGAAAATGTGTTGGATGGTACGATATGGATGGCAGGCCCCTAAGCGATTACAATGTTTAGAGAGATGCTTATTCCTGGTTAGCGGTGTGTTACTGATGGTACTGTAATATAAGGCAGAAAAACAATTCAGTGTTTCTGCGTTCTTATTTGCTGGAATAATAAATTTTCATTATAATTCTACAGCACATTTATTCAGCTACTATGGAGTACTTCATGTTTGTTTGTACAAAAAGCTTAGAAAATTCCGTCCGAGAAAACTATTCATGTATTAAGGGTACCAGTATCGGCCCACAATTTTACCAAAACATAGATTTCAATAATATTTAAAATAAATTCCTGCCAGCTGACAGAATTTTTTTTAATACAGTGACGGTTTTATGTACTACAAAGATGTCTCTGAATACATTAATCATACTATTAGCAAATTTATTTTTGGATTTTAAAGACGTTCTACCATTAACGAAGCTTTATTCGGTACACTTACCGCATTCATTGGTTTAGCGTCGCACTGGCTTAGGTCACACACACAGAACATGGAATAACAGAACGAATGTGAACCGGAAAGAAACGGTATTCTACTATTTCAAAATTTTCATAGAGGGAATGAGGAAAACAAAGAAAAATCTGCCAGGATATTTGTCTTCCGACTGAGAATGGAACCGGGAACTTGGGAATATGCAACAGGAGCACAAACCACCAAGATGTTCGGTAAGGCTGAATGCCGTAACATTTGAGAGGTTTACGTAATTTAATTAGGTAAAACGCAAGTGCAATATAGAAGACTACGAAAGTTACAGGAAGCCGTAAGCACATGTAGACCCATCTGTTCCTAATTAAAGAGACGAAACGTTGTTCAATTGAAGATTTTATACATCAAGATCCTCTTATCTAAACTGCAGCTGAATATAAGCTTAAAATGGGAAGACTGGAATTGAGGTTTAATTACTGAAAGTTATCTTTTACGGAAATGAAGTAAACAGCAATGTGATAGTTTCAGAGAATAATGGAAGGCTTTGGTAGAAATGCTGATAGAATTCTAAAAGTCATATTAACTTGTTAAGCGAGAGATAATAAAACACGAGGAAAACTTCATGGAAACAGATCCAGAATGCTATATATGAGGTAAATCCGTACCATCTGGGCCAAAATTTCGAAGGCACTATAATGTAAGCATCTGAATGGAATTTTATATTAATTTTGTAACTAGTGAAACTGTTTCCAATTGTTGATAGCCTTTCTTATTTTCTATTTCTGCATATATGCATGTGTTTTTCACACAAACAGCAGGAATGAGAGAAATTACGTTCATGCTGAAGCACGTAATTCACTTGTTGTCGATGTAATAATTATAATGCAACTTAAGGTTCAGAATACTCGATAATACGGAAATCAAAATAATAATTTACAAAACAGTGAATCTACAAATTGTTTTGTATGGGTATGATGCATGGTCTCTTTCTTGTGGCGATGGCGTGAGACTACGTATCTGTAAAACTGGTCTGTTATTGGGGCTATTGTTGATAGAGGATGATAGAGGAGAGAATACAGAGAAGCGGTGGAATGATGTTAGCAGAATAAAATCGATGCACTCGGAGAGAAACCTCTCTCAGTGTCACTTTGTCCACCACAAATGCCACATAGACTGACCTGGGACAGTCTTTCGTGGCAAGAAGCCGGCGACTAACCACCTGAGATATGGCACCGTTATATTTGGTTTATTACTTTGAAAGAATTACACATTCACAATTCTTTTAAAATAAAGTGTTCAAGAAAATATTCGGACGTCATATGAATGAATCCGTTTTTCGGTTTAAGATAGTTGTTGTTCTTGTTGTTTCTTGGCTCTACAACTCGGTTATGAGTTTTCGCCGCCTTCTTTTCGGAGGTTTCTTGGTCTTTAATTGTGCATTTATGTGTAGTGAGTGACCAGCCCACTGACTCTGCTGAATTTCTACTCTATCCTGATTTGACTTCCAGAGCCATCTAGCAGTTGATCAGGGACTCGGCTGAGAAATAGCCGCAGAATTTTGCTTATGAAACATCTCGTTGGTTTAAGATAGTATTATATAACAAATATATTTATGATCTAGTGTTGTCAGTTTAGTGACATCTAGACAATAAGTTACGAAGATGGACTAGGCCAGACGGGTGCGAAGATCGTGAAGGGTTATGCGAGGTATCTCCTTAAGATTTATACATGAAAAAAAGCTTCGTTTAACAAAATTTGAGCCAGCTGCACATCTATTACTGCATTCCTATCTATATTGTGGGTAAATACTAAAATTAATATATTTTAATGTGAAAGCACTCATCACGATCGTCACCAAGAATATGCAGACACCTGTTCTATATTGTCACAAAACCTACTGTATTTTCTTAGAATTCGTAATGCCCCCAAATATTTGGAGCAGTCAATCAAAGTGTCAATAGTCTTTACAAACTCCATATTCAACATGTTTAGAATTAAAACACATGAAATCGATGACAAAATGCTTCTCTCATTTTTCATATTTAAATACTTCTGTTGTTATTCTCGTGGCGTCACGTTACTCTTGCGCTGCGCTGCCATCATTTTGGTTGGAGAGGAGTATGTCAGTCACCTCACGACCAAGTGGAAAAATGTTGGGATGTTGGAGGAGGGACGTGAGGGGGGGAGTGTGGAGTCATATTTAGTCGGGATACAGTATCACAGATAAAATTTCAGCACATTGTAACAAGATAACTTAAATCCCTAGTAATGATTTTGTTTTGCACTGCGTGGCACTTGAACTAATAATGTAATTATCTGCTATTTGATTTCGAATTATATCCATATTATTGTTTAATATTAGAAATCTCGTGGAACTGTTTGAACAAGAAACCCTGAAATTTTTTAACACGTGTTTGTTTGATAAATGAAACGACAAGTGTATTACCTGTACTCAGAACTCATAATCAACCATAATGAAATTCAACAATGACCCAAAATTAAAAAAAAATTCTTGGCGCTTATGTATATTAACAGCAAATGGAAATTCTATCATTGCGTGGAGAAGCATCATAGTTGCTCCCCATTACCGGTATGTACGGTACTGCTTCTCTTAAGATATAAATTCGATGCATAACAGATAGGAAACCAATCACGAACGTGTAATAAAACAATTCAATCCCACAATATGATCCGTAATACGTATATACAAGAAATACTCCCCATCTCAACACAACTCTGTTTATACCAGTTCCATATCGAGGAAAGCTCGGTGCGGAAGATTCACTGCACACGGACATTTTTTCTTAAATCTGCAAATGTAACTTAAGCTTATTTTGTATTTCTGTTCCATTTTTAAGTTATATTTTTTACTTTCTGAGCGATTCAAGTGACGCTGTGCGCGAAACATTTAATACGCCACAATGTTAATGAGCAATGACCTACGAGGCTGCCCTGCCTAAGAATGGCTCTGTAATGGGCGTATACCCAAGTATGGAGAGACAAAGAACATGGACACAATTTTGTTTGGAAATTCCCACAGAAAAAGTCCCAGTGGAAGACCGAGAAGGAGATACCATTAAGACGTGGCTTAGGAAGGTGACTTTTGGGGCTGGGAGGTTGATAGGTAGGGCCGCTTACTGTGGTCTGGTATTAGGGGTTTTAAATCTTTGGGTTCTGCTACAACAGTTATACTTAGACATTATACTTTTCACAAACCTCAGTCAGTCAAGAATTACCATTTTACTTGAGGGTTTAAATATAATTTCAATTTCTTATTAACACACGTCAAAACCAAGAGAGTAAGTTCTGGGAAGAACAAATTACTCTGTTTCGATTCCGTCTCCAGTTGTATAGTGAGCCTGAAATTCGAGATCGAGTTAAATAGCACTCTTACTTCGTGTATGGGAGATCCCGGATTCAAATCTCGGCGCTGAGTACAGCTATACTGACCAAAGTTTTTCTCGGTAATACTTAGTCCATTCAAGCGAATTTCAGGATAGTATGTCTTACATTATTTCAAGATAACTTGTGTTCAAACTTTCTCCAGTTACTTGCTTATTTATTAATCATCCTACCATTCAAAACTTTTGAACCATAGTTAATGACAGCGTTGTTAAACAAATTTTTAATATAAAGTGAAGCTTTCGCGATGAATAAAGTTGATGAAAGACTCTCGGGCTACAAGCCGCGTCAGGTGGCTCAATGGTGAATAAACGACACAGAGTAAGATTGTCAGGGAATGTAAATTAATAATTGTACAATTTAGTCATTTACTTCTGTGCCTTCAACTACTATGTCCCTTAGCATCAACTTGAAAATGATAACATATCTAACAGTCATACACAGTTACATGTAGGCTACGTTCTGATTATCTTAATAAATATGCGTATTTTCGCAAGTTTGGTTTGTTAGTTATCGCCATGTTACGTCAATATTTTGCGTGACCACAGTGTTATCTTAAATTCTGTAAAACCATTTTTACAAAAGTTCCATATTTTTTCACGAAAGAACTCAGCTCTCACTCCCGCTTTACAAATTGGCACAACCACCATTATAAGCAGGAATATATGAAGCTTATTGTTCGTACTAAATTTTATACATATTCGCAAATTCGTTCAAAAGTTGTAGAGCGAACACAAGCAGACATACAGATATGATTACAACGTAGAAAAATTAAACATGCTCAAGAAGAATATCACAGAAGATAATGAGCTACACTAGTGGTAAATGTTTATTCCTTATTTATACAAAATTTTATACACAAATTAATACTGGCACTAGTATTGTGGCTTTTGAACGAAGTTTCGTAAAACTCCGCCCACGGTACGTACGTAGGAATGTACACTGTAGCGTGCTTCCTTGAGCTCTGATTCCCTTATAAATTAAGCAAAGTTACGTATTGCTCTTTATTACATGATTGAAGCTTTTAACTAAATTCGAAGCGAAACACTTTCTGTTGGCCTGAAAGTTCGTTCACCTCTTGCAGAATTGTACAGGGGATCAGTGACCACTGTGGGGTATTATTGGAATTGGAATGGGAAGAAAATAGCTGCGAACCTCAGGTAGAAAGAAGAGTCCCGGTGTACCATAAAACAAATATTTTAGGATTACAAACCTTCCTCAGGGAAAAATTCGCAATTTGGGCAAGTAATGGGAGATGTGTCGAGGAGATATGGAATAATTTCAAGAATATAATATTCCAGAGTATCCAACGTTTTGTGCCACATAAAATACTGAGAAAAAATTCAGACCCTGAATATTACAATAAGGAGGTGAAACGGTTAAAGTCAAAGGTGAGAAAATCATATAACAGCAGAAAATTAGGACAACAGCACCAAGAGGAACTGAAACGACTGTCAAAGCAGTTGCTATTAGCCAAACAAAATGAGCAGGAAACATTTTTACGGACAATATTAAGAAATGAAGGTAAATGCTGGACTGATTTCTACAAGTATGTAAAACGAGGTAAAGGAAACAGGAAAAATATTCCGGCAATCAAGAATGGTAGTTGTAACGGTCCAAATTACATCTTCTGCTGAGGTAATTTGATCATATCATTTAGTTTTTTTATTATTTTATTAGGCTGAATTTCTTTTTAATTTTCGTTTCAAAATTCTAACTTTTTGTTGTGTTGTTGTGTTACTTCTAGTTCATGGCATATACCTAACTGTTTAGGACAAAGACGTCCGAGGACCTTCGGTTCCCAGGAGTCTTGTTTTTTACACCAGGGCAATAAACTGTCGTGAATTGGTTGTAGTCCCAAGTGTCATACTTCAATATTTATGGCGGCAATATGTAGAAAGTCAGTTTAGACTTTATGGTTCATTGTCACTCAGCAGACAATGTTGCTGGACCTTACGCATTAAATAGGTTGAGAGGGGACTCTTCAACAAACTTTCGAGGTAGCCGCACGCAAACCCAATACAAGTCTGAGATCATCGTCTTGTGGCTAAAGCCAAGTATTATCATCTGCACATCTGTATTTATTCTTAAATAATTAAATAGTGTATAAATAAAGGATTATATTCAGCAATAAAGAAAGCTTCTAGTTGTCGGGGGTTACATGCCGTTAACACCCCTGAAAAGAGTCAAGTGATTACCAAGGAGCGAAGCTCCTATTACTGAGCGGCTATAGCAAGAGTGGTGATCCCAACGCGGGGCACGAAGTGGTAACGACGGCAACAAATCCAGGGGGCAGCCAGCTGAATACATTCAACAACACCATCACAAAGCAGACTACAGTTACAAGCAGCGACCACACCAGGAGTCGTACTGTAACACCAACAAAGGTCAAGAAGGACAGAGCTGCAAGCTACGAGCGCTCCAGGAGTCCGCATTTAAGGAGATCACCAGATCATCAGCTTCATACGTAAAATGTTAGTTGGTGAAGTGAGGGAAGAATGGCAACCCGCAGCTTACGTAACAGAATTGTGACTGTTTCAGAAGAAGAGAGCAACCATTTCGGAGACGGTGAATTAGAATTGTGTCGGGTTGAAGGGTCATTGGAGGAAAATAAAAGACTAGATACGGGTTTAGGATCGGCTTTGGAAATAGTGGAACAGGAAGAAGTTGCATTAAGAATGAACGATGGGCAGCAGGCCTGTTCTAGCGTTCCACAGAGTGACTCGCATAGTTATTTCCAAGATATGTTTGCTAAATTAATGAGTGTTATGAAGGCAGACAAATTAGAAGTAATTTCTAGCGTAAAGGGGGAAATTTCTGATATAAGAAAGGAAATTTCGAGTGTGGAAAATAAGATTGAGAGTTTACGAAGCAATGTAAATAACATACGAGAAGATGTCAGACTTGAAAGCGAAAGGTTGATTAAGAGAGTTGAGCGGGAAAATTCGAAATTAAACAAAGAAATTTCAGAGAAATTACATTCGGAATCTGTAAGATTTTCTTGTGAAATCAAACAAGTTAGAGAAGATAATGAAGGGGAATTAAGAGCTGCTAAACAATATGCAGGAATTGTCAAATGACTTACATAATAAGTTAGACCATCACATCGTTGAGGTGAATTCGGTAACAGGAGAAATAACCAGTAGGGTTATCCAAAATGAGGAACATCTGGGACAAGAGCTAGCAAAATTAACTGATGAAGTTCAGGTTCTTAGAAATGATATGGTAAAAGAACAAAAGAAACAAAGTCATCTGCAGGGGGAGCGTTTTGTAGAGATAAATAAATAAGTCGAAAAGGTTAACTGCTTTAACGACAACTATTTCAGAAGTTGATCCTCGAGATTAAACATTTAAAAGGTAAATTGTCAGAACCTACTTCCGTTGTTTGCAATGCAAATTTGTCACGATCAGCTGATAGCAACGCAGCTGGTCAAACCAGTTCACACAGCGAGCCTGCTGAAAACTTGGGTAGTCAAGTGTCGAGGTCGAATGATATTTCTGCAAATACAAATGATGAGAATGTACCTGTGAGTCGTGATGGCATGAATGTTCGCCCTTACAATGACAAATATTTAAGTGCTGCTGATTTGCCCCTACCCATGTTTGAAGACAGCGATAAAATTAACGCCATCTACCATTTGAACCAGTTAGAGGAATTTATGAAATTGAAGGGGGTACCAGAATCATTAAAATTGGCTATAGCATTGAAGTCAATATCAAACCCTGTTGCTAAACAGTGGATGTCAGCTGTGTCTCATACCTAAAATGACTATAAGCAGTTTAAAGTCGCATTCACTAAAACTTTTTGGTCCAAGACGACACAGAGCCGAGTGAAATGTTCAATATACCAAGATAAGTACGAAAAGCAATCAAATCTCTCAATGTCAGGGCACCTGATTAAAATGATATTGTGGCTTCATATTTAGGAATGAGTGATGCCGAATTTATTGATGCAATAAAGTTACACTACCCAGTGAACATACAGAGGAGTCTAGTGGGGGTTCCCTTGACTACAGTGCAGGAAGCCATAGACGTTTTGAAGCGCCTTGAAATGCTAGAGTTTAACGAAGCAGGTAGTAAAACAAACATAAGGGCTAATTATCACCAGAACTATATTCCCGATAAGAGGCAGAACGAGAATCATCATTACGTGAGACAGACGTATTATGACAGGAGGCAGAATTATTCTGGTTACAGCCACAGAATAGAAATGGGAACAATAACGGTAGAGGTGCTTACTTTTCTAGAGGCAGG
This sequence comes from Zootermopsis nevadensis, assembly GCF_977971745.1. NCBI lineage: Eukaryota > Metazoa > Arthropoda > Insecta > Blattodea > Termopsidae > Zootermopsis > Zootermopsis nevadensis. The sequence continues at coordinate 7,746,305 of NW_028259142.1, forward strand.
GAAGATGACAACCGTAATAAACACGAAGGGTCTTCCTTAAACCCTGGTGCCCCACCTTACGACAGTCCGACAAGGCAAACCGATAGTAAGGAATCGCAAGGACCATCCGATTATTGGACGTAACAATTAATAATGCCACTATACCAAGGGACTGGAAAAAATCCATAGTGGTTCCTATTTACAAAGGAGGTGATCGATCATTGGTCACAAATTACAGACCGGTCAGTTTAACATCGGTGGTCTGCAAACAAATGGAACACGTTATTGCATCGTACCTGAGGAAAGTCTGGGAGGAAAAGAATTGGTTATTTGAGGGTCAACATGGGTTCAGGCCGGGATATTCATGTGAAAGTCAAGTAATCACGGTTTGCCAGGACATTGCAGGCACACTGGATAACGAAGGAAGGTTAGACGCGATTATAATCGATTTTTCGAAGGCCTTCGATTTAGGTCCTCACGATCGGCTGCTTATGAAAATCGCGGCATCGGGCGTGGACTCGAGGATAGTCGTATGGGTAAGGGAATTCCTTTTACGCCGAACGCAGAGAGTTAGAGAAGGAGGGCAATTATCAGAGGAAGTCAGAGTAACGTCAGGTGTACCGCAAGGGAGTGTATTGGGCCCACTTTTGTACGTAAATGATATTTGGAGGAACATTGAATCGACTATTAGACTTTTTTCAGATGACTGTATAATATATAGAAAAATTATAAAGAGTAAAGATATAGAAGAGATGCAGATGGATCTAAACAGTCTTGGGGAATGGGCGGTTGAAAATGCTATAAAAATTAAGCCAAGTAAAAGTAAGGCAGTTAGTTTCACGAGAAGTCGGGTGAAGGAACCACTAAACTATTTGTTACGCGACCAAGTAATTCCGGAAGTGAGCAGTTGTAAATACTTGGAAATACCCTTAAGCAGCGATTTAAGCTGGGCTGATCAAGTGAATTATACGGTGAAGAAAGCCTGGAAAGCCTTTCATTTTACAATGCGTGTTCTCAAAAAGGGGAATAGTAACACTAAACGTCTAGTCTACACATCTGGATTCTGGAATATGAGGCGGCGTGCTGGGATCCTTACAGGGAGGGGCAGATAAATGAGTTAGAACGGATGCAAAAGAAAGCATGTAAATTTGCATATCATAGGAGCGATTCGAACTGGGAAACCCTGGCACAACGTAGAAAGATAGCACGTATATGTGCTCTCTTCAAAGCGTACACGGGAGATCGGGCATGGAAAGCTATAGGTGACAGATTGCAAAGGCCATACCATCTGAGCAGGGTCGATCATATTCGGAAAATTAGGAGCAGAAAGCAAAGAACAGATATCGGAAAATATTCCTTTGTAAATAGGACCATCCAACTCTGCAACCAGCTACCTGCTGAGGTTTTAGGGACTCTCTCCTGTAAACCAAGTGCTTTTAGGAAGAAGGTTAGAAATGTGATAAATGAGGTGAAGTGAAGGGAATACATGTGTGGGTGCAGTGAAGTGAGGTGAAGGGAGGTGAGGATGTGAATTCTTCATAAGTGTAGTGAAGTGAAGAGAAGGTCCTGATGAAATGTGAGTGCATCAGTTCATGACGTATGTAATTCATTACTGTTACTGTCTTATGTCTAGTTGGTATTAATTTTTAAGTTAAGTACTTTAGGTTAGATGGTTCTGTAATCTTATGAGTTGTTTTATTTTGAGTGGGATATGTTGTTTTGTTGTGTCTTATTGTTTTTGTTGTGTCTTAATGTTTTGTTCTGTCTCATTGTTTTGTTGTATCTTATTGTTCTGTTGTGTCTTATTGTTTTTGTTGTGTCTTATTGTTTTGTTGTGTCTTATTGTAGGACCACTGCTACCGGGTAAAAACCCATTTGCAGTCAATAATAAATATATAAAATAAAATAATAAATAAAATAATAAACACCTACAAATCTGGGATAACAATGACATCTGCGTTGCCTTCTAAACCCATATATATCTAACTTGTAACAAGCACGTAAGGGGGAATCTAGCGATTATTTCAGACAAGGATTCAGAGAGCTTTGGTTTTGTGAGCATTTCAAAACAGTATGTGATGGATAGCTCAGAGACAGAAACGAAGTTTGGAGGATCTCAGGAAAAAAGAAAAAAGCAACAAAAGTGCAGGCGGCCGCGGGAAAAAGGAGGAACAGTCATGGCGATGTGTCAGAAGCCGGTAAAACGCTTGGAAAATGAAGAAAAGAAAGAGTTAACTGTGATTATGAGGAGAACAAATCAATATCAACTGTCAGACTTAGTAAATAAAGTGATAAGAAGCTACCAAGTTTTATGCAAAAATTTTCATAGATATTAATCAAACTGGAAGTATATTCTCCGCTAAAAGTACGGCAGGCATGTTTCGTGGACACGCGTTAAACTAATTATAAGTTACAAAAATACGAACAGTTACCATCATAGCCAAATATGAGCTCAGATTCTAGTATCAATTTAATATTCTTTAAGTGTACTGTGCATGTAGACTCACAACTGGTAATCCTATTGTAGAGCACTGACTTCATGGAGATTAAAATTACTACAGATTTTCCAGTAAGATGACATTGTTTTAAATGTAGGTTAACTTCAAACAGATCATTTAAAAAGAACAATACGTTTATTCGCATTGTTTTATGGCTACTGACTTAGTAAAGCCACTAAATCGGAAGAAAACATACGAGAGCATCATGTTAAACATTGTATTCATATTGTCTACCAACCACTTTATAATCTTGTATCTTCCCGTCTCCTGTCTAAATACCTAGCATTACGATAATTAGAAACTTCATATGCCATTTGAGTTTCTCACGGTTGTGTAGATGTCAATGATGGTCTTTTGAGTTGCGGGTAGCCATAATTCGAAGTAACATATGAACACCACATTCAGTCCTAAACATAGAGGCAGTATGATCCTCCGAAGTTGGTACCTACTTATTAATTAAATGGCGTCATAACGTATTAGACTACTAACAACAGGAGTTCCAAAATGTTTACTCGTCACCATATCGACTTGACATTCCGGTGATAGAATCAAGTGGTCTCTGTTGAGAGGATCTCGGAGAAGCTTGAAGAAGGCTAGACAACAAATTCATAGACATTATTGGTCGAAAGACCTGAAGAGAATTTATCACTTGGGAAATCTAAGCGTAGGTTAATATTAAAATGTTGATACAGGAATTGGACGTGGAGGTGTGGAATGAATTCATCTGGCTCAGATAGGATCGAGTCCCTGGCTCTTATAAACACGTTAATGAATGTGGGGTTTCAACAGAACAAGTGAACTTCGTTGCCAGCTGAGCTATTGTTAACTCTTGAGAAGTAATTTTCACCATGGAATTAGTTTAATTACTGACGTAATAACGTTTTCCCTGAAAGAGTGCGCCGCCGTCATAATTTTCAGTCGTCTTTACCATAATTATATTCCGAATCGCGCATTTGCGCAGCCCCTGTCAAGTGTCCGTCTGCCAGAATGGCGCAGATATCTCATGCAAATGAGTTTATAAAACACATTTACGAAAAATGCAGCAAGAACTTAAAACGACCACTTTTACAAAGGGAGGTCAGTGATTACCATAACTTACAATTTGTTTTACGAATTGCTCCTTGACATGCCAACTAGGTGTGATGTTTTATTACAGAAACAACATTTCTGCCAAATGTGGCTGCCTTGCAAACTACGAGGAATGATATATAAAATACACGAAGGCAAATGAGCCGGGTAGCTCAGTCCGCACAGCGATTGGATAAGGGCTAGAAGGTAGGGGTTCGATCCCCGTCAGAGGCAGAGGACTTTTTTCTGGTCTCTGCCGTCCACCCAGCCTCCTGTTCCATGGGTGCCGGGGTCATTTTCCGAGGGTAAAGTGCGGCCGTGGCGTGCTGACGACCATTTATTCCCTTCTAGTGCCATGATTGAGAAGGAGGAGGAGCTATAGAGCTCCTCTCCCCTAAGTATCAACATTGGCAAGCAAAGGGAAGGCTTTACTTTTTACGCAAAGACACAGAATTTATTACCAAAGAAATACAATTTTCTTGCACACATGCAGACACTGTAATATTATTTTCCCAGGTAATTATCATTTCTGCTGAGACACGTGTTCCAGTAGGAAACCAGTGCAAAGAAATCCTGGACTTGCTCCTTATAATTAGGTCATCACTGTGGAAATAACATCATCGTTCACAAGCCGCTTTCCTGATAAATCAATTTTCAAGAGCTCAACGTGACTAAAGTCTGAAGGTGCCAGGCGGGGACTGTGAGCGAGATTCTGCAACATCTACCAACCATACAGATGTGTGTGGTGTAGCATTTTTGAACATCAACTGAACATCCCGCTGCTGAATTTGCTCTGGTGCGTTACCCTTGGCATGCAGAAAACAGATCACAATTCCCATCTTTATATTCGCCCACCTCTTCAGTTTCGCTCCATTTTGTTTTGAATGTTACGTGCTCTGCTAAAATAAATATTCGTGCCACTTTAAAAATCGCCAATAAAATTCTTCCAATTGTGAACACAGCCTATGCCTGTATGTAGGGGGGAAGGGGCCTAGTTCTTACAGTTTTCAATTACTATTTTTTGTACATTTATTCTTAAAATATACAAAGTTAGCAATTATAGCTTCAGGTACTACTACTATTATTCGGCTGTATTAATAACATTTTTTCAAAGGCCTATTCACTTTTGTTTCATCTCAAAACTTGTTTATTTAAGAGAAGGCGGTTTTTAACAATTTGCCCTGTTATGGTGCTAGTTGTTACAGTGAAGGGGAAAATTGTAAGAACACATTGTATTAGTAAACAGAAGGAACAATTCAGACCTTTATTAAGTAATTAATTACAGACAATATACCAATTAACAATTAATTACAGAAATTAACTTTAAACATACGAAACATTTTTTTCATATATTAACAGTTTGCCTTAACGAGATTCTTCCAGAAAAGACTACTTCAGCTGCTAACTTAAACGTTTCCAAACTTGTATTAACTCTATTAGTCTTCCTTTTGTATGTTCGTACCATCTTTAATGATAAAAAAATAAAATGTAATCATTTGCCAACGCAAGTTATTGCAAAAATATGGGTCACACTGGTACACTGTAACAAGGTGCCCATTATCCAGTGTAACAACTGGCCCCACAGTACACCATTTTAATTTAACGGTGAGAACAGTGTCAATATTCGGCTGAAGTGAAGAACGAAGTAAACGCATTGCTCTTAATATAAAGAGCTTTAGGTGAGAAAATTTCAAAGAATTTGCCTTTGTCACACGGTCGTGGAATTGAGTTCAAAGTCAGAATTTTTTTTACTTTTTACTGGTAAAAACACTTAAGTCAAACTAGCTGTACCATACCTTGGGCAGAACTGCGCACAGGGGAGACGCAAGCGAATGTAATACAGGTTTTAAGTATATTGTTGTCTTGCGACTTTAAAAACATTCACATAGAACGTTTAAGAGAAAAAATACCTCTACGTCTTTTGTCCCCACGAGTTCGAAACGCTCTTTATTGAATGTATGCAGAATGGTCGAAAGGTCTTTCGACGATGGTATGCAGATGTTTGTCTGTGCGCTTTACGTCCAAGTGTGTTACAGGAATTTAGTCAAAAAGAAGACTCTTATGTCATTCACTGTTCATTTCAATTAAACTACAGCTAGGCTTCAAGGAAGGTACTCAGTTGTGTTCGCTTAATTGTGTGCAATGAGTGCTGTTGTTCCAGGACGCTCCAGGGAGTGGCCCTGGAAAATTTTTTGTTGAGGGGTTGACCTGGTATTTCTATTAATACGATAATATTAACCGTAGACAGTGTAGCCCTAGGACAATGTGTGCGAGCTCCCCTAACAGCCTATAACACCAAAAATTGGAAGTACATCAAAAATGGAACGTGAATTTGCGAAAGTGTTAGCCAAATTCCTTTGTTGCGAGATGTGGAAATTGTGGCAATTGAACATATTTATCGTACTGAATCTTTCTTTATGCTCAATCACAAGCCACAACACGACACATGCGTACATCAAAGGCTAAACAATTAAAAGAGCAAATAGATTAGATGCAGCGCACTAAGTCAAACGCCAGCTCGCAAGCACGTAGCTTGTTAAAAATCAAGGTTTGGCGAATATCTTAGATTTAAAGGTCACTCCATAAACCTACACTATATCTCGTAATTGCGCCTGTGCAAAGATATGACGAACGTAAGCCCGAACGTGGTGGCTAACACCGTGCAGGTATATCTATGGTTAATAACGCATGTGATGGGCTGGTTTAAAGCTGGTTAATGATGTATTTTGTGTGATTGATTCTTCTGTGTTCCAGTTCATAAAGTACCCCTAAACGACAAATTACTTATTTTTTTAAAGGTGTTAGTCGGGCTAGTACTACTAATATAAACGCTTCTCCCTTATGGAACGCCGTTTAGAAACATAAAAATTACGAAGGCCTACTACCAAAGTCAGACACAAGACGGAATCGTTTGCACTCCTTCCCTTAGTTACGTCATTTGCTAGAAATTAAATGAAGTGGAATAATGAGAGAAATAGCACAAAAACAGCCCCAAATGATAAACTCAAGCAACAAAAAATTACTTTTAACTTTTAAAGGTTTGAATTGATAAAACATTCGCCAATTTATTTGAAAAGAGATTAATTCACTTTAGTGACAACATTATTAGGATCTACCATAGGAATGTTTAAAAGGATAATGTTTAAATTATGTTTAGTTAGGGTTTTACGTGCCGGACGTCGTGGCCACGCTGTCTGAGGCACAGACCTCGTGCGCTTTGGCACTGGGACCGTGTGTTCGAATCCCACTTAAGGCATTTATGTTTGTCCGCCTCCTTCTGTGTTGTGCTGTCCTGTGTACAAGTAGAGGCCTTGTGACGGGCTGACTTGTCCTAGGAGTCCTTTCAAATGTCTAATAGGATTAATTGAATGAATGTGTACATCGACACCTGCGGGGAAAAGAGGATAAAGACTAAAAAAGGGGTTTACGTACTACATAAATGTAAGAAGTTCCTGCTGCTTTCATTTCCGACCTCTCTTTTTCAGAATGAAGCGTCAGCCTCTTTGAGCTATTAATCGTTTAGTTCTACAAACTTATTAAGAAACCATGCGATCGACCTAATATCATGTTTCATACATATTTCTGTCAACCAGAAACTCAATGCCAGGCAACCTTGACTCATATCTTTTTAACGCACACATCGTCTTTATTTTCACCACGTACACTTCAGCACAGGATCAATCAACCTCTTCCAGACCTGAGACCACATTCACATATTACTGAATAATTATCGTTAACGTAATCAGTTATTAGTGAGCTATTTTACATCGCTTTTATTTTCAATAATACGATTTATTTCTGTTGATGCGATCCGCATGCATCTAAATATGCGTATGTAATACGCGTCCTAGTTATATAATGACGTTTGTCATTAGTCTGTACGGTTGTTCACAGCGGTAGGAACTGAGAAATACTTACGTCATTAACAAAGCGTTTTCCGATAACAGGTCTCTCTTTGCCATCACACAGGAAACACAATATTACAAAATTACACCCGGACTGCACTAAACTACATGCGGGTCGCAACATGAGAACACCAGCTACAGCAGATACCCATCTGAACACAAATCATAACCCTGCAGACAGAACTAGTTCCTAGCATTTGTCAACAGATGTCACTTGAGTATGTGCTTGTTCCGTTGATGCAGTCATCCGAGTCACGGACAGAACTCCCCCCGTGTATTCAATTCACCGGTAATCCTATTCTGGGATCGTTTTCCTGAAGCTATAATTGCCTTCTGTCTTCTATGCAAACAGATAACAAGGAAACAAGGGAGTAATATTTCACGAGGCCTGCCCAGAAGCTGTAATAACTGCGAACTACGTGTAAACACGGACGAGAGATACGAGAAGTAGAAAGTCTAGTTTACAAAGAATCGGCGACCGTGACACAGATGACGAATACACACAGAATAAAACATAAGTGTAGCGGACACTTACAAAGACATAAATGGGTGATAATATTTAAGTGAATCTTAATGTTTCAAGAATGCGGACTGACTTGTTACGTCTCCGGATAGAGTCCGGTCGTGGGCTCTTGAGAACATGGTAACTGACTTTCAAGTTCCATGAAATGCAAGGAATTTCATGAGCAGTTGATCGGCCATCAGATTCTTAAGGACGTTCTCGTCCATGGACCCAGTTCCTTCGTTTGTTAGTTATTTGAGAAAAAAACAAAAAGTTTAAGGATGGTCGTACCGCTTCCTGTACTTACAGCAATTCCATTCGTCGCTTCCGTCGGGGCAGTCAGGTCGCGTGTCGCAGTTTCTGACCTGGGGGACGCACAGACGTGAACTGTTGCACCGGAATTCTCCATATCCACACGCATTACTTCCTGCCGAAGAGCCCCTAACTGAAAAACAAATGGCTACATAAATCTTTTGTGAAAGCAATGACTTTTTCATTCTGAATCTAAGCGAATTTCTCGTGCTTGTGTGATTATTACCATTCCTTCAGGAGTGTTAGCAACTAAATTTGCTAAAATGCTACTAACGTCTCCTTGTCTGTCTGCTTGTGAAAGAACGAGAATTATTGAACGCACTTTAACGAAGGTTGATAATAGGGAGTATTACACAGATGTATTAACACATTTCATTCATGGTTAAGATCGAAGGACAACAAAGATCTCTTTACACTCAACATCCCCACGTCGCTTTTGCCAGCGAATGTGTCTGTGCAGCTAGACAAGCAGCCCTCAGCCCGAAACCGTGCAGGTATCATATTAATTTAGCGAACAAAATTTTTTGGAATTCGAGCAGCTATAACTAACTACCTAACTAACTAGATGGCTTACGGAACCCAAAGGTTCATCACCAAACTAACCAAAGTCGTCCACCGATCCCTATCCTGGGCCAACTAAATCCAGTCGACTTGAACTCCTATCACCTATACTCCCGCTTAATATTATATTCCCATCTACGTCTAGGTCTCCCCAGTCATCTCTTCCCTTCAGGCTTCCCGACCAATACCAGGTGTACATCTCTTGTATCATCCATGCGCGCTACATTCCCCGCCCATCTCATTCGTCTTGTCTTAATCACCCTAACAATATTGGGGAAGGAGTATAAATATTTAAGTTAATAATTAAACAGTTTTCTCCATACCCCATCCTCTCCTCTCCTGAGCACAAACACCTGCAATCTATGTTCGTCCCTCGGAGTGGGAGACCATGTTTCGCACCCATACAAAACTACAGGCCAAGTTATTGTTTTGTATATTTTAATCCTTAGGCTTTTAGAAATCAGACGGCAAGACAAAATATTATGAATTGAGAAGTAGCAATCATGTCCAGAATTTAGTCTCTTCCTAATTTCCTCGTGAATATGATTTTTATTTGTTATTGTTGTTCCCAAATAAAGCCGGTCCCATGTCGTAGATTTACGGCGTGTAAAAGAACCTTACGAGCATGAAACGAGACGTTTTGTATGCAAAATTCAGCGGTCATTTCTCACCCAAGTCTCCTGATTAACTACTAGATGACTCTCGCAGTCAAATCAGGATTGAGTAGAAATTGTGCAGATTCAGTGGACTGGTCATTCACTGCTCATAACTGCACACTTCAGACCAATAAACCTCCGAAAATATCAGGCGGCGAAAACCCATAACCGGGTTGTAAAGCCAAGAAACAACAACAACAACAACAACATTGTTGTTCCCAAGTATTTGAACCTTGTCACATTTTCAAAGGATTTATTATCCACCCTAATATGATCACCCCCCCCCCCCGGAATACTTATATGTATTTAGTTTTTTTCTGAATTTACTTCTACCCTCAGCTTTCTACTAGCCTCTAGTAAAACTTCTGTGTTCCTCTTTATTGTATTTATATCGTCACCCAATATATCAAGATCATTAGCGTATACCATTAGCTGATGTGTCCCATTCAATTGCAAACCCTCCTGCCTATCTTTGACATTCCTGATGGCGTATTCTAGCGCAAAGTTTTTGTGCAATTGAAAAATTGATGCATTCTGTTACATGAGAAAAGATTCATGCTAAAGCAAATGTAATGCCTAGGTATGTGTTGTAACAACGTGTAGGGACCACTGAATTTGAAAGCACAGATCTTGAAAGTGACGCATAAAACACGTGGACACTGGTCAAAGTGGCACGTAGCTTGGATTTTGAGAAAAAGCTGTCTTTTAGGCTAAAGCCAAGCTTTCACAAGGGGGAGAGTCAAACAAATTTGAGTTTTACAATATCTTTTGAAGGACCGGGGAGAAAATTGTAAAATTTCTCTAGGAGTGAAACAGATTCAAAAATTCAAATACGTTTAATTGAGGAAGAGAGAAGTTATAGAGGTTTATGCTGTCCATTGTATCTTGGACAAAACACACTCTTTCGGTGAAATTCTTGGAGGGAGTACGCAGCGCAAATACGAAATTACAATTAGCAGAAATCTTACCTTGAACAAAATCCAAAGTGTCACGAAGTACATTAGAGCTACGTAAGTAGGTTAAAACTCTACACGGTGGAAGTGTAATTACTTAATCGATTTGTTTTATTTGTATCAATACATACAACGGTAATTCAACGTGGTAAATTGTGTATTACACAGCGACTGACTGCCTTGTTCCAAGTGTCCATAGCAACTCGCTATAAAATTTCAATTTATCATATCACAAGCCCACAGCAATCCCTCATCATCCCATCAGCAAAGCTTATTCTATAATTACTATCTCAAGAGCGCACTTATTATTATTATTATTATTAGTGTTCTGTCTGACGACAGGTCCATATGAACAGGATCCTTCCATCCTTTTCTCGGACTGGGACCTGTTCATATACGTTCTTGGCAGATGATCCAGAAGTGGTTTGTCTTTGCCTTCTTCTGTGTGTGAATGGAGTAATTGGTGGGGTGCCACGGAGAAACCGGGGAAGCCCCCGGAGGAAAACTCCGTGTTGCCTAGACCACGGCCTTGCCCAACACAAGTCATAAATTCGGGCACCGCCGGGAATCGAACCCGAAACCCCCCAGGATTACAAGGCCAGCGTTCTAACCGCTAGACCACCGTGGCGGTAAGAGCGCACTAAGACCAAACAAACCTGCTGAGTGAATGACCCTGAGGTTAAGAACGTCTCCCACCGACTACTATCTTAGCAAAGCAGATCACCTAGTCACAACCACTTCACCCATAAAGTACCTTAATCACCTAACAGAATCGACACTCGCCACCATCATGAATTGTGACAAAGGTCGGCGTCCTATTAAATAAGTCAAACGTGGAGTGATGGTTCGATTATAACTGGATACGAAATCCCCACCTGTTAGTTTCAGGTAATCCAAAGGTCAAGCATAAAATTCTTGAGAACGCCCTGGAATACAAATATTTTCTAGTTTGTAATTTGTCATAGTAATTAGTGGAACTTCAACGTCTAACCATCAGAGCTTCCTCCGATTCGGATTCTTATAAAACTCGGTACGAATGACATGACAACTTGGTAGTTTATAACTTCCTGTCATTAACGGCGTTCAAACTTATAGGGCGAAAATAACTTGTCACACAAGTCGCTAACGGTTTTATGAAACGTTTGTTCGATCGTTCCAGAAATTCTGCTTAATTTTTCTCTGAGGAATTTCGTGGCATTCTGTCACGATGCTGGAACAATACCTTCAGATAACCAAAAAACTGTCGCATTTCTTCCAACTCATCAGGCACGGATCTCCATCACTATTGATAGAGAGTGAGACAATTTAGAAACCAACACATATCCATTAACGACTGAAGAATATTTCAAATATGAGAAAATATTTTTGTACTTTTCTGTAAGGATGTAGGCTATTCCCCGAACAGTTAAAAGAAAATAATTCCAGGCATATGGTGACTGTCTTCTTGGATATTGCACCGTGTTGTCTGGCAGAAGTTCACTTTCTGCCTCCTTCATCATGGCAGTGCCATACACGGCGCAATATCCCAAAAGACAAGTCATCTTTATACTCGTCGCAGTAAATACATGAAATCTCACCATTTCAGGTATTTTCAGTGCTGAATTCAATACAATGTTTTAGGTTAAACACTGATGACAATCATTTCTTCGACTGTTTTGTCAAATAAAAACACTCGATTACCAAATAAGTCTTCAGTTATCTTTCAACAAAATGGCGCTCCATCAGAGAAAATTCTTGCCACAGCAATTACTAGTTGGACAGATAGATCAAAATAATTTTTTGGCCGACAACTGGCTCCCCATTTCATATCACGTGACTGCATATGAACAAAGTGTGTACATAATCTGAAAATCATCTGACAGGTGTTTATAACGATCACCATTCAAAAGTTTTAAAGAGCATTCACCACAACAGAACTAGGTGTCACGCATTCAAAAGTTAATCTGACGTAGATCTAATCGTTTGCCAGAAAATTTCTTGTCGACGAGGGAAGAATATACCCCATCTGACCATTGATTACCGGTAGCAAACTTCAGAAACGCTGTCGTCTTAACCGGTGACGTAAGCCAGAGATCAGTAACTTGCTTGTCGCGGGTCGCATGTAGTCCCCGCAACATTTTTATGAGCCCTTTCCATGATTTTGATATCGGCCAACCTGAGCGAGCAAACATTTTCTGGTCATGAGGATCACTGACATACTTAACTATATGTAATCTAAACGTGCATACAATCTAAAAATATTTCATAAAGCAAATGAAATTTTAGATGTGGGCATAAAAATTTCGTTATTGAGCAAAGGTATATCGGTTCGTTGTTCGAAACACATAAAATTTAGCAGAAAATAAATATTACTGGGGTATTATTGCCTAGACATTTATAAAATTAACTACTTGAAATCTCAAGTGTCTGACAGCCAACAAACGTCTTTATAAGAACCTCAGTTGTATGGAGAACAGAGCTACAATCCTCCTTCAAGTGAACACTAGTTTCACTCTTTATTTTAAAGAAATTAAGGATTATCCTGTCGCTTACTGTCTTGTGTATGTTTGTTGTTTTAAAATGAAAGTTTAATATGATATATATAATATAATATATATAATAACAGGGCAACAATTTATCACTTTTTTCAGTAACATGGACAATTTTCAATGTTATTTACTAATTTTGGGGCGCTGATTTCAAATATGACCTTGAAAAACACCTAACACGTAAGATTTCTTTGATACGTTAATTTTTACTTTTTCTCGTTTCCGTATACAGTACAAAGTTTAGCCTACTACTAATGTCATTTGTATGGGTTTGTTTACAAAGCTGCTGGTAGTTTTCTTCCTTTCACTTTCCAAGGAAACCTTTCACCACAGACACAAAAGATTTCCACTCTGCGAGCTCTTTAGCAGAAAGTCTGGATTCAAAATTTCCATCGTCCAACAGTTTTCTGATCTGAGGCCCGACAAAAACTCCTTCTTTCAACTTGGCATCACTAAGATTCAAAAAACATTCCCCCTTGTCCATTCCTTTAAACTTTTTTGATAAGTCCTAGTTTAATATAAGGTGGTGGTAAGAGAACATTTTGTGGGTCATCTAAAGGCTTGAACTTGATATTACTTTATCCCGGAATTAATTAATTTCTTCTTGGCCAGTCTTTCGTTTCATAGTGCCTCTCTCTTTCTCTACTGTCCCACATTCAGAGGAAACAGCAGTATTTAGTGAATCCCCCTTGGAGACCGACTAACAACGCTATTACTTTAAAATCACCGCATAACTGCCACTTGTGTTCCTCGTAAATCACACTTTTGATGATTCTTTAATATTTTCATAGGTTTCTTTTAAGCCTACAGAATGTGCTACTGGAACTGAAACTTTTTCATTCCCACTGTGTAACAGAGCAGCCTTCAAGCTCAACTTTGACGAATCTATAAATAGTCGCCATGATTTTGGATCATAAATGACTCCTATTTCTTTCATAAGGCCACTAATGTCATTAAAATAGCATGTGCTTGAACGTCAAAACTCACACTTAAAGTGAGGTTATGGGAGAATACCAGTGTAGCCAACTTGCATGTTCGGTGTTTAATGTTGGCAAAACTGTAGCCGTAGCTTCAGTTCCGTGTTTAATGTTAGTAAACTGTATTCTTGGATTTCTTCCGCTTTGTGCCTTCGTCGAGGAAAGGTAGCTGCAAGTTCTGTACGAGTTTGAAGTTTTTTAATAAAGTCATAGTCCACTGTATTGGGGCTTTCTCCCATTCAAGGAACACTGCAAAAAAAATCCCTATGAAATCAAGAAATTCACTCAATTGGTAGAAGTTAAGAAAACATAACACAAAAATGGTACTTGATGGAAGCTTTTGAAGATCATATTTGAATTTTGCGCAAAACATATAATACGAAATACATATTTTAATCCATGTTAAAGAAACATTGTTATATATTGTTATAAATATGAACAATTTAGTATATATGCATCCTAGATGCAACAAAAAATGATCTATATTATTTAAACTTGCAACTCATCACGCGCAACTCTGCTACTATTTTTATAAAATCGTTAACAGACGGGATGTAGAGTATATTTTGTTTCTCTTAAAGACTGGATTTGAGTTACGTGTACAAACAATTTTTTCCTCTCCACCCCACATACACACACTGATTAATAAAATTCAGGAAAACATCACAGTCACGATACTCGATCTCACTGCCCAGCTTTTTAGGACGACGTCTTGCGAATATGAAGCAGTACCACGTTCAGTAAAATAATTTTCTGTTGCTCATATGTGAAGAACCAGTCGAAATCAGTTAAGTTGTGAAAAATGTGCAATGATATGAAGTATCAGGACGGAAAACAGCAGCGTGCTACAGCACCATCTCCCCTCTCTACCGCCACACTGCAGCGTTTTAACACTTATCATCAGGATATTACGGTAAATCTCGTATTCATTCAATATCTTATTCATTCTATGTGAAATATTCTTCAGAATAAGAATTAAAAAATAACACGTTAATGCCGTTTTTATAAATCAGAACGGTTCCACTTCTTCCCCTCAGGTAAAGCATAGTTTTCTCTTTAGAACCAAGGGCCAAGAAAGCCCTCCTAGTACTATTTATGGAAACAAATATCCAGTTTTCGTTATCATTATACATACTTATTCAGAAATGACAAATTATCAATTAGCCCACCATCAGGGTACTTAGTCACTTTTCCATTAATTCCTGAGTATTCGATCAGATTAGTCGTCTTACTTTCTAACGCTTTTTAGTCAAATTTGATGACAGTAACCGACAAGTTTGATCGCTCAAGGGGTCTTCTATTTTCTACGTAATCTTTATTGTTTATTATCACTGTAGCATTTCATTTATCTCCTGGAAGGATTAACATGTCCTTCGTCTTTCACAGATTCCGTAGTGATTTACGTTCAAGTTTGCAGACAAACCTATTTTCCGAAACTTTGGTTTTTAGTTAAACTTTAACAGGCCTGATAGTACGAGAGTATTTTATAATATAAAATATAAATTTCAATTAAATATGCATAAATAACTGCAGAGTTATTAATGTTAAAATTATCAATGCAACAGCTTGTATATGTGTATATGACATAGTTTTTGGCTGGAAAACTTGTATTTTAAGATTGAGTTTTAAAATCAACAGCATGTGTACTTATACTTGGACACAAAACAGCCTACAGGATAATAACCGCGTGATTTTAGATTCCACAGAAAGTAAACGAGCTTATAGCAACTAGTAACAAATTCATTATTTCTAGCGTCTGGTTACAAGTGATATCGGATGTGACCTGTGGGCCACCAGTTGGATATATTGTGGGCGGTTTGTCATGGCGCTGGAAAACAAATTAGTGTTTCCAAACTGCTTCGAATCTTATCCCATAAGGTGTATAATGTTAATTTTGCGTCATAAATTCGCAGCTGTACGCCGGACACTTTAACAAACTACTTTTCACATAAAGTGGATCGGGTCTGAGAGCGCGGGTAAGGATGTAACTGCCAGTGTACCAGTGGAAAAATACGGGAAGTCCTGTTATATCCTGCAGGCAGTGCGCTATGTACGCATGGCGCTAGGGGCGGTGCACATTTTTTATTACAAAACATGTAAGAACGAAGAGCGAGTACAGTTTAGACTTACAACAAAATATCTACACAAAAAATACAAACACGGTTATGCCTTGAAATGTATAGCACAAATAAAATTAACGAGACAGCGGGACGGAGGCTTAAAGCACCCATGGGTCAGGTTAGGTCGAACAAAGGGATCGTAAGTTTAAATCTCCCTGAAAAACGAAAGTACATTGAGTCTGTAAAAGAATATACGAGGCGCGTCCCAAAAGTAAGTTTCCCTGGGGCCGTTTACAGAAACAAAACATAATTCCATGGAAATATTTATTGCAACAGATACAGCAAGTGTCCAGCTATTTTTCAACATATTCGCCACCGGAATTGAGACATTTGTCATACCGTGGGACCAACTTTTGAATACCTGTGTCGTAGAAGTCTGCCGCCTGGGATTGGAACCACTGTGTGACAACCATCTCCGCCTCTCTGTCATTCTCAAAACGCTGACGCTGACCGGGCAGGAATTTCTTGAGGTGTAGGAAAAGATGGAAATCACTGGGAGCGAGGTCCGGGCTGTAGGGTGGATGATTAAACACCTCCCAGCTGAACTCCTGCAGGAGACTTGCTGTCCGTCGAGCCGTGTGCGGCCTAGCGTTATCATTGACCGCACTTCACAGTCGGCGGGAGCTGGAATAAGAACCTCCATCTTCAACAGCTGCAACGATGCTACTGTGAGAACGCGGGAAGTGCCGTTAGTGCATGCGCCATGCTACGTCATTGCTCTATCACGTACGCACAGTCGCTTCGCGCAATATAAGGTTTGCTAGCTGTGGGACGAGTGGGAAACTTACTTTGTGGACGCGCCTCGTATGATACCATTCTTAACGACATGTCAAGTTTAGAGCAGATAGAGTGAGGAATAACGGTGTTAAATGTGTGCAGGTTATTATAACTTATAAACGTTTTTGCTTTAAAAATCTTTATAAAAAACTTTGAATATGTCACTAGGAAGTCTATATGATCTCAAAAAATGTTCCTGTTATGTAATACTGTCGATAAACAAATAAGCTTCTTTAGATACGACTGTCTGTCTGGGATTCAGTAAGACTGGGACTCAGTTGCCAAATTTGATCAGCTGATAGAATTACTTTGACTTGACCGATATGAGGAAGATAATTCAATGTTGTATCTCATAAGAACAGCACAACAAAACGAACAGCTAAACAAAACGTTTCACTGCGTTGTTATCACAACACAAAACGGACAAACTCCCATATGCAATGATAATTTATAAAGAATTAAAACCCAGTTAAAGTATGTTTATCTTGTCACACAGATAATTTATCAGGCTAATCTTTCACTACACCCAAATCCAGACTTTAGTGTTTCTTCCCATTAACTTAGCTGTTCCAAAGAGAATGACAAATGTCAACGCGGCCAGGATTATCTTGAATCACAGATGGCATATTTTAAAGTGGCGCTTGTCGTACAACCTCTACATAGACCTAATTTAAGAGCAATGATTTGACAGCCTTATCATTGAAAACACATAATGTAAAACAGAATGCATGTAGTAGACTACGCAATCTAACTGCGGTTACATCTGTTACAAATATTTCGTCTACTTAACATTTGTTAACACTTATATTACCGATTATAGGGTTTCAACTAAAGGTCGAATGACGTGGCAATATGATCGTGAGCTGGGCAGGTAGTGCAAAAGTTGTACACGAGAAATGTATGCGAAATTTTAGTACGAAAACCCTAAAGGAAAAGACAAATGGGGAAAATTCGTTCAAAAGTAGATTGTATACTCGGCTTGTTAAAGAAAGACCACTTTCTTTATTAAACCTGAAGGTTCATCACCGTGTTTAAAAAATCCGGCCACCGGACTCTATCCTGCGCGAGCTGCATCCATTTCGCTGCATCGATTCCTATCTCCCTAAGGTCCATCTTACCTTTGTCCCCCACCTACTCCTAGGTCTTCCAAGCGGTCTCCTTCCTTCAGGCCTCCCAACAAATACGAGGTGCGATCGGAAAGTTTCAAGACTGTGTCAATAGCGGGCGAACCGGATGTAGTACGAGCTTCTGCCGCTAGGGGGTGCGGCCTACATTCATAGTGAATCAGTGTGCCAGCCGGCATCATCGAATTAACATTTGTTTCTTAGTTACGGGCGTTTTAGTAGTGCATTACACCGACCCTCCTGCGATTTCGGAATGGCGGATTTTCATGAACAAATCAAATTTTGCCAAAGACTCGCCAAAACGGCTACGGAAACCTATGAAATGCTAAAGCAAGCATTTGGGGAATCCGCAATGGGTCGTGCACAAACTTTTGTGTGGCATTCACGTTTTAAAAATGGCCGAACCTCTGTCGATCATGACGAGCGTTCTGGACGACCATCTTCGAGCACAACGCCCGAAACTGTTACGAAGATTCGGCAGGCCATTCACGAAGATCGACGTCGTACCATCAACGACTTGTGCGACATTGTTGGGATAGGCTATGGGACCTGTCAGCTGATTCTAAAGGAAGAACTCCACATGCGACGCATCATGACAACACGCCAGCGCACACCGCCCTCAAAGTTCGGCAGTTTTTGGCCTCAAACACCATGGCCGTCATCCCGCACCGTCCTTATTCGCCGGATTTAGCTCCGTGTGACTTCTTCCTCTTCCCAAAGATGAAAATTCAGCTAAAGGGAAGGAGATTTGAGACGATGGAAGAGATTCAGGCAGAATCGCAGATGGTGCTTGACAGGCTGACAAAGAAAGATTTCCAGGGATGCTTCCAGGCTTGGCAGCGGCGCTGGGATCGTTGTGTTCACTCCCAGGGGAACTACTTCGACGGTGATGGATGAATTTAATACCTGAGATAAGTGCACGGGTTTTTATAGGCGCAGTCTTGAAACTTTCCGATCGCACCTCGTATATATATATATATATATATATATATATATATAGACCGAAACAATATTCATCAACATTTCAAATATAAGAATAAAATAAAATATAATCAATAACATGACATAACATGACCCTGAATAAGATAGCTGTTTACTGTAGTGTTGCTACATGTAGTTTGGCAAAATTCTACAAGACCAAATGACATAACTCCGAAGACAACTTTGTGTTTGCCGCCGTGGGAACCTAAAATCTCACAAAATGAAATACAAACTGAAATTAATTTTTGTGTTGAGAGAAACCCGTGTCGCCCTCGGCTTCGAATTAGTAGAAATGTACAAGTGGTGAAGCCTTAAAAAAACAAGTGAAGATTGAGTGGTTTTCTACGCGAACCGGTTGCCATGGAGTTATGTGCCTCCAGTTTCCAGAGGTTTCATAATATTGTGTATTTATCTTCTGTTTGCACACAAGAGAGCAACCCACTACGAGTTCTTCTCAGCGTTGTTGCTTTACAAAGACATTACTGAAAGATGTTCAGCTGGATTCCATGTACAGAGTGTTTCAAAGGTACCTGTGCATCTGTAATGAAAACAGTAGAAAGTAAAGTTGATTGAAATTCAAAAGTGTCAATCACACACAATTTGTCAGCACTACTCAGGGCGTGTGTGTGCACTGAGATGTTTGACTCACTTCCAACACTTGTTCTAACAGGTGCATAGGAAATTTCGAATAACACTGTAGGCCCTACATCATGTTACTTGCTGTGTTTCTTCCCAGGCGATGATGAATCCACATGAAGTTCTCAAACGTCGGTTTTCAGAACGTATTAGAATCTGTGGCCGCCTAACACCAGGTTTTTGCGACCACAGTCCTTACATTGCTAGCTCTATTAGCACCACTACTTTACTACAACTATTCCTTATTACTACCGGGCCTTCTACCCCAGTGACAGTTTTAAATTCCTAATTTTTACCTGTCTTTTGCATCTTATTTTCTACAGAAAATTCCCTACATTCCTGACGCCCACATCCTTCGTGCAGCTTATTTTCTTGAAGGCCAACTCTTCTCAAACGGTAATCCACTTATTGCTCAGAAGAAGTTCCCTCCACCTCCACGTTTCCGTACACTTTAATAGTACGTGGATCTCAATCTCCTCCTCCTCCTCACATAACGGGCATATTATTTCATCCATGCCCCTTCCCCATCCCTCTCATCTTCCAAATACCTGCTCTGAACCATGCCCAAATTCCTATCGCTGTTAGAAGTTTTTAAGCCTTCAACGCGAAGAGACGTAATGAGGAATAGGTAACAAAATGTCTAATTCTACTTGTAACTAAGGAATTTAGTCAGAACTCTAACCTAACGTAACCAAATCTAGCCTAATAGACCCAATACGTAATTAGACCTCTTTTGACATGCAATAGTATTACTGCCGATATTGGATAATTCCCTTCTAGTAAAGTAGGATAGCATTTTCTAGTTTACACAGTTTTATAATAGTCATAAACAGTACATTCGCATTAAAATTTTAGAAACTTCTAACAGCGGTAGGAATTCCTATCTTTGCCTAGGACAAATTAATACAGATATTATACATATATTTCATGTATTCATTATCTGAACTTTTCCTGACTACATTTTTCTTCCAACAAAGTTAAAAACTGGTGCGAATGAAGCTCCTCTATCACGACTCTAAAGCTAGATACAGACAAAGGCAAAGAATCTTAGCGAAAAGTTCACAAAAGAAATTTCAAAGTGTGATCAAAGTTCCTTGAGAATATTCACTAGTTGAAGAACACTGCTGATGTCAACATTTGATATTCAGTAACAAAGTGGAAACTTTAGAGTGAAAAGTGTTCTTATGTTTGCCATGTGGGTGTTTTGTCGTTAAAACCTAAAACATTTAACATAAATTCGACATATTATTAATACTAATAAATAAAGGAAATGCTTTAATATCTTGAAATTATTCATTATCTGGACTTTTTCGTCGTCTTTATTTAAAAGAAACCACGACGCTTTGGAAACTGGCTTTGTTTCCGTCTTTAGGCGAGAGGTGCCTACTCAAGTGTGTCCGTCAGATAGAGCTGTTAGTCTCCATCACTGGAAATGGACAAAAGTCCAAATATTGAATAATTTTAAGTGTAATCCACCATCGTCAGATCCATTTAGAATTGAATTACGTTATTATCTTGTTAATTGATTATGTGCATTTAAACCTTCAGTTAAGAACATTTTCAAGTATTTTAATTATGTACTCTATGCATATCTTTGTTTAGCCAAGGATGTCGAGTGGTCTAGAAAACAAATGTTAAGATGGCTATCTTCTGGGTTGTAAGTCAGTGTAGTCTGGTAGAAGTTCAGAGGCCCCTGCTGCTGCCATCATTAAAGCGAGAGTAAGCGCCCCAATGATGGGTAGAGTAAGGACCTCTAAAACGTTGGTAAACTACTATCAGATTACACGGCACTACAACCCTGAAGACAGCCGTATTTGTACTCACCGCTGTGAGAACCTCAGATCCTACTAAACGAATGCTAAATTGAATATAGAATTTGTGGGAATGTTTATGGAATGTCATTTCAAAAGATTATAAAAACCAAGCTCGTCACTTGTTGCGAAAGATGTCAAATTTGCAGTTTCTTTCAATAACATAGGTTTTCTGTAATCTGTGTTCAGTATGGGCACTTTGAACCAATAAAAAATCCGATGCTCTATTTCTTGTAAAGTTTCAAAACCCACTGTTATCGTCCATGCACACGCAAGCACACTTGATTTGTAAACGAGGTCTACGTATATTCACAAACTTAGTTTCCGTTTCTTTTTCCTTACTTTGTCACTCATTACAATAAACGCTGCGCTGCAGATAATTAAATCTTCGTCAGAACTGGACATTGTGGTCAAACATCACAGTTGCAACAGACTGTATGTTTCTGAAAAGAAGTTTCGACCTAGACATCCAATATTGTTCACAAATATATTTAATCAGTTTTGAACGCTTCGGTCTGTATCCGGTTTAACTTAGTAAACAGCAGCTACATGGTTTCTCGCGCAGGCTTTGCTGGAGTTAGTCCCATCTTCCATCAGTTACGTAACTACTCATTAACCTGGCGTGACATGCCATGTCGTTAGCCCTTTGATCACAGTACAAGTCTCTATAGACCTTTCTAACATACTGAATTTGGTATCGGCGCACGTGTTAACGTACAGGTTGCCTCAAATTTCCGCAGCACGTGTCTGAACAACTGTGAGGTCGCCACAGCGTCTCGGGTACTACAGACCGCAAGTGCAGCGAACAGCAAGTGGAAGTGACGTTTAGCTACGTCAGTATATATTTCAATATATTATTTTATTTTCTATTTCCATTTTATTAATATTCATTTAGTCTTTATATTATTTACATTACAGGCTGATACAAAAACAACAAAAAAACGTTCACCCACACTAAAGTCATATTGAGCATGATGTACATATACAGAACAACATCGAATATGTTATTAAAATGGAATAAAATCTGGAAAAGAACATCGTTTGATATCTGATAAACATCTGATAAAAATGTACGCTAAAATAATATATAGAAATTGTATTTAAGTTATTATTGATTTTAATCTTTATATAATTATATACACCTGAAGATAGTTCTTTTAAGAACTGAAACATGTCGTGAAAAATGATGGTCTAATGTAAATCGAATATTTCGATAAAGAACATCATTTAATATTTTAAATATTTTAAATGTCAATTATTGTACTATTTTAATATTTAATAAGAATTTATTGTGATTAGACGGACAAGATTTAAACAATATATACGTCAGCATAGTTTCATCCTCTCAGGCTTGGAGCTGATATACCAGTCACCAGAAGATCTTTCGCCAAAATATTGTGTTTATAGTCCCCAAATTCAAGTAATAAAGCCGGTTCTAATATCTACGGGAACACACAAATCACAAAACTGATTTTCATTAATATTTCGCACAAGTTTCAAAAGTTTTGGCTACTTGGCAGTTTTTCCCACTACCTACAATTTTTCTTCTTACTTCAGAACTACATCTCATAAACATAAAAAAGTAAAGGACAAAGTCTTAAATAAAACTTTGGGTGGCAACTAGACCCTGGCTTCACACAATGGACAGCCAGTGACTTTAAGTGAGATTCACGGTGAAAGAAGTTGTAAACGAGTAGGATATACTACCGCTGTATCCAGGTTTCCCTCCACTAATCATTATTCCAACATTAGTCTATAGTCATCTATCACCGTCCCAAAAAGTGTGCGAAGGCCTTGACCAAGTAGCGTATTATATATAACACCCTTGGTCAAAAGTCAGGGCTCCATCTCTGACACCATGCGTGTCTGATCTTGGAGTAGAAGTCGTAACTTTGGAAATGGTTATAACAGTAATTTTAGGGTCATATCTGATGTCGGAGTGTGCCCTGTTCAGATGATACTCCGAGCCAAGATACTAAATACAATAAAAAAGAATATAAGCTATATAATTTCCTTCTTAACTGAATAGTTTGGTACATTGATTTCCGTCTGCTCTGGTTGTTTGATCGAAAAAGAGTAAACTGCTTCTTAATTGCAAGTGTGCGTCTTTCTTTGTCTAATTTAACTCCGAACTTCAAGAAGATATTCTTAACATCATTATTACACCGTGGCACTGTTGCTATATTTCTAGATATAAAATGTTGATAATTTCTGCATGGACAGAATATCAAGTCAGTATACACTGCAGTATGTAGCGAACACTATGCACATAAAAAGTACGCCTATAAAGTCACGAAAATTATATTAGCACAAACGTCGATTGTTTCATCTTTTAAACATGTCTAAACATAATAAATGTTGGTACCATACAAGAAAAACTTTTCATTCCTGCCGTGTGTCTTTCCCTTAAACACCCTTAAAACTCATAAAAGTCACACTGCTGTTCATTATAGCTGTTCCGAGGTATTAGCCGACAAAGGCCAGTGGTCATGTAAGTGAGAGGGCTGATGTCAGTGTTTGCATAATAAACCGCATTATGGGATGGCTGTTTGTCTCTACATAATCATTCGACTATATATGAAGTCTTCAGCCAAGTTTTAACCAGTTGACACGGTTGATAGCCCAAGAAGATATTTTTAATATTGGCAGCCGTGAAAGCGTCAGGTCATAAAAAAGTTATTTAAACACGGACACGTTTTCCGCTTAGATAAATGCACATAAATTTTAGTCGGATACCTAAAGGAAAGAGACCATTTCTTAAGACTTACACATATGAGAATATAATATTCAGAATAGGCTATATTAAGAAATAAGATGTAATGTCATAGACTTGATTAATCTGACACACTACAGTGTCCAGTGACGGACACTTCTGAATATAGCAATGAATTTTCGGGCCAAATTAAAGATGGAAAACTTGACTATCTGGGCGACCATCAGATTCTCAAGAAGAACTCTGTTGAATAGAGTTGCTGTTTTATGACGCCGCTATACATATAATCAGCATTTCAACTCTTTGTCCTATTTTCTTTGTTTTTCTTGCGAAATACTGCGTAATGTATTAGGTCTAGAAATAATTAACTACTTTCAAGCATAATTTATTTGTAACGTTATTTAGTACAAGGATCAATTTTCACCTCCGTTATTACTAAACTGATTTTCATTACATTGGTACACAGCGCCTACACTGCACGATATCAGGTGATTTTAATGTATTACTTTGGCTTCAGTATAACCCTTAATCCGATTTTCTCAAAATCACATCTTGTTCCAAAAATGTATACACGTAATAGAATGTAAATCTTATTAAACTCTGGAAATTTTTGTTATTGGACACTAAAGATGATCTGTTGAAGATGCAAAACCGTGTAAGGAGTGTACAAGTCATGTAAGGTCCTAACACAGTCCAGTAAGAGCTCTTGTAGCCGTCGTCAAATTTTATGCTTCAAGGTCACAGCAAAATCGTACAACGTCGCAATACAAACAGCGGAGAGCAGGCGAGTGATAGCAGCTCAAAACTTGCAGAGCAGCAAAGCCAGCGACGCTGTGCTGTTGTGTTATATTTGCGCGGTAAGAAGTGGCCCTGAAGCATGCAATTTAGTGACGACTGCTAAATAAATATGGCAATTAATAAACTATAAAATATTACAAAGAACTGTTTGAAACCGTTAACGTCTTATGTGATTAATTCATGCATCTAACTGCATTGTAGCTTAAAGGTTACTTGTCTTCTGGGATGTCTCCGCCGTGTGTACTGGTGGAACCTGACTAAACGTTTCACAGGTGCTTACGGTTCCATTAATGCGATGATCGTTCTGATGATGGTGCCAGTAAGCACCTCTGAAACATCGGTCAGTTTCCACCAGAACACACGGCGGTAACATCCCAGAAGACAAGTAACCTTTAAGCTTGTCCCAGCCGATGCTATGCTATGAATTATTTACAGTGGATGCACTTACTCAAGATGAGAACAATGAGGACTTGTAGAAATATTGTGCTGTCCTGCGCAGTGGATAACCTCCATGCCCTCTGAATAAACACCTGAGCCATCACCACGATTATCAATATCATCAGAATGAGTCTTACTTTACACAGCGAAGGCAGAGGAACTGTGTTTATATAATGCTGATGTGTTCTTACTTGTAAAAATACACTTCCACAATGCCACAATGACAGGGAATCGTAATTCTCAAACAAATGTTCTATTTTATGTAAAATTATCGACAGTGTATTTATACACGAGCAGAATATATATTGTACTCCATTTCCTGATTTATATGTCAGATGTATGCAAAACTCTGTATGAATTCCGGACAGAAATATATCCTTTGTCGTCCTTTTGTCTTAACGTGCATTCCAGCTGTACGTGTGTAGACCTTGTGTGCTGCTAAGCCGTTAACTATGGAATTACAAGACCGGCCAGCAGCTCAGCAGTGCAGGGGTTTTAATAGCCGTTTAACCTACGACAAAATTTAAACAAATGGATAACATGTGGACCCAACAGAGAAAAAAATAGCAGACGAGGGAGAAATTACATAATAGATAAAAGGTAAAGTTGTCCGTGTGATTAATCATACACAAATCGTGAATAAACGGTGAAGTCTCCGGACATTCTTATCGTTGATACAACGTGGAAATGGTTAGGGTCACGCTCTGGCAGGTCTGAGCAAGGAGTTGATTTGAAAGTGATAGTGGCTACAAGAGAAGCAACTGTCCTTGGCAGGAATCGAATTCCGACCGTTATAACCCGGAGGTAGACATGTACATTCTCTGACCCAATTTTCATCCGATCCATTTTAGTATTTTCGAGTAGTCTCTGCAAAAACAATGTTTGTGGCATTCCTAACCCTCATGCTTGTACATGTAAAAAAGTACAAATACATTAATGTCGAATAAAAATCTTTCGTGTTACGAGCCTGTCTAAATATTACTAACAAAATTTATTTCATATTATCAACCACTTCCATTTCGTCCTCATTGATTTGATCGTACTAATCATGTTTGGTGAAAAGTACAAACTATGGGGCTCTTCATTCTCATATTTTCCCTAGCCTTCTGTCACTTCATCCCTGTTAGGTCTGAAATTATCGTCAGGACTCTGTTCTCAAATATTCTCAATCTGTGTGTCAAGGTTAATGCAAGTTATCACGCTTTACACTCATACGAAACAACAGGCAAATTTGTAGTTTTGTTGAGTGTTTCCAAAGATTCCTACAGGTTCTTATTGTAAAAACACATCACACTTTCACTGTCATATGAGCGTGGCAACATCGCCGTAATTTTTACTACAGATAATGTAAAGAGTACAACGCTTTAACGGCTTGTCCTATGTCAAATAATTCCCAAACTTGGTGTTGTAAACGCAGGATTTGCACGTTTCCTTCCTTACATGTTTCCGTATTTTGCCAAATAACAGAATTTTGCCATGGCCCCGAACATACATTGCACATTCTGTATACGTCCAGCACAACCTATCCTACCCATTTTAATTTCACAAGGAACATTATAAAGTTTATCCCTGTTATTACATTCCTCGCAAAATATATCTCTCACGTCTAATATTTTGGTTAGTGTGGGCTTGTTATTTTCGAGTACTTGCAATTTACGTTCTTCGCTTTTGGGTACAAGGCCACATATTCTAAGCCACACAAAACTACAGGCAGACTAATTATTTTCCAGCTAACAGCAAACATTGTAGACGCAAAATACGAAGATTTCTGTCTTCTGGGTTGTTGCGCTGTGTAGTATGGTAGATGTTTACCAACGTTTCAGAGGCAATATGACCTCTGAAACTTTGGTAAACATCTACCATATTACACAGCGCAACAACCCAGAGAACAGATATCTTCATACTCACCGCTGTGAAAACCTCAAATCATACAAAAAACGAACGTTGAACACCGCTAATACCAAAGCAAACCGTTAGATGTTCCTGAGGCAGTGGCATCCAACTTCCACTGTCGCAACCTGTCTTATTAATATTAGTTAATTCTAATGTTATCCTTCCATGCCCCACTCGGTCTCCCAAGTCTAGATCTTCGCACCAGCACTGTGTACGTATCCTTTGTCAACACATCCTAGAAACATGCCCAGCACCTTGTACGCCCTTGGATTTATTATCCCGTTAATAATAGATGATTCCTATAGAAGCAAAAATTTCCTTGTTTTCAGTATCCTGAATTCTCAGTTGTTTTCTATTATCTTTCTTAGGTCAACACATGTCCATGAACATTTTGTTTCCAAATATTTTACTTCTCCCTTTGAAAGAAAGAGACGTTTTATACTCAAATCAACAGGAACTATTTTAAACATACTGTCACATCCAAAATTGTATATTAAATTTTCGTAAGAAGTTTTGAATTATGACTATAGAATATCACGCGCACATATGAAAGATTATTTAATTTTATTGCCACTAATCAAAGAACTACAATCTTTAGCTTCATAAAATTACAATTGTGAAGATCCTAAAACTTTTACGTAAGGACCTAAGCATATTGCTATGAGACTATTAAAACATTGTATTACGATAATTACGAAGATTGTTGCGTATGACGAGAGAAAGCACTATCCTGAAAGCCCCACAACAAGATGATGGAATGTAGTAACAAGAGGCAAAATTTTGTTTGTCCTGGTATTCAGTATCACTCAAAGTAAACGGAGTGATGTCGCTTTTCAAATAAAATAACAAGAATTTAAAAATTATATTTTTCTCCTAATTTTATAACGAGCATAATTCCTATTTCTTAATATTATTTCTTACGTAATTAATTTTGAAGCATTTTCAAATTATTTATTAGGGCCCTTCGTAGCAAATATTTATTTTCTGTTATGTTCCCGTATTTAGTTTTATCCATATTTAATTACTTGTTTGATACCGGTCTATCTTAATAATTATTATTATTATTTTTAAAATGTACGCAACTACATCAGTTTCAACTGCATAATAAAGAATATTCCGTGGTTGTCCCTAAGCTGTTGCTTTCCTTCAGTTGGATTGCACATTTCCCACTTTCAGTCCGGTGAGTCGCGTCGCGGCGCCCGGACAATCGAAACTCTGCGCGAACACTGTTTGTGGCTAGAGTCGAACACGTACTATCGCCCCTTGCTCAAGGCTCAGGGCCTTGTGGAGTTGAAAGGCGCCAGCCACATCTGCGCAGGATGAGAGCAACTTAGCAGGTGCAGTAAAACTGAAACTCAGAGGATGAGAAACTCCGTCAAGGATCGACCCCATACAAAATATGTAAACACCGCGAAAACAAATTAAATGTTAAGGGCATGCAGTGACTTGCGTATGTTTTGACTCTTGTAAAGAAAGAACATTAAACTGTATATTTCATGAACGACATGAAGCAGAGTCCTTCTAGAAAAGCTAATAAACACTTACACCGTCAAAATATTCCTCCCCGTTTATTGACCGATATAAGTCATTTCCCTGTTCCCAAATGGCCTTTCCTGAGCCAGTTAAATTTAGTTCATACTTTCATATTCTATTCCTTTGTTTTTAAGATCCAACATAATATTATATTTCCATCTAATCCGGGTCTCCCAAATGGTCTCTTTCATTTAGATTTCAGATCAAAATTGTGTTCGCATTTCTTACATCTTTCTTATGTACTATAAGTCATAAGCGTTAAGCTATTTTCTTCATCTCTCTTTTACTTCCACATCTTTCGGTTACAAACATTCCCTCAGCGTTTGATTGAAGGACCAACTTTTAAATGCATATAAAAACACGTGTAAAAATATATTTTATTGTATTTTAATATTTACAGTATGTTTGTTCAAACTATTTATACTTTAGGCAACCGTTAGTCAAAAATTGTCAGGGTAGACAAGTGAAAATAAGCATGCCTATTTTTCCCTCTGATTCTCTTATGACAACGGTTACGTATCAATTGTTTTATTCTTCGATCACAATGCGTAATTCCTGCTTCGTTTGTTTCTTTGCTTGGGTGCATTATTCAGCATTTATATATATTAAGGATTTTTAAAGTTGTCGCATTTAAAGTATTGAAGTGAACAAATATTTAAAAGAAAATATATTAAAATTTAACGGAATTAACAGGATGTTGTAGAGATATTACAATAGACAAATGAGTAAGACAATCCAGTTGAGAATTAACAGCTTTATATGGTCTCAAAATAGCTACTATACAGACACTGGTATACAAGCGGTTAGTTACTGGTTTCTCACAGCGAAGGCCCGGGTTCGTGTAAAGTTCAGTCCATGTGAGACATATGGCAGACAAACTGGCACAGAGACTGGTCTTTTTTCTTGCCCTTCAGTTATTCCCTGTCTGCATTATTCTCCTACTACTCCATATTCTCGCGTGTATCGTCTGAGGGGGGGGGGGGGGGGCAGACAATGGGCCTGTTGGCGGCCCAGATCCACACAGACGTAGTGCCTCATCTTCAAAAAACAATAACAACAATTTGGAAGCGAATATTGGACAATCGAACTCAGACATAAACAGAAATTCGGCCAAGTTGGCCTTAGTACTTATAAAGCACCACGCTATGAAGGCGTATGGGGGCGTGAAGATAAAGTCCCATCCTTTCTTGACATCAGAAGATGAGTTGTCAACTTCACGACGCGTCCTCATTACCCCAGGTGTAAAGAATTCCCGGTACCTTTTGAGTAGCAGGCTGGATGGGCCCCAGAGTCGATCTGGACGGTGTGGCCAAGAGACAAATATATTGCCTGGAATCAAACCCCAGTTTTCCAGCCTGTAGCCAATCACAATAAGCAACTGACCAAGCTACGTGGTTCTTAAACAGACTATCGAAGAAGAATAAATGAGATTTGTGAGTGGATTGAAGGTAGTAACTTATTAAGACAGGCGGCAAAGCGAGGATAACCAATTCTGGGTTTTAGTGGCATGTAGTTCGATAAAATTTTTAAGCGTTTCAGAGGTAACTGTTGTCTACATCATTAGGACGATGGAGGTATCAAGTATCTTTAATCCAAAAGACAGGCATCTTCATACTTGTAGCCGTGATAACCCCAAATCCTACATAGGGGAGAATCCGGTGATAGTTTTGCTTGAAATGGGCCCATAATTCACGTGCAGGTGTTAGAGCCTCGATGATGAAGACGTGCACATGTGTGCCGTCTGCATTAGGCCTAAGTAGATTTCAAGTGTGTAGAGTTTCGACATTTTACATTGTGTACTAAATCATTTTTATTCCCTACGACATAATTATTATATAATATGTTTCTTCTTACAACTTTTCAAACATATAAATCTTACTCCGTTTTGCCCCGGGTACGGGGCAAAATGGGGAAAGTTACATCCTTTTAAAGAAATTAATTTTTAAGAAACTGTAACTCTTAGATCTCAACTAATAACTCATTCTAAAACTCAAATAGACAATAAATCCACACAAGGTTACTCCATGTGTTTATCTTTATTATTGTCCCTTCCACGTGCCTCCAAAAATTAAGTTCCCCGTTCTGCTGTGGTCTCCCCTATATGAATAATTCAAGACATTAGATTTTGGCAATGTATTACAATTTCGTGATTCCTGTGAGAGAGTATTATAAATCAGTAAAATATTTAAGTTTTCACTGTGAATCTACGCGGAATTGGAAAGGCATGAATCAGTATGTGCACGGCTCGTGACAGTCCGATGACGTGGGTATAGGTTGATAGCTGAGGTTTGACAAATGAAAATAGCAGAGAAATAATTAAAACGATGGACTGTACCAACTATGAGGAAGATGGAAATGCTGGACTTGAAATAAAACAGTAAAACTGGTAAGTCAGACGCTGTTTATATCGAAATGGTAAAGGACAGATAAGATCCATCAAACTGTTCAGTTTCACTAGACAACAATAAAAGACATAATAGTAGAAACTGAACCTGTTCAACGACAAACGATATTTTTCTTATAACTTGTATACGAGGATATTTCCATACGGAGAATATTCTCTTAAACTGTCTGGTGTACTCTACGAAATCAGATGTCGCACTTTGCTTCTTCTGCAGAGTGTACGTCTCAATTACACCACGTAAATTAGTACCGGAAGTCTGTTACCGGAAGCATCCAGGCGCGATGTAAATTAAACCTGCAGATCGCTGCAATCTGAGTTTCTTATTCCTTATCGGTATAAAATGTTACGACCACTGCATGGTTGATTTAATGGGAAATATTTTGTTTGTTTAGAAAATGACGGGTTTATCCAAGCAACCAACCACAGATGGCAAAACTTCGAAAGGAAACAACTACAAAACTTATAAGGTACATACTGTGATAAATCAGAAAACAAGGTGTAACGTTGCAACCAAATTTGCCCAAAAATTAAGAGGACACTATGAAACTGACGTAACTTTTAGTAGACGTCAATATTTATTCCTAACAGTTTACTGAAGTAAGGAACTCCAAATTCTAAAGTAACCCGAAGACAATGACGGTAATTTCCAATCTTTGTTAGATTATCCCAAAAAAGGTTTTATTGAACAGTGATAAAATGGACCTAAACATGCCTCATATCGTTCAATAAAAGTCTAACGGTGGTCTAGCGGTTAGGACGCTGGCCTTGTAATCCTGGGGTCTCGGGTTCGATTCCCGGCGGTGCCCGAATTTATAACTTGTGTTGGGCAAGGCCGTGGTCTAGGCAACACGGAGTTTTCCTCCGTGGCATCCCAACAATTACTCCATTCACACACAGAAGAAGGCAATGGCAAACCACTTCTGGATCATCTGCCAAGAACGTATATGAACAGGTCCCAGTCCGAGAAAAGGATGGAAGGATCCTGTTCATATGGACCTGTCGTCAGACAGAACACTGAATAAATAAAATGAAAAAAAAAATGAAAAAATGAAAAGGCAACTTGTAACGCAATAAATATGAATAAATTTACAGTCGTGGTGAATGCTGCAGAATTTTGGTACGCTTCCAATGGAAAACCAGATATATTTTCTTTTTAAAAGTGTATTATTATAATTAGGTATCTATCGGTTTAAAAAGCCGAAACAACGACGAATTCCCACAACTTGAACTTGTATACCTATACTTGTATTCATAGGAATATCAAAAGCTACATCTCTTAAGGCATTATAACAGTCATCATTACAATGGCTTCAGGGATATGACTTTAAATAGCATTCCTCTCAGTACAAGTAGAGAGTGACAAGCCTAATGGTTTACAACTGTGTATCAAGCACAATCAACTGCTTGTCGTGTGTGTCCTCTGTGAAATCAGTAGTCTGAATTTAGTTATCCGCGAGGCCTGTTCAAATTACTCCAATCAGAAATATATGGGAATTGTTGTCAATAGATTCATGAAAATTCTTCAATCCCTGATCCTTTATAAAAGAGCAAGTGAGCGATCATTTTCAACATTATCTCACATTAAAATATTTTTAAGGAATTCTGTGTAGAAGATGGCTGAATATGTTTGTGTATGTGTAAATGTAAACACATACAGACACAAGCTTTCCAATAATAAAGAGACAATATATTAAATATCTAGAACAAAGACGCCTAGATTTTAAATTAAATTAAAGGAAATAAAATGTGGAAGGCCACAATGAGTTAGGAATTTGGCTTATTTGTGGCAGGTAAGAAATGCACTTACAATTTTGACAGAGAAATCTCTTAGAGTAATGTCCACTTGAAAGCCCAAGAAGTTGACGGGGAAACATTAATATTAATCATGAAATAGAATGATGAAATTATTTAGGATCGTCCGATGATTGACTTTGGCATTAGCAGTTTTGATTCTTCAGATCATGCTACCACAATGTTAGTTATCCACATTTTTAGTCATACTATTTCTATTACTTTAAAATATTCAAACATGACTAAGCCGATAATATAGTCCTACATTTTCCTTCGAAATGATTTTCTATAAATATGTAAATACGTGTTTTACGTACATAATTGTAATATACATTATTGTTTAGATCAATACGATATATAAATATAAACCGGTCAGCGACATCTTTCTGGAGAAGCATTTATGCCACTTATCCATCCCTTGAACTTCTGTCATATTTGAGGGACTCGGTTAATAACTTCAGGTTATTCCCCTAGTGTCGTCGGTATTTTCAGAAATATGAAGCATAATTTTGTAGGTTGCCATGGTAACAGTGTTTTATAGCCCGCATTGCCAATTACTTCTGAGAGGCCGCATTGTTGTTTTGATTAATTTATTCTAAGTAATTTGAATTTCAAAACAGAACATAACTGCACTGCTTACCTAGAACAAAATTACATAATACTTCGCTGTAGAAGATTGAGACAGTACACTAAATACCAAAATTTTAGTTACTTCGTGACGCCAGACACGGGGTTTTGTAAAGACTTATGGAAGCTGAAATAAACCATCTTTAAAAAGACAGGCGTACTTTCATAAATTATGAACTTTAGTATCAAATGTGCTATTTGTATGCGGGCCTATGATTTACGATAATGAAGATTTCTACCAATTGACTTTGTAGAGTATAGTGACATTACCATGCTTCTGATTTCAACGCACCGAGCAGGATATTCGTAGGTTAACATCGTGTGGAATGTCCACGCATAGGTCTAAAATGAACTGTCATTCATCGCAAATCGATACGAGCAGCCAGCATGTCATATGTAGTGTAGTATCTGTATTTTGATTTTAGACGAAAATGATACTACCGTAAGCCAAATATTTTGTTCAAAGAACTGACTCTAAGAAGATTTCTGTCTTCTGGGTTATTGCGCTGTGTAGTCTGGTCGATGTTAACCAACGTTTCAGAGGTCATACTGCATCCGTCATCATCGCCCTGATGACGGAGGCAGTATGACCTCTGAAACGTTGGTTAACATCGACCAGACTACACAGCGCAATAACCCAGAAGACAGAAATCTTCATACTCACCGCTGTGAGAACCTCAAGTCTTACAACTGACTCTAACATTTCAGTATACTATATTTAGGAATTCTTGAAATATTCTGACTTCAGAATTTCGTACAATCGCCATATTAATAGTCAACCCAATAGTTAGCACTTTCAGGACGTTTCATTCACAGTATATTTTGTACATAAATAAATTCCCTCCGCATGTTTTGTCCACGAATGGTTCATCCATCTTTTTGTTCACAACTAAAGAGCACTACGTCTAGATATTCTGTTGTTCACAGATATTTCGTCAAACACTCGTCATGAAAATACATACTTCCATTGCACGTACTTATTTAGCATAATACTTGCTGCCATGAGTTCTTTCGATTCTCACAGGGCTGACAATATCTGTCTCTCTTTCCGCATGTTTCTACTGGAGAACCGCTGGATGGATTTAAGCATAATTTATTATGAACTTTATACCATAAGGGCCTACCCTAAAATTGTACTTTATAGTGAAGCGAAATCAACACTACCGCCGTTTAGTATAGGGGTCATACAATGGCGTACGGAGACAGATATTTGAAATATAAACAACTTAGACACAGTAATTACTCATACAATGTTAAACTACAACACGCCAGCTGCGAGAAACAAAAAGAATTGACTGCACCAGCAATCGATCCCCTGCCCATATGCGTACGACTAGAGCTATCACACAGTAACTCGCATTATTTTACATTACCCAAGGGAAAAATTAAAAACTCATGATTTGTGCTGCTTAAGGTTAACGTTGTCTTCATAAGATAACTGGCGTTATCCTTAATAAGCAGTTGTTTCCAGTAACAGGTTAAAATTTTTCAACATACATTGCACATGTTAATCAATTATAAAACAAAATCAAGGCCGTCTGAATTAATGTCATTCTGTCAACAACCAGATTCCGATAAACAATTGAATCGGTAAAGAAGAAAGAAAACAACGTTTAAAACGTATGTTCATGTATTTTGGTGCAAAATGTGGAAACTATATACATTCGAGTGCAATTCGCTGGTTCGTTTTATTAATAAGAAGATAAGTAGGTAAGAATAAATGAATTAATCTTATGTTGAAGAGATACTCTCATGCCCTTATATGGACGACACTTTTGGTAACACTTGCGTAGTATATTTATGACACAGATTTGTTGTTATTTCAGCTAACAGCATTCAGAATTCAGAATTTGCAAACATTCCATATGAAACACTGTGCATTCCAGTAAGAATTACAGCTTTCCAGTCATGTTAATCTTGAGACAGTGCAGCGATATCTTATAATATTAATAGTGGGGTACTGGGAACGACCCGTTCTTCAAATGCCTGAGCACTGCGGGTCCCAACGTTTCGTTGGTTTTGATCTATAGACAGTCGGTAGGACTCCTTGGACGAGGGATCGGCCCGACGCAATGCCTCTACCTGTACACAGGACAGCACAACACAGAAAGACGCGGACAAACATCCGTGGCTTGAGTGGGATTCGAACCCACGGTCCCAGTGACCAAGCCTAAGACCGCGCGGCCACTGCAGACCCCACAATATTAATAAGGAAAGAATAAATAACTGTTGACCACTGTAGTACCGTCTATGATGCAGTAGAATTAACCGCATTTGTTACTATAAAAATAACAATTATTTATGCGTAAACCAGGACACCCAGAACACGTCAAAATTCGGGTTCCCAAATATGTGGACTTCTGTTGGTGAATAATATTCCTGTCTACTTGTCCTTTGTTTCCTGCGGCTGGAGTTTAATCTATAATTTTGGCTTTCGGGAA
The DNA here is from genome assembly GCF_977971745.1 of Zootermopsis nevadensis. NCBI lineage: Eukaryota > Metazoa > Arthropoda > Insecta > Blattodea > Termopsidae > Zootermopsis > Zootermopsis nevadensis. The sequence continues at coordinate 7,782,331 of NW_028259142.1, forward strand.
TAAGCCGTATAAAATAATTAGCTTTACAACGTTTCGAGAAATACTGCGGTTTCAATCTTCAGGGTGAATGTTTTTTAACAGAGATTCGAAAGTTATATAGAGCAGGCCGTGGGAGGTGAAGATAAATTAGTAGTGTTTTTATTTTCAGGAAACATAATGACGATTTAAAACAGTCCCAAAATTTGAAATTTATTAAAATATTTATTGATAGCCGCAATACATTTCGACTGGATTAATAAATACAAAATATGACTGTCAGTAAACAAATGCCCACGCAAGTCACGCCATGTTGCAACCTACTCACGCCAATCCGTCAGTAGTCTTTCAGACAGTCGAAAGGATTTCTTTCTCACAAGTGCAACAAGTGTTCATTGCCGAACACTACGCGGCATCTCGTACTTAACTTACCAGAATGAGTTTGGAATACATTTCCCGATTCTCCTGTACCAAAAAAAAAACAATACATCGTCTTGTAAACCACTGCTCCTTCCTGGCGAAACTGTTCACCAGGTTCTATCGTACATGATAAAAGTGACGACGTTGGACATTTCCAACATTTAAGACAACGTTGCTTTTTATTTTCCGATTTCAATCTAATTTATTTATTTTTGATAAATATAATACGAGGTGCGATCGAAAGGTTTCCAGACTGCGCGTATAAAAACCCGTACACTTATCTCAGGTATTAAATTCATTAATCATCCTCGAAGTAGTTCCCCTGGGAGTGAACACAACGATCCCAGCGCCGCTGCCAAGCCTCGAAGCATCCCTGGAAATCTTTCTTTGTCCGCCTGTCAAGCACCATCTGCGATTCTGCCTGAATCTCTTCTATCGTCTCAAATCTCCTTCCCTTTAGCTGAATTTTCATCTTTGGGAAGAGGAAGAAGTCACACGGAGCTTAGAAAGGAAGTTGGGGTCGATTCTTGCAAGATCTTTGAACTCCTGACAAACGAGAAGTCGATTCTGCTTCTGGTCCTCAGACAGGATGCGTCGCATGTGGAGTTCTTCCTTTAGAATCAGCTGACAGGTCCCATAGCTTATCCCAACAATGTCGCACAAGTCGTTGATGGTACGACGTCGATCTTCGTGAATGGCCTGCCGAATCTTCGTAACATTTTCGGGCGTTGTGCTCGAAGATGGTCGTCCAGAACGCTCGTCATCATCGACAGAGGTTCGGTCATTTTTAAAACGTGAATGCCACACAAAAGTTTGTGCACGACCCATTGCGGACTCCCCAAATGCTTGCTTTAGCATTTCATAGGTTTCCGTAGCCGTTTTGGCGAGTCTTTGGCAAAATTTGATGCACACGCCATTCCGAAATCGCAGGAGGGTCGGTGTAATGCACTACCAAAACGCCCGTAACTAAGAAACAAATGCTAATTCGATGATGCCGGCTGGCACACTGATTCACTATGAATGTAGGCCGCACCCCCTAGCGGCACAAGCTCGTGCTACATCCGGTTTGCCCTCTATTGACACAGTCTGAAAACTTTCCGATCGCACCTCGTATGTATGAGGAATGGGTAAAGCGTCTCTTCGATCACATTGTATTATGTCGTTGGCCAAAGTACTGTTTTACACTAGTACTAAAAATTGGAAATAATAAAAAATTGCACCTAAAAACAAAAAGGAAAGAACAGCCTCATCGGAATTGAATTTCGTTCAGGTAATAGAACACATGTATGTTCTTACATAGCCTTTTTCTCTTTTCTGCTATAAATTAACAGGCTTTATTCTCTAAACCAGGAGTCAAGTAGCTGCAGTCTAGCTGTGAAGGGTTTCAAATGCAGTTTCTCATGACAGATATAATACTAATGTAGCACAAGTAGAAACATCCATTGGTCAGAAGAAAACACTGTGGACGAATTTTGCGGGTGCAAAACAAACAGGGCCCAAAACAGAGTGTACGAAACTTGGCTGGATAAAACGAAAAGTGGACAGAATGTGAGTGGCTACATTTGGGAGCAGAATTAATTTATTCTTGTATCTAATCTGCTAGAGCGTCTATGATTTACACCCGTGGTTCAATTTTAAATTCGTTCAATGAATGGGTTGTATTTGTTGGACCGACAAGAATCAAAGTCCGTCCTTGTAAATTTTAGAGTACACCCCCACCCCTACACAAAACATCACTTAAATGCGTTGGATATTTTCATGTTGTGACGGACATATAGAAAACCACATTTATTCATTAACGCCCTGAACTTTATGCAAAAACACATAATAAGGCTGGCATACAAAAATAAAATAGACTACAAATTATGTGCTGCGTTATTTTCTTTGAATTTGCAATAGGCTTACTTTATAATTCCATTGGCCACTGTAATATACGAGCAGCCACTGCAAGTGAACGGCAGTAATTTACTGTGAGTTATTGCTTTTTATTGTGCTGCTTTGAAATTCTGGTAATGGCAGAAAATTAAATTCTGAAATATCAGTGCCCAGAACACGGACAATGATTAGTTACTGTGCATGAATCTAATCATCATGAATGCTATAGGGTTTAAAGAGGACTTCAAAATTTAACTTCCGTGACACCAGTATAATCACGTAGGAATAAAGGCGGAACATGACAATTTATGTACAGAGATATATAAAGTATGACAGCAGTTTTTATACTTATAATAAATTCTGCTGTACTGACACAAATATTTTTGCTTTAGAAGACCACCAGATGCTATAGGGTATACAGAAATAAAGAAACAAATTAATCACAATAATAACTTATAATAAAAATGCATGTTGGACAAACAAATTTAACTCTTACAATATCAACAAGAAGAAGAGCATCTAAGTGGTACCTCCTAATGCATAAGGTACAGAAATTCAGGTGCTCAAGAGCTGGGTGGTCCATCTTTTTACCTCGTTTGAGCCAGAATAGTTTTCCTGTTATACCCATGGGCCAAAAAAAACCATACTGTCACTATTTTTGCATTGTCATTATCTTTAATAATACTTATTCAGAAATTACAAATTACCATTGCATATGCTGAAATATAAATTGTATTTAAATGTGCACAAACTACTATAGAGTTGTATATTATTTTAAATTTCCTCCTGCTATAGCTTGTATGTCTCACAAGTTTTACCTTCAAAACTTACACAAATTATTTGAACTCCACTACTTTAACAGCTTGTATCTGATACAATAACAATTTGTACCAGTAGAAGATGCCCAGGACAGGGTCCGGTGGAGGGCTTTGGCTAATTCGGTAATGAACCTCCAGGTTTGGCAAGCCATCTAGTTAGTTAGTTACCAGTATAAAGTACATCTTATGATTTTAAGGTCAATAGCTTTAGTGAGAGCACTGGGCATAATGTCCTTTTACCACTGACAAAATATCAACTTAAAAAAAAAAAATGGTTTGTATTAACTAGTAACAAATTAACAAACACTTTCGCGGGCTACCAGTTGGATCACGCTGCTCTACAGCATTTGCATAACTACAATGAATTTATAAGAATGAAATTGTTGTAACACACAGGAGAAACGTCCACTGAATGTGCTCAAGCTTGCTGGCATCAGTAGAAGTTAAAGTATGTAATAAAAATATAATCAAGTTTAAAAGTAAGAGCAGCAATAAAAAATTGTCAATAAACAAAAATAAAAAGGTTATACCAAGAAAGAAACACGTCTTTAAAATTTACAAAGAAATGTAGTCCATATGTTGGTAAAACTAAATTTTGAACCAAGGAAACTGCAAGATATTTAATATTATCCATATGATTAATACAACATCCACAAACTTTATACTCAAAAGGAACCATGTTTGTTTTCCTAGTAAAATAAATAACTCTTGTTTTACTAGCAATAAACTTCGTGTGGTTGGTTATGCATGAGCCATGCATGAAGCTAATGTTCATTTGAAGAAACTGTATGGTCTGACAGATTTTTGTAATCTGCAAAAAGAAGATAATTTGTAAATTTAATAACAAGCCATGAGTAACAATATAAATATACTATAATAATAACAGCTCCTACATAACAAGTAAATAATCTGGAACCAATCTTTGAAACCAATAAATACCCCTCAATAATTAAGTTCATGAAGAAGAAAGGCATGAGGAACAAGGTCAAAGTAAATATCATCAGTTTGATGCTGAGGAGTAATAAAATCAAAATACTGCTACTAATATCTAAAATAGACACTGTTTCATCATCACCATCACTACACATTCTCCTCCTTGCCAAGTTGAGTAAAAATGCAAATAAATACAAAAACAACTAAACATATTGTCTATCAATATTAGTTGAAATACACTAACAAGTTTACTGCAGATGGCTGTCTTCTGGGCTGTTGCACCATGTAGTCTGGCACAACAACCCAGAAGACAGCCACCATCAGACTCATCGCCGTGAAAACCTCAAATCCTACAAGTTTCCTGCACTCTCACAAAACCTACATCCTGGCATCTATTCATCTCTGTGGTAGTACAAAGACTTCATCAGAACTTGGTTTCCATGCAGAAGAGGTTAAGACTTTATTTTATGTGAATCCAACAGAATGCTTTTCATTAATGTATTGCCCTGATGATGGCAGTATAGTCAAAACATATAGGGTTTATAATAAAATACTGAAACCATTAATATGGTTCAAATTATATCTGGTTGTCTGTTAAAATTACAATATATATGAAATTGCACAAAACTTAGCTGTACAACACACCTGTCAAAATTGAAATGTAAGTGTAACAATAGCATTTTGTATAAGAACATAAAGATTACACATACCACGGAAGGTGAGTCACAATCTTGTACTGCTGTTGAATTTTGAGCCTTATGTCCACCAGGTGATACATCCGGTGTCTGATGGTGTACCTTGGGTAGTCTAGTAGGATATGTCTAAAGTTAAGTTCTGCATTACAAGGGGCACACATAGTGGATTGCCAAGTAGGAGGCTGTGTGTCAGGTGAGTATGGTCAATTCTCAGGTGGGTTACCACAACCTCATGACGACAGATGAGGCAACGGGAATGTCATTGGTTAAACTTCTCGTAGTTTGTTCCCTTGTGAGTGGTCCCAGTCCTGCTGCCATTTTGCTAGGATACATTGATGGAGTGTAGTGTTAAAATCTGAGCTGATGACACCAGCCTTGAGTTGAGGCATCTCTGGCTGCAGCATCCACCACCTCTTTACCATTAATACCTACACAGCCTGGTACCCATGGTAATGTTATTTTACAACCCCCTTTACAGAGTGTGTGGGAGATAGTATGCACCTCCAAGATTTGGATGTGTCTTCATTTAAAATAAACGCACGACCTGTTGATCCATTCATCACAGACCCGTCTGTAAACCCAACTGTGGAACCTGCATAGTGTATGAAGATCTCTATAAAGAGCCTTTGGAAGGTGCCTGGAGGTGTGGATGGCTTCTTCCACTCAGATCTTCTGGATTTCCGTTTCTTGGAGACAGGCTGGGCAGTCTCACTGAGGTGGATGCATGTGTATCAGAGCAGTTGATGGACAGAGCCAGACGTGGGCAATTACAATCACCATGGTTTTAGCTTCGCACGTGGGACATGTCACATGCGCAACGGGTGTGTGTGTCAGAATTTCTGACATCTGTAACATCGTATCGGGTTTGAGAGGTATTCTTTAACTTCATACATTCTGTATAGAACAGTGACTTCAGCATGACTTTCCTTTCTTCTTTCTTGTGTACACGGTACTCTTGTGACACATATTTAACTGTGAGCAGAGCCTGAATGTTTTCATTACTGTATCCATCTACCTGGGAGTAGATGATTACACCCCTAGTTTAGTTGAGGATTTTACGTATTTTAATCAGGAAACATTCTTCAGATACCCTGCGACTTGAGTATAAAAAGGGCTCAATTCCTTCACATTCTTCTCGGCGTCAATACGTCCGATTACAAGGAAACGAGGTATACTGTACTTTTTGCCCGATGATGAGTCGTTCACCTTTCTACGTTTGTTGGAGTCCATTTCAGGGGATGATAGGCGCGAAGAAGACAATGTTTGGTCTCCCCTCCGGAACTATTGGTGTCAGCCTACCAGCAGGAAGATAGAAAAGGAAAAGCACCTAGGGGTTCTCCGATCTGTGTCAGCATGAAGGACCTCTGCAACCTCAAGGCAAGATTTTAAGCCTGTATAATAGGTACAAAGTGCCATAGCTCCCCACTCTACGCCCGCATTTTTCAAGGGACTTTTGAGTGATTGCATCGCGTTCCCTTTCAGCGGTAACCCGTTGATACCAAACTATAGTACGCGACTGTAATCTTGAGACTTGCAAGGAATGCAGGAAGTCCGAAGCGTTAAAGGCTGGCGCTATCTTTCCTCCTTCACCCCACTTCCTCACCCCGCAAGTCTCAAGATTACAGTCTTACACTGTACGCTCCCTGAGTAACGAATCCGCATGGGTGGCAATGGAGCGCCAGACTCCTTGGAGTCTACGTGAGTGTACATGAATTAATATCGCATTTCTGATACCTGAATCTTGCGGCTGGGGGCAGCGAAAAGGGTGCATTTAACCTTCGCTTGATTTCTCCGTGGAGACACACATGTTGGAGTTCGCGCCGGTGACCGTTGGACAGCACCACAGAGATAGGACAGACCCCATCAGATGAGGCAGGAGTTTATAAACTTAGATGACCTTGAATCTTCATACTGACTATTAACCTAGGAGATGTCACACGCAGTCAGTGACGGCCCGTCCATAAGAGCTGCAACACCCCCTATAATTTTCCAAAAATAGAAATTTTTTGTGTTTATATAATTTGTAACACTTTATTTCCTCTGTGTGACTATTTTAATATTGCCCCTTACGTTGTCATTATCCACTAATCGGCTGAACTGATAGCAAGTCCACGGGCGAGGAGTGCGAAGCAGAAAGAGGCTATCATCTGGCTGCAAGGATTTCAGCGCGGTGGGCGGTAGAATGAGGGGCAGTTCACTGGTACAGCGCGTATCGGAGCTGCAGTCACCGCAGCCGGCTTATAGTAAGCACACTTGCCCGGTACCACGTGTGTAGACTGGTTTCTGTATCGCAAACTGTTTCGTGGTTATTGTTAATGAGTGTTCAATAATTCTGTGTGCTGACTATTTTTTGTTCTGATAATGACAATGAGCAAAGGAAGTGTATCATAGTTACAGCAAACTACTTTTTATAAATTGTCTTTGAGTGAAAAAATGGATGTAAAAAATCATGGCCGCCCTCTTCCGGACTTACAAATAGTTAAAACATCGTCGAGCACGTATGGGTTATCTCCTGATGTAAATTTACTTTTCATTTATTTATATTGTGTGTTGAAAAATTATTCTGATTTTTCCCCCTTGCGCAGCACTACCAGTGCTCAGACTCACGAGCCGCCTCTACACGTAGCACAGGGTGGGTATGGTTTAGACGTGGTAAATGTTTAGCATGCAAGGGCGGCCATTTTTGAAATATATAATTATAGAGATGGCTAGATGAAAAGTGGAAGGGGAAGAAAACAAGGCGATGTTACGAAAAACTTGAGTGCCCCCTTTGCACCCCCGACAGGGCATGGACCGATCTATGAAGACTGGATGAAATGTATAGTTTGTACAATAAAACATATTACAAACTAAAGCTTACTTTTCATGCAGTCTAATTTCTGCTCAGAATTGTACAGTTCTTTAAAAGTAATCAACGTTTATATTTACGCCAGATACGGAATCATCAAACGTAGAATCCACTGGAATTAAGTTCCCATTTGTAGCTCACCATCTGGCATCATTCATTTTTCCTGAGTCAAGATGTGTTTCACAGGAACATTAATTATTTTCTATTATTTATTCGATGTTACTAGAATCAACACTTTGAACTGTTCTAAATTCATATCTACTATCAAAACCTAAATCCTACTAATCACTCGTCACACATGTAAGTGCTGCATACGTCAGGACACTTGAAATAAAATACATATGAATATGCTTTTAATTTGATTACTTTTCATGCCTGCCCTTACAGATATCTTTACAAGCAATCTGACTGTGACTCGCATAGTCAACTTGTTCTCATGCCTATTAGTCAACAAAAGGGATATAAATAAATTAGTAACATGGTGTGAACATCACATCCCCCCTGAGTTTCGTTTTTATCACTGTCCCAATGATTAAGTGGAGTGAAGGTTGAAACATAAAACTGGATTTCCAAACACTGGTTACATTCTTGATAAACTGTATTCATTCATACAGCACCATATTGCATACATCTCATGTAACTAAACAGAGACTAAGTGAAATTTCAAGCTTACTGGTGGTGAGTACAAAGATGGCTGCCTTCTGGGTGATTAAGCCATGTAGTCTGGCAGTAAACTACTACAAAACCACATGGTACAACAACCTGGAAAACAGTCAGCTTTATATGCAAGCAGTGTTTTTTCCATTCTCTTGAAAACAGGTATGTGAATATAGTCTTATCAAAATATACTGACAGCCTATTACTGTGTAAACTACTCTTAGATAAAGGGTTCATCAATATTTTCTATAAAAGTAACAGCTGTGTCACTAAAATGATGGCCTTCAGTCTAGACTGTGTGGTGTTTGATTCCTGACAGATGCCCAAGATTTTTCTCTTCATCACAACAGCCAAACTAGATGCTACTGTAGCAATAACTGTCTAGAAGTCAGGCTATGGAAATTCAATATGCTCAATCCCTGAAACAATGCTAAAGTATTTTAGTAATAATATTATGCCATTGTGTGGGAGTGTTTCTATAAACATTTCTTTATATTTCTCTGGTTTAAGTGGTCTGGCAGCCACCTTAGCCAGATTGTAGCATTTGTCACTGATACGTGGTCTACATAGCCATATGGTGGAGCTAACAAACTTTACCTCCATTCCCCTAAAATTGTTCCACGATGTAGTGTTAATCACAGTAACAGTAACTTTGTTTATCATACTACTACCAAGGGTTGAGATCACTGCATCACATAAAAAGATAACAGATGCATAAGATTTGGAATATTTTCCCAACTAAATGTTACTAGGATAGTAGCACAAAATAAAATAAGATCTCTAGAACAGCCAAATAAAAATATGATCTCCATCAGAAGTTTATGCAATCTGTGGTCCAGCATACCATCTGCAACATGTAGCTCAGTGAACTCACATGTATTAACAACCTCCTTGAGCAACAGATATAGCGCAGATCAGTAAATTCTTAGTTACTTTATAACTTAGTATAATCTGAGCGAGTACAAGAGCATGAAACTGTAACCCATCTAAAACTGTTCTATCCAACTCTTTCTGTAGCCTGTATTTATTAAATGGTATTCTAAAATTGCTTTGCACTCCCCCCCTCCAAAAATGGTTTGTGTGGATGCTACATGAACTGCCAATCACATCCATAACTTTCTATGTAATGGACATGCACATAGCAGAGTGAAAAGTGTGTTGTCCTTCAGTATCATCTGAACTGATCTAATAAGCAAGTGCTCATCAATCTCACCATATAAACTAATATTCATTTACCTGAAGAGGTAGGTTCCTGAAAATGAAACATAAATCATACTGTGTCAAATGATTTTCATAATTGATGCTTTTATTTAGCTATCAACAATATTTTCCCACTAGTCAGATCCCCTAAACTTTGTCCATTCTTTAAAAGAAAAATTTATGACAAAGATGTTAGTAACTTTCCAAATAGTAAAAATATGAACTTAACATCACAGTTAGCACCTGGGAAATGTAAATTAACCAAATGAACATACTACGTGAACATACTAGAAGAAATACATTTGCACCTACAAACCTCATAAATACCAAAAACCTGCCATTTCAAAATACCTGTTCACACAAAGTAATGCAATATGAGATACATATCAGAAATAATAGAGAAAACATTATATCATGCTTTCACATTGCAAGAAACTTACATAAGGGGTTAAAAAATGGACAAAGCTTTGCGCACACACAAAGTTCATGACTCGCAATCAATGTTCACATGATACAAAGGTCATGACAATAGTAACAATTTCTACATTTGTGGCATTTATGAATACCCAATCATCACCCAAAATAATTCTTAGAAGCCTGGCCTTAAGGTACTAGTATTAAGCCAATAAATGACAGTTTTACGTGAAAAATTCCAATTCTATTAACAATTTATGGCTTTTAAATGCTAATATCATTGCTGAAAATTTTATTTTAATTTTTTCTCTCCTGATTAATCTTCTTTACTTGTCACTAAAATCTTTCTGCACCTGACAGAACACTGTCCAAACCCATCAAAATCAAACAAAACACAATCATGCACTCGCACACACACTGCTCTTTTATTGTAATGTCCGCTACCAATTGATTGAGGTCCATTTCAAAGTTAATATTATAACTTCTCAGAAAGTTCACTTATATTTTTTCAAAGAAAAGATGGTGCCCTATGAGTTCAGCACTGCTGCCAACTTCCTCTCTGAGTACATACTCCTTTAAAAGTATCATTTGAAATTTCACTGCAGTCTTTAATTCTTTTCAGGGTCCAAAAATTTTTGTTTTCCATATTTGTTTCATTTTCTCACTAATAATGTTATTTCCTTTTAAATGGTCCAAACCCCAAAAAGAAAACAAGAACATTAAATAAATGTGGTTGTGGAAAAAATATGAGATAAAAAAGAAGTTTTGAAGCAAGATTATCACTACACACTTGTTAAATGTTTCTTCTTGTAGTAGTGTCATTATGCAGAACTCTTTTAACTTTCATTTAAAAAAAACAAAGGCTTCTTGAATTCCGTTTACGGATTTAAACTGTCTTGTTTACTGTCGCAATTGTTTACATACCAAACAATAATCTAGTTAAAAGAAAAGAGTGCACTATGGTTTGTTTCTCCGAAAACACAACACAACAGTTCTTCATGACACACTGACTCTATCTAGCAAGTGCCACTATTCTGTTCCACTTGACAAAAAGCAAAAATCCACCACCATCATCATCACAGCTCCTAACAACACTTGTGTTGCTATCAGTCCATACTATTCTCTCCTCAGTCGATTCCATCCCCTCAACTAGTGACTGGGCAATGGCCAATGACCAGACCAGTGGGAGCTTGCCATATAAACACAAAAGTTAATTAAACTGGGTGAATTTATTTTTCCTTTTAGCAATCCCTTTGATAATATGTAATATTGTAAGTAGTCGTTTCACATACTGCAACCAGAGGCTTCAACCATCCAGTGGATCTTTCTAAACACCATGCCTCTCCACCAATCAGATCATTTCAACCAGTAAAAGTCAATCATGTTTTTTTATACAATTCACAAATATACAACATGAGGATTAAGACAAGTTAGCATTCTGGTACACTGGCAGACTGACACTAGCACAAACCACAGACACACCATTTGTCCATAAGAAAAGCAACAGATTTAAAGACATTCAAACACAGCACTCATCAGAATGAAGGCTGTACAAGGTGAGAGCTTCCAACTGCCTATTTGAAAACCTACAGCAGCTATAACACACATCATCACATGTATACAGCTCCTGTACTACTCAAGGATCCCAAACCATTCTTGTTCATGGTAAGAGAATATCCCAATCTAATGGCAACTGTTGCCTCAATTTGACTCATAAATGCTCAAAAAATCATGTAAATTGGCCTCAGGTACTGATACCAAATGACATTAAAATTAAATGGACATCACAATGTAGGTACTTACAAATGTAAGTAAAAACATAAACTTTACCAACATTCTACTGACTGTAAATATATTTTTGTACAAAGTGTGGAGCACTGCTTGTCTGCCAAGAATGTAAACTAAAACCTGCCCTTCAAAAGGTTCAAATTTGCATGAATATCCAAATTTTTAATAAGCAGACAAGCAAACATTTTCGAATGCACACATAGCAGTACTTAGAGTATGTCCTTTAACCAGAATATCACCATAGCGGACTGACAGATCTGGGGGGATATTTCTTTTTTTATTTGAAGTCAGTGGAATAAAAATTCCTTTCATTTCTTGATGGTTGTGTACAGCCACAGGTCCTACCTATCATCAAATGTTGCAAAACTATTACAGTCTGAGTAGTACAACTGTAAACTGAAACCTAAATAAAGAGACCCAAAGGTAGAAACCACCTGTGTTGCTGTGGAAGACTAATATCAAATACTTTTTATAATAAGCATTTCTATGAATGACCAAACACTATAGACTCTTTGTACAAAACTGTCATACCACAGCATACTAATTTGTATCAAAGGGAAGATGGTTCATTTCCTATTCCCAGTTGACAGAAACCTGGCATTCACAATGCACTATATCCAAAAGGAAAGAGACTGATATACCAGTATATTATTAAAATACTGAAATTTAAGCCCTCTTAAAACAAAGTCCAAACATGTTTCATTTCCACACTGAGGTCATTACATCCACTGCATACTTCTCCAAATTCACAAGTTATGATATCGTTTTTATAAATTAAAAAGACTATGTTTCAAGACACACATTTTTATCTGATGTGATTAAATCAGGAAAGACCACAATTCATAAATGTAAATCGTGTCATTAATAGAAACCTGTGGCTATCTTATGAACATAAAAAACCACAGCAGTACCGCAAAAGATGAACTGGTACAGAAAGCTTAAAACATTTATAGGGGTGGGAATGATGGTCTATGTATGAGCTTTATATCTGAAATGTTTCCAAACATTCTTTCACTAACCATACACTCTATGATTGTTTAACAAGAGATACAAAAACACTGCACTGTCAAAGAAATATGTTTCAAAAAAGGAATGCCTGCCAGTACATAAAACAGACATTAACACGTTATCTAGTGGCAACATACCTATGACAATGACATTTTCATTTTCCAATAAGGTCCACTGCCAGAGTACACAAAATGCAAAAATTGCTATCAGAAGCTTGCTCTTTTCTCAAGAAAATAAATACATGACAGCTACTGATCAAGTTATGGGGCAAGAACTACAAATCCTAGTAAGAAACTCTGTTGCCAGAGCTTTTCTCCAGCATTCAGATTTCTGTTCTGTCGATGTTAAAAACCGCAGGCAACAACTGCAGTTACCTTGCCTGCTTTGCTTCTTGCATTTCATTTCATAATGGTGCTGTCAAAGTAAACTGAAAGCAGCAGTAAAAGAGACTGTTGCCTTCACTGAAAAACAGTATGAAGAATCACAAAAGATACAGCTTTGTCAAGAATATGACCATTACAAGAGCAAGTTACTGAAAGCCAATCTGTGAACATACAACACTGTCACAATTCTTTATAAAGTATGCAGATTTAATAAAAATATGGAACTTGGAGGGATGAAACTGGGAGATGTCTGCACCTACCACAAATTTGTTGAGCCAAACAGTTGTAACATAAAATTCTGCACATAGATATGTAAAAAGTGTAGCCATTAAATTGCCTTGAAGAGGCTAGAAAACCAGAATTACAGAAACAATCTCTTAATTTTGTGGTATTTTTCATTATTAATTACTACAACGTTCAAAATGCACATATATACATATGACAACTTTTTGGGCTATATATATATATATATATATATATATATCTGTTCCAGTTCCAGCCATTTGTTTTAACTCAGTGAAAGTAAACCATCAGGATAGGTGATGTTCTAATAAAGAGAAAGGCTCTATTGCATTTAAGCATCTACAACACCCAATGGCATAGTACCTGATAAGGACGCATTCTGCCAAGCTCACATTTGCATGTCTTGTCACACAAACATTTCACAATTCAGTATTGAAAGTGAATTGATGGAAGTTAACATGCATACAATACAACAAAATTCAACTGCCATAATTTTTGCAACTTTTATGAACACTCCTGGACCCTTTGGATTCTAATGCAACACCTATTTAAAAACTGAGGATCCTCTCTACTATCAAGAAGTGGTGGGGGATAAAGAAGGCAAACACTTCACAAATTTATATTTCGCAAAATTTCAACTGTTTCTCTTTTAAGACTGAAATTAGAAAATGCAAAGCTCAATGTTTTCAGATAGAATGACTTTCCATCTGTACAGTTGTAGATGCAAAATGCAATCTTTGAGTGCAAATTTCAGTTCATCCTCCAAAGGATTATATAAAAAAACAATTATTTCTTCCCAAACATGACTGAACAATCCATTTTTAAATAAGTGAATTCCCTAAATAAACAGATGATAAACATATTAAGGTTCTTTCATGCCATACTCAAAGGCCATTAAAGTCTGGCTTGCAATACACTAGCAAGGAGCAACGTTTTGCAAAATAAACATGATGTGCCTGCACAATACCCATAACTCAAGAAGCAAAGAAAGGATGGTGCCAAGTGAGTTAAGGCATCACATATATTAGAAAGGTGTAAGAATCAATATGGAGGATGGCTTCAAGAAAAATCACACTTCCATAAATACCTTGAGGAAACAGTAACATACTTGATGTCTGACTGCAAGGTTAAAGCAAGCAAGTTTATCCTTACACAAATGTGACAGTGGAAACAATCATTAGTTAGATGTGTAAATATGCAAATGTTCTGAATACCTTTCCTCTACACACAAAGTCCATACACATTTTTCTTCTAGAACAAAAACATTAAAAACAAAAAAAATAGAAAATTCACCCTCTAGTACAGAATTCTTTAAATCAAAACAGTTATACAATGTGGTATATAATTGAAGTAAGCTAAGGGGGACAATTTCCTTGTTAATTTCTTCCCCCTCTTCCTCTACCTCTGCCACCACCATCTCGATCCTGAAACAGAAAAGACAATAAATAAATCTAATATCAGCAACACCCTGTCCACCACTCACATTGCTATATCACTGCTTAAAACAGGAGTGGCACTGATAAGGGTTAAAAACCATATACACATACCAAAATGATCTGGTATAATATTCTTTATCTTTATCCAGTATCATTTCCAATAGTGTAGATTTATGAAGTTTACTGTCTCATTTTATAGTAGCCTACACTTCACACTGATTTAGTGACAAATGAAAAATTTAATAAAAACATCTTTCGACTGTGTGACTGACTGGAAAATATAACCAAAACATCTATTGACTGTTTGAATAAAAATTTCCTTGGATGTATGTTTTATATTTTATATTTTACTAGATGATGGATAATATCCAAGGAAATTTTTATTCAAATGACTCTTCACCATCGTCAAGAAATTTTAGATTTGATATCTATTGACTGACTGGGTGACTGAAAAATAGAAATGAAACATCTTCTGACTAACTCAAAAATGGAATCAAAACATCTTTTGATTGATTCTGTGAAAGAAATCACATCTTTTCCTTAATTGAATAACAGAAGCAAAATATCGTTTGCTTGACTGGCTGAAAAACAGACTGAAAAAGCTTTCAACTGACTGGCTGAATCAAAGCATCTTTCATTCTCTGATTTTAAGTTAACACCAATGCAATGGTTACTCGTACATTTTCTGTTCACAAGCCAAATATGCAAATACTGTCAAACACTATCCAAAAATGGATTCTTATTTAGCCTACTATACTGACAGAGTGATTCTACTGTCAGATAAATCAACATCAGTTCGTTTAATAAATGTTTCTGTGATAAATAAAATACAAACAAGAACAAGTGTTTGGATCAATTTCCAGTGCTAGGCGACGAATCTGATGAAAATATCAATGGAAGTCTAACAAACCCCATGAGTCTCTAAAAAACATTCAACAAAGTGTACAGAAGGCAACAAAGATTATTAATTTGTATCTTAAGTGCGTCATGTTTGTGTTGAATCAAATACATATATTTATTTTCATAGTCTATACACAAATTTATTTAAAATGATGTTGTTAAAATATTATAACATTTATAGTATAAAGTATATTATGTTATATTTATGGCGCTTTTTTATCGTAGTACGACATTACATTATTCAGCGCTTCTATTTTTGAACGACATGTTTCGATGTTTTATGACATCATCTTCAGGTTTATCAATTTATATTATTTTAAAAACTATTATACATTTTGATGCATTGCATTTATTGATATTTTAGTATGTTTTTTGAATTTTCCGTCTTCATAATGATCTGGTGTTTGTATTCAGACGTTCATTATCGAGTTGTATTTGTGTGACGTATCCTACGTCTGATAGCAGGAGATGATAAACTGTACAGTTACAGTTTTATGTTATGTTTTATGACATCATCTTCAGGTTTATCAATTTATATTATTTTAAAAACTATTATACAATTTGATGCATTGCATTTATTGATCTTTTAGTATGTTTTTTGAATTTTCCGTCTTCATAATGATCTGGTGTTTGTATTCAGACGTTCATTATCGAGTTGTATTTGTGTGACGTATCCTACGTCTGATAGCAGGAGATGATAAACTGTAACTGTACAGTACTGTACTGTACGTAGGATACGTCACACAAATACAACTCGATAATGAACATCTGAATACAAACACCAGATCATTATGAAGACGGAAAATTCAAAAAAACATACTAAAATATCAATAAATGCAATGCATCAAAATGTATAATAGTTTTTAAAATAATATAAATTGATAAACCTGAAGATGATGTCATAAAACATCGAAACATGTCATTCAAAAATAGAAGCGCTGAATAATGTAATGTCGTACTACGATAAAAAAGCGCCATAAATATAACATAATATACTTTATACTATAAATGTTATAATATTTTAACATCATTTTAAATAAGTTTGTGTATAGACTATGAAAATAAATATATGTAAAAGATTATTAAATTTCATTTTTCTGTACACTTCATGCATAAAATGAAGAACCTTGATAAATGAAAAGAATTCAATAATACCAGTGGTTTCAAAACAACTCAAAGATGGGGCACCCATTCTGGATAAATCTGTCTTATATCAATGAGTATATTAATAGCCACAATAGTAGAGTATGAAGAGCTGAATACCACATTTTCTGAGCATCACTTTTAAAAGTTGGAGTACATCATCAAGTTTCATGCAGGAGTATAATTAGTCCTCTTTCTTCAGTAAACTGTAAATGCTAAACATTATTATTGGCTGGTCAGGCAATTAATTATTCTTCTGGAAATTAAGAGCTATGAGACTGCTAGTTTTAGCAGGATAGAGCAACAGCTCACACCACAATCTAAACAATTGAAATATTACAAGAATTATTTTTCTGAGTGGCTCCACAATCTCCATATCTGCTGTCTTCAGACAATAATACCTTAGGAGATTTTTAAAATCACATAAAGTAATTTGCATACATTATAAGAAGTAAATAAAATACTGAAAGTTGCCTTTCAAAAATCATTCAAACAATTCTTTACCATGTTGTACCAAACATTCAGGAGGTAAATGCAAGAATCATCAAAGGTGGTGGTCATTTCCAACACAACCTACAATTGTAATTGTGACTGTTTTATACATACAAAACCATCAGGATTTGAATATAAAATAAGCAAACAAACAACTATTAACACTATAAAAAAGACACTATGGCCATATGCGTTTCAACCTCATAGATACAAATTTGATTTGATTAAATGAATTAATTTCCCTGATGCCACTGATGATGACCTCTTGAGGTTGAAACGCGTATGGCAATAGTGTCTTTTTCATAGTGTTATTAGTTGTTTGTTTGCTTATTTTATATTCTAATACACTACACGGTATGCAAAGTTTTAATATCAGCAATTGGTACTGTGAATTTTTTAATATCCTGTATGATAAATACACAATTCTGTATTGAAGTTGTCCTTTCATCAGATACGTTAAGGTTGAAAATTTATTAAATTTTACCAATTTCTTCACCCCTGATGGATTTATTTGGCACAGAAGCAACAACTTTTAAGATTCAGAATTTGAGTTTTATCTCAAGTATACCTATCCACATACAAACCCTTTAAGACAATTCAGTAAATGTAGAAACTAACATGTAACAGCATCCCTTCTAATTCTTAAAAATGTTCATGGATTGAAATGATATGATACACACACATAGAATGACTCAAAAAGATGTATACATGCTATAATAACCTAATTATTATACATAATTGTGTGTAAACAACTTTTTGGGACACCATGTATTTATACAGTCCAACATGAGATACCACAAAACTAACGTGACTGTTGGCTGAGATACTGTCTGAAAGAACTGTACTTTGTAGAAAAGCAACTTTTTATATGGGATAAGCTGTTGAACAAGGAATACGTATGCGTAAAATACTTGAGCAATACAGTTTTAAGTAGATTTCAGGTCCTTCTGGTAGTGAGTATGAAGATTACTGTCTTCAAGGATGCTGTGCTGTGTAGTCCAGTAAACAGTGACTAATGTTTCAGAGATGCTTCTTGCCTCCAACATCAGAGCAATAACCCTAGTAATGTAGGCAATAAATGCGTCTAAAATAATGGCCAACTTCTACCAGTCAACCTAGCGCAAAATTCCAGAAGATAGTAATTTTACATTCCTTACTTTAGTAGAGTGGACTATGTATGTGTAGTTACCAATGGAAAGCTGTAGAATTCGGCTACAGCTTTCCATTCTACTAAAATAGATAACCTGCTTAAGACACAGTCCACTACATGCTGAAGTCACCAAAAGAAAATGTGTATACAAGTATCTATTAGTTTTGAACACTTAAAGATAACCAATTAAGGTCAAAACACGTAGTGAACTCTTAATAAACATTGAAACTATACAAAACAATAGTTGTGTAGATGGACTGTCAATCCAACATTCAACACATAATGGATGCATCCCTTAAAACCCATAGAACTGTCTCTTGTTGACATAAACACATCTTCACCACTATCCTGGCTCCTATAATTAAACAATATGTAATGTCCACTCAGTTGTTTCTTCAGTTTTTGGAACAGATAAAAGACTTGGAGCTATATGGTGGGTGATTGAACACAATGAAACCAACGCAGCAAATCTCTCCAGGCATTCATGCACTCACATGCGGTCCTCACATTGTCATGCTGAAGGGAAACTTGATGCATGCCAGTGTAAACACTTCAAATATGTGCCTTTAAATTCTACAATGTTTTATATGTTTTCTGCAGTAAAACTCAATCACTGCACACCTTTTATTCTGTACTGAAATTGTTTCCTCACCAAAATCCACAGCAAATGCAGACCTCTAGTGGCAGAACTATGAAAATCAAAAAGCACAGAGGAAGTCTGAATGATTACAGTTAAGTTCATACCACCATGCAGTTTCTTTCTTAGAAAAAAAAAAGCATCTCTTTTCAGCAACCATTCAAAAGTCTAGGTTAAGGAACACAATCAGTTTTATATGATACAAGAAAAAAATCATTAATGTTAGTCCTGTACCTCAAATGAGAATGACCAAATGAAAGAATGGCTTAAAGCTGAAAATAAACAATTTACGATTTAATAAAATCAAGAAATTTATGGGCTGCTGGGCCATGTTAACAGAAAATTAGAGTAATAACGTAGAAAAAAATCTAAATATTGTGTAGCTATTTTACCATTTTTTTTATTTTGGACACACCTTCAAATACAATTATAAATAATAAAATGCTAAGTAAAAGAAATAGGACACCTCAAAACACACAGTGGACTATAATGGAAAATGGAAACTGAAGATCATGTTGGCTTTGTGAATTGTACTCAGCAAATTTAGAATCTGAGGAACACAATAGCTAAATAAAATGGGGTGAAGTGAATCTTGTGTGATAAAACACATCAGCAATATGCATTAAGAAATGCTGAGTGCTGTCAAAAAAGGTGCAATCATACCTTTGACAAGTGACTCCCCTGAATCACTAGACTGACTGTGGAGCTGAAGGAGGTGGGTGTTTTGTAACAAAAGTAACTTACAAACCAACTGCATGTTAAGTTCCTATGTTGTGACATTCAGAAAACTGTACATACAGGTAAATGGAGAGCACAAATTAAATAACTGTTGTGTTATTCCAACCTAATTAGAGATGCTTGCAGGACTGACACATTGTGATTATAAATAAACTAATTATAGGTTATATTTTCATTCTTGTATAGCTGGAAACATTAAAAGTTGATAAAACTTTGCATACCATATAGTATAATATAAAAATAAGTATACAAACAAACTGTTAACACTATAACACTGGCACTAGTGCCATTTATAGTGTTAACAGTTTGTTTGTATACTTATTTTTATATTAAAAGTTGTACTTTTACAGGGTGAAATTTATTATGTCAGGGAAGTATACCAGAAGACAATAGGACCAAAGGCAAACAAGTATTATAATGAGGAATATTAGCAATGAGCTCCAAGGGAAGTTAAGTGTGGGAATATGTCAATTCAATAAGTGATCAAGCAACTTGGTGCACTGCATAGCCTACTATACTGAGTTTATTGATTAAAAGGGGCAATTTGACCAAACATAGGAGGCAGGCAGCACTTTTTGAATAAGAACAGAACATGACTGTAGGACTTCTAAAATGTGCAGAACAGGGATTTCTACAGCAGAGTTGTGATGTAAGGAATGTAGCATAAAGTTGTGGTCGGAACATTAAAATTTTTGAGACAGTATACTAAAATCAGATTGATTTTACAGACAGGCTTAAGGAACTGTTCTCCCCTTCTTATGGCATTCCAATTCTTGATATGACTCCACTCAATGAAAACATACAAAACAACACTGTGCTTTAAATTGAAATGCAATGCACAGGTAAATAATGTTAACTTCAAAATTTAATGCAAGACTTGTCACAAATTTAAATGTACTTAAATGCTGAGAGAAAATAAATTGCATGTTAAGCACATACTTCCCAAACTTGCATGGCATCATACATTCTTTCTATAGTCCAGTGTGGGTCTTGGCAGCCTCTTTTGGAGGTTATTTAATCTATTTAGATATTTCGTAGGACTCCTTGAATGAGTGATTAGCCCATTACAAGGCCTCTACCTATACACAGGAGAGCACAACAAAGAAAAATGCAGACAAATATCCATGCCTCAGGTGGGATACTAATCCATGGTCCCAGTGTCCAAATGGACAAGGCCCACACCTCAGTCCACACAGCCACTGTCACCAGCCTATATGTGTTTTACAAATGGGTACTGACAGAGGACACACAACTCTCAAAAGTAATCCTGGCAGTAACACCCATTACTGCAGAAAATTTCAGTCAAGCATTTGTAAAGAAATTAAAGCTCTCTTTAGAACTTTATAATGGAATAGTTCAAGAATTTCTATGGAAACCAATTGTCACTACAAAAATTATACTACTTATGACAACAAATTATCAGGTGAACTATGCAGCCTACACAGTATTAACATATTTTGCAAACAAATAACAGAATAATTAACTTATAACGACTGCATACTCATGGCTGTTACTTGTAGTGAAATTCCATTCCAATTCTTTTTACAGAACTTCTCTGTGACTTTCATGAAAAAGTCATTACTGACTCTCATCTTTATGAACATATCTTTTTCTACAGACACCATTAACAATGTAAACAAACAACTCTGTCCCTGATAAAAACTGAACTTTTCTTCTGTCAAATTTATAAGGTCTCAAGCTTTCACTGATGGTTGCAGTGACCCAATTACGTAGCATATCCAAAATTAAGATCTTGTATATGAATTCTGTATTATGTAACTGTACCAAATAACTTGAGTAGTTCCATCTTGTCAGTGTAATGAATGGTTTTCACCACTAAGTTATCCAACAAATAAATTACTTTAGATGATATTTGAGTGTAATGTGGTGATTAAATTCAATAACAATCACTGACTTAAACCTTTCACCAAACATGACTTGTGCCGTACTGTACTACAAAAATGTTACATACTTTAACAAGGTTTTAGCCTCATGTTTTATGTGCATATATTACTCTAGAAACATAATATAGTTGCGTAAATAACCAGTACCTAATGATAGAATATAAACCCAAACATGCCACTAGTCAAATAATAAACACAAACATGCATAATACTAATTTGTTGGGTAAAGACAGCTAATATTAATATCGTCAAATATACCACTCTCTTCAAGAAATTACTAAAGCATGTCTCAAAACTGCTTATGTCAGCAAATAATATTCTGAACGCACTTATGCAAATCTGACATGGCTGAATTTAACATATGTGCATAACAGTGGGTGAATATCACTTCATGAATCATTTCTCTGCATTTGGCCTGAACAACATTAACATGAATAAAATCTTCTCAGGCAATCAGCTGCGTCAACTGGTTACTGTAGTAAACCAATGTTTCAGGAACCAACTATGTCCCCATTATCAGGGTTCTGATGTGACTGGATACCTCGAAAGTTGCCTGTGTATATACCTGCCCGGGACCAGTACTCATGTCCAGACCCAGGCCCAAGGAGCAGAGCCAAACAAACTGAGTACTTGACTCCACCCCCTAGCTCCTTGGGCCTGGGTCCGGACATGAGTACTGGTCACGGGCAGATATATATACACAGGCAACTTTTGAGGTATCCAGTCACATCAGAACCCTGATGATGGGGACAGAGTTGGTTCACAAAACGTTGGTTTACCAGTTGACATGGCTGACTGATTTTATTGATTGTACTCATCGCGAAAGTCTCAAATCCTTTACCATTAACATGGCTTGCTATGATAGAAACTCCATCACAGGTTTGATAGACCATTTTTTTCTTTACAACTACTCAAAATGCCAAACAGCAATTTTAGACAATGCTTGAACACACCTAACACAGCCAACACCATTAACGCCTACAAATATTTCATAATAGCATTACTGCAAACATGTCTGAGCATTGCAGAAAAAGTGTGAGCTATGTCTTACATCTGAGGTCTCATGAATCAAAACTGCAATGAATGTTGTTGCTTGAATACAGGCTTTCATTTCTGTGAGCAGAATGCTGTTTATGCTTCCAATAACTCCATATGTATCACATAAGACAGTCCAGTTAACAGTTTTGCTGTTGCAGGATAACTTCATTGAACTCAACTAATACATCACCTCAATGTTGTTAGTCACTGCCTTCAGTGAGTCTATAGAATGTCAACTTCTGCTGGCCAAAGATCATTCAACTGGTGTTAATCTTTCAAAACTTGTCAGTTTTCCTCTATGGCTTAGTTCTGTTCAGAAACACTTTTATGTTTAACCAAAGGCAAATCAATCCATTTCTCATAAGAAGTTCCTAATACTATGTATTTATGTATAAGGGACTTTCACCTTTCATGTCTTGTAATGTACAGATCCAAATACAAATTTTTTCTGCTATTCGAAGCAGAATTTCTTTTATGAAGAATGAACAGGGCCAACAGAACACCTTACATATAATTTTGGAAATGCTTAACCAAATCATTCTACTGTAAATATCAGAATTAAATGTATGCCCAAAGTGTTTTATTTCCACATCTGTCTTTAAGTTAGGTAAAGCAGGTGTTGGCCAAAGTTTCAAACAGATTCATCATGTTTAAAATGGCTTGTTGAAGAACATACAAAGTCAACTTTTACTCACTCATGCTTAGTTATGATTATTTAGGAAAGGCAAAATGACTGAGAAACAATTCTACTCAAACCATTTTTGGCATAAACTTTCTGTTAAATATGGAATTCTCATTTCAGTTCAACTGTGCTCTGGCACAACTGTTGGGTGAGGCATAAGATGACTGACTATATCTTTTCATAAGTACATGGCAAAAAGACTCGCCCAATGACCAGGCTACATTCATAACACTCTGTTGACTATAGGATAACCATCAGCACAGTAGACCTGGCCATGCAAACACGACACTGCGTGCATTCCCTCTTTTCATAGCAACCAACAAACCTGATGATGTGGCACATCACGACCAACATGTAAACATCAGAGAATACAGCAGTGCCTCTAGCTGTGACTTTCAAACTACTAGTGCTATTGGTGAGTTCAGTATCCCATTGTGTAAAATGTTCAAAATGACCAGAAATTATGTAGAAACAATATCAGTGCAGCCAAAACAATAAACCTCATCATTCCAACAAAAATCCAGTGTACACACTACATGCAATGCACTCATGGAATATACACTACTGGTTTCTCTTTATAACACATTCTAACAAAGAGTTATGAAATACTGTGTTAATATTTTCCCCACAGATTCAACATACATTTATATACAACAAACTTTACATTTTAACATACATTCCATGTACATTAAAAATCTAAATGAACTCTAAAAATTTATTGTTTTTTCTCATTTCCTTAATTACATAACTCAACAGCCATTACATCTATAGTTTAAAAAAAGAATGAAAAGATACATTCAAAATTAAAATTATATTCTTCATATCATAAGATACATAACTCACTCAAATAATATAAGTATAGGAGTTCTCTACACACTTTCCTACTATCCCAACCTTCAAATGGTTATGTGTTCTGTGGTTTTTGCAGCTGCAGTTCAGTGTATAATTTTGGCAAACACTGCAGTTGTCACCTACAGGGTGAACACCTTTTGTATTTGGGTTTAACAAATGGAGCTTAACTTTGGGTTTTGGGTTAAAATGTAAAGTTTGTTATATATAAATGTATGTTGAATCTGATGACGGAAGCAGTATGGCCTCTGAAATGTTGGTAAACATCTACCATACTACACAGAGCAACAACCGAGAAGACAGAAATCTTCATACTCACCACTGTGAAAACCTCAAATCATACATAAATAAAAAAAAATGTAGGAACCACGTGGTTAGGAAAATATGTGCTGAAAAAAGTTTTTGCAACATGATTAGCGCTCATGTGGTTATGAAACATAATGAAAAATTGACGGGACCATGCAGTTAGAAAAAGAGGCGATGAAAAGTTCTTGAAACCATTAGCATGTGGATAGGAAAAGAAAGGATGAAAAATGTTCAGCAAAGTGCTTTGATAAATAGGTGCTGAAAAACTTCCAGAGTCACAGCATTAAAAAAAATTATGAAAATGTTTCAGCAATCACAGGATTGGGACAGGACCTGATAAAAAAGAAGCTGCATAGCAAGATAAAAAGGTGATGGCAGGAAGAAGGAAAAGAAAACAGCAGTTGGATAGAACAAATTACCATATCTATACACAGCTTTACAATCTCGTGCTTTTGCTGTTACAGTCTCTGGAGTTTCAGACAGTGAATTAAGTTGTGCCATGTCTATTCTCTCTGGAGGTGTTGACTTCAACTAAAGTCACAACTGACATCTAGACCTACCATATCAGCAATATCAGGGAAGCCAGTGGAAGAACAAAACACCCCTGTGAAACTTCAACCATAAAGATGGCTGCAGATTAACTACAGCCTAGTTTCATCTCTTTTTCTCCAAGCCTGTCACTCAACTTCATACAAACCTAGTTTCACCTTCCCCTTTCACTTATTTTATCCTACTTCTCTTCTTCCTGCCAATGCTTTTTCATTCTACTCAACTTCATTTCCATCACCTCCTTTCTTACCTACATGCCTTATTTCTCCTAACTACAAACTGTTTCCATCACCCAGTTTTGCTTACCACACTGTCACTAAAATTTTCACCACCTCTTGTCCTGATCATATAGTTACCAAAACAATTTTAATTCCTCTTTTCCTAACCACAGACATAACAATGCAGTTACTAACACTTCTTTCATCACCTCTATTCATAATGATGTAACTCGCCCCCCCAATTTTTATCACATCTTTCCCCTAAAACACGTGACTGTCACAGCACCCCACTCCTCTGATTCCATAACCGTGTACTTCACTTCCCACTCATTGCCCACTGCCACATCTATGTATGGCCCCCCAAAACTTTTAACATGAAAATGGTTACTGCAATGTTTGCTAAAATGTTTTAAAGCCTTCAACATTCAATGAAGCTTATCCTCAGGGCTGAAATTATACATCAAATGTTGCTATGTCACATTCAAACAGCAGCCAGAAAAACACATTAAACCAGTAATACATCCATAACAAAATTAATTTGTGAAATAATAAACTCAACACAAAACTGCTCATGAACCAAAACGCATCTAACCTAAGAGCTTAGTCAAACACATTCATACACATTTACATAAAATAACCTATAAACTGTAAATAGCATTAAGTTAACATTTAAAGAAAAATCAGTCTGTTTCTTCAAATCATTGTTTCTAATTAATTAATTTCTACCAAATTCCCAAAAACTAATACAGACAAGTTGCCTTTGAGCAACTATCCCAGAATGGGTCAATGGCCCATTCCTTGTTGTGGAAATGAATGAATCACAAAATACTCATATACTTCAACTCACCTATTTATACAATATGCCCATAAACACCTGCTAGTCTTGGATCTTCACCTCAGTACACACAACATGACAGAAACTGTATCAACTGAAAACCATAGGTGAGGTCATGTCCAGTTCAATCATGGTCTTCAATTGGGGAAATTCATGCACTGAAAGACACACTGATTTACCCAAGTCAGTTCAATCTTTCAAACAACCTTCCCTTCTTCATTCCATTGCCAATTTTCATTATTGCATGACACCCAGGCTGAAATCTGCCATGTTCTTAAGAATGTACCAAAAATGCATGCCTTTCTCTAAAAATGGGCATATACATCCCTTACCAAATATACCCACACTTTTCCCACCACAAAACTTCAATTTTTCTCACATGTTACTCTCCCATAATTAGCCAAACACGTATAACTATATATCATTACAATACTATTTCCAAATTCTAACTAATAAAAACAATGAATGACTAGGAAGAAACATTAACTCCCAAGTTACTTTCTCTAAAGATGCGACCACTGAAGATAAAGAAATGTGATACAAATGTAGATCAGCCACTGGGCAGGGAATACACAACACATCAGGATACATATCACACAGAACACCATTTCTAAATTTCTGTATATATTATTTCATGATTCAGAAGATACTAAAACTTTATAATCACTTGAGTAACTTATTATAATCATACCGTCTGAGGTTAAGTTCAAAATTCTTAAAAATCAACAACAAAACGTTCCCAGAATAATCAGATTAAACAATGGGAAGGTGATTTCATGGATCAATGCCAGTTCATATGGAACATGCAAATAATAAATCTGTCAAAAATAAATATGGCCAGTAGCATTACTAAGGAGGCAGAAATACATAGAATGAATAATAAAATTAGAAATATTAAATTCCTACCAGGTTACAGTTTTCACTGTGGCATTTTGAATCAACCTAATTGTTCCAAATAACTTCAAAGACATTCATTAAAACCTTATTTACATTTACACCTACACACAAAAAGAATGAAGCGCACTGCAATCTAATTCACGTAGTTTCCACTATTACTATCATTGAGAAAAATGAACTAAGCTTTACGCATACATTCAAATGATTCTGCCCAATTGTTTCATTTAATCTCAAACTGACTACTGAAAGGACAGTAGAGTTTCAAATAAAAGACCTTTCTTTACTTCAAATTGATGTATTACAAATTATACAACATGTGTATGCTGAGAAATCTCTTTAACATTTTGACTAAAAATATTAACAAAACCAAGTTCTTATTATGCAAGATATAAGGACCACACACCAATGTTCCCCTGGGTTGCGACACCATGCAGATTCATAGATACCACATTTTCATAAAACATAATGTCTCTTTCTTCAGGGCTGAACTAAACAAACAACTTTCAATTGAAACATTACAAATAATATAGTGATAATTTAATATTTAGGTAACAAAAGCAAAGTACAATTCTTATTCCTCAAGGCATCTTCACAAAGTGTCATATGATCAAATCCTGATAAAGTCACAATTTTTTGCTTGCAATTTTGTCATAGATATTATATTATTATTATTCCATCCATTTACCACTTTATAGGGTATCTACTTCTATGTACCTGAGACAAACCTTGCCCCAGAGGTACATAGTGCAGCAGCTACTTCTAAAATACATATTGTTTTTAATGTGTTACATTATTATTATTGTTGTTGTTGATGATGATGTTATCTTTAACAGACATAAAGTCTGCTGAAGACTGTATATCTCTTCAAGCTGATATGCATTCAGTACACCAGTGGTGGAGGGAACAGGAGACTTCAAAATTGGAGGAAGAGTGATAACAACTGTAAAATATGCAGACTTAGTAGTATTGGCGAAGGAAGAGGAGGAATTACATAACATGATGGACAAGTTAGTGGAAACAGACAGAGAGTATGGAATGGAAATCAACATTGAAAAATCAAAGGTAATGAGGATAGCACCGAGAGCAGAACCATTGAACGTTGTAGTTGGAAACCAACAGCTGGAGAATGTGGAGCACTTCAAGTACTTGGGAAGCATAATCACGACAGATGCTCTATGCACCAAGGAAGTAAAAGCAAGGATAGCCATGGCCAAGGCAGCTTTCGTCAAGAAGAGGATACTTCTCACTAGCAAGTTGGGCTTGGAGATGAAGAAGAAACTAGTGAAGTGTTACGCATGGAGTGTCGTGCTGTATGGAGCAGAGACTTGGACACTCAGGAAGAAGGAACAGAAATACCTGGAGAGTTTTGAAATGTGGTGTTGGAGAAGAATAGAGATCAGGTGGACGGATTGAGTGACCAACAAAGAAGTATTGAGGAGAGTCAACGAGCAAAGAAACATTCTGCAGGCGATTACACGAAGGAAAGCTAACTGGCTGGGACATATTATGAGAAGGAATGGATTACTGAGTGATATCATCGAAGGCCAGGTTGAAGGAAAGCGAGGACTGGGAAGAAGACTGATACAGCTAACTGACGATCTCAAGCAAGGAAAGAAGATGAAGTTTCAGGAGTTAAAACGAGAAGGTGCGAATAGGGAAAACTGGTGAACTCTTTTTGGGCAGAACAATGGACCTGTCGTCAGACAGAACACTAAATAATAATAACACCAGTGGTGTGATGATAACCTGATGGAATTTAATGCTCAGAAGACAAAACTTATATCTTTCATAAGTATGACCAACAGTATCCATATTAACTATTATGTCAGAGATGTTTCAATTTTGCGTATTGACTGCATAAAAGATCTTGGCGCCATGTTAGATAGTAAATTGCATCGACCAGACTACACAGCGCAACAACCCAGAAGACAGAAATCTTCAAATTGCTTTTTCATTCTCATGTTGACTATGCATATTCTCAAGGACTCAGAGCACTAGGTTGATTCATTTTATTATTTATAACTTCTCTTCTTTAGACAGTCTTCTTATTTTATATAATACTTTAGTTAGGTCTAGGTTTGAATATGCTTCGGTGGTATGGAATTATCTTACTCTGACTGATTCTAACAAATTAGAAAGTATTGAAAGAAAATTTGCCAATCTGTGTCATTATCACTTCTTTCAGTTTGATATTCCACATAAGTATGAGGTGATTTTAAATTGCTTAAATTTTAGAT
The DNA here is from genome assembly GCF_977971745.1 of Zootermopsis nevadensis. Lineage (NCBI taxonomy): Eukaryota > Metazoa > Arthropoda > Insecta > Blattodea > Termopsidae > Zootermopsis > Zootermopsis nevadensis. The sequence goes on from NW_028259142.1 coordinate 7,811,600, forward strand.
GACGACATCCTGATGCCTTATTTCTCATTAATGCTTTTAAGAGTAAAATAAATTGCCATTCAATAATGGACACTGTTGGTATTTGTGTGCCCTCAAGGCGAATAATAAATGTTTCTACTTTTAGTGTGAGCAGAGAGATGAGACATAGTTATTCAGCTAGGCGTGTAGTGCTGCAAATGACATATGCAGATCTTTGGTTATGTTCAGCAAAGTCAGTGCCTCCTTCGAGGACACTTTCTCTGTACAGGAAAGAATCTAGATTGACTGTTATAATTTAACTATGTTTTATGCTATTTCCCATTAGTGTGTTATTATTAGTGTAGTACAATTTTGCCAGCATCTGCCTGTACAAGGCTATTTGTGCTGCCAGCAAACACCCTAATAAAGGAATTTAATAATGGAATTGGATTGAATAACATGATAATTAATGTTTCTTCATGTTTATTGATGTAAGTTTGTGTTCTTGTTTTTGTATTAATTTTATTTTTTGGTGCTGACTCTGTAGAGTTAGCATGTTAAAATAAAGAATTGAATTTATTATTATTGTTATTATTATTACTGTTGTTGTTGTTATTGTCGGTTGTGGGGTGTGAAAACTTGTTATGTAAGTACAGATTCTGTCTACATTATTTTTTTTTACAAAATCAAAAGTCTTGCACTGTCACCATGTGTTTCACTTACAAACAAAACCAACACAGTTGTATGTTTAGGATTTATCTTCATACCAAATCTGTGTCCAGCACTTCTCACGTTGAAAAATGGGGTCAGATGCATGGAAATGATCAGCCCAATATGCTGAGAAATGTACAACAGTTTGGTAAATCAAACAATTCTGGCATACTTTCCCCTCATCTTTTTAAATTCCTAAGGTACTGATTTGCAGTAAAGTTGAAGTTTTAAAGTAACTTTTTATTTAGGAAAACCCGTAACTTTAAAATCTTAAAGGCTCTGTATCAGTTAAGAATTTTAAAATAATATAATCCAAATGTACAATGTTTCAGAATGGTGATGGAGTATTATAAGATGCATCATTCTGTCACCAAAACAGAACGTATTCATCAATTTCAAACAACTTTAAAATTAAAATGTTTTGATAATGAATAAACATCAGTCATACTTCAACACCACTCCCTACAAAATTACCAAATTTCATAAGTGTCTTACCTTCTGCTGAGGAGGCATCCCAGCCCCATGGTGACCGCCACCTCTTTCACCACCACCAGAACCTGGACCACCACTGGATTGCTGTCCTTGTTGTGGGGGAGCTCCACCCCGACCTCCTCCAGGACCACCTACATCTGGCACCACCTTGCGGCTATCCTCCTCCTCCTGTCGCTTCTCATAGTGTACAAAGTCATCAAATATTGAAGTAGAATGGCGATAACCATGTAGAATACGCAATACTTGCTTTCCCTTTTCAAACGGCACTTCCTGTGTATCCCTTGAATTGGTCACAGGCTTGTTCTCATTATTTTCAAGCCTGATGTGGCGCAGCTGAACATTTGGGACATCTTTGACATAAATCCAACGCACGCAAAACTGTCCCTTCCACTTGTCCTGAGACCAGACAGAGCTTGAGGCATGGTAGTCCACAGGTGAAACCATCTGTGCCATTCCGCAGAAATGTCCTGACCCATTCACAGAGAAGAAGAGGTAGACAGGGCCCCCACCACCTTTTGTCTCACGTTCTCGGAACGCCTGATCCAGCCTTTTGTTGCCATGCTCAGTTGAGCACCAAATCTCATACTTGATGGAGCGATGGATGTCATCCTCTGAGTAAGACTTTATCACAAAGAAGCGTGCCCCTTTGGCTGACAAATCAAAGTCTGGTGGATTGTAATTGTTTTTGACACGCAGTTCATCAAGCACAGGATGAGATGGCAGCGGAGTGGGAACCATCACACTGCCAGGATGGGGGCCAGGGGGCTGCTGTTGAAGATGGTGTGGGGGAGGTACTCCAGTTCCACTCCCTTGAGGGTGATGAGGATGGTGAGGATGATGGGGTCCTGCAAGAATGGTCACCTGACCAGGGTGATGACCTGGATGGTGATGTGGTGGGGCACCAGCAGGAGGGTATCCACCTGCTCCACCCCCTGGAGGGCCCCCTGCCCCTCTTGGTCCACCTCCTCTCACTGGTCCACCCCAAACCGGCCTTGCTGTGGGAGGAGGACCAACAGGCTGTTTTGGTCCGCTGATTGAGTTGGCACCTCCGTTTTTTCCCTCCCAGGTTCCTATGTCCATATTGTGTTTGCCAGGCACCATGGGTGGAGGAGGCATGCCTGGACCCTTCTTCTTCATGCCACTTGAAGTCACTGGGGGCTGTGGTTTTGCAGGCTGACTTGCAATGGATGCCCATGTCATCTTCTTGGGAGGTTGAGGTGCTGGTGCAACATTTGTCTGCACAGCCACCATTCCCCCACCCACACCAACTCCTGTGTCCATGCCACTTGTCTTGCTGCCCCCTGCCACATCCTGCTGCTGTTTGGATAGGTCCTTGCCATCCACTACTTTTATAACCCCCTGAGTCACTCCCCCACTCCCACCAGCCACATCTGACAGTCCCAATCCCTGCATACCCTGCTCCACTGCTTTAAGCCCATCCACTCCACCACCTGCTGAGCTGCCCACTCCTGCTGCTGCAGCAGCACCATACATACCGTCCCCACCTCGATAGTAGTCATCATAGTGGGGTTTCCTCGACATGGCTGCAGAGTTACCCCATGTTGAATAATCACCATTGCCATGGAAATAGTTGAAACCTGCTGCAGCAGCTGCTGCAGCTGCTGCTGGCTGTCCAAATGCTGTTCCGAAACCACCACCCCCACCCCCAAACATCCCATCCATGCCATACGAGTCGTGTCCTATTTGGCCCCCATATCCACCTAGGAACGTCATGGGATCGCCTCCATTTGACCATGTCCCATCGCCTACACCAAATGCCTGATACGGGAATGATGTTCCATAGTAGTTTGACATGTAGGGATCTGAAGCCATCGATGTAGAGATTGGGGTGTTGTAACCCTGTCAAAGCAATGGAACTATCTAAAGCAACAACAAATTTAAAATGTTTTACAAACTATTATTTAGACAGCAAAGGAAATACCATGGAGACCTTGTATACAACTCTGACCTACAATTAAAATACACCAGAACATTTTCATCAAATATCTGTCAAACTGTTTTCTTAAAGGGCAAACTTGTGTAACATGAGAGATCCAAGGGGTCCTAATAGCAGAGGAGAAGAAGAAGAAAAAAAAGGGGGGGAAAGGAAAAAAAGAGGAACACATCTTTAAGTGGAAATAGTGGTTTACTGTACACAATGAACTGCCCTTAAGTATAGAACTCAATGTATGCAACAATCAATACCCTTTCACATAAAATGAGGGAAAACCAACCAGAATAAATATATATTATGTATATATACCTTGATAAATGTTGATACATCTTTACAACATGGTAACCAGTTGGAATGATTTGTGTTATGGGTAGTAAGCAACCTTAATAAAAATACAGATTATGCAACTGCAAGTCAATGTACAACAACAGAATGAAGGAATCTGATAAATACGAGTCGCCAATAAAGCAATGTTACAGTAGAGGTTGTTGATATTGGAGTTTGACAGTATCCTTGAATTAAATAAAAATTTAATATGTAAGAAAAGGGCACGAAAAATCTGCCAGGTTGCCATGGCATTAGAAATTCTGTCACAGTGACCAGTATTTTTAAGTATTATGTTTTATTAAGGTCTGTTTTTTCTCTTCTGCAAATTCCAGCTCAAAAATGATTATGTCACAGAGCTACTCATCTCAGGCAGCAAACAATGTGAACATTGCAATTTTTGTTCAGTGAGGACTTGCAGCCATACCTATTACAGTAAATGGTTGGCAGACATTTCATTTGCAATGCCAGTAGGTGACAAGTTCTGCTTAGAAGGTGCAGACCAATCTACATCTGTGTTAAAGCAGTACATTCACAGAGAGCAGACTAGATAATCAATGCCATAGTGGCTGCAATACTTTTTGGCAGGTGAAATGTTCAAGCAGGTTAGGTGCAAGTCACTTGTGCAACAGTATAATAATAATGCTTCATCTATCACCAGGCAGAACAGTGAATGAAAAGAAAACTGGACCTGATGTATAGAATGTCCATAAAAAATCTTTACAACTTCAACGCTAAATAAAAAATAATGAGACAAGATAGCTGGATGATATTTTTGCATGTTAAACAACGTCTCTCAAAGTTTTTAAGGGATTTTTGTTTAGTGTTAATAACATAACTTTTGTTAACTGAAGGTGTGCATATCGACTGACATTTAACATTACAGGAAATGGCTACTCCACAGGAGAAGGCACAATGTGTATCCTGGTTTATCGAGACAAGATCAGATACGCAGGTGCAGCGCAAGTTCCGGACCAAATATGAAAGGGAACCGCCGTCAAGACCCACAATTCGTGAGTGGCACAGGAAATTTATGGAGGCTGGCAGTGTTCTGCAGCAAAAAGGCAGTGGCCGACCAAGCACAAGCGTAGCAGACATTGAACGTGTGCATGGTGCATTTGTCCGTAGCCCTGGAAAGTCCATTCGCACCTCCGCCAGACAATTGGAGTTGCCACGTTTGACCGTCCACAAAGCTCCGCACAAGAATCTGAGACTGTACGCATACAAAGTGCAGGTGGTGCAAGCTCTTGAGCCAGATAACGAGCCATGTCGCACAGCTGCTGTCAACATGCTGGCTCGAATTGATGTCGAGGAAGGCTTCCTTGAGTGTGTTCTCTTTAGTGACAAGGCAATGTTCCATGTGTCGGGGTTACTTAACAGGCACACCATAAGGATATGAGAATCCGAAAACCCCCATGCGGCCAGAGAACTTGTGCGCGATAGCCCGAAAGTTAACGTGTGGTGCGGACTCGTGTGACCGAATAATTGGGCCATTCTTCTTCGCCGAAAAAACAATCACAGCCAATGTGTATCCAGACATGATGACGGAATTTGCTGTCCCACAATTGGAGGACATTCAACAACATGTCATCTTCAGCAGGATGGAGCAACACCCCACTGGGGATTGGCGGTTCGTGGTTACCTTAACGAACAGTTTCCTGATAGGTGGATTGGGAGAGATGGTCCCATACCGTGGCCACCTCGTTCGCCTGACAAAGCGAACGTGGAGGGAAATCGAGTATCGGCTTGATGTGCTAGTGTAACTAAGGGTGCACATATAGAGGTGTATTGACTTACATGCATAAAACTTTGAGAGACGCTGTTTAATAAGCAACAAACCCCATCCAGTTATCTTGACTCATTCATTTTTTATCAAGTCTTGAAGTTGTAAAGGTTTTTTATGGACACCTGTATAATTCCATAGTAGGTTGTGAGACTTTTCAAACAATTTTTAAAACAAAAATTCAGTGTTTGATCAACATATCTGAAGACAATAACACACTGGGAAAGAAACCACAGCAGCCTCTTACATGAAGAACAATGACTCATAAATCTTAAGTCATGCTTACCATTAAGGACTGCCCTCTTGTTTCATATTCTTCCACTGAAATCAATATTCCTTCACTATATTTCTCCAGCTGGTGCTACTTCATTTGAAATTAATCCCATCCCTCAATTTTAGTAGCAGCGTAGAGACAGTTTGTGATGCCTTTTCTTACAATTAACAATCATTAACTGAGCCAAATGACACAATTATCTAAATCAACTATTTTTCACACATTTTGGCCCTTTGTGTATCTTGTTGGGCTTGGTGAATAAAGTTCCTGTTTCCTATGTTCTCCTAAAATTCTTCTAATTCCCCTTCGGCAAACTTTTGTCACTTCCTCTAACCTCTTTGGCACTTTCAATGGGGTTTTTAGGCTATGTTCAGGCACTTGTCCCTTTACTTCCTGAGTTTCTTCTTCATGAAACTGTATGAATTCAGAACATTTCCCTGCATCTGCCCTCTTTCCATTGAGGAATTTGATTCTGAATATGTTGGTGACAAAACTGACATGACATAAAACTCACTCCACTCATGTTCGCTAGTCTATTTGTTATTTGCTGATGACAGTACTGTTCATTACAGGTTCTGCAGAAGAACTTCTCGGATCAAAGGGCAAAACATATATAACCTGCCCCAGCCACCTCATGTGACACAGAGTATGTCACTTCTCCAGCTTCTTCAGCAGCCAAAAAGTTTTTCAACCACTGTATGCAGTAACTTATTGTGGTTTATATGCACCATTATTACCCATAACTGTGTTTAAAATATGAGCTTATTTCTTGTGGTTTTAATATTTGTTAGCAAACAGAGTAACAAGAAAATCTTTGGCAACAGCTGGGAGAAAAGAATACTCAAAGTAAATGAATCAGATGAATTTCCTTCATGTTCCATTAGGAAGAAGTAAACAACCATCACAATAAAGTAAAATCAAAGGGGTACCAGAAAATAAAAGTGAGATGGGACCGACCAAAGTGTTGGCAGTTATTTAATCTATGGCATGGCTACAGCATGTTGGAGCATATGTATCTTTTTCCCAGTATTGCAGATCAAATTAAGGGTACAGTGCAAAAATAGAGTGGCTCTGGTTTTAGAAAAAAATAGTTATACATTGTCCCTCTCATACATACACAATAACCTGATGTATTATTGGAAGAATGGTGTGGCACAAGTAATCAGTTATACTGTTAGAGAAAATGGAGCAACACTGTGTTGTGGTTTCAAGCAAGAATTTAAATTTTTAAACATATTTCAATTGCATTTCATAAGTTAGAAAAAGTGTAAATACTTCCTTTTTTATTAAACCCTTTGACTGTAAAAATCGTTACAAAATGAAATAACCATCAATGATAAAATTTGATCTTGCAAAAGTAGCACACCTGTAATAGGATACTTCACTCCAAACTACATGTGCATGATTACAAGATAAATAAGAAATAGTTGAAGTTAAGCACAGCATGTAGCTCATTTCTTGTTTTACAAACAGAATGTTATTTTGTATGACTGTCACTGCCCACATACATATCAAACATAATGCACGCATAGCATAATAATTGTGTTTTGAACTTTACAAATAGCATAAATTAAATCAGTTGTCTGGTGTCAATGACATATGACCCTGAGCCATAGTTCTATAACACTGGCAGCAGGTAAGAAAGGGTGATTTAGCGATCAAAGGCAAAGGTATTCAAAAAAATTAGTTTACCTTATAGATGTAGCAGCATTATAAAGGTTTAATGGTAGTGGGACTTGAATAGTCATGTTGAGAGAATAAATTTCAAGGTCTCTATGTACTGCATCAAAATCCAAATGACTTAAGAAAATAGTAACAATGTGTGGCTAGGATATAAAAGGAAACATGTGCTGTTACCAATGATGTGTTGCTCTAAAAAATGAAATAAACTCAAGAAAGTAGTTATGCGCTTCAGTAAAATTGTTAAGAATGACCATTTTAAATATTAATTAAAATGTCACAACACTTTTTTGTTTCACTGTTCTCAAGCTCTGGGCCAACTAAGTCATTTTAACAAGTGCTCCACAGGGTTTTGAGCATCAAAACAGATGTGGTGTACATTTGTGGATTCTGCATTTACTGTTGACATGGTGAAATCTTGTTGTGAGAAGATGGCTGTCTTCTGGGTTGTAGTGTCATTTAATCTGGTAGAAGTTTACCAACGTTTCAGAGGTCTTTGCTGCCTCCATCAGAGATCACAAGCACTACAATCCAGAAGACAGCCATCTTCAGACTCACGGCACTGGAAACATCAAATTCTACTCTTCTTGTTAGAATTAGGCTGCTAGTAAAATAATCATCATGTCCTGTGTTTGGGTGACTGCATATGTTAAAAATGTTAATATTCACTTTCATAACTGTAGATATACCTCAAATTGACTCACAGTTATACATGCTTGCTATATCATGAAGGCTCTGTCAAGTAAACATGAACAACAAATCCTGGTATAGGACTTCTGCCAACACAATGTTAGCAACCTTTATTTAGGTACTGTGAAAACAGATAAAGATTTGAATAATGTATCTTACTCAGTTTGTAATAGGCATATTACAAATTACAATCAACTTGTATTATATCAAAGTATCTGTTCATTACAAAATAAAGGTATATGATATTAACCTGTGATTATACAATGCCATACTGCAATGAAAAACTGTTCAGCACATATTCATATTACCTGATGATGTTGGGTCCTCCATGAATCAAAATCCTCATGTTCACCTACGTGGTCCTTTGGGCCATTTGAAACTGAAAGCAATTATGATTAAATTTGGCATAAAGTAATTACAGTTTTAAGGCCACATAAGTAAGAAAAGCAACAACAAAGCTTTTTGCAGCTGCAAAATACATTTATAAGGAAGTTTAAGTTATGTCAGAATAGTCGAATACTTCTGAACTCCCATGAACTCCTACATGTAGCACACTCAAACCACAAAATCACATAATACTGTGAAGATAATGGAACATCTTTCTTACAAACAAAGCATATCAAGCAGAATTTTGCAAGACAGGATAACTACCCAGCTATATATTAAAAAATAATAGCAATCTATGGGTACTATTTGGAATACATTAATAAAATATCAAAGTGTTATTATTTAGATGTGATTTTCAGAAACTTAATTCTTTTGACAGTGCATGCATATCGTATTATTTACTTACCTTGATTCCCTTGTCCTTTCATCCGCTGCATTGTCATGTACATGGCAACATGAAAAAGAGATTACACGCAGGGTCAGCTATTGATGCGGCTATAAACACTTACAAGTACTTAAAAAAAGCACTTAACACAACTACGCCCAAGACGAATTCTTTCCCTACCTGGTCTGACACGCCTGCAGACATCACCTAATTTATGCACTCTTCTTCTTTCTTCGAACAAAGTCTTTTAAACTGAACTGTCAATAAATTACGTGTGAATGCTTGATAGTCCTGATAATGGCGTACACACAATCAACTTATTAAAATATATAAAACTCGAAGCACTATCACTTCTTGAAATTGCAATGGCGGCTGAACCTAACTCTGAGAACGTCGGGCATGCGCAAGGGCAGTTATTTTGGGCACGTCATATGAAGTACGTTCACAAAAATAACTCACATCCTCTATGTATTCAATTTACAAAGAAATGTAATATTAAAGAATATTATTGACAAAATTTTACAAACCTAAATTTATTATAGTGTCATATATTGAATTTGTAAGGTTGATGACTTGCAATCTTCGGTTATAGGACAGCCAACTATAACATGCTGGCTTATCTGTGGTACTAAATGTTGCAGATTAATCGAACATACCCATGTATGTTCCTTAGTTCATTCAGTTTCCGTTTCCTTGATAGGTGAGTTGGGTATAGAGGTTGGTGTTAATGTTGGTTGTTATTAATAATTGTAATTGATTCTAATATATATTTGTTGATCTCTTAAAGTGGTCACAAACGTATTAGCCTTTTTGCAGACTGCGCTAATAGGAAGATAAAAGATGGTCGCCCAAAAGAAGCAGGTTAGTGTTCTGCACGTGGCTTTCAAAATAGCGGTTTCGCATTATCTATCTGTTTAATAAACAGTATTATATTTCGTATTTCAGAAAAAAGCAATGGAGAGTATAAACTCCAGGTTAGCCCTGGTGATGAAGTCAGGAAAATATGTACTTGGCCTCAAACAGACTCTGAAGACATTGAGACAAGGCAAAGCCAAGCTTGTCATCATTGCTAACAACACTCCTCCACTGAGGTGAGACTGAGAAGTAGGCTTCCCAAAAAACATTTTTTACAACTAATTAACAAAGGGAATCCTATGGAGTAGTCTCGACCACATTTGTTGGTTGAAATAATTTGGCTGGCATTAGCAGAAAATATTGCAGATGTTGATCTAAGTAGAGTAATGAAGTTATCAGTAGCAGCAATGTAAGTGAGATAACTTTCATGGAAAGTTGTGTTTAATTGAAAAGTATTTCTTGAGTGTTAGCCATTGTATTAGTTGCCTCTAGGTTAGTCTGGGATACCCACTCGTTAATGCTTAATAATTTCAAACCATTCTTTCTCAGGAAATCAGAGATTGAATACTATGCAATGTTGGCAAAAACTGGAGTCCACCATTACTCTGGTAACAACATTGAACTTGGAACAGCTTGCGGGAAATATTTCCGTGTTTGTACACTGTCTATCACGGATCCTGGAGATTCAGATATCATTCGATCGATGCCAACTGGAGATGGACAGTAATTAAATTTCTTTGTTATGTATAATAATGCAAAATCTGAAATAAAGTTTTACTTTGATTTGTTTTGTTTTACTGCTTTTGTGATTTCTTACGTGGTGTTTGCCTCAACTGCATGCATGTCTGTCCATATTATAAGCACAGTAATTGTGAAAAATCTTAAAATTCTGACTAAATTTTATCTCCCCAGATTAGGAATCTGAACCAAATAAAAGTTATCCATCACAATTTATTTTGATCTGTATAGTTAAAAAGTTACCCTCTGCAAAAGTCTCTTCTCAAAAGGGGCTCATAAAGTATTTCCATGCAGTAAGAAATAATTTTTGTGTATAACTTTTTAAATTGAAGTATTTTTATGTGTACAGAGTATTAACAAAATTCAAGACCCTTTGTATTGTAAATCTCTTTACAGATGTTGATCACATTCAGTTTCTTTCAGTCTGTCTTCAGGCTTTAGATATATTGTTCAAGAGCCAACAAAGTGGATTTCCAGTTGAACAGTCTTAAAAGCTAATATGGTCACAACCCCCCCCCCCCCCCCCCCCAATCTATACAACACAAAGGTCCATAACCATGGTCACAAGTACCCACTAATGGTTCATATCCCAAGCCAGATGAATCTAATCCATACACTCCAACTGTTTCACAAAGATCATTTTAATAGCCTATCAACTAAGCCTAGGTTTTTGGTGTGGTATTTTCCCTTCAGGTTTCTAAACCATCTACCCCATTCATATTATATTCCCTGCCCATCCAATCACTGATTTGATAAGTTGGTCAAATGAGAGACTAAGTTTTGCAACAGATAAAATTACAATTACATTTTAATCTTACAGGTTTCAATAGGTGGGGAAACAAAATATTTGAACTGCGAGCATTTCTCAAATTTAATCTGCACTTAATTTCACTGTTAATGCAATTTTGATTTACCATCATTCCTAAATATTTTAATTTTACCCATGTTTTCAAAGGATTTATTAATTGGCTGCTATTCACATCCTATATGCTCATGATGAAATATAAACATATACCTAGTTTCCTCTGCATTTACTTCTAAACTAACTTTCCTGCTAGCAACTAAAAGACATTTTTTTATATTTTCACTCACATTATCATCAGCATAGACCAGATGCTGATACTGTCCTATTCAGTATTAATCCCTCGTTTCCTTAGACCTTTCTGTTGGCATATTCTAAAGTGATAAAACATCTTGTTTCAGATGAATCTGAAAACAAAATATATCAAATAAATGTTTATCTGTATGAACTTTATTGTAACTTTCATTTGAACGCATTTTAATTAGCTTAACTAGTTTCATGAGTATACAGATTTAGTCATTAAGCAACAGCCAGTACAGCAGAACATCCAGGATGAACATTGACTGTGTGATGACAGACAGCCTTACTCATGGAGGACAGGGCTCCAGGAGCCATTCAATAACATTCACATGTTACCACATCAATCCTGATGATGGAGGCACAGGCAGTCTCTGAAACACAGTATTTAAATCCCTACTTGCATGGCTGATTGCCTAAGAAGAATGTTGCATTTAGTCAGTGTGAAAACTTCAATATATGAAATATTTTCATATTAAATATTTCATGTAGCAAATTGTTACTCTAGAAAATTACCCATCAAGAATGACGGGGAAAACGAGTAATATTTAATAAAACATTTATATTTAAAAGTCTAACAAAGCAGCATATAAAAATTAAAATCATTGCAGTCCATGACTGTAATCTTGAGACTTGCGGGGTGAGGAGGTAGGGTGAAGTTAGGAAGGATAGCGTCTGCCTTTAATGCTCCAGACTTACTGCATTCCTTGCAAGTCTCAAGATTACAGTCGTGGACTGTACTTAGCTTTACTTATTTAAGAATGAAATCTGATTTAATGCAATGCAAATAGTGATTATAAAAATTATCAACAACCAACACATATTTTAACATATTCTCTAAAGAAACCACAAATTGTCATTTGTCACTGGAAAGAGGATTCAAGGTGGTCTGGAAATTACAGTATATGGTCATAAAAAAGAGTGGCCCTCTGTCTCCATAAATGGACATTTAATTCTGAGAAAAGCTATATTACTAAAGCAGTAACCAGAAAGAATATAATATTGCACATAAGAACCCATATACCTCACATAAATACCACCACATTATAATATATAAAAATAGAATATAAAATAACCTAATTACCTTGCTCTGATACACTTAAGCAAAGTGTGATACTAAATATACTTCCACAGCTTTGGGAATTCAACTAAGGACACTTCCAAGGTTCATAAATCTGAACAAAATCTGGTATCCCTGCAAAGTGATAATGGATGTGCCTGTATAAAGAACAACTTACAGCAGGGACATGCAACATATGGCCCATGGATTGAATTTTTTTGCGGTTTGGAGGGGGGGGGGGGGGGAGGAGCATGTAACAGTTTTCTTTAAAACTGGCTCATATCAAAACAAAATACAGTATACCTTCAAACTTCAAATGAGAGAGCTAAATGTGTATCCTTCAATGCAACTAATGGCATTCTGAGGGAAGAGTTCAAATGTAGGTTCAAAGACATTATAATACATAAAACATCTTTCTGAATATTTGTGTCACCCTTTGAATTAGATGTTATGGCAGTGCCTGAAAAATTCCAAGTGGAGCTCTTAGATTTGCAAACCAGACGGTAAAGAAGAGAAAAATTTCTGATCGTATTTCTTTTGAAAATCTACAAATTGTCTCCTAGAAATAATTCCCCTCAGCTCTACAGACATGCCATATGTGTAAGTGCATTATCTGGAATACCTATGTTTGTGAGGAACTGGTTCAAAAACTGAAGCATATTAAATCAAACTTTAGGAGCAGATTTACAGACAAACATTTGCAAAGTGAATTAATAGTTGATTCCTCTAATATCAGAGTGACCTGATGAAAGACAAGCATGAATGGTGAGTAGTTCAAAACTGTCCATACTACATAAAAATTGAATTATGCTCAAAAAATGTTTGCATGAATGTGAATTCACAAATTTGCAAATTCAACTACTGCAACCAAGTCCAGTGGCCATGTTGGTTGATATTATAATATGACACTCTTTTTCTGTACATGATTAACATTTATTTTGACTTATTTTCACTTCCTTTTACTGTTTTTGTAATCATATTCATGTATTTAAATGACAAGGACATTGGAAAAGTGTAAAATAAAACAAAACACACTAACTGTGAATTTCAACATTTCTTAATACTCAAGAATATATTGCTTGTCTGTAATGAGGTATGAGTGTAATTTTTACAATTAATTGAACCCATTAACATTAACTGCTAATTATATAGTTTTACATCAATGGGTACTAAAACTTGAATTTGGCCTGCAATGAGCTCCATACTTTTCAATGTGGCCTACACTATGAAAAGGTTGCTTACCCTTGACTTACCAGAATCAAATGTTTTATACTTTCAACCCATCACTCATACTTTCCAGCATCAACAAATCATTAAACAAAAGTGTGAACTTAAACTATCTCTCTACATTTCTTGCAATGTGAATTTTCTTTCAAATTCAAATTTGTTACATGGATTTTACCATATTAGTGACATTAGTTATATGCTAGTCATAACACATCTTTACCACTGTACGTGATAACATGTTTCATATGACAGAAAATGCATTTGAGAGTGCTACTTCAAGATCAGATATACCACAACACAGGATATACAAGTTACTTAAAAAGATTTACACATATATTTGTACTCTTTTATCTTCTGACTAAAGAGTTTATACAGCATACTTATGCAATTCTTGTATAACTGTAAGCAAATGGATGTATTCTGATGATGGAATAGCTTCATCAGTAGTAAAAGGACTAGTTACAGATGGGGTGAATGAGGTTTGTTTCATAGCAAGGATTTCTCTCTGTCACATCTGCACCAGCTCTTGGGCCCTATCAGTCTATCTACTGCGTACCAGGGTCTCTTTTTCATATGGAATAGTAGCTCAGGCATAAAGAATTCCACTGCTTGCCAACATTTATAAGCTTTCCATCAGTATGGTATGTTACAATATTTATTTAACATCTTCTGATCACTCTTGTAACAAAATATGCCATCCTTTCCTTTTATTAAAAGCAAACAGTCAGCCATCCCCCAAGTTTATCTTTCAGCACTACAGAGAGTATAAAACTTAAATCAGACTCAGTTTCAATGTTAGGTTTTGGAAACCCCAAGATCCATTTCCTGAAAGAAAAAGAATATAAGCATTACTGATCCAGATTTGTCTGCCTGTGACAGAATTTTGAAGATGAATTCCACATCAAAAATATCACAAAAAGAACGAAAGTGAGAATATATAAAACGATGATTCAAAGCGTGGCTCTATATGGAGCAGAAATTTGGCAACTTTCGGAACAACAATAAAATAAGTTGAGAATAATGGAAATGAATCTCCAGAAGAGAGAGAGTGAGGCACGAAAGAATTAGAGAAATCATGAGGGTGGATCGAGATATAATTGAGGAGATAGAGAAAAGACAACTGATTTGGTATGGACATGTGCAAAGGATGGAGGAGGAAAGGTTACCAAAAAAGACTATGAAATGGCAACCAAAAGAGAGAAGGAAGAGAGGAAGACCGAGACCAAGATGGAACGACAAAATTACAAGAACCATGATAGAATGGAAACTAACCTCCGGAAGGATGGTAAAATAGAGAAGAATGGAAGAAAATATTAGGCACCGGAAGACCGAAGTAACGGTCAAGAAACGGAAGAAGAAGAAGAATTCCACATGAAATACCCAGTGGTGCATAAGGAAACTGAATAATTTACTTCCTTTTTGGAACACATGGTTAAATGAAACATATTTTTATCATCTGTGAAATATTTATGGGCTTTTATTATGAAAGGTTTTTTGGAAAAAATATTTTTAGGCAGCCTCTGGTCATGTTACATATTCATTAATCTCATACAGTCGTGAAACTGGCATGTAAAAATACAGATGACTGGTGATACTAATTAACCCATTTCTTGATGACAATGCTTATGCAGCTGTACTCCAATACAGGCATTTAAAACATTTAGTGTCATAAGGACTATCATCCTCAGTGCCATGAAAGAAGCAAATGAATGCAGAGGATTAAAAAGGGCACATGTCAGTATTTTGTAAAATGGCATTCTATAAGTGTAGACTATGAATTTATGTGAAACTAATGCATACCCTAGAGTTCGTCAATATTTCATTGACTGGATGCATGGTAATGTCAGTATTTTTCCAAACTGGCATTTTTTATGAAATATAATTATTTTAGTGCAGACACAAGGACTTCAAACCCAGCTTCTTAGAGTCTAGCAGTTTATATATATATATATATATATATATATATACATATACAAAACTGTATGAGATTATATATAACTGACTTATGTTTTCATAACTACAGCTCTATTCTGGTGGTGGAGTCTTAAATTACTAATGTTAAGTACAAACTGCAAAATTTACTGTTCCCACACATACCTATGCAGGAGATTCTTTTATTTTAATGAGCTCTGGGTATATGTGTTTGGAATAGAAAACCTAAAAGTAATAAATCACATTTATATCTATGCCATGACATGAAAGCTAAGACAGAACCCAAATAAATATGTTCCTTATTATCATGCATTTGAAACTGGCAAGGTACTGCATACTTCTTCTGACAGCCATCCTGTCCAAAATAGAAATTATACTGTTGTCAATTCCTCAAAATGTTACTTGCTAATGAGAGATTCAACAAAATGACAGGGACATGGGAAAGTTTTACACAAAACAGATAGAGTGTATTGAAGAGAAAAGTCCTGCAAATTGACTGAGCAACTAAGGAGGAAGGGAAGTTTTCAGTAACCATATGCAACAATAACTTCAGAAGAGTATAAATGGTGGTGACCAAACTATTACAAAAAGAACACCATTTCAGTAAACAGCTATGGTAAAATTATTTCTAAGGCTTAATAAATTAATTCTCCATTTCCAGTACTGCATATATACAGGTAGCCCTCGATTTATGCCGGGGATGTCTTCCTGGATGAACCGGTGTAAATTGAAACTCTTTTATAACGTAAATCAATGGGAAGTCAATGACATGCGTTCCCAGCATCCAAACATTGACGAGTAATATAATGACATTACATTTAAAGCTCTGAAATAACATAAATAAAATAAAGGGAACTCAAAAAATATATTTTATACACTTACAATCGGCAATTCGTTGGTCCCGCGATTGACTGTGATTCTTTCATGTGATTGATTTGTAAAGTCATCTCTGCTGTTATGCGATAGTTGCATTCATGTAAGACGCCGACCTATAGAAAATCGCGTAGTAAAAATAACCCCGGTACCTCCGCAGAGATTAAATTAGTCCTTTGAAAGTTTAAAGCACCAGGAATGAAATTGCATAAGAGCAAACTCACATATGCAAAAGTTTGCATTTCACAAACAGCTTTTACCGATTCATCGATCTCATTGCAGCAAATTCGCGTTAACGAAACATACTATGTAAATGCAGAGATGACTGTATTTATAATTTTTATTCAAAATCAGCGATGTAAGAATTACGATTTAGTATAAGAAGCAGTATGAGAAACATTGTAAAACGTTATAAATAATAGTAAAATGTATTTTCTTCACTTTTTGACTTTCTGGTTTCAAAATCGGCGTTATTCTGAATCGGCGCAAATCGAGGGCTACCTGTACAGCTTTTCAAGTCATCATGAACAACATCAGATTTATTTCTGTCCCAAATAAGCCACCTGACCTACCAAGTGAGAATGACTTCCATAATGTCTTATGCAAAATAAATGTCAAAAAATATGACCATCAAACACACCATAAAGAATAATGATCATAATCATTATATTTTCTTTTTCAGCATGGGTGACAACCAGCAGAGAGGACCAGAACAAACAAAATATTGAGCTGTGATAAAAATTGTGTTCTAATACATATAATAAGAACTTGTTGTAATTCTGATAAATAAAATGTCCTTAAGTAATCTTGGGCTTTTCTTCCCAAACCATTTACACTCACAAAAAAGGACACATGTCAAAGACAAAAACTGTCACTCAGACTCTTAATAAATAAAGAAATCAAGGTAACAAAAAAAATGTATGTATGTATCAGTCTTGCTAACTGCAACCTCAGAAACAGCGTTACTTGATTTTACTAGTTTCTGAAACCTTATAAACAGTTTCTTTCCATTTTGCCTAAAATTTGTTTTTTTGTGACATGTACCCTTTCCACTCCCACAAATTCAATTGTGTCACAATTTCATTCATAATTTCTCTGCATAGCATATTTAATAAACACATTTCAGCAGTTGATTCTACTCACATCTTCTGATAACTGGCTGTAATTAAACCAATATACAGTAGATTCCGGTTAATTGGGCCATAAGTTAATCAGGGCAGCTGTTTATTTGACACAAATCTTAAATATCAAACCTTTTTAATTCGTTATGTGGAACTTCGCATAATTGGGGCAGCCGTTTAATTGGCCCAAAGTGTTCAAGTCCCGATGTGTCCCAATTAACAATAATCCACTAAATATGTGACTATTAATATAATCCAATAAAAAATGGCAACTGAATCCCTTCAGATGTGAATATAAACAACTCCTGAGATGATGTGTGTATTTATAATATGCACAATATCCAATAAAGTTTCATTGTAATGAAGGATTCACAGTCACAGATGTTCAGAGAATCATGTGACTAAGGCTGCTATATCACAGGCGTTTGGTAAAGTACAGTGCTATATATAACAATTTTACACATACTGATGATAAATACATTTAAATACATCTTCAGCTTCAAACTGCATGAGATGAGAGGGGAACTAAATCAATATCATATGACCGTGGATAAAGTAACAAATATATAATTCTTAATTCCACATTAAGAAATCCTTAAAATTTGTATGCAAATCTAAAATGAAATTTGGAAGTGTTGTGAATAAATGCAAACATTTTAATTTCCTACATTTCCTAAGAAAATCTGTAGCAGAATACCCAAAGTTGTAGACATGCCTCATTGCAGTTATCATTGGACTTTCTTGCTTGTGCCACCTGATATTAGTTTCCGGCGCTGTGCAAACATGTGCAGGTAGAGCTGTGGAAATACTGGAACACAGACAGAAAAAGGCATCTCTTACAACAATGTTCTGTAAGGAGACACAAAATACAGAATCTTGGTCCTGACAACTGAAGAGAAGTGAGCCTCTCAACCTGTACTTGGTACGATCCATGGAGATTAACTTCCAATAGTTCCCTTGCGTGTTAGTCATAACAGACCTCCACAAATAATGTTCTGCTTTTTAACTGGGAAGCGTCTGTAAGTTCACCAGGGCCACCTGAATATAAAAAAAGTTGACGTTTTGCAATAATGTTTAATTGTTCTTAAATATAAAATGGTTTGAAATTTATGGCTGGAATTTTCATAGAGATAGTGTTTACAGACATGATAATGCCATTTTCAGTGTTACTCTGTTGTGATGTTTCGTGTGTGTGAAGGAATCATAATGAAAACATGCCCCTTCTGGAACCATGAGGATCAGCCTGTCTTTGTGGGAATAGGACAAAAAAGACCCCAGAATGTCCATAGCTTATGCGTGCATTGAGATCACTACAACCCAATCTCAAGGTACACTTCAGACGAGTTAATCTCTGAAAAATTACTGACAATTAGAAAGTCAGAGGCAAATCCTTTACCAATGTCATCACTGATCGAGTCGTGGCTTTATGCCCCTACCCCCAGTCAGATCTCTGAATTAAAACGATGAAAATGGTACAGTATGAGATATCAGGGTGGAATAAGGACCAGGTTGAAACTTAAGGTTTTGACTGCAAAGAACATTCTGATTGATATTAATCAGTGAATGAAAGTTTTTCATGGGGACAAACATACAGACATCAACATTGGTCTACATTGGGCTGCACATGTCTGTGATGCAAACCTCAGACATGCCAACCTGAGTGACAAGCAGCGCAATGTAAAACCAGCCATAATCTCGATAAAATGATCAAGGGGAATTACTGCACTTCTCAAAAGGCAAACAAAACTACCTTTTCACATGACCAAGTGTAGGCGATAACTGCTGATCTTGAACACTGAAACTCATATGCACAATGGGTTCCCCAAATTCTCACGGAAGAAGTAGAATAGCAACGGATAGACAACAACTGAAAATTCTGTTGTGATATGAATGTGAAGGCAACATATTTTTGTGCATACTGTTACTGGGGACAAAAACTAGGTGCAACATTTCAAGCCTAAAAATTATAAAGTCACTGGAATAGTTCACCAGAAGCCAAGACGTTTGAGACCACACCTACTGCTGGCAAAGACATGAACATTGCTTTCTTGGATGTTAATGGCGTAGTATGTTCAGAATTAATATCTACTGACACCATCATGAACTCTTACCACTGCAACTGCCCTTCCGCTGACTGTTTTTCTTCTTACTCTGGTTGCCCCGGGATCAAACCCAGTAGTGTGCCCGGTTTGCTTGCGGTTACAGCTTGATATAAAGCGGAAGGATATAAGGAATAATAATTGGTGTAAGGTTTGTCGGCGAGCAAGATTGTCAGACTCTCAGGGATTATACGGGGACTGTGATAGTTTGAGCGGCCGTGCGCCAAGGACGTGAAATCTGTGGGGATGATCAACTGCAGACCACACCGAAGTCACCTTGGAAATATTCCACCTTTTAATTCCTTTCAATAAGTTATGCTGATTTTTGGGCAGCGCGATGATTCGGCTGTTGTATTTGTACTTGTAATTTGATGAATCGAGGAGAAACTGTCTACTTGCCTTGAAGAACCGAACTTTTAGAGAGCAAGCCCCAACGCAACCTCGCTTTTTATATTCCCGCAACGTAACTGTTTTTGAATTTTGAATTGAATATGACAATCCGATTCGTCCCCCAAAAAGTCACTTATGACGTCGGAAACGTGCCGAACAGCCACATTCAAATTCCATTGGTCCGAGTCGTAGTGGAGCAGCGGTCATCTGGCAATCGTCACTTCACACCTACTAGGGCGCCCCAAACCAACGGTCACTAAACCGTAATGTCGGGGGAAGAGACTTTCACACGCCAGGATGGCGCCACTCTCTTTCCCAATGTGATACATTGGACAAAGCCAAAACTTAATAAAATCACTCAAATTTTGATGAAGTGAGGTGTACCAAGTATCATCTAATCACACCTCCTTCATTCATATAAACCAGATTAATATGCCAAAGCCTGGTTTACCCCTCATCTCAAGTTTCAGTCCGTTCGGGAATTGAACCACGGACCTGGACTGGCACACCACTATGCCAGAATGCTGCAAAAATTGGAGGTACTTATTCAAGAAATTCATCCTGACATGTATCTAGTTTTCCTCCAACATGACAATGCAAGATGTCACACAAGCTCACATACAACTGCAGAGATTCAATGCCTTGATTTCAGTATCTTGGATCACCCACCATACATCCCAGACTTGGCTCCAACTAACTTCCATCTCTTCCAAAAACTGAAGGTAATCACTTCTTGTAAAACAAAGTCAAGACAGCAGTAAAGATAAGATTATACCAACAAGATGCAGTTTTATTATGACAGACTTATTAAACTACCTGAACATTGGCAGAAATGTGTGGACAGCAAAGGTGGTTGTATTGAAAACTGTGTAAAATTACAGAATAAAGCCCAAGAAAAGTAACCATTTCTGTTGCAATAAAATAACTATTTTCATTATAGGAATGATAAAAATTAGGAGGAATTCCTTTTCAGCATGCCTTTGAATAAATAAATTTCTCAGAAGTGTGATAGTTTTTGTAATATAGCACCAAAAACCTTTTAGACAAATAACTTGCATATTGTCCCACCATCCACTTTTACAGTTAAAAATACTAGAAAAAAACAGGGGAATTATGTGGTTTAATGATTGTATTTTGCAAAATGTTATTATTATCCTTTGTTCCAAGAATAAGTAATGAGCATCTACTTTTATCATCATGAATTTATACAACTTACATGGGATGTATAAGAACATTATGAAGAGCAGAAAGTAATGGTAGCTGAAAGTGAGATTCAGTTTGTTTGGCATCTCCAGACTCCACAGCTTCTTGCTGCCTACATATGCCTGAGCTGCATGCAAGCACAGAAGTTCACCCATCACTCCAATAGGGTACAGTGCAATGAAGAATGTGTACCTGAGCACAAGAACAAATCATGAGTTATAGTGCACAGAGTTAAGGGTATTGCTCCACAACACACAAACCCAATCTAAGACTTCCTCATTACTAATGACATTCACCATTTTCTTTATCTTGATAGGTATATCAGACCACCCTACAAAATTATTAACACTTCCTTAATGTATTCAAAATAGTACTGTGTATGTTTATATGTCAAACAGTATATTATATTGTTCTTATAACTAATGATACAATTTTTGTCCTTATGTTTTTGCATTTGATGTTTAATGTATAAATTTGGCTTTCATGGATAAGGCATTTTGAATGTTGAAGTTATCCACTGTTTCAGCAAACTCTGCAGCTGCTATCTTCAGGGTGAATGGGTTGTCCCATTGGATAGCACCCACTTCTCTGCTCACCCAATCACATCTCTCAGTTCCCCCTGCCAGATCTGTGTACGTAATTTCTCACCAACCCCACACACACACATCACCCAGGAGATCCATCACTTTAAAGGTATGACTAATGAAAGCCCAACAAGCTTACTGAATGAAGTAAGATAATGAATTAAAATGATAACTGACACATTTGGACATAAAAATATCAATACTCATCTCATAAAGTTGTGTCTCATTCCAGACAAAATCATCACCCATTATTCTAAGTAGAATGAATGCAATGCCAGATAAAACCATTCACAATTTGCAGCCTGCCAATGTGTTTTGTGAGGCACATATAAGAAGTATTTTAATTGAGTCCAATTCAGAAATCTTAAGGGGAAACAACATCCAATGTCAATATGGCAGTCTTGGTAAATAATCAATCATACAAGGTTATTAAAACATTAATGAAGTGCTTTATTGCACTAAAATGACATATAATACTTAACAGATATTTCATGAAGCTTGGTTGATAGAAGATACACATTGTGATGATGAAAATGATTACTATTTGGGCTCTATGTCAACTATGATTATTTTAAAAATCAATTTACAGTAGTGTACACACAGGCAAATCAGAAAAAAACAGTTGCTAAGACTCTATCTCTTCAAGTTTGCGACACAAACTCAGCTCTGTCCACAAGTATTAGTTTTTTAGCCATTCCAGTCCCCAAACTTGGTTCTCTTCACACAACACAGCCCCCGGCTCACAGCACCACACTGGACTGCTCGCTGGCTCCTCAGCCACTCTGGTCCACTAATTCGGTGCTCTTCACACACAACTTTCAGCTGTCAGCACTACACTGGGCCACTCAATGGCTCCTTGCTCTCACACTCTCACTAGCTCATTATCTCGTAAGTTTACTCATGTACTCTTTGTCTCACTGTCTCGGTAGTCTACTCGCTGTTCACCCATTGTTCACTGTTCCACCACTGTTTGCTTGCTTCACAACTGTTCACTTCTGATCCACGGTAGACCACCAGCCCTTCGGGAGGCAACTCTTTTATGTGTCGGCCCATTCTTCGAACATTCCAGGCCAAGAACCTTGTATGTTCTCTTTCCCAAACCTTCCTTTCGGTGAAGGAATATAACGTCCTGGAACATTCCGCAACAGCCACACCCACAGCCCACTTCCACTAGCCAGGGAGGGAGAGTAGAGGGGACCTTCCCCACCAGTGTGAGCCATCTGCCCATTCAGTGCCACGTCACAATATACTCACTCACTCACTCTCACACACACACACACTGCCCTGCTTGATTTTATTTATTTCGTTTCAAAGACATTAGCAATACTCTCACATGAATATGCTAGGACTATCCACTACAGGAACATTATAATGTCAATGGTGGTGGCAGTGGTAATGACTAAAAGTATAACAAAATGCTGATGATAATTCTCTTTCAGATTGTGAGGCCATCATCACAACTGTCTGAGACACTCACCGACACCACACCAGGAGGTAAGGCACTGCACCCAAGAGGTTTAGAGCATAGTACAGGTATCGTATCACCTCAGTGATTGACCATGCAAGCAGAGCAAGTGGAAGACCAGAACTGTCTGGCCCTGTTGGGGTTGGAAGTAACACTCCACATACCACCAAAACACGTGAAAACACCTGGAACACTGTGATCAACACATTGGATGGAACAATGTTCGTGGCAGCATGGACGATCTGAAACACAAACCAATTTGTTAGCAATTCAACTAACCACAGACAAACATTCTATGATGTAGCATGTTTACAGATAAATGAATTAAGTCCCATGTCACAGTCCAAACCCCTACACACTGCCCTTCTACACACTTCCACTCTCACATTACACCCATGAAAGTACAGGAACAGAACTTTCCTATGTAAATGCCACCCCTGCTACTAGCCACCCGCCAGTGTCTGTAACAACACAATTATACCATTAAGCATGTTGATCAAGTCTGATACACAACCATGTTATTTTGTTTCCATTGGTTGTGTTCATTTCTTTTACAATGTTTCTCCTCTCCTGTGAGTCACATTAAACATCTAATGAGTCACACACACTGATTGGTCAGACCTAGAGAACCTGAAGAAGATGAAGAAGGCCTTCAACCAAAAGTACTATAAGGGCCAGTTGTTGGCTTACATAAGGGTTTTTCACAGCAATCACCTCATGAGACTCAGGTAAACCAAGAAACACAGCAGTCAGGATAAACTTCTGACTGAGATTTGAATCTGGCATCTCCCATATTCAATGACAGTATTTCATCAGTGCAGCAGATCTGCTCAGCAAGTAGTCACAAAAACTACAACCATGACTTTACCACATCAATGAGAAAAGGAAAGGAGACAGGAAGCAGATCCACTAAGACACAACACTGCCTCTCTTAAAGATGATCTACAAAATAATTTTACTTTAAATACAGAGAAAAGAAACCAGAATGAGAATCTCTAAGAACTAAATTATACAATAAATATGTGGACCTAAGATAGAGGAAGTGCAGAACAGAAGAACTTCCATAGTAAGCAAGCAGCTTGAGAATTTGTACATAAATACACTAAGTAGGATAAAATGGGTAACACAGAGTACAAAGAGGAAATGAAAAATACAAAAATTTAAGTTGGAAATCTCAATGAGAGGGGGCATTTGGGAGACTGAGATATAGGATAATATTAGAACAGACCCTGGAGAAATAGGTGTGAGGTTGTGAAACAGGCCATGTGGCCCATGTCTTGATTCTGTAATGAACCTTCAGAATGTCTTGAACAATTATAAACTATCAGCTGTTCATGAAAAAGACCATGTCTGATAGTCAGTAAAAATTTACATACCTCTAAAGCAGCTGCATTCTGAAAAATCATAACAATCGGTTTCACGATCCCCCACAAAGGTACTTCTTTCGGACCTGCCACATAGTAAGTGATGAGTTGAAATAAGAGGTATGCCCATCTGAAATGTTACAGAAGCAAACTTAAAATGTGAAGGCAAATTCTGTTTTTTGGTTGAGTGAAAAACTCAAAATGAGCATAAAATAATATCCTGCAATAAGAAGAGGGACAGAAACCTTATCCACAACACAGCATCAGGGAATGAAAAGACTCACAGGTGATAATTCATTAATGGAATATATTAAAAAAAATTTACGTCAATCACAAATATAATAATGTTAAAAGATTAAAACATCATTTAATGTTCCCCATCGAGTACTCGATTACAATAGGAACTTACACGACTAGTTTCGGCTATAATTTAGCCATCAACGGGTGTTATGTAGTTTAAACTTGTCACTGAATTACTGATTTTTATTGTTTTTTGCGATTTTTAGTCTTCATTTTTCTGATGGTGTTCTTGTCCATTTATATTGTTTCTTCGTTTCTTGTATTAACACAGGTCACTATTAGGTTTGTATTACGTATTTTGTAGTGACGTCAATATTTTGTGTAGGACTGTGAAGTAAAGTTTCAATTTTATCAATGACAATTGAAAATAGAATATAGAAAACAAAATAAATAGTAAAAATAAATCATGTGAACTTACCCAAGAAGTAATATCGTAATCGTATATAAGAGAACGGAGATGAACTGGACTGTATTGGAGTGTAGCTGGTTACCGACTGCGGTGCTAGTGGGTGAAAGGTGGTTTGTTAGGGTTGAGGTCAAGGTACTGAAGTGCTTTAAAGATGGGGTTGTTAAGTTCAATACTATTATCATTAAGGCATAAGTTTTGTTTATAATTTTGATATATGTAATATTTTTCTATTGTGTCCCTGTGTCTTTTGTTTTTTATTATTTTCAATATGTCCATTGTTTCATTGATTGTGTTATAAGCATGTCCTGTATTAAGAATATGTTTTGAGTATGCAGAACTATTTTTATTGTGTTTTATGGCTGCTATGTGTTCTTTGTATCTTTGTGTGAAGGTGCGACCTGTTTGACCTATGTATATTAGAGGGCAATCTTTACATTTCAATTTATATATACCTGGTAATTGATACTGGTTGTTTATGTTTGTAATTGGTTTTTGTTTGAGGATGTTTTTTATTGTGTTTTTAGTTTTGTAGGCTGTTTTTATTTTATTTTCTTTAAATAATTTAGTTATGAATTTAGTTTCTTTACCTATGTATGTAAAAGTGGCCCATTTATTTTGTATGTTTTCATTTTCGTCGGGTTTTGTTGTATTATTAGGTTTTTTATTTAGTTTATAGCTATTATATCCGTTTTCTTTAAGAATTTGTTGAATGATGTTTAATTCTATTTGTTTGTTTTTTATAGATATTGGGTATATATTTTTTCTGTTTAGTAAGTAATTTATAGCCATTTGTTTGTGTTCGATGGGGTGGCAGGATGAGGCATGTATTATTGTGCTTGTATTTGTTGGTTTTCTGTAAATTTTGAATTCGAAATTGTTTGTTTTTCTTATTATTGTTAAATCTAAATAATTTATTGAGTTATTTTGTTCAAGTTCTAATGTAAATTGTATATTTTGGTTTATGTTATTAAATTCTTTAAGTACTTGTTGAATATCAGTCTTTTTTGTATTGTAAATTATCAATATGTCATCTACGTATCTACTATAATATTGAATATGGTTTTTATTTAAAATGTTTATTATATTATTATGTTCTATGTATTGAAGGAAAATTTCAGATAATATGCCTGATGTAGGAGCGCCCATGGGTAGTCCTGTATTCTGTTGCCAATATTTGTTATTAAACTGAAAGTAATTCTGATTTATAATGGTGTTTGTTATTAATTTGATTTCATTTATTGTTTGTATATTAGTATTTTGTTTACTTAAAATATTTTGTATAATATCTATTAAAATATTTGTAGGGATGTTTGTATACATGTTTGTGATATCAAATGAACATATATGTAAGTTGATGGCTAAATTATAGCCGAAACTAGTCGTGTAAGTTCCTATTATTGTAATCGAGTACTCGATGGGGAACATTAAATGATGTTTTAATCTTGTAACATTATTATACTTGTGATTGACGGAAATTTTTTTTAATATATTTTTAATACTTATGAATCACAATATGACGCATTTACAATATCTCATTAATGGAAATAAAATACTGATATGATATTCAGTTTGAATAAGACAGTTACACTCATTCAGTTTGAATAAGACAGTTACACTCAACAAAAAATATTCCACACAAACATATGTTTATTAATTCAATTACAAAAGTATTGTAATTATATAACATGCATAAAATTTCTACTCTGTCCATAAATTACCAGCCATTTTAAATTTTTTTTATAAAATGTTACTTCCTAACCGATGTTACATTACATTTTGCACACTCTATTATTTGCTATTTGCACCGGGTATTGGTTGGGAAGCCTGAGGGGAAGAGACCGCTGGGGAGACCTAGCCGTAGATGGGAGGATAATCTCAGGCGGGATCTATGGGAGATAGGAGTTGAAGAAAACTGGACTTTGTTGGCCCAGGACTTTGGTTAATTCGGTGATGAACCTTCGGGTTTGGTAAGCCATCTAGTTAGTTAGTTAGTTATTATTTGCTATTTAATATGATGGGAAACAGTGTTCCTGAAGATACAGTATTAACATCGATCCACATGGAAGCTAAAGCTGTTTCTCTGCATGCAGAAAAAGGTGCAAAACCTGGCCCTTACCTAAAGAATTTATCATCTACACCAAAGACACTATTGCAGTTACTTAGAGACATTAAACACAAAACAGAAGTATAATTCAATATTAAATGCATTTATAATTCTACTTTTGAGTGGTACACCAGACAGGAACTGTTTACTATAACCTGAAATGTCACAGAATTTAACTTTTATGTATAACGCAAAATTTGTGCTACTGTAACACACCTTACCCCCAACACCTTTCCCTTTTTCACTTCTGAAAATGTCTTTGTTGTATTTATATTCCACTGAATTTCCACTTTAGATACAGAAGTGAAACTGAGTACACTACACACGTATAAAA
This sequence comes from Zootermopsis nevadensis, assembly GCF_977971745.1. Lineage (NCBI taxonomy): Eukaryota > Metazoa > Arthropoda > Insecta > Blattodea > Termopsidae > Zootermopsis > Zootermopsis nevadensis. The sequence continues at coordinate 7,839,395 of NW_028259142.1, forward strand.
CCCAGTTATCATGAAACCATATTTCTGTAAAATGAAGGATATTACAGCTTGTAAGATTTTATAATCATTAGAAGCAAGAAAATTCTGAAATGTGGAATTGTAGCTAAATCAACACAATAAATAAAGTCTATGCTTTTTGTTATTTCATGCAAACTTTCAGAACTTTAGACAGAGCACAGAAATTCTGAGCTTATCCTGGAATATAACCAAGACAAGAACACTCGTGGCCAATTCTATACAAATAAAACAAAACATGAACTTATTCCTCTTTAATTCATATCTGAACAAATGCAAAAGCAGTAACAAGATTAACAGCCATTTAAAAATCTGCCTTTAAAATGACACAACCATGTTCTTAACATCCAGAAAAGTGTAAGCAACTTGGACTGTCTCCTATGCTACAGTAAATGAAGCAAAAAATTTTGTTATTGCAAGCTGCAATATTTTTACAAACTACTGAACTGTTGGTCAGTTTATCAACATTTGGTCTTTTTAAATGTTCACCTTTGGGCATAATTAGTAAATTACAAGAATGAGTTATCGTAACCATCTAACTCAGGGGTTCTCAGTCTGTTTTGCTGGCGTACCACTAATTCTAATTTAACACATGAAATGTACCACTAACCAAATGCGTTCAGGGAAAACTTATTTATGTTAATATTATCTTTTGATTTTCTTACTTAGTTCGCGTACCACTCAACAGTGGCTCACATACCATAGGTTTCAATGATAAGATGATATACACATAATAAACTGGGAAGTATATGCAAGTAGTTGTGGTTTATTTAAGACGGTGATCAAAAACTAAAAATGGGAAACTGTTATCAATGATGTCTAATTTACAACAGATAATTTCACTAATATTATTTTAACTAAATTTATATTTTAATTAATTTTTTCATTAAGACTTAGAGAATTTTATTTTAAGTTCATTTCCAGATAATGTTGAAGAAGTTGTTCTTTGCTCTTGGGCAGATGTCTTGAACTTCATATGTAAATGAATTAATTGAAGTTATATGGGATTCTTTGAAATCAAAGTATAGAAGTTGCTGCACAAAAGTTCCACAAAATGTGTTTTTGTTACTGTCACTGCTTTGATGGTTTCAACAAGAAAACGTTTCTTTTGGTCAGTCTTCAGATCATTTGTGATGGAAAATACTCTCTCCATAGCTGCACTAGTATTAGGAATGGCTAAAGAGAGTTCCAAAAGAGTTGTTTTTTTCCTTAACTCAAAATTTCAGACCATCCTTCAAAAGTTGTGATTATGTATTCCATTCAGCCATCCTGTTTTACATATATTTGTAATATGAATAAATTATAATATAAAACATGCATACAAACAAAACTGTTTACACTTTGAAGGACACTAATGCCAAATGCATTTCGACCTCAAGAGATCATCATCAGTGGCAAAAAACAAGTTAATTCATATAATACAAATCAAAAAGATTATGGTTTTTAATCAAGCATAAAAGGTATCTACTTTACAAAACAATACTTATAAAACACCTCATTGGACAATGATTGCACAGGAGTTCATGTATTAAATTGAGCACTTAGCTTTTATGTCTACTGGTGCTCAATTTAATACATCAACTCCAGTGCAATCAACGTCCAGTGAGGTGTTACATAAGTATTGTTTTGTAAAGTACATACCTTTTATGCTCTGTTAAAAACCATAATCTTTTGAATTGTATTATATGAAGTAACTTGTTTTTTGCCACTGATGATAACCTCTTGAGGTAGAAATGCGTTTGGGATTAGTGTCCTTGAAAGTGTAAACAGTTTTGTTTATATGTGTGTTTTATATTCCAATACACTACATGGTATGCAAGGTTTTAAGATGAATAAATTAATCAAAAAGTTCATCTTCATCTAAAATCTTTGTTATACGTTTTACTTTTATACTATGTGGTATTTTCTCCCAAGTAGGAGGATTCTTAAGTGGTGCCCAATGAAACATTAAATGAGAGAACATTTATACTCCATTTTTCTAAAGAAAGCAGAAAAGTGTTGTAAAATGAGTTGGCTACTTCAGTGAATTGTTCATTACTGTAAACATCTTCAACATCTGATAATAGTGATATAAGTTTTGTGGTATGGAAATTTTCTCTCTCCTGCTTTTCATTTTGTTTGACAAAATGTCTAGTTCTGTGGCTACTTCGCTGCCTGAAATACTGTCATTACTTATTTTGTTCACGGAAATGGAGCAAACTTTCATCTGACTTTCCAAGAAATAAATCCAAACAAGGGATACTGGATCATTAAACATTTTTCTCAGCATCGATGGGCAGTTTTCTTGAGAAAGAAAATATGAATTCAATCATGGACAGATGTAAATAACTCTGGTTATTCCAGGTTGAAGAGACAGCCATCTAGTTGTAACACTTCAAAGAATCTGTTTATATTAAACATCAACGAAGGCAATTCCTCCACACATACCATATATATGAGAAAATACTGGAATATTTTATTCACTATGGCTTCAACATCAATTGGTATAATGTCAGCACTTCTCTGAAGTGCATTATGCAAAATATGGGCAGCACATCCTATACCCTGAATGTTCATTTTTAAATTGCTGGTCTTTAACTTGGCAAAAACACTGCTTGTTCCTCTCCTTGCAGCTCCTCCAAAATTTGATACAGTTGTCCCCACAAAAGGCAATAATTATGTCTGATAACTTGTATTTATGCAGTACATTCATTAGGCATCTCGCTAACACATCAGCCATTTTACCTTCTAAGTTATAGAATTCAATCACTCCAGTTTGAACTCTCTTCTCTGGAGTAAAGTATCGAACTAGAGGAGGCATTTCCTTCAGATTTTTGTGATTTGATGTATCAACCATAACAGTTAGATACTTAACACTTTCTAATTCTTTTAAAATCTGTTGCTTGGCTAAAGGGGCCAAGACATTTACTACAATGGATTCACATTTTATCTGACCACATGAAAACTTTTCCTGGTGCAATATTCTTAACAGTGAGGATATACAATCCATAGATCAAAAGGAGTGGTTGTGTTTTACTGCATGGAATGCAAACAGCCCTTCTTCCGCTCCAATATGTTTACACTCATCAGTTATAGTTTATTTGGTAAAATAAGACATTGCTTTTTTACTGCAACTCTTAGTTTCTACAGCTATTGCATGTTTTATTTTTTGATAACCAACTAACTAACTAGATGGCTTACAGAGCCCGAAGGTTCATCACCAAACTCACAAATGCCCTCAACCGGACCCTGTCCTCGGCCAACACAATCCAGTGTCCTTCAACACCTATCTCCCATAGATCCTGCCTGAGATTTTCCTCCCATCTGTGTCTAGGTCTCCCCAGTGGTCTCTTCCCCCCAGGCTTCCCAACCAATACCCGGTGCACACCTCTTGCCCCATCCATGAGTACCACATGCCCTGCCCATCTCACTATCCTTGACTTAATCACCCTGACAATACTGAGGGACGAGAACAAATTTTTAAGCTCGCCATTATGCAGTTTTCTCCATACCCCATCCTCCTCAACATCCTACTCTCAAACACCTGCAATCTATGTTCCTCCCTCAGAGTGAGAGACCATGTTTCACACCCATACAAAACAAAAGGCAAGATTATTGTTTTGTATACTTTAATTTTCAGGTTCTTAGAAATCAGACGGGAAGACAAAGTATGTTGAACTGAGAAGTAGCAAACATTTCCAGAATTTAATCTCCTCCCAACTTCCTCATGAGTATCATTTTGATTTGTTATTGTTGTGCCCAAATATTTGAACTTTGTCACATTTTCAAAGGATTCATTACCCACCCTAAGATAATCCTGATCGACTGTCTGCTGATGAGATACTAATGTGTACTTAGTTTTTTCTGAATTTACTTCTAGCCCCACCTGTCTACTAGCCTCTAGTAAAACTTCTGTTCCTCTTTACTGTATTTATATCGCCACACAATAAATTAACATCATCAGCATATGCCAATAGCTGATGTCTCCATTCAATTGCAAACCCTCTTGACTATACTGGACTTTCCTGGTGGTGTATTATAGCAGAAATTTAAAGAGCCCTTGGAGACAGCATCTCCTTGTTTCAGACCGTTCTTGATTGAAAATGACTCACATAAACATTTACCTATACTAATTTTGCTGCAGGTTTCATTCAAGCACATTTTTATTAGACTCACTAGCTTCTTTGGTATACCAAATTCAATAAGAATATCTTCACAGAGTCATAGGCATTTTTGAAATCTATAAATAATTGATGTACGGTCCCACTGTACTCCCACTTTTCTCTAGTAACTGATGAATGCAAAAGATTTGATCATACCATACCCAGTCTTGTCCCCCTTTTCTTTTCTTGGTATGTCACAGTATATCGGAACGACCTCTATGTTCTATTAAAAACTGTGATTTGCAAATGGAACAAGGCACTTTTCTCACTTGTTGGTCTTCCTTTAAAAATGGGTACTGAGCTTTTAAACTCTCAGTAAAAACACACCTTCTTTTTACACAGTACATTTATACTTAAAAGTTCTTGTTCTCTGACACCACAACCAAACCACTCAAAAGCACATCACACATGAAAACAAAAATATTATTTCAACTACAAGTGTAGCTTTACTCTCCAAGAATCAAAGGTCAGCAACCTGATTAGTGAAGAGTATTACCAATAAATATGGAATTCAAATCATTATTTGAGCAAAGATACCACGTACCATCATAATATATGGTGTAAAACACATGTTTAGATTATATTTAACTTTATTTATGCAGTTTTTGTATTAACACTTTAATTTTAATGCTTCTGCTGAGATTATCTCATTGTTTAAACTTAGACAGAGGTCACACTACACGCCAATTGACGATCAGGCGATAATGCTACCTTCACTACTGTTAAAAATAGTTTTTAAATGCATCTCTCATGTCACAAGCCCGTTGTGTTGATCGTGATTATGTATACATTTTGTGTCGACGATATGATAGTTGGATCATAAATACCTTCTTTCTCAATAATAATATTATGTAACAAGCAAATGCACTTTACAATTAAATCAGCTTTATCTGGTTTTGCTTCACTACATTTATTGAGCAACCTCCATACGAAAAATCTTACCTCAATGCCACTGTTAACCGTTCCGATGATGAAATACAATCTCGGAAATTACTCTTTTTCATTGCTTCCTCAGTAGCATTTAATATGTACTGGTATGTATTCAATGACATGCTGTAATAGTCATGAAATTTGGTTTGTTGCAAGCACAATTTTTCAAAAAGTGTGTGAAATTCACTTTCACTTCTGTCATTCACCTAACATCGTCGTGCATTCCTTCCATCTACTAAAAACTTCAGCAACTGTTCTCAGACAAATACATTTCTTCCTCAAGCTCCATTTTCATACAAATGGATCGCGCCACAGGTGTTCACGTGTTGGAGCTTGCACGATCGCCCGAACTCGCTCGACCGTTCGTTCGCAGTGTGGCTGCAGCCTTATTTGTTACTCAACTCCAATACCTTTAAATTGAATAATTTAATTATGTCTGGTTGCAGGTGTTCTGTCACAGCTGACACACAAAATGCTCTGTTATTACTCAGATTTAATTTCACAAATCAAAGTAAGGCCGACAATATGCAATGGTATAATAAAGTAGAAAGGTGAGTTTCATTCCAAGCATCTAAGCTAAAACTGCTGCTTGTATGCCAGTCATAAACAAAACAGCGCTGATGAAGAACGGGAGTATTTGGCACCCCATTTTATCTTTGTCGGGACAACAGCCCACCTCCCTCAAGAACATGACAATCCCATTAAAAACGGGATATCTGGTCACCCTGATTTAAGGTACTATGCCCACCTACAGAGACCAAAGAAAACAAAAACCTCAGTCAAGGAATCATCAGCATTATTATAAAGGTTGAGTCAAAAGTATGTTTACAAACTTTGTATGCATGTTCCTGGATCAAAAATAAGAAAAAATGTTCTTATGAACACATGGTAGCAAATGCTTCTTTTTCAAACTAATAGCTAAAAATAAGTTTCAATGTATGCCTTTATTGCCAAGTATAAGGACTGGGATGTTTCTTTATAACAGATGCTCAAAGGTTGCTCCTCCATTCTCTGCACGTGCCCAAGCACGACATACACAAGACTGACGGATTTGTTCGTACACACCAGGGTTTCCTCGAATCATCTGGCATGCATTCTGCACATGTTCCCACAGGTCGTCTTCATGGTTTATGCGTGTTGCATGAACGACGGACTTCAAGTGACCCCACAGATAAAAGTCCAATGGAGTCAGATCTGGTCACCTCGGTGGCCATGCTATGGGCTACCACATCAAATCCGTCGCTGAAGTTACTTCTCACTGAGATGATCTCTGACGCGATGGGAAAAGTGTGCTGGGTCTCCGTCATGCATAAACCACATCTGTCTTCTTGTATTCAGTGGTACATCTTCAAGGAGACGTGGCAAGTGTCCTCTTAAGAATCGCCAATATGAAGGTCCTCTTAGACGCGATGGAAGCATGTTTGGACCAAGAAGCATGTCGCCAGCAATTCCTGCACAAACGTTAATTGAAAATCTTTGCTGGAAGCTGGATTCACTTCGACATAAGGTTATTTATTGAAACTTATTTTTGGCTCTTATTTCGAAAATGAAACATTTTCTACCACAAGTTCATAGGAATATATTTTCTTATTTTTGATCCTGGAACAGGCACACAGAGTTTGTAAACATACTTTTGACTCACCCTGTATGTATTTATAGTAACTGAGAATTACTGTTTAAAGTAAATTCTTCCACTGTGTAGGAATGGGATAAGCAATACTCTTTTGGTGCTACCTTAAATACTTTTAAGTCATGATTTAAACTTTTTATGGTAGGAGGAAGATTACTGAATAATTCAATGCCAGTGCAGCAAATTCCTTTTTGAAATTTGCTGAGTTTAGCATTTGGCACATTAAGGTTATGTCTGCATTTTGTATTTATATTGTGTACATCTGAATTTGTTTAAAATTTTCCATGCTGTCCACAGCAAATGACATTAATGAAAATAACAATTTGCTAGCTAGCAGGAGAATATTAAACTTCTTAAATAATTCCCTACAACAGCCTCTCCCTTTTAAGCTTGCCATTATTCTAACGATTTTCTTTTTTTCTGTTTGTTGAATTTCCCCATAATATTATTCTATATGACATAACGGAATGAAAATTAAGCAAAGTAGAACTAATTTTGAAGTTTCTATTTTTGTGATTTCCTTACAGCAAAACATCCTGAACACAGTTTAGGGCTATTATACTGAACATGTTTTCAAACTTAAGTTACTGCCAGTTTGAATGACAATAAATTTATCTGTTTCTGTTTCTTCAATTGTTTTATTATTGTACCCTATGTTCATATCAACACAAGTTTTCCTGTTAGGACATACAGCAAAATACCAAGTTTTGAACCTTGAGGAATTCCATATTTTATAACACCAAATGTCTTTTCAAAGTGTAAACAGTTTTATTTGTATGCATGATTTTATATATCAATACAATGCACGGTATGCAAGGTTTTGAGATTATAACACCCCAGTTTGAGTAGGTAGTATGGTATAAATCTGATTATTTTATTTCTACTGGCTGTTTCCTGTCACAAAGGTATTATTTAAACCACTGTCCAGCTATACTCAAATTCAAGTTTTGTCAGTAATAATTCACAATACACACAATAAAATGTTTTAGTTGTATCAAAAGATATTCTGCCAACATGCAATTTGTTATTAAAAGGATGAAAGATTTTGTTTGTATAAGGCTTTATCTGTTGAGATTTTTTTTCTAAATCCAAATAGTTCATCCAGAAGGATGTTGATCAAGTTTAAGAAATAACTTACTCTTTTATACATGCCTTTCTCACATGTTTCAGAGAGTAATTAAACTGGTCTGTAACTGGATACACAAGATTTTCACTTTTTTAATTCAGAGGTCTCACTTTTGAATATTTAAAGTCATTCTGGGAAACTTATTGCCACAGATTGATTGTACAGGTAACTTAAGGGAGCACTAATATAGTCTGCACAGCTTTGGAGCCACGCAAATGTTTCGATTTGAGAGAATTTATTACATTTTTAATTTTAATTGCTGCTGGGTATAAGATTTGTATTTGGGAAGGCCTTAGGTATAGCTTCACCAAGATATTTTGTTGCACCTTCTGTCACGTTTCTGGTGTCATTGTTTATAGCTTCTACAACTGTTAAGAAGTAAGTATTAAAAGAGTGTGCTGTGAGTTTAAGAACCTTTATTGCATTGTAATTTATCTTTACTGATGGGGTTGCTTCTTCTGTAGAATATCTGTTTCTTCTTTCACAATTTTCCAAACTTTTTTTACTTTATCAGACTCCAATATCTGTTTGTTATACTGCATATGTTTGGCCACTTTAATGACCTGAGTTAAAAAATTTCAATATTAAATGTAGTGAATTTTCATTGTTATGTTGCTACTATATTGGATATTTAGGTAAAGGTTTTTTTTTATGTTTACAAGATGTTTCGATGCCTTTGGTTATCCATTCATTATTATTAAACACCCTTCTCTCTGTTTTGGTGGGAAAACTTGTTTCATAAGATCTTAAGATGTTTAAGATTGTGTTAAATTTTGAATCTACATCATATTTGCTTAATACTGATTCCCAAGTTTCATTACTTAGATGTGTTGCAAATTATTTAATAGTGTCAACATTTGAAAGTCTAGTTTGTTTCTTATAATAATAACCACTGGAAGCTGGTTTCATATTTTTTATAACTAAAGTTGAGCATTATGATCAGATAGCCCATGTACCACTGGTTCAAAAGAAATATGTGAGCTTTCCTGGAACTGTCTACAAAAATATGAGATAGGAGTTGGAGGAGACTGGATTTTGTTGACCCAGGACAGGGTCCGGTGGAGGGCTTTGGTTAATTCGGTGATTAACCTTCGGGTTAGGTAAGCCATCTAGTTAGTTAGTTAGTCTATAAAAACATTATCAATGGCAGTACTAGAGTAATTTTTAATTCTTGTGAGGAAATTAACTACTGACATGAGATTAAATTATGTTAGTAGAAAGTTCAGACATTGTTTGTGGTAACTTTCAGTAAGATAATCAATATTTGTCACCACAGACAACAAAATCTGTTTTAGGTTTGAAGAGATAATTTATGATACTTTGTAAGTTATAGTTTAAAATCACCTGTGGGTGCTCTGTATATAGCTAGAACATATATGTTGTAGAAAGTATATTCTACTTGTACAGCTAAACACTCTATGTCCTGTTTATTGTAATGATGTATTATATCTGCCTCATTGAATTTTAAGTCCTTTCTGACAAAGATACTCACTCCTTTTGCCAGTTTTGTCTGCAGTAACTAACTCCTAGAGTATATTTGTTTAGATTAACCTGTAAGATCTCTGGTGCTTTTGTATGATATTCAGTTGCACAAAGAATATAGGGGGAATGTGCATTATGAACAGGTACTGCTAATTCATCAGTTTTGTTTGACAGACCTATAACATTTAAATGATACATTACAGAATTGTTATTTTGATTGTATTCTAAATTTAAGATTGGCTTATTTAAAGTGATATGGATATCATTTAAGTATTTAGTTACAGATTTGGGGTTTAACCTAAAACAGGCCATTTTCTTATACCAGTGATTACAGGAATCTTGCCAGAATCTGGTTTGCATCCAATGGTGTTAACAATGGGCTGCACTAGCTTCTACTCACCCCTTGAATTAGGGTGCAATCCATGTCTGGTGTGGTCACATCTATCTAAAGTTGACACATCAATTAATCCAATATGGAATCTGTCTGCATTCCCTAGCACATACTCAAGTCTCAAATTTGCCCTCCTCATCCATTTGTTCATACGAGACCTGTCATGATGCTAAAGAACACCAACAAAACTGACATTTGGCAATGCTGCCCAAATCTTTATCAATTCTGTAATTAAAGTCCCTATGAAGGATATTTCCTGGCCCTCCCACAATGATTACATGATCATCCTCAGTAAAGTCTTTACTTATAGCTTTAAGTTCCCCGACAATACTGTTAGATGTAGCATTGGGTTTCAAAACATTTGTAATCATATCTTAATCCCCTATGATTATGTGAAGAGGTTCACATAATCCTCTGCTATGACTACTACCTCGCTGGGCATTACTATATTCTTTCTTGTTTATTATAGTTTTTGGATCTTCCTTCTTCAACTAGACAACTCCTGAAAGTTCTGACACAGTTAATGCCTCAAATCTGTTACTCAATTTCATATTAAATTTCAGATCCTTAATGGAGCAAGAACTTGTATCTTCACCATGATTTGGCTCTAACAACAAGTGGGCGAGCAGTTACATTTATAACCAGAGCTGTTTTCAGCTTTCATACAAGCAATCTGATTAAATGCCAATGCCAATTCCCTCTGCAGATCAAAATAATTCCCTCTTGTTCCCCAACTATTCAACCTTGTTTACATGTCAAACAGAAACATGGCTTTGTTAAATCTACCTCACTAATAATGGTGTTGGAACATTCCCCATGGAACCACCAATTACATTTATCACATAATAAACTTCTGTTAACTTTCCTTCAGCAGAAGCCACATTTGCCTGATAACTCATTGGATTTATTCTTACCTGTCATATCTTAAAAATTACTTTATTCACATTCGTAACAATAACAAAACAAGTGCGACAAATGCATGATATTATAGTACCTGTGGTAGGAATTACGGGCTGTCATATTCATTTTCACAAAATTTTACACAAACTAGTCCCATACTAACTAGCGACCTTGTAGTATTATAGTTCAATATAAAATAACACTTACCCAAACAATTGTGCTAGGTTATAAAAAATCAAATACCCTCTGATTACACCGCTGAGCTCTCGACTTGGTTTGCATTTTGATTCTGATGTCATTACAACTTCTATTGATTTAATAGCACCTGAAAAATACCTCACATCAATTACACAAACAAATTAGCAGTTTCACACAATTCAACTGCAGTGTAATGGTCAAAGATGACGATGATCACAGATTATAGGTCTACATAGAAAACTGTTCATCCAAAGATTACTAAAGTTCTGAAATGGTCACTGCAAACCAATGGTTATAGTCGTAATGGGATGACGCTGTGTAACAATATGAAGTATGACAGCCTGAAAATATTGATTTGTGTAACAGAGGTGAGTTTAACATTATATTATTTCTTTATGTTATAAGATATTGTTCTTTATATTTCGCAGTGTTACAACGTTTGTGTTTAAATAGATCTGTAAAAATAATTTTCTCTGGTATCTTTAAAGGGGGCCCCGAAAGAGATTAGTGCCTCGGGCCCCGAGAAGTGTAAGTATGGTCCTGCCTAAACAATCTAGTTAGTTAGTCAAAGCAGTCAAAAAATGAGAAATTACAAACACATCTACAAAGCCTTGTGAGAGTTACAACTAAAACATGAACCGAAGATAAAATGTACTGCAAGAATATTCCCAACGCTCCTGCAGTAGTAGAATGCGGTAGCAACGTGTCAAAAACATTATGCTTAACGTTTAATGAAAATTAGCTCACAATCATGTTTCACTATGTGAAGTTTTAGATTTTTGGATACTCTTCAGCAGCAGTGCTGATCTGTTGCTAGTTTAATGGAAGGAAAGTTATAGTTCAATTGTCAGGAAACTTATCAACTTGAGAATAATAAATTTCTTTGCATGGAAAAACAGAAAGAGAGAAGAACGAATTTACCTGGTAATTCGCCAGAAAGGGATACTTCAAAAGTAGTTCAAATGCACACTGCAGAGTAATTAAGAACCCGTATCAATTAACAATGTAAATGATGGCTACCAGCTTAAGAGACTGACAAATTGTGGAGGGGGGGGGGGAAAGGTGGGATGATAACCTGTTTTCAGACTTGCATACTGACAGAAGCCACAAATCACCCAAGTCTGAAACCTTGAAGAAGAAAACTGTTTTCTACTGGAATTCCTTCTAAATATTTGGTCTTCACCATCATTTTATACGGCACACGGTAGTTATTTACAAAGAACAGAGCTTAGTTTCCAAAGGATATATTATGCACACCTGCTCATTTACTAATCAATGAAACAAACACCACCATTTACGTGTTTACTGGCAGTTACATTTGCAACATAACAGTTAATTAGTTTCGTTGTAAGGGCAAATGCACGTTGTGCCAAACGATGTTCATTTTACAATATCCTTGTTCTGACTAAGAATTTCGAGATTTTCGCCAATTATTTCGATGAGAGCCACATCTGACGTGACAGAAATGCTCTTTCTTTTTCGGTTTTTGTTGCTATTTGCGACGCCTACTGGACGGATACAATGTCAGTGTAATCTTCCCAAACACCGGGCAATATCTTCATTACTAAACTCTGGGCTCTGTCCTTCACAGAGATCTGCGTAAAATTGCAGGACAAGCACTATGAATATAAATTACTAATAAAACCAAATGAAGATCATGTAATGTTAGAAACATCTAAGGCCTTCAGCGAAACCCACGCAAGAAGAACAAGAAGAAGCATACATTGTTGCCATTTGATTTAACCCAAGTATGAAGCTCGGAGTTCGAGGCCACGCTTCCACAGACGACACACACTTACAGCTTCGAGAACTGTATGCTCTCTGTCAATTAAACTAACTTAACTCGTTTTATTACATTTAATGAATATTTCGACCCTGAAGGTTCCTGTATTTCATTTCGCTTCGAAAAATAAACAAGCTATGCAATTTTGATCATTAAACAACGTACTTTTTTTTTTTAGAAACTTCAGTCTACAAAATGTAATTGACTAATTAACCGACACACAGGTAAGAGGCCAAGTGATTTATCATCCATCTACCTACTAAAGTACCATACCAACACTAGCTCATTTAGTTACAAAGTAACTAACTTCCTGAAAAAGTCTCAGGCCACAGTCCCATGTAACCACTCAACCAACTAAGTAAGTCGACTGAAGTACTGTTATTTAAAATATGTGTCAGTATCTTATTTCGGATAAAATGAAATCTTCTTCAGCTTGGTCGAGATTCAAAACCAGTCACTAACCGGTAGGCAAAAGAGTGCATCCTTTGGTAATGTTGAAGTCGCGTTTGATTGTTTCCTGCAAAGCAATTTCCACAAAGATGAACTCCCTTACTTGTAAGAACGTAACAGGATAATGAAAATTTCCCACAAATAGGCAAAACTTGATGCACTGCCATTATGTCAATGAGTTATGTTGAAATATGAAATATGTCATTGTCACGTTGTTACATAACGCTTACTGCTAAAAAAAAGAGGAATGCCGAAGACGAGGTCGTGCTTCAGGGGAAGTATGAAACAACCCAAGCGGCCAGTCTTACGTGTGTATATAATAGTTGAAGAGAGACGCGATTCTCAGTTGTTTTGAAGCCTCAGCACGACATGTTCCAGTTTGTATTGGTTGCTTTGTTGGCGTCAACTACAGTCGCCGCACCACCTGCATCTGTAGAATGGCGTGAGTCTAGAAACAGACTGTCTTTTATATGAGACTTATAACAGTGTCTTTTGTTAAGTACGTGTAAAGGTGTGGCAGTGACTAAAAACAATTTTGTCACTGGCTTTAAAATCGCTTCAATTGAGTTGTCAAATAATCAAGTCAAGCACGAAAGCGAAGGTCAATTTGAGAAGAAATATTCATGTTTTAATGTTCAACGAAGCCTTTTTATTTTTAACATAAAACTAAATATAGTAAGCCCACCGGAAGCATGTGCAAAACAACATATTTTCATCTTTCCGATGTTGTTGATGTATATGCTACCGTAAAAGCCCGAATGTTGGCGAAATCTAGGATTTACCAGACAAAACTAGGTTTTATTATACAGTGTTGGTAGAAGCCCGAAAAAGAAAATTCGCTTCTTATTTCGGGGTCATACCAATGGGTGTTGGTAAATGTTAGATTTTACCATAAGCGGGTAGTAAAAGGTTAAGTTAGGTTAGGTTAGGTTAGATGCCTCAGGTTTTTTTATTTCACAATTTTTATATTTCTTGCAATGTTTTTATCTATTATTTTGACTTCTGTTAAAGTTTATTCTAAAATACAACTTAGACAAGGAATGTATGTTTCTAAAGTTGTAATTTATGGAACCGAAAATAGAAAAAAAAAACATCTATAACAAAAGTGAGTTACTACATTTATACCCTTCTCTTTACTTATACCGTATTCTCGTGGAATATGGGGGTTTATCAACAGCGAATGGTAAAACCCCGAAATAAGACGCGAACAGTTCGATTTCGGGTTTTTACCAACAGTGTATCGTAAAACCTAGATTTGTCTCGTAAAACCTATGTTTCAACAACATTCTGGCTTTTACGGTAACATATATACAGTTAAGTCCCAATACTGTACCGCGTTTTAAACTCGTAACTTTATCTTCGCATTGCGCTCACGAAAGCCTGCTATATCACAGAGAATTTCCCGATAAAGCGCCGTCCCCACTAGCTGCCATCCGCCAACAATCGGGCAGTTTTTAAATATTCTGATTAAGCATTATGCCACTTGGTTTCCGCCAGTTACACAGATTAGTCTGTGGAATAAGCAGTTGTAAAAATATTGTTCACAAACTTCTGTGCCAAGAAATAAAATTCAATGAAGTATGAAAACATCTACAGAGCCTTGGTAAGGGGGTCGGATATTTTCTTGGGTTTATGTGTATAAATGACGACACACCACATGCACGCATTGGCAGGTAAAATTCCAAGAATTTTGGTAGAACAGTTACAAATCTAAACATTCTTATGTCTTACAGGGCTAATAGACTCTTTCATAATAAAAGTGTTTTTTACTAATTTTCTTTGACTAACTAACTTCTCGAAAACACTTAAATTTAAATATAATTTCCAGACCTGGTATAGAGTACACAAATATACAGTTGCGTATAATTGCAGTCATTTGCATTTGTGTGACACGGGCAAAAGGCATTGACAATTGTTGCTAAAAGGATACGGGGTAAGACTATATTTAGCTAACTGCATGATGCAGTCAATCGTGGGAAGCGCATAGTCACTCAGTTGGTTGAGAAATGCCCTGCTTTTTGTGAAACCTAAATGTTTGTTTTTATTTTTACAATAATCCGCCACTGGGCAATACGTTGAGTCAGATGATTCCAGTCCACACACTCGCCCTTTTGCTTGAAGATTTTCTCCAAAGCGTTCTCTTCCTAACACATATTTAGACTAGTTTACTTATACCACCCAGCTCATCCTCCTTGACTTTACCATCCTAATATTCTTTGTGCCGGCCGCAGTGGCCACGCGGTCTGAGCCACGGACCTCGTGCGACTGGCCGCTGGGACCGTGGGTTCGAGTCACACTCAAGGCATGGATGTTTGTCCGCGTCTTTCTGTGTTTGTATAGGTAGAGGCCTTGCGTCGGGCTGATCACTCATCCAAGGAGTCCTACCATTGTTCAAATAGATCAGTCGAATAAATAAAAACCTCGACACCTACGGGTAAAAGAGGATGAGAGAAAGAAATAAAAGAAGTTTGTTGAAGTACACCAATTATATGAGAATCCAGATTTTTATATTCAAATATGAAAAATACTGTCTTCTGGGACGCCGCTCCGCGTAGTCTGGTAGAATTTTACCGATGTTTCAGCGGTGCTTGCTCCGTCTATCATCAGGGCGCCAAGATAAGTACACGACGCAACATCCCAGAAGACAGCCATTTCTCTACCAATTGTGTTTTAAAATGGACACGAAGGGCGATGGGAGGATGCGACTTAATAATGCAGAGTCTTTTCAGTAAATAATGAATAAAATTGTATATGATATTCAACCTGAAGATGGTGTATGCAATGTTCAACGCGACATTATAATAGTAACACTTAAATGTTAAGTATAAATCTCAAATAAAACGTTTCCGTGTTTTTGTTTTATACGGTAAGATGGAGTTAAAAGTGCATTGACAATGGCGAGAAATTGTAAAACTTGTCTTGAAGGTCTTTTAGCCAGTATTTCTCTTCGTATCCGTGATTAAACATAAAAATATGCTGTCATTTCTTCCAAACACAGCGATAAATAAAGCGAATCAAGCTCTAAAAAATTAGTGTCATGAGAAAGCTTATGCTGAAATGTAACTAGGTCAGAAATTACAGTTTGTGAAGGTTGGAATGGCACATTACTACATTATACTGTATCTTGTCCTCAGTCTCTAAATCAAATCTCCACCATTACATCCTATTTACTTACGATCCAGTTTAATATCATCCCATCTACTCCCAAGCAATCTCTTTCGTCCAGGTTTTCCGACCATACTGTCGTCCCAATTGTTGTAAATTGAATCGTGGGCATTTAGCAACGTCAGAATGTGCTCGGTGCTACAAATAATTACTGATAAAAAAGTATGTTCAGTGACTGATTCAATCCTCACATTTAATCGTACCTTGATTTCAGAAATTCTAGTAATTCTATGTTCATACAATACTGGTTCTTAGCTTATCTAATAACGTTGTCCCAGACTAAGAAGTTGCATAATGTATAATGTTAATAATTATATCGGCCTATGTAATATTAGGCCTATAAGGCCCATAATAAAGTGATGTTATAATACCTCAAAATCTGAAGAAACATGAGGACATATAGGTCACTATTCGAGTGTGCGTTTGTGCAGCACACCTGTTGCCCGCAGAAAGTGACAGTACAAGTTTCTGGCTGCGTTAAGTAACAGTCCTTGGCATAGTTTAAACAGCGACGGATTTTTTCTACGTGTTAGGAAAGAACAGGTTTGCAAAAGTAAATTCCCCTGTTTCTCTTTTTGCACAAAGTATACGAACATGAAAGGGCAGGACACAAAGACCACATCGTGATCACAAATACGAGGTGCGATCTGAAAGTTTCAAGACTGTGTCAATAGAGGGCGAACCGGATGTAGTACGAGCTTCTGCCGCTAGGGGGTGCGGTCTACATTTATAGTGTATCAGTGTGCCAGCCGGCATCATCGAATTAGCATTTGTTTCTTAGTTACGGGCGTTTTGGTAGTGCATTACACCGACCCTCCTGCGATTGCGGATTTTCATGAACAAAGAGTGTGCATCAAATTTTGCCAAAGACTCGCCAGAACGGCTACGGAAACCTATGAAATGCTAAAGCAAGCATTTGGGGAGTCCGCAATGGATCGTGCACAAACTTTTGTGTGGCATTCACGTTTTAAAAATGGCGGAACCTCTGTCGATGATGACGAGCGTTCTGGACGACCATCTTCGAGCACAACGCCCGAAAATGTTACGAAGATTCGGCAGGCCATTCACGAAGATCGACGTCGTACCATAAACGACTTGTGCGACATTGTTGGGATAGGCTATGGTACCTGTCAGCTGATTCTAAAGGAAGAACTACACATGAGACGCATCATGACAACGCGCCAGCGCACACCGCCCTCAAAGTTCGGCAGTTTTTGGCCTCAAACACCATGGCCGTCATCCCGCACTCTCCTTATTCGCCGGATTTAGCTCCGTGTGACTTCTTCCTCTTCCCAAAGATGAAAATTCAGCTAAAGGGAAGGAGATTTGAGACGATAGAAAAGATTCAGGCAGAATCGCAGATGGTGCTTGACAGGCTGACAAAGAAAGATTTCCAGGGATGCTTCCAGGCTTGGCAGCGGCGCTGGGATCGTTGTGTTCACTCCCAGGGGAACTACTTCGAGGTTGATGGATGAATTTAATACCTGAGATAAGTGTACGGTTTTTTTTTTTATAGGCGCAGTCTGGAAACTTTCCGATCGCACCTCGTACTATACAGAATTCTTATCAGGAAATCTGAAAGAAAGAGATCACTTGGAGTAGATGATAGAATACTGAAATTAGTCTAATTTTGAACGATCTGAGGATGTGGATTGGACTGAAATGACTCGAGACGACTTCCGGAATGCAATCAGCTAAGCACTAACCTTGACCAGATCCAGGTGTATGCACACTCAAGTTCACCGTTTTTCATGCATGATCTTCACATTAATTTTTAAGAAAATCGGAAAATTTTGTTTATAATATTGATGCCTGTGACTGAATACGTGTGAAAGTAATACACAGCAAGTTAACTGGGTTCGAAATATGTAGGATGAAGAAAAATAATTTTGTCTTTATGAACAAGACAGATATGGTATGGTTAAAATAATCTCCAATAAAATGAAAACGAAAATGCTTTTGACAGAATGGATATAAATAAACTTTGGGCAGGATTTCAGATTTTGACAGAGGTGCGTCTGAAGACAGCAATATTCAAACTTTTGGCAATTTAACACAGCAAGGGATATCAATAACACTTAATAAATAACGTAAATGTACTATATGATAACAGCAAATTCTTCCTACACATTGAAGGAAAAAAATACAAATAGGAAAGAAATTACTAACCAAGAATTAAAGCAAAGCTGTAGCCTGTCTTCCACTCTCTTCAATATATATGTATATATAGGCACCATGAAATGAAACTCGATAAAATAAATAAATAATGCCGGCATCATTTTGAATCCCGATTACATACTACGGACAATCCTTTTTGCAGATGATCAGCTCCTAACGGCAAACGCATAAAATGATTTAGAAATTTTGGCGCATAAAATATAAATAATTGTTATTAATTTTAATATGAAAATATCAACTGACAAAACTAAGGTAATGGCTTTTTGTGGTACGGATCATATACGAGCACATGAAAGCATACCAATAGAGCAAGTCTCAAAATTCACATACCTAGGATACACTCGTAGCTACATGTCAGACTAAGATATAAAATAAAAAGTATCACTATTTCAATGTCTCTGCGGTACTATCAGACGAACATTAAACAATAAAAGATAACAAAATAAAATAATACAAGTTTATGGCGATCCCAGCACTCTTGTATGAATCAGAATCTTTGACCATGAAAAGAGCAGATTTTCAAAAACTTCAAACGACTGAAATGGAAGTTTTGAGAGCAGTAGGAGACTATGACTTACTAGACAAAAAGTGAATAGATAATGAAAAAACTTTTGATAAAGAATGATCTGAACGAATATAACAGCATAGACTAAAATGTACACAACATGTTCTGAGTATGGGTGCTAACAGACTACCAAAGGCTGTTCTACAGTATACACTGGAAGGCAAAAGGCAAGTAGGACGACCGAAGAAACAATGGACAGACCAACTACCAATTTAAATTGAGTAGGAATGGATCCCTTGGAACCAGTCCTTGAAGACGACGACGATGATGATAATAACATGGAAACCTACAAATTACCAAAAGTCTAAGTAGGGGTATTCAGTTCTTTCATAAAAAAAATTCTCGAAGCAGTTACAGCCGCGTGCTTCATTCTGCATGGGGAGACGAACAATAACTATAAATACGTAATTGTACGTACAATTTAGTGAACAAACTCAGACTAAGCGCCCGTTATAACACCAGACTTCGAACCGTCGCCATATTTTTGACTAATAACATATGACATTGGTTCATATATAATCTGTAGATGTGTATATGTGCTGTTATGATATAAGATGAGATTGTGATGGCGGCGAGTATGAAGATGACTGCCTTCCAGAATGTTACGCTGTGTAGTCTAGCAGAAATTTTCCAACGTTTTAATCATGCTTAATGCAACTGTAGGATCACTCTGCTAATAGAAGCAGTAATTGCCCCTGAAACATCGGTAAATTTTTCCAGACCACACGATGCAACATTCCGTAAGACAAGTGTTATGTAAGACAAAAATTTCAGAACCTGTTATTAAGTGGCGCTCCTATCACTAACAAGCTTGAAAAACCACTGCCATGTTGGTACTGCTGATGGCAAAAAGGAGTGTCCTCTAAGTGCACAAAAACACACATGGGCATGTTACAACACCTTCAACTCACAGCTTGGAGTAGACTCTTCTTCAGAAGCTAATAATCTCTCAAGCAATAAATAAGTCATCCACTATTTATGGAACCCTAAAAAATATTACCGTGAAGATTTCTATCTTCTGGGTTGTTGCGCTGAATATTCATCGCCCTGATGACGGACACAGTATGACGTCTGAAACTTTGGTAAACATTGACTAGACTACACAGCGCAACAACCCAGAATACAAAAATATCCATACTCACCGCTGTGAAAACCCCAAATCTTAAATATTACCGTGCTCACAAAATCCCGCATACCATGAGCCACATCCTCACATCATGCTTTTAAAGATCCATTTTAATGTAATCTCCTATCTAAGCCAAGCTACGTTATGTCTTTAGGCTTCTCTATTAAAACTGTGTATGCATTTCTGATAATAGCCACATATTTTATTATAAAACAGGGATATGCCCTAAAAAGGCTTATACATGAGTAAGTTTCTGTCAATATTGTAAGATATTGTAGGTGCGTCATATTGTGATTTCATTTAAAAATAGTATTAAAATATATTAAAATTGTCCGTCAATCACAATAAAGTAATATAAGATAATTAAATGGTTAAAATATTATCCTTTGTTCCGTATCGAGTACTCGATTTACATATGGAACATTCTCGACATGTTTCGGCTTTCATAGAGCCGTCATCAGGTGTATGTTATAAACTCTTAATTCAATTACTAATTTTTAATTTTCTTATCATTTCTTCGTTTTTCACATTGTATCAACATTTGTTGTTGTGTTATATATCATTGATACAATCGTATTGTCGGAGTGATGTTAATGCTGCGTATATTGGTCTGTGAATTAAAGGATTCAAAACCATTAATGAAATTGAATATAGAAAACAAAATAAATAAATGAAAGTAAATGTATAAACTTACCAGAGAAGTAATATCGAAGTTGTAAGAGGAGAGATCAGAAGTACATCGTATCGGAGCGAGGTTGGTTATTGACTGCGGTGTTATTGGGTGAAAGGCGGTTTGTCAGGGTTGGGGTCAAGGTACTGGAGTGCATTAAAAATGGGGTTGTTAAGCAAAATGTTATTATCATTAAGGCATATGTTTTGTTGACGGACAATTTTAATATATTTTAATACTATTGTCAATATTGTAGTTGTTCCTCTGTGGAAATGTTGTTCATCTGTTACAGCGGATATTTTCGAGCCCTGCCCTCGTAATAGTCCTGACTTCGAGGGCTGTGCTACGCGCAACATACAGAGGGCTTTGGTTAAGTTCAGTGCTGGTAAGTGTAATAACACAAAACATTTGTTTCGCAAGCATTGTGATTAATATCTGCGATATTTGTGAAAGCGGCTTGCATTCCCTGTTTACAGGAGTGCCTGCACTGGGTGTGCCCCCTTTAGACCCCCTGTTTGCTCCCGAGGTGCTGCTGAATTACAAACGAGGCGACGCGGTGGGGAATATGGTTGTCAAGAACACCAACTTCTACGGATTGAAGGACATTGAAATTTTGGACTTCAGGTTAGATACTGTACCTCCTGGGCGTCGTTAAACATGTCAATAACAGCCGGGTCCGACGAGTCGCCCACCGGTTGAAACTGGACCTCAAGGTTGCCGGCCAGGGCTTCCGCTTTCTCGGAGTCCGAGAGAGCCAGCAAGGGGGGCGAAGGAGTAAGGACTCGCATCATCCGCTTTGTCATCTTCCATAGCGACTGGTCCTCGCTGTCTAAAGATTCCAGCGTATCGCTCCACTGTTCGTTCCTCCACTCGTTGAGTCGATATGTCACCAACCTCTGGGGGCGGTTAACCCGAGCTTTCAGAGCGGGGTCCCTCGTGACCTGACACTGTCTTCTCAGCCGGTTCTTCAGGCGCATTTCATTATGTATACTAGCGAGCAGAGGAGGCCCCAGGTGCACAAGGGGTCGATGCTTGAGAGCAGATGCCGCTGTGGCCCCATGGATGGCGCTGGTCAGCTCCTCGACGTACTCGTCGATTTCCTACTCGTCGTTTACCACGGGATTCCTTGGGAATCTGCTTTCGAGGCAAGCTTGGAATACACCCTAGTCAATTTGCGTGAAGTCGGGGCGGTCAAGTAGATTCTGAAAGAATTATCGGCACGTAATGTTGATGAAGACAGGCAGGTGATCTGGGCTGAGTGCGGAACGGAGAGTCAGATACACCGGTTGGACGAAGTCCTTGACGACTACAATCTGAAGGACATCGGGTGGTCCGTTGTGTGTGTAATGAGCCGTCGATGGAGAGTCCGGCCCGTAGATCAAGAAAGAGTTTCTGTTAGCGTAATCCCGCAGGAGCGAACCCCTTCAAAGATCAGATTAGAATTACAGTCCTTGTGCTTCGCGTTGAGGTTACCAAGACTGTGATCCCCCTGCTCAAACACTCGGTCAGGTCCGACTCGGTCCAGGGCCGCGTGGGCGAGACGTATGCCGCCGCGAGCTTCACTGTACTGGTCGCCATCACTAGGCGAAATGGCGGGTGGCCTCCAGGTGCTGTAGACCCGAGAATGGCACAAGATAATGATCTGTGCCCCTGCGGACAAGGATCGCTGTGCCTCCCCCGGCGTCGGGCTGTCCGTCCGGTGGTAAACATAGTTCGCGAACCTTAGGGCCCGACCCGATGCTAGGTGCGTCTTATTCAGGAGGCAAACATCGACTCTGTGTCCACCGAGGAACTGTTCCAGCTCCAGTTTTTTGCCGCAAACACCATCGACATTCCAGAAAGCGGGCCTCTAGATTGCTGTTTATATCTACCGAAAATAGTGCCCTTTCATGTACGGCCTTTGGCCAGTAGGGAATACGGACGCACTCAATCTAGTATCATTTGTACGGAAACGCAGCACCTGGAACAAAGGGATCAAATCATTTTATCTAGGTCCGGGCAATCAGCTGCTGTCATCTTGAATGACAGTATCCCTCCACTCTTTTTCATTAACCCGTCTCCACGTCACGTCTTCCTAATGGCGGCCACTCTTCAGTACTATGTTCTTCCTTCATGTCGCTTAACCTCACTTCAGTCCTCTCCGTCCTGCTATCAGGAAAAGCGATGTTGAATCGTACTGGTCACCAAGTAAACTAATGAGGGGTTTCCATACCTAATTCAGCATGAATCCACCGTCTCTGTTAAAATTATCGGGGTGCAGTGTAATTTCAATGGCCACATTTACTAGTCTGTCCAGATATCCTGTGCTCTTAGCTAGTATGGTGGTTTCCCAAAATCAATTTTATGGCCAAATTCCGAGCCGCGAAGGCCTCAAGTCTTATACATAGAAGCTGTTTAAAACAAGTAGAGGACTCTCCCGTTCTATATAGGCTAACTCCTATAAAATATTCGGTGACCATATGAATTAATATTCATTAAATTCATTATGATTATTCTTGTGATAATCACAGAATCTTATAATAGACAACATTTAACTTATCTTCTGCAGGGCAAACCTGAGCGATTCGTCAAACCTGGTCTTCGATATCGATTACCGTTTGCCCACTGCGCTCGCCGAGGGGGAATACAAGGCCCAGGGCAAGATCGTCGGCTTCACCTTTGGTGGCAAGGGCGTGTACAACATAAGCATGAGTAAGGATGCCGTTAGAGTCAGAAGTTAGGGGTCTAGGACCTGGAGTAACTAGTTGTTTATTTTAACGTTGTGCGATGCAATATGGAGAGTTCTGTCACTTTAACTTTAGCTTACAACTAGCTAAGAACTACATAACTCCTCCTTTAGAAGCTTAGTTTGTCAAGAAATCCCCTGCATTTAATGAAATTCAAAGGTTCATTATAGCCGTCATAAAAGGCCTCTACTGGCTCCTGTTCTGAGCCAACAAATCCAGTCCACATCTTCATACCTTGTTTCTTTGGTATTATAACCTACGGTGACCACGTTATTGGCCGGGCACCGACACTAAAATATATCGATTATGATGGTTTTCAGGTGATGTGACCGCCACATGTGGGGTTCGCGGTGATCTGGTCACCATTGACGGCGAGCAGTACCTAAAGGTGCGACATGTGACCGTGTATCCGGAGGTGGGAGACATGAAGTTGTACATCTCCAATTTCTTCAACGACAGCGATGAGCTCAGTGAGTACATGCAACTGCCATACCTCGCGTCTCTATCGATGCCTCATCCTCCTGTCCTTGTTTGTCAGCTGTGTCCACTTCCCTTTTATTCTTATTCTTTTTTGTCTGTATCTCCTTTTCCTGTTCTACTCATTTCATTGTTTCTTGTAAGATACGTTTATTCTCTTCTAGCTCCTGAATTTTCTTTTGCTTCTTGTTTTGTTGTCCTGCTATTTTCCCTTTCACTTCTCTCTGTCCTATTTATTACACTTTCCGTCTACTGTTTCTATTTTTCTTGCGGCTTTTTCTGTCGAGCGACGGATTTGTGTCCGGTTCGGAACTTTGGATGTCCTGCCTGAGGTTGTCTGTATCCATACTCAAATATGCTGAAATATTGAAGGTACAAAGTGTCCTTTTTCCCTTTGTATTTTTATTTACGTGGGTGATACATGCCAATATTTAATAACATATCGAATTAATCGTGTGCCAAGTTGGTACAGGCAGTTAAAATTGTCTCTGCTAGATGGCACCGGTGTGTAGTACTTATGTCACAGTAAAAGTTTATTTTCAATAATTACATTCTTCTTGGCACTTTGCACCTCACACATTTCATTGCCTCGGTTACTGCAGGTAAAGGCTTAAGAAGAGGCTATATCGCTTCCTTAGCTTGATGACTTGCAAATTTTCAATCCTTTGGTCGATACGTCAGTGAAATATTTCTACAATATTTTTCTTTGTGAGGCTAATAACAAGACAACATGTTTTATGTATTTAGAACCTAACAGTACGGTCAACTAGGCATGACATCCTCCGCCTATTATGAAAGCAGAAAGTCAATTACCCTGTTCACAATAACTCTTCTTTAGCGCCTACCATGAATCACACAAATCAGATCCACAACTCCAAACCCCATTTCCCAAAGATCCAATTTGATATCAATCTACGGTTAGTCTTTATAATGGTCTCCGTCCTTCAGGCTTAGCATCCAATAATTTGTTCGCACTTCTCATTACCCTTATGAGAGCTACATGACGCGCCCATCTAATTCTCAGCGATTGAATGCGACGCGTAGCATATCTCTTTACTCCCACGGTTCATAGATGGCGGAGAATATTTCGCAAATTAGTGAGGGAACAGACCGCCTACCAGTTCGACCGTGATTTCTCCGTTATTCCACAGCCGGGGCTAAAGGAAAACTCAGCAGTTAACAGTCCCATACCTATTACTAGCGTTCGAATACAATTTAATGTAACTAATTATCTAACTATATTACTTACGGAATCGGAAGGTTTATCACCGAATTAACCAAAGCCTTCCACCGGACCTTGTCCTAGGCCAACAAATTCTAGTCTCCTTCAACTCCTATCTCCCATAGATCCCGCATGAGATTATTCTCCCATCTACGTCTAGGTCTCCCCAGCGGTCTCTTCCCCTCAGACTTCCCATCCAATACCCTGTGCACACCTCTTGTCCCATCCATGCGCGCTACATGCTCCGCCCATCTCTTTCTTCTCTACTTAATCACCCTGACAATATTGGGGGAGCAGTACAGATTTTTAAGCTCATCATTATGCAGTTTTCTCCATGCCTCATCGTCTTCTCTCTTAGGCCCAAATATGTCCTCAACACCGTATTCTCAAACACCTGCAATCCCTGCGAGTGAGTGACCATGTTTCGCACCCATACCAAACAACAGGCAAAATTATTTTATTGCTTTAAATTTTAGGTTCTTAGAAATCAGACGGGAAGACAAAATATTTTGAACTGAGAAGTAGCAAGCATTTCCAGAATTTAATCTCCTCCTAACGTCCTCATGAGTGTCATTTTGTTTTGTTATTGTTGTTCCCAAACATTTGAACTCTGTAACACTTTCAAAGGGTTTATTAGCCAACCTAAGATAATTCTACCCGCCTCTCTGCTGACGACGAGATACTAACATGTACTTAGTTTATTTCTGAATTTACTTCTAGCCCCAACTGTCTACTAGCCTCTAGTAAAACTTCTGCGTTCCTCTTTATTGTACTTATATCGTCCCCCAATAAATTAACGTCATCAGCATATGCCAATAGCTGATGTGTCTTATTCAATTGCAAACCCTCCTGCCTATCTTGGACTTTCCTGATAGCATATTCTAGCGCAAAGTTAAAGAGCAAGGGAGACAAAGCATCTCCTTCTTTTAGACCGTTCTTGATGAGAAATATCTCAGATACATATTTACCTACTCGAATTTTGCTATAGGTTTCATTTAAGCACATTTTTATTAGACTCACTACCTTCTTTGGTATACCAAATTCAATAAGAATATTATATAACACCTCTCTCTTCACAGAGTCATAGGCTTTTTTGAAATCTATAAATAATTGATGTACGGTCGCACCAAACTCCCATTTTTTCTATAGTATCTGACGAATGCAAACGATCTGATCAATCGTTGATCTGTTTAGTCTGAACCCACACTGATGATCCCCAATAATTTCATTCGCATATGGGGTTAATCTTGCCAAAAGAATGTTAGATAGAATTTTGTACGAGATTGATAGCAGAGAAGGTTCTCGGCAATTACCAAACTCAGTCTTGTCCCCCTTCTTATGAATAGGAATAATTATGGATTCCTTCCATTGTTGTGGCTTCTCTTCCTTATCCAAAATTAACTTTATAAGCTTATGGATTCTCATATGCAACCCTTTGCCACCCGCTTTAATTAATTCAAATGGAATGTGATCAATTCCTGGAGATTTATAACTTTTCAAGTTCCCAATGGCTAGTTCCACTTCATCTAAGCTAGGTTCTGGTACTAACAGTTCAGCTGTATGTATTTTAACCTGTCTAACATCATGATTCTCATGAACATTTAAGAGCTGGCTAAAGAAACTTTTCCATCTATTCACAATTTTCATTGGATCTGAAAATAAATTGCCATCAGACAGTTCCTGTTGGAAAGTGAGCCAGAAAAATTTGAACTTATAAAAATTCATTGAAATCTCCTAGCAGAATTTTCATGCGATACTTGTCAAATGTATCAAATACCGATTCTAGATCTTCATAGATGCTATCCATAATATAATCACTTTTGCTCTCAGTTGCGGCATGAACATTAAGGACAATAATATCGCACCATTGTCCTTCTAGAATTATGTAAGACAACCGGACACTAACAAATTCTACTCTCTTAACTAGTGCCCCAGTAATGCTACGAACAAAAAACTGCCCCAAACTGATCATTCCCCTTTGCATAGAAAAACGTAAACTTCTTTACTCTGTTCACGCCCTCCCCCACCCATAACACCTCCTGCACTGCCAATAAATCTAATTTATAATTCCTTAATTCCCTACGCACTGATTTCAGTACCCGCGCCCTGTAGAGACTCTTAACTTTCCAAGTTCCAAATCTCAAATCTTTTTCAATTGCCTTGGTCGTACCAAAGAGTCCGTCAGGTCCCGATGCTTGGTATAATTTTAGCGACAATTTACAGTTTTTACGGTGGAAGTTTGTTAGTCTCACGCCCAACCCTCAATCTGGATGAACACCCCTTATCGGCTGTTCGCGACTGCTTATTTAATAATTTCTCAGTTAACCTCCATAACTGGAGGCTGTTCTCTAACCGCAACCTGTGGACGCGCCACGCCGTGATGACTGGAACCGCCTAACCTGGACAAACTACTGTAAGAGAGAGTTAAGTGAATACACTGACCGCAATACTTTTTGCCCGGTAAAATTTTCAAGCAGAAAGTTAGGAGCGGGTTACTTACACGATAGTAGGATTTAAAGTTTTCAAGGCGGCGAGTCAGAAGATGGCTTTCTTCTTGGTTGTTGCACCGTACCATCTGATAACTACACAGCGCAGCAACCTAGAAGACGGCGACATCGCCTTGCCGATGGAGGCAGCAAGGAGGTAAACTTCTACCAGACTACAGGCGCAACAACCCAGAAGACAGCCATCTAACATATACGATAGTTTTCATATTTCGTCGTCTGGCAACAAGAAGTATAGTTCATGCAAAGAATATTTGATCCGATGTATACTTCCGTAGCAAGTGGTGATAATCTTTGCTAGTAATTTTTAAAATGAAAGTTCAGTAGCTGATTACATTAATCACAACTTAAAATAAATAGTGCGTTGGGATTGAAACCACAGCGACCTCCATGGAGAACGATAACCTGCATATATCTTACGTCGTCTTATTTCATATCCTCTTCTCTTGAAATCCAAGCTCATTCACAATGTTTGTTAAGCTGGTGCTATTGCATTTGAAATTAATCCCGTCTCTTAATTTTAGAATTAGTTTAGAGATAATAAGGATCATTGAATTCATGGACCATGTCCGTCGCCTGTGGTATTAAAAAGAACACGACGTTTCGGAAGTTTGGTCCGACAGAAGGCTCGATCACTGGACAATCGAAGTCAGTAAATTACATTTATATAATCGCCTGAGATGATGTTACGTCGACAGGAGATAGTAACAAAATTACAACAGATCTCAGGTGATTATGTAAATGTAGTTGTACTGACTTAGGTTTTACAGTGAATGAGATTAGCTCTTTCTTTCGGACCAAACTGAGTAGTTGCCTATATTCACTTTTTAACCTGAGGACGGATGCAGATTCAGCTTCCTAAACGCAGTGTTCTTTTTGAAAACACAGGCGATGGACATAATCCAATAATTTAGAGATCCAAATTGTAACACAACACCATCAGTACTCTTTAAAATGGACTAGTTTAGAGGTATTTTCCAATGTTTTTTCTTGTACATAATATTCATTAACTGTACCGAATGACACACTTATCAAAATCATCTACGTCTGTCACACATTCTGGAAATTTGTGTGTATTGCTGGGCATAGTGAATAAAGTTCTTACTTTTTCTGCTGTCCTAAAATTCTTCTTATCTCCGTTATGGAAATTTTAGTTGCCTCTTCCAAACTCTTTTGCACTTTCAAAGGGGTTTTTTGTCAGCTAATGTTCGAGCGCGTGTCACGTTGCCTCCTGGTTGTCTTTATTCGCGAAATTGTACACATTCAGGACATTCTCCCTCGTTTGCCCCCTTTCATTGAGGAATTCGGTTTTGGACGTGTTGTTCTCATAAATGACATGACATAAAACTCGCTCCTCTCACTTTTCATTCGTATACCTGTAATTTGCTTCTGACAGTGGTGTTCACAAAAAGCTCTTCAGAGGAATTTCTCGGTTTGAAGGACAAAACAAAACAAACAACCTGCCCCTGGAACCTCACGTGATACAGAGAAGGTCACTCCAGTCAGCTTCTTCGCGTGCTGCATTACTAGCAGACTGAAAAACGTCTTGCTTGTCTGACCTATACCTTAAGCGTAATATTTCATACAACACTAAAACTATTATAAAATAATGACAGTAATAACAAACCACATAAATTAATAATGATACTGCAAACGGTAACAAATATGTGTGGGAAGTATCTTTGTACTAAAAAACAATGTTTTCCAGTCAGGAATATTGAAGTTAGACAACTTTGTAAATTTTAATCTTTGCGTCTTAAGATAACAGAGAGTAAGACAAAGAATTCTGAACTGTGCGGCAGCAAGCATTCCACGAAATTAATCTGCACATAACATTCTCGTGGCTGCAGTTCTAATTTATTAACGTCGTTTCCAAATACTTGAAAATTGCCACGTTTCAATGTATTTATTTAGGTACCTCTGTACGATGACATTACCCTGCAGTTTGGTAACAAGACATGAACATGCACTTTTGTTTCTCTCCTCTTACCTGTAAATCAATTTTTTATTAGCATCTAACAGAGTTTGTGTATTTTATTTTTGTGTGTTTGCCCAATAAATTAGCATCATCAGCAGCAAAAACCAGAATTTGTTGTGTCCTGTTTAATTTCATTCCATTTTTTGTTTCTTCGATCTTTCTAATGACGTATTCTAAAGGAAAATTTGAAAGCAACCGAGATAAAACATCTCCTTGTTTGAGACCACTTTCGATGGGAAAATCGGTAGACAAATATTTGCCTATACGGACATTACTGTAGGTTTCAATCAAAAATATTTTAATTTGCCAAACAAATTTCACTGGTGTACCGAGTACAATGAGAGTCTTACACAATACTTCCCTATTAAATAAACAATACGTTTGTGAAGTTCATAAAAAGTACCTGTACAGCCCCACTATACTTCTATTTCAGTTTATTTCCTAACTAATGCAGCATACCTAATCAGCAGTTGATCGATTACATCGAAATCCATACTGATTATCTACAATAATTTTGTCTACTGTACGAGTTAATAGTGACAGAAGAATGTTTGATAAAATTTTGCGTGTAGTTCACGATTACTGCGTTCAGTTTCATAGCCCTTCTTATAAATATATACGAGCACAATAGTAGATTCCTTACACCGCTCCGATAATTCTTTATTACATACAGAGTTAACAAATTAGTGTATCTCAGAGCCTGCATAAATCACGTCTGCCACAGTTTTTTCAATTGCTAGTTTTCATATCCTATCACTTTTTTAATAGCAATCTTAATCTCGAGGAACAAAGTTAAGGCACTAACGACTGTATGCATTTTAGTCTGAGTAACTTAACTAATCCAATGTACATTCAATAGACGGCAGGAATTATTATTACGCTATACAAAACACTGTAGGAATCGACAATCAGATCACCATTCCCAACTTTCACTAAGTTCTAGGTTTGTAGCCCTTCTGCAATTCCTTATTCCTCTATACAGATCTATAATATTTTTATTCTTGTTATTTGTTTCAAGCTCAATAACCGTTTAGAGCCCTGCAGTAAGTATATGTACCACCTGCTTAAACAGTTAGTAATTCTGCATTTTGTGTTAATGGATTTCGTATGACACTGAAAATAAACAGCGATTGTTTTCGTAAACAGTATTAATTGATTCATCTTTGTAATTGTTATAGGTTGAGTTTCCTTTAAAGTATGGACTTAAATCTTTAATATCACAGGGACGAGATTTGGCATTAAATGGTTAATTTGGTCCTTGGTTTTGAAAATTCTGCTAGTTTGGCTTGGATTCTGCAACCATTGCAGTTTAGCCTGCTTCCATAAATGTAATTATTTTGAATATTCTTCGTCAAACCATGGTTCCGCTTTAAATCATGAAGATGCAGAATCAGTTTAGCGGAAATGTTGATATTTAATATTTACCAAAAACCTTTTGAAGTGCACATTATCTTGTCGGACTTCCAAAGCTGCAAACCGGACTCAGATTCCTTTTGTTTTTTCTGCCCGTTACTTTTCACACATTGTGTCCATTATCTGTTCACTTCAACAACATGTTTCGAACCAATGTGACCATCATCAGGTCTAACTCCAACCTTCTATGCCATTACACTAAGGATCTCCTCCATGATGTGAAGAAATAATGATAACCATGTATTAAAATATTTATAACTTATTAATTTGTATAAAATTTAAAATGCTAAAATGATTATCAAGATTTTATAATCTTTTTATTTTTTTATGATTATGGAAAACGCAGGTTTTAGTCGTTATTCACTACAGATTACTGGGTAATAAATTGGTTGTGTTCTTTGTTTTACTGTACTATGATA
Organism: Zootermopsis nevadensis; assembly: GCF_977971745.1. Lineage (NCBI taxonomy): Eukaryota > Metazoa > Arthropoda > Insecta > Blattodea > Termopsidae > Zootermopsis > Zootermopsis nevadensis. The sequence continues at coordinate 7,870,885 of NW_028259142.1, forward strand.
TAAAAGTTACTCATGGCATTACTCACTATTTGAAATTAAGATTCTGATGGTGGTAAATATGGCGTCACGTCTGTGCTCTGATGCCATGTAGTTTTGTGGGTGGTTAATAACATTTCGGAAAAATGTAACGCCTCCATCTTCAGGGTTAAAATTTGAGCAGAAGATGAAGGCGATACCTTGCTCCGAAACGGTGATAACCATGTATAAGTCTACACAGAGTTACATTCCAGAAGTCTGCAAAAGACAAGTAAATAAATACTTGGTTTATTCACATGTACCGACCAACCAGGTGATTGGTTAGTATTCCAATCTCGTATTCGGAAGGTCCCTGGTTCTAATCGACACACGAAAACCGGACACCCGGTGCCTATCTTGTCGTTTTGCTCAGTGTCACCTGACATGTCGGGAAAATTCCTTAAATTAGACCAGTACCACTTTCTTCCACTTTTTTCAAAATTCATTTTTCGACAAAATTTCTTTAATTGATGCAACATAGTCTAAGCAGTAGAAAGAGTCCTTAAATAAATCATAAAACACAGAAGATGATACAACGATATATATTCTCTGTAGTTGATGAATCTTTTTATGCACCGAATATGTATAGTGTAAGGACCACTGCCATCGGGTGCAAACCCAATTGCAGTAAATAAATAATAATAATACATGAACTACGGAAGAGCGTTTCGCCGTGAACGGGCGGCAACTTCTCCGCCGCGGGTGTTGTGCGGTGAACGTATGCAACCAGGGTGTACAATAAATACGCAGGCCGGGGTGCGGAATAGCACAAGACACGAATGAAATTTAGTACTTTCCGTCGTGAGATCCTCGTCATACTCTTGATGATCTATGATCTGATGCACTCACGGTGGTTTATTGAAGAAAACACCAACGTTTCGAGAACAATCTTCGTTCTCGCCCGCAGGGTACAGAACCCTGAGGACGAGGTAGTCAAAGAAGAGTTCATCATACTCTTGGTAGCAGCTAACATAGCATTTTAAATTCTGTCTATTTACATGCATTTATTTTTTACGTACAATCAAATGATGTGAGGGGGTGAATAAAAGAACTCGATGCAACCTTAATTTTTGAGGAAAAAAAACGTGCAAATAAATCAGTTTAGAGACGCATGGAATGAAAATAATTAAAATTACAGAAGAAGTTGTGGAAAACTTAATCTGTTTAAGTTATCGGAGGGTTGAATGATGTTAGTGATTCCATAGGAGAGACCAGGGCAGAACAGGATATCGGCTTTACTTTGTCTGCAATGCGTTGCAATCTATCGGGACCGGGTGAAATATCATTAGCATACAGCACAGGATCATGTCATGTCAGTCAGCGCCATTTTGTGGTTGCAGTTTCTGAATTAATCACCCATGCTGGATTTTGCACCTACATTTTACAATTTTCTCTCAACTTCCAGTGAATGTAAGTTCTTTTTATTATTCATACCCACTTTTTTGAATGATGCATGTTACAAGGTGTTTTCTTGAAAGTCTTAAACACAATATATATATTTATTTTCATGATGTTATTTTTGGTGGGAAAATCCAAATTTGAAATAGTATACTCGGGGGATGATGGGGTAGGGCAGAATGGGGTACCCAGAGAAGAGGATTAATTGACAAGTGCCTGTAAAGTGACGATGTCTATTCGCAGTCTACTGAAGGGTGGATCCGGTATTCGTCTTCCTTGAAATGGGCCCATATCTCATAAGCAGGTGTTGGTAGTCACGATGATGAACAGATGCACACGTGTGCCGTTTGCATTAGGCTTAAGTAGACTTCAAATATGTAAAGTTACGTCATTTTAAATTGTATTACATCATTTTTATATCCTACGTCATAAGTAGTAGATAATCTGTGTCTTCTTGCAACTGTTCAAACTTATATCAACCATACACATTCTTGCCCTGGGTACGGGGAAAAATGGGGCAAGTTACATTCTTCTATAGAAATTAATGTTTAAAAAACTACAACTCTTAGAACTAAACTAATAAATGATTATAAATCTCAAATAGACAATAAATCCACACATGTTTTCTCCATGTGTTTATCTTTATTATTGTCCCTTCCACATGCCTCCAAAAATTAAGTTCCCCGATCTGCTGTGGTCTCCCCTGCATATTTCTCCCTTCTCTCCTTCTCTACTCGTAATTGATTAAATGAATATCATTATTCTAATTATGTAAATTCTCTGTTTTAGTACTTTCTTTAATTTGCATATTTACTAATAATTTCAATCTAATCGACTTTGTTTATTGTGATTAAACATATTTATATATTTAGTAGAAATTTGCCTTTGTGTATAAATATCCCCTAAACTCGTGTATTTTTTTTATAATCTCTTTTATTAACTTTTTGTTTTCATTCCTCTCTTCTTGTGTTCTCCTCTTGTGACGTATTTGTAATTGACCTTCTGACTGCGATGCAGCACACTAATAATGAAGAACTTAATTGAATTTAAGGTTGGGTAGTGAATTTTCTGTCAGTGACTACTGAAAGAACCTGAAGTCCCGACCTTATTAATAGTTATATGAAGACTGGAAAATTTTAAATTTTAGATGTAGAACGTTTTATTCACGCCTGGTTGTAATTATTTTTACGAATATACAGTAAGCATGTTTCGAAATTAATATTTTATGCAGTTCGTACATATCTTCGGCAAAAAGGTAGGTCATTGTATATTGTGGAATACTATTAAATGACCGTATATATTTTGCCATCAATGAAACAACGTAGCTACGTCCTTATTCACATTTTCGCTGGCTATTTCACGTAGACACCCTCATTCCTGATTTGTGACATTGGACTAACATTTTACAGATGAAGCCGCCTTGCAGTTCGCCAACCTCTACTGGCGGCCGCTTTACAAGGAGTTACTTCCCTACGCAGCAGAGGGATGGGATCAGTACTTGAGGGGACTGTTTAACAAGATGTTACTGAGGGTTCCTTTCCGGATTTTATTCCCAGAGAATTAACAACAAGCAGTAGAAATGGTACGGCGTTAAGTTGCAAAGCCTACAATTGAAATTACATTATACTAGGCCTGAAAGACTAAAAAACTGTACGGATTCTAAATATGTACACTAATCTCTGTGTATAATCATATTAAAATTATCATACTCGTCTTATAAAGTTACAAACGGATTCTGACGTTTCTACCACGCCTGAAAACATTACTGGAAATCACTTTCCATAATTAATTTGAATACTGCCGCCAGATTTCTCTAAATGTCTTCGAATTACACAAAATAGACACTTTCAAGGACGGTTTTAGTTCTAGTAACACTAAAAATACGTACTGGGGGAATGAGGAGATTAGGGGATTACAGTAAATATTTAACCATTGGCGATTGTTTCCTGACCAGGAAATCTTTCCAGAAAGCACAGATTGTGAAGAAATGCTGTTAAGAAACACAGCTCACTTGTTAGGCTAAAGGTTAGGTTACTTTGGATAAATCTATATAATTTCGAAACAAAATAGCTGCAAAAACATAACCAAAAAGGAACATTAACAAAATACTCCCCCCACGGCATGTAGGTGGCTGGGGGCAGAGATAGTATACCTCCTGTTCATTCTTGACCTAGGAACTACGTAGGTGTGAGTAGTCTGCGTCACGCCTTGGCAGATTTTACCCCTGGGAAATACCCCGGTATACATTGCAGATGTTGCTGGGTGGGCTCCAGAGCCGGTAGGAACTCAGAAAATAGCGAAAAATTTTCTACCGCTGTCGGGAATCAAAGCCCTGTCGTCCAGTACGTATTCAGTTACTATACTGATTGACCTAACCTGGCTCCAAAAGAAACAAACGTTTCGGATATGATCGTCACATGAACTTGGCCTCCTGTTTTTTTCCAGTAACTGCTTGAACAGGGAATATAAGCTCACAATACTTTATAATAAACCATCATCTACTTTACAAAATACAATATCATGCAAATTTACAAAATATATAAAATCTCTGTGCAATATATATATGTGTTTAACCTAACATGTTTTCAAGGTATCCGCCCTAATTTTCCCCCTCAATATGACAGCCACTACACAGACCTGAATTTGACAGGCTACTCACAAAGTTGGTATACTTCTCTTAAATATCAATAACTTGCTGAGTAGCCATACTTTTCTGCTTGTATTATTCATCTTTATACTGTTACTAGGGAATGGTTAGGTTGGTCATGCCGAAACCTCACCTAAAATTTTGCTCATCTACAGAGCCCATCTAGTAATGATTGTACACAAAATTTTAGCTGCTGATACGCTGTGCAAGGGTGCGAAAAAATGCTCAAAGTTGGTATGTATATTTAAAATTCGCTCCACCGCGCATGCACGTGACAGTAGCGCGCCATTCACTGGTACATTGCAGTGGAGGGCGTGGGCCAGGCGCTGATAGGGCAGTGAAAGATTAGTCTCCGCGGAGCTAGAAGCTTAACTATTGTTGTTTGCGCGTAGTAGAGGAGGTGTTTTAGTGACATTGTGATTACCAGATCTTTCAATGCACTGTGGAACGCTGTCAACGTTTTGCGACTTGCAGTGCAGGTCTATGAAGGACGCAATATTACAGCCAGGCCACACAACACGATTGAAGACCAGCAGATGTGTGATCTTCTTGATTTCTAATACAAAATATACTGGAGAAATACCCGTCAAAAATAGCAACAACAATAATTTTTTTAAAACCATTCCCATTCATTGCACATTACACCGCAGACTCAATGAAATTTTATGAAGTTAATTTCATCAATTTTCCCTTCCCCGTCGAAAAAAATTGATAGGTAGTGTTGGACCCTGCCGCAGTTATTTTCGTGAAAACGTCAATCGAATTTTTTGAGTTCTTGAGATACACACTTGGAGCCCAGGATGAGTTGTAACATATACTTTCTTCTAAAAAACAAAAGAAAACAAAAATTCAAAATTTCATCTATCGAACTATACCTTATTACATATGAAGAAAAAATTCATAAATGTTCTTTTATATTATTTTTTCTTAACGAAAATATTAGTTAATAATTAATAGTTTAACTTAGGGATATTGTAAATATAATCATTTTTATAAATTATTATTTCTTAATTGGTAAACATCCATACTTAACCCAGGCTCGTCACATGCCGCCTGAGTTGTCAGAGCGCGCTTACGTTGCCTATAGTCGCGGCAGTACTGCGCGTTGGTTTTGGGTCAGGGTCCGGCGTTTTCGGTGTCATTCTCTTTGGAATTTTGTGCTCTATGCATTCGTGCTCGATTTTTGTAATTCTGAATTTACTTTGCTCTCATATATCGCGACAATTTAAAAAATCGGGAAATTTTCAAACTTTTTCAAATTCACAGCCTCGTATCTTTTTGAGTTTTTGAGATACACACTTGGAGGCCAGGATGAGTTGTAACATATACACCCCTTTTCAAAACAACACTTGGTTCACTCAGATCGGATAATTAGTCTCTGAGATATGATCCCGTTTCTGTTAACAAAGATTGAACTCAAATGCAAGCGCAGTGCTGGTGGAGTTGAACCTGTATCTGCAATTCTGTAGTTCAGTGGAGGGTTCAAAGAAAGAATAACTAAACACTTTCATTGCATTTCAACAATGGGTTCATGTCTCTTATCCCCTGAACCATAGGCTAATCCTCCAGACAGAAGACATTCATCAGTCAATAATTCAAAACAACTAAGTATGTAACTGTAAACGTTTCCCTGAAACGTATTAAAGCTTAAGTGCATGAACCTGTCCAAATTACAACAAAAGGGGTGTCCAAAATGTAGGGTATTGTGTACATATAAAATTATAGGATATTCGCCGGTTCCAATTAAAAGTGTCCAATATATAGGGGCGTCCAACTTGAGAGGTTTTACTGTATATTAGTACATGTACATAGTAGCCATGGATGAGTGAACAGTCTTTTGTTTCGGTGTATTGTTTCCACAAAGCAGTATATAAAACACCTGCGTATTATATACATATAGATGGTTCCTGTGTACTTACTTATTCAATAAACTACGCGCGCGCGTTTATGTGTGTGAGAGCGAGAGACATTTCTCAAGTCTTTCCCTGCCTTCTCACCAGCGCCTGGCCCACGCCCTCCGCTGTCATGTACCGGTGAATGGCGCTCTGCTGTCACGCGCATGCGCGGCGGAGCGAATTTTAAATGTACATACTAATTTTGAGCAATTTTTTCGCACCTTTGCACAGCGCATCAGTAGCTAAATGTTTGTGTACAATCATTACTAGATGGGATCTGTAGATGAGTAAAATTTCAGATGAGATTTCGGCATGACCAACCTAACCATTCCCTAAGAGAGCGCCCGCAGTATTATTGACGGAATGTTTGACAAATTCCTACATTCATTATCATTCTATATTTCCGGAAAACTTATAACAGACCTGATAATCATTAGATACGTATCGTTGAATATCAGAGAATAACATTATCATTAATCACAACATCTTTAGCGAGAGTCGAACTAAGGTTAATTTTTGGGGTTTTGTGATATTAGTTCCTGTATTCTCCTCGCCGAAACAAACAATTCTCGAAATAAAAGCGAACATGTACACACACACACACAAATTTTCAATTTTATATGTAAAATTCATTCGAAGGGCCTAAACGTAATTGGGAGGACAATATCGAAAAGGTTTTTAGTAAAATAGGGTTTCACAGTGTAGACTGTATTCATCTGACCCAGGATAGGGACTAATGACGGGATTTTTAGAGCAAGGTGATGGACCTTCCACGTCCATAAATCTAATAAATGTCTACTAACATACTAGCATTTTAAGGCGGACAATGCTTCATGGATTTGGTTAGATCTATAACTCTTACTAATCACATGGACAAAGTCTTGATTTGTAATTGACAGTGGTCTCCTGATTAAAAACTTTCCAATGAAACAAAAAATCTGGTCCCTTATTATATTATAAGAGCCCGCCTATAGATCCTATCCTGAACCGTTAAATTCAGCCTACATTCTCACAACCTACGTTCCCACGATTTAATTAACATTATCGTACCTAGACATCTACGTTCCCAAGTGGGCTGTCCTCTTCAGATTTTCATGCGAAAACCTGAATGCATTTTAATCTAGTCCCGTCTGTGCTACATATCTGACCCATCAAATCATCCTTAATTTGATAACTCTATTAATATTTTGTTTAGAATACAAATCATAAAGATCCCTATTGAGAACAATCTGTTTTATAGTGTTACATCTATCTGAAGATCCTCAAAAATTTGTTCTCAAATAATGTAAGACTCTTGTAACCGCTCACCTCTCACGACTGTCAGAGGGTGGAGTTAGGTGCTATCGTTTGATAAGAACGTGGTGGTCGTAACTCAGCTGCAACGAGTTTTGTGTCCTCAGAGAATATGCGTGGTGGAAGAGGAAAGAAGCGGAATGGTGGTATGAGCTGCGGCTGTGTCAACCGTCAAAGTTAGCCACACAATACTCAGCATTCCATTTTAATTGACTTTATTAATGATTGTTGGCCTTCGAACCGTCACTGTTTAGCGCAATGGCAGTTTGGATGGCGATACTACAAGTTTCCTGTGGCAAAACTCCTCTGCCTCCCTTCTGACCAGACGAAGAAAATATTATCGTTTTCGGAAGTCGCGCCTCCAGCACCAGATAACCGCGATATCCCTTCCCAAAAATCAAAACCTAAAACAAGCGATACTACTGGCTGGCCATGAAGTCATCATATTTACATATGCCAACGGACCTTTACACGTGGAAAGGATTACGTATCCACCTGTCCTTCGAAACATCTTTGAATTCTCTATTTTTCGCGTTACGTAAGCGGCTCAAGCATGTCGCTAGCTAGACGAAAAAGACCTCTCAAAATCTCCGTTACACTATGATTTAATAATCATTTAACAAATTTCCAGTATAAATTAATTATAAATTTTGATTTAGAAAGGTATTACCAAATGCAGAACCTAACTCTTTTGCATATAAACCGGTTTAATGCCCAAAAGTCCAATCTATGCTCATTTCGGTTAGTCTGTCCGGGATCGAACACAGAACAAATTGTCACACTCTGAACACAAAGCAGGCAAAAAATATATAGGCCTACATTAATGTTTGACAAAATAGTCCCACTCCCACTTCGTGTATTACTTCCACATGTTTACGCTCTTGATCAGTTAGTGTTGGCTTTGGAATTATTATGTCTAACATTTATTTACCTTTAATTACAGCTTAATATAATTCTCTGATGTAGAATTTAGAAACTAGTGGGTTTGCATAATAATTTCAGTCTTCCATCAGGTTCGTGTAATCCATTTTTTGTATATATAAAAATGAATAAATATTAGGAATAAAAGATTGGTATTCATGCTTCTCTTCTGAAGATTGGCTTGAATAAGTAATCAATAATAATATGCTGAAAAGCAGACTACAAACACTTTTCAATTCAACACAGACAAAACCAAAGACCGCCACCGCCCACGATCCTGAGCCAACTACAAAAGTTTGCCATCCTTACAGCCCACCTTTCTAAGATCCATCTTGATATTATCCTCTCACCTCCTTCTTGGTCTTCCCAGTGGTCGTTATCCAGAATTTTGTATGCATCTCTTGGCTTTCGGCATGCCTACTACATTTTCCAGCCCATTGGAGCCTCCTCAATTTCGCTATCCTCACTTTGTTAGGTGACCTGCGCAATACACGCAGCACCTATGTAATATTATAAATTCCCCACTTATTTCATCTCTCCAACGTGCAAATACCTTACTGAGCACCTTGTTTTCAAACACGTATAATCTACTTCTTCTTTCTAGGTTACAAACCATGTCTCCCATCCATACATGACAGCAGGCAACATTATTATTTTATATTTCCTTATCTTTACTGTTTTGGATAGTAAACGTGATGGTAACAGTTTTGAATTTAGTAAAACAAGCATTCCCTGAATGTATTCTACTCTTCATTTCATTATATACCTCATTTCTATTTGTTATTGTTGTTCCCAGATACTTAGTTTTTTAAACATTTTCAAAAGATGTGTTCCGCCCTTATTTCTGATGTTGATCCCGTATTACGCACATTTACTTCTAGGCCAATTTCCTTGCTAGCCTGTAGGAGTTTCTGCATTCTTGGTTATGGTACCCACAGGTTACCTACACGAACTCCACTAGGTCCTCCGTTCATACACATCTTAATTAACCCAACAAGTTTCTTTGGTATTCAAAACTGAAAATTCCATACAATACCTCTCTTTTAACTGAGTCATATGCCTTCCTAAAGTCCACAAACACTTATCGATGTGACCCTTTATACTCCGACTTTTTCTCTAATATTTGTAGAATGCCAAAGATCTGATCAATGGTTGACCTAATATGGCGGAATCCACATTGATCGTCCCCGATAGTTTCATTCATAAATGGTGTTAACAGTGCCAGAAGAATATTCGATACAATTTTTTATGACGATGCCAAAGAGAAATACCACAGAAGTCACTGCACTCAGCTTTGTAACCTCTTATTGATAGGGATAATTGATTGGTTCCACTGTTGTCCTAATACTTCCTGGTTCCAAATCGATACTATAAGCTTACGAGGTGCGATCGAAAAGTTTATAGACTGTGTCAATAGAGGGCGAACCGGATGTAGTACAAGCTTCTGCCGCTAGGGGGTGCGGCCTACATTCATAGTGAATCAGTGTGCCAGCCGGCATCATCGAATTAGCATTTGTTTCTTAGTTACGGGCGTTTTGGTAGTGCATTACACAGACCCTCCTGCGATTTCGGAATGGCGTGTGCATCAAATTTTGCCAAAGACTCGCCAAAACGGCTACGGAAACCTATGAAATGCTAAAGAAAGCATTTGGGGAGTCCGCAATGGGTCGTGCACAAACTTTTGTGTGGCATTCACGTTTTAAAAATGGCCGAACCTCTGTCGATGATGACGAGCATTCTGGACGACCATCTTCGAGCACAACGCCCGAAAATGTTACGAAGATTCGGCAGGCCATTCACGAAGATCAACGTCGTACCATCAACGACTTGTGCGACATTGTTGGGATAGGCTATGGGACCTGTCAGCTGATTCTAAAGGAAGAACTCCACATGCGACGCATCCTGTCTGAGCACCAGAAGCAGAATCGACTTCTCGTTTGTTAGGAGCTCAAAGATCTTGCAAGAACCGACCCCAACTTCCTTTCTAAGCTCCGTGTGACTTCTTCCTCTTCCCAAAGATGGAAATTCAGCTAAAGGGAAGGAGATTTGAGACGATAGAAGAGATTCAGGCAGAATCGCAGATGGTGCTTGACAGGCTGACAAAGAAAGATTTCCAGGGATGCTTCCAGGCTTGGCAGCGGCGCTGGGATCGTTGTGTTCACTCCCAGGGGAACTACTTCGAGGGTGATGGATGAATTTAATACCTGAGATAAGTGTACGGGTTTTTATAGGCGCAGTCTTGAAACTTTCCGATCGCACCTCGTATGTATTTCTGAGAGCAGTGTCCTCCCACCTGCATGGATTTCGGTTTCTTTAAGGTTCTGTTCTGGCTTAAAGGGCTGTACTCTATATATTTCAGGCTCTCTAACCAGAACAGCTACATGAAAGTTTTGTAACTTACTAAAGAAATCTTTATATCTGTCTACAATGCCATGTGATTCCCATTCCCGTCCTTGATCAAATGTGTTCTAGGTTTGTAGCTATTCATAAATTCACTTATGCCTCTATACAACTCTCTGATATTTATACATTTGCTGCTAGTCTCCAGCTCCCCTATCTATTCTTTTAGACACTCCTCTTATTATTCCTCAAAGTAATGCTGGTTTCGTGTCTTACATTGACATATCTTTCACTCTTTGTTCGAGGACGGGCCTGCAGCCATTCCAATCTGACCTGCCTCTTCAGTCTTATCAAGATAGAGCATTCTTCATCAAACCACGCTTTATTTTGCAAAATTCTATGATACCCTACACTCTCTTCAGCTGAAATTTTCATGCTATTCCGTATATTTTCCCAGGCCTTGAAGTCTCCTAGCAGAATTTTTATGTGGTATCTACTGAACTGATTAAATACACGCTCTAATTCTCCATTAAGCTTTTACATTATAATCCTTATCTTCAGTTTGAAAGTGCACATTTAAAATAATAATATCACACCAAAAGCTACGAATAATTAAGTATTACAGCCCATCATTAACTAATTCTACTTTTCTAACTGCCCGCTGAAGATCTCTTTTCACTAAAAATCCCGTTCCCAGACAGTGATCCTTATACACTTTTCCATGGAATAATATGTAATTCCCCTTTGTAACGCTTCCATCATCAGGCGTCCTAACCCTCAGTATTCTTCCAATATCCAAACTATGTTTCCCTACTTCCCTAGCCGGTGTGTCCCATGCCCGTGTTCTATATAAGCTCTTTACATTACAAGTTCCGATTATCAGGTCCTTTAAACACCGCCCGGGTCGTAAATCCATATAATACCTCCTATTCCGAGGCTTTGCTGTTCTTTTCGTAACATAAAAATTTTTATTGCGAAGGTTTGTTAGCCCTACGCCCAACCCACAAACTGGAAGACCACCCCTTATCGGCTGTCCGTAACTACTTATTCAATATTTTCGCAGCTAAGCTCCATAACTGGAGGATGTTATTCAATCCGCAACTTCAGGACGCGCCATCTCATGGTGACAGGGACCCACCTAACATATAAAGTTAACAGAGGATCAATAAATAAAAATGTAATAACTAGACTCTGGCTCTGGGCATGCATGTCTATGGGTGCACACTTGTTTTGTGTTGGTATTGGTCTTTCGATGGACAAATCCGCCACCCGAGATATTCTACTGGCAACAGACAATTTCAGAAATAATGTAATAAAAGAATATATATTTTTAATGTTACATTATTCCGTTCTTGAAGTAGGTTGTATTAACTTTCTATTACTAAAAGTCAAATGTTTGGTTTTACCTTTTTCTACAAGCTAAAAATTAAAATTCTTCGGAAATTTTACATCTCTAGGTGTGTCACACTACCTGTTAGCCAGTGTGTCCTTCGCGTTGCCAAGCTGCACAAGTAAAGTCGCTGTTTCAATCTCAACCAGTTCAATGGGGTAGACGTACGTATTTATAAGACGCTGCATATAGAATATGTAATCAGTACGAGGTGCGATCGGAAAGTTTCCAGACTGCACCTATAAAAACCCGTACACTTATCTCAGGTATTAAATTCATCCATTAACCTCCAAGTAGTTCCCCTGGGAGTGAACACAACGATCCCAGCGCCGCTGCCAAGCCTGGAAGCATCCCTGGAAATCTTTCTTTGTCAGCCTGTCAAGCACCATCTGCGATTCTGCCTGAATCTCTTCTATCGTCTCAAATCTCCTTCCCTTTAGCTGAATTTTCATCTTTTGGAAGAAGAAGAAGTCACACGGAGCTAAATCCGGCGATCCGGCAAGATCTTTGAGCTCCTGACAAACGAGAAGTCGATTCTGCTTCTGGTCCTCAGACAGGAGCCTTGGCACAAACTTGGCTGCGATGCGTCGCATGTGGAGTTCTTCCTTTAGAATCAGCTGACAGGTCCCATAGCCTATCCCAACAATGTCGCACAAGTCGTTGATGGTACGACGTCGATCTTCGTGAATGGCCTGCCGAATCTTCGTAACATTTTCGGGCGTTGTGCTCGAAGATGGTCGTCCAGAACGCTCGTCATCATCGACAGAGGTTCGGCCATTTTTAAAACGTGAATGCCACACAAAAGTTTGTGCACGACCCATTGCGGACTCCCCAAATGCTTGCGTTAGCATTTCATAGGTTTCCGTAGCCGTTTTGGCGAGTCTTTGGCAAAATTTGATTTGTTCATAAAAATCCGCCATTCCGAAATCGCAGGAGGGTCTGTGTAATGCACTACCAAAACGCCCGTAACTAAGAAACAAATGCTAATTCGATGATGCCGGCTGGCACACTGATTCACTATGAATGTAGGCCGCACCCCGTAGCGGCAGAAGCTCGTACTACATCCGGTTCGCCCTTTATTGACACAGTCTTTAAACTTTCCGATCGCACCTCGTATTACGCTAACCTTTGTCTGTTGGGCCATAATAACGTATCCTTGACGAAAAGATTTCAAAGAAATTTCATATTTAGAGCGATTACTATAATCTATCATTCAAGTCGAAGACTTGCTCGAAGTAAACTATTCTGATAATCATTTAACATTTTTAATTATATCTAAATAAATATTCTTCATTTTCAGATTCGCTTTAGAATACATCATTAGAACATTGCAAGAAATCAGAAGAATCTAGAAATAAATGGTACACATCACCTCCTAATCTAAGTTGATGAGAACTAAATTTATTAGGTGAAAATAGAAATTTAGGAAGCTGACTACAATACTGACATCTATTAAGTGTTTGTAAAACAAAAGGAGATACTGTCGACAAGTAAAGGAGCAACCAAAAAAGTTTATATTGACAGCTTTAAACTCAATAGCATGAATGATGTAGAAGTTGGAACAGCATGTAGCCAAAATTTCATTGTGAGAGAAAATTCCTCGTTATTAAGTTGCACTTGTTTCACATTCTAAAATTTCTTAAGTGGGAGTGCGTCTTATATTTGATGACGTCTAAGAATACCTATAGCGTCTTTATTCCTGAAAATTTATTACTAAGTCAAGGGAGTGTCTTACAATCAACGGCGTCTTAGAAACGAGGAAATGCGGTATTATGGAGAATATGGATACTTCAGCCGAAGGGAGGCTGGGCAATTACGAGTTAAAGCAGCATATACCACGGCTTAGTGAATAATGTACTGTTATTTTATTTATTTAGTGTTCTTCCCAAATATATGGCGATAACATAAAAATGTGGGACCTGAAATTACTAAATACTTTCAGGAATAAATAAGGGAATATGTGAAAGATAAAATTAATAAAATGAAAAAGCAAAATACCCGGAAATTATTTTAGAGAAGTGTCAAAGATAAAAATGAATTTTAGAACAGTTATCTATCTAGAATTTTATAAAAAATAATAATGATGAAAATTTGCTTGCAGATTAAAAAGTATTTTCAACAAACGGAATTATTACTGCTTGAAGCTACTGAATATACGCAAAGTTAACAACGTTAGGCAGGCAAATATGGACGCAGAGAGTCACTGGCATCTGAGTTTAGTTATCTTGAGGCTAAAATTGCTACTGTAAGCCTGGAACAATGTAGTGTACATATAAATATGCTTGGTGAACCTTCAGGTTCAGACGACGGTGAGTACGAAAATATAGATTTCTGAGATGTTGTGTTGTGTAGTCCGGTAGAAGAACCTAGAAGACAGTTATCTTCACAAATGTTATTTACATTCTTACAAACTTATTGCAAGAAAATGGAAAATGGAAAATAAAACCTTTAGAACACAAACAGAAATCTTGGCGTTTTAACTGTATCTTATCTGGTGTCAGTCTTTTCCCGACTGATAATTGTACACATGTCAAAACAATAGCACTAGTTAACGAAATTTTGTTAACATGTATTTAAAAAAAATACAGTAAATTTGACATTCATGCTCATTACAAACTTGGACTTAAAATTTTGGCTTCTTGTCACAGTTTAGATGAAGATAGTACTAGGAAAAAGAAGGTAATATTGTTCATATAAAGGAAGAATTATTTCTGTAAAATACATTTGGATTTAAAAGAGCGTGGTTCTTAAGTTTTGTATTTTTATGATTATTTATGTTAAGTCTGTCAATTATAGCGTTACATAACTATGACATTTTAGTGTATTTCAAGTACATGTTTCTTTATTTGTATTTTCGTACTTGTAATTTTATATAATTGGATAATTATAAATTTAATTGGTTTTATTTGCATTTATAAGCAATTCATTGATCGTATCATGTATCCTTATTACAGACAACGGCTTGTGAATTTGTGTGATTAAGTTGTCTTATCTAAACTGCAGGTACCGACGCCCGTAACTCAGTCAGTAAAGAGTGCCGGTCATGTGTTGAGATTTTTTACGTCTCGTCCAGCAGGTTACAGGACACGTACAGTTAATTTAGCACTGGATACACAACATAAATCATCTGCGCTAGGACAGTGCGTTACGACCGAGACTGTAGCCGGGCACAGAGCGAGTTAGTGCCATGCTCGACATTTGTTGACGAAGGGGAACGATTTGTATCTCTGCCGGTTGCCAGATGTCATGAGAGGTTTCTCGTGGCTTTCCTCTGATTCTCCAGACGTTTAAAATAAAGCAGTCCCGCTGCACATCATGTAGGTCGCTTGGGGGGAGAGCTATATAACTTCTACTCATTCTTGACCTCGGCACTAGATAGGTGTGAGATGTCAGCGTCACGTCTCGGCCGCGCGGCACTCACTGGATAGGAGACTGGATGAGCTCCAGAGCCAGTCTGGACGCAGAGGCTAGAGGAAAAAATTCTCTGTCCCTGTCGGGGATTAAACCCCGGTCGTCCAATTCATAGTCACTCACTGTACTGACTGAGCTACACCATATCTCTTCTCCTTGTAGAAGCTTATATACTGATTAAACCATTCATATTTCTTCACGTCATTCAAGTCTATATAGTATGTCAAGTTCTAAGAGGATCGTAAAATAAGCCACGTTTTACGTAATCGCGTGTCAGCCGTATACATGTCAATGATTAACGGCCTACACCGAACAGCTCTGCATGTAGGATTTGAAGTTATTCGAAAAGAACCTAACAATACAACTAATAGAGAAATGCGAATAAAGTCAAAAATAGATTAACTTTGTCACTTCTGAGGATGCCTGAATTCGGGGTTGTAGCGCCGTGTAGTTTAGTATAAGTTTACCAACGTTTCAGAGGTTCTTGTTGCCTCCATCATCAGGGTGGTCAAATCCTACTTTATTAATTTTATTTTTCATCTAATGACATTATAATTATTAAGGGATAGACTAAGGTTGTAAAACGCATGAGACGAAATAAATTTGTATAATTTTTATTCTAATGTTTCATGGAATGCTATCGCCTATCTGATTAGACAGTGACTAGTTACGAGCAAAATATTAAGAAGTATCTTCCTGAAATATATCAGTTTAAACTGATAAAGAATGATTTCATGAATCACTGAACGCGGTGGACATTTTCAACATTTAACAAGACAATGTTTTTTTTTTAATTTGCTGTTTTTTAACAAATGGGTCATGTGTCATGAAAGCGTTAAGATATTTTTCGATCACTCTGAACAACAGTTGTCCTTCTGCATCTAAGGAATTACGCCATCTGTTTAAATGATTGTGACCTGGAGGAGACACAAGTATGTAGTCCTTGGCGATCATGAGAAGACAGATGCTTACGATCTAAAGTAATGCGTGGGTACACACAAGGTTCTGTTAAACTTTAATATTTTTATTTTTCGATGGACAAGGTTATTTTCAAAGCGAAACCTTGAAGGGAACTGCGTTATAATTCCTCGTATTATTATTATATTCTGGATGAGTTCCAGAAACGTTTCGATTTGAACAGACACTGGAGTCTACGTATCTCATACAAACAGTTACAGACTGTAATTGCAAAGTTCACCACATAACTGCTGTTTCGTATATCTCATGAGATAATAAACAATACGTATTTTAAACATAATAGTGTACAGACTGATATGTTAATTTGTCCGAGTGCATCATGGGCCAGAACAGCACAGTTAATATGGGTTGCATAAGCGGACGGCAATTAAAGATGTCAAGCTTGCTGCAGCGACAGGAATGTTTGTCTCTATTGTAACTGTCCACTGTTCAGCTTCGAATGTGCCGCTGGTTAAACACCGTGGAGCTGTAGCTGTCTGGGAATGGATGTTGAACTACATCTGAACATTTCGTGGTTCGATTCCCGAACGGGCTAAACCTTGAGATGAGGGGAAAACTAGGCTTTGGCATGTTAATGTTGTTTATGTAAACGAAGGAGGCGTGATAAGATGATATTTGGTACGCCTTACTTACTTCAAATTTGATTGGTTTTATAAATTTTGGAATTGTTTAAAGAACTACTCTAGAAAAGAGTAGTGACACACAATCAGTCGCTTGAACGTCTTTCTTCCAGACTTTCCGTCTAGAGGCGGCGTGAAATTCACAAAGCTTTCGCACTTATGAAAGTTGTTAACGAGACGAAAACTTGATCCCTTCCGGATGTGAAATTACGGTTGGCCTAAAACAGTCGTCTCACTCCGACTGGAACCAATGAATTTCGAATGTGGCTTTTCGTCGCGTTTCCGACGTTATGGGGTGATGTTTTGGGGAACGAATCGGATCGTCGTATTCGATTCAAAATTTAATAACAACTACAAGTTGCGGGGGTATTTATAGCACGCTTGTGTTATTGTGGCGCTCTCTCAAAGTGTCGGAAGTCGTGCAGACGTGTTCTGTTCGCAAAATTTCAGTACACAAACAGCCGATTCATTGCACTGCCCAAATATCAACTTAATTGTGTCTGTTGCATCAGTGTTGTTTTCAATTCGTGAATATATTGAGTGATTTCAACACCAACGATTGTGTGGTTACCAATTGCATCAGCTCAACTACTTCTAACCCCTCATGCGAGCGCAACTCCAACTAAGGCCTCCCCTGTACATTCCCTGAGAGTCGGAGAAACTTGCTCACCGACTAACCCAGTATCAAAGTATCACCAGGTAACCTTTAAACCCTTTTGCGCACCGAGATGTAAAAATTTGTAACCGCACCAGCGCCTGGTAATCTACTGTGTTTGAACCCATGGCTACATCAGTAGAAAGACGAGTCGTGTGCGGAAGTCTGCGAAGTCAAGTGCGAACTGAGTTTGTCACCCCCAACAACGGGGCCAAGACACATTCACAAGAAAACAACTCATTCCTGATTGAATAAAAACTTAGAAACTCCAACGATGAATGATATATCAATAATTTCCATTGGCGTAGGGTCCGGTTTTGGCGTAAAGAATCAAGTCTTTCTCATAAAAGGGAGAAAGAGAGACTCCTACAGCACTCGCCTAACCTGGGTTCCCAAGCTTTCTCTTACATGTAACTCTCTGTGGAGTAATAAAGAGAATTTAGTTAAAATCAGTGTTGTTTATATGTGAGACTGAAAAATATGCATATCCCTAAATATGTTTCCTGCACAAGTAGCGTAAGGGTTACTTCTGGCCCCTAGAAGCGGGTGTCCACTTCCGTTCTAAACCTGTGGTGCTAAATCTCCAAGTAGTTGTTAATACAATAAACAACTTGAGATGTGTGCTGCACAAACATGTTTTAAATTGAACAAATCATGTGGTAATTAATGTGGAATACAAAATGTTAATAAATTGATGTAAAAGACATAACCTAACAAAAATATAAGAATAAAGATACAATATTAATTAATCAGAACTAACTAACGTTGGAAGAGCGGTTAGACTATGAGAAGCATTTCATTACATTATTCAGTTTAATTTATATAGAGGGCTGTTTCATTAAGTATAAAGTGTCTGGAGAGTGAGGAAAATCTCCAACCTCCGTCTAATGTCAATAAGAACAACATATGGATCTATACCTCCATTCCAATGTACGATAGCATGGCTTCATGCTTGGGCACAGTAATATACCTTGCTTCGTTCAGTACATAAAAATTTATCAAAACGTAGCAATCAATAACCATTACGCTTTATTTAAAGTGGGTTTAGCGAGTTGTATAAAAAACGAATTGCTCTTTGTCAGACATTTGATGAAATTTGATTAGACTTTTATTGGTCGAATCACAGTTACGTCCGCGTGAGAGCTTCTAGATGGGCTCTGTTGCATTTCTGATTTATAGGTTATTTAACGACGCTTTAGGTATGTAAATTATGCAGCATCAGATGAGAGGATAATAGTGATTAATAAATTTTGAAAGAATGTGGAAGGAAACGGTCGTGGCCTAATTTAAGGTAATATTCCTGAGTGAGCCTGGAAAGACTGAATAAAACTACAAGAAACCTCAGTCAATATATCCGATCTCCGGGCCGAGAATTGAATACGGGACCTCCCAAATAATAAGCAGGTTAGAAAGCCCGGTTGTAAAATTTCCCATTAAAATTCTTGGGAACTAAATTCGCTGGTACAACAGAGACACGATCCTATAATGTTCTAAAATATTGTAATTTACACGAATCGTGCAGACAAGACTGGAAAAGTAGACACTTGCAATCCGTACTGGAATGCACATACGCGATATTTGCAAATTCTGAACATTTATAAAATATTATAAGAATATGATAAGCAAGGCAGATTGTAAATAGATCGAATAAATGGATTTTGGACTTAGGTAGGGTGGAAGCAAAATATTTAAAGATAAACTCTGGAATACAGGCGAATGCTCCTTCGGTCGGGACTGGTATTTATAAAATTCTGGCCCATTCAGAACAATAACGTAGGTTAAAATGTGGTCATTTGCTTAGGCAACTCCTGTTTCCTACTACGCAAATCGTGTAGTATTCTTTAAGTTATGTAAATCAATACCAACACATCACAAGCCACGCAAATTCTATGTTAGCATAGTGGCTTTGTAAGCAATTTGTTACACGATCAAATCAAGACGAAGTCAAAATTTTCTCTTCTTTTATTCAGCCGACTGTTATTTTACAGTACACAAAGAATTACTCCAAATCTTTATGTTTTTCGAATTACTTTACCATTCATCACTGAATGTCCATGTTGCAAGTGACACTAGTGTAAATCCAATCTCACAAGTTTGTCATGTTTGTTTTACCGATTATAGGAAATTCATAAGTAGACCTATGGTTTTAGCGGAGTCCTCAATGGCAAAAGTCCATACCAAATTTTATCCGAATCCGTCCAGTGGCTTTCGATATGAATAATAATAATAACTAGACGGACAAACTAACAGACGTGACCAGACTTCTTGTAATAATCTCGTGTACACCCTTTAAATAATGTAAAATTTTGCGAAAGAAACAGCGACTCAGAACGAAAATATGTTTTGAATACAGAAAAAACACGCTCACCTTGTCAATGGCATTGTTCACATTATCTCTGATATATATACACATTACCAAACAGATATAGAGACACGTGTATACGAGGTGCGATCGGAAAGTTAAGAGACTGCGCGTATAAAAACCCGTACACTTATCTCAGGTATTAAATTCATCCATCACCCTCAAAGTAGTTCCCCTGGGAGTGAACACAACGATCCCAGCGCCGCTGCCAAGCCTGGAAGCATCCCTGGAAATATTTCTTTGTAAGCCTGTCAAGCACCATCTGCGATTCTACTTTAATCTCTTCTATCGTCTCAAATCTCCTTCCCTTTAGCTGAATTTTCATCTTTTGGAAGAGGAAGAAGTCACACGGAGCTAAATCCGACGAATAAGGAGGGTGCGGGATGACGGCCATGGTGTTTGAGGCCAAAAACTGCCGAACTTTGAGGGCGGTGTGAGCTGGCGCGTTGTCATGATGCGTCGCATGTGGAGTTCTTCCTTTAGAATCAGCTGACAGGTCCCATAGCCTATCCCAACAATGTCGCACAAGTCGTTGATGGTACGACGTCGATCTTCGTGAATGGCCTGCCGAATCTTCGTAACATTTTCGGGCGTTGTGCTCGAAGATGGTCGTCCAGAACGCTCGTCATCATCGACAGAGGTTCGGCCATTTTTAAAACGTGAATGCCACACAAAAGTTTGTGCACGACCCATTGCGGACTCCCCAAATGCTTGCTTTAGCATTTCATAGGTTTCCGTAGCCGTTTTGGCGAGTCTTTGGCAAAATTTCATTTGTTCATGAAAATCCGCCATTCCGAAATCGCAGGAGGGTCGGTGTAATGCACTACCAAAACGCCCGTAACTAAGAAACAAATGCTAATTCGATGATGCCGGCTGGCACACTGATTCACTATGAATGTAAGCCGCACCCCCTAGCGACAGAAGCTCGTACTACATCCGGTTCGCCCTCTATTGACACAGTCTGGAAACTTTCCGATCGCACCTCTTAGTTCATGAAATTTCGCTCTCCTCACTAACTTTATATTATGCTTTATGCCGATGTTCGAAAAGCTTAACAGCTAAAAAATTGAAAATAAAAGCGAATACGCAGTCCCTAATCCCATTCAAGGTAACAGAAACACAACATTCAAAGCACGTTGGTAATTGTATGTATCGTGTGTTTTAACACTTCATAACTGAGGATCTTGCCAGCAAAACATATTTATAGATTTAGTGTGATTCCAATCATAAATATTAAAGGCATTGCTAAACAGCAATAACCACTTCATCTTCGTAATAGAGAGAAGTTGTTTTCATTGATGTAGGAAATTAGTTTCGAAACTTTGTTTCAATGATCTTCATGCTTTAAATCTGGTGTGAACAGTGACTTCACGTGCACCTGGTGCGACGTAACAGGTAATCATCTTCCAAATTAATCAACTCGAGAACGAATAATCCGACTTTAATTAGATTTGGTACCGGGAGATTTGCGAACAATTAGCGAACCACTTAAACTGTCGTTTATTTTGAAAGATTCTAATGAACATTTTACAAACTTTCATAATTAATTTTTTGAGCTCATCACAAATACAAAGCAGGATACCAGAACTGATCGCTGAAGTTTACTTAAATATAAATTACAATTAGTTGTAAGACGAACTTAGGCTTACTTGGACAAACATTCAACAAAGTAACAATAAACTGTGATCGATTATTGTCATATCGACACCTAATGATTACTATGTACCACTTCACTGTAGCAGACGTTTTATATGATCGCTAGCCAAAATACATAAACAGTGGAACATATCCTGGTAAAAAAGTCTTCTACCACATCGAGGTCCGAGAGAGCTGCAAAACATCCAGGATCAGATCTTCGAGTCTATTCATACTTCAGCTTCTTTGTAGAATGGTTAATTGGTTGTTGGTTAGTTTAAGTCAGTCGACAGTCGAGAACTAAGTACAAAGCGAAATGTGAGCTGACTATTGAAAAGTGTCCTTGTACGAGGTGCGATCGGAAGGTTTTAAGACTGCGCGTATAAAAACCCGTACACTTATCTCTGGTATTAAATTCATCCATCACCCTCGAAGTAGTTCCCCTGGGAGTGAACACAACGATCCCAGCACCGCTGCCAAGCCTGGAAGCATCCCTGGAAATCTTTCTTTGTCAGCCTGTCAAGCACCATCTGCGATTCTGCCTGAATCTCTTGCCAAAGACTCGCCAAAACGGCTACGGAAACCTATGAAATGCTAACGCAAGCATTTGGGGAGTCCGCAATGGGTCGTGCACAAACTTTTGTGTGGCATTCACGTTTTAAAAATGGCCGAACCTCTGTCGATGATGACGAGCGTTCTGGACGACCATCTTCGAGCACAACGCCCGAAAATGTTACGAAGATACGGCAGGCCATTCACGAAGATCGACGTCGTACCATCAACGACTTGTGCGACATTGTTGGGATAGGCTATGGGACCTGTCAGCTGATTCTAAAGGAAGAACTCCACATGAGACGCATCATGACAACGCGCCAGCGCACACCGCCCTCAAAGTTCGGCAGTTTTTGGCCTCAAACACCATGGCCGTTATCCCGCACCCTCCTTATTCGCCGGATTTAGCTCCGTGTGACTTCTTCCTCTTCCCAAAGATGAAAATTCAGCTAAAGGGAAGGAGATTTGAGACGATAGAAGAGATTAAAGTAGAATTGCAGATGGTGCTTGAAAGGCTGACAAAGAAAGATTTCCAGGGATGCTTCCAGGCTTGGCAGCGGCGCTGGGATTGCTGTGTTCACTCCCAGGGGAACTACTTTGAGGGTGATGGATGAATTTAATACCTGAGATAAGTATACGGGTTTTTATACGCGCAGTCTCGAAACTTTCCGATCGCACCTCGTATTACTTGTGTTTTCAGACGTAAAGACGGAGCAATTATTGTAAATGTGACATTCACATGTAATAATGATTAAATGTTTCTAACAGGAATAAATTTTATTAAGTTTTATTTCAAAGTAAGAATACGTGGTTAATTATTGCTTTTGTAATAAAATTTGATATATCTGTTGACCAGTGTGCTAACTAATGCAGAAATAATCTGCTAGCATGTCATAGCCACTGGCAAAAAATGGGTTAACATGTGTACTCGTTGAAAGCAATCCAGTTATTTCTGAAATTCAGTAGACCGTGGCTGTGCAAATACTATTATTTTTACAAATATAAAATTTGATAGCGAAACAAAATAGGCATATAAGGTAAATTATACGCACATAGTGTTTGTGTACTAATTACTGAGTTGCTCAAAATAATGCGACATAAATAAAACTAGTAACGTAATGTTAATAATAACGCTAGGAGAACACTTTTCAGTTTTAAAATATTACTACTAGGGAAATACAAAGAACAAACTTTCCCTTGGTAACCACATCGCAGTCATAAGAAATATGTATCAGGAATATGTGAAGGGAAAGTCCACTACTTGGAAGACCTGACAGTAATTGTTCGAGAGTGGAATTGACTAATCTTATTGAATATATGATTTAATAGTGGTCTCCTTTCAACACAGAAATGAGCCCTAATATCTATAAAAGGTAGAGAATTTATGGATCAACTCTAACATTGTCGTCTTCGTAAGAACGACTGTTCCAAAAAGTGTTATCCCGCTATACGTCACCTGGGCGCTTTTAGGAGAGGTGTATAATTCCTACACGTTTTTAACCTCGGCATAAGATAGTGGTGATTGCTAAGCTTCACGTCCCGGCCGCGCTTTACCCCGGGAAAGGACCACGGTGCTCATTGGACAGGAGGCTGGGTTGGCCCCAAAGCCGGTCCGGACGAGGAGGTTAGATGAAGAATCCTCTGTCCCAGTCGGGGATTGACCCCTGGCCGTGAGGTCCAAAGTCAGACACTATACTGACTGAGATACCTAGTTAGAACCGTCAAAATATATTAGTGAATGTAAGATTTGAGGTTTTCACAGCGGTGAGTGTGAAAATTTCTGTCTTCTGAGTTGTTGCGCCGTGTAGTCTGGTCGATGCTAACCAACGTTTCAGAGGTCGTACTGCCTCCGTCAACAGGGCGATGAACCTTACTGCGCCATAGACTCGCAGAATATTGCAAAAGTCGACATCGAAAGAGACAAAAGTAACGATGGAATAATTATTGCGGATGCATCGTAGTTTATCCTGTGAAAAATTTAGCTCCAGCTCATTATATGACATTAAAAGCAATGGAGTATATGTGACTATGCCGTACAGGAAATGTTTCCTCCAGGTTTCTGTAGTAACAGAAGAGTTAGAGAATTTTTCTTCTAAAGTATCATGCCTGAAGATAAAATTTATCATGATTATCCTTGATTTTGATTTAAGTCTATATCAGTCTCTTCATGCAGTGGACACCACTTACGTCGTTATACAGCTATAGTCATTTAATTTGTTTGTACATTTTGGAAAGTGTAGCATATTCATTATGACTCACCAAGCTTTCTGGTTCTGAACTTTGTCTCTTCCAGGAGATACCGAAAATGCATTCAACTGAACTGATGCTCTGTGTTAACAGATTTGTAGAGTTTCCTATCGAAATCTGGGTCGAACACCTTGAAAGTTCCATGTAACTAATCCTTCGTTGACACAGACAAAACAAAGTTATAAATCTGTTCGTTTTCTTATCACTCAAGATGCTAAGGCATTTCGCGACGCCTGTACTTATGTAATCACGAATCAAAATGCTCATTACGGAAAGGTTTTATTTAAATTTGTTTATACAATTTCTCATTAAATTCAAGTATAAATGTGTAGTTTCTGTGACCTCAGTGTCAGCGGAGAACAACATTATTTTCGAAAGGCCAATAACAACTTAAGTAAACTGAAGGCAAAAGAAACACACACAATTTAGGTACTCATACAACTTAAATAATAGCCACGGTGATCTAGCGGTTAGAACGCTGGCCTTGTAATCCTGGGGTCTCGGTTCGATTCCCGGCGGTGCCCGAATTTATAACTTGTGTTGGGAAAGGCCGTGGTCTAGGCAACACGGAGGTTTCCTCCGGGGGCTTCTCCGGTTTCTCCGTGGCATCCCAACAATTACTCCATTCACACACAGAAGAAGGCAATGGCAAACCACTTCTGGATCATCTGCCAAGAATGTATATGAACAGGTCCCATTCCGAGAAAAGGATGGAAGGATTCTGTTCATATGGACCTGTCGTCAGACAGAACACTAAATAAATAACAACTTAAATGTCCACACTTTTCCCGTTTCATTTATTATAAAGAGACACAATTACCCTTGATGATTCGTGTGCGTATAGACTGTTTACCTAAATGGTGTATTTTGGTTGTTTTTATTTCAATAAATATATCAAGTATTATGTTTGTATTTGTTTTAGTCATGTGCTCACATTATTTAAGAATTTGACATGAGTGTGAAAACTATTGATTTTAATGTCAGCTGCTATGTAAGTAAATAAATATAAAACTATCTATATAGAGAATGTTTCTTTCTAAAGCTGGTATATCATGCCTTTTAACCTTTTTATTTTCAACAAATTTTAAAACTGCCAATATTAAGGGACCTATCCTTTTGAATAGTTTTTGTGAAACCTTAGAATGATAATGTAATTTTCGTTACTATACGTAGGGTTATTATAGTGCTTTCTATATAGTAAAAATAAGAAATAATCGCAGTTATGTAAACTGCTATTATTTTACTCAGGCTTTATTTCCCTGTCACACCCATCTTAATCCACCTTCTACAATAATTCCTGGCATAATCCATAACTTAAGAAACAACTAAAGGAGAATACCGATAGTAAATATGTGTTCTCCTTGTTTAACATGCATGCCAGGGACATCGCAAGGCAATATAGGATACATTAGACATCGTTGGATACAATTTTCTTATTTGGAAATGCTACTTTACTAATAACTTCTGAGAAGACAGAACAATAAAATAAATTCTTCTCAGGCTACCAGACGTGTAAGTTGGTTTAATGGCGAAAACATCAACAACCATCGTCGTCCTCGTTCTCAGGGTCATATAATAGAAGACAATGCAACTTAGTAAGGAACACACATGAGGCAAATTCAGACCTTCTGATTCGCTGTTTCTTATCTTGAAACGTGTCTGCGGTGTAATTTCTAGGAGACCGTTTAAGCGATATATGTCCAGCGCTTTTCCGTTGTTATACAGCCGTTAACGAATTAAATCATAATTTATTTACAAGACCCATAATCATTACGGGCCATGGCAGTAATACAAAATATGTGTCATACCAGATTATTAAGTCCTTGAAGCATTAATTTTATATTAAGTAGGAAAAACCTGTACCTTGTTCCTTGCAGTGAACTTATATGTATCATTTTTGATATGATTATGAGCTTTCACTAAGATGTAGATAGAAGTTTGCAGGCATTATAACAGCTGATTATAATACTTGTGGTATAATAAATAAACAACTTGAGTGTTTCAGTATAAAATCTGGTCAATGAACCTACATTTTAGCAAGTCTATGTATCAGATAACACCTGTCTACTCATTCAATGTCAGTGAAACAAATGCAGAGCAAATTTCAGGTTCCTACTATTGAGTATAAAAAAATCTCCCTTGTACGCCTACATGGTGCTTGACGGTGCGACTTTACCTTACAGGTTGTACAAATTAAATATAAACCATTTTATTGTGGCATTGATCATGAACTTTAATTTATAGGAATAAAAACTAAACGCATATGAGTATTATTCAGGTTGAGTCAAAAGTATGTTGGAAAATTTAAGGGCATGTTCTGGGAATCAAATCAATAAAAATGTTTCTATCAACATGGGGTAGGAAATACTTCCTAGTCTAGATATAACAGAATGGGGAACACAAATTTTGCAAACAGTGTTAATTACGAAGTATCAAATTCGCGATTTTGGGGGTTGTGTTCAAAATTCGATCTCTTCATCACCACACATGCCAGACGAAAACGAACAGTTGACTGACAAACACGATCGAACACTCCAGAGCTTGTTTTAATAGCGTCACAAACAACCCACACAAGCGTTTGTTAAGAAATTTTTCTGCATACTATTTCACCGGATGTTAGACAGATGTCACTAAATTCTTCAAACATCCATCTAGCAGACTATAGCACCTGTGTATTAAATCATAAACTTTCATTTGCTGAAACGTGAACAGATATGCAATCAAAATGTGGTGACGTCGCACTAGCACCACTCGTTCCTGGTATTCTGTTATCTGAATTAATAGAAGGGATGAAAGTCCAAAGTTCAGTAGAGTGGCATTTGAAGAGCAATTCAGTGGTATCTTGCTAAGGAAGCATTTCCGACCCCATGTTCATGTGAATTATTATTAAATTTTGGTTCCAAGAACATGCCCTTAAATTTTCCAACCATACTTCTGACTCACTCTGTATAAGATCAAGTTTTTGTGACCTTTATTTACGGATGTACACTGAGTGGCCCAGCAGCTATCATTACGGCGTTCAATTTCAATTCACAATTGAAGAAGCGAGTCGACGGTAATTGTAGCTAATGCACACGTTATCTTTCCGGCAAAGAGGTGGTCAATGTTAGCACGTACACAGCATACTTGATGTAGCCAAAACTGAAAGAATTAAGGCGATTGAGGTCAGATGAAAGAGGATGCCAAGTGTTAGTCCCGCCTCTACCAGTCCATTTTTCTGGAAACTTTAGTTTTACGAAGTCCGTCGCTTTCCCGTTGAATTTTGGATTTTCTCCGTCTTCTTGGAAAGGCATACCATCGGAACCCTCTTCTTCCAAAGCAGGCGTATGAAATTCCTCTAACATTTCTAGGTACACTATGGCAGTCACAGAACTTTCGGCAATTGTATTTTCTTGGGACAAAGCTCAAAACACATTCAACTTTTTAATGTCTCTCGTATATTCAATAACATCGTGATGACTGCTGCTCCCCCAAAGTCTCAGGTAATGCCGATTAACTTTTTCCAATAAATGAAACGTGGCTCCATCGATGAAGACAATTTTGTCTGTAAAGAATTCGAAGCTCTTGAAAGAAAGTTAGACAGAATTGTTTAGCGAATTTCTTTGTATTGGGTATTTAATTGTTGTTACAGCTCACACATATAACGTTTAAGTTGCAAACGTTTCCTCAAAACCATGTGCACTCTTGCGTGTGGAATGTTTAATTGTAAGGAAAGATGCCTGGTTTATTTACAAGAATTGTGAACGAAAGCCGCACGATCTCGATCCACCTGAGCCTCAGTGCTTGATCGTCTACGGGTCTCTTTCCTTTACAAATGCAGCCATCCTGCTTAATAATTTATACTACCTACACTCATGACAACACAATTCACTTGTAGCTTTTTTACGTGATACGCCATTTTATTAACCTTGAGTCTTGTTCTTCAGGTGGAAAGATGTGGAAACTCAAGTGACACTACTTATTAACTTGATCATATTCCTTGTACAAATACGTTTATCTTTCATTATTGTGGCTTTTGATTCAAGAGCAATGTTAAAGTGGCATACATTTAAAGTATACACGCTGTATATGGGTCAGATTAAGATAAATAGGTGAAAGCAAAATCAATAATTAAAAAGATTTAGAATTTTTGACGAAGCCTGTCATAGAATAAACAAGCCTACAAATTGATTATATAATAACAATTCCGGGATACTTATTAAAACAAAAATTTAAATGAAATAATTTCCAAATAAGAATGACGCGGCAAGGTCTTCCGGTTTAGAATTTAACGTAATTGGTATGAAAGATTCCAACGGTCGAGAAATGTATTTAACAAGCTCTTTTTTAAAGCTGAAGAATGTAAATCAGGTTATTCTACATTATAAATTTAGCACATGTATAGTAATTATGGCATTTCAATACGCAAGGATGTAAAAAGTTTATTTTATTCATTTTTCCAACCATGTAGTAATGACACAGAGGTGTGTCATTGCCAAGGCGTGAAATGGCGACATAAATACGACAAGGAGGATTTTTCCTCTACCTTAATGGAGGGGCACTGAAACAATAACGCCTCGTTACATAAGAAGGGCTTGGTACAACTTCTCGAACTTTTCGAATGTTAAGAAACCTTCAATATGGTAAATGGATGACAGGAATTACAGTTCATCAATTTTGGAGCTCGGGATGACTTTGTTTACTTAACGACGTTTATAAATTCATCCAGTGATATGGAGAGCAGGGAATAATGAATGGCAAAGGATGCGGAAGGAAGATGTGGCTAAGGTGTTATTCCGGCAATTTCCTGGCACTACTGAAGAAAATCAAGATGGACTTCAATCGGGGTAGATGGTCAGAAAATTTAGATTTTTATTATGGGCTTATGAAATATGAATTAGGAGTTCTAATTACTGGACTGCGACGTTCGTTCTCTCAGAAAATCAAAAATCTAAATTGGGCTGTTTACCGTTTTGTGGGGATTTTTTGATAACGGTGATACACCTTTAGATTCCAACGAAATAGGACAAATGTAGGATAACTTCACGTCGGTCAGAGAACAACGCATATAACAAGCCATGCAGTCGGTTAACTTGTAAATAATTCAGTTAGCAGGCAAACAGAATGTGACTATCCTTTAGGGTTTCGTAGATTATCATTTTCACTCTGAAGAGGGCGGAAATATGTGTACACATTTTCGTCAGTGGGGCTCTGCTGGCTCTGGTAATGGGTAGCGTGATATTCGTGATTATCAAATCACTACTCACGCTGGAATACAAACATAGTTCGCAATGAAGAAAATAGGTACATATACAGAATTCTGGTAAGAAAATAATAACTTATTAGATGCTTTTAAAAACAAAGATACAAAACATTTTCAAACATGATCACTTAATTTTATTCAAGCTAGTGCAATGTCATTCCCCATCTTTAGGACTTTCACGGTAAAATATACGCATCACTCACCGAGCTGTATTACATACTCGTAGGGAGGGACTTTTACCAAGGACATCCAATGCTTGTGTCTATATAAATGTTGGAATTTCTTATGTTTTGTGATTATTTAAGTGAAGTTAAATCATTAATCATGCAGCTTTGCAATCTCTACGTAGCCTGCACTGTAATCTTCAGCGTTGGCGCTCTCAAATAACGTAAGTAATATAAAATTGTTAAAATATGGATCATCCGTGACTATGTTTTGTATTTCCCTCTTCGCCACCAATTCTATATCATTCATATTCTGTGGCTACTGGAGATAAAGCGGCCCGGAGGTGAAGATTATCACTTGAAACTTATCTAAAACTCAGGCCTAGAAAGAAGAACTGTCACGCGTTTTTATGAAGTAATGCGTAGGTTAAAGGACACCTTTAACCGTCATTTATCTATAAGAAACTGTATAACAGGAATAACTGAAAGTCTCGGTTAAGTAATTAGCGTTCTGCTTCGTAACCAATAACACTTTGTTCAAGCCCCGGCACAGGAACAAAACATTCTGACCGAGTTTCTTAGTGGTTTTTGACAATTCGTGCAGGAAAATACCGGACAAATCATTAAAATAAGGTCAATACCACTTCCTTCAGTATCACTGACAATTGATTCATCGTCCCATATTCGACTGAAAACGTGTATATTCTGAACTACTGGTTGCGAAATCAAGTAAGCAGCAAGTAAGAAGACAGCCAACTTCGTAGTCACCGCCGTGAACAGCTCAAATCCTTCTTCGTAATAAATAAATAAATATATACAAATTAATTGTTGTTTACGCTATTGGTCACTTAGTAACTTCCAATTTGTTAAAAAAAAGAGATTGTGTCTACCCCGATAGACCACAGCATTCTATGACGGCTGCAAATTCTGTTAACTTCTGACTAGGACTATTCATTTTCCGAGGTTTCGTTAAAAACGGAAACACGGACAAAGTTTATGCGGATAATAGGAAGGTTAAAATCCGTTTAATAGGATATGGATATTTCTGTGAGTATAACTCAGTTTAAAATTTTCTTTCCGTACGTTTATAGGATTAATACAAATAAATCATTACTTACACCTGTATTGAATACTTTATAAATAAACGCTCTATTTAAAATGCGTTGGATGTGGGGAATACTCAAACCCCTAGTCCATATGCCAGGTAGGTTCTAAAACGAATTAAGTAATGGCATTTATGATTTTACCATTTCTATAATTTCAATATAAACGGTATCATAAAAATCAAAGTGTTACTTTACTGATATGGTACATACGCAAATGCACGCAACCACCAGATTACACTTCAGAGAACACTTCCTTACATCAAACACACTTTCTGCCTGCAGGTATACAACTAGTTCTCTCATAAGCCGACTCACTATGTTGCTTGTTTGGTTAAAGGATTCATTAATTTTTCGCTGACAAACTCTCCTTTCTTCAAAGACAAAATATATTATTTGTCTTAAAATTATATCTTAATTGCGTCATGTTTGTGTTATATCAATACATATATTTATTTTTCAGTCTATACACAAAACTTCCCACCCATGCAAAGAGCAGATTTTGGTCACGTCAATAAAATTCCACAGTTGATGCAATCGTTACAGGAGAGTCGTTCAAAGATTTATTTGTTCCCTCACAAGGTTCCGACAACTGGCAAATGAATATGATAATAATATTGTTTTTTCTCTAAAATATATATATATAACCAGGGCTTTTACGAGGTTCGATCAGAAGGTTTCCAGACTGCGCGTATAAAAACCCGTACACTTATCTCAGGTATTAAATTCATCCATCACCCTCGAAGTAGTTCCCCTGGGAGTGAACACAACGATCCCAGCGCCGCTGCTAAGCCTGGAAGCATCCCTGGAAATCTTTCTTTGTCAGCCTGTCAAGCACCATCTGCGATTCTGCCTGAATCTCTTGCCAAAGACTCGCCAAAACGGCTATGGAAACCTATGAAATGCTAAAGAAAGCATTTGGGAAGTCCGCAATGGGTCGTGCACAAACTTTTGTGTGGCATTCACGTTTTGAAAATGGCCGAACCTCTGTCGATGATGACGAGCGTTCTGGACAACGCCCGAAAATGTTACGAAGATTCGGCAGGCCATTCACGAAGATCGACGTCGTACTATCAACGATTTGTGCGACATTGTTGGGATAGGCTATGGGACCTGTCAGCTGATTCTAAAGGACGGAAGCGGCCGTCAAAGTGGCGCAACCACAACTGGCTGCTGCATCATGACAACGCGCCAGCGCACACCGCCCTCAAAGTTCGGCAGTGTTTGGCCTCAAACACCATGGCCGTCATCCCGCACCCTCCTTAGCTCCGTGTGACTTCTTCCTCTTCCCAAAGATGAAATTTCAGCTAAAGGGAAGGAGATTTGAGACGATAGAAGAGATTCAGGCAGAATCGCAGATAGTGCTTGACAGGCTGACAAAGAAAGATTTCCAGGGATGCTTCCAGGCTTGGCAGCGGCGCTGGGATCGTTGTGTTCACTCCCAGGGTAACTACGTCGAGGGTGATTGATAAATTTAATACCTGAGATAAGTGTACGGGTTTTTATACGCGCAGTCTTGAAACTTTCCGATCGCACCTCGTATGCACGGAAGTTATCTGAGGTTAAATGCATTTCTTAATTGCATACAACTAAGTTCCGTATACCGCAATTAATGCAACCTGTTAAATTAAGAAAAGTACAAGAAGTGATAATTTTAAAATCCAGTCAACCTTGAAAGAAAATCAGGGTAATGGTGTTCCTATAATATCAGCATTGCAATGTGGAGAATGGTCTATTTTCTTAAAAATGACCAGTTAGTTGTAACATGCTAACAAAGGTAATTTTAAGTATATCCATCACAAGTGATTAAGTAAGTATATTTATTGGTAAAATAATCAGAGAAAAGCATTGTTGGAAATATATCCCCAAATTAGAAGGCGTGAACAATCAATTTCCTAAATTGAAGCTGAAAATTAATGTGGGGCCGCAATTTATTACGGAAACCTATGCAAACCACTTTTAACTCTACCCCTTCTATCAATATTCTGAACAATTCTCTCTACATATTTTTAATTTTTTTAACTATATTTGTATATAGGCTGTTCCAAAACAGGGTGTCCATAGATAACTACGTAATCCTGGGATCATTTTGAGTAGAAAAGTTCTAATTAACATGGTACGACCAGCAACGGTTTGTCAAGAAAATCAGAAATATCATACTCTTGCATTTTTAATGTTTGTAATTTCATTATAGTTTAGTTTTCTGGATTACATATTACCAAATTCTGAATTTACTAACATTTGTGCCTCGAAATGGCTACCATTATTGTCGAGGCATCTTTGAGCTGATGAAAAACTCTCGGGCTACGAGCCGCGTCAGGTGGCTGAACGGTGAATACACCATATCCTCTGCCAACGTTTCGAGAGCCATCTCTGCTCTCATCCTCACGGCAGCTGCGTAACAAACTGGTCCTCTGTAGCGCGCTGGCGGATGGGAACTGGCGTTGGATGGCAGGTTGTTTTTTCAACCAAAAAGCTAACTAAGGGCAGAGTCCTGCGCCAGCTCAAGACATCGTCCCTTGCTAGGTACCACCAATCCTGCGTAAGAAACGTAATATTGGAAATGGTAAACAGAGCCTTAAAACTAAAACGGAATTTGCTTACACGGACATCTCGGGCTGTTAGAGACGGATATGACTCATATGTTCTTTGCAGATAGTCGTTCATCAATTTCAGTGGCCGCGAAAACTTCACTTTATACATCTTTGATCTCTTGAGATTTCATGTGAACCCAGAGGAAGTAATCTAAAGGTGACAGATCTGGTGATGTTTCTGGCCAAGACACTGGACCGCCTCGACCAATCGAACGGTCTGGAAAGTTTTGCGGAAATGTAGTCACTGCCCTGTCAAAGTAATATAGCAAAATTTGCGTACGCTGCAAGAGGTTGTACTAATAATCGGCAATTACTTAACCAGAGCATGGTAAATGCTAATTCCAACTTTGTTTACGAACCGTTGCGGATTGAACCCAGGTTAATTAGAACATTTCTACTCAAAATTATCCCAGGATCACGTAGTTAAGCTATGGACATTCCGTTGCGGGACACTGTACGTCTGCTTCAGATGTTGAGAAAACTATATCAGTTGTCTCAGTTTGACGAAATGAGTCTGAGCAGACGGAACTCCTAATTCCATTATAAAAGGTGGGGTCACAGTGGCCGCGCGGTCTGAGACTTGGGCCTTGTGCCGCTTGGTAACTGGGACTGTGGGTTAGAATCCCACTCAAGACATGGATGTTTGTCCGCGTTCTTCTGTGTTTTGCTGTCCTGTGTACATGTAGAGGCCTTGCGACGGTCCTATCCCTTGTAAAAGGAGTCCTACAAATACATATAGGTCAAACCCAACGAAAAGTTGGGACCCGCAGTGCTCAGGCACTTGAAGAACGGGTCGTGAAAGTATCAAAGTAAAGTATTATAATAGGTTGTTTCGAGATATCTAGTCTTCTTTCACGTCACATTTTATTAACTTTTAATTTTCCTCTGTAGAAGTAGGAAACCTTTGTGTCTATTTTTAAGAAAGGCAGCAGAGATCTTATTGTTAATGGTTGACTGCTCAACTTCAAATAATTTCCCCAAATTTATTAAACTATTATAAACGGCTACTACCATTCATTTAATTTAAATCAAAGTTAATACCAAATGTACATTACTTTGATTAATTAGAATATAAGGCATCTAATTTAGTAACTTGCGTTAACAATGCTTATTTTGATTTTATCAATTCCTTCGATTACGTTTCTCATACTTTTTTTGGATGCCCTTAATTATTTTGGACTATCTTCATTTTCAATTAAATGTTTCCAAAGCTTCTTATTCTAACAGATATTTGTACATACGTATCTTCGAAAAATTGTATTTTGTCTTTTCTGTATTATAAGGAATACCTCAAGGCACCTTTGACCTCTCTTGTTGCATATTTTCTTCTTCGTTCTTTCTCGATAATTTCGCGTTTTTCGTCTATCGGTTTCTGTTGATATTTAATACTTCGTTCTTTACGTTGCTGTTCAGAGGCCAACTGTTCTTGGTCAGTCAACTTTCTACGTCCAACCCCACCCTTGCAACTCTTCGTTTGTTTTCTTCTGCTCTTCTGTTCTTGTTGAATAAAGTCTTCTTTCGCTTATCCTTATTTCTTAAATTGTTCTGATATTTTAGTTCTTTACGTCGCTGTTCAGAGACAAACTGTTCTTGGTCAGTCAACTTTCTACGTCCAATCCTACCCTTGCAAATCTTCGTATTTTTTTCCTCTTCTGTTCTTGTTGAATACGTTTTCATACGTTTATCGATGTAAGTCTTCTTTCGCTTTTCTTTATTTGTTAAGTAGGTCTGATGTTTAATTCTTTACGTCGCTGTTCAAAGGCCAACTGTTCATGGTCAGTCAACTTTCTACGTCCAGCTCCACCCTTGCAAATCTTCTTCTTAAAATCGATTATAAAGTCAGTTTTCATAAAACTCGTAATCGTAATATATTTAATGAGTATCAGTTTACCTTGTTGGAGTTGGTACTTCAAACAGTTGATAACGTTTCAAATACTTGATAACGTATCCTTTCACTTTTCTAATGTTTAAGCCAACTGTCAGTCAATTTTCAAGAATGCGATGTGCTGCTTCTGGAACAGTGATCATGCGATTGGCTTGATAGATTTTGTTGTGAAGCATTATTTGTTTACTCGGCATTGTTGTGTTCTACAACAATGCCGAGTATAATCAAATATAAGGTGACATTGTTGATGACGTCATTCTTTGAAGACGACGAAAATCATAAATTTTTATAGTAAGACTAGAGCAGAGCGCTCCTTTCGAAGCTCCTCGGGGGGTTGGTCGGTTTTAAAACGCTACCAATTCCCCTTCGGAGCTCCTAGGGGGGTGTGTGTCAAGTTTGTAAAACGCAACCAACCTTGGTTAGTCCCGAAGGGGAGTTAGTTTAGTGTCTCATTCAAGTGTTTTAACCCCTGAGTAAGAAAATAAACTAACCACCCCATGGGGGGTTTAAACACTTGACCAACCCCCCGAAGTGGGTTTTTTGCGTTTTAAAATCTTGAGTAAGACGCTAAACTAACCCCCGTGTATAAACAAATATAAGGTTATATTGTTGATGACGTCATTTTTTGACGACGACTACTAATCCTTTCGAAGCGCTTCCTGTAATCTGATATTTTACTTTTATACGTCGCTGATCAGAGGCCAACAGTTCTTGGTTAGTCAACTTTCTACGTCCAACCCCACCCTTGCAAGTCTTCTTTTTTATTTCCTCTTCTGTTTTTTGTTGAATAGTTCTGATGTTTTAGTTCCTTACGTCGCTGTTCAGAGGCCATCTGTTCTTGATCAGTCAACAATCTACGTCCAGCAACTCCATTGCTAATCTTCGTCTCTTTTTTCTTTTTCTTTCTTTTTCTCTTCTGTTCTTGTTGTATACGTTTTTCTATATTTATCAATGTAACTCTCCCTTCGTTTTTCTTTATTTGTTAAATAGGTCTGATGGATTAGTTCTTTACGTCGCTGATCAGAGGCCAACAGTTCTTGGTTAGTCAACTATCTACGTCCAACCCCACCCTTGCAAGTCTTCTTTTTTTCTCTTCTGTTTTTTGTTGAATAGTTCTGATGTTTTAGTTCTTTACGTCGCTGTTCAGAGGCCATTTGTTCTTGATCATTCAACTTTCTACGTCCAGCAACACCATTGCTTATCTTCGTCTGTTTTTTCCTTTTCTCTTCTGTTCTTGTTGTATACGTTTTTCTATATTTATCAATGTAACTCTCCCTTCGTCTTTCTTTATTTGTTTAATAGGTCTGATG
Source organism: Zootermopsis nevadensis (assembly GCF_977971745.1). Lineage (NCBI taxonomy): Eukaryota > Metazoa > Arthropoda > Insecta > Blattodea > Termopsidae > Zootermopsis > Zootermopsis nevadensis. Next base: position 7,907,542 of record NW_028259142.1, read on the forward strand.
GATTAGTTCTTTACGTCGCTTTTCAGAGGTCAACTGTTCTTGGTTAGTCAACTTTCTACGTCCAACAACACCCTAGCAAATCTTCGTCTGTTTTTCTACGTGTGTTGTTAATATGGTCTCGTTTAACAATGTAAGTCTTCTTTCGCTTATCCTTATTTGTTAAATAGATCTGATGTCTTAGTTCTTTACATCGCTTTTCAGAGGCCACCTGTTCATGGTTAGTCAACTATCTACTTCCAATCCCACCCTTGCAAGTCTTCGTTTGTTTTCTTCTGCTCTTCTGTTTCTGTTGAATAAGTTTTTCTGCGTTTATCAATGTAAATCTCCCTTCGCTTTTCTTTACTCGTTAAGTAGTTCTGATGTTTTAATTCTTTACGTCGTTATTCAGAGGTCAACTGTTCTTGGTCAGTCAACTTTCTACGCCCAATCCCACCCTTGCAAGTCTTCTTTTGTTTTCTTCTGCTCTTCTGTTCTTATTGAATACGTTTTTCTACGTTTATCAATGTAAGTCTTCCTTCGCTTTTCTTTATTTGTTAAATTTGTTAAATATGTCTGATGTTTGAGTTTTTACGTCGCTGTTCAGAGGCAAACTGTTTTTGGTCACACAACTTTCTACGTCCAATCCCACACTTGCAAATCTTCGTCTGTTTTTTTACGTGTGTCGTTAATATGGTCTCGTTTATCAATGTAAGTCTTTTTTCGCTTTTCTTTATTTCTTAAATATGTCTGATGTTGTAGTTCTTTACGTCGCTGTTCAAAAGTCAACAGTTCTTGTTCAGTCCACTTTTTACGTCCAGCCCCACCCTAGCAAATCTTCGTCTTAAAATCGATCATAAAGTCAGTTTTCATAATAGTTTTCGTAATCGTAATATATCGAATGCGTATCAGTTTACCTTGTTGAAGTTGTTGGAGTTGGTACTTCAAATACTTTATAACGTCTTCTTTCACTTTTCTGATGTTTTAGGCCAACTGTCAGTCAATATTCAAGAATGCGAAGTGCTCCTTCTGGAGCAGTGATAGTGCGACTGGCTTGATATTTTTTTATTTATTTGTTGTGAAGCGTTATATTTGTTTACTCGGCATTGTTGTGTTCCACAACAATGCCGAGTAAACAAATATCTGTTGGCATTGTTGATGACGTCATTTCTTGAAGACAACGACTAATCACAAATTTTTATAGTAAGAAAGACTAGAGCAGAGCGCTCCTTTCGAAGCTCCTCGGGGGGTTGGTCGGTTTTAAAACGCTACCAATTCCCCTTCGGGGGTGTTGGTTGCTTTTTTAAAATCTTGAGAAAAAGAACTATACCAAACCCCCCGAATGGGGGGTTAAAATATTTGTCCCTTCGGGGAATTGGTCAAGTGTTTAAAACTCAACCATCCAACCCCCCTTTCAAGCGTAAAATAAATGTAATTCCATCATGGACACTATTATACTTTCAGCGAGAACAATACATTGAGACACAGTCCTTCGCCTGCGTGCATCGCTGTTGCAAATTATATATGCAAATTTATTACATTGTTGATGAAAATTGTGTTTAATTTTATAATACTTTCTTGACAGAAGAATATGTCTAAACTGTTTTTAAATGCAGGTGCCCCCCTCACAGAAATGATACAAACAGTGCTGACTTATATAATAGTTTTGCATACATACCTCTCGAAGCAACCTGCTTTTTCGCTCATTTTTTTGTAGTTTTCTGTTCTTTGTATTTAGTTTATATTCTTGTGCTGACTCCGTATTTGACTTTCGTTGCGGTTGAGTTAGAACGTTCATGTAAACGACTGAAATTAATTAAATTTCTTTTAAAGGAAAATTCTTAATATCTTAAACATACACAATTAGGTATAATAGAATCAAGCTCATATTAACTGCCGCGCTCTCTTTTTAATCAGATGAATCCACCGCATCTGAGGTTAGTTGTCATATATTTTTCTTTCAATATATCAATATTAACTTATAAATTAAATTAAATCATAACATCAGCAGTTTCTATTTTCTCCCCAGGCGCTTTCCATTCATAATCTTTGACCAGCTGATCGAAATATCGGAATAATTGGGATCAATGAACAGAAATAAGATTTGAAAGATGTTATCTTTGGAGTACAGTGAAAATCCATATGTGCTTATGACGTCACGTAACGTAAACTATTGCTACGGTAATCCTTTCCTAGGTCACCTTTGTGCAATAACATGTTCCATTGACTTGTTTCCACTGTTACGTAATAATGGCCTCCAGTCACTTCTGAATGGTTTCGTAATAGAAGGCTTAATTCAGACCCGCGGGGTATCATTAAATCAAGCGTTTCACTCATAAATACTTAAAATTTTAAGAGCGTAATTAAAATATTTAAATAAATGTGACATTTCCTTAAGAGCTAGTGCAGTGTAGTATAAAACAAAGCTAATCGACAGGGAGCAAACGGGACGGAATTGTAGCATAAATGTATTTTTCGAATCCAGTCGTTTGGCTAGAGTTCTGTTCCATAAATTAGCGATACGTTGCGATTTCAACCGTATTGTGAAGCCGAACGTCCGGAACACTACATCGAAAGTAACCGAACAGAACCGATCCGAATCGAATGGAATTTACTTTTTCTGTTGGATGCGCAAACTGGTAAGAACGCTTTCGAACAAAAGAACGTACTTAACATGGACGAGGTGAAATTAATTTTGAACGTGAGATAAAAAAACATTATGAGATCGTCTGTCTGTCGTGTTTTCCCAAAGGCGACAGGCATCCTGCACAAAATCTCTTTGGTTATTTTTTTATTTAATATCCAAAAAAATGCATAAATTTTCTTCTGGGTCAAACAGTCATCGCCATACAGAACTATTGTTCTTTCGTTAAGCATAAAATCGGATTTGAAATCGGTTTTCTTCATTTATGAATTCTGCAGTGGAGCAGCAAGGTTAAACGCGTCACAGTTAGTATTCATCAGTACCCAAAAAGACAATGAAAATCAACTACGTTCAAATAATTGAAGTTTCATACTGTATATACCCGTCATCTTTAACAATTCTGTCAGCATCACTTTTAAGATACACCACGAATAAAACTGCCCTAACTATTTTACGTTCTTCCCAAAACCTTCAGTGCCGTATTATGTTTATAGAACCCTGAATCTTTCTATCTGATTCGTATCCTCCAACTTAATTCTCCAGCCTCACTCATGGCTTCCAAGCGAATGTTCAGAGACAAATTTCCAAGCAGATGCAATCAACTTGCACCGCGTCGTGTTTATCGTACTTTTAGAAGGAGAGGGAGTACGACCAGTCTATTTCTTAGCAAGGTCAACATGACTACATTTCAGTGCGATTCAATTCCCAGTTTGGCAGCTGCTGATCTATACGATAATCAATGACAGTTATGACTAAAATTTGATTTAAGGAAATAGCGTTTCAGCTAAAATAATTTATGGATCATTTTACATCAGTCAATTGTGGATAAGTATGGTAGTACTGTTCATTATGTTTCATATTTCAATTTTCTCCAAAGGATTTCCTATCACTGACTGCACTGAATTACTGAAGTCATGAAGTTAATCCTACTTTTATGGTAAAGTCTTATGGATATACCTGTAGCAACCAAAATAAACATAAGATGATAACCATAAAAACTAAGGCAGCCCTGGCAACTAAGATAACAATTGTAACTAAGGTAAACATACTGGGATACTAAGTGCCTGAGCACTGCGGGTCCCAACTTTTCGTAACATCCATGGCTTGAGTGGGATTCTAATCCACTGTCCCAATGACAAAGCGGAACAAGGCCCACGCCTTAGACCGCGCGGCTACTGTGACCCCAAAGTAAACATAGTAATTATTAGGACGGTTTAACCAAGTTACTATGATAGCCAATGTAACCAAGGTCCAAGGCTGGAAGGAAACCCCATGTGGAAATCCCCTTTGTGGGCCACGTACCCAACAGCGACGGCGATGCCCTTATGGATCGGGGGCTAACCAGTGTAAGAGAGCCCCAAGAGTGGCAATATGTCTCATAGGGTCCAGACGAATCTGGGTCAGATTAGGTTGGATTAGACTTCTTTACGTTTGGTTACGTGTTGGTTTAGCGTATTTACGATGAGGGTGGTTATGTAAGACTGAGAGCTAGACGCATTTTAAATAAAATGTGAACGTAAGTGGAAAATTTGAATATTTAATATATATATCCAGTCACGTCCATTTTAACTTTTAAAAAATTCTGAAGCTTTGCAATCATTGTTAACAAATCAGTGTATGCGCCGTACTTCTGACACCAAGCATACACGTAATATTCTCACTCTCTACAGCATATGTAAAGGAACAATGATACTTCCTTAGAAGCTCTGAACTTGACGAAATATCGGTTTATTTAACCATGATGTTTACATTTTATACGCTTTGTAGCGTCAAGCTGTAGAAATGTATTAGAGGGATGATTGGAAGCTGTTGTGACTGTTTTAAGGTTCTGCCGCAACATTTTTAGAGGCTGTATGTAGCCAACCTCCTTGCCTAAATTCGAAACAGATAAATTAAAAAACATTAATTACAACCCTTTATCAACACGTTCCCTTGTAACATAAATGCACCATCTCTACAAATTTACGATATCTACTCAAAACGTTTCAACGGTATACCATCATTCTGAAAAAAAAAAGAGAAAAAAAAGAGCCATTTACATACGAGGTGCGATCGGAAAGTTTCGAGACTGCGCCTATACTTATCTCAGGTATTAAATTCATCCATCTCCCTCGAAGTAGTTCCCCTGGGAGTGAACACAACGATCCCAGCGCCGCTGCCAAGCCTCGAAGCATCCCTGAAAATCTTTCTTTGTCAGCCTGTCAAGCACCATCTGCGATTCTGCCTGAATCTCTTCTATCGTCTCAAATCTCCTTCCCTTTAGCTGAATTTTCATCTTTGGGAAGAGGAAGAAGTCCCACGGAGCTAAGGAGGGTGCGGGATGACGGCCATGGTGTTTGAGGCCAAAAATTGCCGAACTTTAAGGGCGGTGTGCGCTGGCGCGTTGTCATGATGCAGCAGCCAGTTGTGGTTGCGCCAATTTGCCGGCCGCTTCCGTCTCACATCTTCACGCAACAATGTCGCACAAGTCGTTGATGGTATGACGTCGATCTTCGTGAATGGCCTGCCGAATCTTCGTAACATTTTCGGGCGTTGTGCTCGAAGATGGTCGTCCAGAACGCTCGTCATCATCGACAGAGGTTCGGCCATTTTTATAACGTGAATGCCACACAAAAGTTTGTGCACGACCCATTGCGGACTCCCCAAATGCTTGCTTTAGCATTTCATAGGTTTCCGTAGCCGTTTTGGCGAATCTTTGGCAAAATTTGATGCACACGCCATTCCGAAATCGCAGGAGGGTCGGTGTAATGCACTTCCAAAACGCCCGTAACTAAGAAACAAATGCTAATTCGATGATGCAGGCTGGCACACTGATTCACTATGAATGTAGGCCGCACCCCTTAAAGGCAGAAGCTCGTACTACATCCGGTTCGCCCGCTATTGACACAGTCTTGAAACTTTACGATCGCACCTTGTATGCAGTTCAGAGTCATCTTCATGTAGTGAACAATTATTTAAAAACGATAAGTTAATAACACCTTCTGTGTGGCTACTTTGTCAAAACTTATAATTCAACTACTTGCATATTTTTACTGCATTTCAGCCGACTATTTTAACCCCTGTTCCAAAAATGACCCGAAGTTCAGCGACTGCGCGCTGAAGCACGCAGAGAGGCTATTCCTAGACTTCTCAAAGGTAACTGTCTCATTCTCTCCATTGTACTATCGAAGCCACTGTAGCCTTTTGTATTTTTTTCCAAAATAATATTTGATACTAACAGGCTATACCTTAAAGATGTGAGAAATATTTCAATAAGCAGCCTGCCGACCTGAAAATATAAGGATTTTGGACACCTAGTGAATAAAGACACAATGCAAAGACAAGACATGACTCGACATTTTGTGATTTTATTAGAAGACCATAATAAGAAGTTCATTCAGCCAATTAAAGGATGTTTAAAGGAAAATCAACAGAATCATGTTCTGGTAACTTTAGAATTTTTTATGTGGCTAGTTTCACATTAATTATAAATGCTCATTGTAAATAAGACACTGATTTTTAGGCGACCCGAAGTATGGCGTGCCTGTCCTAGATCCAGTCCTTGCCGAAGAGGTAGTAGTCCGGGATTCAGGAATTACAATCGCTGTTCGGAATTTCACCATCGAAGGAGCCAAGGAAGCTGTCCTGCAGGACGTGAGGTAATTAGGCTAAATGACTTACACATTTATCCAGCCATTAATCCGAGCGGCTTATTACAACTGAAACTCAATGACAGGCAGTTAACAGAAAAATAGGCTTCCAGTTTACAACTAACACTTTCGTAATATACTGGATAATTCAATACCGCTAATACAAAAACATGACATTATGTAACGATCCTGATCTTGTTCCATTCACCACCCACTCTCACAACATATCTCCCTACCATTAATTTTAAAATTATCCTACCATTTCCACATTCTAACACGAATTGACTTATATCACATTAAAATATCGTATTTCGATTATTAAGTGGCTATATCAGTGTTAATTTTATAGTGCCCTGCTCAAGCAAGAAGTTGCATTTCTTTTTTTCACCTGATATAAGCAATTAAAATGCAATTTTTTATATAAGGTAAATCCGGGAGAGATTCCGCGGCTGGAGAGACGCAGAATTCTTTAGGTCGGTTGTTTCCGGTAATCCTTGGCCGATGGCAATACATATCCTTGTTCAGTGAGACGAGAGAAATGTTGTGAGTGCAAGCAAGAATTATAACTGATTTTATGCTGCGAGTTTGTTAATTTTGTGCTCAAAGTTATATCTATTGTTCATAAAATTTGTCTTTATTGGATCCAGTCGAATTAACTATGAAATCACTTTACATTAGAGGTTTCCAGTGTTCTTGGTCTTGACGTCACACGAAGTGGCCGCCATTTTGGTCATTGGATAAGGCAAGTGGATAGATGCCACACTTAAAAATATACCACAGCTGACTGAAAGAAGTCATACATATACATTAAAGGATACTCAAAAATGCCTGTTCAATTTCATTATCTTCTAACTAGATTGAATCATTGTTTCTAAAAATGACGATTAAAATCAAGTTTGCCTTCTTACAGACTATAACTCACTTCATAAGATGTACAAGGTTGGAAAACTTAAAAAGAATCAATAAAAGAGAGTTCTAATCAAGAGACCCCTGAAAATTGAGTTGCAAAAACTGGTTTTATGAGTTCTGCTCTCCGTACAAAGACAAATGCGTCGACTGCGGCAGAAAAATTTTGCGAAAGGAAAATAGCAAGAAGCAGAAGTGAAACTAGCAAATTTAAATGACTAACACGTAGACTCTAAATTCACTGGTTTACACTTAGTCTCGAAGTAAACTCTGGAACACTCTTCTTTGAATGTATTTACTTAGTAATTAAAAATTCATTTCAATATTCATTATCTTTTCAATTTTTATTGGTATTCCAATATTTTTTCCATTTTTAATGTTCAAATTAATTTATTACTTTGAATAAAGTTCATCAGTTTTCATTTACATATGTTTCTTTTTGAATTCACAGGATGTGTTCAAAGAGCGGCGTCTCTCTCGGCATGTCCGGGAGAGACGCCGCTAAGACAACTTTTCTTTATCGCCCTATACCTCTGAGAATTAATTTGCTGTAGATATTTTGTTTATGGATTACTATAAAATAGATCTTAAATATAATATCTCTAAATTTTCAGCCATTTTGACAATTTTCGGATTGAGTTAAAACAAATATTGCAAACAGTGAGTCATCTCTCCCGGATTTACTCTATACGTTGGAATTTGATAAAATATTCATACAGGCGTATCTGCGTTGTCATTTCACCGATTACGTACACACAGAAGTAGAGTAAAACAAGACTGGCACAACTTTTTAGGTGGGAAATGACTTACCAACTCATATAAACATCAATTAAACAAAACTAGGTTAATAAAAATAATTGTATATTACCGCTAGTAAAGTTATGTAAATTCATATATTATATTATATAAGATCTGTAATCACTGGTATTCAAATTTGCTTCATAATATGTAATTAAGAGCGTCTATTGATTGGTTGTAAAGGTGATAGTACAGAAGTAAACGCAGAGAATGTGTCACCAGATTACCCTAACAAATTCCGGTGTAAAGGCATTCTTAGATAATGTTACGAATTTAAAACATATGGAAAGAAGTTAACAAATTAAAATTGCATTCATGAATAAATTTAAAGCGGACAAAATTCTACCAAAAATCGTAAAGATTAAAAAATCTACAACTTTAATTTAAATCTTTGCTTTGAGTGGGTGTAAAACTTAGCCTCACCCTCCAAGTGACGTAAAAAGATTGAACGTGTGTGAGAAGAGAGTTCTTAGGAAAATATCTGTATCTAAAATAGATATAGGGGAGAGGAAGAAAACTACACTATGTGGTGTTTCATACTTTGTACTTTTTTCAAAATATTATTAGAGTGACATGATGGGTAGGTAATTTAAATTGAAGTTATAGGAAATGCGTACAAAGTTTTCGTTTGGGAGCCTGAATAAAATATGTCACACAGGAAATAGAGGCAGAGATTAGAAGATAACATTAATGCGTGTAAATTAGATTTATCTGGCTTGAAATAGCGCGTGGGCTCTTATAAACACAGCAACGAAAATCCGGTTCCATTAAGGGCCGGCATTTGTTCACCAACTCAGCGCACAAGGGCTATCTAGCCACGGAATAAGTTGGTTCTGTAGAGGTCTTAAATATTTTTGTTATTAATGTTTGTTCAAAGCCCATTAATTTTGTCTTTCACATATTCTATTCTTTTCTTCCTAAAAGGTCTATTAGTCCACTTTGTCTCCATTTATTCGGTTTGGTTTCTGCAAACATTCCAATTTATTCTGCTACTCTTTGTATAATAACTGGCAATATTCTTTCACAAACTGTGTTTATACTCGTTCAAGTCAATTTTATATTCTCTTTAGCCTTTTCATAATTGCAATGGATATCCACATTATCATCTAAGTGTTCCAAAGATGTAGCATATTTTGATATGTCGATGGAATATTGTTCCTTAAATTCTGCATCATTTACATTCTTCAGAATATATGTGTCCAAATCAAATTTTGAGTTTTTTATTTACTTTATGATAATGTGTTACGTACTTTTCAATCACCAAACAGTGATCAGGATGAAATTCAGCGCCTATAAACTATCGGACGTTAAGAAAACTTAATTTTTATGATCTTTCTATCGGTCGTTATCAATTTGATCATGAGTAATTGAATTAGAAGAATATTAATATTGATTAATATCTATGTTTATAGTAAATTTTTATAACAATATCCAAACTCATTTACACAAAATAATATTAATAATGTTAATTGTATTGTTGATAATTTCACAGAAATAATGAACAAATAATATAATACGCCACATAATATGCAAAAGAATCAGAAGAAAAAAGGAACATCCACAACTACAACCTACAATCTACAAATACTGAAAAGCGTGCATTAAAAAATATTGAATAATTTTAAAAATAAAACCTGAAGATGATGCTGAGACATCGAAACATGTTGTAATATATAGCGCAAATTGTAACATCGAGGAAACGATGAATAGCACGAAATATTTATATCAATTTTAATTTTTAACATCAATATTAATATAGTTTGTGTATAGACTTGAAGAATAAATATATGTATGAATTGAAAACACAAACATGACGAATCTAAACTATAAAAAAAGAATATTAAGTTTATTTAGGAACTGTTTGTCCGCAATAACTAAGTTAAGAATGCTCTACATTTTGTGTACCTGTTTATAACAGTGAAAATTTGTTTTCAATTTCATATTGAAATTAAAACAGGATTTAATTTCTCGAATGCTTGTAATTATCAGTTTAAAAACTGAGATCACACCGTCTAATTCCCTGAACGGCAAATGTTAGGGCGTGCAAAGGAAAGCTTTACCATTTTATGTGTCAAAAATGATCTTTCACTGTGAGGTAAGAATATAAATTCATATCAAATCTAAAACTTCTTGACGATGGTGAAGAGTCAATTGAATAAAAATTTACTTGGATATTATCCATCGTCTAGTAATAAAACGTAAAACGACGTTTCGGAGATGAGGCTCTATCTCCGTCTTCAGGTTCCTACTCAGTTGGGCCCACTAGATAGAGCTAATCCCTATCTCCGGACGATAGGGATTAGCTCTATCTAGTGGGCCTAACTGAGTAGGAACCTGAAGACGGAGACAGAGCCTCATCTCCGAAACGTCGTTTTACGTTTTATTACTAGACGATGGATAATATCCAAGTAAATTTTTATTCATATAAATTCATACCTAAGGAGGATAAAGTACCTGAACAATTCACATTCTCCTTTATACACTTTTCGCTGATGTGTAGATCATAGTGGCCTCCTTTTGGAGGTTTCTTGATCTATTAAAGCGAATTGTAGGACTCCTTGGATAAGTGATCAGTCCGTCACAAGGCTCCTACCTGAACACAGGACAGCACGACACAGAAAGACGCGGACAAACATCCGTGCCTTGAGTGGGATTCGAACCCAAGCGCACGAGTTCCACGCCTCAGACCGCGCGGCCACTACGACCACCACCAGGTTACCTTGCCACCGCCATGAAGTCACCCACTATTGTAATATTCGCAAATGTAGTTAGGTTATGACCTGCAGCTAAGTTTAGAAACACATTAATTCATATAGAATCTTCTTAAACGTCTATCGAATGAATAATAAGATAGATGATGAGACTAAGATGGATATATTTTATTGGTAATGGGTGGTGGAAGAACTCGGTCTGGTGACTAGATTTAGTATTAGTGGTGTTAAACTGCGGGTTCTGTTAACACAGAGTAGAATAGAATAGAAAGCTGGCATTAACTGTTCTCACTAATATTTATATGTCTCTGCCGCAGAGTTGACTTCGAAAAGCTGACCATTAGCCTCCAGTTTCAAGTGCCAACACTTACATTCCGCGGATCGTAGGAGATATCTGGAAAGTTGGTAGCCCTGCCTATAAACGGCAAAGGCAACTTTAACTCATCTTTCGGTATGGTATATCGTCAATATTATAATAACACCTCTGACGCTACTAATAATTTTTTAATTAGCTTTCAGGCTAATGGAGGATTTTTACTAACGTAGCATATTTCTGCGCCCTTTCCAGAAACTCAAACTCTGTTATTAATTTGCCTTGGGGTAAGATAAATCCTCATTAATATATTTACAAGCATTAATTTAACGCTAACTTCCAACAATCCTGCACCACAAACCGTTTTAAAATGAAATCTCATGCTTCCCTGTACTTCTATTGTCAGCAAAACAAATGTAGATTGTGTACTTTTCAAGTTTCCTTCGAAACATAGTTACTTGACAATCGCGTGCATATTAATATAAATAGTTGTGGGATTTAAGAAATCGTTACATAAATCTACAGATGTCGTTTAAACCTTAGAAACATGCATGGCACACATCTGAATCCCCAAACAACTATATTACGTAACTTCTGGCAGTTTTATCCATATATACAGGTGAGTCAAAAGTATGTTTACAAACTTTGTGTGCTAATTCCAGGAACAAAAATAAGAAAATTGTCCCTATGAACATGGGGTCACGAATATTTTATTTTCTAAATAATAGCCAAAAATAAGTTTCAATGACTGACTTTATATGGAAGTAAATCGAGTTTTCAACAAAGATTTACAAATAACGATTGGGCACGAATTCTTGGCGGCATGCTTATTGGTCCACACATGCTTCCATCGCGTCTAAGAGGACCTTCATATCGGCGATTCTTAAGAAGACACTTGCCACGTCTCCTTGAAGATGTACCACTGAATACAAGAAGACAAATGTGGTTTATGCACGACGGAGCCTCAGCACACTTCTCCCATCGCGTCAGAGAAAATCTTAATGAACAATGCCCTCAGCGACGGATTGGACACGGTGGCTCAGTAGCATGGTCACCGTGGTCACCCAACCTGACTGCATTGAACTTCTATCTGTGGGGTCACTTGAAGTCCGTAGTTTATGAAACACGCATAAACAATGAAGACGACCTTTGGGAACGTGTGCAGAAAGCATGCCAAATGATTCGAGGAAGACCTGGTGTGTACGAACGAATACGTCAGTCTTGTGTACGTCGTGCTCGGGTATGTGTGGAGAATAGAAGAACAACGTTTGAGCATCTGTTATAAAGAAACATCTCTTTCCTTATACTTGGCAACAAAGGCATACATTGAAACTTATATTTGGCTATTATTTTGAAAAAGGAGCATTTACGACTATATGCTCATATGAACATTTTTCCTTATTTTTGATCCAGGAACAAGCACACAAAGTTTATAAACACATTTTTGACTCACTCTATATATATAGGTTCTTTAATAGCATGCTACTCTTATTTATCGTAATTAATCCGCAAAACATTTTAAGCAGAGTGCCAAAGGGAAAGACTGAATGAAGTGATGTGGACATCTGTAAGCTGAACTGATCACACCACTTCTTTGAAAAGAAACCAATAACATTTCCACCACTCAAACACTGTCTTGCATACATTGTTCTTCAACCCCATATCACCGGAACATCTCTGACGAATGTATTATTTTTAGTACCGGCTTCTTCTGTTATAACTTCATATATATAGCAGAAGTGAGTTGTCCGTCCGACGCCAAGTATTAATTAAACGATTTGTTCCGTGTTCCGTAAACTATAGAATTAAATTATAAATTTAAGCAAGGGTCATGATATATAATTAGCTATTAATTTATTTTATCTATACTTTCAATTAAACTATTAATCACGATTTCCCAACACCATAAATTCGAATCATAATTTTCCGACCTGTTCCCTTATTTTACCGAAAACATTTCAGAATAAAATGTTATAAACATTTTCCGGGGGAGTTTCTTCGATTTTATTCCGATTTTTACGGATCATACAAACAAAGTTTTTTTATTCATTCCTTTCGCAAATATCTTCTCGAATTTTCTGTGGTTTAATTAACTACTTTCCCAAAATTCCATCCCAGGTAACATTTCCGTGCCGGTTTTAGTTTCACATATTTTTAAACTTAATGATGTGAATAATTTCGCAATCTTCGACGACCAAATTATTAAATGGTAACATCTTGTAAAGTGTTTTCAGCTATGTACTAAATATGTTATGCTGCGTTTCTTTAATTACCCAACCTCTGTTTCTATCAATGTCAATAAGTTAGTTTTCAAACACTGAATCTCTAGTGTTCTTTTTATCAAAACAGGCGGAACATGGTTCAAGTGGTAAATTGTATATTTCCACTATAATCTTAAAAACCTTTAAATAATCACCACCAAATAATTTTAGAAAGGCGTTTTAGTCCTTAATTCCATTTGCAAGTTCCTCTATGGTTTTTATAACGATTTCACCAGTTGTTGAAGAATAAACTGACAAAAATACAAAACTGCGAGTATATTATTTTCATCTCCTATAACCGCGATTAATTACTTTAAGTTAATTGTTTTAAAGATTTCCGTGTATTTAAAAATAATCGATTTAAAATTAAAAGATAAACTATAACCAATTACGAAAGTATACGATTTGAGAAATAAATTCACGCATAATACCCTAAATTTTCTGTTGATTACATACTTTCTGTTTGGTATGATACTGTTCGTAAGAAGAAATACGAATAATGTCCTTAAAAATAACAATAATGTGGTTTGAGACCTTACTTTCATAATTAACCTGATTTAATGACATCCGTGTATTTCTTTAAAATATATAAATTATTAAACACAAAATAAAAATAAATATGCCACTGCTACACGCAGAGTTTATACTATTCTCAAAAAGAATTTATGAATACTCTCTTCACTTATCAGTTGTTTGCATACTTTCAATTTGGTATGATCTCCAGAAATCGCCACTAGAATCGACTAATGTTGGTCCGTAAAAATGTGATGAAAGAGAAAAGGAAACAAAAGCAATTCGGGAAGAAATATTCTGTAAAATCTAAAAAATCACGTCACGTAGGATTTGAGATCTTCAAGGCGGCGAGTTTCAAGATGACTGTCTTCTGGTCATGGAGAACACAAGGACCACTTAAACGTCGGTAAACGTCTACTACACAACACGGTGCAACAAACCAGAAGACAGACATCTTCAAACCACGCCACGTTCCAAAATACTATACGATAAAGTAATACATTTTTAAATAAGAAAATATTTTTGTTTCTTAGAGCAGTCAATGCATAATAAACAGAACGTTTTGTAAATTAAATGCTCGCAATGTGGTGGAAACAACAACATTTGTCACTTTTAACATTTAAACTTTAAGAAAGCGACGATTCATATGACCAAACTGCATTACACGAAACACTATCTAATGAAACATATTCTAACAAAAGAATTTCTACGCATACTTTTAATGAAGGCCAACACTTTGGTAAACAATGTACAGAGGAGATAAATATCCTTGTTATGAGCACAGAGAAAATATTACTATAAATATATTAACGAAAAGTAGATATAAATTTTAAATTATATAATGATCTTGTAAAACGATTAAAGGCTGTAAAGAGTCAAAGGAAGGTGTCTATGGAAAAAAAAACAGACTTCGAAAACAACATAACCAGATTATCAATATTAGTCCAAATATTTGTAAGAACTTAGAGAACTTGTAAAGCACCGAATAATCTCATATAATACTAATATGTAGCGAAGGAAGAGATTTAATGAGGTTACTAGTGATGATGTTTTAGTTTGCCTTTGAAATCTGTGATATTCGCGGCATTACTAAAATTAGATTAGATGAGTGCCACAGAAATTATAATCGTACTAAACTGCTTTTCTAATCAGTACAAGAGACTAGATGCACTAGATAAGAGATAAAAATACCCTATCGCAAATATAAAGAAAGAAAATGCAGTAGAAAAAAGGAACTAAGTTAACTGCATATTTTTTGGAATATGTCACTTTTAAATTCACAGAAAGGAATTTATAAACAATAAAAATAGATGGGGTTAGGAAAGGAATAAATAAACAAATCTACATCCGAAGATGAACATTACTACGATGTGTTTTATTCACTACGGTGATTAAGAACAATACGATGTAAAATAACATAATAACATTAAGAAATAAAAATGGACCACCAATATATAACAACTTATTAGAACGTTAGTGAAGTTAAAAAGATTCTAAGGAAGAAACCAAAGTCTGTTTCGATATGGGGCGAAATCAAGTAACACGCAAAAATTTGTGGAATTCATAAAATTGATATTTTAAACTAACGAAAACTTAAATTTTCTAAACGTCTTTATAAAAATAATAGCCCTAGAATCTTGTTCATCTTCAATAACGAGAGTACTGTGAAACTCAGATACTCTGACCTTCTGTTGAAAGTTGTTGCGCAAAGTGTCAATATTTCTACAGTCAATTGCGCAAACGAGTGGAAGTTGCTTCACATACAAATTAAAAAGATTAGTAAAACATGTATTACGTGAATATACCAATAAAATAAGGTTATTTACGGGAGTTGTTAGCAGTGATTCAAGGTAAGCGTAAAAGAGAGATGAGACTATTTCTTAGATTATTGGCTGAGAGATATTGTGTAATAAACTTAGCAGAATAATTATTTTCGATCGTTTTGTACCATTTAAAACACACAATAGTTTCAGAGGAAAGCATTCCACCTAAAAAAACAAATTGTTTTAATTTTCCTTTCCAATTAAGAAATATAATCAAAGTATGAAGAAGTCCAGAGTTGGCTTGCGCACATGAAAACTAAGTGTGTGTTTAAATATGTATACATATTCATGTTTATATATATATATATATATATATATATATATATATATAAGATCCTATGTTTCAACGCGCTGAGAAACACCCGTAACCGAGATGGGTCTTCAACCTTTAATCAAAATTACAATTTACTCAATACCTTTATAGTAAGTGTTTATTTCTCGTTCTTAAATACAGCAGTATTTATTCGTACTTTTAGGAAATCACTTTCTTCTAATAATTGCGTTATTTTAATATTTATGAAGAACAATTACATTGACTTTAGTTGGCTTCATTATTAGGCATAAACTATTGTGACACTCTAAATGGGAATTTGGCAACGGCTCATTAAAATGATATATTAATTTTCTAAACAAGTAAAATACAATTGTAGGGTTAATTTTTATATAAGAATGTATTTTATGTCCCTCTATATAGAAAGTTTATATTATTCAATTCAATTTATTCATTTAAGTGCTTGATAACATTCAAAAAGGTCAATAACAGCCAAGCACTGACAACAACACAAACATTACAATACAAAACAAACAAACAATGAACTGAATATATAAATGTACAATATTAATAATGATAATAATTAAATTCATTCATTTATTGCAAAATAATTAACAAGTAAATCAGTTAAATAATATGAATAAGTAAAATAATAATTAAATTAAAATCAGTTCAAATTTGAGCAAAACATAGATAATATAAAAAATAAAATATTGTACTAAATAAACAATAAAAAATATTTAAAGAGGAATTAGACATTTTTGTTATACTTGAACGGTTGAAACGAAAATAGGGACGAAAATTTTGCCCGGAATGGATGACCGGACCAGATATTTTGGCCGGGAAGGAAATTTTGCTAATTGCTTGATAAAACAATAACATGATTCTGGATAAATCAGGGCGAAAATTTTATTCGGGAAGAATTTTTTTCGAATTAGTTAATTAAACCCTAAAAAATCAGCATGGAGACTTGGATCAAAACCAATAAAACATTTCAGTTATATAATCCATAAAAATATAAAGAAAGAATGTCCGGAAAAAATATCGGGAAATTATGGTTTGAATTTACATTGTTGAGAAATCCAGATTAATGACTTAATTAAAAGTACAATGTAAAAATATTAAGGAGGATATTTTAATGCTTGGCTCTTGTGTAATTTTATGGTTCAACTTTATGGGTTAGGAAACACGGAAGAAAATATTTTCTTAATACTTGTCTCTTCGGGCCGGCAACTCTCTTCTCTACATATATATATATATATATATATATATATATATATATATATATATTACAGGGATTGGGCCTATTGACCCGTTCCGGGACAGTTGCCCATTGTTCAGCTAGTATATCATCCATTATGCTTCGTCCTCTCTAATATCCCTGAAATGTACATTTCTCTCTCTATCCAAATGAAAGTTCTTCGTTACTCTCCGCCAAAAGCTCAGAGAGTATAATAACTGACTAAAAATTGGGTCACCAGGATTCAATTTCCGACAGGGGCAGAGAGAGTTTCCTCCAACCTCTGCGTCGAGGCTGCTACTGAGGACAACCCACCCTCCTATCTACGGAGTACAGGGGTCCTTTCGCTTTTTCTCAGTATCCGCTAGAATATACAAAATATCAAACTGACCACAATTCACTCTATAGCAACAAGGTTAACAGTGCATGGATCTTCCCATCATTCCTCCGTACGTCTTCATGGCGCAATGATAAAGCACACGGAAGACATTACCTTTCATTTAGTCCTGCTAAATTTAATATAATACGCGTGTACTGTTTGATGTTAATATCCTAACAAAACCATAACGTTTTAATTACATCTGTTTCAGATGATCTCAAAGTAAAATACGTAACATACTACAATTTCACGAAGCACGACGATGGAAACACATACCTACAGCCTTATGACTACGAATTGTCTTATGATCCGAAAGATGCATCACTATACTTCGGAAACCTCTTCAATGGAAACAAATTGTTGGATGAGACACATATCAATAATTGAGTTCATTCAAGCTAATATCAGGACGGATGAAAGATTAAAGCTCTGAGAAATTAAATATCCCAAGGAGGAACAGCTGAACAGAAGGAGTGTAAGGTATGCGTCCAGAAAAAAAGTTACTAGATTGAGTCACATCGACTTAGGTGGAACATTATAAAAATGGCAAGTTATCTCAGGTAAATTTCAGTCAAGAGACATTTCGACCTACTAAGATAGTGCAGTTTAAAAGAATAAATCTGATATATTTGTCTATATGGTACAAATGGAGAAAAAATATCTAATATATTCCCCTAGATTAAGAAACCAATCCGAGGTGGCAGAAATTTTGTTCTTCTGTCACAGGTGACGCCATGAACAACTTCATTAAGGAGAACTGGCGCATTGTTTTAGATCAGATTGGGTAACATCGTACACTAAATTCTCGGACACGTATCTCAGAAAGTGCCTTACAACGAGCTTTTCTTTGACACCGACTGAGTTTCCCGAAAAGCAATTATTTATTTCACATTACTTCTCTAAATACAAGAATCTACAAACATTTAGTATTACTATTTCTATGTACTTCATCCAAAGTTCAACATCTAAGAACAAAACTACTACTTTTCGGGGCTGTCCCTACTTCCGTCTTCAGGTCAAAATGCTTAATGTGTTGGGTCCGATAGGAAGGTGCTGATCCCAGACCCTAGACCAGAGATTTTTACATGAAGATGAAAACAGAGATGGCTCTCGAAGCGTATTTGAATACTGAATGACAGACCACATTCAAAGAAGCAGCTATACTGGATGTAACCCACTATCGTTAGAAAAATTTTTAGTTGCATAAATATACGAAGTTAAGTAAATCAAAATTGCAAAGATGTTCTTTAGATCACAACTGCTTAACCTCATCGCCTCAAAATAAAAAAAATGTTGCCATTGCTTTCTTACAATGATGTACAGAGGGAGTCAAAAGTATATTTACAAACTTTGTGTGAGTGTTCCAGGACCAAAAATAAGAAATAATTATTCCTATAAACGTGGAGTGTAGATGTTTAATTTCCGATATAATATCCGAAAATAAATTTCCATGTATGCCTTCATTGCCAAGTATAAGGAGTGGGAACATCAGGGTTTCCTCTAATCATGTGTCATGCGTTCTGCCAGTACAGTCATTCCTTCCGCCTGATCGTCCTGTTCGATTAAAGTACTGCCAGTGGTTCCTATACCAGTTGGCAGTGGACCCTACACTCCTCACTTGTGTGTTATTTACAGATAGAGCATCCTTTACGACAGAAGGTGTGCTTAATTTTTGACAATGAGCATGTCTAGACACACATCAATCCACGTGCGGTTCCTGAAGCCAGCTTCTAGGAAATATTTTGAATTAACGTTTGTGCAGGAATTGTTGGCGACAAGCTTACTGGTACACACATGCTTCCTACACGTCTAAGAGGACCTTCATATCGGCGAATCTTAAGAAGACACTTATCACGTCTCCTTAAAGATGCACCGCGAATACAAGAAGACAAATGTGGTTTCTGCACGAAGGAGCCTCAGCACACTACTCCCATTAAGTCAGAGATCATCTCAATGAAAAGTATCCTCAGCGACGGATTGGACGCGGTGGTTTAGTAACATAGTCACCGAGGTCACCGGACATGACTCCAATTGACTTTTATCTGTGGAGTCAAGAGCCATAAACAATGAATATGACCTATGGGAACATGTGGAGAGATCATGCGATATTATTAGAAGATATTCTAGTGTATACCAACGAATCCGTCATCCTTTGTACGTCGTGCTCGGGCATGTGTAGAGAATGGAGTAGCAACCTTTGAGCATCAGTTATAAAGAAACATTCCTGTCTTTATATTTGGCAATAAAGGCATGCATTGAAAATTATTTTTAGTTATTATTTTGAAAAAGAAACTTTTGCGACCACATGTATAAAGGAATATTTTTTCTTATTTTTGATCCAGGAACACGCACACCAGTTTCTAAAAATACTTTGACTCATTCTGTATATCTCGTCTTAATATGTGGTAGTGATACTTTCACAGACTAATGCACAAGTGCCCATGATAACGAATTTATCATTATTAAGAGAAATAAGAACACCTCTTTTCTAAACAAACTAGATTTTGCCCCTACTTTGAGGACATAGCGATTACTTTCCTTAACAAATTCGACTTTGTTATGTTTGTTGAATCAATGCATTATGCTACGTAGCCAAGACAAAGAAAAATTGCAACATGGTTAGTTCGAATGCCAATTGATAGATGGCAGAATGGGCGATGGAGTCGTCACTGTTCCAACGTATGTGATGACTGATCCATAGTGTTAAGGACAATTGTGTCATCAGTCACAGACGATCATGTGTAGGGGAGATATGGTGGAGCATAATCCTCCTACCTCAAAATATCAAGAAACCGTCGTGTTGGTGTTAGGGATTGTATAAAATTGAAAATTACTAGTCTTTAGTAGCCTTGAATGGCATACCAAATTTCACATGGCATAACCTATATTTTGAAAGACCTGAGAAAACAATATCTCGATTAATGGATGCTACAGACAGACGTACAAAACGAGGCTATAAAGAGTTTTCTTGTACTTGTGTGAATAACACCCAAGATTAAAAGGAATTTTATTTTATGTTTTGAAAAACTATTTACACGCTAATTGGACTATTCTTTGCGTATCAGCCTTTACATGAAAACCATTTTGCCTAGAGTTCCACAGATTTCCTAATTCCGTTTAAACTATTATTGCACAGCTTATTTACTATTCTTATTGTGCATACGCACCTTAAGATAAAAGTCGTGATACATAATGTAACTTTATGAGCAATTAGGGTAGTATTTGATCGACATTCTACTCAAAACTTAACATACTGTTAGTAAATTGCAATGCGAAATCAGACAGAGAAGGTATTTTCAAGCCGACAGGAGTGGAATGAAAATTAACTTTCTATGGTGCCATTCCATTAAATCAGCAAGCATTTTAAGGGGACACAGCAACCTCTTGAGAAGAGGAGGTAACTGTAATTTAAGCGGCCTCGTGCACTTAAGAGTCACCATTTTAGGATGTATCTGGGGATATTTGAGTCAATTACTAGCACATAAATTTAAAAGGTGTCTTTCCTGCTTCCATGTACGTTAATCTTTTGTATAAACCTTATAAAGCAAAGAACCATTTGTGAAACTTAAGAAGAATAATTACTGGCAATAGCAGAACCAGTAATGTCTATCAGGCCTCATGGTTTTTGCTGATTTTAATTAACGTGGAAAGGTTCCTAGCCTGAGTATTTCGTGTTTGTAATCAGCGTTAACCTTGGGCAATGAAAGAACGTTATTATTAGCCTTTTTGATTAGTTGTTTATTAGAGGCTGATGGGCGCAGATAAATATCGCAAAGGAATCGACAACAGCATGAGATCTCGCTCCTCAGGGACAAATTAGGAGGTTGCTGCGACGTTTCACCTTATTGTACACTGTAATACATATTAATCAATTTTACCGATATTTGATTTATTACACTGCCTGGAAGCAAAGAAGAAATTTACAGATTACACAACACTTATTGATAGAATTCTATTAGCTCATTGAACTAAACGTCTGTTATTAGGCGGCAAACCCACGAACTTCTAAAATATCATTCGCAGTTTCGTCTACCTCCATTTACCTCAGCTGATGTTCTGGGGACCTAGTATGTGTTATTACCAATACTCGACCTTGAAGGGGGCAGCGTCTATTGGCGATCTTCCAATATCTGCAATGGTTTAAAGCTGTTGTTTCACTTACAAATGTCACTTAACACTTAGTACTGACGTAATGAAGCAATTTGTTGCTTAATATTCTGAGTAAAAGACAAAAGTAATAAAGTTAAATGTATTGGTATTCTCAGACATCTCAAAAATTTAAAGAAGAAAACAAAGAAATGTTTAATATTTTAATATGACACATTTATTTTACGCATTGTAATCACTGATCCACAAACAACAAAGACACTGATAAATTGTGTAACACATAAATAATTGTACTGTATGTGAAGTTCCTAACACAGGGAACAATGAGTAGACCGATATTTGTTTCCTTAAATATCTCAAAACTTTGTGGACAACCTTCTTCTTTAAAAACTCTGTTATTAGACGACGAAGTCTCTACATTAAAGAATAAAGATTTTATTAATAAAATTAAACTGCTAAATAAAACTGGAAATTTGTCCTCAATAGATACTGGGAATGACTCGTACTTCAAGTGCCTGAGCACAACGGGTCCCAATTTTTTTTTCGTTGGCTTGATTTATAGATATTCGGTACGACTCCTTGGACGAGGGATCGGCCTGTCGCAAGGCCTCTACCTGGGATTCGAACCCACGGTCCCAGCGGCACAAGGCCACAACACAACACAGAACATTACGGACACACATCCATGGCTTGAGTGGGATTCGAGCCCACGGTCTCAGCGACCAAGCGACACAAGGCCCACGCCTCAGACCGCGAGGCCACTGCGGACCCCCGTACTACATATAGTACACAAAATGTACAAATGTTCTCTAAACGTCATATCCGATTTTTGTGATAGGAATACAATGCGTCACATTGGTCATTGCTCTAAAATCCAAAGATGCGAAAAAAACATTATAAGACTCGTGCAAAGACCAGATAATATTTCCGGAGGAAGAAAAAGCGTCTTTTTTACAAGCAAGAAATTCTGTTACAGTTAAAATATAAACTAAACAGTACAATAAATTCTTATCATGCTACCAGCCGTGTAAGGTAGTTTAATGAAGAAAATACCAGCCTTTCGAGAAGCATCTACATCCTTGTCCTCAAGGTACTGTCAGTACCCTGAGGACGAGGATCGCAATACACAGCACGTAGGCCGAGAAGAATTTATTATATTTAGTCGCCGTGAAAGCTTCATATCATACAAACTAAACAGTACTCAGAATTTGAGACTAGGTGAATCGTCCTATTGTGATTGCTTGATACAGCAATTCATAAAATGACTTTACAAGATGAAGGTTCTTATGGCACCTTGACGTATTTGTTGCCACTGATAAAAAATATTTTCACAAAGGTGCGTTGTGTCAAGAAGTAGTAATTCTTGATGGTTAGTTGTGAGAGTTTCACATATTCGTCTCGGATTCTTATCTAAAAATGAGGAAGATACTGCTGAGCTTCATATTTAGTTTTAACGGATAGTCTATATCGCAGCCAAATTCTATTAAGAATCACAGTGATATTATAGTAAAGTAACTGACATATCTTCTCATCTGCTCTAAGTGCAGGAGGATTTTGGTTCTGTTCATGCTGCGAAAGAGTTTTAGTAGTGAAAATGCTTATAAAATTACCGTCAAGTTCATTGAGACTGCTTAGGAACTGAGGATTAATCTCTATGAATTCATATTCCTTTTCCTGGAAACAAATATTTCTATGCTGCTAATTTCACAATAGATTTTCCACAAAGTCGTTTTGACGACTATCGAAAATTTATAAAAAAGAAAAAAGGGGGCTTAAAATAGTAGCATTTGAACACTTAAATAGGTATTGGGTATGTTGAACTTGTCAAATATATCTGATAAATGTGACACAACAAGCCAATTCTTATAAAAATGTGTATATAAAATTCAGTACTTTGTTTTTCAGCTCAGTTAGTCCTTTGAGAACTTAATTACTTGATAATCACTTTACCTTCTAATTCAACAGAAGTTATTTGTGGTCTGCCTGTATTTCCTCGTGAAATATTATATATAGACGAGATTTGAAAAGATTCTTAACACCTACGGCCTTTTATAGCAGAGTATGTTTCCTTGATTGAGATTTTCGTGATTATAAAGACACGATATATGTTATGGTATGTACAAAGTTTGAGTGACGAGCAACTTGACTTACTTTGGCATGAAAGCCTGTCTTACAACTTTTAAAATCTGCAATTTCCACAGGCACAGATATGGTCCGAACTGATATATTCATAGCCTTGAACGTATTGCTTCCTGCATTCCGTTATATGAGCGATCGACGGAACATGAAATATTAAAAAATATTTTCTTCATTTCACAATCGCTGAGGTCTGTTGATGTCTCAATTTGAGGTGAAAATATTCTACTACATTTAAATGTGATTATCAATTGTTAATTGACATCTTCTCACATTAATTCAATTTGTCGCTTAATAATAATAATAATAACAGAAAGAAATTTGCTAGATTTTATCATGCTCAGTCATACATTTTTTTTTCGATATCAGCAACAACAATGTCTCTCCAATGGCGTGGGAATTTATTTTGAGCAATTAAATATTACATCTGAAATATGCCTAAAAGTATCTTTGCTCCTTTCATTAAGTTAGCTGTTTCCGAGATTTTATTCATATTCGGTCTAAGAATTTTAGTGGCTTGTTAGGAAGAGGCGCATAAACCATAAACCCATTCTTTAATTAAAGAGAATTTAAACTGTACACACTTCTCCAGTACTGTCAGGGAATTCTGACAAACTGAAGTCCCGGCAATTTCTAATCTGAGCTTTAACACCTCTATTTTAAATGTTGATGCTATATTCATATTATTTTATATGATCCACTTTCTATTTTTTACCCACAACTTTGGTGCGCGTCACACATTTTTGTACCCAGTGCTGCACTTAATTTAACCCTAGAGACTACCATAAAATCACACACTATAATTTAAGGTAAAGGTCTGTACCGACTTAGGCATGAGAATGGTAGTACAGATGCCGATCATTTCCAGATGTGGTTTAAATGATAGCAAACAAATCTTACATAGAATATTTATTTCTAGCATTCTCAGGCCATTCTTTTATCGCAAAAGAAAGAAAATGGTAGTTGCACTTAATGTATGTTTGTGACGCAGTCGGACTTAAGAAGCGAAACTCGCCGAATTTATGTTCTCGTATATTTTTGCAATTGCTCTCTCCCATAAGGGGTCCACAGTGGCCGAGAATTCTGAGGCGTGGGCCATGTGCCGCTTGGTCACTAGGACCGTGGGTTCGAATCCCACTTAAGCCATGGATGTTTGTCCGCGTTTTTCTGTGTTGTGCTCTCCTGTGTACAGGTAGACGGGCTGATCACTCGTCCAAGGAGCCCTACCAACTGTCTATAGAAGAAGCCAACGAAAGTTGGGACCCGCAGTGCTCAGGCACTTAAAGAACAGGTCGTTCCCAATACCCTGTATCATCTCCCATAAATAGTTCCAAATAACAACTAATAACTTGAAATCCCATCTCTTTGTACCTTTTCTCACACGCCAAAGTAACCTCATATACGAGGTGCGATCGAAAAGTTTCCAGACTGCGCGTATAAAAACCCGTACACTTATCTCAGGTATTAAATTTATCCATCAACCTCGAAGTAGTTCCCCTGGGAGTGAACACAACGATCCCAGCGCCGCTGCCAAGCCTGGAAGCATCCCTGGAAATCTTTCTTTGCCAGCCTGTCAAGCACCATCTGCGATTCTTCCTGAATCTCTTATATCGTCTCAAATCTCCTTCCCTTTAGCTGAATTTTCATCTTTGGGAAGAGGAAGAAGTCACACGGAGCTAAATCCGGCGAATAAGGAGGGTGCGGGATGACGGCTATGGTGTTTGAGGCCAAAAACTGCCGAACTTTGAGGGCGGTGTGCGCTGACGCGTTGTCATAATGCGTCGCATGTGGAGTTCTTCCTTTAGAATCAGCTGACAGGTCCCATAGCCTATCCCAATAATGTCGCACAAGTCGTTGATGGTACGACGTCGATCTTCGTGAATGGCCTGCCGAATCTTCGTAACATTTTCGGGCGTTGTGCTCGAAGATGGTCGTCCAGAACGCTCGTCATCATCGACAGAGGTTCGGCCATTTTTAAAACGTGAATGCCACACAAAAGTTTGTGCACGACCCATTGCGGACTCCCCAAATGCTTGCTTTAGCATTTCATAGGTTTCCGTAGCCGTTTTGGTGAATCTTTGGCAAGAGATTCAGGCAGAATCGCAGATTGTGCTTGACAGGCTGACAAAGAAAGATTTCCAGGGATGCTTCCAAGCTTGGCAGCGGCGCTGGGATAGTTGTGTTCACTCCCAGGGGAACTACTTCGAGGGTGATGGATGAATTTAATACCTGAGATAAGTGTACGGGTTTTTATACGCTCAGTCTGGAAACCTTCCGATCGCACCTCGTATTCTTAGATTATAGTTAAATACGCCGTTGAAGGATTATCGTAAATTATATGCGTCGGAAAACGGCTAAAGTTTTGGGATTATATTTCTTAACGTGTAATATTTAATGTTTAGTGACCTATAATTTCATGGTTACAAGATTTATTAATAACTGTCAGGCGGTTCGAAGTTGTTAACAAGTCAACACACACGAAATATGTGTACTGGTACCTTAACACCGCTTTACCTTATATGTAGGAAACGTTACCTGAAAGCGGCTACTTCAATTAACTGGTTTAAAACATAATATCCTAGTCCAAGCTGAACTACGCCGACGAGAAATCCCGGGATATTTGATAACGCGAAACCCTAAGCAATCTTTTGTTTTCAACAGTTAATGTTCAAACGAAGAGTCGAAAACAATAAAGAGGCGAATGTATTTTTCCTTCAACAAAATTACAGAAATGATTCCGAGTAGCTTGTGTTCATGTTTCATAATGAGGACCTCCGGGCTCAAATCTGGAACCGCAGATGGTTTCATTTTGCTTGAGGTCCGGTATTTCTCATTATCTCTAGAACGTTCTTAGATAATGCACTGAAATAGGCCACAATACCCTCCTCTCATATACTATCCATTTCGTCCTTTACTAATCATCCCATCCTTTGACTATGCTGCATATAGTCTGAACTATTATCAGCATCCTGAATTAAAGTACACATGTTCAAATATTATAATTTTTATGTCCATACTAGACACTTCTTTCTATTCCTCAACATGAGAAATATATGCGGTTTTAATTTTAAGCCTGTATCATCCTTATATGAAAGTTATGGCACATTCATCACACTGATGTTTTAATGCTGCCTACTGGACCCACAGACTAGAATTGAAATGGGCTGTGACTGACCGCCTGTTGTACCACCTGGTTAATAAAATTGCATTTTATATTAGAGGTTTGCCCTGTTTAACTAAAGAACCATTGGCCTTACCCAACACAAGCCCCAAGTTCTCCTTCAGATATTTTACATATGAACCAACTAAGCCTGACTTCCTCTTATTCCCAATGAATCCCGATGTATTAAAATTCTGCCTCGGCTACCGATCATTAAAACACGTTTTTTAAATACGTGTGCGTACATAGTTATAATAGTCGCCATGGTAAAACTTATTTTGGATTCTCGGGCACTGCCGACGTAGAGCCCGGACTGACTTCCGGGGACTCATAGCATGTGCAGCTTGCACTCGACCAACTTTTCCTCTGTTAACACCTTCGGTCGATCGCTTCTCGATGCGTCCTCGACTTTCTCTGTCTCCTGAAACTTGTCGTGTAGCCGCATGATGGAGGATTTGTTTGGAGAATCTGTTCCGTACTTTTCTGACAAGGCCTCCTGCGTCCTGGCATAACTACCGGAGCGGATGTATCGCGTGACAATAAATATACGCTGCTGCAAGGTGTACGCCGTGACTACTCAGTGTTCTTCACCACCTGGACAAAAAAACAAAACAATTGCATGTGTTGAACAACAACATGCCTCCCCCCATAAGGTTGCCTGACTTTTGGAATACTCTGTATTAACTGCATCATTAAGTAAAGTACACATATTCAAATATTACAATTTTCATGTCCATACTAGACACTTATTTCTATTCCTCGACATGAGCAACGTAGGCGGTTCGAGTTTTAAGCCTGTATCATCCTCACATGAAAGTCATGGCACATTCATCACACTGATGTTATAATGCCGCCCACTGGACCCACAGACTAGAATTGAAATGGGCTTAGTCTGACCGCCTGTTGTGTCAACTCGTAAGTAGAATTGCATCCGAAATTAGAGGTTTGCGCTGTTTTGCCCGAGAACCATTCGCCTTACCCAGCACAAACCCAAAGTTTACTTATATCTTAATTGCGTCATGCTTGTGTTCTTCAATACAATAATTTTATTCACCGTCTTTACACAAGCTTATAGATTGTTAAAATCACATAAAATTATAACATTTCAACATTTGATATTGTTACATTTTAAAATGACGACATGTTTCGATGTTCATTCCATCATCGTCAGGTCTATCAATCAAAATTAAAAACTGTTGCATCTGCTGCTCTGCGTATACTGATTTTGTTCTATCCGTTAGATTTTATTTGTTTAACCTCCAGGCTTCTTCCATTTAATTTTGAGGGCTGCGCCTGGATGCCTTAAATCTGCAAAATCAATTTTCATATCGTGATCCTAGCTACTGACATAGGAAATGGAATAATTTTAAAGAATTACTCAATATATCGTAATACAAGCAAAAGAAAAGTAATCACAAAATATTTAAAGTATTATAACATACCGGGTTGTGTGTGAGGTGCGTGTCCGATATTACGGAACGGTAGACTGCAACTAAGCTGTGAGTATCGTGTATGGCTATATATATTGGGTGAAAGTTGTTTAGGGGGTTGGGTCGATGGACTGTAGAATGTTAAATATCGGATTGTTCGTGTAGATGTTACTGTCGTTTAAAGCAAGGTTTTGTTTATGTGTTCTTTGTATATAATATTTTTCTATGGTGTCTCTATGTCGCTTGTTTTGTATTATTTTTATAATGTCCATTGTTTTTTTCTATTTTGTTGTATGTATGTCCTGTGTTTAATATATGCTTTGCATATGCTGAATGATCTTTATTATGTTTGATTGCTGTAATATGCTCTTTATATCTTTGACTAAAGGTGCGTCCGGTTTGGCCTATATAGGTTAACGGGCAATCACTGCATTTTAACCTATATATGCCTGGTTTTTCGTATTGATTTGTTGTGTCTATTTGTGGCTTTTGTTTCAAGATGTTTTTTATTGTGTTTTTTGTTCTAAATGCTATTTTTATGTTATTTGTTTTAAATGTTTTTGTTATATATTTGGTTTCTTTTCCTATATATGTGAATGTGGCCCATTTGTTTTGTTTATTTTCGTTTTCGTCTTCATTTATGTTGTTTACATTGTTTATTTTATTTTTGGGTTTTAATTCATAATTATTATATCCGTTTTCTATTAGAATTTGTTTTATTATGTTGCATTCAATTTGTTTGTTTATTGTGGTTATGGGATATGTATTTTTTCGGTTTATTAAGTAATTAATAGCCATCTGTTTATGTTCATTTGGATGGCATGAAGAGGCATGAATTATGGTGCTTGTATTTGTGGGTTTTCTGTATATTTTGAATTCGAAGTTATTTTCGTTTCGTATTATAGTTAGATCTAAATAATTTAATTTGTTATTTTGTTCTGTTTCTAAAGTGAATTGTATATTTTGATTTATGTTGTTAAATTCATTTAAAACATTTTTTATATTTGTATTTTTTGCATCATAAATCATGAGTATATCATCAACATATCTACTATAGTATTTGATTTGATATTTGTTTAATATATTTACTATATAATCATGCTCGAGATATTGTAAGAATATTTCAGATAATATGCTCGAGGTGGGAGCTCCCATGGGTAATCCTGTTTCTTGTTTCCAATATTCATTGTTGAATTGGAAATAATTTTGGTTAATAATAATGTTAGTTATATTTGTAATTTCATTTATTAGATCTGTATTTATATTCTGTCTATTTAGAATATCTCTTACAATATCTCGTAGCATGATTGTTGGAATATTTGTATACATATTATTGATGTCAAAAGAACAAATTTGTATATTTTTATTATTATGAAAATTTAATTGTTGGATTTCGTTTATTAATTTTATAGAATTTGTTATGTTAAACGTATTTGGTAGATTACAATATTCTTTTAAAATGTTTGATATTTTTATTGCTATTTTATATGCAGGGGCTGATGTCCAATTTATTAATGGTCTGATAGAATATGTGTTCTTATGTAGTTTAATTTGTCCTGTGATGATTGGTGCGGTGGCGCTGTGATTATAGTATTGTGTTTTGGGAGGGTTAAAAATGTTATTACATTTTTGGGTTATTTTTTGTATTTCCTTTTGGTATTTAGGTGTTGGGTTTTGTGTTAGTTGTGTGAATTCATTTTTGTTTATAAATTGAGTAATGTATTTTTGGTATTGTTCTATAGAGAGTATTATGATGGTTTTTCCTTTATCTGCTTGCGTAATTGTTAGTTTATTTTGTTGTAATTTTTGTTTGATATTTTTTATTAATTTCCATTCGTTAATATGTGTTTTATTATATTGATCGTTCTTTTTGTTTTGTTTAATTAGGTGTTCAATTTTGTCAGCTATTATGTGTCGTATATGGTCTTGTTTTTGTATAGGAATTAGATTTATTGCAGTTTCTGCTTCCAGTGCTAGATTTGTGATCCATGTTTTTTGTTTGTGATGTAAATTGTATTTTAAACCTTTGTTTAGTAAATTATATTCGTTTTGTGTGAATTGAATATTTGTTAGGTTCTTTACGCGACATGACGCAATTAAGATATAAGTTATATAATTGTCAAATAAATTGCGTATATCAATTATTAAATTTGAAACGAAAGGTACTGAAGTGCAATGCGAATATTAGATTCAACAAATTATGTTTAAAAGAGAGAATAACACCGAAATATGAAAAAATAAAAATACAAGGAAATAATCCTAATATACAAATAATTCAACGAAAGGCAGAAACATTATATATAAAAGCAGAAATCAAACAATTATACAAAAAGAAATATCAATTAAACATATTAACCTATAAAAAACATTTAGAAGCTGCAAACATATGGAAGGATGTATGGATTGACATAGAAAATGAAATAACACAAAAATTAAAAACCGAATTGACTAAATTATATCAAAAACAAAATAATAAAATAAAAACATTACTAAACAAAATACGAAACGAAGAGAATAACGAATACAAACAAAATGAACCATCACACCATTTCGCATGTCGCGTAAAGAACCTAACAAATATTCAATTCACACAAAACGAATATAATTTACTAAACAAAGGTTTAAAATACAATTTACATCACAAACAAAAAACATGGATCACAAATCTAGCACTGGAAGCAGAAACTGCAATAAATCTAATTCCTATACAAAAACAAGACCATATACGACACATAATAGCTGACAAAATTGAACACCTAATTAAACAAAACAAAAAGAACGATCAATATAATAAAACACATATTAACGAATGGAAATTAATAAAAAATATCAAACAAAAATTACAACAAAATAAACTAACAATTACGCAAGCAGATAAAGGAAAAACCATCATAATACTCTCTATAGAACAATACCAAAAATACATTACTCAATTTATAAACAAAAATGAATTCACACAACTAACACAAAACCCAACACCTAAATACCAAAAGGAAATACAAAAAATAACCCAAAAATGTAATAACATTTTTAACCCTCCCAAAACACAATACTATAATCACAGCGCCACCGCACCAATCATCACAGGACAAATTAAACTACATAAGAACACATATTCTATCAGACCATTAATAAATTGGACATCAGCCCCTGCATATAAAATAGCAATAAAAATATCAAACATTTTAAAAGAATATTGTAATCTACCAAATACGTTTAACATAACAAATTCTATAAAATTAATAAACGAAATCCAACAATTAAATTTTCATAATAATAAAAATATACAAATTTGTTCTTTTGACATCAATAATATGTATACAAATATTCCAACAATCATGCTACGAGATATTGTAAGAGATATTCTAAATAGACAGAATATAAATACAGATCTAATAAATGAAATTACAAATATAACTAACATTATTATTAACCAAAATTATTTCCAATTCAACAATGAATATTGGAAACAAGAAACAGGATTACCCATGGGAGCTCCCACCTCGAGCATATTATCTGAAATATTCTTACAATATCTCGAGCATGATTATATAGTAAATATATTAAACAAATATCAAATCAAATACTATAGTAGATATGTTGATGATATACTCATGATTTATGATGCAAAAAATACAAATATAAAAAATGTTTTAAATGAATTTAACAACATAAATCAAAATATACAATTCACTTTAGAAACAGAACAAAATAACAAATTAAATTATTTAGATCTAACTATAATACGAAACGAAAATAACTTCGAATTCAAAATATACAGAAAACCCACAAATACAAGCACCATAATTCATGCCTCTTCATGCCATCCAAATGAACATAAACAGATGGCTATTAATTACTTAATAAACCGAAAAAATACATATCCCATAACCACAATAAACAAACAAATTGAATGCAACATAATAAAACAAATTCTAATAGAAAACGGATATAATAATTATGAATTAAAACCCAAAAATAAAATAAACAATGTAAACAACATAAATGAAGACGAAAACGAAAATAAACAAAACAAATGGGCCACATTCACATATATAGGAAAAGAAACCAAATATATAACAAAAACATTTAAAACAAATAACATAAAAATAGCATTTAGAACAAAAAACACAATAAAAAACATCTTGAAACAAAAGCCACAAATAGACACAACAAATCAATACGAAAAACCAGGCATATATAGGTTAAAATGCAGTGATTGCCCGTTAACCTATATAGGCCAAACCGGACGCACCTTTAGTCAAAGATATAAAGAGCATATTACAGCAATCAAACATAATAAAGATCATTCAGCATATGCAAAGCATATATTAAACACAGGACATACATACAACAAAATAGAAAAAAACAATGGACATTATAAAAATAATACAAAACAAGCGACATAGAGACACCATAGAAAAATATCATATACAAAGAACACATAAACAAAACCTTGCTTTAAACGACAGTAACATCTACACGAACAATCCGATATTTAACATTCTACAGTCCATCGACCCAACCCCCTAAACAACTTTCACCCAATATATATAGCCATACACGATACTCACAGCTTAGTTGCAGTCTACCGTTCCGTAATATCGGACACGCACCTCACACACAACCCGGTATGTTATAATACTTTAAATATTTTGTGATTACTTTTCTTTTGCTTGTATTACGATATATTGAGTAATTCTTTAAAATTATTCCATTTCCTATGTCAGTAGCCAGGATCACGATATGAAAATTGATTTTGCAGATTTAAGGCATCCAGGCGCAGCCCTCAAAATTAAATGGAAGAAGCCTGGAGGTTAAACAAATAAAATCTAACGGATAGAACAAAATCAGTATACGCAGAGCAGCAGATGCAACAGTTTTTAATTTTGATTGATAGACCTGACGATGATGGAATGAACATCGAAACATGTCGTCATTTTAAAATGTAACAATATCAAATGTTGAAATGTTATAATTTTATGTGATTTTAACAATCTATAAGCTTGTGTAAAGACGGTGAATAAAATTATTGTACCAAAGTTTACCTTCAGATATGTTATCCATAAACCAACTAAGCCCGACTTCCTCTTATTCCGAATGAATCCCAATGTATTAATTCTGCTGTGGCTACCGATTATTAATACACGTTTTATTAATGCGTATGCTACGTAGTTATAATAATTGCCATGGTAAGACATATAATGGATTCTCGGTTAGATCGTAAAACAAAGTTAACTAAGAAACTCTGTCACGGATTCTGCTGCTAGGTTAATAATATACGACAGAACGACAATAACATTTGCAAGCGTATAATCATCTATCGAAATTACCGGCAGTAAAACTGCTGCAGTAAAACCCCTCTAGTTGGACACCCCTATATCCTGGACACCCCTCTATATTGGACATTTTTAATTGGAACCGGCGAATATCCTATAATTTTACATGTCCACAACACCATATATCTTGGACACCTCTTTATCCAGGAAACTTGGTCACCCCTTTTTATTGTAAGTTGGACAGGTTTATGCACTTAACTTCGATGCTTTTCAGGGAAACGGTTACAGTTAGTATTTTGTTGTTTTGAATTTCTGACTGATGAATGCCTTCTACCTGAGGATTAGCTTATGATTGAGGGTGTAGGACATTGAACACATCATTGGAATGCAGTGGAAGTGTATAGTTATTCTTTGTTGAACCCTTCACTGGACTACAGTACGTATTGCTGGTACAGTTTTAACTTTGTCAGTACAATGCTTGCAACTGAGTTAAACAGTGTTAACAGAAATTGGAACGGTATGCTTTCGCTCATAACCAACCAGGAATGGTTGAAACTTTATTTGGATTGCGGCAAAAATTAGAAAGAGGATGGGCAAATTCAAAGATAAAAGCAAAAAAGCAGTGTTTTGTGACGGACTTTTTTACAAGAAATAAGTGACATCATATGTTGAGCTAATGCCGTAAGTACAATTAAAAAAATACATTTTGAACATTTAAAATTTCATTGAGGCTGGGGTGTAATGCAACCATGTGAGTGGGTTTCAAAAGATTATTATTATTGTCATTAATTCTTAATTCGAGAAAGCCTACAGTAGTTAGATTATGTAAGTAAATAGATTACATTGTCGGTAAACGTAAAGTATCAGTGGCCTTCCCTTTGAGCTTATCCATGCAAGATTAATTTAGTGAAAACAAAATTTGTAAAAATTTAATTTACCCTTTTGATTTTTCTTATCAATAATTTCCTTTTTGGGAAGGGCTCCATAATACTCTGCAATTACCTCATTGTCATTACACCACAATTTGAAAAGATGATTTTCCCCTTTCCCTCTATCCTGGACACCTCTGTAATTTGGACACATTATCGTGGAACCGCAAGTGTCCACGTTAGAGAGGTTTTACTGTACTTGTACTTAGTAATTATGCTAATTTGACAAGGTTTTTTACTGTAATATTAAACAATAACATGGCAATTCACGAATCTTGATTTTGGTTATTTGTTTTGCGGCTAAATTAATAAACCACTGAACCACTGTAAATTTTATTGAGATATATCATAAAATAAATGTCGTTAATAACTTCTTTCTGAATTTAAAGCAATACAGACATGGCAACATTCTGGAACTTCGAAATTAATTGTACCCAATTTGGGGAACATGTGAAACTCCTAATGGTAAATGCTAATATAACACTGAGAGCCACGATCGTTAAGTACACCAAAAATTATTTCCATGATTGGAATCTAAATTAATGTAACAACCAGTTGTGCTACAACGACGTAGATATTTTTTTTCATATTTTAATGAAGGTGAACTGGTTTAGAAGTATATATGATAGGAGCGCTTTGTCCTTCATGACATTGTGAAGAATTCTTCACCATGACAAAGGCTGAAACGATCTTCGCATTCTACCTTGTGATCATCGGCGCTAAAGCACTCAACTTACGTAAGTTACAATAAAATCAGTATATTTAGATTAATGTATAGTGAGTACTTCAAATGAAAATTATTAATGGAATTTTTATAATGATAATATTTGTACCGGAAGAATTTTTACTCTTGTCAGTAATCACATAAAACCTATCAAAACAAATGACTGACCGATTAAATAATTCTTTGGAACAAGATACGTTTACAAGCATTCAGTACCGGAGTACTTTCCCGGGGATGAAGTGAGTCCAGGACGTAATGCTGACCCGCATCTTATGCCGAAGTTAAAATGTGTATGTTTCTTTTACTCTCATCCCAAGCGCCTACATGGCGTGTAGCGAGACAGCTTCATGATTTTATTTTTTGTATCTATTATATTTTACAACAACAAAGATTTTTCTAGAGTCGCCAAATATTTAGCCGGAAAAGTGAATTTTGCTTCACAACAATCCTACTCCTTGCATGTCTTTGGCCGCTTCCGAAATGGAAAAGCCAAACTCACGTACTCACCTATCCCATAGCATAGTAAGAGGGTACAAACTACCTAACAGGTTTGGATAAAACTCGATATAGCATATATACAATAAATTTCATGGGCCAGTTTCGATTTTGAGAGGGGGATCTCTTCATTTACGACTTTACATAACTGTTTTCTTCCATATATCTTGGTGAAAATATTATAATATATAGCACGTCCATAATACGGATATTATGATGTATAACATTCTTTATATCTAAGTTATTTTAAGGACCACCTTGTAATTAGCCCCAAACCGAGATCCAAGTTGCTATTTTGAATCCTCAGACACAATGGAACAAAATATGACACGCTGGTCACTCTATAAAAGGGAATAATTGAATTTTCGAGTCTGTGAGAAGCATTTCATTAAACGTGAAGCACAACTTTTCTATTTTAAGGGTATTTATCTTCATGTCGGAGGCAGCATTCTCACCACCTGCTACTCTAAAAAAAGGGCAAAGAATCCTAAGTGACTAGGATGTAAGAAACTGCCAGAAGACTGTAAAACATACGCTGTGATGATGTTAATTACCATGTGTCAGTTTTAATAACATTATTCGTTTTAACGTCTCTCTATACACTGCCAAAAATGTCTACTGGATTTACAACGCATTACGTAATCACAAAATTAAGACAGACAATAACGATGCCACTAAAGAAGGCTGCACTTATCCATACTTTTCAGTCCGGTTTTCTTATTTAATCAGGATAGAACTTCTAGGGGTTTGATGCTAATATGTGTCCACTGTTTCAAAATTAATTTCATGCCACCAACAAAATCTTCCTTCACTGTAACTTGAAACTTGAAGTAAAACGATAAACAATTTTAGCTGTAATAAAAGAAGTTTTGCGTATTTTCCTCGATACGAATGCAGGACATTAGAATAGTTATTTCTGGAAGAAAATGTCTTTCATTCGACTGACGTGTAGGTTTTCTCACCATTTTATGTGGTTCGAACCACACGAATTGCTTCAGATGAAATGATATTTCTTTAATATATTACCCGATACCTAATTTCTATATTACACAAAGTGAAATGAAATTCACGCACATGATGTCCATAGTGTCACAAAAAATAAGTGCAAAATGTTAAACAACATATATCCTGGGAAGCTTAGTTTTCGAGATAAACGTCACCGTCAATATGGTTACACACTTCTTATCAGTTATTTATCATGACGATACGTAGAGTTCGTTGTTATGTGTGCTCAAGACAGTGCAATGCAGAGCTAAACTGAAATCGAATAATCTTGGAAAACACACGACCAATACAGCGACTTGCTCATTACACTTGGTGCCTGTAGTAGTCGAACTGGTACTGCTTCACGGGACTAAGCGCTGTGTTGTCCTATACGACGTCATCTGTACGCTACGTGGGACATTACGACACATGTGAATGCAGAACGCCCACAGACTGCACGGATAACACCCAATGAAGACGTCATACTTGCAGGTGTGAATTGACAGCCGTGGAGAAGCTCACGCGATATCGCACAAGGATTCTTCGAAGTACTTTAAGAAGAGCAATTGCATCCAT
Organism: Zootermopsis nevadensis; assembly: GCF_977971745.1. Lineage (NCBI taxonomy): Eukaryota > Metazoa > Arthropoda > Insecta > Blattodea > Termopsidae > Zootermopsis > Zootermopsis nevadensis. The sequence goes on from NW_028259142.1 coordinate 7,944,826, forward strand.
ACGATTACTTGCGGAGAGCACATCTGATTCCAAATAATCGTCCTCTATGCAGTTTTTAGCGCTGTTTACATAATATTCCGTGGGCAGGCGAAGAGTGTTTTATGAAAACGTATGGTATGCCCGCACGTTCATAATATTTAGTTCCTGAAAGTACTTCTTTAGTATCAAAGAAAATATTTTTTTATTTTTCTGTGTGATAAGTATACGCATCATTCATTATTTCTAAACAACTGTTCATTAGCTGCAAAAGTAATATTGTTAGTTCTATTAAATAACTCAAGCTGAGGATAGCAAATATATGGCATGGAGGGATGGCATGAGAAAAACATATTCCACAACTTCAGGACAAAACACTGTTTGAGAGATCTAGGCACAGAAGGAAGAATAAATAAATAAATCTATTTTGACTGCATAAGCTGGATTTAACTATCAGGATTGGGCCGGTGTCAGGTTATTATGACCACGATAATGGATCTTTGGGTCCCATAAAGACAAATAATTTGAGTAGTTGAAAATTTTCGGATTTTTAGAATGACTATGGACTATGAAATATGGACTTCGTTACGTATTCCAGCATGTGGTGAAGGATTTGAGGTTCTCACTGCTGCACCTACGAAAATGGGTGCCTTTCGGGTTGTAGTGCTGTGAAGTCTCGTAGAATTCTTCCGAAGATTCACAAGTACCTGCTCCCACAATTATCAGCACTATTATGGCGCCACAATCCAGACGACAGCCATTTTCATTATAAATATGTAATTATCTAAATAGTATTTTTCATGGTTAAGAAAGAGCAGTTTAGTTTATAAAATAATCTTTTGCATTACACTAAAAAACAGAAGTTTCTCGAGGTTCTTCTAAACCCTTAAAATTCATCGAATCGAATTGAGGAAATTGCAAAGGGCTCCGGTACTCATTGGGCAGGAGGTTAAGTGGTCTGGATGAAGGAGCTAGAAAAAATATGACTCTGTCGTTGATCGAAACCTTGATCGCCCAGCCCGTAGCCAGTCAATGTATTGGCTGAGCTACTGACTCACATAACAGAGCGGTACCGGTAGTTTAACTGAAACATTAAGTCGCTCTTTTACTACTACGACTTCCTCATAAAGGCCGGGCGATATATTTGCAAAATGCCACAAACAATGGTCAGGTAGTTGAAGGCTCCTTTTCGGAATAAAGCTGGAAATAAGTTTATTCTTCCTTCTTGTCTCAACTTTAAGCTAATCTTTGTTCAGACTTTAAGTGTGTTTCTCATATATTTTTAGTCTTCTTTTTCAAAACCGTAAAAGACTTGGTGTAATTTTTCAAGCTCCGTCACAGAAGTTACGCATTCAGTGTACACGCCTGCATTTAACAACGCTATTTCAGTTTGTACCGCTGCATCCCACAGTACCACTATAGCGCCCCCACACTGCGATGTTTTGAGAGAGTCTTCATTCTGCTCCAGAGTCTCCTCTTCACAAACCATCAGAGAAACAGTCCCACTTAAAATATACGACAACGATGAACAGTGAAGGAAAGTTTGTTATCGGCATGTTCTTGAGCAAATGTTTGTTATACTGAATTCTTTTCAGCGGACTACATTAAGCCATGTTCTAGAAGTGATCCGAAGTTCAATGAATGCGCCCTAAAGAATGGTAGAGCTGCTATTCCGAGAATTATCAAAGGTGAGTTACACTGCAACACTTCCCAGCTGCAGTTATCATTATGAGACACTATATTTCAGATTACTTCCCAATATGGATTCAGTTATATACGTCATAATAAATGCAAATAATTGTTTTCGAGGATGAAAGATTAGATAATATTTAGTCTTTCAAACACGTTGCAGCAGAATACGAAAAATACCGTTGCTGTTTTAAAGTTAAAGATGTTTTAAATTTTTCATATGTATTCATATAATAAATTTGGATTGCTCATTCAGCATATGTAAAAGTGTATATACTTAGTACAGCTGTCATATGTGTGTCTGTACCCGTGCTTCTCTTCGTCACAATTTGTAGTTAAGTGGGCAGGATTACAACTGGCCTCGGTAAGTTACTTAGACCAAGCTTCTAGTTCGTGACCTACGAATGTGGTTTTGTGCGTGAGGAGTATTTAGCAATGGTTTGTAGATGTCGTGGTCGCTGATATCTGTTTCAAGTAGATTCTACATTTCTCAGGAGATCGGAAGTATGACATCCCTGTCTTGGATCCACTAGTGGTCCAGAACCTTTTTCTGACACACTCGGGTATAAACGTATCTTCCAGCAATTTCACCATCGCGGGAGTGAAGGATGCCGTTATTGAAGATTTCAGGTAAAATTTGAATTATATACTGAAGAGTAAATGAATAAATATCTAGAGATTACTTTCCTTTCAAATCTTCCCACACACTTCAGAAATATCCGTTCATTGGCTATACCAGGGCTTGTCAACAGGTCCACCGATGTTTTCTGAGCTTCGTGCGTATGTTTTTAATAACACTGTGTTTTGGGAAGTGTTTCGCAGTACTTATTGATGTGAATAAATCATAAACTTAATAATAAAGGTCAAATAGAAACAACAGCAGCCGTCAGAAAATTGCATGCTTCGAGGCTACAAGAAATTGAATAAAAATTTACTTGGATATTATCCATCGTCTAGTAATAAAACGTAAAAAACGTAAAAACGACGTTTCGGAGATGGGGCTCTATCTCCGTCTTATTACTAGACGATGGATAATATCCAAGTAAATTTTTATTCAATTGACTCTTCACCATCGTTAAGAAGTTTTAGATTTGAGCTACAAGAAATTGTCTGGCGCTGCAACACGAATACCGGATCCCAGGCTAGTCATTACAGCGCAGCACTCGCAACGTAGCAAAAAATAATTTCTCTGTTGGTGACTTAGAATAGCGCGGTAGACGTGTGAAGTATTTTGTTGTACTAAAGCATTCAATTTGGTGACGTTTACACTAAAACGTATCTTACTTTTTAACCCTTTGATAAGTACAACAACAAAAATAAAACCTGATATTGAAAGAATGCAACATGCAAAAGTAGTGTCAAATACCTCACCAATGGCAGATACTGTCACAGCAAACTGAGTAACATGTGAAACTGTCTCCAACAATAAGACTAAATCCATCGACCTCAGCCAGGTTTGAACCCGCGAAGCTTAGGTCCAGTGGCGAGTACCAGAGCGATAATAGGACTACTTTAGTAGCAGTTTTAAAAAACAAGGTCCCGCGCCGTAGCCGCGCGGTCTGAGGCATCATGCTTCGGACCGATAACACGGGATGCGCGCTGGTTCGAGTCTCCGGGAAAGAAATTTTCTATGAGATTTTCGATTTGTGTATGGGACCGGTGCCAACCAAGCATCATGAGGAAATTGGGGAGCTACAATGAGTAGCGTAATCCGGTCAGGAAAATTAGCAATGGCTGGGGGTTCGTTGTGCTGAACACACGTCACCCTATATCTGGTTGGATGATCGTTCACCTCTGCTTAGGCATGTGAACGTGAGGCCAACAGGCAGCTAGTCGGCTTTGGCTCTCAGAGGGCTGTTACTCCATGGATAAAAAAATTAACAAAGAACAGTGGCTTTTCAAAAAAGTACCATGCTTCCCACGAATTGCTTAATTGTCCAACATGAAAAATGACCGCCGAGTTTTGGAAGCCTCCGCGCATCTATTGTCAGTGCCGTTGAGAGACAGTCAGCTTCAGAGAGTTTATGTATAAAGTATTCAGTTGTTTCAAGCGTGAATCAGCCACCATTTTACATATATTTCTTTCTCTGGCCAACCTCTCTTCGTTCGTGTCGGTCTGTACAGAAATAGTAGAGTATGGTCCCTGGTATGGAAAAGTTTAAAAACAAGGGAGCTATGACACAGCATCTAGTACATTTATCTTCATCTAAACTTGCATTGAAGTCGCATGCAGTTGAATCTGACGAATTACCGAGATCTCGACATTACGTTCCTCAGCGTTGGCGGTTAATATTAATTTCGTGATCAAATTTTACTGGATCCGAATGCTTAGCGATTGTAATTTCGAACGTGGTTATGTTCCTGCTCTCTTTCTCGGAAACGGAAATGTTCTCAGAAAAGGTATCATTTGAACCTAGAGAAGGTATTAACATGAAAGAAAAAGAGGTATAAATTTTGAAAATGTTTGTTTTGTGTAGGTTTGTTTAGACACTTAAGATTTTAACAGATTTTTATCCATTATAATTCTAACAAAATCTTTAATTTCATTTCTATACCTGCTATTACAAATTTTCCGCATTATGCCTATTATTAAACGCCAGTATTCTTCATTTTAAAATTTACTACACATAGATTCGAATTCGTCAAACAACAAGTATAAAAAGTAAAGTTTGTCCCACTATACGCAATGTAGGCGTTTGGGGTGAGTGGAGGTATAGCTCCTCTCTTCCTTGACCTCGGCACTAGATGGGGGGTGAGTGGTCAGCATCACGCCCCGGCCGGCTTTACCCCCGGGAAAGGACCCCCGGTACCCATTGTAGAGAAGGCTGGGTGGGCCCCAGAGCCGGTCTGGACGCAGAGGCTAGAGGAAAAATCCTCTGCCCCCGTCGGGGATCGAACCCCGGTCGTCCAGCCCGTAGCTAGTCACTATACTGACTGAGCTATCCCGGCTCATAAACAACAAGTATCCTGCTATATTATTATTCAGTGTTCTGTCTTACGACAGGTCCATTGCTCTGCCCAAAAAGAGCTCTCCAGTTTTCCCTATTTCCAGCTTCTCGTTTTAATTCCTGGAACTTCATCTTCTTTCCTTGTTTCAGATCGTCGGTTAGCTGTATCAGTCTTTATCCTGTTATAAAGTTCTATAAACATATTATATATTAGTGGTGTCTTGTCTGAATAAACATAGAACGTTTGCATTATCCCTAACTACTTACTTCGGAACCTTTGAAAATCATTGAGCAAGATAAAACATACATTAATGCCTTTCTCTTGTAAATGACAGTATCTTACACACTTTTGTTTATCAAATATAAAGTCATCAAAACCCACAAGCTGATTATCCTCTGTGTAATCTACTGGATTAATATATTCCTCGTCACTCGAAACTGTTGCAATAGGATGACCATACTTCTTTTCAGCTCCTCAGAAAAATTATTGGAGCTTGATTAAATATAAACATTATGAAAGCCTATCCATCCAGGCGAATGAATAAAATCGCCAATCATGAGTGTTGTTTACCTCACCCCAAGGGACTAACAATTATACATCTTATAAACTCAGGTAGTAAATCGCCATTATTTTTTCTTTTAGTTTTTTATTATTGTTCAAACACTGATTGAATGTTCCAGTTTACTGTTATTTGTTGTTTTGGCATTTTGTTATATAATAAAATGACTATACAGGAAACTGTCGGTTTAGGAACGAGTTCCTTTCCAAGACGTTCGTTATACGTTTTTGTTATTATTATTATTATTTATTATTGACTGCAAATGGGTTTATACCCGGTGGCAGTGTCCTACAATAACATACAAAACAATGAGACAGAACAGAACAATGAGATACATCAACACAATGAGACAGAACAAAACAATAAACAAAAGGACACAACAAAAACAATAAGACACAATAAACAATGAGATACATCAACACAGAGACAGAACAAAACAATAAACAAAAGGACACAACAAAAACAATATGACACCCAAACAATGGGATACATCAACACAATGAGACGTTATGTGTTTCTTGAATTTCTGAGCTTTTACGATACGTATCGTTTACGTTAGCAGACGTTTTAAAGCATTAAAACCATGTACTAAACATGGAATGGTCTATAAAATACGTTTTATTATAATGTATGTATACGTTATGGTTTATCGTACACGATACGTAACGTACGCCTCGCGGCGTGGCATGTAAACCGTTTTTCTACTGGCTAGATTAGTTTTATTAACCAAGAACAGTTCAGTATAATTATCATATAATAATTTTCTGATAATTACTGTAATAAAACTATTTTTTAAAAGTTTATTTATTTTTTCTTCTTTTTCCGGTTTAACAATGTTTGTACATTTTCCTGTACCGTTTAAGGGCCCCCAACTTTTTCAGTTGGCTTGACCTATGGATATTCGGTAGGACTCCTTGGAGAGGGGATCGGCCCGTCGCAAGGCCTCTACCTATACACAGGACAACACAACACAGAAAAACATCCATGGCTTGAGTGAGATTCGAACTCACGGTCCCTGCGACCAAGCGGCATAAGACCCACGCCTCGACTCGACCCTCGTGAAAGATATACAAGTTTCGTACATTTTTTGAAATACGTTATTTGCGATGTCGAAGTTCACCGATTTTTGAGGAAAAACTTAGCTTCTTCCATTTTTAAATGAATGTTCCTCACATTACAGTGGTCAAACTGGAATGTTTATTTTGATTCCCATTGCTACCCGTTTGGGAAAAACTATAACAAAATTAAGCATGACATATTGCCGTGAAGTGATATGTGTTTTATCATCAAAATCTAAATATATAAAGTAACAGCGTTTTGATGGCACTAGTATATTCAATTCAATTCTTTATTATTAGTGTGCTGCATCAACAGCCTGGTGACCAATTACAGATACAGCACAGAGATGAGCACATGAACACAATAAAACCATAAACGATAAAACAAGCAGAATATAAAATATATTAATACGGAAGACGTAAATACACAAGAAAATTTCAACTAAATATATTTGCATATTTGTAAAAATAATTTAAATCAATTAAGTAAATTATGCTATTATAGAATGTGAAGAAGTGTGACAATTTTCGTCTCCAATATGTCCAAAACAACAGACGACATTAGCAGCTGATGCTGCATCTAGCAGAAAGATTCTTTTTGATCAAAGGACTAAAACTGAACATAGAAAAATCTCTCAGATTCCACGCAGGGATGCGGAGACCGACAGCTTCTAGAAGGGAAGGACAGCATTTAAAGCCGCGGTAAACCTGCGCAAGGGACAGTGCTTTACTACAATGCCTTCTCTTACGCAGGGTCTGGAGTTTTAAATACTCTAAAGCAGGGGTCGGCAAACATTTTTTCTAAAGGGTCAAATAGTAAGTATTTTAGGCTCTGCGGGCCAAGAGGCAAATTCGAGGATATTTGAATAGGTAAGCCTACTTATGTAACAAGAAAAAACCAAGTTTTAACAAATTTATTGAACAAAATGTAACGTAATAATAAGTAGATTACAATTGTTTGAAATACAGCTCTACTAATGAGAAGAATGGAATTGCCTGTTTATGAGATAACATTTCACCAAACTGAGGTTTAAATTCAATACTCCCTATCATTAAAATTAATTGTAAATGTTCATCCGTTAATGCTGACCTGTTTTGAGATTTTACATATTTCATCTTTGAAAATGTCTTTTCACACAGGTAGGTGCTGCCAAATACAGATATAAATCCCCGAGCATATGATCTTGATTGACCGTATTCATCGCTTGGAAGACATTTATAGAATTCTTTCTCTCAACTACTCAACTCGGCCGTTTCGTTATAGCGCGTACTTTGAAATTTCAAAGAATTTAAATATTTAAAATTCGTTCTTAGCTCGGGGGCCGTAGAAAAAGAGGCGGCGGGCCAAATTTGGCCCGCGGGCCGTAGTTTGCCGGCCCCTGCTCTAAAGCATCAGCGTAGCTGTAATGCACTTGGGGGGAGGAAACGATAGTAGCAAAGAGCTGTAAACTTCTGCTGGATACGTTCCAGTTTGTTGGCATCAGTAGTCGTAATAGAACTCCAAACGACCGAGGCGTACTCGAGCTTGGATCTAACTAAGGTTACATATAACATATACAGGCAATCGAGAGAAGAGAACGAAAAGGAAGACCCAGAAACTTAATACAATGTGAAAACATGTGGTCAACATGGTTGTGAAATCGGAGCTTGGAGTCGAAAAATATTCCCAGGTCTTTAATAGTGTCGGTACGTGTTATGGAGGACTGAAAAAGTTTGTAATCAAAGATCAAAGTAGTGGTTTTCCTGGAGAAGGAAATTACTGTAGTTTTACTAATATTGAGTTTCATGAACTTAGCAGTGCACCAACCTTGTACCGAGTCACTGTCAGTTTGAAGTTCATTGCAGTCGTTGGGAGATTTAATGGCACGAAAAATTTTGATATCATCAGCGAAAAGAAGGCATTTAGAATGATTAATTACTTGACATATGTCATCAGTAAACAGGTTGAATTGTAGAGGACCCAAAACAGATCCCTGTGGAACACCAGAGAGGACCACAAAAGGAGACGAAAGAGTTTCAGAAACGCGAACCTGGGATTGGTTAAGTAACTACGAAACCAGTGTACATAACCATCAGAGAGTCCAACAGCACTGAGCTTGTTGAGTAGAAGAGTATGAGGGACAAGATCAAATGCACTGCTAAGATCGGAATAAACAACATCAGGTTGACCCTGGAGCCGACTATTGGATTAATAAAATCAAGATACGTTACGAGATTAGTTACTGTAGATTTTATATTCTGTTGTTAAATACGTTAAGCTTCAAAATCAAATGTGTAGTTCATATTGAACTCAACAACAGGCATTCTAATTTCCATCGTCATGGAAACTACATGTCCTTGATGTGTTTCTCTCTTATTTTTCAATAGTGCAATTTCGTGGGTGGTGTCACATTTTTTAAAAAATACTATATAAAAAGGATATTAGAGATATAATGATTGAAACTTAATAAATTTAAGAATGAGAAATGTTTGACCTTTAAAGAGGCGTAAGATATTTTGTTAGAAAGAAAATTCAGAAAATATTTAAAATTATTAACTCACCAAACATTGTTGTTAAAAGTGTAGAAATTGCTGAAATTAAAGATATCTTTGCAGAAAAGAAATTTGTGGAAATTTCTGAAAAAAATTGAAAAAATTGTTCGGTGGTGGGGAAAAACGTTTTGTGACAGAAATTGATAACTACGAAAAAAATTTGCGAATGGCTGAATAAAAAGTTTTTTGTCATGTTTCGGCCTTAGATTTGGTAAGCGTTTTTCTTACCAACATTTTCTTGGAATCCAAGTTCTCATAAATGACTACGGTTGTAATTTTAGCCATTATGTATGGCTAAAATTAATGATTGCGTTAGAATTGGCCATTTACTTCTACTTCTTGTCATGAAAAACCGATGTGTAATCAGTGCTATACCAGTTAAAATACAATTTTTATTTGTACAATTCACTTGATAACCTTTTTCAATCTTACTACACCGTATGAGGTGTTTTCCTAACGACCACCATTTGCCTTTCTGTCAACAGCATTGACTTCGAGAAGCAGATCATCCGAGTTTCGTTCCTAATTCCGCATGCTGTGCTGAATGGAGATTACTCAATTGCTGGAACGTTGGTAGGACTGCCGATATATGGCAAAGGACTCTATGAAACCTCCTTTGGTTAGTGTTACTAGTATATAATGTACGCGAGAATTAAGTGTACTGCACTTCTAGCAGACCGAAAAACGTCGTGCTTATTCTAAATTGATGTAAACTTAGCTGGGAATACTTCAAAACGCTGTAAGTTATTAAAGTGAGCTTTATAAAACAAATAAATAAATAAGGATACTATAGTCAGCGAATGGTGGCAAAGAGGTGCGAGAAATATCGTTCTACAAAATACCAACGTTCTCCACTCAGGTATAAGGTGTTACTCGCCCGCAAATCATCACTTGCCTACCAGGTTGTCTACGTCACAGGAACTTCCTTAACTCTCGAATACAATATTTCCTTTTGCTGCCAGTGTGATTTTATGTACCTACCGCTATTCTCACTGCTGCTGACAGACACATGTTGCTAGTTCTCCGAAGCATCCGGATTTGAAATTCAAAAGAAGATATGGTTAATATGACCGATGTGCTACTGCATTTCTAGCAAAATATCGAGACTCCATCTTGGAATAGACCATGCTTTCATGCAAGTGAAATTTCTTGTGGTCCGTCTGTCTGAAGCGCTTTCTAAACACTGAAACCGAAAGTGCCATTGATGAAACCCACTACTAAGAAACAATTGGATCCAAAGTTTCCAGTGAGGCAACAATGTTACATGGGATCACATCAGTGCAAATATTACCTAAGAACATTGACCGGAAGTCACTGTTGTGCCAAAATTTCATAGCATAAATTGAGTGCATAAATGACCAAAATAACAACACTGACCTGCGACATTTGTGTAAGAATCACATAAAGCGCATCAATCTTCTTCTTAATTATGCCGCCTCCTTTAAAGGAGTTTGGCGATATATTATGAACAGGATCCTTCCATTATTTTCTGGGTCTGGGACCTGTTCATATATGTTTTTTAGGCAGGTGATACAGAAGTGGTTTGCCATTGCCTTCTTCTGTGTGTATGGAGTATGGAGTAATTGTTCAGATGCCACGGAGAAACCGGAGCAGCCACCAGAGTGGCGGTCAGGCGCATCAATACTTCGATTCTATTAGTACAATAACGACTTACGTAATACGGCGCAGGAATTAGAAATAATATCAGTCGCTAGGCCCTCAGCAGCAGCCATGCTTGCCTACCCCTCGCGCTGGCTCTATGTAGGACAAATAAAGTAAGAGAGAAGTTAATTGTGAAATGCGATTTCAAGAAATCCATACCAAAAGCTGACTAAAGAACTTCAAATAAGGGGAAAAGTTGTTATAAGCCTGGATTCCAAAGGAATGGACTGGCTTAAAAATGCTGGTGGTTGTTCTAATGAAGAGCGGTAATAACACAAATCAATATCTCTCAATCGGTGGTCCTATGTACGTACGTGGTGTGCGTGTTAAGAAGATCACTTTTTATCTTTATTTCTTTTCTAAACTGCTCTTGGTTTAAAGATATTTTAATTACATTCCTAAGGAAATTACTCAGGTAACCTACTTTAAGCTGGCTTACTTTTGTGAGATGGAGGACGCCCAAAGTTTTTAAAAGGTCTTGTTAAAACAGTAGAAGATATATAAAAATATTAGTAATTTAATCAAAGTAGAACGCTTTTATCCTCTATTAATATCACTCAGGATACAAATTCTAAGCTTATCCTAGTTTCCCATCACCGAAAAAGGCTTGGCGACCTCTATCCTCCTCATTCTGTCCAAAGGAATACAGGACAGAAATGTCAAATTGATCACGATCACTTCAATTCAGGCTCTTACTTACTCACATTAATTATATATTCATCTAATTTTTAATTTCTGAACTTAAACAATATCATTAATAGCCAACGATTCAACTTCTTGATGGGCATAAGGAGATCCTTAACCATACAATTAATTATTAGGCTTATTAAATGCCTACAATATCTGTTTTTGTTAATAAAGTTCTTTTTTTCCAGATGGGCTCAGTGGCAATTATTCAACAAACTACACCCTGAACACGTTACAGGATGGTGAAGTGTACGTAATTCCGCAAGCTTATGACGTGGATTTCCATTTGAAGTTCATGAAAGTGCACTTCGAAAACCTTTTCAACGGAAATAAATTTCTAGGTGAGGTCCTATATATTTAACTAGAACATACTTATAACTATGACAGCATATAGGAATTTAATTAGGGAATTCCAATTCAACTGCGGAACGTTTTTCAAGCTAATACAGGGAATGAATCCATGGGATCCTCTTTTTAACTGAAATCAAAACGAATATTTTGAACAGGAACAAGTGAGCTGATAAAGAGTGGGAAAGGGGGAGAGATAATGCAGAACAAGAACGAGTCTAGACAACAAGAGCAATGAAGAAAGCACGAAGTGGAAGACATAACAGAATGAAGAACATCATACTGTCAATTTACGGTGGAAAATTGACACGATATACTACAGGAAGTACAGCATATGTGATACGAACTATTATTTAAATGAATGTGGTCTTTTGGCTGAGACTTATAATAAGATTAATAATGAAGAAGCGAATCCGGATTGCTTTATGAAAAATGTCTAGTCACTTAATAATTTAGAGAGTTAGATAATCTTTTTATATAGGCATTTCCGTAGGCACTTATTTGGGAGGGTACACAGGTATGTAGAGAAGAATATACATTCTTCGGAAGGAAGTGGCCCTTTAAAATATCTCTGAAGCAAGAAATCCTTACATGAAAAATATATTCAAGTCACTTAAGGAGCAATAATTTCAGAAAACAGTAATGTTTTTGCAGTTACGGTAGCTAGCTCTTAAGCGTCATATTTCGTTCTTAAATTCCCAGTCAATGATTAATGTAATGATCTAAGTGCACCACATGGAAATTCAGTCTTGTAATAACGGTGGGAAGAAAACACATACATGGCTTTGGGTGTTTTGATTTAGCATTCTGTTCTGCAGTATTAACTCATTTTATTTAACGAAAGATTTATATTACTTGTTCAAATGCGAAATGAGGCACTTCGCTAACAAATAAAATAAAGGGCTAATCATATTATAACAATTATATGATAAGTGAAATACGTTTGCTTGTTGTTATAGAGAAAATTAAGTTGCTGACAGTTGTGTTTTTACAGGTGATAACATGAACACATTTCTAAACGAAAACTGGCGTCTCGTCATTGATGAAATTGGCAAGCCTGTGTTCCAGAACTTAGGCACCATAGTACACAGAATTCTTTCGAACGTCTCCAAGAAGATTCCATTCAATGAACTGTTTGCCGAATGAGTCAGACCAGCCAACTACATGTTTTATAAGTTATACGTTACATTCGATCTCATATTCTCCAAAATAACCACTCCAGCTTTTCGAACCGGTTTACTCTGCTTCTCAGTGTATTCGACCCAAGGGTCGCTTGATCTAAAACAGATCACAGAGGTAGATAATTAGTTCTGAAGTCTATACGTCCGTCCAGTACAACAGTTCCTTCCAGACTCTCTGTCACAAAAGTCCTTCTGATATATAGTTATGCAGAATTAAAATATTTTCTAATAAAGAATACAAATCATGTGTAGCAAAACTTCTCTTTCACTGGCGTCTACTTTATTAAACCATTTCATAGAGAATGAATAGCCGTGCCTCTAGGCTGTACACCTGCATTCACACAAAACTCAACACCTGTGTCAGTCTCTATACGTATGCACCATGTATACTCTCTTAAGGGCAACTCCACAATACTAAAATTAAGAAAACGATATCATGACCTGCCCACGCGGCCTTCGTTCAAAAGAATAAGTAAAGTACAAAAACACCTTGAAAGAATGTAATATTTGGGATTTGTGAAACTCATTAATCTTGCAAGTCATAGATGGCAAACCGATGCCAGACATCACCAATAACAGAATCCAGAAATCAGGAACTACCAAATGTCACAAGTCATGAATGTCTAACTATTATAAAATACCAACAATAGAAGTGGAGTGAGCGCACGGACACCAAAATAAATTTTGCCCCGTTATACCATATGTATGTTATGTTTTCAATCAGGTACAATTACTTTATGACTGTGTCCATATTTAACAATATCACATTTCCTATTAGAGAATTCAAATCCGCTGGTGTTAATGCGACTGACTTTATACAGCACAAAATTTTTGGTTGACTAGAGTTTGAAGTTCCTTGAACTGATTCCTTTACTGGAAACAATATATAGAAGTTTTTATATTATTTTAATATGTGTATTCCTATTTCCTCATGTTGTTGCTAAGCTAAGTATTCTTAGATTGATATTTAACAGCTGAAGTAAGTGTGTGTGTTCGTACATGCATGAACGTTTGTGTGTATCTACTAAAAACCCTAGTTATTCCTCTCATTGACACATTTTGTCTGTAATAAGGAAGAAATGCGTTACAACATATGGCGAGTGGATGGCGTTATTTTACAATGTGAAATTGGAGCAACTACGACAAAGGCCTGCTTGTTATACCGCTTACAGGGCATAAGATGTTTCTTACTTTAACTACCACTGCAAACTAAGTAAGAAAGCGTATATAATTCTTCCTTTGGATGTTATCCACGGCCAAAATGTTGTTCAATTACAATCACAGTGTTTCGTTAGTTGGTTCACAAATGTGTCTTCAGATGGTAGGACAACGCCGCACTGTGTTGGGTGCCGTGGGGCAGCAACTCTCAGACATTATCTCCGTGAACAACAAAGTATATTTTGTCTACCCAATTGAAGACAGGCGTAGAACCAACTGGTATGGATTTAATTAAAATACTGACATGGACAAACTAATGAAAACACCTCACTATCGTTATAAGCCGTAAAATATATATATATATGCACATTAGATTGTTCACATATATTTAGATTCAAACCACTATAAGAAACCACCATTACTTATGCATACGAGGTGCGATCGGAAGGTTTCCAGACTGCGCGTATAAAAACCCGTACACTTACAAAAATTACATTATGAAAATAAATAAATATATTGTGTGCAAGACTTTCAAGAAAACATGCATCACTCAGCAAAGTAGATATGAGTAATGAATAATAGATCTTACCTTCACTGGACGTTGAGAAATATTTGTAAAATGTAGGAGCAAAATCCAGCATGGGTAATTATTTCAGAAACCGTAACCACAAAATGGCGCTGACTGACATAACATGACTCTGTGCTGTATGCTAATGATATTTCCCCCGGTTCTGATAGATCGCAACGCATTGCAAAGGAAACAAAGCCGATACGCTGTTCTGGCCCGTGGCCCCGTTATGCCCTGGGCTCCCCTACTTATATTTTTATGAATTTATTTCTAGGCCAACTTTTCTACTAGCTTCTAGTGAAACTTCTGTTGTTCCTGTATATTGTATTTATTTCTTCACCCAATAATCTGACAATATGAGTATATGCTAATAGCTGATGTGTCCTATTCAATTACAAACCCTCCTGCCTATCTTGGACATCCGACTATAAGGCAAATTTAAAGGGCAATAGGGACAGAATATCTCCTTGCTTCTCACTGTTCTTGATGGAAAATAAATTAGACAAATATTTACAGGTACGAGTTTTGCTACTGTAAAAACATAGACGAATTTCACTTTAGAACCAAATGTTATGGAATGACATACGGAAGATTTCCTAGAGTACCATCAAACATCGAGTAAGATTTTAGATATACTAGGCTATGATGTATGTCTTCATTGAAAACACTTTCTTTGAATTCTTCAGCGAGTACACGATCTCAATAACAAAGGAAACAGAAACATTCTTTCAGTTCTTGCCCTTCCCTTACAGATATCCCTGAATAGCTGAAAAATCCTTGTTTTTAATTTAACTTCAATGGTTTCATAATCAATTTAATAAGTTCAATTTAATAGTTTTCAATAATTATTTCTATCCACATTACACGTAAAAATCTTTTTGTCCAATTAGATTAACGTAATAAAATCTTCTCGGACAATCAGCCGCGGACAGTGACGGTCCCTGAAACGTCGGTTTTATTGTTTTTTGATGCGGCTGATAGCCCGAGAAGATTTTATTGTGTTATGTCGCCGTGAAAGCTCCAGATCATATAGACCAGCGTTTCTCAACCCTCTTACCCTTGCGGAACCCTTGAAATAATATTCATGTCTCAGGGAATCCCTACATAAAAATTATTATATATCATTATTAATATCTTTCTTCCTCTTTTATAAACTTAAAGTTCGTAAGGAAAACATAGTATATTTTTTCTGATAGCTGGTTTAAGCAACTTACGTTTTTCTCAACTTTATTGACAATACAAGAAAAACTGAAGTCATTATGCCTATTCAAGAGCCCTCATAAGGGGGTTTTCATTCACACAAAAAATTAACCCCATATCTGTAAACACACAAAATAAACATAAATAACCAACAACCAATAACATATAAACAGAACGAAAACTATAACATCTTAATCGTTTATTGACAATGTTGAAAAGGCATAAAATAAATCAAGGTAAAATGTTCATATGAACAAATATATGTGTCAAGGAAAGGTGAAAACGTCCTTAAAATCGATGTCGGGTGTGGGGAGGAAATCGCGCCCAAATGACCGACAGTTTCTGTCGAAGTAATTTCAAACTTCAATAACTCGGCTACAAATGGACATAGTGCCGCCATAGTAGTCTGGTTTTAAAGAGAAAGGATGAAAGGTTGTGCAAGTACCGCTCCGATATTCGTGGCGGCCGGACGTCGCGAACTGCGCACGCGCAAATTGAACCCACGATTTTCGACTTTCCGGATTCGACACGTGTTCATAAACGGGATCATATCTCAGAGACTAATTATCCGATCCGAGTGAACCAAGTGCTGTTTTGAAGAGGAGTGTATATGTTACAACTCATCCTGGCTTCCAAGTGCGTATCTTAAAAATTCAAAAAGATACGAGGCTGTGAATTTGAAAACGTTTGAAAATTTCCCGATTTTCTTAAAATGTCGCCATATATGAGGGCAAAGTACAATCAGAATTATAAAACTCGGGCACGAATGCGTAGAGCATAACATTCCAAAGAAAATGACACCGAAAACTCCGCGCTCGGACCCAAAACCAACGCGCAGTACTGCCGCGAATATAGGCAACGTAAATTTTGTTTAATTTCAATATACTATACACGATTGACGTTTTCACGAAAATAACTGCGGCAGTGTCCGACACTGCCTATCAATTTTTGCAGCCAATTTATATAATAAAATTTACTTTTCTATTATGAAACCTGTGCTTGTCTTTTGGTAAACAAATACTTAATTCGGGGTCGAGCTTTATATAAACACAAACGGATTTCGTCTTTTTCTGAAAGGAGACGATTTCTGTCTTTGTTCTTTATACTTGTTAAATAAGAAAAGGCTTGCTCACACATGTAAGAGGTTGAAAACTGCAGCAATATATTTATTGTTTTCCTATGAATAGCAGGATAATCTTCTTTCATAGAAATCCAGAACTTGTCCAGGGATAGGTCAGTAAATATCATCTTGAGTGTACGATCAGATGGCAGCCCACAAGTTTCTTCCTCTTCTCTTAAAGTCAAGTTCTCAGGATGAGCAGAAGATTCAGAGTATGGATTCCTCACCCAATCATACACTTGTGTTGAAAGCGAAGGAAAATAATGTTCGATTTTGATCAACAGTTCTTCCAGGTGGGTTTCAATAAGACTTGAAATTTGCTGATATCTTTCTTTACTTTTAAGCCCCACCAGTAATTGAAACATCTCAAGATTCCCTTTTGCAACATGATTTTTCCAAAGAATCAATCTTCTTTTAAATTCAAGAATCTTGTCACTTGATGTCAATATATTTTCTCCAGGGCCTTGCAGTGACTTGTTTAGCTGATTCATGTGATGAAAAATGTCTGCTAAGTAGGCTAGACTCTGCAACCATTTTTCATCATCAATGCACTTGGCAAAATCTTGCTTATTGCTTAATGTATGTCATATATAAATTTAGTTGTGTACTCTATACAGTGATCTGTGGTTGCCTAACATCAGGTTTTCACGACCACAGTCCTTACCTTACTAGCTCTAGTAGGACAACATTTTTACTACAAATATTCCTTAATACTACTGTACATAATTTTTCCTTATTACTACCGGGCCTTCTACCCCAGTGACAGTTCTAAATTCCTAATTTTTCCCTGTCTTTTGCATCTCATTTTGTAAAGAAAATTCCCTACATTTCTGACGTCCATATCTTTCGTACAGCTTATTATTTTCTTGAAGGCGAACACTTTACAAACGTTAAACCACATATTCCTCAGAACCCGTTCCCTCAACCTCCGCATTGCCATACACTTTAATAGTATGTGAATCTCACTCTCCTCCTCCCCACATAATGAGCATATTTTTTCATCCGTGCCCCCCTCAACCCTCCGACAACAGAGCATAATCTATGTCACTGCACCCCAGCTGGCTGACAAAAGTAAACTCGCGTTTTGTGTCCTCGCCGTATTTTCCATTCGACATTTCTAGCAGGTTCCTCTCACAGAAATTGGCGATCATCCTTCCTTCCTCATTACACACTCGATCTACCACAAAACAGATCATCATAGCCTTTCTCCACCTCATAACAGCCCCACGTCTGTGTCAGCTTTAATTCTTTCGTCCTGGTGACCAGATAAATGTACACATGAAGAACGACCACTCGAAAATTCCACACAGAAAAAAAACCCAATGTCATGAATGTAAACATGAAAAATACCCACACGGAAAATTTCTTACACGGAAAAATTCTCACACGGACGAAAGCTCACACAGAAAATACGCATATAGAATACTTCCCACATTACTTTTGGTTTACAAAATACAAATTTGGCCAACGGAGGCCAAGGGTAGGTTAGGTTAGATTAGGTAAGTGTGTATACTATGTTTGAACTTCACTTCATAGCAAGCACATATCGCTTTATTAAGAGTGTATAAGTTGATAGTATTGTGAATGTAAGAATTTTTTTATGTGCGTATTTTTCTGTGGGAGCATTTTTCCGTGTGATAATTTTTCATGTGTGGGTTTTTCTGTACGCAATTTTCTTGTGGGCTTTTGTCATGGAATCGTTTCATCCCTACCCGACTGTTCATGACCCCCACTACTAAAATTTCCGTCTCCGCGAACTAATCACTCAACCTTTTCATGTTTTCCTCCAACTCGCTTGTAAAATTTGGATTATACCACCTTGAGATTTGGCGCGCATTATGTACAAAGTCCATACATATCTTTACATACAGGGTTCTGTGCCCTCTCACGCCTACTCATATTACCTCCTTCATACCCGTTAGTATTTCAATTACCTTTCTGCTCATTCCCTCATTGTGCAGATTACTAGTCCTACCCTCAATAAACTTGCCACAGTAACGTAGGTCTATGTTGGGCCACTGCTGTCCCTTGCTTCGTAAGCCAGCTCCACATTTTGTATTGTCTACAGACCCTCTCCCCTCTGGTTTACTTGACAAGCCAATATCTTCCGTGCGACCAGCTGGTCTCGCCCGCCCAGCGGCGGCTTCACACTACCGCGGCGTGGTCATCACATCTTGCGGCGCGGTGTTGGACCCCTCCCTGCCGCTCCCCCCTATTTTGTCCCAGCCTCCTACGTAATAGGTGTTTCCTTTCGGAATCTCTAGTTTCATCATTTCCTACAACAATGTGCACACCGTGTCAAACGTGCCGAACTAACCCTCCTCTCCCTTCTACGCCAACCCGAAAATAAGTATATTGATCTTCCGGTTCCCTTCTTCCAGCTGCCTCATTTTACCGTCCATCGTCTGCTGTCTTTCCTCCAACTCTTTAACTACCTGGTTGATCTGTCCCCTATCTCTTGATTATGCTTCCACAACAGTTCTTTAAAAACTTTGTTCTCCCACGCTTGGCTCTTCACATGCGATGATATCTGGTCGATCTTCTCTTAGTCGACTGGCAGCCCTGGGTTTAGTTCTGCTCCTCCAATGACCAAAAGAGTCGACAGTACCAGACCCAAATATCACATCTGCTGTCCTGCCATCTCATCATTCCAGCTCCCTTCCGAGTGCTTCCTTTTTCTACTTGCTGCAAACGCTCCTATTCTGGCCACATAGCTTTCGACAGTAGCACACATCCTTCCTCGAGCTACAGAAACACATCCTCTCACCACCGTACTTACGACTCAACCCTAGACAGTTATTAATCGTCATTACAGGCATAAAAAATTCTCTTGCACTAACTGTGAAGTGATCTGGCTACAATTCATAGTGAACTTGAAGATAGTTAGATTCTGGGCCAAACATATAGTCCAGAGATAAGAATCGACATCGGTGAACATTTCAGAAATTGTTAAGAAGTGAGGCTTAACCAATAATTTGGTGTTAAAATGATGGTGACTGATTGTGAAAGTAAAAATACCAGGATTCTAAACTAGAGAATTAAGAACTATGAGTTTCAAGTATTATCCGATTGTATAAAATCCGAACCAATTTGAATGAAATTCGGTCGGCCGATCTCCAGTTATTACGCGTTATTTGCACGAAGTGCATATTGAAAACGCATTATTGCCTAACTATGTCTGCTGTCTGTCAATTTGGGAACCGCTGGACAGATCTGGTTGAAATTTGATGTGAAAGTTGTTTTCCATGTTTCAGACCATTTTGACCAGGAAATGCATGAGACAAATATTTACCAATACGGACAATACTGTAGATTTCATTAAAATACAAATTAATTAGCCCAAGTTATTTCATGGTTATACTGAATTAAATTAAATTTAACTTTGACAGAAAAGTGGTAATAAATAATCGTTTTATGCAGTTCCTAACAGTGATATTCCTCCACATTCACCATTCACATTTATTGTATTTTCTTACAGAAAGCTACAATAATACATTCCTTCAACTGCTATGGCAATTATCTTGATACTGTTTTCAAAGAACCTAACCAATAGGGACTCGTAACATTCCAAATTCCAAATCTCATATAAATTTCCGTTTCTTAGGTCGTTTCAAGACGTCTGTTCTTCTCCGAAACGCCCTACAATATTTCTTTAAGTTGGGGAATTGTTAGCCCCCAAACAAATCCACAAGGAGGGGAACGCCCCTTGGTTGCTGACGTGACGTTCACGCTTCTTCACGATTTTCTGCTCCATGACAGTACTAGACTGCGGCAGAATGTAAAAGCATTATGATAAACTATACAACAATTGCAAAACAACAACTGCCTTTAATCATGGATTAGAAATTAAGGGTTTTTTATTTTCCTTACGTGGTCAAGGACGGTTTCATTAATTTACCAATGGAGAATTCTTAATAAGAACGAACTATTTCGGCTCACATTTTTTTATCTGATTGGAATGACACTTCACCCTTCTTTCAATCAAGTTTCAAAGGTCACAAATTTTACTTTGTTTGTAAAAGAAAAGGTACATAAGGTAACATGAAATCGTAGGCAAAACGGGGCAAGAAGGAACATTTCACCTAACCGCCAGAGAATTTAGATGGAACAACTTCACGAACCATCCGCCTTATTTTCGCTGAATACGGTTTTCAGACCTGCATGAAAACGTGTTGTTTAAATTTTTCATTCTGACGCCTTATGAAAGTAAGAAATTTATTTCCTCTCCAAATTTGACAACATAAATTAACGAATATTAAAAACCGATAGTAAGAAATTAAAATTA
This sequence comes from Zootermopsis nevadensis, assembly GCF_977971745.1. Classification (NCBI taxonomy): domain Eukaryota; kingdom Metazoa; phylum Arthropoda; class Insecta; order Blattodea; family Termopsidae; genus Zootermopsis; species Zootermopsis nevadensis. Next base: position 7,965,798 of record NW_028259142.1, read on the forward strand.
CGCCACGAAGGAACTAACAGCGCATTACATTCAGGATGTTAGGTAAGACTCAGTTCAGAATTTTCTGCACAACCGTCTCATGTCTAAAACCTGTTATATCATAAGGCGAGTAAATAGTCTCTCTCACTAAACAAGGAATATAATTTCAGATTACAGGCAGCTATCGGCTTACGAACGAGTCCGTTCCACGACGTTCGTTGTATGTGTATCTTGAATTCCTGAGCTTTTACGATACGCAGCCATTTTAAAGCATTAAAACCATATAATAAACATCGAATGGTCTATACAGTCCACAGACCAGAAGAAAAGCCCTGCTAGGAATTTGATACACGCGCATGCGGAAGATTTCGCGGTGAGTGACGACCCATCCTGAAAGCATTCGTTCCACAACCACTTAACGAACAACAGACAACAGGTTTTCATGTCTGGGTACAAGTTTAAGATTACCTCACAGTGGCACAGTTATTTAATCTAGAATATTTTCACCACACCCTCAGAACACATTACTACACGCCATTCTTAAATGCTTGATGTTTTCAGTCTGTGTGTTGTAGTGTAAAACTCTGACGTATCACACTTCCCACCAATAGCAGCCCTCTAGTCCAGCTGATATGAAACATTCCCCCTGCACAGAAACAGAAACGATTTTCCCCCCGCAGGGCTTTGCTCCTGGTCTGTGGACAGTAAAAGTGGTATTCAACCCTTTTTGTTCGCGTACCCCCAGATATATTTTCTCTTCAACTTTGTACCCCAAATGTTGTTGGTGTATAATTCAAGTTATACATAGTATATAATCTACATCTAAAATAAATTAAATAAATTGCATTACTGATTATTCAGTGATTATCATAATTTTTTTTTTAAAATTTCACGTACTTCCTAAGATGTCTTTACGTACCCCCGGTGGTATGCGTATCCTTAGTTGACACCACTGGTCTATACAATACTGTGATACTGCAAATGACCCGTTCCTCAAGTACCTGAGCACTGCGGGTTACAACTTTTCGTTAGCTTGATCTATAGACTTTCGGTAGGACTCCTTGTAAGAGGGATCGGCCCGTCGCAAGGCCTCTACCTGTACACAGGACAGCACAACACAGAGAAACGCGGACAAACATCCATGGCTTGAGTAGGATTCGAACCCACGGTTCCAGCGACCAAGCGGCAGAAGCCCGACGCCTCGGACCTCGCGGCCACTGCGGACCCCTTATACAATACATTTTATTATAATGTATGTATGCGTTATAGTTTATCTTATATGATATGTAACGTACGCCACGCGGCTTGGCATGTAAACCAACGTGTTTTTACTGGCTAGATTAGTTTTATTAACTACGAACAGTTCAGTATATTTATCATATGGTAATTATCTGATAATTATTGTAATAAATATATTTTTCAAAAATTTATTTATTTAAATCTTATAATTATGTTCACTATACGTTCGGAATTTCGTTTTATAAGGAACTCTATGTATTGGCGACTTTAAAAAATTTTGAATGAATTATGACGTTCGTTGTAGCGAATGTTCGTAAACCGAAGGTTCCTGTATTTGTTTATCAATTAGAGCGGCAGTAACTGGAGGCCAATGGAAAGTACGCAATACAGATCTTCGTAGCTCTGTTCTTCGCAAAATAATATTAGGGGCACCAAATTGAGGAAAAAGAGACGGGAAGTGCATGTAGGAAATATGTGAGAGAAGAGAAATTCATATAATGTCGGAAAACCTAAAGGAACTAACAAGAACTGATGGGGTCCACTAACTCCGTTGTGAACACGTTACTAAATCTATGTGTACTTGGCTGAGCGACTATTAGCTTCTCAGGAAGAAATGTGTTCCATGGAGTTAGTTGAACATTGGCTTATCAACCAACACTCAAACTTAAAAACTATTTTATATCTTAACTGCGTCATGTTTGTGTTTAATCAATATAATAATTCATTCACCGTCCATACACAAACTTAAAATGTTGTTAAAATTTACTTAAAATTACAACATTTTTTAGAATTAGATCTTGATACATTTCACATTTGACGACATGTTTCGGTGTATTACACCATCATCAGGTCAATCAATTTAAAAACTGTTGACACAAAAAATCAATATGAACAACCAGGCATATATAGGTTAAAATGCAATGATTGCCCGTTAACCTATATAGGCCAAACCGGACGCACTTTCAGTCAAAGATATAAAGAGCATATAACAGCAATTAAACACAATAAAGACTATTCAGCATATGCAAAGCATACAACAAAATAGAACAAACAATGGACATTATAAAAATAGTACAAAACAAACGACACAGAGACACAATAGAGAAATATCATATACAAAGAACACATAAACAAAACATAGCATTAAACGACAGCAACATCTACGCAAACAATCCAATATTTAATATTCTACAGTCCATCGACCCAACCACCTGAACAACTTTCACTCAATATATGTAGCCACACACAAGACACACAGCTCAGTTGCAATCTACAGCCCCATAATATCGGACGTACAACGCATCACTTACAACCCGGTATGTTTACTACCATCTACTACTATATTATGATTCTTCTACATTGTATTACGTTATATTACGGTAATAACCCTTTAAATTTTAAATTTGTAAATTTATATTTCCTATGTCAATTCCAAAAATCATGATTTGAAAATTAATTTTACAGATATAAACATCCAAGCATTAAAAGGAAGAAAATCAAAACAGTCAAACGTATCAATATACGCGGAGCAGGATGTACAACAGCTTTTAAAACAGTTTTTAAATTGATTGACCTGATGATGGTGTAATACACCGAAACATGTCGTCAAATGTGAAATGTATCAAGATCTAATTCTAAAAAATGTTGTAATTTTATGTAATTTTAAGTAAATTTTAACAACATTTTAAGTTTGTGTATGGACGGTGAATGAATTATTATATTAAAAACTATATTTCTTCGATTTTAAGGTGCACTCTTAATTTAGTAATACGTTTTCATAAAAAGACAATTTCGACCGCAAAACGTAAACTTGAATTAACAATGGGTTTTCAAGAAAAGAATACAGTAGACGCCAAAATTTCCTGTTTGGTTGAGAAATTTATTTTCCCGGATAATCGAAAGCCCAGCGTAACAGCATATCTTGAGAATCGATTCCGGGACAAGCTGCTACGGTGTAAAGCAAACTGGATATCTTTCTGTTATTCCATTTATTTTAAGAAGAGATATAATGGGGGTGGGAAATTACATTTACTTGATCTAAATTAATGTTTAGATTAATTGAAATTTCTGTGTTTTAGATTCGAATTTTTTGAGGCAAGCTGGCCTAAAGACTAGGCCAGAGCAGCTCTGTTGTCGCCGTGGGTTGTAAAACTCGGCGATTTGGGGTAAACAAGTTGTTTCCCACTCCTGAACATCGGTCAAAATTTACTTTGGCGGGTTCTAGGTAATGACGTGACCGACAACCAATGGAATTTGAACTGACAGTTCACTCTTACTCGCGCACCACGATCATGTAACTTACGGGGACCAATCAGGGCATTCGGTTCAAATTTGAAATTTGGACAAACTCAAAATTCATTGATATACATTAGCGAGGTTTGGGTACTGAGGCACAAAACCCCGTTAGCGTAAGTAAATTTCCATTTTGTAAGATTTGAGGATTTTACAGCCGTGAGTATGAAGACTTCTTTCTTCTGGGTTGTTGCGCAGTGTAGTATAGTAGATGTTTATCAACATCTACTATAAAATTTCGATTTTAGTTATTTACCATTACCAGCTATGCGGTTTCTACGCAGGAGTGGTGTTACCTAGCAAGAGACGATGTCTTGCGCTTGCGTAGGACTCCGCCCTTAGTTACCATTTTGATTGTTTGGTACGGCAGACAGTCGGCATCGAAACCTGATCGGGTGTTTAGATTTCTAAATTTCCTGCTTTCAAGATTAACCTCTGCCCTAAACTTCCATTAAAAGGGATGTGAAAAATCTGCTAAGCTCTCAAAGACCAGCTAACTATTAATATTGAATAAGCCGCTGGAAATGATCTGAATTTGTGTACGTGAGTGCAATCGGTGACAGGCTTATACATCCCGGTCTCGTGATCGCCTCGCAATCTTCTGAAGCGAAGTGTATGATTTTTTCAACAGAAAAGGAAAATTGGTGTGTGCTGAAACGCAATGCACTGTTTTGTATTTGCCATTAACGCAACCACAGCGATAATGATGCCTACACGTAACTTCGATCTGCAATCCTTAAGCCGGCGTCCACCTAAGCCATTCCCGGAAATATTCCCTGAGAGGAATTTTAAATTCTATCAGATAGGCCCCGAGTAATCAGCCGCCAGATAATCGGGAGTCTGCTCTAGTTATATTACAATAGGAATTGTAAATAATCAAACATAAATATTATTTGTATTAATTAATACTTCCGCGACCGTCTTTCTTGCTATCTTTGTGTTTACTGTCCCATGGCTAGTTTTGAAGATGTAAAGTTTTTCCTTGCGCTTTAGCCATAAAACATAATTTTCAATATCGAATATTAATAATAATCCGTGGAGTAACAGCCCTCTGAGAGCCAAAGCCGACTAGCTAGCTGCTGGCCTCACTTTCACATGCCTAAGCAGAGGTGAACGATCATCCAATCAGATATAGGATGACGTGTGGTCAGCACGACAAACCCCCAGCCATTGCTAGTTTTCATGACCGGACATCGACTATTAAACGCCATAAACTGCAAGACAAACCCCGATATCAGAAAAGTTAAAATGTGTAAAACTGCAAATTGCATAACGTAGGAAATCGGTGATATATTATTTTACATTTATCTCTATAACGGTTAGGTCTGTATGCAATATTTCTTTCAAAATATACAGTGAATGAATACGAATGCCTTAAGTATCGATTCTACGTTACAAGACTCTTTGTTTTGAAGATATCGTCCATAAAAAAGTGTTGAAACTTCACCAAAACACGTGTCAAGAGAGACGTAATATGCTAATAGTGGTAAGATATTTTTAAGAAAGAAGAATGACTTAATTATCATCCTTTCAGATGCAAACGAAAAGTTGCATAACTGAATCGGAAACTGCGCATGCAGGTAGCACAAGGTAAACGTGTCAAAAACACAGGAAGCATTACTAACCTGGAAAGCTGTTACATGTCAAATATTTCCGTTCCATAAAACCAGCTCTTAATGACTTAAAATATAAGTCAACTAATAAGATTACTGATAAGAAGTAAATGAACATCTCGTGGGACAGGGTGTCATGACCTATTCGAACATTTATCCTAAAATTCCAATAAAAGACCACACTATACCCGACACAACTGGTCTGCTAGACGAAATTAAAACTGACATTTCCAGAATGCGAACCACTCGGTTACGAAGGTCGATGGTACGGTCTAACGTGAATTTTCTGCCGCGTTTAATACACTTCAAAGTATCTTCTGTGCATACCGAATCTTCTTAGGTAATTTCAAAAATATTTTCTCCTTCTTGATAAGCTCTTTGTCGCCGACCTAGTCAAAATTTTAAAGTATTTTATAACCCTAAGTTCCATTACCGTGTATACAAGGTCCCGCCACGGATCCTTATTTTGAGCCCGTTAAGCAGAGTCCACTATCTGCTTCTAAAGATCGAATTATGATATTAACCCACATCTACCTTTGAATATTCCTTAGGGAACCTGAAGGATCATCATCGAATTAAACTATGCCCTCCATCAGTCTCTATCCTGGGCCAACAAAATCAAATCACCATCAATTCCTATCTCCCATAGATTCCGCTTGATTTTATCATTCCATCCACATCTACGTAGCCCCTGCGACCTTCTCTCTTCAGGCTTCCCAACCAATAACTTGTGCACACTTCTTGTTCCATCCATGCGCGCTATATTCCCCTCCCATCTCACTCTTGTCGTTAATCACCCTCACAATACTCGGGGAGGAGTATAAATTTTGAATTCGTCATTATGTACTTTTCTTCAGACCCCATCGTCTTCTTTCCTAGGCCCAAATATCCTCCTCAACACCTTATTCCCTATCACCCGCAATCTATGTTCTTCCCTCAGAGTAAGAGACCGTGTTTCGCACCCATACAAAACAACAGGCAAAATTATTGTTTTGTAAAATTAATTTTCAAGTTATTAGATATCATACGGGAAGACAAAATATTTTGAACTGAGAAGTAGCACGCATTTTCGGAATTTAATTTCCTCCTAACTTTCACATGAGTATCATTTTGATTTGTGACTGTTGTTCTCTACTTTTAGAAAATCGAAGGATCGTTACAGTGAATATAACTGTCCGCCACTGACAAGTTGAGTAAAATGAATGCAGTCAACGTTCTCAGATCTGCTTTAAAACTATCGTTATATCAATGTTTATATCTCTGAATTGCCTTATTGCCTTCTTACTATCTTGTAAATTTTTTTCCCCTAAGCCCATCGTCTAAAAAAATAAACTCCAGATTATATGAGTTCGTAGGAAATAAATTTTTCCGGACAATTGAAACACTTGGAAATCAGAAAAAATTAAGAAAACACGCAAATGTAACAATACGTAAGTGTATTTACGGACACACAACCTACTTAAATTCTTAAAATTCTACTAACAAAAAAGAATGTTATGTAAAATGTAATATAGCATAAACCAGCTATTTTAAAAATGTTTCAAAGTATAGTAATAACGTTCTATTGTCGTAAACTTCAGATTGTAATATCAATTTGTTCATTTTATTGAATTACATACTGTCACAGTTGTCTTTATCCCCTTTTTCTTTAAACGTCCTAACATTTGCAACACATTTCCTAAATTAATTTTTAATTCTTGTGTGAATCAGATAGACGACCGATTAATTCGCAGACAGGTTAACCAGTCCCCGAATAATGGAGAGTGTGTCTTATGGTTGAACATACAAATTATGTATCTCCTCAGTGTACAGTTTTCCCAAACTCCAGTTATAACTGAAATATTACTCAGCATGATCTGTAGCTTCACGCGATTAATTATAATGAATTCTTCACAGCCTACCTTTAGACCACTTTACATTGCTGGCAGGCGTAGAAAAATTTATTAATCAACACTTTATCTTGAATAAGCATTCTTCCCTAGGACGAGACTCGACGTTTTATATAACATATACGTTCATGTTCTATGTGTCAGGAATTATTACCTACACATTGCAAAGTCATTATATTTTAAATCCGGCTTGTTTTGCATAAGGACATATGCAAAAAAATGAAATAAAACGTGATATTGTTACTTCATACATCCGTCTGAAGGTGGTTTGGTTTTTAATTTATAATTTCTTTATAAGTGCCAATCTCTCTCTCTTGTTTGATCCATTAGGAAGGTTGTGTGAAGTCTATATTTAAGGAGCCCCCTCTACCGAAGCTGCAGTTGACTCAAGCAGGCAGAACTGTTTACGAACCATGAATAAGTATCTTGTGCTTCTCACAATGTGCTTAGCGGCGTCGAGCACCGCGGCTCACAAACTACGTAAGTACACCAACTTGAAGTAATATTTATTGGGAATAATTGTTGAATCATTTTTAGCATTTAATTACGGAAAATGAGGTGTTATTCATATCAAAGGACCTGCTTCGGTATTCGTTCTTTTTCTATCAATTCTACGTGTTCTATTCAATCTTGTTTATGTACTTTTATTGTAATTAATTGAAAATACTCCTAATTCTTATTTTATATTTCTATTACTGATTCTGTTCAAAATTGCACATCCTTTCACAGATCTTAAAATCGCATTTCAGTTCTTTGTAATTTTTGTATGTCTCCTTTCATCATTGTTCAAAATTCAGTTTCTTATAGTAGTGCAGAAATAGCCATCACTTTATAAAACTTCATTTGTGTATCTTTCCGAGATTTCCCTTTAAGTGTACGCCTGATAGTGCTACACATATTTTTGGATTTTTTTATATATGTTTCCTCTAGAAATTGTTACCATGCAAAACTTACTTTGATGTCCGTGGGCGCACTCCACATCTATTGTTGGCATTTTAAGGCTTGAATTAGTTTGAAATTTATGACTTGTGACATGTGGTAGTTTTTGATTTCTGGATTCTATTGTTGGTGATATCTGGCATAATTTTGCGATTTATGATTTACAAGATCAAGGAGATTCACATATACCAATTGTTAATTTATTTCGAAATGTTTGTATACTTTAGTTATTCTTTTGACGTAAGGTCGCTTGAGCAAGTCATAATATTGTTTTCTCAGTTTTACTATTGTGGAGTCGCTTTAAGAGTGTAGACGTCGTGCATGCGTGTTGAGATTGTGACAGCTGTTGAGTTTTGTGTGATTGGAGGTGTACAGCCTAAATTGAGGGCTATTGTATCTATTTGAAATGGTTTAATAAAGTAGACGATAGTGTAAGAGAAGTTTTGGTTCACCTGAGCTATATTATTCGTTTATAAAAAAAATATTTTGAGTTTGAAAGGAACGTTCGGACTGGACGAACGTTCTGACTTCAGAACTGAGCATCAACTTCTGCGAGATATCTTCAATCAACAGCTCCTTAAGCGTACGTTGAGATAAAAACCCTAAGTATCAGAGCAAACCGAGTAGAGAAGGTGGAAAAAGAAGCATTTGCGACCACATTTTCATAGGAATTTTTTTTCTCATTTCTGATCCAGGAACACGTACACGTTTTCAAACATACTTCTGACTCACTCTGTATTTTAGAGCATATTTCTACAAAATTTTGTTCCTTCTAAATTTTTTTGTTTCTGCTATAATGGCACAATTTGTTTTCTTTTTCTTAAGTTCTTTATCCAACTCAGTATCCTTGGTTCCTAGGCCACTTGCAATCCAGTTCGCCATTTTGTTGCATCCTTTATACCGGATCGTTTGTCCTTTTCTTATCAAGTTTGTTACCAAGTCTCTCCGGCTGTTCTTTGAAGCTTACGAGTAAATAACTTTTTCTGTGGAGGGCTACCAACCCTCCACACAGCCCTCGAACCTGGAGGGCCGGGATTTTCTGTCAGGATTTACTACCTTTTGGTGGGTTGGCTTCACTATGCCTAAAGAGCTCCCTGCTCTATCGTTGTTGGGCACACGTCGTCTGGCTCCCCTGCCAGGGCCTGTCCGGCTAGGGTTACTGCCAGGAACCTACGCTCCAGCCGGCATAGCTTCCAGCTTCCTTAGAACACGCAACCCTCCCACCACGAAGTGTAGTGTCCCATGGAAAGACAGGTTCCTATTATCTTTATTATCCGTGGGATCAAACTTTCTGGTCGAGTTAGCACTCTGCTTTGTTTTCAGGAGATCTCGAGTTCAAATCTCGGCCCGGCAATCGGCTATGCTAAGGTTCTTCGTGGTGTTCCTCAGTCCTTCCAGGCAAATTGTGCTTCCTTCCACATCTATTCCAGTTCACAATTCGACGCTACATAGTCGTTAAATAAACTAAATATAAAATAAATATTATCCGTATACATGACAACACGCAATCAAAACGGAGTTTCGCATATAAAGCCACACAGCCTTCTGTATAGTAAACCAAAAAAATCACTTATTTTAGTTAAGTATTATATGCGTTATCTTTGATTCTATACCACTTATACTTGAGAAAATAGCCTACGTTCCTGTGAAACCAATTATAGGACTTATACAGTAAAACATCTCTAACTTGGACACTTGCGGTTCCACGATAATGTGTCCAACTTACAGAGGTGTCCAGGATAGAGGGAAAGGAGAAAAGCATCTTTTCAAATTGTGGTGTAATGACAATTTGGTAATTGTTAAGTATTATGGAGCCCTTCCCCCCCCCCCCCAAAAAAAAGGGAATTTCTGATAACAAAAATCAAAAGGGTAAATTAAATTTTTACAAATTTTGTTTTCACTAAATTAAACTTGCATGGATAAGTTCAAAGGGAAGGGCACCAATACTTTACGTTTATCGACAATGTAATCTAGTTACTTACATAATCTAACTACTGTAGGCTTGCTCGAATTAAGAATTAATGACAATAATAATAATCTTTTGAAACCCACTCTCATGGTTGCAATGTTCAGAATGTATTTTTTAATTGTACTTATGGCATTAGCTCAACATATGATGTCACTTATTTCTTGTAAAAATTTCGTCACAAGACACTGCCTTTTGCTTTTATCTTGGAATTTGTCCATTCTCTTTCTAATTTTCGCAGCAATCGGAATAAAGTTTAAACCATTCCTGGTTGACTATGAGGGAAAGCATACCTTTCCAATTTCTGTTAACACTGTTTAACTCAGTTGCAAGCACTGTACTGACAAAGTTAAAACTCCAGTGAGGGGTTCAACAAAAGAATAACTATACACTTTCACTGGATTCCAATGATGTGTTCAATGTCTCACACCCTCAACCATAAGCTAATCCTCAGGTAGAAGGCATTCATCAGTCAGAAATTCAAAACAACAAAATACTAACTGTAAACGTTTCCCATAAGAGCGTTGAAGCTGCATGCATGCACCTGTCCAACTTACAACAAAAGGGGTGACGAAGTTCCAGGATAAAGAGGTGTCCAAGATATAGGGTATTGTGGATATGTAAAATTATAGGATATTCGCCGGTTCCAATTAAAAGTGTCCAATATAGAGGGGTGTCCAGGATAGAGGGGTGTCCAACTAGAGGGGTTTTACTGTAATGTATTTGGTACTTGAGGAATCAGTGCGGTCCAAAAGTTCCCGGACTGGATTTTTTACCGCTTTTTTACCGACGTGATCTTCCGGACCGAGGTTGAAATACGTAGTAGAGACCCTTTCTGACAAGGGTGTGGAGTGGCTTTAGTGTAGTGGCAGGTGTTGTTAAGAAGGGTTGTCTCGTACGAGCTATTGTTGTTGCTTAGTGTCAAGGTCGTGAGATGGATGGCGATTAAATTTTGCTGTAAAGCCAATATTTCGGCTTCAAAGACTGTGGAGCTGATTCAGAAGGCTTAAGGTGATGCAGCGGTAAGCCGAACAAAAATTTTTGAGTAGCACAAACGGTTTCGAGAGGGTAGGGAGTCAGTGAAGGACGACGAACGCAGTGGCCGGCCCACAAGTCGAACCGATAACAACATCGCCGCCGTCGCCAAAATGGTTCAAGAAGATCGAAAAGTGACGTCTCGGTTAATAGCAGACACACCTGGCATCCCGAAACAGTGGTTCTACGGATTTTAAGCGAAGATTTGCGAAAACGAAAACTGTGCGCCAGACTTGTCCCCCATGCCTTGATGCAAGAGCAAAGCCCCGGCTCATTCGGCAGCAATGACGACAGTTTCTAGCGCAAAAACAAGTCGCAACGTTACAACATCCCCCATACTCACCAGATTTGGCTCCCGCGGACTATTTCCTGTTCCCGAAGGTGAAGTTGCAGCTAAAGGATGCAAGATTTGACACAATTAAGGCGATTCAGAAAGCAGTGACCAACAAGCTACAAGCTATTCCCGCAGAAGACTTTTCCAATGCCACGAAGAAGTTGGAAACACGTGCTAACCAGTGCATTGCATCAAATAGATCCTATTTTGAGTAAATAAACCGAAAAAAATATCCTCCTTCTTTTTTTAGTTCTTATTGCCTTAGTCCGGAAACTTTTGGACCGCTGAAATAATTTGATTTGTAAGATTGCTAATGTAATACTTGTACATTAATAAAAAGCAAAATTAAGCTAGTAGGAGAATAGCAAAGTACGATTATTTCAGCTCTATGCTATCAGACTTCCCTACATTCAATGACCACGACTGACACAGGATAACTTCAGAGGACATAGATTCTTATTCGAGAGTTGTTCTCTCTGAGTCCCTCTATACGCTCCTCCAGTTTGAATCACTCTGTATATGATAAGATTAATTATGAGTGTTCAATAAAAGAAAATGTGATATAAACTAAAATCAGAAGCATGATTTGATACTCTAACAGCGGTGAGTACTTTTAAATTTATATTGATTGTCCGTATCTGAAATACAATCGTTTGTTCGTTCCAAAATGTATGCTTTATACATAGCACAAATCTGACGAATATATAAATATTAAAAAACTTTCTCTGGCAGTAGACAGTTTCGCTTCGGTGTCACAATATTTCCTCCCATTGAACATGTTTCCCAGCACTAGCCGAGGAAGAAGTTATTCAGATACTCTTCACCAAAGCTGCTAAAGCTGAATATGTCTCCTCCTGCGACTTCCACCATTCGCATGGGTAGAGATCGTTCTGTCGACATCCTGGTTCCTTGTAGCACGTCAATTGTTGCCTTTCCGTTCATTTCAATAGACATCTTCATACTCTATCTAACTTGCTCGAATATCGCATGCATAGCAGGAATTGGTTCGCCCTCATACATACATCACATCGAGAAAGGACGATATTTGTCGCGCATTCATGACTCTAGTGCCATCTTTCCACACCAGACTTCCAACCGTTTAAAGATGAGGGTTTTGAATTTCTTCGACATGTTTCATCAGTGTCTTTGGGTAGCAAGTGACATTTAAATGACGTCATTGGTGAAAGGGTGAACCATGAAATCAGTTGACTGCTTGACCCATAACACAAGTTGAGCGTCACTTAAGGAATTCCACTAGAATTTACAGTGTTGTCGAATGTAGGTCTGTTGTCTCCAGCTTCTAGGCCGTAACAGCGGATGTAATTTTGCGATCGAAGAAAACAAGAAGAGGCTTTTTTTCAAATCCGACTGGATTCTGACATTACCGGTGTCAAAGGTTGAACTAACTGACCTTCATCCGTCATAATATCTATTTGAATGCTTCCATAATTATACACTGTGACATCATCCGCAGATGGTCATGGTCATCAACTCACCTAAAAATATATGTGATATATAAATGAACATCATCTAAAACCACAAACGAAGTATATAAAAGTGCAATGTTCTGCCAAAGTCATTCTACCTGCACCTATTACAACATTTAACGTCCACTCCGTTTCTGGAGTCTTATAGAGACTGATCATAAATTTCAGAACCAATTCCTGTTACATGTTCTATTTGTCAAAAAATAAACTTCACTGAAAACAGATTAAAAATCTGTTATATGTTTGAAATGTCCACAGCATTCAACGAAGCAAGAATTCACTCTTTTCCTTGTGTTAAATGTAATGCTGTGAAGAGTTTCCGCTTCACGGAAACGGTTCGGCAGACGAGATACTGTCTATTTATTTCGCATAGAAGAATCGGGAAATTGTTCCTGAGCGTATTTTTCAAGTGAAGTAAAAGCATTCTAGCATTTAAGTGTAGAAGAAAAAGTAAAGTTAAAACATGACGTAATATGCGTCGAATCTTGCATAGTTATATCGAGATTGTATGTTTATTAATCCAGTCGAATTGCGATAAATTTCAACCACTAATAAATATTTTTTAATATTGGTTGAGTGACCTTTCGATCACTCTGCATATTCCTTCCTGTTTGGTATCGATTTTCCTAGTTCAGGTCTTCATTTGTTCTGATGTTAAAAAAGTAATAAATATGATAACTTTCATACAATCAGGTGAACCCTCTGACGCTGTGGCACTATGTGACATTATGTACCTCATATTCCAAAATGTGCGCTCTTCAATCCAACAAAACGATACTTAAGCACAGCATTTGCACGGCAATTCAAGTCACCATGTTACCATTGAGGACGGAAGTGTATGATGCATTCCAAGTGCAAGAATGATAAAATCGCATGCAAGTCGTTATTCGATTTGGAGACCACGTAACTAACTCTCAGACCAGGGTTCCGAATTTCCTCCCAATCCAACACCTATTAAGCACAGCTTTTAAAATACACTTAAAATGCCGAAACGTGTAAATTGTCAGTTATCAAGTCTAAATGCGTGACCGAGATAAAACGAATGCTTCAATAGTTTTATGTGTGGGCAAGTACACGTGGAAACTAATATCCGCTTAAACGGATTTCAACCTGCACAAACGTGATCCGTTTGTCCACAAACACAAGGGTAAACCAAAAGATACGTATAAAACCAAAAATATTTCAACATAGTAATACTCACAGAGTAGGAACGCATTATCGAAATCATCAGCAGTGCGAATTACCTTGGGAAAACTATGAACAAATTAAATGAACATTTGATTAGTCTCCGTCGACTGCTTCTACCGATTTCATCTTCAGATTGTGACGTGGGTTGTTACGTACTTGTTATAAAGTTGGCAGGCCTAGGTGCTGTTTCCACCACACGTCATACATTCATAAGACGGAGGTAATGTGTGGATGGTAAGGCGTCTTGAACCTGCACCTAATGTTTTATATAGATGTAAACCTTTATCTCTCGCCCCATTGAAGAACACGGAATGAGTTTGTCTGTGAACAAGCTGCTGGGTAGAATGTTTTGATCAAATAGAGCGGAAGTGACAGAAGAATGGAGAAAATAGGTAATTAAAGGCTTCGTAATTTATTATCTTCACGATATTATTGGAATGATGAAATTAAAGTCGGTAAAATTGGAATGACGTATAGCACGCATGGGTTACATACAATGTACACAAAACTTAAATCTGAAAACCTGAGGGAAGACGACACTTAGAAGACTTGTGTTAATATAAGGATAACCTTAAAATATATCTTAACCTAAATAATGGTCGCATGTATGGATTCGATTAAGTTGACTCATTGTTAGCTCTAGAGTCACTCTAAAATAACATAGGCTTCCGTAGAAGGCGGAGAATTTCTTGACTAGCTCAGGAACTATCATCTTCTGAAATTCAGCAGGAAACAAATGCAAACAAAACTCATGAGTCACTACATATTTTGTTGAGAAAATTTTCTTATTTGTTTCAGCTGACTACATCAAGAAATGTTCCCTGAAGGACCCAGAATTCAATGCGTGCGCCTTGAAGAGTGCCAGAGCTGCAATTCCACACCTCGTTAAAGGTGAGTACGCTATAATAATTCCGAGAAAGCCAGTTTGGTCTCCGTCTTTCTTGTATTTAAAATCTACTCCAATATCAGAATTATGAACAAGTTTCAGTTTCTAAAGACTATCTGGTCTAATTATAGGTGTGATACAGAAATGTAAAATTACTAAAGTCACAAGCATACAAGTTGATTTTTTGTATAGTGTTTACTGAAAACGAGGTCGTATTTAAAAAGCACTACGAGTACTTCAAACATAAGCCCCTTTAAAGGCGATTGGTAATCATTGTACTACCAGCTCAAACAATCACTAAGTCTGTTATTCAGTATTAATGGGGTTTTTGACTCGAAATAAGTAGCGATTATGTCCATTTACACATCAACTAAATGATCTCTGTGATGGTGAATTGTCTTATTTGCGGTAGAGACTGGATTCTTTAATATTATTCAGACGATCTTCGATACAGTGAAATACATGTAAGGGAGACCAGGGCAGAACGAGGCAACCTGGCAAAACAGGGTATCGGCTTTATTTCGTCTGCACTGCTTTGCGATTATCGGGACTGGGTGAAATATCATTAGCCACCAGCACAGCGTCATGTCATGTCAGTCAGCGCCATTTTGTGGTAACGGTTTCTGAAATATTTACCCATGCTGGATTTTGCTTCTACATTTTACAAATTTTTTTCAACGCCCAGTGAAGGTAAGACCTATTATTCATTACTCATATTCACTTTGCTGAGTGATGCATGTCACAAGGTGTTTTCTTTAAAATCTTAAACATAATATATTTATTTATTTTCATGATGTCGTTTTTGGTGGGACAATCCTAATTTAAAAGCTTATACTCGGGGCAGGATGGGGTAGGGCAGATTGGGGTACCCAGAGAAGAGGATCAAATGATAAGTGCGTGTAATGTGGCGAAGTCTATTCGAAGTCCATTGAAGGGTGGATCCGGTATTCGTCTTGCTTGAAATGGGCCCATAACTCATGTGCAGGTGTTGATAGTGACGATGATGAAGAGGTGCACACGTGTGCCGTCTGCCCTTGGCCTAAGTAGATTTCAAATGTGTAAAGTTTCCACATTTTACATTGTACACGAAATCACTTCTATGTCCTAAGTCATAAGTAGTAGATAATCTGTGTCTTCTTACAACTTTTCAAACATTTATCAACCATAATCCGTCTTACCCCGGGCACGGGAAAAAAGGGGCAATGTACATTCTTGTAAATAAATTAATATTTAAAGAACTGTAACCCTTAGAACTAAACTAATAACTCATTACAAATTTCTAATTTACAATGAATCCAGAAAGGGTTCCTTCCTTTATTATTGTCCCTACCACATGTCTCCAAAAATTAAGTTCCCCGTTCTGCCCTGGGCTCCTCTAACTCTGGCATTTTCTCTTAACTATTTTTTCAAAAATCACGAAAGGTATATCAGTGCCGCGACCGTAGATTAATTCTTTAAAGTGCAATTGGAAGTATGAATCACACCTGTTTTAACAACCAATGAAAGTAAAATAAAATAGTCCCTCTACACGCCACATAGGTAGCTCCTTCTCATTCTTGACCTCGGCATTAGATGAGGGTGTATTCAGGAACACGCCCCTGCCGCGCTTCATCCCTGTGAAGGAACCCCGGTACTAAATTGACAGGAGGCTGTATGGGCCCCATGGCCGGTCTGGATTTAGAGGTTAGAGGAAAAATCCTTTTCCCTCATAGGGCGTAGAACCCCTGGCGTCCAGCCAGAAGCCAATCACTTTAGTGACTGAGTTACCCGGGGGATCTTAACAACCTATAATTATGGATTTTGTATATGTGTTCTTTATAATTCAGTGTAAAGAGGGGTTATTTCCTCAAACAAAGTTGTGCCAGTCATGGTTTGTGATTGGATTCCCGAACGGGCTGATCATTGAAATGAGGGGTAAAAAAGACTTTGGCATATTAATCTGGTTTATATAAACGAAGGAGGTGTAATTAGATAATATTTGGTACGCCTTGCTTCATCCAAATTTGAGTGATTTTATTAATTTTGGCATTGTTTAAATGTTTGAAATTGGAAGAGAGTGGCGACATACAGCCGCTTGAACGTCTCTCCTCCCGACATTCCGTCTAGCGAGAACGTGACTTTAACAAAGCTTTCGTACTCGTAAAAGTTGTTTACGAGGCGAAAACTTAAGACCTTCCAGATGTGGAATGACGGTTGCCCTAAATCCGTCGCCTCACTGCGACTGGAACCAATGAATTTCGAATGTGGCTTTTTGGCGCGTTTCCGACGTCATGGGGTGAATTTTGGGAGACGAATCGGGTCGCCGTATTAAATTCACGTTTTAAGAACAGTTACGAGTTGCAGGGATTTATATAGCGGGATTGTGTAGTTGCGGGCTCTCTTGCGAACTTAGATTGCCCGACGCAGGGGGGAGGCACGACGATCCTTGCCCACAGGAGCAGGCAGGGTCTGCAGCAACTGAAAGCAACCGCCATTCACCTGGTGCTGGCAACCAGGAAAGTGAAGCTCGTGGCCTGCATACTTCTCGCCCACGCGGCCCTGGATTGACTCGGACTTGACCGACTGCCCGGGCGGAAGTATCCCGGTCCTATTGGCCGGTGACCTCAACGAGAAGCACACGGACTGGAATTCTAGGCTGATCTGCACGAGGGGTTCGCTCCTGACGGATTATGCCACAGAAAATCTACGGGCCTGGCTCACCAACTACGGCACCCTACGCACACAACGGAACTCCCGATATCCTTGACATTGCACTCGCCAAGGACTTCGTCCTACCTGTGTATCTGACTGTCTGCCCCGCGCTCAGCTCAGATCACCTGCCCATCATCATCGACTACACGTGTCGATCATCCTATCAAAACCTTCCTGGCAGCCCAGAATTCGCAAGAATATACTGTGGTGCATTCCAGGATTGCCTCGAAAGCAGACTCCTGGGGATTCCCGTGATAAACGTCGAGGAGGCAATCGACAAGTGCGTCGAGGATCTGAACAGCGTCATCCTTGAGGCCACAGCGGCGTCAACTCCCAAGCTTTGACACCGCGTGGAGAGGTGGTCGCCCCTGCCCGCTAGTATTCAGGATGAAATATTCCTTAAAAACTGGCTGAGTAGGCGGTGGCAGGGGATCCCGCTCTCAAAACCCAGCTCAACCGACTCCAGAGCTCGTTGACCTATCGGTTCAACGAGTGGAGGAACAAACAGTGGAGCGACACGCTGGAATCCTTGGGCTGCGAGAACCAGTCGCTATGGAAGATGACTAAGCGGGTGATGCGAGTCACCACTCCGCCGCCCCTCTTGTTAGTGCCGGGATGACTGGCTCTCTCGGACTCCTACAAGGCGGAAGCCCTAGCCGACAACCATGAGGTCCAGTTTCAGGCGGTGGACGATCCGTCGGACTCGGCTGTTATTGACATATTTAACGGGGCGATGCGAGCACACAAGTATGCCCCCGCAAGTGAATCGAAATTAATCAGTCACTCGGGGTCTTTAAGGTCATCAAGGGACTCAATGTTGGCAAGGCTCCGGGCCTCAAAAGTATACCGAACAGGGTCCTGAGACATCTCCCACGACGCGCGGTAACCTTTCTTACGGAAGTGTTCAACGCGGTCCTCCGCAGACAGCACTTCCCCTCGAAATGGAAACACGCTCGCGTGGTTTCCATACTGAAATCGGGGAAGGACCCCACGCTACCTTCTGCTTACAGACCCATCTGTATTCTTGACACGGTCGGCAAGCTCTGTGAGAAGATACTATTAAGGTGAACGAACGCGGGCCTCTACGAGATGAGGAGTTTCGGTTCCGACTTGGACACAGTACGACGATGCAGCTGACTCGCCTCGTTGAAAGGGTCAACAGGAACTTTGACGTTAGGCGGCTAACCGGCGCGGTATTCCTGGACGTGGCCAAAGCCTTTGACACAGTCTGGGTCGAAGACCTACTCTACAAGCTGACTGTCCTCAAGTTCCCGTCGTACCTGGTGAAAGTCATCTCATCCTACTTCGCTTGCCGGACATTCCAAATGTCCTTCCAGTCAGCCACGTGCACACGTCGTACTATGCCGGCCGGCGTTGTGAAGGGCGGAATCGTCTCCCCTGTGCTCTTCAGTCTGTATGTCAATGACATACACACACCGTTCTGCCACGTCAAGTTATCTCAATACGCGGATAACACGGCTGTCGTAGCCATATCTCGTGGTCCAAGGCTTCTCCTCAGGTATCTGGAGACTTACCTCGGTAGAATAAAGCTCTGGCTCAGGGCCTGGAGGACAGTTATCAACGACTCGATGAGCACCGCGGTTCTCTTTGTTAAGACTGGGAGACGCATCCAACAGTCCAGGGCAATGCAGTTTCTCGGACAGCCGATTCAATGGGTCAAAACAGCGAAGTATCAAAGTCGCCGTGCTTGCCTGGTCGGCGCACGTCAAGGAGTTGGGAAAGAAGGCGGCTCAACGATTGGGTGTGCTAGGCCCGGTCCTTAGTAGGAGAAGTGGCCTATCCATCAGGAACGGTGTGCTGCTCCTTAAGCAGCAAATCCGTCCTATGATGGATTAGGCATGCCCGATCTGGAGGTCAGCTGCCAGCAGCCACGTTAGGAAGCTGCAGGTGCTGCAATCCAAGTGTCTTCGCATTGCTACTAACGCGCCTTGGTACGTTAGTAACGGGCAAATACATGAGGATTTGGTGATCCCGCTCTTTGTCGACTACATCAGGGCACTGGCTGAGAGATTTGACTCGAAGTTAGCTGGTGTGGGGAACCCCTTAGTCCGGCAAATCAGGGGGCACTTGAGCCGAACGACGGCTGACAGAGGTGACCCAAGTTCAACCAGGGGACTGATGTTCAGCAGGCCAGCCGAGGCTGTCCCCAAAACGGCCCTGTCGGCGCAAGGAGTGGACTTGTCTACTCGGCTACCGTGACTGTGGTTTTCCGTGCTTTTCCTCAGTTGTAGGGCGAATGCTAGGGTATAATTTAATAGGGGCAGGGCCCGCCACCCCCGATTACGGAGGCCTTCAACTAAAGTGATCTCACTCCAAGCCGCAGAGGCCTTCAGCCGAAACGGCCCCTCGCTCTCTGTGTTCAAAACCCAGAGAACGAACGAACCAAAATCTTTGGACAAGTTCCCTGACGGGATAACCTCCCACCAGCAGCAAGAGACCCTATTTTGAATGGTCAATTCTCCCGCCACGACAGAATCCCTTTACCGTTAGCAAAATTCCGTTTCATTGTTAAGGCTCTGTTTACCTTTTCCAGTAATGCGATTCGTACGCAGGATTTATGTCACCTAGGAAGGGACGATGTCTTGCGCTTGCGCAGGACTCCGCCCTGAGTTAGCTCTTTGGTTGGTTGCGGGCTCTCAAAAGGTTTGGTTCTTCAAGTCGAGCAGACAGGTTCTGCTTGTAACTTTATATTTCAAGTAGAAAGACAACAGCCGAATCATCGCGCTGCCTTCCGATCAGAGTAATTGGTTGTACAACAGCGTGTCTCTAGGCGTAATAAAAGGTGACATCTCCAAGGTAACTTCGGTGTGGTCTTCAGTTGCTCAACTCCAGAGATTCCACTTCCTTCGCGCAAATGCCGCTCCAACCATCACAGTCCCCGTATATTCCCTAAGATTCGGATACTCTTGCCCTCCGACAAAACCTGCACCCATTTTCCGTTCATATCCTTCCGCATACCCAAATTTATATCTCAAGCTGTAACCGCACTCAAACCGGGCACGCTACTGGGTTTGATCCTGTGGCGACCTAAGTAAAAAGGCGAGTCGTGTGCGGAAAGGCGGTTACAAAGTTTAACAATTTATCTTTGTAAATATAAGAAGTTGTGTTTTATTTGCAGTAATGACCGAATTTTTAATAATTACTTAAGCAATGTTCGGCTCAAACATTACTTTATAATGAAATCTGTTACGTTCTTTGAACTTTATTTTCAAAGCAGAGGAAAACGTGTCTGGAAAATAAATTACTTCGTTGCTTTCTTTACTGATAAAACCGTCATCTTGAAGAAGTTTTGAGAAATAAAGATTCTGTGAATATCACTGTCTTCTGGGTTGTTGCACCGTGTAGTCTCGTAAAAGCTTACCGACGTTTCAGAGATCGTTGTTGCCTCCATCATCAGGTTATAAGTCGGTAAACGTCTACCAGATTACACGTTGCAACAACCCAGAAAACAGCTATCTTAAATCTGACCACCGTGAAAATCTCAAATCCTAGGAAAATTCTATGCTTCAAGAAAGTTGTACATTTCAGGAGCAAAGAAGCACAACATCCCACTCTTGGATCCACTGATTGTGAAGGAGGTTCGGGCAGTCGAAAGTTATCTGACCATGGCGGCAATAGATATGAAAATGCAAGGGTTAAAGGACGCAGTTCTGCAAAACATAAGGTAACATTTCTATTACAACGGTAGTACTGGCCACGTGTGACTTACTGTCGGCAATATAACCGTATTTTCTCTGAAACTGAGCAATGATGTGGACACTCAAAACGGTCTTGGCGGTAGCAGCTAGACAGTTCGACATCCCTCCCGCCACGACCAAAACCTATAAAGTAATTACACTGCATTCAGTTGTTCTCCAATTATCCTCTTTGAATATTTGTTAGTGCTTGGCTGTTATTGGCCTTTTTGGCTGTTGTCAAGCACTTTAATAAATGAATTGAATTGAATATTACAATGATATATGATCCGATTGCCCAGCAACGCAGAATAATAATGTCGAAACCACATGGCCAGAATGTTACACTACATTCCATTCCTCAAAATCAAATTCATTATTGCACGGTTCTTAAGTAAAAACACTTGTATATAGTTTATGTTTTTTCTCTGATGCAATAGGAGCTGAAACAACGAGATTTACATTTTAATATATGTAATCCAACACTTATATATCCCTAAACGTATTTACTAATTGAGAGAAGCGACCTTTTCATGTAGATTAACATTAAGATAGCGGTTTTCTGAGTTTTTAAACCACGCAGATTTGTCAAAGGTTGTCGACTTTTCGGTGGAACTTCCTACTCAATTTTAGTGTAGGAGACTTGAAAACCAGTCACGGCTGTGGCATTTCAAGAGGAGTAATGAATCAAATATACACACTTTTCACCGACTTATAACCTCAAAACGGCGGAAATTAAACGTCATAAAATTCTAAGACTTTACTCGGAATTATAGATAAATGAATTCTTCAAACTATTAAACGGCAATGATTCAACTATAGCTGTTATACCTTTGGTAATTTCGAATAAGATTAAACGATACCCATAAATAAATTTACAGATGTGGCCTATTTCAAGTCACTTAACTGAAGAAACTGACGAAAGGCTCTGAAAAGAATCACAGGATAGTCGTCAGTAGTATTCATTTCATGCAATCTGTTGCGAATATTTTCAATAGCACAAACAATGAAACTTTAACAGAATGTCACACAACAATATTAAAAAAGAATTTATAACTTTTATGTTACAAGATAAATCTGTTCATGTTGTCATGTAGGACTGTAATAGGATTTTTTACTTGAACTTTCTTGCATAGTAGGCAGGTGTGTCGTCCGTGAACGAACGACTTGATCCGCATGAAGTTTAACAATAGACTCGTTGTTTCTTTGCTAACCCGACATGAACACCCACTCTGCGTTTCGGTCTGTCGAATTGGTTGGTCTCGTGTCATTCCGATTGTATCTGATCCAGAAAAAACAGGCTCGTTTCTCCAATAATTTTCAGTTACAAACTAATCGCCATACCATCTGTTTGTCTTTACTTGCTTCAATAATTGTAACAAAACCATTTCTCTTAATTTTCAAAGGAGACATATTTATGATTTGGGCCAATCCTTGATTGAAATTATTTTATAAATAATTAGATATTTCAACAAAAGTTTGAGCAATTATTTTGAAGGGAAGAATTTCCGTATTTTGGCCAAAATCTACTGATCTTTGGAACCTGATTCCAAGGGTGATCTGATCCGAAAGAAATCGAATCGTGGAAATGGTAAGTCCTGCCAACCTACATTGAGGCTAGTACATTTTAACACATATCTAAGCAATTTACCATTCTATATAACCTCTACCTGGAGACTGCAGGACTTCAGAGGAAATCAATTCTCGTCCGTTCTCAATGAAATAAATTACATTAAAAGCCATATTAATGACAGCACCTACTGCGGTGTACGAAATTTTCAGTCATAGGAAGTCGGTGACTATAGGCTAGACAAGTATGACTTCAATCTTTGCTGGAGTTGGGGCCGGCTTCGAGACCCACTCAGCATCCCATCTAATGGGTATCAAAACTCTTTCTACGAGTACGACATCTGGAGTATGAAGCTGATATCCCATTTAAATTTATTGTCGATATTAAGAACACATGGAGCTTTAACGTTGTTGCCAATACGTCATCAAGATGTAATGCTTAAATTCAAGACCAATTTTTCTTTTTGCATTATATCTTACACGTTCAGGAATTAAACCCTGTGACTTATTGTTAACGTTGATCTGAAATTTAACTGATGTTTCTGTCTACAGTTTCGACTTCGACAAACAAAATATCACGGCAGAAGTCCTAGTCCCAGAGGCACATTTCACTGGCAATTATGAACTGGATGGCAGGCTAGTGGCTCTCCCGATAACTGGCAAGGGACCCCTCGACGCCACGCTTTGTAAGTCACTACGACACTGTTTATATGTGAGCTGGAACACGGAAAACAATTGCACCAAAAAAGAGGAACAAACAGACAAAATTTAAATATTAATTTAATATCAAGAGCTTTTGCCGCGTTGTCTGAGGCGTGGGCCTTGTGCTGCTTGGTCACTAGGACAGGTTCGAATCCCACTCAAGGCATGAATGTTTGTCCGCAACTCTCTGTGTAGTGCTGTCCTGCGTACAGGTAGAGGCCTTGGGACGGGCCAATCCCTCGTCCAAGGAGTCCTACCGAATGTCTATAGATCAAACCAACGAAAATTTGGTACCCGCAGTGCTCAGGCACTAAAGAATGGATCTTATACCTATTCTAAGTAAGTATCAAGAGCTTTACTTAATTAAAACACAAATATAATTTTGTTTCTAGTTTTGTGTAAATGTGATACTTGACCTCTGTTTCCTCGGGAACCAAAAGAGATAGAGGATGTTCAAGAAAATAACCTGATGACAATATTTCGATAAAAGAAAGGCAGGTCCATTGCTCAGGCGATTAATCGCCTGTTTCTAATATCGGAGACTAGGGTTTTCTCCCATAGCAGTCCATACGGGATTTGTGGTGGAAGAAGTGGTAATGAGAGAGATCCTTATCCAAGTCCTTCCGTTTTTGCCTGTCAAATTCATTCCACCGTGTCTTCATATTCACTCATGTATCATCTGGTGAATACACACTTGATTCGTTAGCGGTTCAGATCCACAAAGATATTTTACCTAATTTGCTGTCTTCTAGATTATAACGCAGCGTAAACTTCTGCCAGAGTACACGGTGCTACAACCCTGAAATCCGCGAGGGGTGGAAATGTGACAACATAATTTATGGCGGTCATAGACTTTGCTTTGAGCACATTAAAATTTGTCTTACGGAAATGAATTCTAAAGGTGAAACTGCATTGAACGTGCTCATAGCAAAATAATTTTGTGATGATAATGGACAATGTTAGGTTTCGTAACAAATTATTTGTTTTTAAACACAAAGCTCTCGATCACAGTTGTATCGATGCCTCATGAATAAAGGCTGATAAAGTTATAAATATAAACGTTTGGCGATACGATGTTTGCTGAAGTCATAACCCAATCTGTTGTCTTCCAGATGACCTCTACTTCAAGTATACAACTGGTTATAACCTTACGAAGATGGATGACGGCGAAGTGTACCTTGTTCCTACTAATTATAATGTACAGTTCCAACCCAAAAATTTGAAAGCTAAAGTGGGAAACCTGTTTAACGGAAACAAATTACTAGGTAAGCTCACAACCACCGCAGTTCCAAACCTGGCAACACAGACGCGCAAACTGAAAACATGTCTGTTTCAGGAGACAGCATGAACGCGTTTATCAACGAAAACTGGCAAGCCGTGCTGAAAGAAGTTGGGCAGCCTACCTACGACGCCCTAGGTCTCATCGTGCACACCATACTTAGTGCAGCCGCAAAAACGGTGCCCTACAAGGATATATTCGACGACACAGAATGAAGACATCCACGTCTGGTTAAAAAGAAGTGATATAGTGTACGGCAGCAAGACGAAACGGGAGAAGTACCCTTCGACGTAAATTAAGATAACACAAAGATATTTAACTCGATTTACAGCAGCTGCACTTTAGCCATTATGTACTATCGATAGGGACTTTATAGTTAGGACGTAGGGTTACTCTACTGGGCTTGCCACTAACATAAACGAAGGGGAAGGGGAAAAAAAGGATTAATAACAACTTTGTAAAAAATCGAAATTTGAAAAAATTATCATCATTCGCATGTGGATTCAACCCCAAAGGTACCGCCACACTACCGTTCTTTCATGCAACACGAAGAGCATTTTTCGTTTTACAAATTTTTACTGCGCGACTATGCTTGCATTACTGAATCTTCAAGAAACACGTGTTACATCTCTACAAAGAAATTCAGTAATTGCTGACCCATGATTGACGTTAAAAGATCAAGTGTCGTAAGGAATATTTTTGTTTCGGGTCTTACGTTTTCCACAACTAAATATCACCACAGTTATGTAACGTTAAATTTTATCACAGAACACTTTCATGGCTTCCATTACCGAATAATTAACATCAAATATGAACAGAACAGTCTTGACTATTAGCCTGAAGCTTGCCAGATGTTATCTAGGGCTCTTGTCAAGCTTAGAACATTCAGTTGAAGTCACTTAAAATCAATCTTCTCAGCTATCTCACTTTTCCCGTTTGTCTTCTGTGAAGTACCACTGAATATATGTCACAACTTAGTACAGTTAAGCGGCAACAGTTTTCAGCAAACCACTAAGCATTCTGAACGGACATGATTTGGAATTTGGCGTATTATAACCGGCGCAATTATTTCTGTCCAATTAATTTGTATCCAAATTGATGAACTAGTTACTCTAAGGCTTCATATGATGTTTTCTGTTTACTAACATGAATAATTATACCACACTATAATTACGGAGTTTGCAAGATCACGTCACTTTTCCCTATCCTGAGCCAGATTATTCCAGGCAGCCGACATCTTCATATCGTATTCCTTTGAAGTCTATTTCTAAATTAAACTCATCTACGCCCACGCTCCAAGTGATCTCTTCAGAATGTGTGATAACATACTTTCCTGAACACTGTTCTAAGGAGAACACGCTTCACAAATACACATATATGCATACATCGTTCGTATATATACGTACATACATACGTACTTGCATACGCACGTACTTGAGCACGTGAACACATACATCCATACACACACACACACAGACAGAGAGAGACACATACACACACAAATACACACGTAGGGGAGCCCAGGGCAGAACGGGGCCACGGGGCAGAACAAGGTATCGGCCTTGTTTCGTCTGAAATGCTTTGCGATTTATCGGAACCGGGTGAAATACCATTAGCATACAGCACAGGGTCATGTCATGTCAGTCAGCTATATTTTGTGGTTACAGTATCGTAAATTATCACCTAAGCTGGATTTTTCTCCTACATTTTAGAATTTTTTCTCAAATTCCAGTGAATATAAAACCTATTCATTATATATATCCAATTTGTTGAATGATGCATGTTACAGGATGTTTTCTTGAAAATCTTAAACACAATATTTTTATTCATTTTCATGATGTCATTTTTGGTGGGACAATCCTAACCTGAAAGAGTATGCTCCGGGCAGGTTGGGGTAGGGTAGAATGGTGTACCCCGTTTTTTCCCGAGTGTATGTAGAGAAGAGATTCAAGATGACGATTGCATGTATTGTAGCGATGTCTATTCGCAGTCTATTGAAGGGTGGATCGGTATTCGTCTTGTTTGAAATGGGCCCATAACTCATGTGAAGTTGTTGATAGTCACGATTGTGAAGAGGTGCACATGTGTGCCGTCTGCGTTAGGCTTGAGTAGATATCAAATGTGTAAAATTTCAACATTTGACATTGTATGCCAAATAATTTTTATATCCTACGTCATAATTAACTGTGTCTTCTAATAACCTTTCAAACATACATCAACCATACTCCGTCTTGCCCCGGGCACGAGGCAAAACGAAGCAAGTTACATTCTTGTAAAGAAATTAATTTTTAAAAAACTATAACTCTTAGAACTTAACTCTTCACTCATTTTAAATTTCAAATAGACAATAAATCCACACAATGTTTCTCCATGTGTTTATCTTCATTATTGTACCTTCCACATATATCCAAAAGTTAAGTCCCCTTTTCTGCCCCTGGCTCCCCTACACATTTTGACATCTATCGGTAGCAACATTGACCCTGCAATGTTATTAGTTTTCTGTTTTTAGAAATTAAATTTGAGATTTCAAATGGCGTTAGAAGTGTTAGTGTAAAAGTTATAACTGCTGGTTTCGTGAGACTCAAGTATTCTCGCATCTCTACTAGTTTTTGTTCGCTGGAGACGTAAATCTTGTTAAAAGCCTGAGCAGACTTCTTCTAGTTGCGAGAATTGCACAACGTACAGCACACTTCGGATGTTTTTCTCTGTTCAGGAGTTCATAAGAAAAATCGGAATCGAATGTCATGAAGATTATCACAGGTGTTACATAAAGTTCGGAGGAGATTGAAATGGCTTAATTTATTCTAATGTTCCTACATTTGATGGATTCGCTTTACGCTTTGTCTCTCTTCGCACGCTCTGCTTGCCTTAGATACTTCATCATGCGATTTCTGCCTCCGTGCATACTCCTCTAGTTTCTAGTGTCACGTTTCTGCTACACTAACTTACAAAAATGAAATGTCTGCCAGTATTTAGGCAACCCACTCAAATTAGCATGGAGGCCTTTTCTTTATCCCCAAAACCACTGTTGTATAACGTACAGCAACAAAATATAAATTCCGACCATTCATTTTCGTTCAAGCAGCAAATGCAGTCTCACTGCTACTGTGCCTAAAAGGTGCTAATGCAGCCATTTCTTCTCTTGTGCCCAAAATGTCTATCTTTCATCACTGGGTTACCAAATATTTTAAGTACTGAGTGTTTAATGATTCACCGAAACGCAAGTGTCGTTATCCGACTACTGGGAAGAGCTCAACGACTCATCGCCAAGAGCTAACTGCAACTCCTGCTAAAATCATTCTCACAAGAGTGCAGTTATGTCTCATGTAACTTAAAGTAGTAGTCACTGCGTATGTATGTGTAAGGTCCCATGTACTCTTTAACATCTTTTTTTCTGTATGACCTGTATATGTAATGTGGTCCTGCTGTTAAGGGTTGGAGAAAATGTTATCGTAAATTTCCCAGCGTCAGAGTTCCAAACACAACATCTATTCATGAACTCATTAATAGAATCAGATCTACCGGAACAATTCTGATCAAGAAATATGTTACCAAACTTTAATACTTGAGCCATTAACTGAAAGCGCTTCCTCGTTGTCCCAGCAAGCGGTTGTTCTGCATACTTCTAAGAAAGACAACAGCGCATTTGTTGCTAATTACAGATCTATTTCGATTTCAAATAAAGTTTCGTAAATTTTTAAAATATTTTTCATGATCACAATTTCTTCCAATTTAAATCCATGTTACACGCAAGGCACCATTACTTAAACTACACTGCTCTGAGGACGAGGACGAAGATGGTTCTTGAAATGTTGGTGGTTCCTTCATTAAGCCACTTTACACGGCTTGTAATCCGAGAAGATTAGTGCGCCATTACTTTGTTCAATTGAAATATACGGTAACTGATTTACTCAAATGATGGTATTATACTATCTGCTTGTTCACAAGGACAGTCTATTTTCAACTTAGCTGAGGCATTGATACGTCTATAGTACTCTTCTACTAAGATACGCCTAATAATTTTGGAGTATATTAAATGGTTCCAAAGCTACTTAAGAATTGTATTCTATCCTCCTTCCTTCTTATTCTAGATAACAGTATTTTCCTTTTCACTTATTCATGTCGTATCACAGTGCTGTATTTTGGGACGTATCTAGTTTAGACCAGTATTAACTACCTTCAAGTTAGAATAAATTATTCAAATTTCTATTGCTTGCTGATTCATAGGATTTTAAATCTCTTCAAGCTAATATCCATTCGTTTCAGCAGTGTAGTAACACTGGCCAGCTACAGGCCACAGACGAAATTTGGGGATCTTGAACTCAGCACTTGATCGAATTCAGTTGTCCGCATCACGTCCCAGTGGATAGGAATTTGGGTGGGTTCGAGATCCGATCTGGAGGCAGAATAAAGTTATTTTCACCAGCCGGGAATCCTTCCTCGGCCATCCGGTCCGTAGTCATACACTATTCTGACCGCTGTCTTCCAACTCGTTCATCAGAAGAGTGGCACAATAAAAAGAGTGTACATTTCAACTTTTAGATTACTAAAATTACAGGCTTCACACTTAAAACAAAATGAGTTCATTTTAATTACTACATCAATGATGTTTAATTTTGTGTACTAACTATAAAATTGAAAATTCTGGTGTTATTTATTAAAATTCCATCTTCTTCGCATTAATCATTATGTAGGCCTATATTCTCGGGCACTACAGACATTAGGTGTTATTCGTCTTACTACACACACTTTTAATTGTCTTCTGTTGATCTAATTGTAGAAGAATGCCTCATTTAGGTACTAACTTACATAAAATGACTCTAATAAAACAGAAAACATAAAAATAAAATATGCCATTGCGTGTCATTGTCGTTTTATGCAGTTAAAATACTACGTAATATAGTTTTGAAATGTTGAACTTCATACCAGACGACTATTTCTCGAGGCATCGTTTTTACTAATGTTTTCAAGGGCAAAATAAATTACCACATTTATTGGCAGCGCTGGTGTTCGCACACTCACAAGGCATATAAATCATTTACACCTTCAAGGTAAAATTTTGAATAATAATAATCAGGTATGGACCTACAGTCCTTCAGCTAGGTGCGGCATTGCTTCAAATTACATTTAAAAATTTGTTCTTATTTTTAGAAAAATAATGTTTTCTTTGTGGACATTTCCTCCATTCGGGGAAGTTGTTATATTGGTTATTTTTCTGTTTTTATTGTAATTGTGTTCGGTCTATTCACAGATTATCCCACAAAAATGTATACACAACGGCAACTTTGGTGGCCAATTGTCACTCGTTTACTCTGCTTTGTCAACTGTGCCACGACACTAAGTGTGGTATTTTGAATACCTACACTAGATTCGCTAATTCATAAAGTGTCAATGTTGAAATATGTAATGGTACAATTTATTACAATGTTTCATTCCATTCATTGGATATGTGTTTACAATTTTGTGCTAGTCTGTATACAGAATGTATATAAAACAAGTTTATAATTTTGAAATTATACAGAATAAAGTGCGGTGTACTTATAACTTTATACCTACACAAGGCGGCATAAGAATTCTCAAATTTTGTTCACACATCACAGAGATTCGATGTGCTCCGGAAATTAAGCGGCAGATATCGAGACGAGAAACTAACTCGTTCCAAACTTTGTTCATAGTGTCACTGGTGATGACAGATGACAGATGTGATTTGAATTTCTTGTATAGTAGATGTGAATGTATAATTGAAAGTGTGGTTC
The DNA here is from genome assembly GCF_977971745.1 of Zootermopsis nevadensis. Taxonomy (NCBI): domain Eukaryota; kingdom Metazoa; phylum Arthropoda; class Insecta; order Blattodea; family Termopsidae; genus Zootermopsis; species Zootermopsis nevadensis. The sequence continues at coordinate 7,996,337 of NW_028259142.1, forward strand.
CATGTGGAATTGTGTACAAAATGCTTGTTGCATAGTTGTAACGAACTCCTTCCATAACTGTAGAACACACTAACTCCTCTGTTGTGGGGAAACCATTTTCAAAACTAGTGGCGATTACCTGAGGCAGGCACAATAGTTACCCGAGAAAAATTTGGGAGTTCTCCTATCAACCAGTTTGGGTATGATGTTCTAAGTACACCGCATTTGTTTTCTACATCATTTTGAAAATGTAAGTTTCTTTTGTGCTCAAACTGTAGCCTATATTACTGTTTATCTGTCATAGGCTATTTGCTGTTTTATTGACACTAAAATAATTTAACTGGATTATTAATGTCGTTTGACTACTAACGCGTATAATCATGATACTTAGGGTTCTTAGGCGATCCGTTCTCCAGTGCCTTAATCACCTGCGGGCCCCAAATTTTCGTTGGCTTTGATTTACTAAGCAGTTGGTAGGACTCCTTGGACGAGTGATCAGCCCGTCGCAAGGCCTCTAACTGTGCACAGGACAGCACAACACAAAAAGACGCGGAGAAACATCCATGCCTTTAGTGGGATTCGAACCCACGGTCCCAGTGACCAAGCGCCACATGGCCCAAGTAAGTATGGGAGATTATACACATTCCAACAGTAATGATACAACAAACAACAATAAGAGATTACATAATTTTTATTATCCGTCAAATGCACAAGCGCTCAACAGTGGCGCATTACTTCAACTGCGAGAGAATATGATAACGTAATTGACTGTCTTTCATATATTCATTGTCGCCGCCGTAAGAACCTAAAATCTCACCAATATTTTGCTTTACCCGGTGTCCTACGTAAGCGACTGAATGCGAGTGATGCGAGTTGCGTGGGTGAAGCGGAAATATCAAACTGGCTGTTTGTGTGTCGCTGTCCTAGGTTACACAGAAGCGGTCAGGAGAGGGAAGCGGCCGGATTCCGAGATCAAATATTTTGATATTTTCGCTCGAATAGCAGCGCTGGCCGGGAAGGCGCATGCGTAGGAGAGCTCTAACCCAGTATAATACAGGGAAGGCTCTTGCGTTGGAAAGTTGTGTGCGCTGCATCTCATGACAATGGCAGAAACGTTAGCGGAAGTTATAATTAGTGAAGTGAAAAGCAGACGCATTCTTTGGGACATGAAACACAACAGTTATCATAATCGGATGCTTGTGGACAGGGAATGGAGGAAGATCGTAGAAAATGTACGAGAAACAAGTGAGTATTTTTTCCATTTTTTTTTTGAAAACTGATTACATTAAAAATAATAAGTTTATAACGTGAAGTGGTGAAGCCGAATTATGTTCTCTTCAAAGGATGGAGCTTGAAAAACCTGCAAAATTCGTGCCTTGTAAGAGCAGCCCTTCGTGACGACGCAGTGTTCCTCTTTGATGTTGTCATATATGCCCTTGGGTCTGCTCTCACAGCTGAAAAGCCATGCCCTGATGATTGAGGCAGCATGGACATCTGAAACGTTGATGGACATCTACCAGACAGTACGGCGCAACATCGCCCTGATGACGGAGACAGTATAATCTCTGAAACGTTGGTTAACATCGACCAGACTACACAGCGCAACAACCCAGAAGACAGAAATCTTCATACTCATCGCCCTGATGACGGAGGCAGTATGACCTCTGAAACGTTGGTTAACATCGACCAGACTACACAGCGCAACAACCCAGAAGACAGAAATCTTCATACTCATCGCCCTGATGACGGAGGCAGTATGACCTCTGAAACATTGCTAAACATCGACCAGACTACACAGCGCAACAACCCAGAAGACAGAAATCTTCATACTCATCGCCCTGATGACGGAGGCTGTATGACCTTTGAAACGTTGGTTAACATCGACCAAACTACACAGCGCAACAACATAGAAGACAGAAATCTTCATACTCATCGCCCTGATGACGGAGGCAGTATGACCTCAGAAACGTTGGTAAACATCGACCAGACTACACGGCGCAACAACCCAGAAGACAGAAATCTTCACGATGTTATTCCTTCGCTATATGATGTATGGCAAAACACTTGGTGCGGAGTCCTGGCTTCCATGGACACGTGTCAGAATAAAACGACGGTCACATAGTATTGCCAGAAATACTTGGATAGCACTAGTACACAGATAAGGATTAAATAATATGCTCACACTGTTTACCAGCCTCACCTTTACTCCAGATCATGTATAAATTATGTATGGACGTGGCGGACTCAGTCCCACATAGGACCGCAAAGGGTTAAGAATGTATAGTTCTTTCATTTGTATTTTTTCTTAAAAACAGACTTATTGAAAATAAGAGTGTTTCATTTTGTGATGTGGGATTTGAGGTTTTCAAAGCGTTGAGTATGAAAATTTCTGCCTTCTGGGTTGTTATGCCGTACTGTCTGGTAGATGTCCATCAACGTTTCAGAAGTCCATTCTGCCTCCATCATCAGGGCATGGCTTATTCATCGCCTTGATGATGGATCTCTGAAACGTTGATTGACATCTACCGGACAGTACGGCATAACAACCCAGAACACAGCAATCTCCGTTTCATTTTCTTACCTGAGAGTCAACATCAATCTCTCCTCCAATGATATAGGTCGTTGAAAATTTGTCATACGGTAATCGAATTGATCCCTAATAGCATTTGCAATGTAATCAAATGTGCTAGGGAGCATTCTTGAATACTCGTAAAACAGTTTTGGTTCTCTGGAATTGCTTCTGAGTTGCTCAAACAAGTGGTGAAATTCACCATACAATTCCCTCCCCAAGTAAATGGTGTTTGTTGGTGATCTTTTCCTTTCGGCTGCCTTCCTTTTCCTAACTATTAACCTTTTCAAGAACGCACTTTCCGCGACCAATAGGTCACGTTTGCCTGGCCAAGCCATCGTGGATACTAATGTCTTGCCCCCCACCCAGGCGTCTCTCACGAAGGAAACAACAAGCGATTACCTCGCTTCATATGACACCCGAGGCTGCTTATACAGCTCGCAGAGTTCGCTTCTTATCGCTTACGTAGGACATTGCCTTAATGTCAGGTGTAAGCATTGTTCAATCTTGAAATCTTCTTAACAACGTATACAGACGCAAGAAAACTCTGTTTCTCATCTGGTTTTATGCCATTAACATGCTCTTTGCTGTATCAGTATTTGATTCGTTGTATTAAATTTACTCACCTATAGAGAAAATTACCTTCTCGAAGGCAATCTGCCGGGTGAGGAGGCTTGCGTGCTCAAGTGACCTTTAGGGCTATGCCGGCCGAAGCTTCCGGTCATGGTAGGGTCACCCAAGCTGGACAGGTCTAAAGCGATGCGCTACACTAAGAGTGAAACCATGGTCCTCCAGGTTGGGGGTTGGGTGTAAGGCTAACAACCTTTCACCTTTAAAAAAAATACGTGTTACGAAAACTCAACCAAGCCTCGGATCAGGATGGACTCTTTTGCACGACCACGGCAATTGAAAAGGGATATGAGATTTGGTACTTGGAACATTAGGAGCCTCTATAGGGATGGGACACTGAAATCAGTGCGTAGGGAATTTGAGAATTATAAGTTAGATTTAGTGGCAGTGAAGGAAGTGCGATGGGAGGGGGAGGGCACGATCCCAGTGGACAATTTTACATTTTTCGAATGACAATCATCAGTTAGGGACGGCTTTTTTGTTCATAGCAGAATTAGGTCAGCAGTTAAGAAAGCAGAATTTGTTAGTGACCGGTTATCCTACGTAAATTTAGAACGACGTTGGTGCGACATCATTTTCCTTAATGTTCAAGCCCTAACTGAGGACAAAATCGATGATATCAAGGATAGCTTTTATGAAGAATTGGAATCAGTATTTGATACATTTGGCAAGTATCAATGCAAAAATTGGGAGGGAGGATATCATCAAACCCACAAAAGGTAGCGAGAGTCTCCATGCACTTAGTAATGACAATCAAATAGATCATGTTTTAGTAGATACTAGAAGGCAGACAAATATAATTGATGTGAGGTCTTTCAGAGGAGCAGATTGTGACACTGATCATTATCTGGTGGTAGCAAAAGTGAGGGAGCGGCTTTCAGTAAGTAGACGAACTAAACAAAATTTTGACACAGAAAGATTTGATTTGAAAAAAATAAGTGAGGGAGAGGCAAAGGAACAATATCAAGTTGAAATTTCGAGTAGGTTTAAAATTTTAGAGACGGATGAAGATAATGAAAGTGTGGACATCAACAGGGAGTGGGAGAATGTCAGAAACTGCATCAAAACTTCAGCCAAAGAGAAACTAGGATACTACAGGAGAAAACTAAATAAACCGTGGTTTGATGAAGAATGTTCCAAATTAATAGATCGAAGGGAGCAAACAAAATTTCAATGGTTGCAGGACCCAAACAAAACAAATGCGGATAATCTATGTAACGTGAGACGTAAGGCTAGTAGAACCTTTAGGAATATGAAAAGGGAATACCTGAAGGGCAAAATTGCTGAACTTGAGACAAATAATAAGGAAAAAAATATCAGAGACCTGTACAGAGGCAATAATAACTTTTAGAAAGGATATCAACCCCAGGTAATTTGGTAAAGGATGATAGTGGCAATTTGCTTGCAGATCCAATAACAATTGTGAATAGGTGGAAAAATTTCTTAAACAAGCTCTTAAATGTTGATGAGACTGATGATGTTAGACAAAATGAAATACACACAGCTGAACTGTTGGTGCCAGAACCTAGTTTAGATGACGTTGAACTAGCCATTGGGAAGTTTAAAAGTTATAAATCTCCAGATATTGTTCAAATTCTAGCAGAATTAATGAAAGCAGATGGCAAAGGGTCGCATATGAGGATCCATAAGCTTATTCAGTTAATTTGGGATAAGGAAGAGATGCCACAACAATGGAAGGAATCCATAATTATTCCTATTCATAACAAGGGGGACAAGACTGAGTGTGGTAATTACCGAGGAATATCTCAGCTATCAACCTAATACAAAATTCTATCAAACATTCTTTTGGCAAGATTAACCCCATATGCGAATGAAATTATTGGGGATCATCAGTGTGCGTTCAGATGAAACAGATCGACAATTGATCAGATCGTTTGCATTTGTCAGTTACTAGAGAAAAAATGGGAGTTCAGTGGGACCGTACATCAATTATGTATAGATTTCAAAAAAGCCTATGACTGTGAAGAGAGAGGTGTTATATAATATTCTTATTGAATTTGGTATACCAAAGAAGGTAGTGAGTCTAATAAAAATGTATTTAAATTAAATCTGTAGCGAAATTCGAGTAGGTAAATATGTATCTGAGACATTCTTCATCAAGAACGGTCTAAAACAAAGAGATGATTTGTCTGCGTTGCTTTAACTTGGCTCTAGATTCTAGAGCAAAGTTAAAGAGCAACACTTCTAGAGTCTAGAATATTCCATCAGGAATGTTCAAGATAGGCGAGAGGGTTTCCAATTGAATGGGACACATCAACTATTGGCATATGCTGATGATGTTAATTTATTGGGAAACGTTACAAATATAATAAAGAGGAACGCAGAAGTTTTACTAGAGGTTAGTAGACAGGTGGGGCTAGAAATAAATTCAGAAAAGATCTAAGAACATGTTAGTACCTCATCAGTAGACTGGCAGGCAGAATCATCTAAGAGTAGCTAATAAATGCTTTGAAAGTGTTAAAAAGTTCAAATATCTGGGAACAACAATAACAAATCAAAATTATACTCATGAGGAAGTTAGGAGGAGACTAAATTCCGGAAATGCTTGCTACTTCTGAGTTCAAAATATTTTGTCTTCCCGTCTGATTTCCAAGAAACTGAAAATTAAAGTATACAAACAATATTTTTGCCTGTTGTTTTTATGCGTGTGAAACATGGCTAACATGGAGGGTATTTGGGCCTAGGAGAGAAAAGGTTGTGGTATTGAGCACACTGCATAATGATGAGTTAAAATTTTTTTACTCTTCTCCCAGTACTTTCATGTCACGAGGAATGAGATGGGCGGGGTATGTAGTGCACGTGGATAGGGCCAGAAGTGTGCACTGGATGTTGCTTGCGAAGCCTGAGGGGAAGAGACCGCTGGAGAGTCCTAGATGTAGATGGGAGGATAATGTCAGGCGGGATCTATGGGAGATAGGATTTGAAGGAGAGTGGATATTGTTGGTCTAGGACAGGGTCCGGTGGAGGGCTTTGGTTAATTCGGTGATGAACCTTCGGGTTCGGTAAGCCATCTAATTTGTTATGATCTACCTACAAATTATTACTTTGAAATTTGATTAAAATTGCAGTAGTTTAACCATTTCAGTCTAAATAAACATTTTGGTGAACTTGAAACGACGTATTTTCTGCCTTTGGATTATTTACCCCTATTTAAATATTCCAGAGTAGATAGGTTAAAAATAATTATTAATTAATCTGGGAACATAACTCCTAACCTCTTAAGCATGAAAAGCAACAGATTTGAAGGCTCTGATCTAAGCACAGAAAATTTGCCATGTATATTCAACCAGGAATAATAATACTAAAATTATCCTAAAAATCAGGGCCCAGTGACTTATCCCTATACCATCATGGCTCCTCATTTTTAACAGAAAACATACTCACATGCTCTGATGTCCCTAAGCTCTGACGCTTTGTGCTGCAGAGTGAAAGTTCTAAACTGCTATGACTTGGTGTGGTAGGTTTTGAGTCACTATGGTGCTTCTCCTGATTGTTTTCTGTGTCCAAGCTGATTGGCAAAATTGAGACCTGAGTTATGCAGCTCAGCATATGTACATGTTGCTTCCACCATACCCTAAAATACAAATATATTATTCATATGTGGAAACTGATATTTACATAAAGCACCAGCACTCTTTATTATAAAAGTGGAATAAGTCTACCTTATATAGAGAGGCATGTCAACACCAGTGACACACAGCTTATACTAGTATACGCACAAACTATTTTTAACAAAACTCTGGTATTTAAACACTGATGAAAAATTCAAACATACAGGGCTACATGGATGCTAAAGGTAATACAGATGCTTTATTCATTACTCTGAAAACATCAATATATACATGAAATTATAATGCTAGTACATTACTTTTAATGTGAACTACTAACACATTATTATTTTTGTTAAAATAAATATGGAAGCATGCTAAAAATCCTATTTTTTCTTTCTCATAACAGTAACAGATATTTCATTGAAACAAAAATGGGTACTGTTCTTGAAATTTATTCTATAAATAACTTCTTCTCAACGTAATCACCTCTACAGTACATACATGTCCACCAACAATCAGGTAGTTCAGGACTCTATCACAAAAGAACTGTGCACCTTATTAATGGAGCCACATCTTCATCAATGTCTTAACTTCATCGTATGACAAAGTTGCACAAGAATTCATCACCTTCACATTCACATCCTCAATGAAAATTCTGGAAACCTGCTGTGAGCACATACATATCATTATCTGGGATCAGAAATTACCTCCTGCACTTGCACACATGAAGCAGCATTTTGTTTGCTACTACCTGCTAAGAAACAGTATAATTCTACTTGATTATCAACACAGTTTCAGTGAGCCTCGTTGATTGTTGTTCATGGCCTCCCTCTATGTTGCTTGTCATTCCAGCTGGCATATCAAAGGTTTGCACAATGGACATGTCCATTCCAATGTCTGTTCAACTGTAAACTTATCGCCCTAATGACTGAGGCAGTATAACCTCTTAAACTTAGGTGGAAATATACCAGACTATATGGCGCAATAACCCAGAAGATAGCAATCTTTCCATCATTTTAAGTTCTGTTTCACATTTTTCCACAGATTCATCACATATGAATCATTTTTAATGAAGACATTTTTGTGGTCTGCTACATTTTACCATAATGATATTTTCAGTATGCCTGATGTATCCCCTGTCTTTATATATATATAAATTTATTTTTTATGAACATCTTCAGATATTAATCTGAATATTACAGATGTAACTATAGATCATGAATGATTTCAGATACTAACATTATTAAGGATGACTATTTTGTCCACTCTCTGAAGATACTGCAGTTGGTGTGTCACCAGCACGCAAGTTTACCCTGCAGGAAGTTGCAGATACAGTCATCAAACAGGTGATGACCCACATGGGCATCCACTGCAGAAAGTGAGTCATCCAGTATATATAGATCAGGTTGCTTGTAAATAGCCCTAAAGTATAGATGTAACACTGAAAGTCAATATTTATATATAGATGCAGAAGAAAACAAAATTAGTAAGGCAAAAAATTAGTTCAGTGTACAGAAAGAGTAATGTTTTGTATAGCTAGATGGTAGTGCAAAGAGAAATTGATACATAAAAGCTGTGGACTGCAAGACCTATGTTAAGTGGATAGAGTGATGTAAAGTGATCAAAACTCAAAAATATTGTATATTTATCTGTATTTGTATCTTTTGTTACATATATTATTTTTAAATTGCCTTCTAAGATTAGAACTTCACACTGCTAAAAAAGCGATATCTGTATATATTTTGATATCAAAATATTCAACCAAAAGTCAATGGTATCCATTCTTATGTACAATTCAGATAAAACTGTTAATGAATACAGTGCATTCAGTGATAAGCCATAACACTTTTGAGTTCCTGGAAGGAACTGCATGGCTCACTGTCCAAGTGTTGCAACAATCTAACAATACAAATCAAGAATTACTCCAAGATACAATAAAATCAACTTATCTGTTCTGAAAATATACCTGTGTACACACATGCACCCTCTCTACCATTTAATAGGTTAATAGGTTAGGTCCTGTGGAACTTCCAAAAAGTTTCCTCAAATGTTTTCCTTTAACTCTTCTGTAACGTGGTTTGCTCTGTAGGCTTTGTATTTCAAATTATCCCACAAATATAAGCTACACAGGGAAGATCAGGTGAATATGCAGGCCATAAACCACAACTTATTATTCTTTCAGCAAACACCCCTTGGAAAGCTGCAATGTAGGCAGTTGCTGAATCCCTTATCCCTTGGCCCTTATTTTGTCTAGTTTTTGTTCAGAAAGCATACAGTGTTTTAGGAGATTTCCTGTCAAGATGTGACCCAGCATACTTGCCTTTATTAATAAGTTTATAGACACCTGTTGTGCAGGGAATTTATGATTCCCTAATACTTTCCAGTGAAACCATATTTCACATACAATTTGCACAAAAAGCATGCTATTCAACAGTATATACATACATATCCACACACATAAGAATTACCATGACTTAGCATGCTGTTAAACACAGATATACTGTTGTGTGTGAATAATTTCAGTAGCAGTTACCATTTGTGCCTGGTGGTGAGTCATGTAGTTCTGGTCAGGAGCTGGGAAGTGACAGTTGTGTTTCAATCCATCAATTATATACTGTAGACTGGCAAGTGATAAAGAAGTTAAAAAAGATTCAAAATGGGACACAAATGGAAAAGATCAAATACTTAATTTTTGTAATTAATAGCTCATTTGAAAGTGGAAAACTTCTTACACTTTCATTGAAATAAATTACTTGGTTCTGCTTCACAATAACAGATATCTTTAATTACAGAATTGTCTTTTGATGACTCATCCATTATCTTGTTCCCAAGTAGAGCATATGACACTATAGCAATAAATATGGCAAACTTTATTGAAAACTTTCCAATCAACAAGAGCAAACCACGCACATAAAGTGCAGCCCTAACTGTTTGAATTTCATTTCTGCAAGAAAATAAAAACTGTATCAGACATGGTAAATTAATATGGTGGAAACAATCCATTTAAAAAAATTCTATGTTTAATCAGTAATGCTTTTAAACATGTTATTATTACAATCCTGAGATAGCATTTATCTTCTGGAATATGTAGCTAGGGTTCACCTCCCACCATAGCTATTGGGACTTACCCTTTTACCTTTTCCAGATTGACTCTGATTCCCAGTCACATGACTTACACAAAGTGTGAAGTATTTAAATGGGTAAAGCTGAGTTTGACATGAATGTCCAACAAGTTCTGAGAATGATCTTACAAGACTAAATATTGCAGTGCACATGCAATGTGGTAGTTCTGACTCACTTATTTGTTAAGCAGGTAGATACCGCCAACGCCTAAGCAGAAGTGAGTGAATAATACTGAAATAGATCTTAAAGAAATAGGGTATAGGATGTGGACAGTATTGAAAAGGGCTGTGATAGGGATCAAAAGCAGACTTTAGTGAACATAGTAAAGAATATTAATGTCAGACTTGAGGTTCTCACAGCAGTGATTATGAAGATTTCTGTCTTCTGGGTTATTGCGCTGTGTAGTCTGGTCGATGTTAACCAACGTTTCAGAGGTCATACTGCCTCCGTCATCATCGCCCTGATGACGGAGTCAGTATGACCTCTGAAACGTTGGTTAACATCGACCAGACTACACAGCGCAATAACCCAGAAGACAGAAATCTTCAATATTAATGTCCTTAAAACTCATGAAATTCTTGAATAGCTGAGAAGCTATAAATTTCTCAAGGACTCTGGAATTAGCTACACCTGAAATTCAATTGTGGCCTCCATTGCAACAACCTGAATTGTTTGATCTCACTCAATTTTTTGAACTACACATGCAAAATTGTTCCTATGAATCTAATGTTCAGTAGCAAATAAAAAATGAATAATTGAGTGCCTACTGTACATACAAAATTTGATGGCTAATTGTCCTGTTCATAATCAGTGAATGAGACACACAAATGGTCAGATAAACACAGATGTTTTGCTTCAGCATTAGAAGGTAAGTAGACTAAATGCAGAGGTTAAGAGGACTGAAGGAAAACAATTGACAGACAAGATTCTGCAGTAAGTTATTAAATCACTAAAAGGTAGTTACATGCGAGCAACAGAGACATTAAAAGCAAATTGTTTCTCCCACACACACATCTTGATAACCTGTATGCCAACAATGATCTCATTCATGAATCTAACTCCCACATCAGTTTGCTTGGCGGTGCAGAGACGGAAAGTGGACAGCGACTTTCCAAAATATAGTGATAAATTAAAAATTGCACATTTAACCAACTAATACAAATTCCATGAATATAAAGTACCATATTAGGGCTACTGCTTCCTGGATGTGGGACAATATTCAAGTTATCTGATCTCCAAAGTGTATGAATTTTAATCTTTACCTATCATGCAAAATAATGATGTCCTATAAATGATATGTAAATGGCAAACAATTAATGTTAATATGCTTAACCCTCACTCAGGACCCAATTAAGTTATAAATTCTGCGGTTTCATCAAATTCTTAAACTTATCATATTACATAAAGTAAATGCAAATCATGAACTAGTGGCAGAATTGAGGTTAGGATTACAGCAGTCTTTCATAAATTCTTTAAGCCATTAAATTTGTCATCATACAATTTATGCCAATGCTTTGCAATCACTTGTTTAGCCTTTCTGCATGCGGGAATTCAGATTCCAAGTACCAAACCTTCTGCAGGATGAGCTTCCACTGGCAAATTTAAATTCAGGCAAAAATAATCATATTTCATTAATATTATTATTATTTTTAATTTCCTCTCCTCTTTTTAGAAAGGAAATGCTATTGCATTTCTGAGTTTGTAGTGATAATAATTCAAAATGCCTGGGTACAATTACTTTAGCAGTTTAAGCCAATTAAAATTGACAATATTCCACCATTATCTATAAAAGAGATCTACACATCTGGTCAATACATACATCAAATGAAACATTCAACCTTTGTCTGGTTGGTTATGAAAGTATAATTCATGTAGTTCAAAGACAATTTATGAGATGGCCGCACAAAGCTGGAGCTGTATGAATCCAACACACATTAGAATCTGCAGCAGTAAATGGTAGCAGTGTAACTTCTATAATGTTGATGGACTAAACAGACATCTTCATAGAGGCTTGGGTCATGTTATTAAAGGGGACCATACATGTACTTATACACAATAATTTGTAGTTTCATGATTAGAATTTCCTACAAATACACACCTTGTATTGGAATAACAAGCACAATGGTTGCAACTCCATTAACTGCAGCGAAGCCAATTTCACACCACATCAGATATGATATAACAAGTGTTTGTAATGGACCAAACCAGACGTACACAAAGAAATTGACACTATGGTCAAACCGGTTCACATCGTTGGACATAAGATTTACTGCTTGGCCTATAGTTGTTTCCCTCAGAGCTGTCTTAGTCAACCTCAGTGCCTAAAATAGAGTTCAGAATTACAAGTTTCAAAATGTACAAGGCATGAATTTCAAAGTGCAATGTCAGAAATCCCAAACAACTGGCATAAAGAGTACAGAATTTTGAAACACCTCATAAAAGCTGTTTTTCTTCATGTCAACTATACTGCAATTGCTCAGGCTATAACTAAGGTAACTTGATCCTAATATTTTGTAAACCCTTTCATAGCAATGCAAGTTAAGTTTTACTACATTTTAAAAATCTGCAGGCTAAATAATCAATTAAAGCAGGTTCCTTCAAACCTCCAAGTTTTAGTAATCCAGTGTCTGAAAACATACACTCAAAAGATTTTCAAAGCCTTAATAAATGTTACTTTTCAACAAACAAAGAAGTTAACAGACATTAATACTGATAAATTGAAAGTTCCTAGCTACACTGGTTATCAGCCAATACATTGGAAATATTTTGGACAGCCACCATAGTGTTCTTTCTTTTATAAAATAAGTACCTTAATAATAATTTCAACTTTATAAAAAATCCTGCATTGTACAAAACCTTACAGACCATCCTACACTGAGTGGTACTAGCAGTCTACTTTTATAAAGTGATCTTATAACACTATACTAAAGCAGACAGACAATCTTGCTTCAGATTTGTTGCGCTGGTATGTGTGAAGAGGACTATTTCTGATGAAGCAACATTCTGCTAGTCAAGGATGTAAATTAGCATGACTCCTAAACTGGGGTTCAGATTCACCCAGTTGACTACATAAAACATGGAGATTATCCTAAGATGAATGAGTTCAGTGCACTCTAAACACTCAGAAAAAAATAAATTATATTTGGACATGCCCGCTAATTATATTCTTCCATTCCTTGAGGTATCTGTCATCATCGTTCAGCAACACAGAACAACGCCCACTTACCACTAATATTGTGCAGCAATCACCGAATACCCAAAGATGATAAATAACTGGGGGAGCAGAGAGATTGCTTTTAGCTTCATGATTCACCCAGTTGTATTTCCATGGGGTTACATAAAGAACAAAATGCACTCCTCAAAATTTATATCAGTACAAAAGTTACAAAGAAGAATATCAGCTGCTACAGCTAGTTACCTAAGATATGTTGGTGTACACATGGGAACAGTTCAATTACAAGTTGGATGTATGCTAAGATAGAAATGGACCTAATATTAAAAACAAAATTATTTAAAAAAGTTTAATCTCATCCCATTCAGAAAGCATTTAAATCTAAATATGATTTATAGAACTCCTGTACATTACCTAGAGATAATAGTATTGCATTATCATTATAATGCACATAAAATCTGGACCCTGATGAAATGCTATATGTTTATTTTCTATTATTCTACTTAAAATACTGGATAATATAGCGGTGTATGATTTGAGGTTTTCACAGCGGTGAGTATGAAGATTTCTGTCTTCTGGTAGATGTTTACCAACGTTTCAGAGGTCATGCTGCCTTCGTCATCAGGGCAATGAGTATGAAGATTTCTGTCTTCTGGGTTGTTGCGCTGTATAGTATGGTAGATGTTAACCAACGTTTCAGAGGTCATACTGCCTCCGTCATCAGGGCGATGAATGTGCCAATTGCCAACCAACCAAATAGCTAACTAAGGTCGGATTCCTGCGCAAGCGCAAGACATCTTTCCTTGAAAGGTATCACCATTCCTGCGTACGAAACGCAATGCTGGAAATGGTAAACTGAGGCTTAAAACTAAAAAGGGAGTTTGCTTACGCTAACGGGGATGTTTTCTTGCCGGGAACCAGGACTTATCAAACTAGGTTAGGTTGCTACTGATGGGAGACAGCTTGCCCGAAAGAATTTTGTTGGTTAGTTGGTTCTCTGGGATTTGAACGCAAAGAGTGTGGGGTCGCTTCGGCTGAAGGCGTCAGTTCAACTGAGAGTCTCCGTGATTGGGGTAGCGGGCCGTTTCCCTCTGGAATTGTACCCCTGCATTTCCCTTACAACTGAGGGAAACGCGGAAAACCTTTGTCAGGGTAGCTGAGAGGCCTGACCACTCGTTGCGCCGACTTGGCCGTGTTTTCAGGGACAGCCTCGGCTGGCCTGCTGAACATCAGCCTCTCTCGGTTGCTCTTGGGTGATCTCTGCCAGCCCTCCTTCGGCAAAGGTGCCTCCTGAGTTGCCGGACTAAGGGGTTCCCCACACCAGCTAAATTTGCGATCTTACTTTCAAAATAAAAGTATGTACTTTTTCCCTTCTCTCCTTCTCTACTCATAAGTGACTAAATGAATGTCATCATTCTAATATTATGAAGTCACTGATAGCTCAGTCAGTATAGTGACTAGCTACGGGCTGGACGACCGGGGTTCGATCCCCGACGGGGGCAGAGGATTTTTCCTCTAGCCTCTGCGTCCAGACCGGCTCTAGGGCCCACCCAGCCTCCTCTACAATGGGTACCGGGGTCCTTTCCCGGGGGTAAGGCCGGCCGGGGCGTGATGCTGACCACTCACCCCCATCTAGTGCCGAGGTCAAGGAAGAGAGGAGCTATACCTCCTCTCCCCCCAAGCGCCTACATGGCGTATAGTGGGACAAAAAAGAAAATATTTTCTCATAATTGCAATCTCATTGATTTTATTTATTTGAATTAAAGATATTTATATATTCAGTAGAAATTTGCCTTTGTGTATAAATATCCCCTAAACTCGTGTAATTTTTTTATAATCTCTTTTATTACCTGTTTGTTTTCATTCCTCTCTTCTTGTGTTCTCCTCTTGTGACGTATTTGTAATTGACCTTCTGACTGCGATGCAGCACACTAATAATGAAGAACTTAATTGAATTTAAGGTTGGGTAATGAATTTTCTGTCAGTGACTACTGAAAGAACCTGAAGTCCCGACCTTATTAATAGTTATATGAAGACTGGAAAATTTTAAATTTTAGATGTAGAACGTTTTATTCCCGCCTGGTTGTAATTATTTTTACGAATATACAGTAAGCATGTTTCGAAATTAATATTTTATGCAGTTCGTACATATCTTCGGCAAAAAGGTAGGTCATTGTATATTGTGGAATACTATTAAATGACCGTATATACTTTGCCATCCATGAAACAACGTAGCTACGTCCTTATTCACATTTTCGCTGGCTATTTCACGTAGACACCCTCATTCCTGATTTGTGACATTGGACTAACATTTTACAGATGAAGCCGCCTTGCAGTTCGCCAACCTCTACTGGCGGCCGCTTTACAAGGAGTTACTTCCCTACGCAGCAGAGGGATGGGATCAGTACTTGAGGGGACTGTTTAACAAGATGTTACTGAGGGTTCCTTTCCGGATTTTATTCCCAGAGAATTAACAACAAGCAGTAGAAATGGTACGGCGTTAAGTTGCAAAGCCTACAATTGAAATTACATTATACTAGGCCTGAAAGACTAAAAAACTGTACGGATTCTAAATATGTACACTAATCTCTGTGTATGATCATATTAAAATTATCATACTCGTCTTATAAAGTTACAAACGGTTTCTGACGTTTCTACCACGCCTGAAAACATTACTGGAAATCACTTTCCATAATTACTTTGAGTACTGCCGCCAGATTTCTCTAAATGTCTTCGAATTACTCAAAATAGACACTTTTAAGGACGGTTTTAGTTCTAGTAACACTAAAAATACGTACTGGGGGAATGAGGAGATCAGGAGATCACAGTATTTATTTAATCATTGGCAATTGTTTCCTTTTCCCGCGCCGTAGCCGCGCGGTCTGAGGCATCATGCTTCAGACCGGCGATACGGAATGCGCGCTGGTTCGAGTCTCGGGGGAGAAGAAATTTTCTCATGAGCTTTCGACCAGTGTATGGGACCGGTGCCAACCCAGCATCGTGAGGAAATTGAGGAGCTACAATAAGTAGCGCAATCCAGTCAGGAAATATAGCAATGGCTGGGGGATCGTCGTGCTGACCACACGTCACCCTATATCTGGTTGGCTGATCGTTCACCTCTGCTTAGGCATGTGAACGTGAGGCCAGCAGCCAGCTAGTCGGCTTTGGCTCTCTGGAGCTGTTACGCCACAGATTATTATTATTATTATTATTATTATTATTATTGTTTGTTGGACCATAATAACGCATCCTTGACTAAAAGATTACAATGAAACTTCATATTTAGACGATTACTATAATTTATCATTCAAGTCGAAGACTGGCCCGAAGTAAACTATTCTGATAATCATATAAGACTTTAAATTATATCTAAATAAATATTCTTCATTTTAAGATTTGCTTTAGAATACATCATTAGAACATTGCAAGAAATCAGAAGAATCTAGAAATAAATGGTACACATCACCTCCTAATCTAAGTTGATGAGAACTAAATTTATTAGGTGAAAATAGGAATTTAGGAAGCTGACTACAATACTGACATCTATTAAATGTTTGTAAAACAAAAGGAGATACAGTAGGTAAGTAAACGAGCAACCGGTTTATAAGGTTATACCAGGTAATATGATATTGTTATTAGTCGCTAGTGCATATTATAATTGTAGCACATGAATATTAAGTCATATATATGAACACTCTTGGCCAATTCTGTAACTCGGACTTTCACCGATGTTATCCCCTTTCGCTAATTAAGTTGTTTTTCAAGAAAACGGTGACACTGTGACATTGTGACACTGTCACCCCACAAATTTATTATTTCTAAATAATTAATAAGAATCATCCAGAGTCCGAGAGTGAGGCAAGTGCCAGAGGAAATCTTCAAAAATACTTTAGAACATTCTAGAAGCTTTTAATCTATAAAGAGTACGGAGTACATATATTGCATCCTGCTGACCAATATATATATAGCAGCAAAAGCATTACAAAACGCTTTTTGATCTGTAACGAGTTTAGTCTTGAAGAGGGTACTCCGGTCAGTCTAAAGCCGACCACTGCTAAAGCAAATTGTTGTACTTATTGTTATTTATTAGTAATAAAGCTCTTGTACAAGTATACTCTATAGCAGCTATTACTCCATTCGGCGACCGATAACCAACCATCAAATCCGCTCGACGAACTTATCGAATCCACACAGTACTTTGCACGGTTTTCCTGTGTCTGGTACACAACAAACCAAACTACTTTATATCGACAACTTTAAACTCGATAACATGAACGATGTAGAAGTTGGAACAGCATGTAGCCGAAATTTCATTGTGAGATAAAATTCCTCGTTTTTAAGATGCACTTGTTTCACATTTTAAGATTTCTTAAATCTGAGTGCGTCTTACATTTGATGACGTCTAAGAATCTATATGGCGTCTTTATTCCTGAAACTTTATTGCTAACTCAAGGGTGCGTCTTACAATCGACGGCATCTTAGAAACGAGGAAATGCGGTATTATGGAGAATATCGATATTCAGGCGAAGGGAGCCTGGTCCATTACGAGATAAAGCAGCATGAACCACGGCTTAATGAATAATGTACTATTATTAAATAAAGGGAAGCAAGCTAAATTGCACTTGTATCAGAATTCAGCCCAAATATATGATCATAGCGTGAAAAATGTGAGACCTGAAATTACTAAATACTTTCAAGAATAAATAAGGTAATATGTGAAAGATAAAATCAATTAAAATGAAAAAGCCAAATAGCCAGCAAAAATTTTAGAGAACTGTCAAAATAAATGTGAATTTAAGAAGAGTTGCCGATCAAGAAATTTGTAAATAATAATTCAATTCATTTAATAAACAATAATAATAATAATAATAATAATAATAATAATCTGCTTGCAGAATAAAAAATTGATAGGCAGTGTCGGACACTGCCGCAGTTATTTTCGTGAAAACGTCAATCGTGTATAGTATATTGAAATTAAACAAAATTTTTGTTTTAAATAGTTTAATTCATTTGCAACTTACATTTATTGAATACAGGGTAGTGGTATGAGAAGTACGATACATATGGCTTTGAAATTATTTGAATACCTCTTGCAAATGTTTTGGGTCCGTGACCGGCGTTCTCGGTGTCATTCTCTTTAGAATTTTGTGCTCTACGCATTCGTGCCCGATTTTTGTAATTCTGGTTGTACTTTGCCCTCATATATCGCGACATTTTAAGAAAATCGGGAAATTTTCAAACTTTTTCAAATTCATAGCCTCGTATCTTTTTGAATTTTTGAGATACACACTTGGATATCAGGATGAGTTGTAACATATACACCCCTCTTCAAAACAACACTTAGTTCACTCGGATCGGATAATTAGTCTCTGAGATATGATCCCGTTTATGGACACGTGTCGAATCAGGAAAGTCGAAAATCGTGGGTTCAATTTGCGCGTGCGCAGTTCGCGACATCCGGCCGCCATGAATATCGGAGAGATACTAGCATAAACGTGTATCCTTGCTCTTTAAAACGAGACTAAGATGGCGGCGCTATGTCTATTTTTAACCGAGTTATTAAAGTTTGAAATTACTTCGACAGAAACTGTCGCTCATTTGGGCGCGATTGCCTCCCCACACCCTGCATCGATTTTAAAGACGTTTTCACGTCAAAAGTATTTTCAACAAACGGAATTATTACTGCTTCAAGCTACTAATTGTACGCAGAGTTAACAACGTTAGGCAGACAAAGATGGACGCAGAGAGTCATTGGCATCTGAGTTTAGTTATCTTGAGAATAAAATTGCTACTGTAAGCCTGAACAATGTAGTGTACTTATAAATATGCTTGGTGAACCTTCAGGTTCAGACGACGGTGAGTACGAAAATATAGATTTCTGAGATGTTGTGTTGTGTAGTCCGGTAGAAGAACCTAGAAGACAGTTATCTTCACAAATATTATTTATACTCATACAAACTTATTGCAAGAAAAGGAAGCTATGGACAATAAAACCTTTAGAGCACAAACAGAAATCTTGGCGTTTTAACTGTATCTTATCTGATGTCAGTCTTTTCCCGACTGATAATTGTACACATGTCAAAACAATAGCACTAGTTAACGAAATTTTATTAACATGTATTTAAAAAAAAATACAGTATATATGACATTCATGCTCATTACAAACTTGGACTTAAAATCTTGGCTTCTTGTCACAGTTTAGATGAAGATAGTACTAGGAAAGAGAAGGTAATATTGTTCATATAAAGGAAGAATTATTTCTGTAAAATACATTTGGATTTAAAAGAGCGTGGTTCTTAAGTTTTGTATTTTTATGATTATTTATGTTAAGTCTGTCAATTATAGCGTTACATAACTATGACTTTTTAGTGTATTTCAAGTACATGTTTCTTTATTTGTATTTTCGTACTTGTAATTTTATATAATTGGATAATTATAAATTTAATTGGTTTTATTTGCATTTATAAGCAATTCATTGATCGTATCATGTATCCTTATTACAGACAACGGCTTGTGAATTTGTGTGATTAAGTTGTCTTATCTAAACTGCAGGTACCGACGCCGGTAACTCAGTCAGTAAAGTGTGCCGGTCATGTGTTGAGATTTTTTACGTCTTGTCCAGCATGTTACAGGACACGTACAGTTAATTTAGCACTGGACACACAACATAAATCATCTGCGCTAGGACAGTGCGTTACTACCGAGACTGTAGTCGGGCACAGAGCGAGTTAGTGCCATGATTGACATTTGTTGACGAAGGGGAACGATTTGTATCTCGGCCGGTTACCAGATGTCATGAGAGGTTTCTCGTGGCTTTCCTCTGATTTTCCAGACGTTTAAAATAAAGCAGTCCCGCTGCACATCATGTAGGTCGCTTGGGGGGAGAGCTATATAACTTCTACTCATTCTTGACCTCGGCACTAGATAAGTGTGAGATGTCAGCGTCACGTCTCGGCCGCGCGGCACTCACTGGATAGGAGACTGGATGAGCTCCAGAGCCAGTCTGGACGCAGAGGCTAGGGGAAAAAATTCTCTGTCCCTGTCGGGGATTAAACCCCGGTCGTCCAATTCATAGTCACTCACTGTACTGACTGAGCTACACCATATCTCTTCTCCTTGTAGAAGCTTATATACTGATTAAACCATTCATATTTCTTCACGTCATTCAAGTCTATATAGTATGTCAAGTTCTAAGAAGGTCGTATAATTGTGTGTCAGTCGTATACATGTCAACGATTAACGGCCTACACCGAACAGCTCTGCATGTAGGATTTGAAGTTATTCGAAAAGAACCTAACAATACAACTAATAGAGAAATGCGAATAAAGTCAAAAATAGATTAACTTTGTCACTTCTGAGGATGCCTGAATTCGGGGTTGTAGCGCCGTGTAGTTTAGTATAAGTTTACCAACGTTTCAGAGGTTCTTGTTGCCTCCATCATCAGGGCGGTCAAATCCTACTTTATGAATTTTATTTATCATCTAATGACATTATAATTATTAAGGGATAGACTAAGGTTGTAAAACGCATAAGACGAAATAAATTTGTATAATTTTTATTTTAATGTTTCATGGAATGCGATCGCTTATCTGATTAGACACTGACTAGTTACGAGCAAAATATTAAGAAGTATCTTCCTGAAATATATCAGTTTAAACTGATTCTAGCGCAAGTTTAGGAAGAAGATACAGCACTTCTACTTGCAAGACCTTATTTGCAGAGCCTCTCTTTTTTCCTCGAATTTCATACAGGACAACATAAAAGCACTTCATGCACTGAAAGAATAGTTGTTCGTTAATGATATTAGTCAAAAGGAGCTAGAAAATTATCAGTCAAATTCAACCACACAATGTATTAATACAAGGAATAAGTACCATGTTCATCGTCCAAATAACTACCTTTTATTTTTTTCAGAAGAGTGCTCAATAAGCTGTGATGAGAACGTTCTATAGCCTAACGCTTCGTAGCAAAACTATTTCGGACAAAGAGGACAAATTTAAAGCAATATTATAAAGACACTTAACAGCAAACAAATTTGATTATGTTAATGAATTCATACAGTTTGAAAAGACTTATTTTCCTTTTAGAAGTTATTATACGTAGATAGCATAAATCATCATTCACGTATCGGTTGTCTTAAAGCAGATTTAGTGCTACATTTTAGTATTTTTATGCTAAACTTAGATAGGGTGTAAAACGTAAATAACTTTTTAAATTATAGAATTCTCATATGTTTGTTTTATTTATAACTTCCTCCATATCTTTTAGTCAGTGTAGCAACTTTTAGATGCATGGAATGTATGTATGTATGCATGTATGTTTACAAGCTACGATTAACACATTAAAAAAGACGGACGTCTCACGATGCTCGCGAGGAGAGGTGGTTCATGGCAGTAGGCTGTGTAGTATCTCCGTTTAGTTCTGTCATCGAAATGAGAAATTTTAAAAGCACTGTAAAGGCTAAATCCTGAACTATCGGCATTAGACAGACATACGGTTAACTTTGATTAGTATCAATCCAGTAGGCATAAAAATGTAAAAGTTTTATAAACGGACAATCAAACGCTTCTATAATTTTTATTTTTTCAAGGATTTCCTTGAACAATTTTCCAATATGCTGTAACATATTTACATAAGAAGTTCTGTCAGCAATGGAAACTTAAATGCCTGCAGTACGTAATGACGCTTCGTTTTGTTACATCAGCAATACCAATGTGTTAAATGACCATCAAGACCAATGGAAGATACAGATAAGAAATAATCTACAATTATACTCTGCCACTGCCCTCCTTCCTTTGTTCCTTCGGCAAGAAATAGTTATATCCCGAACTAGTGTCAGTGGGGTACAAGAATCACCTTAAGGTTGACGTGGTAATTTGTTTATATAAATCCAAAGAAACAACAAATTAAAGAAGAACACAAAATAATTTTACTCTTGAAAATTGAATCCTCTGATACGCAATTCCCATAACAGTTGCAACGGTTATTGGATGCGATTGTTTGGTTTAATGGCTGAAGGGCATCCACTGGAGTACTGAAAGTGTTCTTGGCCTACTTTCCAGTTCTCTTGCAAGCGTAGGATCTCCACACATGATTGGCTGGCCAGTTAAAATTTGAATTCAGACAGTTACAGGGGTTCTGAACTGATATAAATCTATATCTGAAACCGTATGTACAGGTTTGACGATGCACTATTTTTCTTTCAAGGTTATGTAATAAAAAGATTAACAACCAGATCTTCGTAAAACGTATCATGTTTATAGAATGAAACGGCATACACAAATCTAATACAAATCGCCGTGGATATAAGGAAAGTTTTTACGTAAAATCTGTGTTGCATTTACACAAACATGTAAGACAGTGTTTGAAACGGCAAACGGACATAGGAGGTCTGAATATAGTCAGACGTAATGATTGTTTTCAAAGTATTCCTCCATGAGGAATACAAAAACTAACTAATCTGAAATGTAGTGACCCATGAAGAATTTAGAAAGGAAGAGGGACGAACCGAATGAAACGTCCAATCTCCACCCGCTCTTTCTTTCAGTCAATTTGTCATATATGGGTACAATATTTAAAAGTCTGATGCCGCTTGAGATGACAAATATTAGCATTACATCACGTCAACCAGAAAAATTAGCCCCTGTTACAAAGTAAGCGCAATGAATCACCATTAGTAAGTACAATTTTATAATAATTTTTGGGCTTCAGAATCTTATATTTTCCGTGCTCTGTAGCGGGATAATAGTCGTGTGGGTGGAAAGTATGTTTGGTGACGTAATCATTGAGGAACGATGTGGTAGAGAAATTGTATGACAGGATGCAGAGAACGTCATTAGAAAGACCAACCTATTACCTATATCCTTTATACATCACCACTGCCATAGGCAGAAGTAGTTTTTGTTGTCAATGATATGTAGTAGCACATTTTTTTGGAATCAAGATGCGAGGGACAGAAAGTGCCATAAAATGTTCTTCTCTCGAACTGAAGAATAAAACGCCTAAAATTAAGTCATTTTATTTCATTCTGAAGTGATTATTATAGCACAACCACTCTGTAGAGCAGGAAATTCTTCGAAACGTCCATTGTATACTCAGCTTGTCAAATAATAGCTCACTATCTTTGTGGAACTCGAAGGTTCATTACCTTTTTCACAAAATCCCGCCACCGTACTCTATCCTGAGCCAGGTGCATCCAGTTCGCTCCGTCGATTCCTATCTCCCTAAGGTCCATGATAATGTTATATAGCACTGAAAAATATTGCGCTTTCTAACTCCATAAACCTTCAGTGATGTGTATTTCCTTTTCGTTGTCGTTAGTGTGATAATACTGTGACACGTATAAGATGTACATCAATCAGCGACCCGACTTTTGTGACTAGAAAGCGCGCGACAAGTGAGCATTTTCGAGGAAGTCTGTTAAGCTCAGCATGGACATAGATGTACGAGCCAGATATAATATAATGAAATGGTGTCAAGATTTGGAAAAGTGCACACAAATCTGTTTGGGCGTCCAGAGACTGCAACGTGTTCAAGTATGTTCAGCTATATTAACATATTCAACCAACCAAAGAAATAACGTTCATAAAACTGCGTCGGAAATGAGCTGTCATGGTAATATTGATTCAAATATGGCATATAATACACAAAAAGTTTTAATCTCAGTTGGACTAAATGTATTGAAGTACTGCGATTACCTGGAAACACTGTATATGTGTAACTACTGTGTCCTTACTTATTATTATTATTTAGTGTTCTGTCTGACGACAGGTCCATATGAACAGGATCCTTCCATCCTTTTCTCTGACTGGGACCTGGGACCTGTTCATATACGTTCTTGGCAGATGATCCAGAAGTGGTTTGCCATTGCCTTCTTCTGTGTGTGAATGGAGTAATTGTTGGGATGCCACGGAGAAACCGGGGAAGCCCCCGGAGGAAAACTCCGTGTTGCCTAGACCACGGCCTTGCCCAACACAAGTTATAAATTCGGGCATCGCCGGGAATCGAACCCGAGACCCCCAGGATTACAAGGCCAGCGTTCTAACCGCTAGACCACCGTGGCTCTCTCAATTTACTACATGTCAGTAAATTCAGCATCTAAGGAATTACACCATCTGTTTAAATGATTGTGACCTGGAGGAGACACAAGCATGTAGTCCTTGGCAATCATGAGAAAACAGATGCTTACGATCTAAAGTAATGCGTGGGTACACACAAGGTTCTGTTAAACTTTAATACTTTTACTTTTCGAAGGACAAGGTTATGGTCAAAGCGAAACCTTGAAGGGAACTGCGTTATAATTCCTCGTATTATTATTATATTCTGGATGAGTTCCAGAAACGTTTCGATTTGAACAGACACTGGAGTCTACGTATCTCATACAAACAGTTACAGACTGTAATTGCGAAGTTCAGCACATAACTGCTGTTTCGTACATCTCATGAGATAGTAAACAATACAGATTTTAAACATAATAGTGTATAGACTGATATGTTAATTTGTCCGAGTGCATCATGGGCCAGAACAGCACAGTTAATATGGGTTGCATAAGCGGACGGAAATTAAAGATGTCAAGCTTGCTGCAGCGACAGGAATGTTTGTCTCTATTGTAACTGTCCACTGTTCAGCTTCGAATGTGCCGCTGGTTAAACACTGTGGAGCTGTAGCTGTCTGGGAATGGATGTTGAACTACATCTGCTCCCAGGGCCATCTAAGTGTTTGTTTAAGTTTGGGAGCAGGTGATCTAGTTGTGGTATCTCTGGGTAAATACGGTTGTTGTGTCCCAGCTCGTCGGTAGGTGAACTTTGTACCTCGGGTGGTGTTAACGGCCCGTTCGTAGCAGCTAATAATAACACCGGTTTGATATCCAGATAATTACCACTATTTATTCATCACTTTCTACATTAAGGTTACAGATAACAATCGGTGGTAAATGATACATTTATAAAATACCTCAGTCAAGCTTTAAATCACTTGCGTGGCTCTTTGTAGATTCGAAACTTTACATTTAGTTGTATTTGTGAAGTTTTCTAATTAAGGTTCCAAAATATACCAAGTGATAATTCTAAGTGAGAACTCGAAGTTTTGCCAGTCCAGTTTCGTGGTTCGATTCCCGAACGGGCTGAACATACATACATACATATTTTTTACATTCCATGGGTCCATAAGACAGTCAGATGACAATAGGATGTGGAAAAGGTCATAATAATAATAATTCAATACATATTATAAAGTACAATTCATACTATTATATAAATTTCACATGATACAAACAAAGGTTTCACCTAAAGAAATGATAAGTTATAAATAAATCTACCCATTAAACTCAGAAGAAAATTTATCACTTATTTGTAAACAACATAAATTCATTGACGGTGTAAGAGGAGTGTGTAATTAAGTACCTTTTTAGTGCTACCTTAAGTTGCTCCTTTTTATATACAAGACTTGTGAGACTTCAACCTTGAGATGAGGGGAAAACCAGGCTTTGGCACCTTGGAGATAGCAGTGGGAGCAGAGGACAAATACGGGTTTAAAGGGAGGTGGAACAAGATCAAGAAAGCAGTAGCTGAAAATACGCTGGGAATATACAAAAAAAAGAGGAATAACTGGTATGATGACGATTGTCGAATATCCCTGGAAAAAAGAAATGAAGTACGTAAGAAGATACTACAAAGAAGTACAAGATCAAATGTACAGGCATGCAAGGAAGTAAGGAAACAGGCAAAGAACTTACGCAGAAGGAAGGAACGTCAATATGAAGAGGAACAACTAGAACAAGCACAAAATAGGTTCAGAAGAGGCGAGGTACGAAAGTGTTATGAAAGTGTAAGACAGATGAGAAGCGGCTTCCAACCAAGAACATCTATGTGCAGAAACAAGGATGGAGAATTGGTAGCGGATGAAGCGAGTGCCCTTAACACTTGGAAGGAGTACTTTGAGAAGCTGATCAACCCAGGAGAATGAACACCAACACAAGAAGAAGGAAAAATATACTGTGGACCAGAAAGGGAAATCAATCCACCTTATTTACAAGAAGTAACTGCAACAATAAGAGCGTTGAAATTAAATCGTTCTCCTGGGGAAGACTCTATCTCAGCCGAGTTGATTAAATACGGTGCTAGAACGCTGTGGAAACACATACACTCTTTATGTGAATTGGTGTGGAAGACGAAGACCATGCCTGAAGAATGGCATACAGCAATTATCTGCCCAATATACAAAAAACGCAACAAGTTAGACTGCGGGAATTACCGAGGGATCTCACTCCTCAACGTCACCTATAAAATTTGTGCAGCATAGCCTGGAGCTTCATGTTGAAGAGTGTTTAGGAGACTACCAGAGTGGTTTTAGGAAAAACCGATCAACAATTGGCCAAATACATTGCCTTAGAACTACACTGGAGAAGATATGCGAACGAAACATCAAAGTACATCAACTATATATCGACTTCAAACAGGCCTACGATAGAATAGATAGAAATGAACTAATAGAATAATTAGATAATTCGGATTTCCTGCAAAGTTAGTACGATTGGTGAAAATGACCCTGACAAATACTTGCAATAATGTGAAAATACAAGGTAGGGTCTCTGACAGCTTTGAAACAGTGGCGGGCTTACGACAGGGCGACCCTCTGTCTACACACCTATTTAACATTTGTCTAGAAAAGGTAATTAGAGCAATCAAAACAAACCCTGGAGGATACATCTTTAATAGAACCAGTCAGATACTCGCATACGCAGATGATTTGGTGGCGCTGGGAAGAAGCATGAAGTACCTCACAGAACCAGTGGAAGAGATAATTACTGCAGCCAAAAAAGTAGGCCTTGAGATTAACAACACCAAAAGCAAGTCCATGGTGAACAAGACGAGCGGAGCCAATGAGCCTGGGGCTGTAGAGATTGCTGGGAAGGAATTTGAAAGGGTGGAGTCTTTCAAATACCCAGGCTCCTTGATCACAAGCTGTAATGACATCCTCACATAAATAAAAGCAATAATTGCTGCGGGTAACAAATGCTACTACGCTCTAGGTCAAGTTCTCAGGAAAAGGTATATCAATCAAAACCTTAAAGTGCGGTTATACACTACTATAATACTACCTATAGTACTATACGGATCTGAATGCTGGACTTTAACATCTCTAGCTGAAAGAATGCTTATGTCCTGGGAAAGGAAAATTTTAAGGCAGATTTTTGGTGCAATATGTGACAATGGCCTATGGAGAATTAGAATGAATATCGAGCTGGAGGAGCTGTTCAAAAGCTCAGATATTGTAGCTCTAATAAAGGCAAGAAGAATAGAATGGCTTGAACATATACGTACTCCATATGAGTGATGATAGAGGATGCAAGATGATCATCAATAGTAAACCTCCTGGCAAATTAAAGAAAGGAAGACCGAAACTCCGGTGGATCGAAGACGTGGAGTCTCATCTTAAACGGGTGGGTGTAAGAGGCTGGAGAAGAAAAGCTGGGCATCGATCGCAAGAGAAGCCAAGGCTACACTGAAAGGACCGTAGTACTACAGAAGAAGAAGAAGAAGAAGAATGTTATTTAACGACGCTTTAGGTATGTAAATTATGAAGCATCAGATGAGAGGATAACAGTGATTAATAAATTGGAAATAATGTTGCAGGAAACGGTCGTGGCCTAATTTAAGTTAATATTACTGACTATGCTTGGAGAGACAGAATAAAACTACAAGAAACCTCAGTCAATATATCCGATCTCCGGGCCGAGAATTGAATACGGGACCTCCCAAATAATAAGCAGGTTAGAAAGCCCGGTTGTAAAATTTCCCATTAACATTCTTGGGAACTAAATTCGATGGTACAACAGAGACACGATCCTAGAATATTATATAATGTTGTAATTTACACGAATCGTGCAGACAAGACAGGAAAAGACAGGATTTCACTTGCAATCCATACTGGAATGCACATACACGATCTTTGCAAATTCTGTACATTTATAAAATATTATAATATGAAAAGCGGCGCTAATTGTAAATAGATCGAATAAATGGACGTCGGGCTTAGGTAGGGTGGAAGCAACATATTTGAAGATAAGCTCTGGGATACAGGCAAATGCTCCTCCGGTCGGGACTGGTATTTATAAAATTCTGGCCCATTCAGAACGCTAACGCAGGTTGAAATGCGGTCATTTACTTAGACAACTCCTGTTTCCTACCACACAAATCA
This sequence comes from Zootermopsis nevadensis, assembly GCF_977971745.1. Taxonomy (NCBI): domain Eukaryota; kingdom Metazoa; phylum Arthropoda; class Insecta; order Blattodea; family Termopsidae; genus Zootermopsis; species Zootermopsis nevadensis. The sequence goes on from NW_028259142.1 coordinate 8,024,580, forward strand.
TATAGTCTTCTTTAAGTATGTCACAAGCCACGCTAAGTCGATGTTAGCATAGTGAATTTGTAGACATGTTGTCACATGATCGAATCAAGACCAAGTCAAAATTTCCCCCTCTTTCATGCAGCCGACTGTTATTTTACATTATACAAAAAATTACTCCAAATCTTTAAGATTTTCGAAGTTTTGACCGTTCATCCCTAAAAGTCCATGTTGCAAGTGGCACTAGTGTCGATCACATCTCACAAGTTTGTTATGTGTGTATTAGCGATTATAGGAAATTCACAAGTATGGTTTTAGAGGTTTCCTCATTGGCAAAAGTCCATACCAAATTTTATCCGAATCCGTCTAGTGGCTTTCGATATGATTCATAATAATAACTAGACGGACAGTCTAACAGACGTGACCAGACTTCCTATATTAATCTCATGTACATTCTGAAAATAACGTACAATTTCGCGAAAGAAACAGCAACTGAAAACGAAAATATGTCTAGAACACGGAAAAAAAACACGCTCTCCTTGTCAATGACATTGTTCACATTATCTTGGATATATATATCTATATATATATATATATATATATATATATATACACACACATTACCAAACAGAAATAGAGATACGTGTATAGCTCATGAAATTTCCCTCTCCACACTAACTTTATATAATGCTTTATGCCGATGTTCGAAAAGCTTAACAGCTAAAAAATTGAAAATAAAAGCGAATACGCAGTCCCTAATCCCGTTCAAGGTAACAGAAACACAACTTTCAAAGCACTTTGGTAATTATATGTATCGTGTGCTTAAAACGTATTAACTGCGGATCTTGCCCAAAGATTATATTTATAGATTTAGCATGACTCCAATTATAAATATTAAAGGCATCCCTAATCAGCAATAACCATTCCATCTTTGTAATGGAGAGAAGTTGTTTTCATTGATGTAGGAATTTAGTTACGAAACATTGTTTCAATGATCTTCATGCTTTAAATCTGGTGAGAACAGTGACTTAACGTGCACCTGGTGCGACGTAACACGTAATCATCTTCCAAATTAATAAACTCGAGAACGAATAATACGACTTTAATTAAATTTGGTACTGGAAGATTTGCGAAAAATTAGTGAACCAGTTGAACTGTCACATGTTTTGGTAAAAAGCGTCTTCTGCCACATCGAGGTCCAAGAGAGCTCCAAAGTTTTCAGGGCCAGAACTTCGTGTCTGTTCAGCGTCTGGTTGTAATCAAGACATCGGCCACCTCTCTTTACCCTAGTCAGAAGACATCGTTGAACGATATGTGAAGACGGTTGAAAAGTACCTGTGGAAGGTTGTTTAGAAGCATCAGAGATTAATAAAAGAGATGCTCTCCATTTTAAAGCTAGCTTCCAGAGCAACAATCAACAAGACCACAGGCAACAAGGTGTTCGGGGAGAGCTACGTATGCCCTGAAATCTGTCATACTGGGCTTCCTCGACAAAAATCCTTCTTTGACCGAGTAACTGAGGGACGTCAAATACACATATCATTACGCAGACAACCGAAGGCGTCTAGTGACCAGCTGAAGACCCGTTCGACTGCCTAGATAATTTAACTGGATTTCAGGAAGGAGATGCAATCTCGTTGTTTCGCTGATCGGTCCAAAGGAATGTGATATGTCCTTCGGAAACGGTGTGTGCCTTATATGTAGTTCATTCGTCTTGTAATGTACTATAGATGCCCGAAATAAAAATCTACTGCTCGCAGCCATGTTCGGAAGTTCGAACTGCTGCAATTCAAGTGTCGTGGCATCGTGACTCATAGTGGCAGGTTAGTGGTCGGCAAATACACGAGGATTTGGATATTCTAATTTTCGCCTACAACATTACATGAGAGCACCAACTCAATGTTTGCTGATGCCCGGAACGCCTATTTTTAACGATTTGGAAGGCACGTGTGTCTACCAATGACTGTTTGAAGTAGTCCGCATTCAACCCGGGAAGACAGTTTATCAGTAGGTCGGCCTAGGTTACCAAACAGTTGGCCACGTCGACGCAACGTGCAGTGTCTAACGCTACTTGGCAACCGAGACTAGGTTTATCCACGCTTTTCCTTAGTTATATGACAAATTCCAGTATATAACTGAAAAGGGGCACACCCCGCCTACCACAAATGGTGAAGTTGTCAATCAAACCGATCTCAATTTTCCAGAATTCAACTTCTAGGCATCTCTACGATGTCATCTCGCAAAGGGCAAATTCCTGATGGGATCATCCTCCCATCAGGAGCAACATGTCATATTCTGCTTACGTCAATATTTCAGCCAAGACAAAAAACCGTTAGTGCAAACTTACCCCCAGTTACAGTTTTAGGGCATAGTATGAAATTTAAGCAGTGCATTTTGTGCGCATACATAGTTTAACCCAGCTAGTGACGACTTTTTGCGCGCACATAATTACTCCGTGCTCAGCTTCTTGTTTGGATGGTTGATTGTTTGGTGGTTAGTTTAAGTCGGTCGAAAGTCGAGAACTAAGTACAAAGCGAAATGTGAGCTGACTATTAAAAATTGGTCTTGTATTATTTGCGTTTACAGAAGTAAAGAAGGTAAAATTATTATAAATGCGACAGTCACATGCAATCGATGTTGTGATTCACAAGCTAATGATGATTAAATTTTCTAATAAGAATCAATTGTATAAGTCGAGATTTCAAAGCAAGAAACCGAAATTAATTGCTGATATTTGTAATATAATTTAATATATCTGTTGTCCATTATGCTAACTAATGCAAAAATAATCTGCTAACATGTTATAGCAGTAGACAGAAATATGGGTTAAAAGGTGTAGTCGTTGAAAGAAAGTGCAAATACTAAAATTCCTACAAATATAGACTCTCATAACGAATGAAAATAGGCATATAAGGTAAATTATACGCACATGGTGTTTGTGTACTAATTACTGAGTTGCTCAAAATAATGCGACATAAATAAAGCTAGTAACGTAATGTTAATAATAACGCTAGGAGAACACTTTTCAGTTTTAAAATATTACTACTAGGGAAATACAAAGAACAAACTTTCCCTTGGTAATCACATCGCAGTCATAAGAAATATGTATCAGGAATATGTGAAGGGAAAGTCCACTACTTGGAAGACCTGACAGTAATTGTTCGAGAGTGGAATTGACTAATCTTATTGAATATATGATTTAATAGTGGTCTCCTTTCAACACAGAAATGAGCCCTAATATCTATAAAAGGAAGAGAATTTATGGATCAGCTCTAACATTGTCGTCTTCGTAAGAACGACTATGTTCCAAAAAGTGTTATCCCGCTATACGTCACCTGGGCGCTTCTGGGAGAGGTGTATAATTCCTACACATTTTTAACCTCGGCATAAGATAGTGGTGATTGCTAAGCTTCACGTTCCGGCCGCGCTTTACCCCGGGAAAGACCACGGTACCCATTGGGCAGGAGGCTGGGTTGACCTCAAGGTTAGAGGAAGTATATTCTGTCCCAGTCGGGGATTGACCCCTGGCCGTGAGGTCCAAAGTCAGACACTATACTGACTGAGATACCTAGTTAGAATCGTCAAAGTGTATTAGGAAACTTTACAGTTCTATGGACTAGCTAAAAAAAATGCAAAAATGGACAACGAAACAGTCGATTCTCAGCAAAAAAAGAAACAATGGAATTACTTTGGCTCATGCGTCTTAGTTTTTCCAATGAAAAATGTAGGAATCTAGCTCAATATGTGGCATTACAAGTAATGAGTTATATGTAAGGCTATGCCGTGCAGGCATGTTTCCTCCAAGTTTTTTAGTAATAGAAGAGTTACAGTATTTGTCTTCTAAAGTAGCATTCTTGAAAATAAAATTTATCATGATTGCCCTCGATTTTGAACAAAGGCTATCTCAGTATCTTCATACAGTGGATACCACTTACGTCCTTATACAGTTATAGTATTTGAATTTGTTTGTACGTTTTTGAAAGTGCAGCATATTCAATATGACTCACCAGGCGTCCTGGTTCTGAACTTAATAACTTCCAGGATATATTGGAAACGCCTGCAACTGAACTGAATAGCTGTGGTAAGAGATTGGTATAGTTTCCTATTAAAATCTGGGTTGCACACTTTGAAAGTTCTATTTAAATAATGCTCCACTGTCAGACTAAACAAAGTTAAAAAACCTCTTTTTGTTTTCTTATCCCTCAAGATACCTAGGTAATTTCATGACGCCTGTATTTTTTGTAATCATGCATCGGATGACACATTATGGAAGGATTTTATTTTAATTTGTTTATACGAATTCTCATTAAATTCAAGTATAAATGTGTAATTTCTGTGTTCTCAGTGTCAGCGGAAACCAACATTATTTCCAAAAGGCCCATAACAAGTTAAGTACACTGAAGGTAAAATAAGTGCAAACACTTTAAGTACTCACACAACTTAACTGTCCACACTTTCCCCTTTCCATTTATTATAGAGAAACACAATCCTCCTTGATATTTAGTGTACGTATAGGCTCTTACTCTAAATGGCGTATTTGGGTTGTTTTTATTTCAGTCCCTATATAAAGTATTTTCATTGTATTTATTTTAGTAATGTGCTCGCATTATTTAAGAATTTAACATCATACTAGGAATTAAGGTGTTAAAAAGTGTTGATTTATAATGTCAGCTACTATGTAAGTAAATAAGTAAAAATCTAACTACATCGAGAATGTTTCTTCGTTAAGCTAGTCTATCATGTTTTTAACTGCATTATTTACAACAAATATTAAATCTACCATTGGTAAGGGAACTTTCCATTTAAATAGTTTTTGTGAAACCTTAAGATGATAATATAATATTCGTTACTATGCATATGGTTATTATAATGCTTTCTAAATTATTAAAATAAAAAATAATTGCAGTCATGCAATTTTACTATTATTTTACACAGAATTTAATTTTATGTCAGATTCATCTTAATTAATCTTCCACAATCATTCCTGTCAATACCCAGAACTTAAGAAAGAAGCATTCGTGAATATCAATCGTAAATATGTGTCCTTGTTTATCATGCATGCCAGCGAGATCACTAGGCATTATAATTTGCTTCAGACTTCGTTGGATACAGTTTTAATATTTGAACATGTTATAATACTAATAACTTCGGAGACGACAGAACAATATAATTAATATTTCTCGGGCTACCATCCGTGTTAGGTGGTTTAATGGCGAAAACATCAGCGTATCGAGAACCATCGTCATCCTCGTTCTCAGGGTCATATAATACAAGACATAACAAGTTAGTAGGGAACACACATGAGGCAAATTCAGTCTTTCTGATTCACTCTTTCTAATCTTGGAACGTGTCTTCAGTGTAATTTCTAGGAGATCGTTTAAGCGATATGTGTCAAGCTTCTTTCCATTGGTATGTAGCCATTAACGGATTAAATAATTATTTTTGACGTGAAAACGTCTTTAAAATCGATGCCTGGTTTGGGGAGGCAATCGCGCCCAAATGAGCGAAAGTTTCTGTCGAAGTAATTTCAAACTTCAATACCTCGGCTAAAAATAGACATAGCGCCGCCATATTAGTCTCGTTTTAAAGAGGAGGGTTATACGTTTGTGCCAGTACCGCTCCGACATTCGTGGCGGTCTGACGTCGCGAACTGCGCACGCGCAAATTGAACCCACAATTTTCGACTTTCCAGATTCGACACGTGTCCATAAACGGGATGATATCTCAGAGACTAATTATCTGATCCGAGTGACCCAAGTGTTGTTTTGAAGAGGAGTGTATATGTTACAACCCATTCTGACCTCCAAGTGTGTATCTCAAAAACTCAAAAAGCTACGAGGCTGTGAATTTGAAAAAGTTTGAAAGTTTCCCGATTTTCTTAAAATGTCGCGATGTATGAGGGCAAAGTACAACCAGAATTACAAGATCAGGTACGAATGCGTAGAGCACAAAATTCCAAAGAGATGACACCGAGAAAGCCGGTCCCGGACCCAAAACTAACGCGCAGTACTGCCGCGAATATTATATTATATATTTAGTGTTCTGTCTGACGACAGGTCCATATGAACAGGATCCTTCTATCCTTTTCTCGGACTGGGACCTGTTCATATACGTTCTTGACAGATGATCCAGAAGTGGTTTGCCATTGCCTTCTTCTGTGTGTGAATGGAGTAATTTTTGGGATGCCACGGAGAAACCGGAGAAGCCCCCGGAGGAAACCTCCGTGTTGCCTAGACCACGGCCTTGCCCAACACAGGTTATAAATTCGGGCACCGCCGGGAATCGAACCCGAGATCCCAGAATTACAAGGCCAGCGTTCTAACCCCTAGACCACCGTGGCGTTGCCGCGAATATAGGCAACGTAAATTTTGTTTAATTTCAATATAGTATACACGATTGTGTGTTAAATGAAATTATATACACCAGGGACTTTAAATGACCCCAAAGGTAAAAGTCCAAGTCAGGTCCGGAGATCGCGGCGGCCACGCCACGGGACATCCTCGCCCAATCCATCGCTGTGGGTAATGTTCATCCAGGTAACCTCTGACTACACGGCTGAAATGAGCCGAAGCCCCATTGTTCATGTACCACAATCGTCCGCAAATTTCAAGTAAAACGTCGTCGAGAAGCAGGAATCGCACATAAACCTGTTCTGTAAGGCGTGCCGGAAACATATGACGACCGTGAAACGTGAGACGGACAATTCCCGCCACAAGCTAACGGAAAACTTACTCTGAACGTGAGATTCCCTTGTTGCGTATGGACTTTGTATAGCCCATTTGTGTTCGTTGTGAAAAATACGCCGTCCTTCGTAAATACTGCTTCGTCTGAATAACACGCAAACGCTGAACATAGGATCTCTTGCCTGCTGGGCAAATAAACACTGACAGAACTGTAGACGAGTAGGACGATCAGACAGGAAAAGTGATTGACTGGCTGATGGTGAAAAGCATGTAGCCGGAACGGCTAAATTTCGTGACACGTTAGAGTATGAAGTGGTTCTTCCCAGCAGCAAACCGGTGAGTACCGGAATGTGGACTTGCTTCAACTGTGTCCTCCATAACCACCGAAAGGGTTAAACCTACGACATGATTGTCCGGCTTAGTGATCCCGTTTCACTGGCACGACGATCCACAGAATTAAATGTAGGTTCTGATGACAAGCGTCTGTTAGCAAATTTTTCTGCATAAAGGCTACGCGATGCTCTTGCGTTGCATACCATTTCGCCAGATGTTAGACGGATGTCAACCAATTCTTCAAACCTCCATCTAGCAGACTAGAGCACTTGTAAACTAAATCGTAGACTTTCTTTTTTCTGAAACATCAACAGATATGCAATCAAAATGTGGTGACGTCGCACTAACACCACTCGTTCCTGATATTCTGTTATCTGAATTAATAGAAGGGATGAAAGTCAAAGTTCAGTAGAGTGGCATTTGAAGAGCAATTCGGTGGTATCTTGCTAAGGAAGCATTACCGACCCCATGTTCATGTGAATTATTCTTAATGTTTTGGTTCCAACAACATGCCCTTAAATTTTCCAAACATATTTCTGACTCACTCTGTATAAGATAAAGTTTTTGTGACCTTTATTTACGGATGTACACTGAGTGGCCCAGCAGCTATCATTACGGCGTTCAATTTCAATTCACAATTGAAGAAGCGAGTCGACGGTAATTGTAGCTAATGCACACGTTATCTTTCCGGCAAAGAGGTGGTCAATGTTAGCACGTACACAGCATACTTGATGTAGCCAAAACTGAAAGAATTAAGGCGATTGAGGTCAGATGAAAGAGGATGCCAAGTGTTAGTCCCGCTTCTACCAGTCCATTTTTCTGGAAAGTTTAGTTTTACGAAGTCCGTCGCTTTCCCGTTGAATTTTGGAAATTTCTCCGTCTTCTTGGAAAGGCATACCATCGGAACCCTCTTCTTCCAAAGCAGGCGTATGAAATTCCTCTAACATTTCTAGGTACATTATGGCAGTCACAGAACTTTCGGCAATTTTATTTTCTTGGGACAAAGCTCAAAACACATTCAACTTTGTAATGTCTCTCGTATATTCAATAACATCGTGATGACTGCTGCTCCCCCAAAGTCTCAGGTAATGCCGATTAACTTTTTCCAATAAATGAAACGTGGCTCCATCGATGAAGACAAGTTTGTCTGTAAAGAATTCGAAGCTCTTGAAAGAAAGTTAGACAGAATTGTTTAGCGAATTTCTTTGTATTGGGTATTTAATTGTTGTTACAGCTCACACATATAACGTTTAAGTTGCAAAAGTTTCCTCAAAACCATGTGCACTGTTGCGTGTGGAATGTTTAATTGTAAGGCAAGATGCCTGGTTTATTTACAAGAATTGTGAACGAAAGCCGCACGATCTCGATCCACCTGAGCCTCAGTGCTTGATCGTCTACGGGTCTCTTTCCTTTACAAATGCAGCCATCCTGCTTAATAATTTATACTACCTACACTCATGACAACACAATTCAATTGTAGCTTTTTTACGTGATATGCCATTTTAATAACCGTGAGGGTTGTTCTTCAGGTGGGAAGATGTGGAAACTCAAGTGGCACTACTTATTAACTTGATCATATTCCTTGTACAAATACGTTTATCTTTGAAGATTTCCGTCTTCTGGGTTGTTGCGCTGTGTAGTCTGGTCGATGTTAACGAACATTTCAGAGGTCATACTGCATCCGTCATCATCGCCCTGATGACGGAGGCAGTATGACCTCTGAAACGTTGGTTAACACCTACCAGACTACACCGCGCAACAACCCAGAAGACGGAAATCTTCATACTCACCGCTGTGAGAACCTCAAGTATTACACGTTTATCTTTCATTATTGTGGCTTTTGATTCAAGAGCAATGTTAAAGTTGCATACATTTAAAGTATACACGCTGTATATGGGTCAGATTAAGATAAATAGGTGAAAGCAAAATCAATAATTAAAAAGATTTAGAATTTTTGACGAAGCCTGTCATAGAATAAACAAGCCTACAAATTGATTATATAATAACAATTCCGGGATACTTATTAAAACAAAAATTTAAATGAAATAATTTCCAAATAAGAATAACGCGGCAAGGTCTTCCGGTTTAGAATTTAACGTAATTGGTATGAAAGATTCCAACGGTCGAGAAATGTATTTAACAAGCTCTTTTTTAAAGCTGAAGAATGTAAATCAGGTTATTCTACATTATAAAGTTAGCACATGTATAGTAATTATGGCATTTCAATACGCAAGGATGTAAAAAGTTTATTTTATTCATTTTTCCAACCATGTAGTAATGACACAGAGGTGTGTCATTGCCAAGGCGTGAAATGGCGACATAAATACGACAAGGAGGATTGATCCTCTACCTTAATGGAGGGGCACTGGAACAATAACGCCTCGTTACATAAGAAGGGCTTGGTACAACTTCTCGAAATTTTCGAATGTTAAGAAACCTTCAATATGGTAAATGGATGACAGGAATTACAGTTCATCAATTTTGGAGCTCGGGATGACTTTGTTTACTTAACGACGTTTATAAATTCATCCAGTGATATGGAGAGCAGGGAATAATGAATGGCAAAGGATACGGAAGGAAGATGTGGCTAAGGTGTGATCCTGTCAATGTCCTGGAAGGACTGAAGAAAACCAAGAATGACTTCAGCCGGGGTAGATGGTCAGGAAATGTAGATTTTAATCTGGGTCATATGAAATACGAAGTACGAGTTCTAATTACTGGACTGCGACGTTTGTTTGCTCAGAAAATCAAAAATCTAAATTGGGGTGTCTATCGTTTTTGTGGGAATTTTTTGATAACGGTGATACACCTTTAGATTCCAACGAAATAGGATAAATGTCGGATAATTTCACGTCGGTCAGAAAACAACGCATATAACAAGCCATGCAGACAGTCGGTTAACTTGTAAATAATTCAGTTATCAGGCAATCAGAATGTGACTATCCTTTAGGGTTGGTAGATTATCATTTTTACTCTGAAGAAGGCGGAAACACGTGTACACATTTTAATCAGTAGGGTTCTTCTGGCTCTGGTCGTGGGTAGCGTGATATTCGTGATTATCAAATCACTACTCACGCTGGAATACAAACATAGTTCGCAATGAACAGAATAGATACAAATACAGATTTCTGATAAGAAAATAACTTATTAAATGATTTTAAAACCGAAGAGATAAAAAGAATGTCAAAAATGATCATGAGGTCACCATATATCACATAGGTATCTGAAAGAGGTTTGAACAAAATACTCAATTTGCATATCACCCATAGTCATTTCGTTCTGATGTGGAGCACAGGGGTCTCCTTTCGGAGGTTTGTTGATCTATTTAGATATTCGGTAGGACAAGTGATCAGCCTATCGCAAGGCCCCCAACTGGTCACAGAATAACACAACATAGAAAGAGGCGGACAAACATCCATTCCTTGAATGGGATTCAAACCCACGGTCACAGTGTCCAAGTGCACGAGAACCACGTCTGAGTTGGCGTGGTCACTGTGACCGGCCAGTTATTATGTGCCACCCCTTCACTAACCGAATGCATTTTGTACAGGATAGAGTTACACTTAATTTTATTCAAGCTAGTGCAATGTCATTCTCCATCTTCAGCAATTTCACGGTAAAATATACGCATCACGCGCCGAGCTGTATTACATACTCGTAGGGAGGGACTTTTACCAAGGACATCCAATGCTTGTGTCTATATAAATGTTGGAATTTCTTATGTTTTGTGATTATTTAAGTGAAGTTAAATCATTAATCATGCAGCTTTGCAATCTCTACGTAGCCTGCACTGTAATCTTCAGCGTTGGCGCTCTCAAATAACGTAAGTAATATAAAATTGTTAAAATATGGATCATCCGTGACTATGTTTTGTATTTCCCTCTTCGCCACCAATTCTATATCATTCATATTCTGTGGCTACTGGAGATAAAGCGGCCCGGAGGTGAAGATTATCACTTGAAACTTATCTAAAACTCAGGCCAAGAAAGAAGAACTTTCACGCGTTTTTATGAAGTAATGCGTAGGTTAAAGGACACCTTTAACCGTCATTTATCTATAAGAAACTGTATCACAGCAATAACTGAAAGTCTCGGTTAAGTAATTAGCGTTCCTGCTTCATAACCAATAACACTTTGTTCAAGCCCCGGCACAGGAACAAAATATTCTGACCGAGTTTCTTAGTGGTTTTTGACAATTCGTGCAGGAAAATACCGGACAAATCATTAAACTAAGGTCAATACCACTTCCTTCAGTATCACTGACAATTGATTCATCGTCCCATATTCGACTGAAAACTTGTATATTCTGAACTACTGGTTGCGAAATCAAGTAAGCAGCAAGTAAGAAGATAGCCAACTTCGTAGTCACCGCCGTGAACAGCTCAAATCCTTCTTCGTAATAGATAAATAAATATATACAAATTAATTGTTGTTTACACTATTGGTCACTTAGTAACTCCCAATTTGTTAAAAAAAAGAGATTGTGTCTACCCCGATAGACCACAGCATTCTATGATGGCTGCAAATTCTGTTAACTTCTGACTAGGACTATTCATTTTCCGAGGTATCGTTAAAAACGGAAACACGGACAAAGTTTATGCGGATAACAGGAAGGTTAAAATCCGTTTAATAGGATATGGATATTTCTGTGAGTATAACTCAGTTTAAAATTTTCTTTCCGTATGTTTATAGGATTAATACAAATAAATCATTACTTACACCTGTATTGAATACTTTATAAATAAACGCTCTATTTAAAATGCGTTGGAGGTGGGGAATACTCAAACCCCTAGTCCACATGCCAGGTAGGCTATAAAACGAATTAAGTCCTGGCATTTATGATTTTACCATTTCTATAATTTCAATATAAACGGTATCATAAAAATCAAAGTGTTACTTTACTGATATGGTACACACGCAAATGCACGCAACCACCAGATTACACTTCAGAGAACACTTCCTTTCATCAAACACACTTTCTGCCTGCAGGTATACAACTAGTTCTTTCATAAACCGACTCACTATGTTGCTTGTTTGGTTAAAGGATTCATTAATTTTTCGCTGACAAACTCTCCTTTCTTCAAAGACAAAATATATTATTTGTCCTAAAATTAGTTTCACTCAACGTAGGGTGTTTCTTCACGGCCTGCTACTGATGTACAACTAAAGCGTAAAACGTAAAGGCTGTCGGACTTATATACCTCCCTAAAATAACTTACTTTTAAAATAGAACCAGGTAGAAATTCGTTCATTTACCGTTTCAACATATTTTAAAAATAGGTTCGAAATTGCACAAAGTTTTCCCGTGTTTGAAACACGTTTACACTAATAGTAAGTATTAACGTGTTTTCGTGTAAGTGGGCAGTAAGTATACCTACTTCTGACGTCTGTACCGTGACCGAGTTAAGTCGATACGTTCCCATAGAACACAAAAAATGTATTCGTATTGTACGTATACAAAAAATTTTATATAGGCATTTTGAATAGATGGCATGTTGTAGTATGCCACTAAGTGAACATTATTAAACGTTTGAAATAATTTCTTGTCGTTGGTCGCTCTGTACAGAAGTGGTGGCGAAATGAACCTTAAAATCACGGTTTGTAAATGCGGTTTAAATTTCAGTTTGGTATTCATTCTCATTACCTACAAAACGATACATAAAATGACGGAGCAAAGTAAACAAGAGTATCTTGAGAATTATTCTCAGGGATTGCATCCTCGTGTACATTAAGAATGTGTATTGTGCTGTCCTGTGTACAGGTAGAGGCCTTGCGACGGGCCGATCCCTCGTAAAAGGAGTCCTACTGAATGTCTATAGTTCGAGCCAACGATAAAGTTGGATACCGGAAAAATGTAGAAACATTGTTAAACCGGATATATATATATATATATATATATATATATATATATATATATATATTCATATTACATGTTTCAACCTTACTATTCCATCTTCCGTTTCGTGAATTAAATAATATTCAATATTAACATTAGCAGGTGATATGCACATCATGCTTATGCACCTTGCTAAAATACGTCTTGGACTTAAGTGTTGCTTTTTATGCGTTCTTTGCACGAAGTGCTTGCCAAGAATGGGCTCGTCATGTCTGTCCGTCCGTCTTTTCAGTCGATTAAACTTGAGAACTACTGGACGTATCTGGATGAAATTTGACGTGTTGTTTGTGTTATTCTGCTTGTTTTCAAAATCGTACTTTTAAATATTCTACAAGCAGTGATAACAAAATGAAAGAAGAAATTCGTTGTACTAAGATAAATTTTCCTTCAACGCAGGTTTCCTCAGCGCGGATTCAATTATACGCGTCAAAATAAGTGCAAACGATTATTTGTCAAAAGCAGAATATCCCATTCTAGTATAAGAAAAATACGAATGCTGTTTAAAACCCTAATGTGTGTTTAGCCTTTGCATCTGCATTTGATTAACCCACTTGGTTTGTTTTATTCAGCATTTGCAAGAGCAGAAATAATCAGCCCAGCTGTCAACACTACATTGCTTCTCCTGCGTCCTTCGCTCGCTCTTCGTCCCGGAGATTCGCTCATGCAAACCAAAGATACCACGCAAGTTAATCCGCAACAGCGTCTTGATTACTCTGTTACGCATTAACTTGCGTGATACCTTGTCTCTTAATTTTCTCTTTGTTAATATTTTCCTGAAAGAGCATACTGTGATCAAAACGTAAATGTATGTGTAATAATGAAGGAATGATATGTGTACACATCGGCAGTCATTAGATATCGGTCTTGGCCAACGTAGATTATCCAGACTTGTCTGACGCCAGCGGCGAAGCATTGATGGTGTGACCTTGTGTATGGATAGAACCAGACATAAAAGTCAAGCACCAATTAAGGCTGAAATGTATAGTCCGAATATAATTACAATAATAAAGGTTTTGTAGACGGAAATTTATGTATATTGATGACATCAAAATATTTTTTCTGAAATACCTTCAATGTAAGTAGCATTTTATGTGTGATTTCGTTGATGTTATATTGTCCAGTTAAGACAAAAGTTGTACATATTTCACAGAGATAATACGTACTTTTACTACTACCAAATTTCATGAGACTGTTTATCAGCAGATATGTGTGGATAGAATGTGTCTGTCTGTCAAATGAGTGTATCGTAAAACCATAAAATTTTCGGTTCTAAGAAGCTTTTTAAGGAATTCTGTTTACTTCTGCATTCGAGCTAACGATTGATCGTCCTCAGGAGTACTTGGGGCCCAATACAACTTTCGCCTACTTTGTTTTTCCCTTAAGGAACACAAATATTGGACAAGAGATGGCACTGCTAATAAAAATAGAAAATCCGACTTTATTTATATACGTACACCACAGTGTTTAATTATAATTATATTACACCCTACACTGACTCGGTTAAAAGTCTACAAGAATGTGTACAAATTAAACCCATTTTTGTTTTACAAATTTTGACAAAATAATGCCACAGTAGTTGGACATGTTTTGTTTCTTCCTTAAATATTGTAATTTTCAATGCAATTCATAGAACGGTCGGTAAATATTCTGACTCCAACACAAAAAATTTATATATATATATATATATATATATATATATATATATGTTCAATGTAATGTACGTCGAACTTACACTGATACAGTTACGACTGAGTTTTGCAGCTTAAGCCGAACCAGTTCGAATCGAATTGAAAAATACTCTCATTCCAAAACTCCGCCCTGTTCGCTCAGTGTTTGATTTGCTGCTGTGTGTGAGGTCTTAAGAAAAGTGAAATATTTAATACTTAACTGTCACTTCCACATGCCTACAAAAATTTAGTTCCCCGTTCTGCCCTGATCTCCCATATATATATATATATATATATATATATATATATATATATACATATACACACACATTCATACTTACTTACATACACACATACATACAGCCAATTAGTCCACCTCTTAGGGGCGACATACACCACTCGTACTTCGAGCCGAACAGAATCCAACTGAAATAAACTAGCAAAAGCATCTTCCAGCATTAATTTCTGAATTGTTTTCAAAAAAAATTCAATTAAAATTTCTGAGGTACTGTTAGAACAAGTTCATTACGAAGCAAAAGAAATTTAAGGCTTAATGAGCATAAGTTAAGTATGATAAAATGTCATAACAACCGACTCCAATTTAGAAAGTATAAAGAAGATTTTTCAGTTTTTTTATTTTTTTAGTTGGACGTCTTACGCGATTATGATTTCATTTTCAGTGACATATCGATGTTTTATTTTTATTAATGTTTCCAAGAGCAAAATAAGTACCACCCATCATGTACACTATTAATATTCGTATGTCTAAGAGGAATTGTTTCTACTTTCAGCGAGAACAGTGCATTGAGACTGTCCTTCGTCTACGTGCATCGCTGCTGCTAATTGTATATACAAATTTTTGACATTTTTGACAAAACTTATGTTTAATTTTATAACACTTTCTTGACAGAATAATATGTCTAAACTGTATTTATTTTCAGGTGCCCCCCTCACAAAACTGATATATACTATGATGGTTTTGTGTATACATCTTTCGGAATGACCTGTGTTTTCTTTTCTTTTCACTCTTTTCTATACTTTTTTGTTCTTTGTATTTAGTTTCTATTCTTGTTCTAACTCCGTATTTGACTTTGGTTGCGGTTGAGTTAGCACGTTCATAAAAAGGACTATAATTAACAAAATTTCTTTTAAAGGAAAATTCTTAATACCTTAAACATACACAACAAGCTCATATTAACTGCTATATATTCAGAAGGATCCACAGCATCTGAGGTCAGTTGTCATATATTTTTCTTTCAATATATCAATATTAAATTATAAATTATATTAAATCATAACATCAGCAGTTTATATTTTCTCCCCAGGCGCTTTCCATTCATAATCTTTGACCAGCTGATCGAAATATCGGAAAAATTGGGATCAATGAACGGAAATAAGATTTGAAAGATGTTCTCTTTGGAGTACAGTGAAAATCCATATGTGCTTATGACGTCACGTAACGTAAACTATTGCTACGGTAATCCTTTCCTAGGTCACCTTTGTGCAATAACATGTTCCATTGACTTGTTTCCACTGTTACGCAATAATGGCCTCCAGTCACTTCTGAATGGTTTCGTAATAGAAGGCTTAATTCAGACCCGCGGGGTATCATTAAATCAAGCGTTTCACTCATAAATACTTAAAATTTTAAGAGCGTAATTAAAATATTTAAATAAATGTGACATTTCCTTAAGAGCTAGTGCAGTGTAGTATAAAACAAAGCTAATCAACAGCGAGCAAACGGGACGGAATTGTAGCATAAATGTATTTTTCGAATCCAGTCGTTTGGCTAGAGTTCTGTTCCATAAATTAGCGATACGTTGCGATTTCAACCGTATTGTGAAGCCGAACGTCCGGAACACTACATCGAAAGTAACCGAACAGAACCGATCCGAATCGAATGGAATTTACTTTTTCTGTTGGATGCGCAAACTGGTAAGAACGCTTTCGAACAAAAGAACGTACTTAACATGGACGAGGTGAAATTAATTTTGAACGTGAGATAAAAAAACATTATGAGATCGTCTGTCTGTCGTGTTTTCCCAAAGGCGAGAGGCAACCTGCACAAAATCTCTTTTGGTTCTTTTATTTTATTTAATATCCCAAAAAGTAATAAACTATCATCTGGGTCAAACAGTCATCGCCATACAGAACTATTGTTCTTTCGTTAAGCATAAAATCGGATTTGAAATCGGTTTTCTTCATTTATGAATTCTGCAGTGGAGCAGCAAGGTTAAACGCGTCACAGTTAGTATTCATCAGTACCCAAAAAGACAATGAAAATCAACTACGTTCAAATAATTGAAGTTTCATACTGTATATACCCGTCATCTTTAACAATTCTGTCAGCATCACTTTTAAGATAAACCACGAATAAAACTGCCCTTACTATTTTACGTTCTTCCCAAAACCTTCAGTGCCGTATTATGTTTATAGAACCCTGAATCTTTCTATCTGATTCGTCTCCTCCAACTTAATTCTCCAATCTCACTCATGGCTTCCAAGCGAATGTTCAGAGACAAATTTCCAAGCAGATGCAATCAACTTGCACCGCGTCGTGTTTATCGTACATTTAGAAGGACAGGGAGTACGACCAGTCTATTTCTTACCAAGGTCAACATGACTACTTTTCAGTGCGATTCATTTCTCAGTTCGGCGACCGCTGGTCTATACGATAATCAATGACAGTTATGACTAAAATGTTATTTAAGGAAATAGCGTTTCAGCTGGTAATTATTTATGGATCATATTACATCAGTCAATTGTGGATAAGTATGCTAGTACTGTTCATTATGTTTCATATTTCAATTTTCTCCAAAGGATTTCCTATCACTGACTGCACTGAATTACTGAAGTCATGAATTTAATCCTACTTTTATGGTAAAGTCTTTTGGATATATCTGTAGCAACCAAAATAAAAATAAGATGGTGACCATAAAAACTAAGGCAACCTTGGCAACTAAGATAACAATTGTAACTATAGTAACCAAGGTAAACAAAGTGATCACTAAGACGGGTTAACCAATAGAACTTTAATAGCCAATGTGACCAAGGTCCAAGGCTGGAAGCAAACCCCATGTGGAAATCGCTTTTGTGGGGCCACGTGCCCAACAGGGACGGCGATGCTCTTATGGAGTGCAGGTTAACCAGTGTAAGAGAGCCCCAAGAGAGGCAATATGTCTCATAGGGTCCAGACGAATCTGGGTCAGATTAGGTTGGATTAGATTTCTTTACGTTTAGCTATGTGTTAGCTTACGGTATTTACGATGAGGGTGGTTATGTAAGACTGAGGGCTAGGCGCATTTAAAATAAAAATGTGTACGTAAGTGGAAACTCTGTAAATTTAATATGTATTTCCAGTTACGTTCTTCTTAACTTTCAGAAAACTGTCAAGCTTTGCAATAATTGTCAAGAAACCAGTGTAGGTGCCGTACTTCTGTCAGCAGGCATACACGTAATATTCTCTCTCCAGCATATCTGAAGGAATAATGATGCATTCTTATGACCTCTGAACGTGGCGAATTGTCGGTTCATTTAACTGCGCTGTTTCAATTTTAAACGCTCTGTAGCGTCAAGCTGCAGAAATGTATTAGTGGGATGATATGATGGCAGTTTGGAAGCGGTTGTGACTGTTTTAAGGAACTACCACAACATTCTCTTGGAGGCTGTGGGTAGCAAACCTCCTTGCCTAAATTGGAAACAGATTCGTCAAAAAAATTAATTACAAGGCTTTATCAACACGTTCCCATGTTACTTAAATGCACCATCTCTACAAATTGATGATGTCTCGGTAAACTTCAACGTTAAACCATCATTCTGAAACAAGAAACTCTCATTAACACATGCAGTTTGGAGTAATCATCATTTAGTGGACGATTATGTAGAAAAATAAGTTACGTTAATAATACCTACTGTGTGCTTACTTTGTTCAAACTTATAAATCAACTATCTTCATATTTTACTGCATTTCAGCCAACTACTATATTAAACCCTGTTCCAAAAATGACCCAAAGTTCAGCGACTGCGCGCTGAAGCACGGCAGAGAGGCTATTCCTAGACTTCTCAAAGGTAACTGTCTCATTCTCTCCATTGTACTATCGAAGCCACTGTAGCCTTTTGTATTTTTTTCCAAAATAATGTTTGACACTAACAGGCTATACATTAAGAAAAAATATACAGAGTGCGTCAAAATATGTTTACAAACTTTGTGTTCGTGTTCTTGAATAAAAATAAGAAATAATGTTTCTATGAACATGTGGTCGCGAAAGTTTTATTTTCCAAAGAAAAAGAAAAATTAAGATGCAATGCACACCTTTATTTCAAAATATAAATACAGTAATGCTTCTTTATAACAGATGCTCTAATGTTGCTCCTCCATTCTCCACACATACCCGAGCACGACGTACACAAGACTGACGAATTCGTTCGTACACACCAGGGTTTCCTCAAATCATCTGGCATGCATTCTGCACACGTTCCCACAGGTCGTCTTCATGGTTAATGCGTGTTGCATGAACGACGGACTTCAAGTGATCCCACAGATAAAAGTCCAATGGAGTCAAATCTGGTCACCTCGGTGACCATACTACTGGGTCACAGCGTCGAATCCGTCGCTGAGGGGATTGTTCATATTGAGATGATCTCTAACACGACGGGAGAAGTGTGGTGTGGCTCCGTCGTGCATAAACCACATTTGTCTTCTTGTATTCAATGGTACATAATCAAGGAGACATGGCAATATGCATGTCGACAATAATTGCTGCCCAAAAATTAATTAAAGAATTATTTCTTATTTTTGTTCCTGGAACACGCACACGAAGTTTATAAACATACTTCTGACTGAACATGTATATTTATAAACATATATATGTAAACACACACACTGATTATATTTCTTAATTGGAAAGAAATTTGCAGCAATTACTTTCTTTAGGTGAAATGCTTTTCTCTAAAACTGTTGTGTGTTTTCAGTGGTACAAAACCATCAACATAAGTTATTCCGCTAAGTTTATTACACAGTCTCTCTCAGCCCATATCCTAAGAAATGGTCTTGTCTGTCTTTTACTCTTTCCTTGAATCACTGCTAACAACTCCTGTAAATAACCTTATTTTTTCGATATATTCACGTAATATATATGTTTTATTATTCTCTTTAACATGTATATGATACAACTTCCGGTCGCTTATGCAATTAACTGTAGAATTATTGCCAGTTTGCATAACAGCTTTCAACATAAGGTCAGGGTATCTGAGTTCACTGTACTCTCGTTATTGAAGATGAATAGGATTCTCGGGCTGTTATTTTTAAAAACACTATTAGAAATTTAAAGTTTTGTTTGGTTTGAAATGTCCTTTTTATAAATTCCACAAATTTCTGCGTGTTACATTATTTCGCCCCATATCGAAACAGACTTTGGTTTCTTCTTTACAACTTTTTTAATTTCACTAACATTTTTAATCAATTGGTATAGATTGGTGCTCCATTTTTATTACTTACTTTTGTTATGTTCTTTTACATCGTATTGTTCTTAATCACCGTAGTGCAAAAAACATATCGTAATACTGTTCATCATCTGAGGTAGATTTGTTTCTTTATTGCTTTCATAACCCCATATATTTTTATTGTTTATAAAAATCTGTCTGTGAATTTAACAGCGAAATCTTCAAAAACATGCAATTAATTTTGTTCCTTTTTTCTACTGTATCTTCTTTCTTGATATCTGCGATAGAGTAATTTATTTCTTATCTAGTGCTTCTGGTCTCTTGTACTGACTACAAAAGCCGGTTAGTTGGATTATATTTTCTGTGGCACTCATCTTATTCAACTTTTGTAATGCCGCGGATATCAAAGCTTTCAGAGGCAAACTACAACTTCTTCACTAGTAACCCCATTAAATCTTTTCCTTAGCTGAAATTATTCGGTGCTTTAAAAGTTCTCTAAGTTATTATAAATGTTTGGACTAATATTAGTGTTCTGCTTATGTTGTTTGCGAAGTCCGTTTTGTTTATAAATACATTCCTTTCTTACAATACAGCTTTGAATCGTTTTACAAAATCATTATGTACTTTATAATTTATGTATACTTTTTGCTAATTTATTTTTAGTAATATTTTCTCTGTGCCTATTACAAAAATATTTATCTCCTATTACTTTTCTGAACATTGTTTACCAATATGTTGGCCTTCGTTACAAGTATGCGTAGAAATTCTATTGATATATGATGTTTCATTAGATAGCGTTTGGTGTAATGGTTTCTTCAGATTAATCATAGCTATCTTAAAGGTTAAATTTTGAAAGTGTCAACTGTTGTTGTGTCCATCATATTGCAGCAATTCATTTACAAAAATTTCTGGATGATATGCATTGACTGCTTTAGTAAACAAAAATATTTCGTTATTTAAAATTTTCATTACTTTAAACAAAGTATTTTGGAACGTGGCGTGGTTTAAAGATGGCTGTCTTCTGGGTTGTTGCAACGTGTTGTGTAGTAGAATTTTACCGACGTTTCAGAGGTCCTTGCTGTCTCCATGGCCAGAAGACAGTCATCTTCAGACTCACCATCGTGATGATCTCAAATCCTACGTGACATGATTTATTTAGTTATTACAGAATATTTTTTCCGATTTACTTTTATTTCTTTTTTCCTTTCATCATTCTTTTACGGACCAATATTTTTCGATTCTAGTGGCGTTTTCTAGAACCCATACCAAATTGGAAGAATGTAAACAACTGATAATTTAAGACAGTCTGCCTGTATTCTTTCTGAGAGTCGTAAAATCTCTGCGTGTAGCAGTGGCATATTTATTTTTAATTTGTGTTTCATAATTCATGTTTATTAAAAATACATGGATATTCATTAAATCAGGTTAATTATAAAAGTAAGGTCCCAAACCACATTATTATTATTTTCAAGGACATTATTTGTTTCTCTTCTTATGGACAGTATTATAAAAACCTGAAAGTATGTAATCAATAGGAAATTCAAGGTATTCCGCGTGAATTTATTCCTCAAATCGTGTAGTTTCTTTATTTGTTATCGTTTATCTTTTAATTTTTAAATCGATTGTTTTTAAATATACGGAAAACTTTGAACCAATTTAATTAAAACGATGATTCGCGGTTATAAAATACTTCCAGTTTTTGTATTGTTGTCAGTTCATTCCTCAACAACTGCTGAAATCGTTATAAAACAACAGAGGATCTTACATATGGAATGAAGGAATCAGACGACTTTCTAAAATTATTTGGTGGTGATTATTAAAAGCTTTTTAACATTATAGTGGAAAAATACATTTTACCAGTTGAACCATATTCCGCCTATTTTGATAAAAAGAACACTATAGATCCACTGTTTAAAAACTACTTTATCAACGTAGATAGAAAAAGAGGTTGGGCCATTAAAGAATCGCAGTATTTCATATTTAGCATATAACTGAAAACACTTTACAAGATGTTACCTTTTAAAAAATTTATCACCAAAGATTGCGAAATTATTCACATCATTGGTTTAGAATATATTTGAAAAGAAAATAGGCACGGAAATGTTACCAGGGATGGAATTTTTGGGAAAGTAGTTAAATAAAGTAAAGAAAATTCGAGGCGGAAGTTGCGAACGGAACGAATAACAAATTTCGTTTGAATAATCCACAAAGAAATACCGAAAAATCGGAATAAAATTGGAGAAACTAACAGGAAAAAATTATGTTATTTTATTCTGAAATTGTTTCGGTAAAATAAAGGAAAAATTCGGATTTCAATTTATGGTGATATATATATATATATATATATATATATATATATATATATATATATATGAAAATGTTCCGGTGATGTGGGATTGAGGAACAATATATGCAAGACAGTGATTGAGGTGTGGAATTTTTATTGGTTTCTTTTTAAAAATGAGGGAGATCAGTTCAGCAATCAGATGTCCACATCTCTCAATTCAGTCTTTCCCTTTGGCACTATGCGGATTAATTACGATAAATAAGAGTAGTATGCTATTAACGAAACTTACTATATATATATATATATATATATATATATATATATATATATATATATATGAATAAAACTGCCATAAGGAAAGTAATATAGTTGTATGGAGTTCAGTTGTGTACTAATGTATGTTTCTAAGGTTTAAACAATATCTGTACATATATTTATAGACTTCTTCATTCCCACAACTATTTACATTAATTTTCTAGCGGAAGTCTGTATACTATAAATCCCAGATTGATGATTATTTGGTTAATTATTTGCGCTAAAAGAACAGATATTCATATGGGTGTCACACATGAGGAGAATTTTAAAAGCTCGTAACACATAGGGCGGTTAATACGGTTCCATGACAAAACCGCACACGAAAATTGCGCACAGAAAGAAGCACACTGTCATAAATGCTCACACTAAAATTACTCACACAGAAAAATGCTCACAAGGACAAATGCTCACACTGACGAATGCACACACTGATAAATGCTCACACTGACAAATGCTCACACGTACGAATTCTCACATGGACGAATGCCCATATTCAAAATACTATAAAGTAATCAGCCGCGCTAGCTGGTTACCGTAGTAAACCGACGTTTCGGGAAAAAACCCTGAAGATGGGGACAGAGTTTGTTCCCGAAACGTTGGTTTACTATGATAACAATCAGCCGCGCTAACTGGTTATCCTAGTAAACCGACGTTTCGGGAACAAATTCAATAAAATCTTCTCGGGCAATCAGCCGATTTTATTTTTTCCGTAGTACACATTCCGTAGTAAACCGAAGTTTCGGGGAAATGTCCAATACAATCTTCTCGGACAATCAGCCGCGTTAACTGGATACCGTAGTTAACGGACGTTTCTGGAACATATTCCGTAGTAAATTTTTACTGATAAATGCTCACACTGACAAATGCACACACGTACGAATGCTCACATGGACGAATGGCCACATTCACAATACTATAAGTAATCAGAAGCGTTAACTGCTTACCGTAGTTATGTTTTTATTCCATAACTATGTTTCGAAAGAAATTTGAAATGTACACAACCTAAATTTCTATTGGTGATAGAAGAGAAAGTATTGCGTGCAGTGGAAGCATGAGATTTTATTTTAAATAGATTGTGTTGCAGTTCGCATTTAATTGATACTGTAATTACCTTAACCCAAGGCAAATTAATAACAGAGTTTGAGTTTCTGGAAAGGGCGCAGAAATATGCTACGTTAGAAAAAATCCTCCATTTAGCCTGAAAGCTAATTAAAAAATTATTAGTAGCGTCAGAGGTGTTATTATAATATTAACGATATATCATACCGAAAGATGAGTTAAAGTTGCCATTGCCGTTTATAGGCAGGGCTACCAACTTTCCAGATATCTCGTACGATCTGCGGAATGTAAGTGTTGGCATTTGAAACTGGAGGCTAATGGTCAGCTTTTCGAAGTCAACTCTGCGGCAGAGACATATAAATATTAGTGAGTACAGTTAATGCCAACTTTCTATTCTATTCTACTCTGTGTTAACAGAACCCGCAGTTTAACACCACTAATACTAAATCTAGTCACCAGACCGAGTTCTTCCAACACCTATTACCAATAAAATATTTCCAATATCCATCTTAGTCTCATCCTCTCTCTTGTTATTCATTGGGTAGACATTTAAGAAGATTCTACATGAATAAATATCTTTCTAACATTAGCTGCACGTCGTAATCTAATTACGCTTGCGAATATTATAATAGTGAGTGACTTCATGGCGGTGGCAAGGTAACCTGGTGGCGGTCGTAGTGGCCGCGCGGTCTGAGGCGTGGGTCTCGTACGCTTGGGTTCGAATCCCACTCAAGGCACGGATGTCTGTCCGCGTCTTTCTGTGTCGTGCTGTCCTGTGTTCAGGTAGGAGTCTTGTGACGGACTAATCACTCATCCAAGGAGTCCTACAATTTGCTTTAATAGATAAAGAAACCTCCAAAAGGAGGCCACTATGATCCACACATCAGCGAAAAGTGTATAAAAGAGAATGTGAATTGTTCAGGTACTTTATCCTCCTTAGGTATGAATTTATATTCTTACCTCACAGTGAAAGATCATTTTTGACACATAAAATGGTAAAGCTTTCCTTTGCACACCCTAACATTTGCCGTTCAGGGAATTAGTCGGTGTGATCTCAGTTTTTAAACTAATAATTACAAGCATTTGAGGAATTTAATCCTGTTTTAGTTGCACTTTTTTTAGTCGTCAATCCTAGGATTAGTTGGCACCACATTACGGGGATTTACATGCGAAGATCCCACGGTCGCCTAGCCTACCGTGGCCAGTATTAATAAACCAGACAGGAAGAGAAGGACGGACAAATATCCGTGCATTGAGAGGAACTCGAACCCACGATCGCAGCGGCCAGGCGCACGGGGATCATGCCTCAGACTGCGTGGATTATTTGCATTATAAAATTGAAAATTGTAACAAGGTACACAAAATGTTGAGCACACTTAAATTAGTTATTGCGTACATAAACTTCATAAATATATTTAATATCCCTTTAATTGATTTACACATGATTAAATTGATAACGTCCAATAGGAAGGTGATATAAATGACGTTTGCTTGACGTCCGATAGTTTATAGGCGCTCAATATCATCCTGATCACTGTTTGGTGATTGAAATGTACGTAACACATTATAATAAAGTAAATAAGCAACTCAAAATTTGATATGGATATATATTCTCAAGAAAGTAAATGATGCAGAATTTAAGGAACGATATCTGATCGACATCTCAAAATAGGTTGCATCTTTGGAACACTTGGATGATAATGTGGACATCCGTAGCACTTATGAAAAGATTAAAGAGAAAATAACACTTTTAGTTAATGCAAATGTAAGCTGCAATGACTTAAACGTGTACAAACACAGTTTTGGTGGAGAATGGAACAATATCAGGATCGTTACATAATGCCATGTTTTTGTATTAGCGGTATTGAATCATCGAGTCTTTTACGAAAGAGTTATTTGTAAACTGGAAGCCTACTTTTCTGTTAACTGACTGTCATTGGGTTTCAGTTGTAATAAGCCGCTCGGATTAATAGCTGGATAAATGTGTAAGTCATTTAGCCTAATTACCTCACGTCCTGCAGGACAGCTTCCTTGGCTCCTTCGATGGTGAAGTTCCGAGCAGCGATTGTAATTCCTGAATCCCGGACTACTACTTCTTCGACAAGGACTGGATCTAGGACAGGCACGCCATACTTCGGGTCGCCTAAAAATCAGTGTCTTATTTACAATGAGCATTTATAATTAATGTGAAACTAGCCACATAAAAAATTCTCAAGTTACCAGAACATGATTCTGTTGATTTTCCTTTAAAGATCCTTTAACTGGCTGAATAAACTTCTTATTATGGTCTTCTAATAAAATCACAAAGTGTCGAGTCGCGTTTTGTCTTTGCATCATGATCGTTATATTCTAGGTGTCCAAAATCACAGTCTCCTCCTTATATTTTCCGGTCGGCAGGCTGCTTATTGACACATTTCTCACATCTTTAAAGAAGAAAGCAATTCAACAGAAAATGTTCATTTTTTAAATATGACACTTTTATTGTTCGCACTGTAAAAACTGAGTCAAAAACAACAAAGACACTGATAAATTGTGTAACACATAAATAATTGTACTGTATGTGAATTTCGTAACACAGGGAATAATGAGTAGACCCATATTTGTTTCTATAAATATCTCAAAACTTTGTGTAAAAATTTTTTCTTTAAAAAAATTGTTCTTAGACGGAGCACTCTATACATAAAAGAATACAGTGTCAACCAAAAATTTAAGACCACCATGTTATTTTAGTAAACCTTCCACAGGTCTCAAACTTTTGGTAGAAAATTTAGACTTTTTAAACAAAATCAAAACTGCTAACCAAAACTTGGAATGTGTATTCTACAGCGTACACAAAATTCGAAATATGTTCTAAAAGAAATATCCGTTTTTTGTGATAGGAATACAATGCGTCACAATGGTAATCGTTTTAAAATCAAAAAAAAATACGTAAAAATAACATTATAAGACTGAAAGCAAAGAGCGGATACTATTTCTGGAGACAGAAAGCATAATTGTTTACAAGAAACACATTCTTTTACAGTTAGATTATAAACTAAAAAGTATAATAAATTCTTATCGGCTACCAGCCCTATAAGGTTGCTTACTGAAGACAACACCAAAGTTTTATAACCGCTCGGTGATAAGAGTTTGGCTCCTCGGTAGACACTCTGTAGTGTTTACGGCATGTAACTGCCGACAACTAGAGGCTGCCGCTATTGCTGAATATTTCACACTATTTATTTACTTGCGAATGATACAGATATTAACTGGCTCTAGCTGCAAGAAGATGATTTCAGAATTGTATTACACTTGAAAGTTTGCGTGTGACTATATTCAAAGTTTGTTATAGAATGACAAACCAACGTGCTGTTGGAAGCGTCCTGTTCCTGTTTCGAAATATTCGAAACCCAGTGACGTAGGTACTTCAATACAGTTCTTGCGTCTAATTACCTCTTTAAAATTTCCGCACTCACACCATACAATGCATTGCCCAGTGACATTCGTCTCCTGAGTGGCAATGAACCATAAAGTCGAAACTGAATTTCGACATATTAAAGTTACAAAATTTAAATTTTGAAAAGAAATTTATAAAAAATATAGATTAATAAAATAACAAGAAATTAAATAGTATGATTAAATTAACTCTGGAAATGTAATTTGGACCGTTACAATTTGGAGAACCATATCCTTCCTCGTCCTCAAGGTACTGTCATTATCCTGAGATCGAGGACTGCATTACACAGCTGGTAGGCCGAGAAGAATTTAACATGCTTACTCGCCGTGAACATTTCATATCATACAAACTAAACAGTACCTAGAATTTGGGACTAGGTGAATCGTCCTATTATGATTGCTTTATACAGAAATTCATAGTGACTGTACAAGATAGATTTTCTTATGGCACCTTGACGTATTTGTTGCCACTGATAAAAACTTTTTCACACAGGTATGTGGTGCTAAGATGTGGTAATTAGTCGATGGTTAGTTGTGAGAGTTTCACGTATTCGTCTCGGATGCTCGGATTATCGTAAATTATACGTGTCGGACAACGGCTACAGTTTTGGGATTATATTTCTTAACGTGTAAAATTTAATGTTTGGTGACATATAATTTCATGATTACAAGATTTATTATTAAGTGCCAGGCGGTTCGAAAGTTGTTAGAAAAGCGAGATACAAGAAATGCGTGTACTGTTATCTCAAACACCATTTTTCTTTATGTATAGGAAACGTTAGCTGATAGGGTCTACTTCAATTACCTGGTCTAAAACATTTTGTCCTAGTCCACGCTGAACTACGCCGACGAGAAATCCCGGGATATTTGGCAACGCGAAACCCTAAGCAATCTTTTGTTTTCACCAGTTAATGTTCAAACGAAGAGTCGGAAACAATAAAGAGGCGAATGTATTTTTCCTTCAACAAAATTACAGAAATGATTGTGTTCATGTTTCATAATGAGGACCTCCGGGCTCAAATATCGACCCGCAGATAGTTTTATCTTGCTTGAGGTCTGGTTTTTCCCATTATCTCCAGAACGTTCTTAGATAATACACTGAAATAGGCCACAATATCCTCTTCTCATATACTTTCCAATTCGTCTTTTATTAATCATCCCACCCTTTGACTATACAACATATAGTCTGATCTGTATTAACAGCATCATTAAGTAAAGTACACATATTCAAATATTATTATTTTCATTTTTATACTATACAGTTCTTTCTATTCCTCGACATGAGCAACGTGGGCGGTTCGAGTTTTAAGCCTGTATCATCCTCACATGAAAGTCATGGCACATTCATCACACTGATGTTATAATGCCGCCCACTGGACCTACAGACTAGAATTCAAATGGGTATTGTCTGACTGCCTGTTGTGCACCCACGTTAGCGAAATTGCATCTGAAATTAGAGGTTTGCTCTGTTTGACTCGAGAACCATTGGCCTTACCCAGCTCAAACCCGAAGTTTACCTTCAGATATGTTACCCATAAACCAACTAAGCCTGACTTCCTCTTATTCCAAATGAATCCCGATATATTAAAGTTCTGCCTTCGCTGCCAATAAGTATTTTAATGCGTGTGCATACATAGTTATAATAGTTGCCATGGTAAAACTTCTAAGGGATTCTTTGGCAGAACGCAAAATGAAATTAACCAGAAAACTCTGCCGCGGATTCGAGTCTAGATGAAAATGGATTTTGCTGTTCGGATTATGTATATGCGACAGAACGACGGCAATATTTGGAGGCTTATAATCATCTATCGAAATTCCCCGTAGTAAAACTGCTTGCATTATCATGGTATTTATTAAATATGCTAATTTGGCAAGGTTTGTTCCTGTAAAATTAACAATAACATGACAAAACACGAATCCTGACTTTGGTCTTCTATTTTGTGGGTAAATTATGAACCACTGTAAATTTTATTGAGTCATGTCATAAAATAAATGTCGTTATTAAACTTTTTCTAAATTTGAAGCATTACAGACATATCAACTTTGTGGAACTTCGAAATTAAGTATACGCAATTTACGGCACAAGCGAGCCTGCTAATGATGAATGCTAATATAACACTGAGAGCCACGATAGTTATATACACCAAAAATTATTTCCATGATTGGAATCTAAATTATTGTAACAACCAGTTGTGCTACAACGACGAAGGTCTTTTTTTCATATTTTAATGAAGGTGATCTGGTTTTGAAGTATATATGATAGGAGCGCTTTGACCTTCATGACATTGTGAAGAATTCATCACCATGACAAAGGTTGAAACGATCTTCGCATTCTACCTTGTGATCATCGGCGCTAAAGCACTCAACCTACGTAAGTTACAATAAAGTCAGTATATTTAGATTAATGTATAGTGAGTACTTCAAATGAAACTTATTAATGGAATTTTTATAATGATAATATTTGTACTGGAAGAATTTTCACTCTTGTCAGTAATCACATAAAACCTATCAAAACAAATGACTGACTGATTAAATAATTCTTTGGAGCAAGATACGTTTACAAGCATTCACTACCGGAGTACTTTCCCGGGGATGAAGTAAGTCCACGATGTAAAGCTGACCCGCATCTTATGCCGAAGTTAAAATGTGTAGGTTATTTTTGAGACAGCTTCATGATTTTATTTTTTGTATCTATTATATTTTACAACAACAAAGATTTTTCTAGAGTCGCCAAATATTTAGCCGGAAAAGTGACTTTTGCTTCACAACAATCCTACTCTTTGCATGTCTTTGGCCGCTTCCGAAAAGGAAAAGCCGAACTCATCTACTCACCTATCCCATAGCATAGTAAGAGGGTACAAACTACCTAACAGGTTTGGATAAAACTCGATATAGCAAATACACATTAAATTTCATGGGTGAGTTTCGATTTTGAGAGGGGGATCTCTTTATTTACGACTTTACTTAACTGTTTTCGTCCATACATCTTGGTGAAAATATTATAATATATAGCACGTCCATAATACGGATATTATCATTTATAATATTCTTTATATTTAAGTTATTTTAAGGACCACCTTGTAATTAGCCCCAAACCGAGATCCAAGTTTCTATTTTGAATCCTTTGACACATTGGAACAAAATATGACACGCTGGTCACTCTATAAAAGGGAATAATTGAATTTTCGAGTCTGTGAGAAGCATTTCATTAAACGTGAAGCACAACTTTTCTATTTTAAGGGTATTTATCTTCATGTGGGAGGCAGCAGTCTCACCACCTGCTACTCTGAAAAAAGGGCAAAGAATCCTAAGTGACTAGGATGCAAGAAACGGCCAGAAGGCTGTAAACCATACGCTGTGATGATGATAATTACCATGTGTCAGTTTTAATAACATTATTCGTTTAACGTCTCTCTATATACTGCCAACAATGTCTACTGGATTTACAACGCATTACGTAAACACAAAAAGAAGACAGACAATAACAATGCCACTAAAGAAGGCTGCACTTATCCATAATTTTCAGTCCGGTTTTCTTATTTAATCAGGATAGAACTTCTAGGGGTTTGATGCCAATATGTATCCACTGTTTCAAAGTTAATTCCCTGCCACCAACAAAATCTTCCTTCACTGTAACTTGAAACTTGAAGTAAAACGATAAACAATTTTAGCTGTAATAAAGGAAGTTTTGCGTATTTTCCTCGATACGAATGCAGGACATTAGAATAGTTATTTCTGAAAGAAAATGACTTTCATTCGACTGACGTGTAGGTTTTCTCGCCACTTTATGTGGTTCGAACCATATGAATTGCTTCAGATGAAATGATATTTCTTTAATATATTACCCGATACCTATTTTCTATATTACACAAAGTGAAATGAAATTCACGCACATGGGGTCCATAGTGTCACAAAAAAGAAGTGCATAATGTTAAAAAACATTAATCCTGGGACGCTTAGTTTTCGAGATGAACGTCACCGTCAATATGGTTACACACTCTGCTTCTGCTTCGCCTTTTTCTTATAGCGTTATAACCCTGTGTGGGTATTAGCTTGTTCGATTATTTTTTTTCCATTCTCTCCTATCATTTACAATTCTTCTCCATCCTCTCACTCCCATCGTCCTCACATCCTCCTCCACGTCGTCTATCATCGTTTTCGTGGTCTTCCTCTCATCCTTCTTCCTATCGGTCTCCATTCCATCACTCTTCCAGTTACCTTGTTTCCCTCCATTCTTGCAACATGTCCAAGCCTGGCTAACGTTTTGCTTTTAATTAGCCTCACAATATCTGCTCCTGTATGATATAACCTAGTTCATGATTCATTCTAATTTTCCAGGAGCCATCATTGTTATGTATTTGACCATAGATTTTCCATAATATTTTGCGTTCAAATATTCTGAGTTATTGCTCGTCAAAGCTAGTTAATGTCCAGGCTTCACACCCATATGTGACTACTGGTCTTATCAGAATTTTATAGATTCTCAGTTTAAGTTGCCTCCACAGTATTTTAGATTTCACCAAATTCTGATAGGCATAATAACATCTATTACCATTCACAATACGTGCTTTTATTTCATTACTTACTGAATTTTAGTATTAATCTGTGAACCCAGGTAATTAAAATTCTGCATTTGTTCAAAATTGTATTGTCCTATTCTCAATTTATTTGTGATATTTCTTGCTGTTCTTGTAACTTTCATACGTATTTTGTTTTCATTTCATTTATTTTTAGCCCCGTTAATTGTGTTTCTCCTATCAATTTTAATACTGTTTCTTCCAGTGCAGCTTCATTTCTGCTAATAATAGCTATATCATCTGCATACGCACTCACTTGTATTGATTTTATGCCTATATGTCATGATATCTCAAGTTTCCGAATAGATGCTTCCAGCCTCAGGTTAAAAAGTATTGTTGAGAAAGCGTCTACTTGTCTAACTCCCATATTAACATTAAATGGTTTAGTTAGCTCACCACCTACTCTTACTACTCCTTGGAGTCTTTCAACGTTATTTTAATGAGCCTGACGTATTTAGATGGTATCCTTAGTAGGAGAATATCGTTTAACATTTGGTCCTTATTGAGACTATCAAATGCTTGTCTGAAGTCAACATATAAGTTATGTAAGTCAATATTATATTCATAGGTTTTCTCCTGAATCTGTCTCAATCCAAATATCTCGTCTATCGTTGATCTATCTGCTCTAAAACCGCACTGGTACTCACCTAACATCTCTTCTACATACAACCAATCTATTATATAAAATACTTGACAAGATTTTATATATTACATTCAGAAGTGTAATTCTTGTATAATTGGTACACTCCATTCTATCTCCATTTTTAGGTATAGGTTGTATTACTCCTAGGGTCCATTCTTCTGGAATCTTTTCTTCTTTCCAGATCAACAATATCAGATAATGTATTCTCTCCCATAACTTGACTTCCCCTTTTTTTAGTAGTTCAGCAGTAATCCCATCACTCCCGGGTGCTTTACCATTTTTCAGACATTTGATTACTTTTTGTACTTCTTCGAACGTAGGACCTTCAATATAATTATTCACAGTATAATATGTCGGCTGCTCTGTCTCGATTATATTTCCGGTCAGGATACCACTAAAATACTCTTTCCATCTATTAACAATATCACGGTTCTCTGTCAATAAATTCCCTTGACTTTCTTTACATGCTACAGCTTTCGGTCTGTATTCTTGTGTTACTTCTTTAAGCTCCTTATGAAATTTTCTACTTTCATTTCTACGATGGTGTTCTATCATACTGTCGATTTTTCTTCCTAACGCTTCTCTTTTCTTCCTTCTACATATTCTGGTGGCCAATATCCGGTTTTCATTACAAATATTTCTATTAGCTCTCGTATTTCTTTGTAAACATTTCATTCTAGCTTGCATCTTCTATTCCACGACAAATCTACATTCATCATCATAGCAATCTTCATTTCTTGATCTCCTTGTCTCTCCAACAGCTATATGTGCTGTATTTAAAAATGGCATTCTTTATGCAGTTCCATTCATCTTCAATATTAGGCCCTTTTTCTATCTTTTGTAATTCTAAGTTTAAATTATATTGATACTCCTGTACTGTGCCATTAACTTCTAATTTCTCTACATAACATCTTATAATTTTTCCATTTTCCCTTTCATAACCATACATATTTTTGGCTTCATTCTAAACCCAACTAAATAATGGTGCGAATCAGAATTTGCCCCTCGGAATGTGCGCACATTTTCCACTTCTGTCGTCCACCTCCTAGATACCAATATATGATCTATTTGATTAAAATTATTTGTTCCACGAATTTTCCAAGTACCCTTATGAATACCTTTCCTTGGGAAGTATGTGCTCATGACCCTTAAATTATTTGTAGCTGCAAATTGTGCAACTCTTAGGCCATTATTATTGGTTTCTTCATGTAGACTATTCCTTCCAAATAGTTTGACATAGACTTCTTCTTTCCCAAGCTTCGGATTATAATCACCAAGTACTATTATCATGTCATGTTTCGAAATTTTATCACATACAGACTGCAATTCATCATAAAACCCATCTACTGCCACCTCTTCTGTCCCCTCGATTGGTGCATAGACATTAACAAGGGTTATATTATGAAATTTCCCTTTTACTCTAAGTGTACATATTCTTTCACTTACTGGCGTAAAGGCCAGCACAGCCTTACGCACCCCATCTAGTGCCGAGGTCAAGGAAGAGAGGAGCTATACCTCCACTCACCCCAAACGCCTACATGGCGTATAGTGGGACAAACTTTACTTTACTTTACTTTTCTATCTAATTTCTTGTATAGCAACAATTTCCATTCCTTTTTTCATAATTTCATCAGCTATACCATTCATCGCTCCTGCTTGTAAGAAAGTGCGCACATTCCACGTTCCAATATTTATTACCATATTTTTATCCTTGTTCCTTGCTAATGTTCGTCTTCGTGAGGAGAGTCTGGCTTCATTCATCAAATTATTCTCAACCTTAACTTTTTTACGAGGCTGGGTTGTTGGCCCTGCGCTTAACCCCCAACCTGGAGGACCAGGGACTCTTCTGTCTGGGTTACCCTACCATAGCCAGAAGAACAGACTGCACGGATAACACCCAATGAAGACGTCATACTTGCAGCTGTGAATTGACAGCCGTGGAGAAGCTCGCGCGATATCACACAAGGATTCGGTCTATCCGAATCAAGATTCTTCGAAGTACTTTAAGAAGAGCAATTGCATTCATACGATTACTTGCGGAGAACACATCTGATTCCAAATAATCGTCCTCTATGCAGATTTTGGCGCTTTTTACATAATATTCCGTGGGCAGGCGAAGAGTGTTTTATGAAAATGTATAGTATGCCCCCACGTTCATAATATTTAGTTCCTGCAAGTACTTCTTTAGTATCAAAGAAAATATTTTTTTTTATTTTTCAGTGTGATAAGTATACGCATCATTCATTATTTCTAAATACTTGTTCATTAACGGGCTGGGTGTCTGGCATTCGATCCCCGACGGGGACAGAGGATTTTTCCTCTAGCCTCTACGTCCAGACCAGCTCTGGGGCCCACCCAGCCTCCTGTCCAATGGGATTGGGGTTCTTTCCCAGGAGTAAAGCGCGGCCGGGGCGTGATGCTGACCACCTCACCGCCCCTAGTACCGAGGTCAAGAAATAGTTATAGCTGTACCTCCACTCCCCGCAAAAACCTAGATGTTGTGTATTAGGTCAGCTTTACTTCACTTTTACCTGTTCATGAGCTGCAAAGCTAATAATGTTAGATCTATTAAATAACTCAAGCTCAGTAGAGCAAACACATAACATGGAGGGATGGCATGAGAAAAACACGTTCTACATTTTTGTTTATAAAATTCAGGACAAAACACCATTTGAGAGATCTAGGCACAGAAGGAAAAGTAAATAAAAAAAATATAGTTTGACTGCATAATTTGGCTTTAACTATCAGATTAGGGTCGGTGGCGGGTTACTATGACCACGATTATGGATCTTTGGGTCCCATAAAGACAAATAATTTGACTAGCTGAAAATTTTCGGATTTTCAGAATGACTATGGACTATGAAATATGGACTTCGTTACGTATTCCAGCATGTGGTGAAGGTTTTGAGGTTCTAACAACTGCACCTACGAAAATGGGTGCCTTTCGAGTTGTAGTTTCGTGAAGTCTGTTAGAATTCTTCCGAAGATTCACAAGTACCTGCTGCCTCAATTATCAGCACTATTACTACGCTACAATCCAGAAGAAAAGCCATCTTCATTATAAATATATTAATTGTTTATATTATAGCAATTTTATTCATAGTGAGGTACACTACATTTCCTATGACAGCCATGACAAGAACCTGTAGATATTTAATTATTTAAATAGCATTTTTAACGACTAAGAAAGAGCAGTTCAGCTTATAAAATTAACATTTTCATGACACTAGCAAAAAGAAGTTTCTTGAGGTACTTCTCAAGTCTTTAAAATTTATCGACTTGAATTCGCGAAATTGCGTAGGACTCCGGAACTCATTGGGCAGGAAGTTGAGTGGTTCTAAAACCGGTTTGGATGAAGAAGCTAGAAAAAATCTTCCTCTGTATTGGCTGAGCTACTGACTCACATAACAGAGCGGTACCGGTAGTTTAACTGAAACATTATGTCGATCTTTTACTGCTACGACTTCCACATAAAGCCCGGGCGATATATTTGCAAAATGCCACAAACAATGGTCAGGTAGTTGAAGGCTCCTTTTCGGAATAAAGCTAGAAATAAGTTTATTCTTCCTTCTTGTCTCAACTTTAAGCTAATTTTCGTTCAGACTTTAAGTATGTTTCTCATATCTTTTTAGTTTACTTTTTCAAAACCGTAAAAGACTTGGTGTAATTTCTCAAGCTGTGTCTCAGAAGTTACGCATTCAGTGTACACGCCTGCATTTAACAACGCTATTTCAGTTTGTACCGCTGCATCCCACTATAGCGCCCCCACACTGCGATGTTTTGAGAGAGTCTTCATTTTGCTCCAAAGTCTCCTCTTCACAAACTATCAGAGAAACAGTCCCACTTAAAATATACGAGAAAGATAAACAGTAAAGGAAAGTTTTTTATCGGCAGGTTTTTGAGCAGATGTTTGTTATACTGAATTCTTTTCAGCGGACTACATTAAGCCATGTTCTAGAAATGATCCGAAGTTCAATGAATGCGCCCTAAAGAATGGTAGAGCTGCTATTCCGAGAATTATCCAAGGTGAGTTACACTGCAACACTTCCCAGCTGCAGTGATCAATATGAGACACTATATTTCAGATTACTTCCCAATATGGATTCAGTTATATACGTCATAATAAATGCAAATAATTGTTTTCGAGGATGAAAGATTAGATAATATTTAGTCTTTCAAACACGTTGCAGCAGAATACGAAAAATACCGTTGCTGTTTTAAAGTTAAAGATGTTTTAAATTTTTCATATGTATTCATATAATAAATTTGGATTGTTTATTCAGCATATGTGAAAGTGTATATACTTAGTACAGCTGTCATATGTGTGTCCCTACCCGTGCTTCTCTTTGTCACAATTTGTAGTTAAGTGGGCAGGATTACAACTGGCCTCGGTAAGTTACTTGGACCAAGCTTCTAGTTCGTGACCTACGAATGTGGTTTTGTGCGTGAGGAGTATTTAGCAATGGTTTGTAGATGTCGTGGTCGCTGATATCTGTTTCAAGAAGATTCTACATTTCTCAGGAGATCGGAAGTATGACATCCCTGTCTTGGATCCACTATTGGTCGAGAAACTTTCTCTGACACACTCGAGGATAAACATATCTTCCAGCAATTTGACTATCGTGGGAGTGAAGGATGTCGTTATTGAAGATTTCAGGTAAAATTTGAATTATATTCTGAAGAGTAAATGAATAAATATCTAGAGATTACTTTCCTTTCAAATCTTCCTACACACTTCAGAAATATCTGTTCTTTGGCTATACCAGGGCTTGTCAACAGGTCCACCGATGTTTTCTGAGCTTCGTGTGTATGCTTTTAGTAACACTATGACAGGTTAGGTCAAAGTGACCGCTTTGTCATTTTGGGAGTGTTTCGCAGTAACTGTTGGTGTGAACAACTGATAAACTTAATAAGAAAATTCAAATAAAAACAACAGTAGGTGTCATCGAATTACGTGCTTCGAGGCTACAAGAAATAGTACAGCGCTGTAACACGAATATGGGATCCCAGGCGAGTCACTACAGCACAGCACTCGCAGCATAGCAAAGAAAAATATTTCCCTATTGATCACTTAGAAATGCGGGGTAGACATGTGACGTACTTTGCGGCACTGAAGCATTCAATTTGGTGACGGCTACTACAGGCCGTATCTTATTTTTGAACTCTTTGAAGGGTACAACCACAAAAATTAAACCTGATATTGAAATAATTCACATGACAAAGCAGTGTCAAATACCTCACCAAAGATGGATACTGTCACCGAAAACTGAGTAAAATGTGAAACTGTCTCCAACAATAGGACTAATTTAGTAGCAGTTTTAACAAACAAACAGTTTTTTAAATGACCAACATTAACGATGGCTGAAGAGTTTTGAAAGCCTCTGCGTATCTATTGTCACTTCCGTTGTGTCAGTTTCAGAAAGTTTATGTAAAATTATTCTGTTGTTTCAAGCATAGAGCAGTCACTATTTTACATATATTTCTTTCTCTGCGCCACCTGTCTTCGTTCCCGTCGATCTGCACAGAAATAGTCGATTATCAGTCCAGATTAAACGGCTTGGTGTCCCAAATAAGCGAAGAAAATTCAGATAACGTTCTCGATTTGTTTTGTTCATTAAGATTTGTCCCAAATTAACGGCTGCCCCGATTAACAGATGGCCCAATTAATCGGAATCTACTGTACATAACGAATTCTTCAAAGGTGTTTTCTTCATTAAAACACATAGTCGCCGTGAAAGCTTAAGATCACAAGTCAAATATACGATTGGAAATGTGGTTTAACGTAAAGCTGAAAATAATAATACGTTGATTCAAATGAATTCATTTATTTAAGTACCTGACAGCAGCCGGATAATACCAATAACAGTCAAGCACTGAACAACAGTACAGGATGATGTATAATACAATAATTACATTCTTTTCGATAACAATAAAAGTAAAATATTTAAAATACTAAATCAAACAAATGAAACTAAACATATAAATTTACCCTATTAATAATAATTTAATTCAAATCCTTTATTGAGTGATAATTCACAAGTAAATGAGCTAAATAATATGCCTAACTAGTATAATAATTCAATTCATTAATACTAAAAAAACAAAAAAAACAATAAAAACTGGAAAAAACTTACAAGATTAAATACCATAAAATATGGACAAAATGAAGTAATTTGAATATTATAAGTTCCTTGATTTCACTGTTAACAAATATAATTATTTAAAAACTTGATTGATATCGGTAAGCAAAATACAATCTTTGTTAAAGATGTCGATGTTCCTACAGACTGAAATGGCAGCAGAAACGCATCTGGCAAAGGGACTAGCCTTGAAGTTACGTTGTACAGTAAAGGTAGAGTAGTCTCTGATAAACCTAGTGGATATGCGGGGACTAACTGTATCGTATACCGATGAGAAACTAATTTTGCCTTTAAAATCATTAATGAGGGAAAGCGCATCTAGAAGCCTCCTCCTTAAATTTAGTCTGACAAAGATATCTTCATAATTATAAGCACACACGCCATTAAAAATCAAGTGTAACATAGAGCTACAAATTTCCTTTCAATCCTTTCCAATTTACAGGAGTCAGTATTAGGAATAAAGTTCCAAACAACGGATGCATACTCAATTTTAGAACGGACTAGGGCACTGTACAAAACCAAAAGTCTATCAAGGGTGGGGAAGGAAGCTTAGATTAAAGATATAGGTTAACAAGGGTGTAAAAATACCAGAACAACTCTTAATTACTAACGATGGAATTCCATCTAACCCCACAAAAAACAACAACTGGAGTTCGGTAATTCCTCGATGGGGCAGCCTTTGAATGGAAGTGAGGGAAATGAAAATAACCATGTCTGTGTTACCAACAAACAGAACCCTAAATGCAACACGGTGTGTCACCAGATGGTGGAAAGGGGAATTCCCAGTAGATATACTAGGAAAATGTGAATTTACTGTATCAGCAGTCACGAATCAAGTAGGGAACCCGGCAAAAGGTATAAAGTACTTCTATAAGTCAACCTCGAAAGGAAAAGTCCTAGAACCTAAGCTTTACTACGAAATAAGCCAAAGTGCCTGGAAAATGTTTTTAAAATTTTTATGGTCAGATTTTATCAGAACTTTCTCAACCAAGTAGGTACCACTGTATTTTCTTTTTAAAATATCTGGTTCGCAAAATAAACCTTTAAATATTTAACCTTTTAAATTGTTTATTCAATATGTTGGCGGATTAGAAGAAATGACTTCGTGTACACCAAAAAAATAAGTTGACCGGATTGGTGTGCAGCCGCTTTCAAATAAACTATTTACTTTACTAATTCGAACATTGTCTCCAAATCTGAACTTTAATTTATAGGTTCATAAAGTGTTTCGTAAACAAATTTTACAAATTTTTAAATCTGTGAACTCTACAGGTTTTATTCCTACAGTGCGGTGCTTTTTGTTACGACAATCACTAAACAATTTTAGAAGGATGTCAAACCATTTATACTACACTGAACAGAAAACGTTTTCCACATTTTATCCTTGATTGTCCTAATGAATCTTTCGCAGATTGCAGCTTCTTTGTTACTAAATGTTGAACATTGGTTTGTCACACTTGTTCATTAATTCAGAAAGTGGTTTGTTGTAAAACTCCTTCCTTTATTTATTTAAAGATGATTTTCCGCTCATTAAAATGATTTTCGGAAGCTTTTACGATACTCTGTCAGGATTTAACTTTTAGTAAACGTGTCGGTTGTTGTTAACATGTACTTGAATCCATTACTTCCTGTAATTTCAACCAAATCAGAATGTCGTCTATACTTTTGTAATATTAGCCCTTGTAGGGTAATTTTTCCTTATCGGTAAATGTAGTTCGTTAACTATCTTTTCCTTGTTTATACATATATTTTTTACAGCGCGGTGCAGTACCGTCACTCACGAATTGACGTTTAGTCTTACCGCATATATTGCAGATATCTTTACGAAATATTTCCAGTACCCGCTTCTGCAGTAGTTACGTTTTTCAGTTTACACAATGAATATATATTTTTAAATAATGAATACCTGTGAAAGTAGTCATTTCAAATTGCACTGTCGCTTGCGCCCGCGGTGACGGAATTTGATACTTCAGCACAACGTGAATCAAACTTGATTTGTTTTGCTACAAAATGACACCTCAACCGATTCTGTAAGCTTTGTGATTACATTTCTATACATTTTCAAACTTGTAAAATCCTTTTAGAATCAGCCTGTATATATATATATATATATATATATATATATATATATATATATATTAGACTTGTAGTGTACAATTACAAAAAGTAATTGCATTAAGATAATATTTTAGCTAAATGGATAACCAGTTTAAAATTGAAAGTCTGCCTCCGGAACCAATACGTGGTCTAATAAACAATGTCAAATGCCTTTAATCGTCAATCACCTTATGTAAGAATTTCACAATAAATGGGTTTATTCTTCTTTCTTCTTATACTCGTTTTTCTCCTACGTAGAATATAGGCGTCTCCTTCCGGGGCTGACTGATCTATTTTAGACATTTGGTGGGGACGTTTTGGAAGATTGACCAGAAACATGGTTGGGAATTTGTCGCTTAATTTTGCTTACGAAACATCTCGTTCATGCTCGTTAGGTTCATTTACACGCCGTAAATCTACGACATGGGACAGCCTGCTATACTTCCCAACCATGTGCAACGGATTTTTATCACCCTTAAAAATCCTTCGACCTCGGACGGGTTTGAACCCGCAAACCTTGTGGTCAGTTACAAGCACGCTATCACTAGATCACCGAGAGCGATAAAAATGATTTCGGGTAGTAAATATTCAGTCACCTACATATAATAAACCACAACTTATTGCTGATTGGTTATTACTTTTCCCACGTAATCAAAGATCTACTGGCAAATTTCTCTTTTTCATACAAAATGCCATTTACGTGAATGAATATCCTAACTTAGGACTTGAAAGCGGTTATCCGAAATCTACTAGTATCTTAGGAGTTGCATCAAACGCAAAAATACCTGCTGCGTTTAACACCTATTCTGGTAAGACTTCTGACTTTTACAATGTTGGATATTTCATGGAAATACACGAATGTCAGTTTAAAGAAAAGCTTTACCTGTCGAGCTATACAATATTTCCTTGAATATCATCAAATATTAAATCAGCTTATGGAGACAGTAACTGTGTGTTATATTTTTGTCTCCTTAATAACACTTTCTTTGAATTTAATGAGTTCACCAAAGCAGTAACTAAAGTAAACTAACACGGTCTTTCAGTATTTGGGATAAAATGCTCTTCCCTCATATAAAAACTTGAGAAACTGGGAAAAAAACTATTTTGAAAATAATTGTCATTAAAATAAAATTTCTCTCTTTTTTAACATTCTTCTATAATTTTCTTTTCACCACATCTAGTATAGTTAGAATCGTCCTGTCACCCACTCTTACTGTTCTACGTTTGTTGGTTTCCATAACATACATAAGTCGCAAATCTTTAAATTCATGTGGAATATCAATAAATTTTCCATCACCGTCTCACCCGACCCTCTAGAAAGAAATACAAGATTCGTACATTTTTAGAAACACATTATTTGCGATATCGAAGTTCACCGACTCTATTATTTTTAAATGAATGTCCCTCACATTACAGTGTTCAAACTCACTGAATTTTTTTATCTTGAATCTCGTTCTTTCCCGTTTGGGAAAGACTATAACAAAATTGGGTATGTCAAATTGCCGTGAAGTATCTGTTTTTTAACGTCAAACTCTAAATATTTACAAGTAAAGGTTTTTTGGTGGCACTAGAATATGTTAAATGCATAATTACATTCTGCTTTGAAAAATGTTAAGCTTTAAAATCAAGTGCGTATTTCATATTGCACTTAACAACAGGCATTCTAATTGCGATAGTTGAAAAATTACATGTCTTTGATGTGTTTCTTTCTTATTTTTCAATATAGCATTTTCGTTGGTGATGGTACCCTTTTCTAAATATAATAAAAAACCATATTAGCGATATCATGATTGAAACTTAACAAAGTTAAGAATGAGAAAGTTTTGGCCTTTAAAGAAATGCCAAAAAATTTCCAGAAAGATTTTAAAAAATATTTAACATTATTAATACCCCAAACATTATTATTAAGAA
Source organism: Zootermopsis nevadensis (assembly GCF_977971745.1). NCBI lineage: Eukaryota > Metazoa > Arthropoda > Insecta > Blattodea > Termopsidae > Zootermopsis > Zootermopsis nevadensis. The sequence continues at coordinate 8,067,040 of NW_028259142.1, forward strand.
TGGAGAAATTGTTGAACTTAAAGATTTATATTTGCAGAAAGGAATTGCGGAAAATTGAAATAATTGTACTGTGGTGGAGAAAAAGCTCTTTGTGATAGTGATTGGTAACTGCAAAGAAATCTTGAGAATGGTTGAATAAAAAGTTTTTTGTCATGTTTCGGACTTAGAAATTGGTAGGCGTTTTTCATATTGACATTTTCTTGGAATCGGAGTTTTCAGAAACAACCACGGCTTCAATTTTAGCCATTGTAATGTGGAAATGTATGGCTGAAATTAATGGATACGTTAGAATTGGCTATTTACCTGTAATTCTTGTCATGAAAAACACATGCGTAATCAGTGCTATACCAGTTACTATATAATTTTCAGTTGAATATTTCACTTGATTACCTTTTCCAATTCTACTATTACGTGTGAGGTATTTTCCTAACGACCACCGTCTGTCTTTCTGTCAACAGCATTGACTTCGAGAAGCAGATCATCCGAGTTTCGTTCCTAATTCCGCATGCTGTGCTGAATGGAAATTACTCACTGGCTGGGAAGGTGGTAGGACTGCCGATATATGGCAAAGGACTCTATGAAGCCTCCTTTGGTTAGTGTTACTAGTATATAATGTACGCGAGAATTAAGTGTAGTGCACTTCTAGCAGACCGAAAAACGTCGTGCTTATTCTAAATTGATGTAAACTTAGCTGGGAATACTTCAAAACGCTGTAAGTTATTAAAGTGAGCTTTTTAAAACAAATAAATAAATGAGGATACTATAGTCAGCGAATGGTGGCAAAGAGGTGCGAGAAATATCGTTCTACAAAATACCAACGTTCTCCACTCAGGTATAAGGTGTTACTCGCCCGCAAATCATCACTTGCCTACCAGGTTGTCTACGTCACAGGAACTTCCTTAACTCTCGAATACAATATTTCCTTTTGCTGCCAGTGTGATTTTATGTACCTACCGCTATTCTCACTGCTGCTGACAGACACATGTTGCTAGTTCTCCGAAGCATCCGGATTTGAAATTCAAAAGAAGATATGGTTAATATGACCGATGTGCTACTGCATTTCTAGCAAAATATCGAGACTCCATCTTGGAATAGACCATGCTTTCATGCAAGTGAAATTTCTTGTGGTCCGTCTGTCTGAAGCGCTTTCTAAACACTGAAACCGAAGGTGCCATTGATGAAACCAACTACTAAGACACAATTGGATCCAAAGTTTCCAGTCAGGCAACAATGGGACATGGGATCACATCAGTGCAAATATTACCTAAGAACATTAAACGGAAGTCACTGTTGTGCCAAAATTTCATAGCATATATTGAGTGCATAAATGACCAAAATAACAACAATGACCTGGGAAATTTGTATAAGAATCGCATAAAGTGCATCAATCTTCTTCTTAATTAAGCCGCCTCCTTTAAAGGAGTTTGGCGATATATTATGAACAGGATCCTTCCATTATTTTCTAGGTCTGGGACCTGTTCATATATGTTTTTTAGGCAGGTGATACAGAAGTAGTTTGCCATTGCCTTCTTCTGTGTGTGTATGGAGTATGGAGTAATTGTTCAGATGCCACGGAAAAACCGGAGCAGCCACCACCGTGGAGGTCAGGCGCATCAATACCTCGATTCTATTAGTACAATAACGACTTACGTAATACGGCGCAGGAATTAGAAATAATATCAGTCGCTAGGCCCTCAGCAGGAGCCATGCTTGCCTACCCCTCGCGCTGGGTCTATGTAGGACGAATAAAGTAAGAGAGAAGTTAATTGTGAAATGCGATTTCAAGAAATCTATACCAAAAGCTGACTAAAGAACTTCAAATAAGGGGAAAAGTTGTTATAAGCCTGCTGGTGGTTGTTCTAATGAAGAGCGGTAATAACACAAATCAATATCTCTCAATCGGTGGTCCTATGTACGTACGTGGTGTGCGTGTTAAGAAGATCACTTTTTATCTTTATTTCTTTTCTAAACTGCTCTTGGTTTAAAGATATTTTAATTACATTCCTGAGGAAATTAATCAGGTAACGTACTTTTAGCTGGCTTATTTTTGTGAGATGGAGGACGCCCAAAGTTTTTAAAAGGTTCTGTTAAAACAGTAGAAGATATATAAAAATATTAGTAATTTAATCAACTCAGAACGCTTTTATCCTCTATTAATATCACTCAGGATACAAATTATAAGCTTACCATCACCGAAAAAGGCTTGGCAACCTCTATCCTCCTCATTCTGTCCAAAGGAATACAGGACAGAAATGTCAAATTGATCACGATCACTTCCATTCAGGCTCTTACTTACTCACATTAATTATATATTCATCTAATTTTTAATTTCTGAACTTGAATAATTTCATTAATAACCAACGATTCAAATTCTTGATGAGCATAAGGAGATCCTTAACCATAGAATTAATTATTAGGCTTATTAAATGCCTACAATATCTGTTTTTGTTAATAAAGTTCTTTTTTTCCAGATGGGCTCAGTGGCAATTATTCAACAAACTACACCCTGAACACGTTACAGGATGGTGAATTGTACGTGATTCCGCAAGCTTATGACGTGGATATCCATTTGAAGTTCATGAAAGTGCACTTCGAAAACCTTTTCAATGGAAATAAATTTTTAGGTGAGGTCCTATATATTAAACTAGAACATACTTATAACTATGACAGCATATAGGAATTTAATTAGGGAATTCCAATTCAACTGCGGAACGTTTTTCAAGCTAATACAGGGAATGAATCCATGGGATCCTCTTTTTAACTGAAATCAAAACGAGTATTTTGAACAGGAAGAAGTGAGCTGATAAAGAGTGGGAAAGGGGGAGAGATAATACAGAACAAGAACGAGTCTAGACAACAAGAGCAATGAAGAAAGCACGAAGAGAAAGACATAACAGAATGAAAAACATCATACTGACAATTTAGGGTTGGAAATGGACGCGATATACTACAGAAAATACAGCCTATGTAAACCGAATCATTATTTAAATGCATGTGGTCCTTCGACTGAGAAAAATCTTTCAAAAAACAATAATGTTTTTTGAGGTAATGGTAGCTTGTACTTGGACGTCATGTTCGAAGTAACTGTGTTTCGTTACTAAATTCCCAGTCAATGTTTATTGTAATGATCTAACTGTACCACATAGACACCCAGACATATAGTAATGGTGGGAAGAAAACACATACATGGCTTTGGGTGTTTTGATTTAGCATTCTATTCTGCAGTTTTAACTCATTTTATTTAACGAAAGATTGTTATTATTTGTTCAAATGCAAAATGAGGACTTATTTAACTAATATAATTAAGGGTTAATCATATTATAGCAATTATGTAATTAATGAAATAGGCCGGTTTGTAAAAACAGAGAGAAGTCAGGTGCTGATATTTGTGTCTTTGCAGGGGACAACATGAACAAATTTGCGAATGAAAACTGGCAGCTCATCATTGCTGACCTTGGCAAGCCTATATTCTACACCTTAGGCAGCATAGTGCACAACAAACTTTCGAACGTCTCCAAGAAGATTCCATTGAAAGAACTGTTTGCTGATTGAGTCAGACCCGATAACTGCATGTTTTAGAAGTTATATGATACATTAGAACGTATATTCTCCATTATAACCGTTCCAGCTTTTAGAACAGTTCCTTCCAGACTCTCTGTCACAAAAAGTCCTTCTGATATATAGTTATGCAGAATTAAAATATTTTCTAATAAAGAATACAAATCATGTGTAGCAAAACTTCTCATTCAATGGCGTCTACTTTGTTAAACCATTTCATAGAGAATGAATAGCCGTGCCTCCAGGCTGTACACCTGCTTTCACACAAAACTCAACACCTGTGTCAGTCTCTATACATATGCACCATGTATACTCTCTTAAGGGCAACTCCACAATACTAAAATTAAGAAAACAATATCATGACCTGCCCACGCGGCCTTCGTTCAAAAGAATAAATAAAGTACAAAAACACTTTCAAAGAATGTAACATTTGGGATTTGTGAAACTCATTAATCTTGCAAGTCATAGATGGCAAACAGATGCCAGACATCACCAATAACAGAATCCAGAAATCAGGAACTACCACATGTCACAAGTCATGAATGTCTAACTATTATAAAATACCAACAATAGAAGTGGAGTGAGCGCACGGACATCAAAGCAAAGTTTGCCCCGTTATACCATATGTATGTTATGTTTTCAATCAGGTACAATTACTTTATGACTGTGTCCATATTTAACAATATCACATTTCCTATTACATAATTCAAATACGCTGGTGTTAATGCAGACCGTCTGTTAGAATACAACTGACTATATACAGAACAAAATTTATGGTTGACTAGAGATTGAAGTTCCTTGAACTGATTCCTTTACTGGAAACAACATACAGAAGTTTTTATATTATTTTAATATGTGTATTCCTATTTCCTCATGTTGTTGCTAAGCTAAGTATTCTTAGATTGTTATTTAACAGCTGAAGTAAGTGTGTGTGTTCGTACATGCATGAACGTTTGTGTGTATCTACTAAAAATCCTAGTTATTCCTCTCATTGACACATTTTGTCTGTAATAAGGAAGAAATGCGTTACAACATATGGCGAGTGGATGGCGTTATTTTACAATGTGAAATTGGAGCAACTACGACAAAGGCCTGCTTGTTATACCGCTTACAGGGCATAAGATGTTTCTTACTTTAACTACCACTGCAAACTAAGTAAGAAAGCGTATATAATTCTTCCTTTGGATGTTATCCACGGCCAAAATGTTGTTCAATTACAATCACAGTGTTTCGTTAGTTGGTTCACAAATGTGTCTTCAGATGGTAGGACAACACCGCACTGTGTTGGGTGCCGTGGGGTAGCATCACTCAGACATTATCTCCGTGAACAACAAAGTAGATTTTGTCTACCCAATTGAAGAGAGGCGTAGAACCAACTGGTATGGATTTAATTAAAATACTGACATGGAAAAAGTAATAAAAACACCTCACTGTCGTTATAAGCCGTTAGAAATATATATGTAAGGCTTTAGATTTTTCACATATGTTAAGATTACTCATGCATATAAAATCATGTATAAAAACAAAACTCATATAGATATCTATTCGAAAGTTGACTGTCTCCTGGGTGTTGAACCGTGTAGTCTGGTTGATGTTTAATGACGTTTCAAAAGTCTTGCTGCCTACCTCATCGCCTTCTGAAACGTCTGTAAACTCCTATAAGACTACACGGCACAACAACCCAAAAGAAACAATTTCTGGTCACACCAGCTTAAAAACCGCAAATATTACGATATTTATTCATTCCGTTCATAGCAAAGATGTTATCTTTGAAAAATTAGCGCCCCTTACATAAGGTCTCCGGGTAAACAAGTGTTCTTATACCAGATACTATTTGTATGATTGAATATATTAGTTTTAAATTCATAAGGCGATATCCTAAACCTGGTACTGTGATAGCAATCACATCAAACGTCAAAAAGCAGGCTGTTGTTAACACCTATCTTGTATAAACTTTCATCATTTACAATTATGAATAAGTATCTAACTAATTAAATTGCTTATGAATCGCGAAGGTTCATCATCGAAATAATTAAAGCCGTCCACCGGTCTCTGTTCTGGGCCAATAAAATCCAGTCGCCTTCAACTAATACCTTCTATAGATACCGCTGTATTTTATCCTCCCATATGTACATCTAAGTAGCCCGGCGGTCTTCTCTTTTCAGGCATCCCGACCTTTATCCAGTGTACACCTCTTGTCCCATCTGTAACCGCTCATTAATCACCTTGCCGTGATATGCTATTTTTCTTTTTGTACTTGTCAGAAACCCAACTTTTGTCTGCTAGGTAATAAGGTTTTGTATTATCCACTTATTGTCCTGCTTCTCTTTTCTTAGTTTATGATTCCTGTGTATTGTATTTATTTTTATTTTTATTGTTCTGTCTGACGACAGGTCCATATATTATGAACAGGATCCTTCCATCCTCTTCAGGTTGTCAGGGACCTGTTCATATATATATATACATTCTTGGCAGATGATCCAGAAGTGGTTTGCCATTGCCTTCTTCTGTGTGAGTGTGAGTGGAGTAATTGTTGGGATGCCACGGAGAAACCGGGGAAGCCCCCGGAGGAAAATTCTGTGATGCCTTGCCCAACACAAGTTATAAATCTGAGCACCACCGGGAATTGAACCCGGGACCCCAGGATTACAAGGCTAGCGTTCTGACCGCTAGACCACCGTGGCGGCTTATTTTATTTATATACAGAACTATTGTAAGCTTGGGATCGACTATGGACAGCCGATACTGAGTGATGAAGCGGTATTTGAAGTACGTGGGAACACAGAGGTCTTCCGAGTTCCTGGACTTGGATATTCCCTTGTATCTGAATTACCTGCTTTTAGTCTAAGTGGGTTTTGCCGCTAGTTAGCGATGACCATTTGGAAGTAAAAGTGTGGGAGGGACTCCCTGAGGATTGGGTGAAAAGGAGGAGGTATTTCGAACCTAACCTGGACCCACACCAATAGGAGTTGAAGTTACATTTCCTTTTGGGCAAAGCTGGGAATTTTGGTTGTGTAACCCTAAGGGGGCTTACGGTATAAAATGGACCATTTTGGCCACAGAGAGGGAAAGTCACCCAAGGGAAACCGAGGGGGACTGAAGTTCAGCAGGCCAGCCCGGGCTGTCCCCAAAAGACGGCCAACTAGGCGCAACGACTGGTCAGTCCACTCGGCTACCCTGACTGAGGTTTTCCGTGCTTTTGTAAGGCAAATGCCAGGGTATAACTATTTGGGGGCACGGCCCGCCACCCCCCGATCACGGAGCCCTCAGCTGAAGTGATCTCCCCCCCCCCCAAGCCGCAGAGCCCTTCAGCCGAAACGGCCCCTCCCACCCTGGGTTCAAACCTAAGAGAACCAACTAACTAAATTCTTTGGAAAAGTTGCCTGACGGGATAATCTCCCATCAGCAGCAACAGGCCGTAGTTTGAATGGTAGAGGCTCCCGCCACGACGGAACCTTGTTAGCGTTAGCAAAAATGTCCGTTTTTAGTTATAAGGCTCTGCTTACCATTTCCAGCAATGCGTTTCCAACGCAGGAATGTTGATACCCAGCAAGGGACGATTTTTACGCTTGCGCAGGACACCGCCTTCAGTTAGCTTTTTGGTTCGTTGGGTGGTTGGTACAGAGAGGGAGATCTGCTGTGCTCGACTGACTCTGCTTCCTGCCGACAATAGCCTGCGTCGAGTTAACACGTCTTTTTCTCGCCGCGGCCTCTTTCCTTCCACCAAGGGAGGCCCGTCCGCGAGCCGTCCTCAAAACCGTTATATTCCGCAGGGCATAGATCATTTCCCTGTGCCGATCTCCGCTCTACAGCAACTGGAGTCAACCGCCATTCACCTGGTGCTGGCAACCAGGAAAGTGAAGCTCGTGGTGGCATACCTCTCGCCCACGCGGCCCTGGATTGAGTCGGACTTGACCGATTGCTTGAGCGGGAGTGTCCCGGTCCTATTGGCTGGTGAACTCAAAGCGTAGCATACGGACTGGAATTCTAGACTTAACTCTGCGTGCGGTTCGCTCCTGCGGGATTATGCCAACAGAGAATCCTGTTTGATCTACGGGACGGACTCCCCGACCACGGCTCCCTACACATACAACGGAACCCCCGATGTCCTTGATATTGTACTCATCAAGGATTTCGTCCTACCGGTGTATGTGACTGTCTGCCCTGCACTCAGCTCAGATCATCTGCCCGTCCTCATCGACATCACGTGCCGGTCATCCTTCTAAAACCTAACTAACTGCCCGGACTTCGCGAGAATGGAGTTGGGTTCATTCCGGGCTTGCCTCGAAAGCAGACTCCCGAGGAAGCCCATGGTAAAGGACGAGGAGGCAATCGACAAGTGCATCGAGGAGTCGACCAGTGCCGTCCTCGATTCCACAGCGGCGACCGCTCCAAATCTTCGACCCTGCTTAGACAGGCGACCGCCTCTGTCCGCTAGTATTCAGGATGAAATACGCCTAAAGAATTCTTCTGATGAGGCGCTGGCAGGTCACGAGGAACCCCGCTCTCAGACCCAGATTAACCGACTCCAGAGGTCTGTGACCTATCGGCTCAACGAGTGGAGGAACCAACAGTGGAGCGACACGCTCTAATCCTTGGAATGCGGGGACCAGTCGCTTTTTAAGATGACTAAGCTGGTTATGCGAGTCCCTACACCGTCGCCCCCCTTGCTATTGCCGCGAGTACTGGCTCTCTCGAACTCCGAGAAGGCAGAAGCCCTGGCCGACAACCTTGAGGTTTAGTTCCAGCCGGTGCACAACCAGTCGGCCCCGGCTGTTATTGACATGGTTAACGAGGTTATGCAAGCTTACGCGTATGCCCCCGCAAGTAATCTGAAATTAAACAGTCCTTCGGAGATCATTCAGGCCATCAAGAGACTCAAGGTTGGCAAGGCTCCAGGCACTATCGGTATACCGAACACGGTCCTGAGACATATTTCACGGCGCGCGATAACCTTTCTCACGAAAGTGTTCAAGTCGGTCCTCGCAGGCAGCACCTCCCCTCGACATGAAAACACGTTCGCTTGATATCCATCCTGAAACCTGGGAAGGACCCCACGCTACCTTCTTCCCACAGACCCATTAGTCTTCTTGACAAAGTCGGCAAGCTCTGTGAGAAGATCCTATTAACAAGGGTCCTACACGAGGTGTACGAACGCAGGCTACTGCGAGGCAAGCAGTTTGGGTTTCGACCCAGACACAGCACGACGATGCAGCTGGCTCGCCTCGTTGAAAGGGGCAACAGGAACTCTGACGAGCGGCGGTTAACCGTGTATGTGGCCAAAGCCTTTGATAGAGTCTGGGTCGAAGGCCTCCTATACAAGCTGACCGTCCTCAACTTCCCGTCGTAGCCACATCCCTTAGTCCAACGCTTCTCGTTGGGTATCTGGAGGCCTACCTCGGTGGACTGGACCTGTGATTCTGGACCTGGAAGTTCGCCATCAACGGCTCGAAGAGCACCGTCGTTCTCTTCATTAAGACTGGGAGTCGAATCCTACATCTCGGAGCGGTGCAGTTTCTCGGACAGCCGATAAAATGGGTCAAAACAGCGCAGTATCTGTGGGTCAAACTCTACGCCCGGATTACCCGGCCGGTGCACGTAAACCAGGTGGGAAAGAAGGCGGCGCAACGGTTGGGTGTGCTAGGCCTGATCCTGAATAGGAGAAGTTGCCTGAGCTTCAGGAACAGTGTGCTGCTCTATAAGCAGCTCATCCATCCCAAGATGGATTACGCATTACCGATCTGGAGGTCATCTGCTTTCAGCCACGTTCGAATGCTGCAAGAGTTGCAATCAAAGGGTCTTCGCATTGCTAATAACGAGCCTTTGTATGTTAGTAACAGGCATGTTCATGAGGATTTGGGGATCCCGCTCTTTGCCGACCATATTAGAGCACTGACTGAGAGATATCAATCGAAATTTGCAGGTGTGGGGAACTCCTTAGTCCGGCAAATATTTAGACACTTGTCAAGAACGAGGGCTGACAGACGTCACACAAGAGCAACCGATGGGAGATTAACTTCTGCCCTAAACTAGTATTAAAATTGATGTGTTCCACGGGCAGCAGTAACGAAAATGTTACGGTTAATGAAGTGACTATCAAAATACGAATTTTCAGAATATGACCTGTGGCCATACACAGTTGTTCTTACTCCCAACCCTCTACCTTTTCCGTCCACTTCTTAGGACTGTGTTGTCCTGTAACTTCGATGACCATTGATATACAGGATTTTGCACCGCACACTTCTAGAAATCCGGATTCGGCCTGTGTATCTAAATTCCGTTTTGATTATGCGGCGTTTAGCTCTCTGCTCTTGGTCCGCCTGTGGGGGCGCCCGCTGCAGAAAGTTCTTTATTTATCTTATAAAACTGTGTGCGTCTTACAGTGGATCTCGCTCAGGCGTATATTTTGTTTATCTCTTTTATTATCTCTTGTGTATGTTTCTTAGTGTATGATAATATATTAAATTGAATATTTTATGATCTTGTTCCTTCTCCTTATTGGTTGATCCACGCCTATACACATAGTTGACAAATGCATATAGAAGATGTAGCAGAGCGTATTTTATTATGTTCATGCGTGTTTAAATTATGGAAGCCTCTTTTATATGTGAAAGCGTGCTTGGCCTATATCCCAGTGGTGGGTTGTTAGGTTACATTTTTACTTGTTTTGAAATCATATATATACTGATGTTATTGTCCCCATATTATTGTATTATGAACCCCAATTACTTGATAAATGAGGAGCTCGAGTACGTACTGCGTACCCGAGGGATTCAGAGTGATGTAGATTTGCATTTGCTCAGAAAAATATTTCGTTCCGTTATGTCGGTACCTATGCCTATTAAGTTCGAGAACTTGGGAGAAGTTAACTTGCAAGGACTTTGGTGGACCATCTCATTTAAAGTGTCAGAATTTGCAGGCTTTTTGTATAACCTAAATCTAAATATGGACTCGGGTCAGGCATTTGACTGAACGTTTGTCCCGTTTGAAGACTTTGGGTCCTCCACCCGATTGTCTTTTCCTGCCTGATATTGGAGAGCATTTAGCTCATTTAGCAGAGACCGAGCGTAAGATAATGTGTGTGTTTGCTTCTTGACATTCCACTGAAATTTCAGTGCCCCATTTTGTAATTCAGCGAATCGACGATCAGCAACCGAGGCTAGCTATCTATCTTACCACCGTCTCTGTGCCACTACCTGTTGTAAGTACTGCGACTGGTGTGCAGTCCAGCCCAGGTGTTTCATTCCAGCCTTCACATCTGATTTTCCGCTTCCTCCACTAGTGGGTTCTATTTCATCTACCCCCTTCAATTTTTCCGTGCTTACTTAGCTTGCTCATCCACTTAAAATTATTTGTTTATCTTTATCAATGGTCATTTTTTAAAATTCACGACGTTTCGGAGGCTGGTTCTGCCTCCGTTGTCAGGTGAGAGGTACCTACTCTGTTTGGTCTCTTAGAAAGAGCTAGTCTCTGTCATTGGACTAGCTCTTTCTAAGGGACCCAACAGCATAGGTACCTCTCACCTGTAGACGGAGACAGAACAAGCCTCCGAAACGTCGTGAATTTTAAAAATTATTAATAGAAAAAGTCCTGACAATAAATAATTTTAAGTGTAAACTACCGTCGTCAAAGCCCTTTAGAATTGAATTGCTCATCCAATTGAGAGGCTGTTACAGGAATTACCTGTAGTGGATGGTCTGAAAATCAATGTTTTGTTGGATATTTTGTGAACTGTAATCAAAATTCGTAGTTTGTTTCCAATCCCAAACAGGACACTTTTTGAAATTATTTATCCGTATAGTCGAGAACTTTTGAGTGCGCGTGTTAATGCGGCGTTAAATTCCGATTTGACCTTTGGTAAATTTCGTGCGAAAGAAATTTTTTTCTAAAACGGATGTTCGACTCATTAAGACGGGATCTGTTTGGCCATCTTCAGAGGAAATACGAATGTTTCTACTCGTATGTTAGTAGTTTAAAGGACGCAGCGATTATATAAAAAACTGTCTGTGTTGGAAAAGGAATTTGTGGCAAATATTCAGGAAGGACTGAATTCCACGCAAAAATTCCGTCTTGTTTTTCAGGCCATACAGTCTAGAAGCTTTATACTACCCATGTTTCCATGATCAAAATATTAGCTTTTCTGATCAATTGAGACCTAGGGGCGTGACAACTCTTGTTTCCTCTCCGGGAGTACATTTTGGTGTTAGTAATCAACGTCAAGTCACAAAATCTTCCATTCCATCTGCAACTAATACTCCACTCGTCACAAAGACGCTTTTTTGTGTGTGTAAAAAGGACAAGACACATTAAGGCCCGTTTCGCACCTTCGACCAGTCGCTGAACGACCAAAACCATCAGTGACCAAACGAGGAGACCAGCAGGACGACCAGCGCAGACAGAGGCCTCAGCTTCAGTACTTTGGAAGCAGTCAAGCAGTATGGACGTCGAGGAGATCACTATAATGATAAAAATTCGTCAAACAATTCCACAACCTTTTCCCATTAATTTTTTTCAACTCCCTGTTTGCATAATCGGGAATTGCAAGGTCCAAAATGGTTCTTCGTGAATCTACAGCCGAAATAAATCTTTCAGTATCAAAACTCATGATATACTGATCACTTGAGTGACATGAACAAGACGGGAGAAAACAAGAAACAATGGATATATCACCTGTCTGAGCTCTGGTCGCTGACTGAGTCGCCCGCAATGTGAACACGTGATTGCCATCTATGTATCCCGTGCGTCGCTCACTGCTTGTTGGTCGACGGCGGTCATTGGTCGCGGTCGCCCTCGTGTGTAAGCTCGTACTTAGCTTTTCTACCTAGTGGTCGTTCAGCGACTGGTCGTCGGCGACCGGTCGGCAGTGTGAAACGGCCATAAGAAACACTGTCGTAAGAGGCTGAGTGATTGCCAGACACGCCGGTCTGTAACCCAGACTCCGGGAGTTTCGTAATGACTAGAGGATCCTAATCGGAGTTTAGTGGGCGAGTCTACCTTCCAGACGTCCCGCATCCAGGTTCAAGTGGTTATTCATTTGCTTCTGGCTGTATTAGACTTTGGATCGTTTAGGCCTTTGATTTGTTTACAAACCTTTAGTAGAATGCAGGAGGGGGACACACCAGGAGCGTTAAATATCGCGATCTTGGTCGAATCCATGTACTGATGGGTCGTTCAATGCACACCATGCTGAATGGTGTGTACTGGATACGAAAAAGAAATAGAATGCAGGAAGTGATTCCTAATCTGAAAATGTCTAATATCAGGTATACGAGGTGCGATCGGAACGTTTCAAGACTGTGTCAATAGAGGGCGAACCGGAAGTAATACCAGCTTCTGCCGCTAAGGGGTGCGGCCTACATTCATAGTGAATCAGTGTGCCAGCCGGCATCATCGAATTAGCATTTGTTTCTTAGTTACGGGCGTTTTGGTAGTGCATTACACCGAACCTCCTGCGATTTCGGAATGGCGGATTTTCATGAACAAATCAAATTTTGCCAAAGCCTCGCCAAAACGGCTATGGAAACCTATGAAATGCTAAAGCAAGCATTTGGGGAGTCCGCAATGGGTCGTGCACAAACTTTTGTGTGGCATTCACGTTTTAAAAATGGCCGAAACTCTGTCGATAATGACGAGCGTTCTGGACGACCATCTTCGAGCACAACTCCGGAAAATGTTACGAAGATTCGGCAGGCCATTCACGAAGATCGACGTCGTACCATCAACGACTTGTGCGACATTGTTGGGATAGGCTATGGGACCTGTCAGCTGATTCTAAAGGAAGAACTCCACATGCGACGCATCCTGTGTGAGGACCAGAAGCAGAATCGACTTCTCGTTTGTTAGGAGCTCAAAGATCTTGCAAGAACCGACCCCAACTTCCTTTCTAAGCTCCGTGTGACTTCTTCCTCTTCCCAAAGATGAAAATTCAGCTAAAGGGTAGGAGATTTGAGACGATAGAAGAGATTCAGGCAGAATCGCAGATAGTGCTTGACAGGCTGACAAAGAAAGATTTCCAGGGATGCTTCCAGGCTTAGCAGCGGCGCTGGGATCGTTGTGTTCACTCCCAGGGGAACTACTTCGAGGGTGATGGATGAATTTAATACCTGAGATAAGTGTACGGGTTTTTATACGCGCAGTCTGGAAACTTTCCGAATGCACCTCGTATGTGTGCTACTGCCTCTAGGCAACTTACGGAAGTGCTCGGTGAAGCATTTTGTCGATGAAGGTCAGACGTTACTCGTGGAAATTCCTCTTTCTGGTAATAAAAAAGTTAGTTGTTCCCCTTATTTTCGGGAACGAATTTTTTTTATAAATACTGGTCTCGTGCTGGATGTTGTGAAACTCAGGTGTCATTTTCATTGCGGGCCGGATGCATACGTCCCGTTTTGTTCAATGTCAACATCGGATTTTGCGTTGCAGGGGATCACTCAACCGGTGAAGGTCTCCGAAAAGTATTTCAATTTGGGGCAGCCTTAGTCCATCCACCGTAGGCTTTTGTCAGGCTTTATTGTTCTGTACCCTGACGTGCTGAGTCAGAAGCTAGGGCTGACCCAGTTACTAGAATACCATATTCTCCTAACGGATTCCAAACCAGTGAGGTTAAAACAATACTGTATAGCTCCTACTAAAATGCAATTTCTGAGAAAACGAATCAAACAACTCTTGCATGTGGAAGTTATTGAACCCTCCTTATCGCGATACACAAGTACTAAGTTTCTTGTCCCGAAACCAGATCAGACTTATAGAGCAGTGGTCGTTTTAGTGCTCTTAATTAACGCATCGAGATTGAATTTGTGCCAATAGCAGACATCAATTCGGCTTTCAACTAGTTTTCAAAAGCTACGTACTTCACGACATTAGATATAAATCAAGGTTATCTTCAAATTCCACTTTCCAATTCGTCTAAACATCTAACCGCCATTTGTACAGATTGAGATTTGTATCAATACCGCCGTGTTACTGGAGCCCAGGTGGAGCACTGGTCCCTGTCCTGGGCCAACAAAGTCAAATCCTCTTCAACTCCTATCTTCCATACATCTCGCTTTATATTATCAACCCATCTACATCTACGTGGTCTCAGCGGTCTTCTCTCTTCAGACTTCCCGACCAATATCCGGTGCACACCTTTGCCACATGACCCAACATGTAATTTTTCTTGACTTCATCACCCTGAATATAATGGAGGAGACTGCAAAGTTTTAAGCTTATCATTATGCAGTTTTCGCCGTACCCAATCTTCTTTCCTCCTAGGCCCAAATATCGTACTAAACATCTCATTCTCAAACACCCGCAATCTATGTTCCTCCCTGAGAGTTAAAATCAATGTTTCACGCCAGTTTAAAACAACAGGCGAATTACTTTACAAGTTTCAAACTTTCGGTTGTTCAGAATCAGACAGGTAAACAAAACTCTTGAACTGAATAATAACAACCATTTTCTGAATTTACTCTCTTCCCAATTTCCTCGTGAATATCATTTTCATTTGTTATTGTTGTTCCCAAATATTTGAAGTTTGCCACATGTTCAAAGGATTTATTAGCCATCCTGAATTTCTTTTGCACGCCTGTCTGCTTGCGGATTACCAACTTATATTTATTTATGATTTTAAGCTTTCACGGTGGCTAAGTATAATAAATTCCCCTCGAGCTACCAGGCGTGTATGGTGGCTTAATTAAGAAAACACCGACAACTCCTACAAATACAGTACCTGTGGACGATGACTATCATAGTTCTCTAAACGTTTGCGTTTTCTTCAGTAAGGGTACGTACAAGACGGAGCTTAGAAGGTCGCTGTTAAACTAGATTGTTGCCTTGCATGAACAATGAAACAGTGTAATTTAAATATGAATGAATCCGGCCGGTTGCTTGCCAGCTCGTGGTCACCGGAAGAATGAAAACTTTCATTCGTTCGGCCACTTGAAGCGACCAGCTCGGAAGTCACGCATGCGGAAAGCACCACAGTGCGATTTGTATTCCATGCGGGTAATGAATTTTGTATGTCAGTTAAGGATTTCGTGCAAAATGTACTTGGAAAAACTGATCGCCTTTGCGACTTTCAGACCACCTATATGGAATCACGCACACTCCAACCACCAGAGTAGATCTGTAATATTAAAACTGTGGAATGAAATCATAGTCGAAATGAATACCAACAGTAAATAAATCATATAAGTAAGCTCACAATAATGTGCCCATCCTTTGTCAGATTGACGTAAATTACGATATGTGAGCGCCATGAAGCAGCGATGCTCACCAGTCGTAGACAATGAAATTTATTCGATTTATTTTGAATATATTGTTACAGAAGATACTGTACAAAAGAAGTGGAAATATTTAAGGGATTATTTCCGTGTCGAACATGTCGAAATTCCACAGTCACAGTCAGGAGATGCTTCCAACAATGTACGGCCAACATTACCATATTATAAACAACTGCTCTTTCTGAAAGACC
Source organism: Zootermopsis nevadensis (assembly GCF_977971745.1). Taxonomy (NCBI): domain Eukaryota; kingdom Metazoa; phylum Arthropoda; class Insecta; order Blattodea; family Termopsidae; genus Zootermopsis; species Zootermopsis nevadensis. The sequence continues at coordinate 8,083,049 of NW_028259142.1, forward strand.
AGATTAAGAATAGAATTTCACAGGCAAAATTACAAGCCACGCAGCCAGACAGCGAATCTAACAACTGCAGTGCATCTTTTGTTGTTGATGAACCTTTTCGTCCAGAGACACAGGAAGAGGTTCCTGTGTCGCCAGCATCTGCAAGTAAATTTACTGGTGAACAAGTGGAATGTGAGCCACGTGTTTCACTATCGCAAGAGGCCCAAAACAATACTTGGAGAAGCATTGATAAACGTCGAGCAACAGAGAATTGATTACCCTAAAGAAGTAAATGAAGGAAATAGCATTAGTTTTCCAATGAAAATGTAAGCTTTTTCGAAAATTTACTGCCTCACATTGGCAAAATTACGTCGTGGAGAAAACTGCTTTTTCGGTGCAAGTTTTAAGACTTGTTACATCCGTTTCCTTATGAAAGACCTAAAAACAGCCCGACGTACATGTTGAGCATCCCTTCTCCCGAATTTACCCAGCATGCGGATTCATTGTCTGCGCAGCCATCTTGAACAGTACATGCAGAACTAGTTTAATTCGACCCTCTGGTCACAGATTACAGTGGCGAGTCATCTTCGCACACGAAAAGTTTAAACTGAGATTAAATTAAGACTCATTTTACAGTTTTCAGTTGTTCAGTAAGCTTACATTTCCGTTTACCACAAGAAATCTGAGTTTTTAACAATCATTAATTTTCTGTAACTCTGTTCAGATAAATGCAAAATACGATTCCCGTATTCAGCATTTCAGTATTTACATTCGGTTGAGTTATACTATAGTCGACAAATACCAGTCTCTGAAATGAGTAAGCTGGTATGATAAGCCGGAAACAAGAGTCACTATGTACGCCCTCTGTTTCTGCCATGCTACCTTCCAGCGACCTGCTAGGCTACCTTCTAGGCTCCGTCTTGTACGTACCCTAAGCCACCTGGCTGGTACGTGCAGACGAATTTATTTGTAGGCCCACCCTTCTATTAGCTTCTAGTAAAACTTGTGTGCTCCTCATTATTGTATTTATAACGTCACCAAATAAATGAACATAATTAGCATATATCAATGCCTGATGTGTCCCACTAACTTGGAAACCCTTTCGCTTATTGTGGACTTCCCCGGTGGCCATTCTAAATAGAAAACGAGACAGATAAATATTTACCTATACAAATTTTACTACAGGATTCATTTAAGCACAATTTTATTAGACGTCTGGTGAAGTTAGTAAACGCTCAGGTATTCCACACCCTGTCTTCTAGTTTTATAAAAAGAATAAACGGACATATTCCTACTGGTCCTTCCGCTTAGCAAGATAAATGTAATCATAAAGTTACTGATATCCTACTTCTAAGTGTCATTCGAATATCATAATTTCACCTATGTTTCTAGCTAGTGGTCCTTTTTGTGCATGGTTTAAATTAAGTCTTCTTAGTCTTTTTATTTCCTAACTCGCCATTCATGCTACATATCCCATCCATCACATTGTAATCGTTCTCTCTTTTATCTGTTTTTGTCCCGGTTATTTGTTGGGCGTCAGTGGACCTCTTGTTATCACGAGAGATGGTTGATCAAGGTGGCTCCAGCCAGTAGAACACGTAAACTGTACACTCAGGTTAGTGTATCGGCCGGACTCATACAATATATACAAAAGTAATAAACACAATGCCATCATTAACGAACAAAACACTCAAGATTTTAACGTATTATTTAACCTGGAGTTAAACAGGAGAAAGTAAATTTTCAATAGTTGGCCACCCTGATTTCAAGCTTATATATACCCACGCATTCCAACTGATAGTCTCTCACCCACCGTTTTGAAGTTCACAGGTACAGACGACGCAACTACAGCTCGCCGCAGACCAGCTACGGCACCGGACCACCGGATAAATAGCTAACTGCAGAGTCTATTCCTATGAATAACAACATTTGGTGCAGTGTCGCTTATAGTACTTTTCATCAAAAGTCCTATTCATTATTTATTTTATAAATCAAGTTCGAGAAATTTAATTAAATGAACTGATTTCCGTGATGCCACTCATGATGACCTTTAGAGGTTGAAACGCGTATGGCAATAGTGTCTTTTTTATTGTGTTAATAGTTGTTTGTGTGCTTATTTATATTCTCAGTTTTAAGGTTTTACCTTCATATTTGAAGAGTTCTTAGTTAACACCATCCTATATAGGTTATTCCTGTTCTTCAGTATCTAGCACTGCTAATTATACTTTTTCCATTCTAATTTCATCCAATTTCTTCACTGTATGAAGTTTTGAAAACTTTGTAGTTTTTTTCCGCTTTGGAACATTTTGCAACGTTCTAAATATTTTCTTTTTGAAAATGTTGAGTTCTTCCTAATTTTGAACATCCTCTCTCGGCCGGGCACAGTCCGTCCTTACCCTGTCTCTGCAGTACCTGGTGTCTGCAGGACCCGAAATCTGAGAGACCCGATCTCTTCTTACACGTTCTCTGATGGACCCGTTTTCTGCCAATCAGTTATAGTACCACCACGCTCTAAAAACGTGATCAGCAACAGTCACCCCGCACTGCATTATATGATAAGTTGTTACCGCATCAAATGCATCTTTAACTCTTGCAGTATTTCTCGAATCCAGCCAAGTACTGAGTAATTCGTTCAGTAGTTAAGGCCCGTTTCACACTGTCGACCGGTCGCCGGCGACCAGTCGCTGAACGACCACTAGGTAGAAAAGCTAAGTACGAGCTTAGGCTCGATGCACACGAGCGGTAAAATGCCGCGCGTGCTCGCAGCGAACTCGCAGCGAGGAAACCCGTGACAGTGCACACGTAGTGTCATCGCTGCGAGCACGCCGAAAAACTCTCACCAGTACTAGATTGGATGGCAACCAAAATGGATGTGTACAGAAGAAAACGTGTAGTTTTGCCTATCTCGTTTATGAATACATCCTTAAAAAACGCAATAGGAAGTATTGGACACACCGGTTGTTAGTTCACGGCTGTTATAAGGGGCGTTCGTGACAGTTTTTATAGATTTAAGAGAAGATGCAAACAGGGTGTTGAAAAAAAATTAATGGGAAGAGGTTGTGGAATTGTTTGACGAATTTTTATCATTATAGTGATCTCCCCGACGTCCATACTGCTTGACTGCTTCCAAAGTACTGATGCTGAAACCTCTGTCTGCGCTGGTCGTCCTGCTGATCTCCTCGTTTGGTCACTGATGGTTTTGGTCGTTCAGCGACTGGTCGACAGTGTGAAACGGGCCTTAATGTGTCTTGTCCTTTTTACACACACAAAAAAGCGTCTTTGTGACCGGTGGAGTATTAGTTGCAGATGGAATGGAAGATTTTGTGACTTGACGTTGATTACTTTAATGGTATTCAAGACTTTTCATAGCTAATTTGCAAGTGGATGGTCCCCTAAGCATAGTGTTTGTTAACCAGTTGTACATTATTTGAAAGAAGTCACCAAATTGAATGTACCAACATATTTCGAAGCAAAGGAGTGTAGTGAATTGTATTTTGGTGCCGATGGAAAAAATTTCCAAGCATTAAACTCAAAACGTGGTTCGCTGTAAATGTTACAATTCCAAAGAGTTTAGGTCGTAAGTAACAATGCGTTTTATTTTCGTGTATGGTTTATTAACGATGCATCTTCAGTAGCTCAAACGATAGAGTGTGGAATGAGAGGATAATAGTGAATTGGAAGGGATGTGGAAGGAAGCGTTCGTGGCATAATTTAGGATTCTCTGACGAATTTGCCCGGAATGACCGTGGAAAACAACGAAAAATTCCAGTCAGGACATCCGGTCTCCGGACCGAGATTTCAACCCGGTACCTCCCGAATACGAAGCAGGAGTGCTAACCACTGGAGCACGATGTCCGGGACAAAACATTCACATCAAATTGAGAACGGATAAACAAAGCGACCCATCGTCCCTTGCTGGATTCACAAAATTTCCGCGTACGAAACGCATCGCAGGAAGAGCTAAACAGAGCCTCGTCCTAAATCAGGCGTGCGCTTGCGCTATCAAAATTTTGTCGCAGTCGAATGCCTTGAGTATTCAAAACTACGGGCTACTGGCGGGAGCCTTTTTCTTCGATTTCTTTCTGGGGTTTGAATCCAGAGATAAATGGTGCAGTGATTTTGCCTGGAGGTCTCAGTGACTTAAAGGGGAAATCCTTCCTCTAAAGGCCTCAATAATTAAATTATACCTTGGAATTTGCCTTACAACTGAGGAAAATCACGGAAAACCTCAGTCAGGTTAGCCGAATGGCCGGACCACTCGTTGTGTCGACTTTACAGGAATAAATTCGGCTAGCATGTTGAATGTCAACCCCCTCCTCTCGGTTGCTCACGGGTGTCCTCAGTCAGCCATTGGCCGAAATATGTGCCTCCCGAGTTGTCGAACAATGGGTTTTCAGCCGCATTAGAAAACTTTGGAATAAATTGTAGTTTCAAGGCTCTGTTAACCGGCATTGCGTTTGGCACGCTGGAATGGCGTTTCCTGGCAAGGGAAGTTGTCTTGCGCTTGTGTGGGACTCCGTCCATAGTTCTTTTATTTAGTTTCCCACCGATCCTAACACTTATTTTGAAATTGACAGAGCAATTCGATAAAAACAATTTTCACAAATTCTAAGTTGATTGATTTGCTAACCTCCCCATCAGCAGCAGTAGCACCTGCTTTGAAAAGTCAAGGCCTTCCGCCATGACAAAATTCCGGTTGACATGAGCCAATTATCGTCACAGCTTCAAGGGGCTATTTACCGTTTCCAGCAATGCGTTTCAAACGCATGAGCGGTGTTGCCTAGCAACAGACGTTGTCTTAGGCTTGCGCTAAAGCGCTCACTTAATTACATTTGTGGTTGGGTGGCCCACTTCAACCGCCTTAAAAATGGCAACTGTAGAGTTTGACGAAACGTTGCTTAACATCAAACGTTCGACGGGGCTCTCACCAGAAAGTCGAAGCTGTACATTGAATTACAGCAGCGAAAAACTTCAGAAAAGAGGTAAAAATGTAGTTTTCCTTCCAACTGCAGGCAACACTAGCAGTAGGATTTCAGGTTTTCAAGACCGGGAGTCTGAAGTTGGCTGTATTCTGGGTTGTAGCGCCGTGTAGTCTGGTAGAAGTCTCATCAGGGCGATGGGTCATTCATCGTCCTTATGATGGAGGCAGCAAGAACCTCTAAAACTACTGTAAATTTCTACCAGACTACACGGAGCTACAACCCAGAAGACAGCGATGTTCATAACGCTAGCACTGTTGGAAAATTATATTCAGCAAGCAGAAAAGCTGACGGAACAGAGCTGGGAGGCAGAAACATCAATATGAAAAAGGAGATGTAGATTCTCTTATTATTAGCGTCGAAAAACGTCTGAGAAAGAAATGGCTCTAAGAACTATCATGTCCCACTAGAACGAACATTCATAGTATTAATCAGTAGCTAAAGCTGGTTTCATTACAAATGACGCGTAGGTCCTCCACATTTTAATTGCCGCATGTTCCTTCATGTATAAAATGTTATCAGGTACCCGGATGACGATTTTAAGAAGTTCGAGTTGGAAGCAATGACACGTATTTGATGCTTGGAGACAGATCGGCAAAAAACAACAACATAAGTTTCGGAGAACCAGTGTGATTTCTTAAAATATTATGGGTTCATAATAATATGGCGAACACGCTAAATCTCACGTTTATGGGAATTAGAACGGAATCATTAAAAAAGAGACTCGGAGATCCGAGAAGTTGAGGAATGAACATAGAGTGGTGAAAGATGTAACAAAAGACTACCAAACAGCTTTTGTAATGTTATCAAAAGCTATGTTCATAAAAATTTCAACATCTGAAAGCCGGAAAGTGGCGTTTTTATCAGCTACCTCACGTTTCACTTGTGAACATACCAATTCGATGGGGTTATATTGACAATGCAATTGCGGCAGCCTCACAACAGTATGACCACGAGTGTGAGCGATAGCATCAAGATCATAACGCACACATTTCGGCTTTGTCAATCGCACCATGCCCAGTAGTTCAGATCGAGTTTGGTTCGGGTCATATCGAATATTCTTTCCTGCCAACCACGACACGACAGAAGTTAATTTTTTTCCAAAAGAAACTCAATGTGTGAATATGACCACATGACATAATATATAGATTCAGTTATTATCACTATGTGGAATATTTTTCTGCATAATAAATACTAAATTTAATACCGTCTGAAGAATTTGAGTGCAACTATGCCGTCTCTAATATGCTCGCATAGCAGAATTATACCTACTGCAGACTGCAATACGATTATGTACAGAGATCTGTTATTGTAAGTGAACTACACAGGTAGCAAGTCTTCTTAAACTTTCCTTGACTGTGCCTTGAACATTGCATTATAAAAGGTTAATGCGCATTCTTGACTTGCGAAACTCTGTGCAACTGTGGAGAGGTCGTCCTTCATTGTGTATATCCTGATTTCTCAGGCTCAATTGCAGCAAAATTCATCCCAGTCAAGGCCATCAATATCATAGTCAAACATTTTTTTGTCATATTCATTTATTTTCTCGCACGGTCCTTGTATATTGCTGTCTGTTAACTTCCACTTATGGTTACAGAAGTAAGATAAGACACTGAATAACTTAATGATCTTTTTATAGATCTTCACTAACCTGAGAAAAAAGAATTATATTAAAGATGCTGACTTCTGAGTTTTTAGTCCATTAAGTGTGGTAGAACTTTACGGACGTTTCAGAGATCCTTGCTGCATCCATCATCAGGGCGATAAAGCCTCGTTGCCCTGATGATGAAAGTATAACTTCTGAGATATGACTCCATGTAATTCCGTGTGTGGTTATAGGTTTTTCATAGAAATTGTGGTGTTCGTATACTTTGATTTCAATAAGAGCTTTCATAATTCTTGAGTTTTAAGCTATCCGAGGGACGCCAATGTCGATTTCTATAATTACTTGTTTATTTTATAAAATGAAGGAAACCGCTTTTCAGTCACCATGTAATGTCATCTTTGTAAACACTGCCTTTCCAGCTTCCCCTCTTCTCTCTCATTTCCTTCTTTCTTTCTCCCCCCATATCCCCTTCAAAGAATTTCAGGATGCAGCTCCATACCTCGGGGCATTTGGCATTCAGCTCCCTGCCCAAATTTCTGTGTGCATTTTATCAGTGGTTTTCAAATTATTGCTGCGCTGGGAAGTAACTCTGCCCGTTCCACGATACTTGGGGATATTGTCACTCTGAAGGCTGTCCCGTGGTCTGATTGACTAAGCCTTCGAGGGTGTGGCGGATTGGCAGCTGCCTTGATTTGATTACCTGTAGTGAATAGGTTCACATCGGCATTTTTTATATTTCTTGCATTAATTTTTTTGTATTCGTAATCAAGAACAAGTTGTATAGGCTCACTTTGTTTGCTACACATTGCTATAAAGGTCTAGATGGACCTACTGCCTCGGAGGCTTCATTAAATGCCATTTCAATTATTAAGGAGTTTATTATATAAATGTTATTTGGAAAATATATGATTTTTTAATTTTTGAAAATACTTTTGAAAAAGCTAACATGGACGATTTCTCCTAGTGTGTGTGCACATGTTTTCCTTCTTTGGACGTTAATACCCGCAGGTTAGTTCTATAATGACACTGTATCAGTAATTTTAATAATTAGTGCAAATATGCATGGAATGTTCATTATGAACTGTTAACGGCGGACTAAACGAAAAATAAATTTCAATCTGTTATTTCGTTACATTATCTCTGTATTAGAATGGAAAATAGGAACACTCAAGTGAGGCATCAAACAGTCGTGACAGTTGTCGGTCGATAATCGACTCAGTAATCTCTCGACTATTATTATTATTATTATTATTATTCAGTGTTCTGTCTTACGACAGGTCCATTGCTCTGCCCAAACAGAGCTCTCCAGTTTTTCCTATTCTCGGCTTCTCGCTTTAATTCCTGGAACGTCATCTTCTTTCCTTGTTTAAGGTCGTCGGTTAGCTGTATCAATCTTCTTCCTAGTCCTCTCTTTCCTTCAACCTGGCCTTCGGTGATATCACTCAGTAATCCATTCCTTCTCATAATATGTCCCAGCCAGTTAGCTTTCCTTCGTGTAATCGCCTGCAGAATGTTTCTTTGCTCGTTGACTCTCCTCAATACTTCTTCGTTGGTCACTCGATCCGTCCACCTGATCTTCTCTATTCTTCTCCAACACCACATTTCAAAACTCTCCAGGTATTTCTGTTCCTTCTTCCTGAGTGTCCAAGTCTCTGCTCCATACAGCGCGACACTCCATACGTAACACTTCACTAATTTCTTCTTCATCTCCAAGCCCAACTTGCTAGTGAGAAGTATTCTCTTCTTGACGAAAGCTGCCTTGGCCATGGCTATCCTTGCTTTTACTGAATCTCTCGACTACAAATCAAAAATATTAATTACACTCTGGAGAACTGTGGAAGATTGTGAGCACTCGAAATGGTCCAGAGATTTTCATATGACATGATCTGATGTGTCGGTAGTCAAGCTTTATCCTTGTATAGATGAAGGAATACGACACAGAAGATTTTACTCACTGGATTGTTGAAGAAGTCGTCAAGACGCGATTCGGCACCCTTACATTTCTTGCTTCGGACCAGCATGTAGACGCTGCTGAGGTTTGGTCAGGACCGAAGCAATTTCTCCACCAGTAATTTGCCCATGAAGGCAGTTCCACCCTCGATCAGAAGACTGGAACCCCGGCAGAACTCTTGGATCATGCCGAACATCGTGGTCAAGTGTTATTTAGGAGGCCCCGGGTTCACATCTCGGCCCGTAGACCGGCTATTTTCACTGGTGTTTTTAGTGGCTGTCCCCAGTTAATCTAGGCAAATGCCGGAATAAATTGGACCATGACCGATTCCTTTAAAATTATTTCGAATTCATTACTCACTATCATCCTCTCATAGAAAGCTACATAATCTCAGCTACTCAAAAAGCGTTGTTAAATAAACTAAGATAACTAATTAAATAAAATACGTCGACATACTTAGACCCCGGATTTCACACGCCTCTGGTGGCATAAACAGCTGCTTCTGGCGCAATCAAAGGAACTACTCGAGCGACCTTGCTTTATGAACCTGTTCCTCGTCTCGTTTTCATACTAAAAGTCGATTGCCGTGAACCTGCGTTGACTTAATGTCTCCTCATTATGTTTCTACTGTTTCTTATCTGCTCTTCTTATTTTTAATTCCCAACAAAAATCACATATCAAGAGACCATATAAAAATTCCATCATGACATCTCCGTAATTCATGAGCTTTCTTGAGCAATTGATGCTTCTTTCGCTAAAAAAGTAATCCCCCACCCTTTTAAGCTACCTTCACGTAGCTAGCCTACCCATAACATTATGCCTGGTAATTCCAATTTAGGCTTACATGTGCCCAACCGTCTCCTATAACGAAATAATTCCTTAAAATAGATGTTTTCAGTCGCAGAAATTTCCTGCGATCGAAAGTGTTGTTATTAATCTAAATTTGTTGTATTCGGTATGTCCTTGTCAGGAAGCGCATTATTAAGTGATTTACGACTGCAACAAAAATTTCAGTGCAAAGTAATGTTTGAGAATGAACACACTTTCTCCTCGTGAATAAACTATGTCCGAAACTGCACAGCTTTTGAGCAAATTTTTTGAATAGCGGCTTAGCAAAAAAGGTTTACCTTGACTCTTGAACGTCATAAAAGTGACTGGGAGGGGAGAAGAGCGTATGCAATTGTAGTTGCAAAGCTCGGAGGCAGAAGACCGCTCGGAAGACGAAGGCGTAAAGGCAAGGCTTTCTAAGCCGCTATAAAATCTTAAATAGCTTACTTGATTAGCAATTTTAGAGTCATAAGATATATTTTCGTTGGCGCCCTGTTTCCAGTCACTTGTACTTTCTATTCTTTCTTCAATGTAAGAAACTAATTTGACAACCACAAAGAAGTGGCGTAATTATTGGATACCGTGACTTTCTAAGACTTGGAGAGTTATGGCTACCAACTGAATTAGAAAAAGTATTTTAAAATGATAATGTTGGAAGATAACAGCCAGATATCTATCGTCCGTTTGCTAAACGGGAGATATTCGTGTTAAGTGTTACGGGGAATACGCTTCGTGTGAGGCTGATTATGGATGTAAGAGCGCTCTCCGATGTCAGGAGTGAAGCTAAACGCGAATCTAATCTGAATGGAGAACTGAAAGTTTTCAAGGTGAAGAAACCAACCTGAATGTGGCGCTACAACCCAGAAGACATGTTATTTAATCCTCTTGTTATTATTTGATTTACACCTTTTCTTTTATATATGCTTTCTAGTTCTTAAGAATGCTGAACTCTTTAAAATAACGGGGAATAAACCACACAAGAGATGTTTGCTAGTGCAATGTTAAGAATGGCTGATGAGGAGGAGTGCGGTGTGAAAAAGCCACGAAGAATTGTGAAAATTACAGCTAGAGTCATCAAGAGTTGTGGAAGGAGACGTTCTCGACATATGAGGAGAAACTGCCAACGTATGTAATAAGCAGCGCCGTTGAAAGACAGGGGGTGTCCTATTTTTGGGGGGGTTCGACTTGCCCAAAGGAACAACGGCATATAAAGTGATGAAAAGAAACGAGACATGGGTCACAGGAATACAGTGTACTGGCATACAAACCCAGTATTCAGAAGGCCGCGAGTTATATTTCATCAGTGGCTACTCTAATCAAAATAAGAAAGTAATGAAAGAAAACAATTTTACTGTAGACGGGAAATTAGCCGTCTCCCAGAAGACTGTTTATTTAAGGTAATAAAAATGTCTAACGTAATTTTCTTATGAACGTTTGCCTAACTCGAACTAGTGTTGATAACAAGCAAATCGGAATACACCGGATTCACACCACATATTTTAACGACTGAGAAATTTATGCAGTAGATTGATACTTACGAACTTATTGTTATGAGCCTCCTAGGATAGAAATGTTGGTAGTCTAGTTTAATGACTTTATACTAAATTCTTGGGAAGTACATAAGGACTTCAGACAGAAATCAAACTATTTTGGAATTTTAATACAGTAAAGCCTGCCGACCAGGTCAGTCGGAAACCTCAATGATAGTTAAATATGAGTATAAAAAATAAGGAACAAAGAATTGAAGATGAAGAAGAAGAAGAAGAAGAAGAAGAGGAAGAACCATCAGTTGTTTCCATTTTGAACACTAAAATTCCTTGTAATCGCCTTCTACAACTACGAGGAACACACAGAAGAAACTGCCCTTTGTAATTCTATTCTTAAGCTTAAAATTCAGTAAAGGGCTAATCACCGTACGGACAGAGCACTTAAAAGTTCCTCGAAGTTTTTACAAAGTATTTAAATCTGGTATAAGTATGAAATTACATTCAAATATATGGTAATTCCGGGAGAGATGCCGCACTTTTTGCAACATTTGTTTTAACTCAATCCGGAAAAGATCAAAACGGCTGAAAATTCAGGGATATTATATCTAAGATCTCTATTATACTAATCCATAAAAAAGAAATTTAAGCAAATTAATTCTCAGAGATATAGGGCGATAAAGAGAAGTTGTCTTTGCGTCGTCTCTCCCGGACATGCCGGGAGAGACGCCGCTCTTTCAAAACATCCTAGAATTCAAAGAGAAACTTATGCAAATAAAAACTGATGAACTTCATTCAAAGTAATGAATTAATGTGAACATTAAAATGGGAAAAAAATATTGGAATACCAATAAAAATTGAAAAGATAATGAATATTCAAATTAATTTTTAATTGCAAAGTAAATATATTCAAAAAAGAGTGTTCCAGAGTTTGCTTGGAGTCTAAGTGTTAGTCAATGAAATTTGTACGGAGAGCAGAACTCATGCAGCCAGTTTCTGCAACAGTTTTCCCAGCGCTCACAGCACTTATTAGTGTTACAATTTTCAGGGGGTCTCTTGACTAGAACATTTTTTATTGATTTATTCTTTTTAAAGTTTTCCGAACTTGTAGACCTGAAGTACTCGGACTATTGGCCTTTGCCTTTTTCCTCTGCTCTTTGACTTCATTTCCTCTTTGCTTCTTAGGCCATTCCTCTATGTTGGCTGTTTCAGTGAGGACAGAAGCCAGTGGGCTCCTTGCAGTTGAGTTTTTCCTCGGTATTTTCAACAATGGACTAATCTTTCTCAATAATATAAGATAATGCTATAGAGCCATTCATTTTTGAGTACTCTTTAATATATTTGCATGATTTTTTTAAATTAGAAGTGGTACTGCGGCATTTCTCCCTTAATTTCCTGCGGCAACTCTCCTTATCTTGAGGGAGAGACGCCGCGCCCTCCTGCTTACCTTACCCAATGATCAACATGGCGGCCACATCTTGTGAAATCAAGACCAATAACGCTGGAAACCTCTAACGTATCGTGATTTCATAGTTACTTAGAATGGAACTAATAATATGAACAATAGAAACAATTTTGAGCATAAAATTAACAAATTAACTGCATAAAATCAATTATAACTCTTGCAAAACAGCACTGATTTTCAATGCGTCCACCCACAACATTTTCCTTGGCTCACTGAAGAAGAACATGTACTGATATCGACCAAGGATCACTGGAAAACACCGAACTAAAGAATGCGATGACTCTCCTGCCGCTGCATCTCTTCCGGATTTACCCTACTCTTCCAGCTCATAACACTGAAATATGAGCACGATGTATTTCAGTTTACTGTCATTAAGAGAGTAAGTAACAAGGCGACTAGTGAGCATGAAAAAAGACAGAATGTAAGAAAAAAAAAACAGTGGCCGTGGAGAAATTATTGAATAACTTCTTTTCCAAAGCAACAACAAAAAGTGACAATTCAGTGCCCTCATTCAGCGACAAGAAAATTGAATATGAGCAAGATTATTTCGGACTTCGTCGTTTGTTCTCAGCTGACGGCCAAAGTGCGTGATTCAGCTTCAAGTGCAGAAATTTCTTTAATACGTAGTGGCAAGTGGTAAGTGTGATTCACGGGCTATACAATGTACACGTTGTGTTACACATGACAGAATTCTCGGACATTTTATGTATTAACTGAACAATTTAAGCAAAGAATACAACGATAAGAAAATTTAAGCGTTGCTTCGTATAATACTTACCTATTCCATCACGTAACTACTTTTGCGGCCAGTTAAAAAAAAGAGGTATAAAGAATTTTAAATTCACTCTATTTTTTTTATAAAAGGTGGGTACATATGTATGGAAATGTTTCTTCTCAAGAATAATCGATATTGGAATTTCATTTCTTCATCAACTAATTCCAAACATAAAGAAAGTGTGTGTTTCTACAGGGCACACCACGTAACATAATAAAATGATATTATTGCTTCTATGAAGAGCGATAATACAGTCTAATCGTGAAAAGTTTTTAGCTCATTGTGATAAATACTACTAATTTTGGGGAGGGGATAAGATAACACGGAAACGTCACGGACAAGCACTAACACCCCGAAAGCAATTCGAACAAAACTGGAGGGAAATGACGTTGATCACCTCAAATTGCTTCCGTACGAAAATCGCCAGAAAATATGTGATAAAGAGTGAGCTAGAAACAAAGACGTTTCTGTGTACGTGAAATTTCAGATTCAGATCAGTATCCTGATTGAAGTTTTCCGTTTTATGGAATTTCCGAAGACTATGTCTCTCCGAAGAAATATCGCTTAAGAAATGTTACGAAGTTCTGAATTCGTGTCTTACTTGCGTTCATTACTTCAGAGATGCACTTGTCAGTGGACAGAGGCACTATGGTACATGAGTTCTACCAGGGGGAAAATGTTCTGATCACGGGTGGAACTGACTTCGTGGACAAAGTTCTGGTGCAGAAATTGCCCCGGTCATGCCCACATCTCAGCAGCATCTATCTGCTTGTCCGAAGAAAGAAAGGCAAAGACGTGGGAGTCAGGATGCAGGAAATTTTTGATTAGGAACGAATTGTTCAACGCTTTTAGTACCAACAAAAACACAAGTTGCTTCAGAAAGACTGGCGCCAATTCACAGGTGTGTTCTGTGCATAGAAGCAAGTTAATTTGCCTTCATTAAACGATTTGCTTCGTAACACTTTGGAGTTTTTGAGCGCGTTTGGTTGCTCTCAGCTCCAATGTCATGCATTTTCTCTTTCGATTTAATTACTAAGCTTTTATCCAGCAAGTCTCGCCTGTCTTAATTTTTGCAATTGTATGTGTAGCCATTGCGCGTGGAACTGCAACATATCAAAATATACGTCGGTATGTTTTCGCATATTTCCTTGCATGGCCACTTTGCACGTGAACACTCGTTGTTGCATCGGCCGTCTCGTACGTGGCATTTAGTTCCGGAAAAAAAGCGAGAGAAGGAATAACACACAAGTTATGTGCACTGGCGGCAGTGACGTTGAACTTGAGTTCCGCTACTCGATATGATGGTGATGCTTAAGCTCGCTTCATTGAACTGTTATGCAATTTGTTGGACGCTCAGATTAAACCTACACGTGACTATAACTAACTAACTAACTAGATGGCTTACCGAACCCGAAGGTTCATCACCGAATTAACCAAAGCCCTCCACCGGACCCTGTCCTGGGCCAACAAAATCCAGTTTCCTTCAACTCCTATCTCCCATAGATCCCGCCTGAGATTATCCTCCCATCTACGTCTAGGTCTCCCCAGCGGTCTCTTCCCTTCAGGTTTCCCAACCAGTACCCGGTGCACACCTCTTGTCCCATCCATGCGCGCTACATGTCCCGCCCATCTCACCCTTCTCGACTTAATCACCCTCACAATACTGGGGGAGCAGTACAGATTTTTAAGCTCGTCATTGTGCAGTTTTCTCCACGCCCCATCGTCTTCCCTCCTAGGCCCAAATATCCTCCTCAACACCCGATTCTCAAACACCTGCAATCTGTGTTCCTCCCTCTGAGTGAGAGACCATGTTTCGCACCCATACAAAACAACAGGCAAGATTATTGTTTTGTATACTTTAATTTTCAGGTTCTTAGAAATCAGACGGGAAGACAAAATATTTTGGACTGAGAAGTAGCAAGCATTTCCGGAATTTAGTCTCCTCCTAACTTCCTCACAAGTATCATTTTGATTTGTTATTGTTGTTCCCAAATATTTGAACTTTGTAACCCTTTCAAAGGATTTATTAGCTACCCTAAGATAATTTTGCCCGCCTGTCTTCTGATGACGAGATACTAACATGTACTTAGTTTTTTCTGAATTTACTTCCAGCCCCACTTGTCTACCAGCCTCTAGTAAAACTTCTGCGTTCCTCTTTATTGTATTTATATCGTCCCCCAATAAATTAACATCATCAGCATATGCCAATAGCTGATGTGTCCCGTTCAATTGCAAACCCTCCTGCCTACCTTGGACCTTCCTGATGGCGTATTCTAGCGCAAAGTTAAAGAGCAAGGGAGACAAAGCATCTCCTTGTTTTAGACCGTTCTTGATGAGGAATGTCTCAGATACATATTTACCTACTCGAATTTTGCTGCAGGTTTCATTTAAGCACATTTTTATTAGACCCACTAGCTTCTTTGGTATACCAAATTCAATAAGAATATTATATAGCACTTCTCTCTTCACAGAGTCATAGGCTTTTTTGAAATCTATAAATAACTGATGTACAGTCCCACCGAACTCCCATTTTTTCTCTAGTATCTGACGAATGCAAAAGATCTGATCAATCGTTGATCTGTTTCGTCTGAACCCACACTGATGATCCCCAATAGTTTCATTCGCATATGGGGTTAATCTTGCCAAAAGAATGTTGGATAGAATTTTGTATGAGGTTGATAGCAGCGATATTCCTCGGTAATTACCACACTCAGTCTTGTCCCCCTTCTTATAAATAGGAATAATTATGGATTCCTTCCATTGATGTGGCATCTCTTCCTTATCCCAAATTAACTGAATAAGCTTATGGATCCTCATATGCAACCCTTTGCCACCTGCTTTAATTAATTCGGCCGGAATCTGATCAATTCCTGGAGATTTATAACTTTTCAACTTCCCAATGGCTAGTTCCACTTCATCTAAGCTAGGTTCTGGCACCAACAGTTCAGCTGTATGCATTTTAATCTGTCTAATATCACCAGTATTATGAACATTTAAGAGCTCGCTAAAGAAATTTTTCCACCTATTCACAATTTTTATTGGATCTGCAAGCAAATTGCCACTATCATCCTTTACCAAATTAGTCTGGGGTTGATATCCTTTCTTAAAGTTATTAATGCCTCTGTACAGGTCTCTGATGTTTTTTTCCTTATTATTTGTCTCAAGTTCAGCAATTTTGCCCTTCAGGTATTCCCTTTTCTTAGTCCTAAAGGTTCTACTAGCCTCACGTCTCACGTTACATAGATTATCCGCATTTGTTTTGTTTGGGTTCTGCAACCATTGAAATTTTGTTTGCTTCCTTCGATCTATTAATTTTGAACATTCTTCATCAAACCACGGTTTATTTTGCTTTCTCCTGTAGTATCCTAGTTTCTCTTTTGCTGAAATTTTGATGCAGTTTCTGACATTTTCCCACTCCCTGTTGATGTCCACACTTTCATTATCCTCATTTGTCTCTAAAATTTGAAACCTATTCGAAATTTCAACTTGATATTGTTCCTTTGCCTCTCCCTCACTTAATTTTTTCAAATCAAATCTTTCTGTGTCAAAATTTTGTTTAGTTCGTCTACTTACTGAAAGCCGCTCCCTCACTTTTGCTACCACCAGATAATGATCAGTGTCGCAATCTGCTCCTCTGAATGATCTCACATCAATTACATTTGTCTGCCTTCTCTTATCTACTAAAACATGATCTATTTGATTGTGTGTTCTGCCATCTGGGGAAGTCCAAGTGTATTTATGAACATCACGGTGTGGAAATTTTGTACTTTTTACAATTAAATCTTTTGACGTAGCGAAGGTCACTGCTCTGACGCCATTATCATTACTAAGTGCATGGAGACTCTCGCTGCCTATTGTGGGTTTGAAGACATCCTCCCTCCCAATTTTTGCATAAATCCCTTAAATGTAATCGCTTCCAAAAATATTTTGCACTTCTTTGTAAACGAGAAAAGCATCTGAGAATTATTGCAGCTGTTCAAAAAATTGAAAGAAGAACAGCCTTACTGTGGAAGGCGACTGCTCAAAGCCGGGTCTGGGTTTGAGTCCTGCCGACAGACACCGCATTGTGGAGCATGTGCACATTGTGTTCCACATGGCAGCCACTGTTCGATTCGACGAGAAGCTGCAAATCGCCACAGCTATCAACGTGGTTGGCACTCGAGAGGTTCTACTGTTATGTCAAGACTGTTCGAACATCAAGGTCAGTGCAATAAGTTTTCTTTACCTAAATCACTACATCTGTCTGTCTTCGAGATTGTCTGTAAAAAGCGTTATTAGGCTTCTCTAAATGTACATAGCAATTGTACTCGGTACCATTTTTGATCTTTACGTTTGCATAGGGTAAGGTTGCTCAAGTCGTACCCCTTAAGAAAAAAACCGTATAAAACTTAGGATTTATCAAATAAATAGAAATTAAATGTGTTATTCAAAACTTGTGTTAATATTGTTGTTATTTATTATAACGAAATTAGAAAATCTATATGCTTTCACGTAAAATAAACTAAATCTTTAAAAACTTACATCGGTACGACTTTTTTTTTTTTTTTTTTTTATAATATAATATAATATATTTGGTTTAGACTATATACAGAGATCTGTGGCCGCCTAACACCAGGTTTTCACGGCCACAGTCCTTACATACGTAGCACTATTAGCACTACTGCTTACTACAACTATTCACTAATGCTACTCTACATGACTATTCCTTAATCCCTAATACTATTTACATAACTCTTTCTTATTGTTCTCGTGCCTTCTATCTCAGTGGCAGTTTTAAATTCCTAATTTTGACCTGTCTTTTACATCTTACTTTGTACAGAAATTTCCCTACATCCCTGACCTCCGTGTCATTCGTAGTGCTTAAAATTTTCTTGAAGGCCAACTCTTCGCCAACGGTGAACCACTTGTTCCTCAGGAGCTGTTCCCTCCACCTCCCGGTTTCCGTACACTTTAATAGTATGTGAATCTCGCTTTCTGTCGCCCCACATAAAGGGCATATTTTCCCATCCATGCCCCCCCTCATCCCTCTCAGCTTCCAAATACCCGCTCTGAACCATGCCCATCCCTCTCTCTCCACCCTCGTACAGCAACCAATGTAGCCCTGTCTACCCCACCCTGATTTCATCTCCCCGTACAACGCCAGAGATCTCTTTTCTCTAATTTTAGCAAAAACGTTCTGTCTTTCTATGGCGTTGCACCTTTCCTTTAAAATTTCCCACGTCCTGCCCACACTTCTTCCTTGCGGATCCTGCCAAATATACCCCAACCCTAATTTATCTAATTCCTCTTTTACCCCCTTAGCCCATCCCCCAATTTTCAAGTTCAGTACCTGCCAGTCGTAGCATCTCCTTACTAAATCATCCCTGTCCATTTGCAAAATCCTTAACCAAAATTTTGTGACCAACCCTAAAACCTTGCTCCTCCTGCTGTCTCTCCCCAGTTCCACTTCGGCTACCCCATTTGCTCCGACCCTTGGTATCCCTAGGACCTTCTTACAAAATCTCCCGTGGATTACATCAACTTCTTTCCATCCCTCCTCTAATCCCCATATTTCCGCCCCATACATCATTCTCGATTCACATACCATCTCGTATACATTTTCTAAAATATTTATCCTCATATGTGGCATTCTGGCTAAGCACTTATCTATCGCCACTAAGGCCTGCTTCCCTTTCGCCACTACTTTAGCCTTTTGTTTAGCCCACCCTCCTGTGCTTTCCAGGGTCACACCCAGGTAGCATATTTCCTTCACTGTTTCTATTATTTTGCCATTCATAAACCACCTCTCATCCTTTCTCAATTTCCCTCCCCTCTTGCATACCAACACTTTCGTCTTCTCCAAGTTGCATTTCAAGTTCCATTCCTTGCAGTACTTCGCCACTTGGTTGATTCCCTTCT
The DNA here is from genome assembly GCF_977971745.1 of Zootermopsis nevadensis. Classification (NCBI taxonomy): domain Eukaryota; kingdom Metazoa; phylum Arthropoda; class Insecta; order Blattodea; family Termopsidae; genus Zootermopsis; species Zootermopsis nevadensis. Next base: position 8,102,014 of record NW_028259142.1, read on the forward strand.
GCAAGCCGTTCACCGTAAACGACCCAAATGCTAAATCATCCGCAAACAACAACCCCGGAATTGATTCATCCCCTATCACAGGCGCGTGTATGTTTCCTTCCTGGATATAGTCGATAACATCATCAATAAAAATGTTAAACAAATAGGGGCTCAGACTGCACCCTTGCCTAACACCTCTACTTTGTTCAACCAGGTCCGTCACTTCGTTTTCTCCACACTTCACACAAAATTTGGTTCCCTCATACATTCTCTTGATACATTCAACCATTCCTCCACTCACTTCCTTCCGTCTCATTTTAAACCATAAGGCCTTCCTATCAATCGCGTCAAAGGCTTTTTCCAGGTCCACCAAACACCAGTATATACGGCCTCTTTTAACGCTTAGATACCTGTCAATTGCGGTTTTGATAATAAAGATATTATCTGTGGTTCTTTTCCCTTTTACGAATCCCGCTTGGTACCTTGACAGGATCTTATTACCTACTAGCCAGTCTCTCAGCCTACCAGCCAAGGCGCTAGAAAATATCTTGCTTATCACCGTCAGAAGCGAAATGCCTCTGTAACTATTAGGCTCATTCTTCTTACCCTTCCCTTTGTAAATTGGACTGATAACTGCAACTCCCCACTCTGCTGGGAAATCTTTCCCCTTCTTAATTTTATTAAACAAAGTTGTTAAAGTTTCAGTTCCTCCTTCCACGGTGCAAAACATTTTCCACATCTCGACTGGTATCCCATCGACGCCAGTGGCTTTCCCATTTTTCATTTTTGATATACTTTGCCTAATTTCTTCTGCCGTAAAGTCCCTATCCAGTTCCTCTATGTATTGGGAGCCCAGCAATTGCGTTGGGTAAACCAATCGCCCTTCAGCTGCCCTAGCGAACAGATCATGGAAGTGGTTCACCCACGCAGTTGGATTTACCTCATTCCTAAAAACTTTTTTCGCCACTATGTCCCTTATGGACTCCCATACTTTCTTTATCTCTTTATGCCTTACCAAATCGTTTATTCTTTCAGACTCCTTCTCTTGCCAAACCCGCTTCTTTTCCTTCATTATCTCCTCGTACATTTTTCTAGCTTCCCAATACATTAGCTACGGAGGCGAGCGGACGTGTTTCTACAGCTCAAGGAACAATGGGTGTCACCTTAGTTACAGGGCCAGAGTTGGCGCTTTTGCAGCCAGGAAAGCGAGGATTCACGCAGAAGGGAGACGGAAAGTTGAGTTGGCAGGGCAACAGACGTGGTTCCTGGGTCTGGTAGTAGCGACTCTTCTGGTGATTGGAGGAGTGGAACTAAACCCGGGGCCGCCAACCGAACAGGACAAGATCGACCAGATATTATCCCATGTTAAAAGCCAAGCTTGGGAGACGAAAGCTATCAAGGAGCTTTTGGAGAAGCACAACCAGGAAATAGGTGACTTGAGGAATGGGACGAAGGACTTAGGACCGAAATTGGAGACGCTAAGCGCGTCAATAAATGAAGTGATCAGGGATTACAAGAAGATAACCCGGGTAGTGAAAGAGTGGGAGGAACGGCAGCAGAGGATGGACGATAAAGCTAGGCAGCTGGAAGAAGGGAATCGGAAGAACAATATCCTTATATTCGGGTTGGTGGAGAAAAGAGAGGAGGGCTACTTCGACACGCTGGATACGGTATGCAAGTTCCTCAAGGAAACGATGAAACTAGAGATCCCGAGAGGGAACATCGATTACGTAGGCCGGTTGGGTCGAAGCAGAGGTGAGCGCCCGATATTGGTGAAATTTACCACGTTCGCTTCTAAGCTAGAGGTACTCCGGAACACTAAGCACCTGAGTGGCTCCACATTAAGTGTAGACGAGGATTTTGCTCCAGAAATAAGAAAGTGTAGGAGGGAGCTGATTCCCTATTTACGAGATGCTAAGAGGAGAGGGCACAGAGCTTTTTTGAAGAAGGATAAACTGGTGGTGGACGGGCGGGCCTACGCCCTGGAATACCTTTCAAGGAACATGCAATTGGAAACGCGGGACAGCGGGGTGGACACCCCTGCGGTCAGAAGGTCGGCTAGCGCCGAGGGAAGGACTCCTCGGAAAACGGGTAGCAGTGGATCGGATGCCAATACCCTGCAAAGGAGCACCGTTACACGGGAAAAACCGACCGAAACTATGCACGCTGGGTTGGGCTGCAGGGTGAGGACGGACACCGCGTCGCAAGTTATAAAGTTAACGCCGCAGGGAGGTGCAGCCTCTGCGAGGCGGGCGAGGCCAGCTGACCGCGCGGAGGACAACGGCTTGACAACGGAACCACGGAGTGAGAGGGTCTGCAGGCAATACAACCTGAGGAGCTGGCTCACGAAGCCGAGTGACGTGTCCGGCAGGGAGGGAGGAGGAGGAGGTGGAGGAGCGAGGGTTAGAAGTGGCTCAACATAGGCCCGCGTTAGTGTGGCAGGTTTGTTAAGGGTAGGATTCTGGAATGTGGAGGGGCTTAAGTGTAAAATGGGCACAAAGGATTTCTTAGATTTTCTGAGTGGCCATGATATTGTGGGGATTGCGGAGAGCTGGGCGGGAAGCGAGGTTTTTGAAATTAAAGGGTTTGTCAGCTTTTGGAAAGAAAGAAGAAGAATCGCAAGATTCGGTAGGAATCCGGGGGGACTAGTAATCTATACAAGGGAGGGAATGAGCAGAAAGGTGATTGAGATAAGGACGGGCATGAAGGAGGTAATATGGGTAGGAGTGAGAGGGCACAATGGCGTGCAGGTCCAGATATGTATGGGCTTTGTGTATAATGCGCCCCAAAGCTCAAGGTGGTTTAATCCCAATTTTACAACCGAGTTGGAGGAGGACTTGAAGATGTTGAGGGACCGGTTCGTGGAGACGGAATTTTTAATAGTGGGGGACATGAACAGTTGGGTGGGGACAAAGCAGATAAACCTGCCACACACATGGGGCTGCTTTAATGAGGTGGACAAGGGCTATGAAGATCTGTTTTGCGGTAGATCGAGTAAAGACCGAATGTGTAATGAGGAAGGAAGGAAGCTCGTCGATTTCTGTGAAAGGAACCTTCTAGAAATGCTGAATGGAAAATACGGCGAGGACACGGAGGGGGAGTTTACTTATGTCAGCCAGCTGGGGAAGAGTGTCATAGACTATGCTCTGTTGTCGGAGGGGTTGGTGGGGGAAGTGGTGGATTTCAGAGTAGGGACGGAAATTCTTAGTAGTCATATGCCGTTAACCATAACAATTAGGCGCGAAGAAGAGGGAGAGGTAGTTAAGGACACAGAGGTCGCAGGGCCGAAGCGAAAGATAGTTAGATACAAATGGAAGGAAAGCTGGAAAGATTACTTCATGGAGGCTTTGAGGGATAATAGGAGTGTTTTATGCATGCATGAAATACAGGTCATGGCTCAGGAGGGGGAGGTTAATAAGATGGTAGATATGTTGTACTCCATGGTGAAGAGAGCGGGGATCAAAATGGGGTGGGCAGGGGTTAAGCATAGAGGGGGAAGTCATTGGTTCGACGAGGAGTGCAGGGAAAACAAACGACTAGCCAGATGGGCCTTGAGAGAGTTTAAGGCGAGAAACGACGAAGCGGGTACGACTTAAGTAACCGGTTTCCTAAGTCGTACCACCTATAGCCTAAGTCGTACCTAAGAATTCAATTAAGCAACAAGAATAATTAAAACGTATTTTTTATTAATCTGTTTACATGACACATAGGTATTCAGTTAGTACAAACATCACATACAATTATTTTTTTTCTTTTGTCAACTCCAGCGCATACATCGTGCACCCATGATTTGCATTTCAAGCATTGAATCATGTTTTCCTCCCGATCTTCTCCACAAATAAAACAAAACCAATCGCTTTTCTTCTTTTTAATTTTTAATGCCAATTTCTTTTTATTAATTACTGCGTTTCTTTTATTTGCCGCATTTTTTATGTTTTCTTTATTCTGCGTTGACGTTATTTCGACTGACGAGGTAGAGCAGTGAACTTGTATTCATCTAATATGGATTCGTATTTATCAAAGAATCCATAAACACATTCTTTATTGAAAGCCCTGGCCCTGGCCATTGATGTTGCCTCCGGAGTACGTAAAGATAAACAAGGATGATCTTTCATGAATTTATAGTACCACTTCTTCCCTGCAATTTCTTTTTCTCTATTGAAACGGCGTGGTAATTTATATTTTTCTGCCAATTGATAATCAATTCTTCTTAGATCAGTTGCAGTAAGCCAAAAAAAGCTTGATTCTAAATTGAGAACGTGTGCAACTAACTCCTTCTCCATATTTTCAGTCATATCCTTAGGCCTTCCAAATTTGACATTCTTATTTAATCCTTTAAAATGACGCCGTAACGTTGGTTTAGGGATGTTATATTGTCTATGAGCTTTATTGAATCCAATAACTCCTTCCGATAATTTGGTCTATATCTTCTTGTTTCCATTTATTATAAATTCGCTTTGACTGCCTTGACATAATTATGGCCTAAAAATAAGAATGAAAGCAACGTCAGTTGAGAGTAGGTAAAAACAAGAAGTAATTTCTTAAGTCGTACCAGTACGACTTAGGAATCTCATATGGGTACGACTTAAGACACGGCACAAGTTAAATTTAACAGTAAACATAACCTAACATTGAATAAAATTAATTAGATTTCGTTTCGACCAAACGATTATGTAAATTCTACTGAATTTATATTTAATAAGGAACATAATTTTATCAATAATTTACTTGCAAGATTAACTACCAAACATATGCAGAAAATTATAAGAAAATTGAAATAAACTTACTTGATGACAGGATTTATAACGAGGCTGGTTTATGGCAGACAATAATACATAAAGCAACTTGGTTGACTCAGATGTATATTTGGTTGCCGTTGTATGTGCTGTTGTCGTCGTAGTTCGTTCAAAATTCAAGTGGTACGACTTAAGCACTGGTACGACTTGAGCAACCTTACCCTAAGTCTTATAAAGTCTTATACAGCAGAAAAATTACTTTAGAAATATGGGGAAGGAAGAAGTGTTAAAGACGCACCTGGAAACACAAGCTACCGATGGTAAAGTCCAGAACAAATTATGCAAAGAAAGCTCATATATTTTTGTGAGAAAATGTTGTTTCGGGATGGCTCTGTGAAGATAATTTGAACCAAATTTTCTTTCTTACATGAATTGGATTCTTCCTGTAGGCGGTGGTTCATGTATCCAGCCACTGTTCGATTCGACGAGGGGCTGCAAATCGCCACAGCAATCAACGTGGCTGGCACTCGAGAGGTTCTACTGCTGTGTCCGGACTGTCTGAACATCAAAGTCAGTGCAATAAATTTCATTCACCTGAATCTCTATATCTTTTTGTCTTCGAAATTGCTTGTAAAGAAGCGTAGTAATTCTTCTCTAAATGTGTATAGCAATTGTGTTGCAGTAATTCTTTTTAACCTGTACGGGGAATGGCTTGCCAAGGAAGCTCTGGATGGAACAGGAGACTTCAAAATTGGAGGAAGAGTGATAAAGACTGTAAAGTATGCAGACGACTTAGTAGTATTGGCAAAGGAAGAGGAGGAATTACAGAACATGATGGACAAGTTAGTGGAGACAGGTAGAGAGTATGGAATGGAAATCAACATTGAAAAATCAAAGGTAATGAGGATAGCACCGAGAGCAGAACCATTGAACGTTGTAATTGGAAACCAACAGATGGAGAATGTGGAGCATTTCAAGTACTTGGGAAGCATAGTCACGACGGACGCCCTATGCACCAAGGAAGTAAAAGCAAGGATAGCCATGGCCAACGCAGCTTTCGTCAAGAAGAGGATACTTCTCACTAGCAAGTTGGGCTTGGAGATGAAGAAGAAACTAGTGAAGTGTTACGTATGGAGTGTCGCGCTGTATGGAGCAGAGACTTGGACACTCAGGAAGAAGGAACAGAAATACCTGGAGAGTTTTGAAATGTGGTGTTGGAGAAGAATAGAGAAGATCAGGTGGACGGATCGAGTGACCAACGAAGAAGTATTGAGGAGAGTCAACGAGCAAAGAAGCATTCTGCAGGCGATTACACGAAGGAAAGATAACTGGCTGGGACATATTATGAGAAGGAATGGATTAATGAGTGATATCACCGAAGGCCAGGATGAAGGAAAGGGAGGACTAGGAAGAAGATTGATACAGCTAACCGACGACCTTAAACAAGGAAAGAAGATGACGTTCCAGGAATTAAAGCGAGAAGCCGAGAATAGGGAAAACTGGAGAGCTCTTTTTGGGCAGAGCAATGGACCTGTCGTAAGACAGAACACTTAATAATAATAATAACCATTCTTTGCTCTTGTTGCTTGAAGAATTCTTAGAAGGTCTTACCCCGCAGAAAATTACTTTAGAAGGATGGAGAAGGAAGAAGGTTTAAAGACGCTCGTAGAAGCATATATTTTTTTAAAATCGTTATCCTTTCTTACCTGTAGGTCCCGAAGTTTATATTTATTGATTTGATCTATTTTGACAATGGTAGGACTCCTTGGATGAGTGAATAGCCCATCACAAGGCCTCTAAATTCACAAACACAGAAAGACGCGGACAAACATTCATACTTTGAGTGGAAATCGAACCCACGGTCCCAGCGGCGAGGCGCACGATTTCCATGCCTCAGACCGCGTGGCCACTGCGACCGGCAGAAGCATAAGTTTAGACGGTGAAATTCTGTAAGTACTCATTTATTTTTTGGAGGATACTTTGCTTTGTGTTGACTATGAAATTTAGGTGTAGCTAATTTTCCTTCTTACACGAAGAGGATATTTTCTGTAGATGGTGGTTCATGTATCCACCTCGTTCAGTTACTGCCACCGCCCATCCATCGACGCACAGTTCTACGAAATTTAACCGTTCGTTTCCACGGACTGGTAGATCACAGCGTCTTCTATGTTGTGGCTGGTCACACACTGCAGTCCATCCCGGACTGTGCGCAATTGGTGGAATATTTTGGGTCTTCGGTATTTCTCAGGGAAATTTGCTAGTCGGTAGGCAACAACTCAACTCAGTTGTGTGCACGGCCAGTTCGTAGCAAATCAATCATTTACTTTATTAATTTCACAATCCTCTTACAAATTCACTGCCACCTCCGCTCGTACGTCCAACTCTCCCAAGCTCACAAAGTGTTGTGTTGCAGCAGTCGGCAAAACTCCTTCTACACCGTAAACATGCTTACGGTTTGACAATCAAAATTTCAGACAAAACAATAACTCCCACTTGGCGCGGGTCCAAGTTCAAGCCGACAATAACACGACAATGAGTGGATAATAACAAGCCTTATCACCCGGCACATAAAAGTTGGATTCATTACAAGTACAGAGTTAACATAAACCAATAAAGGGATTAATGAGCGGTTACAGCCACCACCATCACTGGAGAGGAGATTGTTCAATTAGTCGAAAGCCTTGACGATAATACTTTGACCACCGTTATTCCCACATTCTGTGCAGAGTTCTTTTGACGTAAATACGTCTATACGGAAGGGTCATTCGGCAAAAAAGTTAAAGGAAAACGTGTAAAGCCGTGTATCGATTGCGCGCGGCTGCCACAGTTCTCGCGAGATCACCATGAATACTGCACGTGCAGCGGCTGCCTTTATGTTGATGTTCAACATTATCGAAGAAAATAAGAAACCGAAACGAAAAGTGCGTTGGTGAATGAAGGAATTGTATCGTCAGCGAATGCAATATGGAAATAGACTTATGCGAGATATGACATTTGAATTAGTGGAAGATACAGTTAAAAATTTTACTCGAATGTCATTATCGGATTTCGAACACATAACCTCATTGATCGAGCCAAAGGTGAAAAAAATATACACCCGATTTCGAGAAGCGATTACTGTGAGGGAGAGGTTGGTTATTACCTTGAGATTCTTAGCTACTGGAGACTCCTATAGAAGCTTGCAATACCTTTTCCGAGTGTCCAAACAAAGTATATCAAGAATAGTGACCGAGGTTTGCGATGCTATCGTCGAGGCCCTGAAAGCTGTATGAGAGCTAGACACTTTTCATTCTCCATTTTGCCGCGAAATAACACCGGAACGCCACAAGACCTTCGCAATTGAAAGAGCACAGCACACTGAAATTCTTTTGCCGCGGGACAAAGAACCGCTCCGATTTGGCTCGACACGCGCCAAGTTCGCGCGCAGCAACATGGTATCGACTTTGCGAGGCAAAGCAACGAACATTGCCTCGCCCGGCAGCCGCGCGCAATCGATCTCCGGCTTAACGAAAACGTGCAACGAAAATGTGTAAGATCCGTATCAACAAATCGACAACAATGGTTACCTATGGAACGTCGTGTTAACTCGGCATTTTTGTTACCTAGGCAAACGTTTAAGATCCATATCAAGTTTGTCCCACTATACGCCATGTAGGCGCTTGGGGTGAGTGGAGGTATAACTCCTCTCTTTCTTGACCTCGGCACTAGATGGGAGTCAGTGGTCAGCATCACGCCCCGGCCGGCTTTACCCTCGGGAAAGGACCCCGGTACCCATTGTAGAGGAGGCTGGGTGGGCCCCAGAGCCGGTCTGGAAGAAGAGGGTAGAAGGAAAATCCTCTGCCCCCGTCGGGGATCGAACCCCGGTCGTCCAATCCGTAGCTAGTCACTATACTTACTGAGCTATCCCGGCTCATAAAAGATCAATATCAATAATGTGTAAATATGGACCGACAACAATGGTCAGCTTGCGTGCATTGTTATGTTACCTAGGAAATGTCATCTGTTTACTCGGCATTATTGTGTTACATTACTGCCGTCAACAATACACTTTCGTTATTGCGGGAAGAGCTAAGCTGTGAATCGCTTGTAGAAAAACTGCGTCGTAGACTACATAATTTTGACATTTCATTATATTACATTACATTTCCTTACAATAAATTACATTCAGCTACCTTCCTTTCATTGTATTTATTGCTTAAATTTAATTTAAATACAGAGACGTATTTACGTCAGATTTTCCGGAATCGTGGTTCCACTGTCAATTTTTGTCCTGACTGTTGAATTCTGTCTTACTAAGCTTCTAATATGTATATTTTATTGATTGATGTCCTGTCGCTCTTAGCCAGAGCATAGGGCCTCGACAAAGCAGCGCCAACAAGTTCTATTACGAGCCAGAAATTTCAGCTCCTTCCAGGTCTTTCCTCCTTCTTTGCCTCCTCTTCAATGGTTCTCCTCCAGGTTGATTATGGTCTTCCCCTCTTCCTCCGTCCCTGGGGATTCCAAGAGAGTGCTTGCTTTACGACAGCGTTTTGGTCCTTCCGCAGGGTACGTCCAATCCATCTCCATTTTCTGCTCTTAATTTGTGTGGCTATTGGCTCCTCATTTGTTTGTTTAAAAAGGTCTTCATTTGTTATGATGTTGGGCCAAATCACACGAAGGATCCTTCGGAGGCAGCGGTTGATGAATACTTGGAGGCGCTTGGTGATATTAGCGGTGAATTTCCAAGTTTCGCATCCATAAAGAGTAGAGCTTTTACATTTCTCCTCGCCTTGACACCTTTTCCCGCTCCTCCGTCTCTGGTAATTACGGTATAATATTTAAAATTTATTATTCACGATTTATAAGATATTCATGCATGTTTATATGTGGTTTGAGACATAAAACTCATCTCAATAATATTCAGAACATCATTTTATGTTCTAAACGTAAGTGATCACATTGCTTCTCCTTTACTAAGATTTATTCCTTAATGCTGAATAGAAAAGTAATCTCCTTTTGTTGAAAATTTGCAAAGTTCCCTAAACTGAAACAGGTATCATGTAGGCAACTCTGCTTTAATTATTAAACTTGCAGCACAAAATTATGTTCACATATCTGACAACTTACGGTCTGAGGTTATTTGTGTCCCAAAGAATTAAGAAGTCTTTAACAATAAGCTCATGAGAAGGATTACACTCAGTCAGCAAGAACATTTCTTTGCCAATTTCTAATTTTTTTGCATCCTGCTGTCATTTACACAAGTGGTATTCAACCTTTTTTGTTCGCGTAACCCCAGATAGAATTAAAAAATTAATAAAGGAACAAAGGTATTTTAGCAAAGCAAAATTATATGTTTAAATATTTTATCAATTATTAATTAATGTGGTTGAGATCTGTTAATGAGATGATTGAGTTTGTTTCTGGCACACCAGCACCTCAATTCGGGGACGAATCTTCGAGAGTGCGAGGATCAGAGATGGTTCTGGGTTCAAGCGGTTCCTGCTTTTCGTTTTGATTGATGTCAGTGCGGGGTAGCCTTGCACACACAAATACGTTGATGGGAATGGCAGCGTCACTAAGCTCCTTGAACTCTTTGTGGGCAGTATCCAAAAGTCGCAGATTGACATATTTTCGAATTTTATTTTCAGTGAACCGTCAACGGACATTTCCAGCAGGTTTTCTTTTAATTTTAAGGGAAGATCAGAGGAATTGATGGCGGTGGTATAAAAAGGGTTTGTAAGCCAATCTTGGGTATTGTCTTCTCCCTCAATTTCAGGAAATTATTTCAAAAAATTTATCCTGAAGTTTTCCAAGTGGCATTTCATTATTTCCAAAACGACGTCAGTAACGCTAACGTTATTTTGTTCAGTAAGTTCAAAAACAATTGGGAAAACTGCAACATTCCCATTATTAACACAATTAATCCAAAACAGATGTTTCTTATTAAATCCTTTTACCATCGCACACGCTTTAAAAATATTCTTGTAAAACCCTTGGAGCTGAAGATTGAGATCATTAAATTTGTTGAAAATATCTGCCAAATAAAGTAACTGACAAAACCAGCCTTCATCTTCAAAATAGGTAAACAAATCGGATTTCAATTTTGAGAGGAAACACTTTACTTGGTCTTTCAGTTCAAAAAGGCGAGTCAACATGCGTCCTCGTGACAGTCATCGCTCCTCGGTGTGCGACAAGAGTTAGGCTGGGCGCAGACCAATGTAGCAAAGCTGCTTTTGGCAAAAGCGCTTTTGCTGCAACGTGCTGAAACATGCTTTCGTATTGTTAAAGATAGGACTGGCGCACACCGATCGAGCAAAAAGCAAAAGCGCTTTTTGGCACGATATAGTAGAATGAAGCAGAAAGCATTTTTCTCGTCTCACTTTCTCAGACCATTGCTCGCTCGTGAAGCAAGATGTAGCATTTTGTAGTGCGCATGCGCCAGCTGCTGTTCGTCATTTGTTTTCAAGTTAGATTACAGTATTGTGTTGTGATCCGTTCTCCAGCTGTAATCCAAAATGGAATTGATGCAGAAAAGTTAATCGTAGCGGTAGAAAAGAGACCGGCTTTATATAATTATCTATTAAAAGAGCATTATTTGAAAGATATAATAGAAAAACTTTGGGACGAAATTGCCAGGGAAGTGGTTGCTGTAGCAGGTAAGTGGAGAATATGTTGTTTTATAATAATCTAAATATATTTTATCCATTACCATAACAAACACACTTTTCTAAACCGTTTTCCATACATTTTTTCACCCATGTATAATTTCTCCCAACAATAAAACAATAGCACAGCAACATCCTCATCATCTTCAGCCATGACGACGACTGAGGACTGGATCCCATCTCCTCGCACATTTTCTTGAAAAGACGGGAGTTCAGTGAACGAGACTTGATTAAATTGACTACTTTTACTGATATGTTCAGTCTTTAGTGTAAATCAGGAGTAATTATTTTCGCGACCAATCTTTGTTTGTATATGTTGCAGTGTTGCCAGTTGATTTTAGGATTAATTTCGCAAATACGCGCAATAAGACCGCTTCTTTGGCCTGTCATTGAAGCAGCCCCATCAGTGGATAAACTGACATACCATTCCCACTTCAAATCGAATTTCAAGCCTTATGAAATTATGAAGGATTTTAAATATATCTTCTCCCTTTGTATGTTCTGGAAATTGTTTACATCCGAGAATTTCATCAGCAATAGCCCCTTTCTTAACATCTAAAATACCGAATGTATACAAGCAGCTCGGCTTCATCAGAAACATCCACCGATTCATCAATTTGAATTGCAAATCTTTTGTCAATTTTAATGTTCTCTGTAATTTTCTCAATAACATCTTGTGTCAAGTCATGAATTCTGCGACCTACAGTTGTGTCAGAACTCGGAATCGTTTTATTGCATTTGCAGATTTTTTGTCTAGCATTTTATCTGTTATAATTAAAGCACCAGACAGAATGAGAGACTCCACTATAGTATATGATGATTTATTTTTTGCAGCAAACATTGCTAATTCATACGATGTCTCTAATGCCACCATTGATGATTGTGTAAAATTATGTATAACATTTGAAGTTTTACGTACATTTTCTGCTTTGTGTTTGAAAAATTCAGCTGGCTTGTCCATAAACTCACCATGATTGGTCACTAAGAGCCGGTGAAGTAGAGACGGTTTCATAGAGTTGTTCGATAGAATTTGGTTGCAGATCTCACAGGTTTGAAAGAAACCCATATTTAATGTAGGATTCATTGTAATACCTGTATTTCACTTTGTCCATCTTCACATTTTTTGGGATTTTAGGCTTACTTGTAGATGGTTCAACACTACTCATACTAACATCACAGGTTGAAACAGAAACTGTCACACTTTTCAGTTTTTGTGACTAAACACTATCGTCATTTTCACGCTTCCTTTTTATAATATGTTTATCCATGTTGCATTACGAAAGATGAAAATAATGATTAATTCCGTGGTTTCAAGAAGGAACTGAGTGAATGACGACTAATCTGCACTTATAACTGATCCGCGTTTTAACAAGAAGTAAACAAACCGAGCCTGCATTTCACAACAATGACCACACGCTACAGAAAGACGTTAGGATGGAACAGCAAAGTCAAGTAAAATTAAATTAACTTAGTAAATTATTAAACAATAATCATTATTCACAGAGCCGGTAACGTACTACATGTATGTTTACTCATATCGCGACCCGACAGGTGACTAAGCTTGTAGACATTTACGTCCGACTTAAACTGATCACAGAATTGGATCCGACACGACTTGTTGGAGCTGCGACACTAAACTGAAGAGTATTTTGCAATAATGAAATTGAAAGAGCAAGGCCAGGCAAAATGTTTTGGTGTTATTACAAAAACATCATTCGGTATTTCCGAGTCATAAAACCAGCAACCATTTCCCGTGTTTCTCTTGCCAGCAGCGGCAATTGTCAAAGAACACGGTAATATGAAGGAGTGCAACTGTTTGTTTATTGCCCCATCAATATTTGAATTAGGTACATTGCATGGTTAAAAGAAGTGAAAAAGAGTTTTAGAGAAAACGTTAATCCCGCCCAATAGTGTTCAGTCACGTTTCAAAGCACTATTTGGAATAAAATGAACCTAGCCACCCAGATAATAATCGCATAAAAGAGAGAGAGAGAGAGAGAGAGAGAGAGAAATGGCCGGTTATCGTGTGGCTAACCCTAAATCTAGCCCTGATTATTTAGTGCTTATCATAAAATAATATATTATTTTTAAATTTCACGTACCCCGTAAGATGTCTTCGCGTACCGTAGGTTGAATACCACTGATTTACACAGCTTTTCGTGTGCCTGGCCGAACACATACACATATACCAAAGCAATAGCTGATGATATAGTGAGGAATGTCGGCAAGGATCTTCCTGTCGGGAGTGTTGTTCAGTGATTAGACCAGTGATATTAGTACATCTCACCCTGATGAAGAAGTTTGTATATTCCCCTGAAATATCAATCAACATCTAGCAGATATATGATGAAATATTTCAGATGGCAGCCACCCTTGTCTCACAGATATCTTTGATGTATTCTGTTTACGTAATTGATCAATATTATATATTTTAATCTTTTAGTCTTCCGTACGAGGAGTGAGACTGTGACAGGGTGGATTGACAACCTATATGGACCGGCAGGAATAGCGACGAGTGTAGGTCTCGGAATCATACGGACCATGCACTTAAACGGAAAACTTGTGGGGGACATGTTTCCTTGTGGCATGGTAAGTTAATGCCCTGCTGGCTTCTGCCTGGCATATTCATGAGCAGCGAAGGTGAATTTTTGATCTTAAATAAAGGCACAGGAAGTATTTATAATCAGACTCTTCTGTGATTTTCTATTTTCAGAAACATAGATTGAGACACAAGAGTCAGTGACTAATCCCATCAAGTGAGTCCAAACAAAAGCTCAAGAGTTTCTATTTCTCCTGCACCAAATACAAAATTCAATGAAAAATCTGGTGGTTTGTCGTCGTGCAACTTTCTACTTCGTAATATAATTACAGTTTTTTGTTATTCTTTAGAAGAATGCTGTGCTACTGTCTTAGCATACCCTCATTGGCCACATATTATAAACTTTTTAATTCATAATGCCTAAAATGGCATTTCTTTACACCCATAATGGACAAACAGCGTCTGCGATTCATTGACCAAGAGAAGTGCAAAAAGAACATTAATTCACCTTCCCTCACCCGTTTAAGACCATGATTAGAATGTGTAAATATACAACACCACTGAACATTAAATTCATAGTTTGTAGCCATTCTAAATCATATTTCTTTGGCTTAATTGCAGCAGGTCTGGAAATGAAGGTCTTCCTGTGTACAACAATGTGTTATCTTGCGAGAATCCAATTAGATGGACCGACTATATTAACACAAGCTTGAAGCACAACTGGCAGTTACCATTCGATAATGCAGTGTGGATGGTGACTTCACCATGGTAGGTGTACGCTTCTTTTACAAAGAGTATGCATTGTTTATTCACCTTCTTCCAGCACTAACCGGAGACATTGCACTGTGTCGTGCGACAAAAGTCTAGGTGTGTTGAATTGTACCTAGAACTAGAATAAATATGCTTAAATTAGAGACGCAGAACTGAATGTTAATTCTACAGAACAAGTAAATTCTAGGTTGTTGTGGACTTACAAGTAAGTGTACTAGCTTATAGATGCCACTTCATATTTCCGCAATTGAGAGTGGACGTTTTATAACCAGAATATACTTCATATGTGGAGCAAGCTCAGTGAAGATGACCTAAAGATTTTTTACTTCAACATCAGAAATCTTAATTGGGATTTTTACTTTAGACTGACTGTCATGGACATCCCTACATTTGTGCTCTAGGAAGACCCAATGAAACTGCGAGGAGCTATCATGAAATGATACAGGTAGGTCAACCTGCTTTCTTGGTACATGTGACAATGTTACTTTGCTTGAAAATATTACAATATTTTAATATGTTTGAGTATATATAATGAAATTAAATGTTACTACAAAAGAAAGAAAATAATTAAAACTGAAATAGTTTGTGGGGAGTCAAACTGGAGGCTATATTTGTGAAGATTAAATTATGATTTGCATGTTACAACCTTTACTGGCTCCATCAGTGTGCGAAGTTCTTTTTCTTCTTCATATTTTTGTGACTGTGTTTATTGGCCGCTACCTCCATCTTCTGATTAAATGGAGGAGAAGCTGAAGATAAGCTGCCATTGTAGGAAATCAGTACCTGAGCTACTTCTTTTGAACACTGTAACACCTACAGTTAAACCGTGGTATGACATATAATAATTTTAAAAGAAATTTAATTGTTAAGAACACGTGCAAAAATAAGTTTAATCTTGAAGTAGACAACTATATATTTTTGCAATATGTGTCTTTCTTTCACATTGATTAGATGTCAAAAACACTTTTGATGTTTAAGTGGAAAAGAATGAAAATTTAAATTGAATTCTTTGTGAATATGTGCTTGAATATACTTCAGAATATGTGGGTGTTTTTTTAAATTAAGTTGAATGCTGTATAGAAATCTAAACTAATCTATGACGTACAAATCAGGCTCAAATATATTATGAAATGAATTCTGATCAGATGTAGGCCACGTATTCTGTAGGCTGTTAACTTGGAGATGTAAGCATCATGTAAATTATGTATGCATATAAATTACACATCAAAATTAATTAAAATACTGAGCTGGATACTTCCATTTCATGGCATCTACCTAAGTGTTTAAGACACAGACGTGTGAGGACCTTCGGTTCCTGCAAGTCTTGGTTTTGACATTAATAGATAATAAATTATAGTGAATTGGGTGTAGTCCCATGTGTCACACTTTAACATTTATGACTTCAATATGTCAAAAGTCAGTTCTGACTTTATGGTTCATTGTCACTCAGCAGATGAATGTTACTGGGCCATACACATTAAGGAGTGTGAGGGAGAAATTTTGAAAGAGCCAATTAGACGCAAGAGCTGAATAAAAGTGAATACGTCACTGGGTTTGAATGTTTCGAACCAGGGACAGGACGCTTACAGCAGCGCGTCAGTTTAGGGGGACTCTTCAACAAACTTTGAACACAGTTGCACGCAAATCCAATACAATTCTGAAATCATCGTCTTGCGGCTAAAGCCAAATATCATCATCTGTATTGTTCTCAAATAAATAAATAGTGTAAAAAGAAAAGAAATATATTCAGCAACAGCTTGTAGTTGTCGGGAGTTACATGAAGTTAACACCCCTGAGAAGATTCAGGTGTCTACCATGGAGACAAGCTCCTATCACTGAGCGGCTATAATAGTGTATTGATTGAGAAATATTTGTGGTTAACTTTTCGTGGTATGTAAAACTCTGAGGGGATAAAGTTGTGAATCAGAACAAGGAAGTTGCAAAGAGCATTCATACACATTTCAACTTTCAATATACTAATAGTTTAGGCTATTTTTTGATAGAAAATTTTACTTTGCAAATGGTTTGATGTTTCAAGAAGGCCTTGGGCAGGTATCTAAAAGGAATATTTTTTTTCATTTCCTTTACTTGGTAAATTTAGTTGCAGTGGTGACCTGATCCCAACAAAGTTGACCTCAAAATAACTCTAAATTGAAAATTTCTGTCTTCTGGGTTGTTGCGCTGTGTAGACTAGTCGATGTTAACCAACGTTGGTAAACATCTACAGTACTACAGGGCGCAACAACCCAGAAGACAGAAATCTTCATGCTCACCGCTGTGAAAACCTCAAATCTTACATAATTCTAAATTGCCAGCTGAAATACTATGTTAAAATTACTCTGTGAAAATTTGTTGGCTTCTACTGATCTGTGCGTGCCTTAACAATGTAATTGTTCCAATTTTAAAGTGATTAGTATTACTACGGCCATTTATATAACAGGACGAGGCTTTGTACCTTTCATATTACCTGCTTGATCTTCTTTATGCAGTGAAGTAAGTGATGTGAAGTGAGGTGAAGGGAGGTAAATCGGGGTGAGGATGGGAAGGCTTCATAAGTGTAGTGAAATGAAGAGAAGGTTCTGATGAAATTTGAGTACATCAGTTCATGACGTATGTACTTCATTACTGTTACTGTATTATGTCTAATTGGTATTAATTTTTTAGTTATCCAATTTTAGACCCGGTATATTTTGCTGGTATACTAGCCTAATACCAGAATACTCCGAGCTGGTTCGCAACTGTTGCTACTAAAATAAGAAAGACAAAGAAAGACAATCTTTCACTGTAGATGAGAATACAGCACTTTCTGGCAAAATTGTGTATTTAAGGCTTTGGACAATGTCTGGCATAATTGTCGTAAGAATGTTTGCTTAATTTAAAGTAGTGGTGGCATTACAAACAAATTGTATTAAATCGGATTCACAACACGGTTTTGTAGAAGCCAATCACAAGGAGTTTTGGTGTACAACATAGAAACAAGGGAGGCCTATTTCTTCTTCTTAAATTTTTCCCCCTGTTTTTTATATTCACACTTGACTCTCATTGGGTTTTTTGACTGAATTGCCAGCAGGCAATATTATTAAAATTACACAATTTTTTATGTCTCTGAAGTTTTGTTGCACGTCCAAAGTATTTAGTATGACGTCATTAAACAAGGCTAAGACCAATTCCTTCAAATAGGCTCATAACTATTCCAATATAATTATCTTCCTGCTACTGCGTAATGTTTTAAGTCGTTAAACTTTATAAGAAAAACGAAGGATTAGATAAAAATCTCCTTTGTAATTTGGTTCTTAAGTTTAAAGGTTTGCAACGGGCTACTCCTCGTGCGAGCAGGGCACCGAAAAATACTCCGAAATATTACCAAGAATTTAAAACCGATACAACCGTGTCCCGAAAATAAAATTTTTGAATTTCTTTAAAGTCTTCTTTCAAATTCCATTCGAGTATATATATTCCACTGGATATTATTGGAAAATGAACATGATAAACTTTATTCTTCTGGTTGAAGGAGGAAAAATAACAAGGTTATTGGAAAGGATAGAAACCACACCCACTTTGCAACGCAATGTATTAGGGACCTTGAAAAACTTATCTGTTTCTCTTCACAGACCATGAGAAAAGCACTGCAGTGACTAGTCGTTTCTCTAGTTTGCAGGGGGAATTTTAACTATCTAGTGGACTAGATAGCTGCTATTGGTGGGAAGTGTGATACGTCAGAGTTTTACACTACTACACAGACGAAAAACATCAATTAGTTAAGAGTAGGATGTAGTGAATGCTAACTAACTAACTAACTAGATGGCTTACCGAACCCGAAGGTTCATCACCGAATTAACCAAAGCCCTCCACCGGACCCTGTCCTGGGCCAACAAAATCCAGTTTCCTTCAACTCCTATCTCCCATAGATCCCACTTGACATTATCCTCCCATCTACATCTAGGTCTCCCCAGCGGTCTCTTCCCTTCAGGTTTCCCAACCAGTACCCGGTGCACACCTCTTGTCCCATCCATACGCGCTACATGTCCCGCCCATCTCACTCTTCTCGACTTAATCACCCTCACAATACTGGGGGAGCAGTACAGATTTTTAAGCTCGTCATTGTGCAGTTTTCTCCACGCCCCATCGTCTTCTCTCTTAGGCCCAAATATCCTCCTCAACACCCGATTCTCAAACACCTGAAATCTGTGTTCCTCCCTCTGAGTGAGAGACCATGTTTCGCACCCATACAAAACAACGGGCAAGATTATTGTTTTGTATACTTTAATTTTCAAACTCTAATATTTTCTGTGGGTGTTGCGATAATATTCTAGATTAGATCACTGGGCCACTGTGAGGTAATCTTAAAGCTGTACCCATTAGAACACATGAAAGCCTGTTGTCTGTTAATCGTTCAGTGGTTGTGGAACTTATGCTTTTAGGATGGGTCGTCACTCTCCGCGAAATCCTGCGCATGCGCGTACATCGAATTCCTAGCAAGGTTTTTTACCTTGTCTGTGGACTGTTGCCCTCTATTCAAAACACCTGCTACATGGCACACTTCAGTGTAGACCCTCAAGGTGAGACAAATGGAAATGGTGAGCAACATTTTGAATTGCGCTGTGTCTAATCAAATAATGTCCGAAGTGCGTGGTCCAGCCTCTTGTGAAAAAATTTCTTCATCACGAAGCAGCAAAAGTAAGTGTCCATTGTGAGCTATAGAATAAACAAGTCGTGATCCTCATGCCATAGAATTGACCAAGTGGTTTAAGCAAAGAATATAACGATAAGATTTACGCGTTGCATTTTAAAATACCTACTTAATCCTTCAAGTAACTCTTTCTACGGGCATTAAAACAAAAACAACGAGTTATGAGAACCTACCATAATCTAGATCAGTTAGAGTCAACACATTTTTCACATTTTGTAGATAATCTGTAGAATAACTAACTGAGATCATAAAGTGTGTAGAGTGGAGCTGTGGTTTTTATATATTACATAGGAAAGTCTGTAAGTGTAACAATTCGATACTACCCACAATATAACTTAACATATTGCAACCAAAATTCCTAATCTTTCAAATTCATTTTGACTCTTTGCAAGAAGTATAGAAAATGCTTTATTCTACACATCACGACCTCTCAATTATTCTATGGATTACCCGGTTAAAGTGTACAAATGTGCTTGAGTGTATACCTATTCGACTTGGATTATAAATTATGGGGATAGTTTCTTCAAAGTTTTTGTATTTCTTTTCTAAAAATCCACTCCTTGGACTGGAACACAGCTACTTCGTTGATCTTCCACACGATGAGTAGTCACTACCAATGAATGTGTGTTAGGATGGTCATAATAGTTGGCGAGGGGATGGATGAATTCGTGTATTTTATCATTCTTCTTAAATCTAGTATTGTTTACGTAACTAATCGCCAATGCATACCTGCTGCCTACAGTTTTGAGTTAAACAGTTAAATGCTATTATACAACATGTGTTATTACTCATTCTGACATAACCCGTTGTCAATATCATTATAATCTGAGTAGAGTTATGTGGGGTTCGCAGTGGCCGCGCGGTCTGAGGCGTAGGCCTTGTGCCGCTTGGTCGCTGGCACCGTGGGTTCGAATCCCACTCAAGCCATGGATGTTTGTCCGCGTTTTCTGTGTTGTGCTGTCCTGTATACGGGTAGAGACATTGCGACGGGCCGCGGGGTGCGGCCTACATTCATAGTGAATTAGTGTGCCAGTCGGCATCATCGAATTAGCATTTGTTTCTTAGTTACGGGCGTTTTGGTAGTTCATTACACCGACCCTCCTGCGATTTCGGAATGGCGGATTTTCATGAACAAATCAAATTTTGCCAAAGACTCGCCAAAACGGCTACGGAAACCTATGAAAAGTTAAAGCAAGCATTTGGGGAGTCCGCAATGGGTCGTGCACAAACCTTTGTGTGGCATTTACGTTTTAAAAATGGCCGAAACTCTGTCGATGATGACGAGCGTTCTGGACGACCATCTTCGAGCACAACGCCCGAAAATGTTACGAAGATTCGGCAGGCCATTCACGAAGGTCAACGTCGTACCATCAACGACTTGTGCGACATTGTTGGGATAGGCTATGGGACCTGTCAGCTGATTCTAAAAGAAGAACTCCACATGCGACGCATCATGAAAACTCGCCAGCGCACACCGCCCTCAAAGTTCGGCAGTTTTTGGCCTCAAACACCATTGCCGTCATCCCGCACCCTCCTTATTCGCCGGATTTAGCTCCGTGTGACTTCTTCCTCTTCCCAACGATGAAAATTCAGCTAAAGGGAAGGAGATTTGAGACGATAGAAGAGATTCAGGCAGAATCGCAGATGGTGCTTGACAGGCTGACAAAGAAAGATTTCCAGGGATGCTTCCAGGCTTGGCAGCGGCGCTGGGATCATTGTGTTCACTCCCAGGGGAACTACTTCGAGGGTGATGGATGAATTTAATAACTTAGGTAAGTGTACGGGTTTTTATAGGCGCAGTCTTTAAACTTTCCGATCGCACCTTGTATAAGATATTCGTCTTGCTTGAAAGAAATCCACAACTCATGTGCATTTGATGGTAGTCACGATAATAAAGACGTGAGCATGTGTGCCGTCTGTATTAAGCCTACGTAGATTTCAAATGTATAAAGATTCGACATTTTATATTGTATGCTAAATAATTTTTATATCCTATGTCATAATTATTAGAAAATCTGTGTCTTCTTACAACTTTTTCAAACATATATCAACCATAACCCATCTTGCCCCGGACACGGGGCAAAATGGGGCAAATTACAACTAAAATAGTATCTCATTATAAGTTTCAAATAGACAATAAATTCGCACAAGTTTCCTCCATGTGTTTGTCTTTATTATTGAACCTTCCACATGCCTCCAAATACTAAGTTCCCTGTTCTTCCCTGAGCTCCCCTAATGCATACAGAGTTTTGGTGGGCAAGCCAGTAGGAAAGAGATGGCTGGTTGAATGAAGACGTCTGTGGGAGAATAATATTAAAATAAATATCAGCGAACTATGACGGGATGGTAAGGACTGGTTTCGCCTGATTTAGGACAAAAATAAATGGCGGAGTCTTTTAAACACGATAATTGACCTTCGTGTGCCATATAGTGTTGATCGTATGTTCCAAGTTTCTGATTATTTATGATTTAAATAATTTTAAATTCACTTTACATACTTCGCGATAGAAATAGAATCTGGAACTGAATTACAGACAGAAAATTGTGGAAAGACAGAAATAATGGGGAGAGTCATTGGTTCAAATTCTACCGCTGCTCTGCTTATATTGTTTTAAATTTTACGATTTACCGAAAGACGAAAGAGATTGGATTCAGCTGGCACAAGACTGGGTTCGGCGGAGGGCTTTGGTTAATTCGAATATAAACCTTTGGGTTCCCCAAGCCATTTAGGTTGTTAGTCAACTATAAGAAGACAAGAAAGCAGGATTAGAATTGTTTATTTTTACAATTTTGTTCAATGAAATACAATTTGTCCAATAATAAAGTTAAACGCAACCGCCACTCCCGACAGGAATTACATGTCTCACCGCCAAGTGCTCACAGCAGTTGCAGCTAAAATTGTTTACAGAACAGTGCAACTGTCTCTAATATTGTGTTAATTTCTTGTACGTTTATAAATGGCCGTTTTCTTTATTGTGATTCAAAAAATTTTACTTAAGAACTATCTAACAGAACCATATTGTACATACATTCATACAAAAGATGCGTTGTTAAGAGAATATCGGAACATACCAACACACACTACAACAACAATAACGAGGCAAACAATAAATGTGAGGGTATAATAAACAAACTCTAATTGACCTTGATGTGTCCTCTGCAAGTGATTCAAGTTTAAACTTGATCGCTTCATTCAGCATCAGTGGGAGTGTTTCTGTCCAGACGTGTTTTTACGCTCGATAGAAAAATGTCAGATCTTAAATTTGAACAACGCGTTAACATTATGTTTCTAGTTAAACGTAGGAACACTGCGACGGAGAGGTTTCATTTATTACCTGAGGCTTACGGTGATGATTTTATGTTTCTTGCACATGTGTTCGAATGGCACAAACGATTTTTGGGGAGCAGGGAATGTGTGGAGGATGATGAGCTGCATGTTCGTTTACGCACATCAATTTCATTTATATCAAGAGAACAGCAGAGTGTGTTCCCCGGGTCCAGACGGTAAATCAGCAATATTACATCGACATCTTTACAAAATTGCACGAACGACTGAGAATTAAACGACCTGAGTTGTGGACAAACGGGTGGTTTTCGCACCAAGATAACGCGTCATCCCACACAGCTTTGTGGAGCAGTTTTTAACAAATACGAACATAAATTAACTTAACCACCCCTTCTATTCACTAGATCTGACTTTCTGTGACTTATTTTTCTTCCCCAAGATTAAATCCGTGCTCAAATGGACCCATTTTAAGCGGTGCAGTCAAAAGCGACGGAACTACTGAGAAGCCATGCAGATAATGATCTACAGCACTTCTTTCAACAGTGGCAACATCGTATGCAGCTTTGTGCCAAATCCGAAGGGAACTATTTCGTGGGCGATCAATGTTAATTTTTGTCATTTTTTATATAAAAAGAGTTACAGCATCAGTCTCGTTATTTTGTGTCAGACCTAGCATTAACGACGTCGGGTGCACAGGGTAATTGGTGATTAATAATCATGTTAAATCGCTGCGGGTGTAAAGAATAAAAAGTTTAGAAAGTATAGTTTAGGTTTAAACACACGCCACTACAATCACTGAGACACCTTGAACAAAGAAAGGCTGTATATATTTGGCCGTCCAGAGTGAATCTAGGCCATTCTCATATTTTGCAGTGACGTGCTCTTTATGTTAGAAATAATTACTAAGGCTGTGGATTTAATAAGTTAATGAAATTTAAGTTTAAATTTAATTAACCTTCTCTTTTATAAAGAGTGGGTACATTTGTACGGAAATGTTTCTTCCAAGACTGGCCATATTGGAGATTAATTTCCCCTTGATCTATTTCCATCCTAATCAAAACTTGAAGAGAGGGTGTGCTTCTACAGCCACAGAGATTTCAGCATATCAAGTAACAAAAGCAGACTGATTTTAATGTTTCTAGGCTGCGACACTAGGCTCGAATCGCGAACCACTTTCAGCACTTTGCGATAAATACGGCTAATTTGGGGGAGGGAATAAGATAAAATGGAAACGACACTAATAGCCCGAATGAATTCGCACAAAACTCGAGGGAAATGACGCTAAACGCCTCGAACTGCTCCAGTACGGAAATCGCGGATTAAAGCTGAAGTCTGGAAATATGAGTGACAAAGAATGAGCTAGAATTAAAGACATCGTTTCGAAACTGAAGTTTCAAATTTAGATTAAAACTCTGAATGTCCGTTGTATGGAATTTCCGAAAACTATGTCTCTCCCAATAAATATTGCTTAAGAAATGCTACGAAGTTCTTAATTCGTGTCTTAATTACGTGTATTACTTCAGGGATGCACTTGTCAGAAAACAGGGGCACCACGATCCAGGAGTTCTACCGGGGAGCCAATGTTCTGATCACGGGTGGAACTGGCTTCATGGGCAAAGTTCTGGTGGAGAAACTGCTCCGGTCATGCATACATCTCAGAAGCATCTACCTGCTGGTCCGAGCCAAGAATGGGAAGAACTTGAGATTAAGGATGCAGGAACTATTCCAGGACCCGGTGAGTGGGAATTGAATTTTAACACTTTTAATGTCAGCGAATACACAAGGTGTTTCTGAAGCACGTCGGGTCAGTTTTAGGGGTGCATTCTGTGCATAGAAAGAAGGAAATTTGACTTTGTGAAAATGAGTCTTTCGACTCTTTCTATGAACGAGTTCCATCGTAACAAATTTGGAATTTTTAAACGCGTTTGGTAGTTTTTTGAGCCGATTTCATGCATGTTCTATTTCGATTTAATTTCTGCGCTTTTATACAGCAACAGTTTTGTATGTCTTACGCTGCGGGGACACTCTACGCCTATTCAGGCGAATTGACAGTCGGGCGATATTGGTCGGCAGTACTGCAAGCGACAACGCGCGAACGTTTGTGGCACCATCCATCAGTATGAAAATGGAGCTCGAGGAAGAAATGTATTTGTCAGAGAAACAAAGCGAATGAAGAAGTAACTCCTCATTGCACAAATTAACTGCAGTGGCGGGAGTGACATTGAACTTGAGTTCCACTATTCGATTTGAGCGTGATGCTTAAGCTCGCTTCATTGAGCTGTTCTGCAATATGCTGGACGCAATTAACCTACAACTGACTACACTGTGCAACAAATTTTGGGTAATTTCACTTTATAGGCATGAAAGTAAGTTTACTTTATAGATTCTGGAGTACTAAACACTTAAACAGTGCTTAAATTGACAGATTGGTTCCTGTTTTCGAAGAAAAACTAGTTTGTTTTATTTATACTTCTTCAACTTAACGGTTTAGACCTGCGGCCTGTTTCGACTTCAAGGATTGTTTTCTGTATGTCTTCTATCCGCATTATCCTCGGTCTTCTAACATTTCTACTATCGGTCGGTCTCTAAACTAAAAGTTTCCTTGGCAACATATCAGACTCCATGCTTGTTATGTGTTCGTACCAGTTCTGTTTTGTTGTTGAATTCTTTCATTGAGATTAAATATATTTTGTTCGTTTCGTATATCTTCGCTTCTTCATCTAATAATTTCTAGCCAACAACACTTCATAAAAATCTCATTTCACTGGTCTTAATCTTCCGCTTACCTGTGTGGGTTAGGGACCAATATTCACATCCATATGTTAACTGGGGTACCGCCAATACCTTATACCTTATATTTATACAATGTATTTTTTAGTCATATGGCAACAAAGTTAAAGCTACGAACATATCTTTGTCAAACACGTCGCCTGTTCGCCTTTCGCTAGTATTTAGCTATTGGAGCATCCCTTTCCACCATCCAACAATAATCGACTAACATGGCGGCACTCCATTTCCTTTCGTATCTTTGTTCCATCGCTGAGATATCTTGACGGAAGCGCTCACCATGTTCGCCGCTGACAGAATCACAGTTTGACGGAAAGAAATCCAAATGTGAGTGCAAGAAATGTACCTTAAATGATATGTTGCACCCCAGCTTCCCATAAGAAGTCAGTGAGTTCATCTTCTGTTTGATATAATTTATCACAGTCTTTATTTCGAATAAGAAATATTGTCACTTTCACAGAATGATATAGAAGATATCACTGTTCTAGCCTTGAGGCCAAAAGCTCTGCCTTCTTCTTCGGCAGTTCGAGATCCCTCATGAGGCCATTAAGCTCACTTTCTGTGATCTTATGTGGTACAGAAGGATAGAGGTTAGTACAAAATGGTGGATCCTTTGACATTGACGATTGCTATACTTCTTAGTGTATATCAAGCTCAGCATGAACATTATCAGTGTCTTCATCTTCATCAGAGTCTACAGAAAAACTTTCTGGTGATTCAGGAATAGTTAGTAGTTCACTGTGAGGGACGGGGAGAATTGCAGATGGTGTATTTGGGTACGTCACTGTCCACTTTTAGTTAATTATCACCCCTTTTCGAATAGGAGGCACAACACGGACGTAAGAGTCTGTGATGTGATTTCTTGGCTCCCTCCATCACATGGGCACTGCGAAAGACAGAAAACGTCCTTTACGATTCACCAACGCGTTGAGTTTTGATGAACACGTAGTGCAGCATATGTGTGGATCCCAGTTCTTGTCCTGATCACCTACTTTACACCCAAAGTACAATTCGTAAGCGTTTTTTATGGCTTAGTTAACGTACACTTTCTTGAAGCAAACGTGACTTCTTCACATACTTAACAGAAGTTATCCGGACTATTCACACAATTGCGGGGAATATTAATCTTACACAACGCAAATACTGCGCAAGAAGTAGGAATCCCGCAAAGGACCGTTAACTGAGAACAAATCACCCAGAACCTGGTCGGATTCGAGGAATACTGCAGGAGTTGAAGGTGTATTTGAGGCAGCAATAACTTATCACATAATGCAGAGCGGGACGACTATTGTTGATCACGTTCTAAAAGTAACTCGCTAATAGGAGACCCCAACCGCAATTCGATAACAGGAGCCAACCGACAAATTTTAATGTTATTTTCGTGTTCAGCAGTCTAAAATTAGTCAAGATTGGTTAGCTTCGTTTTCATAACATTTTACGTGTTTACCAGTGTTGTTATTCCTTTAACTCCGGTCGCTTCCAAAAACACTTTGCACTTCTTTGTAAACGAGAAAAGCATCTCAGAATTATTGCAGCTGTTCAAAAAGTTGAAAGAAGAACAGCCTGACTTCAGAGAGAAAGTCCTTACTGTGGAAGGCGACTGCTCAAAGCCAGATCTGGGTTTGAGTCCTGCCGACAGAGAGCGCATTGTGGAGCATGTGCACATTGTGTTCCACATGGCAGCCACTGTTCGATTCGACGAGAAGCTGCAAATCGCCACAGCAATCAACGTGGTTGGCACTCGAGAGGTTCTACTGTTATGTCAAGACTGTTCGAACATCAAGGTCAGTGCAATAAGTTTTCTTTACCTAAATCACTACATCTGTCTGTATTCGAGATTGTCTGTAAAAAGCGTTATTAGGCTTCTCTAAATGTGCATAGCAATTGTACTCGGTACCATTTTTGATCTTCACGTTTGAATAAGTCTTAGAAAGTCTTATACAGCAGAAAAGTTACTTTAGAAATATGGGGAAGGAAGAAGTGTTAAAGACGCACCTGGAAACATAAGCTACCGATGGTAAAGTCCAGAACAAATTATGCAACGAAACCTCATATATTTTTGTGAGAATTTGTTGTTTCGGGATGGCTCTGTGAAGATTATTTGAAACACATTTTCCTTCTTACATGAATTGCATTCTTCCTGTAGGTGGTGGTTCATGTATCCACCGCGTTCAGTCACTGCCAACGCACATGCATCGACGAGGAGTTCTACGACCCGCCTATCACTGGCGAGAAGATTGTTCAGTTAATCGAAATTCTCGACGACAACACTTTGACCACCATTACTCCCAAGTGAGTAGGGTGAAGAGTCGTTTCTGTCCTGACTTTAGAATTTTCTCTATAAGAATTTCAAATGGGTAAATAGTGATGTGAGGCAAGTTTGTTGCAGTGGTGAAATGAACAATATTATAACTTAATATAGAGTCATTAAGCGAGGTTTCCGTAATACAGTAAATTCCTAGCAAACAGACAGGTTAATAATTAAAACAAAGCAATAGAACAGTATTATTTATAGATGAAACAATGCCATCTACTTTAGGATATGCCTAAGAGTAAGAACATGGTTATTAAAGATGTAAAAGTCATTGCACGGAATATTCGCATCTGATGCGCATCTAGCAGATGGACAAACTTTGCATGCTGGGCCAACAGTAAAATATCTAAAATTACCAAATGGGACACGTACACCAACAGTCTCGATTAAGGAGGGACAAAATTTATATCCTCCATATACGTTAATAAGAAACAGGGCGTCTAGGTGACTCCTCCTAGTGCCAAGAGTGTGAAAATGTAGGTGTTCTAAGGCATTGGCTTAATGATAATGGGAATGAGGAAAGAAACGATTTTAACACAAGGATAAGAACTTACTCTGTATGCGTTCAAGCTTACAAGTGTCAGGAGAAGTTAAAGAATTCCATGCAACTGATTCATATTCAAGCTTAGATCTTATTAGGCTAAAATATAACATATAAAGACTGTCCGAGGTTGAAAAAGAAAACGTTATGGCACGAATAAGACCCAATAACTTCAAAACTTGAGAAGATACAAAGTTAACATGGTGGTGAAAATGCAGTTTAGAATCAAGGATGATTCCCAAAACTTTAATAGTATCCGTACGATTAATGCGGGATCCACAAAGCTGGTACTCAAAACAAAACCTGT
Source organism: Zootermopsis nevadensis (assembly GCF_977971745.1). NCBI lineage: Eukaryota > Metazoa > Arthropoda > Insecta > Blattodea > Termopsidae > Zootermopsis > Zootermopsis nevadensis. The sequence continues at coordinate 8,130,608 of NW_028259142.1, forward strand.
TGGTTTTCCTAGTAAATGAAATAACATTAGTTTTACTAACATTACGCTTCCTGTGGTTGGATGCGCACCAGACACATAAGGAGTCAATGTCCTTTTGAAGTAAAAAGCAATCATGAGGAGACTTTAAGTGCCCGATTTTTTTTTATGTAATCCGCAAAAAGCAGGTAATTCGAAAATTTAATGACATTACACAAATCATTAATGAACACATTGAACCACAAAGGCCCTAATACAAATCCTTGAGAGACACCGGACAATATTTCAAAATGAAGTGACAAAGCTTCAGAATAACGTACTTGCGAATGTCTGCTGGTTAGGTAACTACAGAACCAATTCACATAACCAGTAGATAGTCCATAGTCACCAAGTTTGTGCAAAAGTAAGGCACGCGAAACAACTTCAAAGGCACTGCTAAAATCAAAATAAACGGCTTCAGCTTGAGACCGGGAACAAAGTAAAGGGGTAACAAAGTCCAAAAACGTAACCACATTAGAAGTGGTGGATTTGTATTTAGTAAAACCATGTTGAGAAGGGTTTAATTTCGACTTAAAATAATTAGAAACTCGGTCATGTACAATAATTTCAAATACTTTCGAGAAATTATTAATCATGGTAATAGGTCTATAGTTTCTAACAACAGCAGTTTTACCTCTTTTGAAAACTGGGACAATAGCTGCTTGCTTCCACAAAGTGGGAAATTATTGTTGAGAAAGGCTAAGATAAAGAATAAATTTAATAATAAGAACAAAGTTTTTCAGAACAGCCCTTAATAATAGAACTTGGTATACCATCAAGTCCAACAGGTTTTGATGGCCTCAAAAGCTTTATAGCATTATGAACATCAATGTCCGAGACAGAAAATAAAGGTGACACTTCCAAAGTGGAACTGATGGAGAGAAAATCTCAGAACAAGAATTTGTATGTGTAGATTGAAAATGTTTGGAAAAAGTATTGGCAATTTCATACGGTGCAGTTATAAGAGCACCGTCTACTTCTAATTGCAACAAAGCAGCGTCTTTCTCCCTAAAATTAGATACATATTTCCAAAAATGCTTACGATTTGATTTAATGTTTCCGTCAATAAATTTGAGCTATGCAAGTCTGTCGAACTTTATAGTAGTTTTCTCAAGTTTACGGTACGAAGAAAATATATTATAAAAATACTGAGTCTTAGATTTCTTAAAACGTCTATAAAATACTCTTTCTTTGTGATATAAAATTTAAGTTTGGCAGAAAACCAAGAGGGATACTGACTTTTATTAATTATTCCGGACGTGATAGCTAAATCCATGGTTTCGGATACGGCGATATTTAGCCTAGTAACAGCAGCATCAACGCAAGTTTCATTATACAAAGGAGTCCAGTCATGATTGGATAAGGGCTCATATTACATTAGGTAGTCGCCAACGGTGTATCTTTTAAAAGGAATATTAGTGGATTGTTTGGAACTACGCGAAGGCACTACACGATCTATGATTACGGAGGATGGTAGTGATCCGGCTGAACAATGCCATATTCAGCGGGATTAACAGTAATATCTGCAAAATTTGAAAAAAAACAAGGTTAATTAAGTAGATGCCGTCATATGAGTGATTGTATTGACTTAAGCCAAGGAAACAAATGGAGGGGTACATCATATCTCCTTTCAAATTGGCATAATAATAACAATTTGCGGATGACAAACTGCAGTTCCAATCGAAACCAGAGACATTAAAGTCTCCAAGCAACAAGATTCGAAAGTTAAAAGTATCTAAGAATTTTTCTAAAAAGCTGAAATAATTAATTAACTCATCATCCTTTGTGTCGGGCGAAAATAGTGATTACCACTAAGTAAATTATGACCATCACACATTGCAGTCTAAACCCATACACTTTCTTCACATAATTCGAGATCGACACGACGCTTGACTCCCATAACTAAGTCGGAGATAGCGATTAATGCTCCACCGCCACGTAAAATGGAGCCATAGACTCTGTTCGCACGGTGAACTATGTAAGTTTCAGGGAAAGAATTATGGGTAGCAAATGAATCGTTTAAGCAGGTTTCGGTTAGGCAAATAATTTTAAATCCAAAAGAGCACACATTATCATAAATTACAGATGATTTAGTCCTGAGGCCACGCACATTTTGATAAAAAATATCAAGTTCGTCATCACAAGGCATTTCTCTACTGAAACCCCTATGAGAGATGGTCGACTAAACAGGAAGAGGCGCCTCCTCCACACACCCCATCATCACCTCCAGAAGCATCAGAGGGCATTGCATCCATAGGCAAAACCCGTGAACTAGCTGCAGAAAGAAAGGGGTCATCCGGGGAATAAATTTGGTTAGAGCTGAGCCTCCCAAAAAACGGAGTAATTAAGCAGTCATTAGGCCACACATTGATGTTATTAATTAAAGGGAAATCTTTCTCATTTACCGAAACATGAAGTATAATAATTAAAGTTTATCATTCATAATTTATATCATATTATTACATGATGACCTATGCTTTAATACACAAAGCTCATCTAAATAATTTTAAGAACTTTATTTTCTACTATAAAGGAAATGATTACATTGTGTCTCCTATAAAAAGATGAATTCGTTATTGCTGATTGGAAAAGTAATCTCCGTTTGTTGACAATGTAATGTAAAACAGGAGACATGCAGGCGGCACTGTGATTTAAGCCATTAAAATGAAAATAAAAATTATATTCACGTATGTTATAAGATATAGTCTGAGATTATTTGCCTACCAAAGGAATAAGAAGTCTTCAATAATAAGTTGATGAGAAGGAATATACTCATTCAGGAAAAACATTTTCCCCCTTTTTTTATAATGGGCTAATATTAATAGTGTTTGATTAATCTTTAAGCCTCGTGGTTATGTTTTAAATTATACAGCTCTGAATAATTTGCTTCCTGCTATCATTTCCACAGGCTTTTGGGTGATTGGCCGAACACATACACTTACACAAAAGCAATAGCTGAAGATATAGTGAGGACCGTTAGCAAGGATCTTCCCGTTGGAGTATTTAGACCCTCCGTCAGTGAGTTGAATTTATAACACAGGATAAGTCCTGTTGTTTAATGGATGAATAATACAGTGACTAATTCTGTGATCTAGGCGGACTTACTTTCAATGGAATGAAAATAATTACACAGACAGGAGATCTGTAAGTATTATTAATATTCTGGTGAGCAGGACATTTAGGATACACGAAGAAAACAAACACAGACTGCTTTTCTACAGAAAATAATAAAAAGATTTCTAGAGAATATTTACAGTGTATAAGTTCTTTAGCTATTACATATTGGCTTGGCCTGTGAAGATTTCAGCACTGTTATCAGAAATAACCCATTTCTCTATATAGTTCACTGTCTAAAAATTTATCTAAAATTCATTTTTATATCCAATTTCCATCTATAAGAAAAGAACACAATTACTACAAATTATTTTCAAGCTGTTACTTGCTTGAACAATTCAAGCTACGAATCTAACAATCTCAACTTCTGTTGGATGGAACAGATGTATTTTTGAATTAAAGCTTCCTTGATACACTCAAAATTGAGGTCTTTACAGCAATAAGAATAAATTCCGCTTTTTTATAAGATAATGTGATCCATTGATAAATACTTTCTATCATTGCAGATAAATTAACTACTTCTTACCCTGATGGTGGAGTTAGTAAACTCCCCTGAAATATCGATCAACATCTACCAGACATATAGTGTAATATTCCAGAACGCAGGCAAATTTGCCTTGCAGCATCTTTGCTGGATTTTGTTTCTGTAAATGTTTAATGATATATAATTTCTTCTTTTAGTTTACTGTATTAGGAGTGATCCTCTGCCGGGGTGGATTGACAATTGGTATGGACCGACAGGAATAATGATTGGTGTGGTTCTTGGGTGGATTCGCGCCATAAACTTCAACGGAAAAGTTGTGGGGGACATGGTTCCCTGTGACATGGCAGTTAATGCCCTCGTGACTTCTGCCTGTCACATTCATGAGCAGCGAAGGTAAATCTTATATAAAGGCACAAGTATCATTTATAATCAGACACTTTATCAACTCAGTCCAACCAACAGCACAAGATTTGAAGATTTCTGTCTTCTGGGTTGTTGCGCTGTGTAGTCTGGTCGATGTTAACCAACGTTTCAGAGGTCATACTGACTCCGTCATCAGGGTGATGAAACTTTGGTAAATATCTACCGTACTACACAGCGTAACAACCCAGAAGACAGAAATCTTCATACTCACCATTGTGAAAAACCTCAAATCTTACACAGCACAAGATTTCTTCTTTCTTCTGCAATGAACAATCTGCTGATGTGTTGTGAAAATTTCTACGTCGTAATATATTTATAATTCTTAGTGATTGTTTTGAAGGATGCTGTATATGTCTAGCCATTTGCGGTACTTCCTTGGTTTATCAACATTGGTCCGAAACGGTAAACGTTTTCTCTCCATTTTGCTAGCAATGACTTCTCATTACACCGATAATGGACAAATAACATTCACGAATTGTTACCCAATAAAATACAACCTCAACTTTAAATACATCTTGAACCAAAATTAAGAATACATAAATATACACTACTTTTCATGTACCTTCATTAAATAGTTGTCTTGCAAGATAATAATTTTTACAAAAGCTAATTTTTTTACTTAACTTCAGCAGGTCAGGCACTGAAGGTATTCCTGTATACAATTACGTGTCGTCCAGCGAGAATCCGATAAGCTGGGGTGACTATTTGAACAAGAACATTAAGCTTAGCTGGCAGGTACCATTTGATAATGCAGTGTGGATGGTGACTCTCATCGAGATACATACACGCTTCTTTTACAAAGTGTATGCATTGTTTATTCACCTTATTCCGGCACTAATAGGAGACATTGCACTGCTTGTCTTGCAACAAAAGCCCAGGTGCGTTGAATTGTAACTAGAATTGGAATAAATATGATGAAATTTTAGACCCAGAATTGAATGTTTATTCTGAAGAGCAATTAATGTATATTTGTTTTTGATCAAGGTTGATGAGAACTTACAAGAAAATGCACAAGCTTTTAGATATCACTACATTCTTCTGCAATAGACAGTGGTCGTTTTCTAACCAGAACATGATGAATGTATGGAGAAATCTCAGTGAAGAAGACCAAAAGATATTTGACTTTAACATCAGTAACCTGAATTGGGATCTGTACTTGAGCCGTGGTCTCATGGGCATTCGTACATTTGTGCTCAAGGAAGACCCAAAGACACTCCCAGAAGCTATCAGGAAGAGATACAGGTATATTGCCTTTCTTCCTTAATATGTGTGTCACAGACAATTTCCTTGAAAATTTTAAAAGATGTTAATATATTTTGAGTATACATAAAGAAATTAAAAGCTGCTAGAAAATAATTAAAACTCTAAAAGTTTTTAGGGAGTCAAATTGGAGGCTATGTTTGTGAAGATTAAATTTTTATTTGCATGTTACAGGCTGTACTGGCTCCATCAGTGTGTGAAGTTCTTTTTCTTCTTCATACTTTTGTGGCTGTGTTGGCTGGCCATTACCTCCATCTTCTGATTGAATGGAGCAGAAGCTGAGGACAAGCTGGCATTGTAGAAGAACAGTCCATAAGCTAGTTGACTTGATCACTGAAGCTCCCACAGCTCATTCTTAGTATGGTATATAATAAGTAAAGAAGAAACTTCATTGTTAAGAATATGTGCAAAAATATTGCAATTCAATTCATTTATTTAAGTGCTTGACAACAGCCAAATAATGCCAATAACAGCCAAGCACTAACAATAAATATTAATACTTTTAGTAGATAAATTTTCTTTTCTTTAATCTCTGTATTTCTTTAACGTTGATAGGCTATCAAATACAGTTTCGATGTCTAGGTGGACAAGAATGAAGCTTTTAACTGAAATTGTATAACTATGTGCCTAAATATATCTTGGAATATTTAAGTGTTTCATGTATTTAAAGTGAAGGGAATGCTGTATAAAAATTGCTATGTTTACTAATCTGTGACAAAAATCAGACAAAGAGGGACCATTTCATGAATGCCGTTCCGATGGAGAAGGTCATATACGTGGTTTTATTGTATTAACTTAGAGATTTAAGCATCATGTAAGCATATAAGCTTATAAATTACTTTTCGCAATTAATTAAAATATACTGGTGTTCTGAAGACATGTTTGTGGATAATATCTTATGTTACGTTGAACTCTGAGGGGATGAAGTTGTGAGCCATAACAGAGAAGTGATCAAGTACATTCACACATATGTCAACTTTCAATATACTAATATTTTAGGCTACTTCTTTATAGGAAAATTTACTTTGCAAATGGTTTGATGTTCCAAGGCCTTCCGCAGGTATCTCAAAAGACTGTAATTTCCTCATTTACAGGCAACCCTCGGTTTAAGAACGTGCGATTTACGAAAATTCCCTATAACGATCGACGCAATTCATTCATAATTTCTTAAAGTAGCCAATAGATAGAGTCCCTTATGAAACGAAATGACAAACGTATAGTAAACATAATTGTAAGATTTTAATAAATAAACTTTTAAAAATGTATTTCTTACAATAATTATCAGAAAATTAATGTAAAAGTAAAGTTTGTCCCACTATACGCCATGTAGGCGTTTGGGGGGAGTGGAGGTATAGCTCCTCTCTTCCTTGACCCCGGCACTAGATGGGGGTGAGTGGTCAACATCACAACCCGGCCGGCTTTACCCCCGGGAAAGGACCCCGGTACCCATTGTAGAGGAGCCAGCAAAAAAAAGTTGGTTTACATGTCACGCATCGTAGAAAGTTTTCTCGTGGGAAAGAAATTGGTGATTTCCATAATTATATTATAATAGGATCATCACTTGCTTTGCCTAGGTTACCTTAGACGGTCAAGTGTAGTTCTGCATTTGATGACTTAAGAATATATTTTTAAAAATTTAAGAGATCATGGGTCCAAAGCGAAATAGTAGTGCTGGTGCTCATAGTAGTGGTTACGTATCGTATACGATAAACCATAACCCATACATACATTATAATGGAACGTATTGTATAATCAGTGGTATTCAACCTTTTTGTTCGCGTACCCCTAGATATAATTTCTCTTCAAATTTATACCCCCAAAGTTATTGATGTATAATTCAAGTTATGCATAGTATATAATCTACATCTATAATAACTTACATAAATTACGTTATTGAGGGTACGCGTACCCGAGGTTGAAAAACACTGGTATAGACCATTCGATGTTTAGTACATGATTTTAATGCTTTAAAATGGCTGCTAACGTACACGATGCGTATCGTAGAAGCTAAGGAATGCAAGATAAACATAACGAACAGAAACGTATAAAGAACAACGTCTTGTAACGGAAATCGTTCGTAAACCGAGAGTTGCCTGTACTTTACCTGGTGAATGAAAAATAGGTATTTCAAGCTTAGTTGCAGTGGTGACCTGATCCAAAGAAATTTGATTACAAAATAAAACTAATGTGCCAGGTGCTATATGTTAAAATCACTCTCTGAAAATTTGTCAGCTTTTACAGATCTGTGTGTACCTTAACACTGTAACAATTGCAAACATAAGCGAGAAGAGTGTCACTACACCCATTTACTTAACAGCACGAGGGTTTATACCTTTCTTATTTTCGCTTTGTTCTTCTCTCTGGCTATAACACAAGAGCCAAGAGAAACTGACTCACTTCAGAGTTAGGATTTTTTTTTCAATTTTTCTCCACGCTGTAAGTCAGTCAGTTCTAGTTGAAGATAATCTCAATTTGGACTTCTTCAGCAAGAAAGGATAAATGTAAGTGAACATTTAATTTAATTTTCCACTATCACGAAATTCAGAACACTATTACAGATTTCTTATTATAGTACTTCGGGGCATCGGACAATCAGCTTCCTGCGCGGTCAGGTCCATCTTATTCGGCCCAAATTTCTGTGTGCATTTTATCAGTGGTTTTGAAATTATTGCTGCACTGGTAAGTAACTCTGCCCGTTCCAAGATACTTAGGGATATTGTCACAACACAGGTTGTCTCATGGTTATATTGAGCGAGTATTCAAGGTCACGGTTGTGGTGGAGGGGCAGCTGCTTTTAGTTAATTATCTGTATTAAACTCATTTGACAGGGTCACTTCGGCGATTTTTTTTTATTATTTGCATTAATTTTTTGTTTTCGTTTCTGCGTTTGCGTTAATACAATTCTGGTGTTATTTTGGAACTAACATTCAGATTTCATATTCTATTGTCGATCGAACTTTTATTTACTTGTGATGTTGCTTTCGACTTAGTTCATATTAATTCACGAATGTTCTTGTAGGATGAACCAGTCGTAAATACTGTTTAGTGTAATCCGGCATGTTGTAGTTGCTCTCCACCTTGTCCCCGCCCCTGATTTAACCGAGTTCGATTCCCCGTTTTTCCGATTACCCTCTGCCGTTCACTATACGTATTATTACTCGATTTAAGGCAAGGATTGGAAGGCAGCATACTTCAGGTGATTGTTGAAGATGCCAGCAGGAATTAATTGTAGCCCTGATAATGGAGGCAGCAAGAGACTCTGAACGTTGGTAAAATTCAGCCAGACTGCACGGATCTACAACCCAGACGAGAGCAAATTTCGTTTTTACCGCTGTGATTATCTCAACTCCTGTTAAGGAATAATATGTTTCACCTTCTGTTTCTTCAATACAATAATTCATCTAATATGAGTAGAGTTTTAAGATTGTAATGTATTCTGAAAACAGAATGTGCCGATTTGAATATGCAATAATATATGTATTCAAGAACAAGTTGTATAGACTAACTTTGATTGATATACATTACTACACAGATCTAGACTGACCTACTGCCTTGGAGTCTTCATTATATACTATTTCGGTTAATATGGTGTTCGTTTTATAAATAATACTTGGACAAAGTTTGATTTTTTAATTTTTGAAATTACTAATAAAAATGAAATATGGACGATTTTTCCTAGTACATGTACACAGTTTTCCTTTATTTCGAAGTTACCACCCTCAGGTTACTACTATAACGACGTCGTATCAGTTATTTTTTACATGTAAATGTGAGGCCTGCTTATTATGAACTAAAAACGTCGGACGAAAAATTAAAGGGAAACTGTTCTCAGCTATTTCATTACACTATCTCTGTGATCGCTTGGAAGTTAGGAACACTTTCTGAGACAGCCCGTTATAGTCCGCATTGTAATGTTGAGCTGTGAGTCTAATTTATAGACATGTGGACTATTAAGCCATACCGAAGCACAGTATTTCGCTGTCGGGAAAACCAGGCCTAATGCAGAGATCCGTAGGATAGATGCTGAAAACCCCCAGATTTTGCTGCATAGTTTCTGTAGAATGTTGTTCCTGGTTGTTATTTTTGCAGCAGAATTATGTAGATGTTTCTTGAAGGATAGTGATCTATCAAGAGTGGCACCCAAGTATTTTGGATAAGTATTTTACAGAACGAGAGTGTTGTTATAACAGACATTGAGCTCTCTGTTGGCCATCCTATTATTAAGGTGAAAACATGGTTTCTGTTTTGGAAGGGCTAGGGATCAATCGCCAATTCTTGAGGTATTCGCCAAGCGTTGTATGGTCTCTTTGTATTCGCAAAATGCTTGTGTTAGGTTGCCAGTGCCAGGTGGTCCGCATATCCTAATTTTCTCGATACTGTGTGTGTGTGTGTGTGTGTGGCATGTCCGAAATGTACAGAGTAAACTGTGTAGGAGCCGTTCTATAATTGTCTTTGTCTGCTCGAACAATTTCCCATTATGGCTCGAAAGGACCTTTCACAGAGCATATTATTCAAAGCCGTCCCAGAGTTTTGCAGGGGATGATACGGAGAAATTTAACCATTGAAGCAACCTGTCCGGCAAGTAGGAATAGTGCAACCTAGCATAGGACTCCGGCCACATTTAGCTTTTGGCTGCCTGGTTGTTCGATTTGGCCAATATATTAACATGTTCACCCTGATGATGGCAACGGTAATGTTTCACAAAATGCTGAATTGTTTCCAACACTGAACTTGGCTCAACCTCGGAAAGCCGAAGTTGTAAACTGAACTCCAGACGCGAAAACCTGCTATTTGTTAAGACCCGTCTATACAAGGAGATAATTTAGACTGAGGACATTAAATAGCACTTCAGGTATAAAACTGGCTTTCTGATTCATAATCACTGCAGCGCCGTAGTGGCCAGACTGGGCTATCAAGGTGATTCGGCGTACTGAGTTCAAGGTCATTCCTGACATCCCATTTATATTTTTGCGAAGCTACTTTTTGTTAAATTCTACATTGTTCCTTCCCTCTTAAATAATGCACATTACACTGCAATTAACATAAATTTACACGACTTCTTTAGACAGCGTAATCGCCTTATGAAAACTACAGTATGATTCAAAACTTTCAATCAAGTATCGTGGGCAATTATATGTCACTCCACTGCAAAATTAATGAGGTCTCACGTTCACATGGAAGCCGGGTAATCGGCTAAATTCACTGAGAGTTTTCGTGATTTTTTTCAGTCCCTCAGACATTCCAGGACAGTTCCTTAAAAGTAGGCCACAAACGCCTTCCTTCATGCCCTTCCCTAGTAATCTTACATTGATGGTCCTGTCATCCGTCGCTAAACAGCTGTCAGAGATTCCCAAACAATTTCTTTAACGCCATCATTGAAGTGCAAAAGATACTAGCGCACCATATCTATTTTACATTTAATTGATTATCTTGGATTAAACATAATGACAAACACTTCTGTATTGTCACAGTCATAAAGGTTTTATGTATCATCTCCATGAAGAATCCAAAGAACATTTCAGAAAGTTAAAAAAGTTTTAAATATAAATTTTGAATAGATTATTTTGTGTTGAGTTTGCCGAATAGAATGTATTGAATGCAGTTTCACGACCTTTTAGTTATATGCCTTTGTTCTTGTTGATAACATTTCTTTAAAACAATTTGTCAGATCAGACTTTACAGATTTGATTTTGAAGTATGTATTACTAAATAACCTGTGTATTCAGGCAGCCATTTCATGTGCAAAAACACCTTTAAAGAGCTTTCAAATTTCCTCTTAATTAAATCGACGCTCTGAGTATACAATCTTTTTATCAAACTGCTGGACGCAACGCCATGTAGCAAATTAAAGTTTGTTCTCCCCACATCCGGTATCAAAGTATTTCGCTCGACGCCAGTTCAAGCAGTCACCTCACCATCGTCCGGAACAGGCCATCTTGTGTCTTTCATTGATTATCGGAGACGGAAGAATTTAACTCATTTAAACCCTATTGATCTAGACATTTCAGTAACATAAAAAGTTTTAAAAAATTTGCTAAATCAGGTAAGAGATTATATTACATTTTGAAAGGTGTGTGTTTTATCATTATTGTTTTTTTGTTAGAATTATCTTTATTTAATATAAAATACAGCGTAATAAATGGACTCTTATGGTAGTTTAGTTTAAAAATATCTGAGTACGGATAAAAAATTAAGTTTGAATTAGGCATTGATATTGAAAATCACTAAACCTTGTCCAGAAATACCACACTCTAGACAAAAGTCATTAAGGAAGTAGTCTGATCTTGGTAGTGGTTTGTTAACACACATTATGTGGCTTCTGTGCTAAACGTTTACATTACTGAAGGCAAGGGAGTTCTCTAATCATGCAGAAAAAGTTTTGGGTTCTTCGGAGTTATCGAAGTTTAAGATAGGCAGGATAATATGGCCAAGGAAAGGGTAAATAAGGCATTCCTCCCAAAAGACCTGTAGTGGTTGGATGTACGAAGAGACACTGAATATTTCCGAAGAAAAGCAAGACAGTTCTTATAAAAAGAGCTGTTCATATAGTCCTGCATGAACCCACGTAATTGTTATATCAACTCAACTGGACGTTTAAGAACTTTACCTTTTGATAATTATATTACAACCAAACACAACAGAGGTAAATTGTGGTGTGCTTATATTTCCTCGCACAATAAACTAGATATAAAGGGCGAGCTTTTACAGAGTTCACGAAATTTACGGTCGGTTTTAGCACTAATTAATTTTATAGAAAGTCACTTAAAATTAGCTTTATCAAGTTGCTGCTCTAAGCTTTTAGTGAGACTTCTCAATCGAATAGGTCCAAAAATAGAAGAACATATACCAATTGAGGAGGCCGGCTTTCGACCAAAACGCAGCTGCACTGACCAAGTTCTCACATCTTTTATTGAAGCTGGCTACCAAAGATGCTTCAAAACATCAACTGTATTTGTGGACTTAACCGCAGCTTATGCCACTGTGTGCTAACTCCTTTCCCACCTGACTGATGAGCGCCGACCAGGTGAGCCGAATGTCAAGCCTCTCCCCCAAATACCGCACTGTTTAAAGCCACTCTATTGACTCTCTGAGAAACTGCATTTCTCTGGATTTTTGGTTGCGCCTCGGAATTCAACCAAATGTTTTACTTTCAGGGGCTCAAGTAGCATATGCAAAACTGAGTGGATTACAAGCCGGGAGAGGATGAGGATGAGTAGTGGATCTTTTCCTTCCTTTCTCTCTTCTTGTCAAAAGAAAATGCTCAAAAGGGCTGTTGTGTTGATCTTCCTCCCGCCTGTTCGCTCGACGTACAGCGCGATACACGATCGCTCGCTTGCTCGGACTTACTTCGGCCCGATATCATCTCATCCCTTCCTCCCAGTCAGTGCCATCTTCCCTTTGCACTGCATGAATTAATCAACACGATAAGTTCCGTTTGACGGAGGAGCGATGAACTTTCCTAACCGACGGTGATGCCCTTGGTTCAGTATGCTAACGAGCTCAGCGGGGAAGATGATACGAGCCAAGAAAGAATTCGGGCATACGTGATGAATGTGTCTGTCGCACTTATTAAATTCTGAAGGAAGTTTAATCATGACCTGTAAAAAAGGACTTGTTTTTGACTCAATCTGATACTCAGAAATATTTCAGCGGCAATACAGCTCAGTCACGCTTACAGACTATGCTACGGTCAGCGTACCGGCGGTCGGGGTGGGAAAGTGACCACTCACCTCCACATAGGGACGAGGTTAAGAATACGTGGAGCTATTCCTACACTCTCTCACACGCTACGCTGAACAAAACGCAGCTGGAAAGTGATAGCCCTGCTCAGATGCACAGAAAATGACCTCTCATTAACCGCCGAGGCACACTGCAGGTAAATCTGTTTGACTTGCTCATTTTAATATTAAGCTCGGTTGTCCGTCTTGGCTTCATAAACGAGACACCTACTGGCGTCGACCCACAGCGACAGAAATAAGTTAGCGGGAAAACTGTGACGTCTAAATGCAAAGAAAATCATGAAGTTACGCTGTATCACTGACAGATCCTATATTCTATAATGGTTGTGTTGTGAGAAGCGTCAGAGTAAAAACTCGAAGTCTCATTACAACTGCATTTTAAGCGGTTTCCACAAGAGTAAAACCATAAACCAATTTCTTTGGAAACAACATTATTCACGATATAGACCTGCATCAAATAATGCACAGGAACGTTTGTGTTAAAACAGTTAAACAAAAGACGAAATAATAAACGGCATATAGCATTTCGACCACGTAAGTTCGTAAGTTCATTGAACTGGAGACGACAATTACAATTTCACGCTAAATGAACGTTGTAATAAAAATCATGTGCTCAAAAAACAAAGCCATCTGTGTTTAATCCACCAAGCTCCTTCCGTTGTAACTAGATGTCCAGTAGGCTCATTTTTACTTATTGGGGGATGGGCTAAGGGGGTAAAAGGGGAATTAGATAAATTAGGGTTGGGTATATTTGGCAGGATCCGCAAGGAAGAAGTGTGGGCAGGACGTGGGATATTTTAAAGGAGAGGCGCAACGCCATAGAACGACAGAACGTTTTTGCTAAAATTTGAGAAAAGAGATCTTTGGCGTTGTACGGGGAGATGAAATCAGGGTGGGAAAGACAGGGTTACACTGGTTGTTGTACGAGGGTGGAGAGGGAGGGATGGGCATGGTTCAGAGCGGGCATTTGGAAGCTGAGAGGGATGAGGGGGGGTATGGATGGAAAAATATGCCCTTTATGTGGGGCGACAGAAAGTGAGATTCACATACTATTAAAGTGTACGGAAACCGGGAGGTGGAGGGAACAGCTCCTGAGGAACAAGTGGTTCACCGTTGGTGAAGAGTTGGCCTTCAAGAAAATTTTAAGCACTACGAATGACACGGAGGTCAGGGATGTAGGGAAATTTCTGTACAAAGTAAGATGTAAAAGACAGGTCAAAATTAGGAATTTAGAACTGCCACTGGGGTAGAAGGCACGAGAACAATAAGAAAGAGTTATGTAAATAGTATTAGGGATTAAGGAATAGTCATGTAGAGTAGCATTAGTGAATAGTTATAGTAAGCAGTAGTGCGAATAGTGCTACGTATGTAAGGACTGTGGCCGTGAAAACCTGGTGTTAGGCGGCAACAGATCTCTGTATATAGTTCTAAACCAAATATATTATTATTATTATTATTATTATTATGGTTCACTAAAGTAACAAATTATAGTTCAGTAACAACTGGAGTGGACAGAGCGCGCTGCGGGCTGATAACAGCAAACTTGTGAAACATCACTGCACTATAGTTAACAACTCTGTTTGATTCAAGTAAACGTATAAAGAACAGCACAAATTGGATAATAGTAGTGCTGACCTGGCTAGCCAGTTAACAAATCGGTAACGAGTGTAACTGGCATTTGGAGAGGCAACTGGTTCGAAACCCGGCTGATGAACTACAATCCTTGGGTCGTCTTTTCGCATCTTCTTTTACAAGAATAAGACCGTTAGAAATGTAAACAAGTTACACATTGATAAAGATATGTTAAATAAGCAAAGGGAAAAGCAAGCTACCGTCTCCGTAAAGTGCTATTTAAAAGTTAGCTTTTCGAGACTGCGGTCATGAAACAAGCCAAAAAACCCTTAAAGCCAACGTCAGAGTGTCCCACAGATTTACGTCACGATCACCAGGTGTGACCCGGACCGATTTCATCTCTTCTCTCTGGGCCAGTCCCATCTCAGACGCCACAACGGCGTCCTTCTACCTATATCCTGAAAATTCGCGGTTCGAAGCTATGTAACCTCTACGGAATGTCGATCCGACGTCTAGCAGCTAACAAGTCCATTACGTAACCGAAGAAGGGAGCCGGAAGGACCAGGCGTAGGCGCACTAAGTGCAGTCATCTGAAGTGTCTACCGGGGCACCAGAAACACATTTCATTTTTCTTAATTTCTCTCAATTCCGAGACATCATGAAGCAGAATACGCCCACTAGCCATCCAGCCCAAACATTCAGCATCTCGTTACTCATTATTATTTTTCAATATATCAAATAATCTACATAACGTACACTCTCATATTAATGATATCTAATGACCTAAGTAACTGAAGACAGAAAATACCGCAAGGTTGGCACTCCTTCTGTCGTATTTGAGGTGGTTCAAATCTCAGCCGGAGTGTCTAGCGTCTTGACTCCGTTCCAGCTTTTCCTCAATCCTTCTCGATGAACGTGCAGACAGGGAAGACAGCATCATTCCCTTATTTTTTGCAGTTCATATTCGTTAATCATCACCTGATCTACTGTGTGCATCCGTAAGTAAGTAAATACCATTTTGAATTGCAAGATTTAATAGAGAAATCAGTTACAGTCCAGAACGGAAGTTCAGAAATGCAACTAAAATGAAGGCCCGCTTTCAGAGCAGACGCTACACTGCGCTCGGACGGAAGCAGCAGCAGTAACACCGACCACGAGTATGTATGAATATATTCTCCTCGTGCAGCCAGTCGGCGCCCCTCGCTACGGCTTTTAAACAAGCCCCGAGAAACGATTTCGTAGACCTCAAAGAGTGAAATCACTTGAAACGCAAAACGTAGACTTGAACCGGTATAACATGAGGCATCCGGGGCTTGAGGTAAACTAACATCCACATGTGAAGCGATGCATGAAACAGCTAGAGATGTGGAGAGCATGGAGCATGCGTTATGCTGTTATGCAATGTCGGTCTCTGCTTAGGACAGCTGAGCACAACGCCATAAGATCTGCCTGCGTGGACAGTCTCCGGGAGGGATTATAACACGGCACCTCGTGAAAGGAAATTGGAGGCACTGTGCCTCGACGTAGGAAGCAGCAGCGAATGAAGAAGTCGCTGGAAGCGAACACGGCTGGGTTATCTGTAGGGTATCGAACCCAGGTGCGTCACATGACAACAGCATGTACACAACATACAGTTTAAAACTTTGCATACCGTGTAGTGTATTAGAATACAAAATAAGCAAACAAACACATTAATTAACACTATAAAAAGACACCTCAGGAGGTCATCATCAGTGGCAACAGGG
This sequence comes from Zootermopsis nevadensis, assembly GCF_977971745.1. Classification (NCBI taxonomy): domain Eukaryota; kingdom Metazoa; phylum Arthropoda; class Insecta; order Blattodea; family Termopsidae; genus Zootermopsis; species Zootermopsis nevadensis. The sequence goes on from NW_028259142.1 coordinate 8,146,960, forward strand.
AAATTAATTAATTTATTCAAAATGGTTTAAAAATGGTTTAGAAAAACAGATAATGAAGTAGAGTATTTTAAAAAATCATATCAAATAACACCAGATGTTGATATTCACAGGAGTTGAACTCTGCACTTGGCTAATGATCCGATGGTCCTGTGGCCCTAACTGGTCTGCGGCGAGCCGTGGTTGCGTCGTCCGTTCCTGTAAACTCCAAGGAAGCGTGGGTGTTACTGCCAGTTTTGGAATGCGTGGGGTATATATAAGCTCGAAAGTAGGGTGGCCAACTATTGAAAATTTACTTTTCCTGCTTAATGCCAGGTCAAATAATACGTTAGAATCATGGGCGTTTTCTTCGTTATGATGGCTTTGTTTTTACTACATTTGTATATATGGAATTTTTCTAAAATATCTAGCATTTTACCTTTGAAGCTATTATTAATATGTCCATGATATCATCTATGGGGCCGTATTCATGTCCGTGTTCGGCATATTTAGATTTTGTTAAATTGTACCTGATGTCGTGGATGTGTTCTTTAAATCTGGTTTTAAATTCCCTACCGGTTTGGCCAATAAAGACCTGCTCGCAGCTTCCGCATTTTAATTGGTGCACACCACTATTATTGTATTTGTTATCTTGTTTTCCAGAACTGCATTTGAATTTTATAGTGTTGTTAACTTTATAAGCTACTTTTACGTTTGTGTTTTTGAATGTTTTACTGAGTGTTCTAATGCTATTATTAAAAATGTAAAGCTGGACCGTACTTTATTAGTGGGTTGGGAAACATTGACATTGGTTTAGGTGCATTTAATAGGTTATAGGATCTTGTGATATCATTAAAGTTGTAACCATTGTTGTATCCTATTTTTTGATGAGTTTGGTTTCTTTATCGAATTCTTCTTTAGAGACTGGTGTTTTATGCAATCTGTTTACAAGGAAATTAAATGCAGCTTGTTTTTGAGAGTTGGGATGGTTAGATGTTTTGTGGATTACCATGTCTGAGAATGTGGGTTTCTTGTAGATGCCCACTTGGAATTTATTTTAGGTGGCTATGGATGTTGAGGTCTAAAAAGTTAATTTTATTATTATTCAGCCTTCAGGTATTGTTTACTAAACTACTGCGGGTGGGTACAACCTCCGAGCGTACGTCTCGATCGAAAAGCAGTAATAAAGCTTGTTCATGCGACATTAATACAGAGGCTCACTCATCGAAAAGCAATCGCAAACTCAAAGCTAGAAGCAATCTTCGTAAGTACAAGAACGTAGTTCTAAGGCGAAGCGAACCTTCTGTTACGGGGCAGGCCGTCCGACACTGAAAGAGTCAGCCTGGCTCCCATATTAAGCAGAGGCAGGAGGACACGCAGAAATGAGCATCGGGCCCAGAATGAGAACCGCTGATCCCTCGGCAATTTAAATATATTTAACTAGAACGCTGGCCTTGTAATCCTGGGGTCTCGGGTTCGATTCCCGACGGTGCTCGAATTTATAACTTGTGTTGGGCAAGGCCGTGGTCTAGGCAACACGGAGTTTTCCTCCGGGGGCTTTCCCGGTTTCTCCGTGACTTCCCAGCAATTACTCCACTCACACACAGAAGAAGGCAAGGGCAAACCACTTCTGGATCATCTGTCAAGAACGTATATGAACAGGTCCCAGTCCGAGAAAAGGATGGAAGGATCCTGTTCATATGGACCTGTCGTCAGACAGAACACTAAATAAATAAATAAATAAATACATTTACACACAACACAACGCTGGAAATGTCCATAGCAAACAAAACGTATCGTTTCAGCCGCGGGGTGCCCCTTCCCTTCCCCTCCTCAAACATTCCGTTCCGCAGAAGACAATTCTTTCAACTTGCGGACTGCTTTACAGGCCGATGACATACGATCCTATAGCCTGCTACCTAACCTAACCTAACCTAACCTTCCACCATTCAGTGGAGCCATTACGATCTATTTCACTGGTTTCACTAACGATTTCATGTCAAAGGCGCAGAGAGCCCCCCACCCCTCACCGACAAACGAGATGAGAGCACAACAAAGAATGCTACCAGCAGGTGTCTCTTTCCAAAGCTTCTGTTATCCTCATTTATATATATATATATATCCAGTTTATAAACTGTGGACATTAGTCTACTGCATAATTCACGATCGCAGAGTCAGTCCGCGGATTGCTTTACTTCGGCCCCACGTCTTCACCCCCCACCCCCCCACCCCCCACAAGTCATTACGGACGGCGTGATAAGAGCAATGTTATTACGAGCCGGATTAGGGCCCTTGGATTTCGGTGGCCTTATTTGGTCTCAAGTAATGGTAGACGTTTAATGTCGGTAGATTTATGGGACAAAAGGCGAAGCAATGCCACCTCAAATCGATACAATTATAAGAGTTTCTGATCGTAAGATCAACGGATGAAAGACATGACTCGTAAGCAACAGATTCATTTCAACTTCGGCTCGCGGTTCCTGGGGCGGTGCAATCGAACAGTGAACAGGTGATGATGTGGCAATTCACGGGCAAGAGACCCTTCTGGAGACAGTTTTGGAGTCAAATATAACCACGAAGACGGCCGTCGTCTGGATCGTAGCGCCATGCGACTAGTGTGCTAGACGTTTACCCATCACCCTGATGATGGAGGCAGCAACGACCTCTAAAGCGTCGTTAAACTTCTACCACACTACACGCACGGCGCTATAACCAAGAAGGCAAGCCGCCATCTTTGTAACCGCAGCCGCTGATTTAACCCTTTAAAGGCCAAATTCATATACATATCATTCAAAAATTCCGTTTACGTCCCAGGAAACATTACATCATCGTTATAAATAATGTATTATTAATATTATTTTGAACCGCTAAGGAAATGTTTTGATGCTTATTCTTTGGAGGAAATTAAACCCACAACATGGTTATTGTAAGCCAAACGTTAAAAGCAAGTCGAACATACTTATACCACTGCCTTATAAACAGCTAATCCCATGCACCTGGCAGTACCCTGGGAAAAAGTCAGGGTGACGGACAAACATTTAGTCACGGGCCAACAGGAGCAAGTGCGAGCAGGGCGCAGAATACCAGTGTCGTGGGACGAGAGAACAGTCCAAGGATAGAGAACGATACAGGATGATGCAGATGGATGTCGGGACGCATCATGGAACGGGTCAAGCTGCTTTCACCAGCACCCGCGAGACGATACAGAGGGGCGGCGACAAGAAGACGGTGAACGGGATCTTGGAAGACGAAATCAAAGGACATTCCTCAGTCGCCCGATCACAATTATCAAACTGTACTGGTCGCACACATCGGAGGAATAAAAGGGGGGAAGTCTCTGTTCAACGGCGCACTCAAAACCGTGAGAACAGTTCGCACGATGTTCCACTATCACTCGCCCCTCAGCGCAACTTTCTGTACCCTTTCTGCGAAATCAGTGTGAATCTGAATTATTAATGAGAACGTCAGTCCTGTCTCCGCCAAGCCCACACTGAAAAGTCGAAAAGTCGCCATCCTGTCGAGAAACCGACTTATTCACGACTTCAGCTCATCGCAAAAAAACAAAAGACGATTAAAAAATGGGGTCTGCACAAAAAATGTCGCTGCCCCTGAACAGTTGATTACATCAGAATACGCCGCGCTGAGGTCAGTATTTCGAGATCCGTCGCTGTCACATACAGCCGACGCTGCAAGTAATATGGACATCACGCGGCGGCTTGAGGCACCGTTTGTTCAGCTAAGAGCCTAGGGGAAAGAAGAAAAACACTAATTGCACCGGTTTCTCACGAGATGTCTGAGAATAGGGTTGTCGGGGGAGTATCTGGACCTGAGAGCGATGAATAGAAAATAGCGTAGTTCGTTTTCATTCGCCGAATATCATGATAATGATGAGATCGACGCAGGACGGACATAAAGAACGGCCATGTTATTCTTTAACTCACACTCTCGCACAAAATGACCTCAAATCTTCGTTCCCGTCAACAGCATCGGCTCAGAATTGTCTGTGATTAATTATGGAGCCTTCCGGATGTGGCCAGTGAGCGGCGAAGTGTGTGTGTTAATACAAAGTGACAGTGGAACCACGGTTCCGGAGAATTTGACGTAAATACGTCTATACGGTAAGGAGTTTATATAGTGGCTTTATACACGCTTTACAATTGATTAAAGTTTGAGTAAGACAGTACTGCCTACCTTGAATTAGTTATGCTTCAGATGTGTCTGTGGTAGGTGAAATATGTTAAAAAATTTGTACATTTTAGAGTATCAACATTTCATGCAAACACCATATCTATACAAGATTTTGATCTAGTAGTACTACATTGAGGGTTTGACATCAACATTAAGACAAACGTTTTCTCCATAAATGTGAGAAAGCTTTGATTTCCCCCCCTTCTTTAAATCAATGTTAAAATCTCCTGTCAATATTATCGGCATTTTATTAGGATTTTCTGTGTCCATAACTGAAAACATCTTTGTATAATTTCTCAAATGACTCGAAATAAGTCTCTTACAATCATTAATAGGTTTGTGGTTAAAAATATACAGGGTTACAAATAAAACATTTTCACCATTGACCATACGCTCTGGAGTTAATCATTTAATACTTCTATTATTTTACGTTTTCTGTACTGTCTCATATATTCTGCGTTATGGAGTCTTTTAGCTTCAGTGTCATCCATCTTGTACATAGTATGACGCAACAAATTAACGCAACAATAAATTTCTTAATAATTCTTATATAAGATGAGTACCTGTGAAATTGTAAAATCTTTTTACCAGCAAAAAATTACCTACTCTACGACGCACTTTTTCTACAAGCGATTCACAGTTCAGCTCTTTTCGCAAAAACGAAAGCGGATTGTTGACGGCAGTAATGTAATACAACAATGCCGAGTAAACAGATGACATTTCCTAGGTAACATAACAATGCATACGAGGTGCGATCGGAAAGTTTCCAAACTGTGTCAATAGAGGGCGAACCGGATGTAGTACGAGCTTCTGCCGCTAGGGGGTGCGGCCTACATTCATAGTGAATCAGTGTGCCAGCCGGCATCATCGAATTAGCACTTGTTTCTTAGTTACGGGCGTTTCGGTAGTGCATTACACCGAACCTCCTGCGATTTCGGAATGGCGTGTGCATCAAATTTTGCCAAAGACTCGCCAAAACGGCTACGGAAACCTATGAAATGCTAAAGCAAGCATTTGGAGAGTCCGCAATGGGTCGTGCACAAACTTTTGTGTGGCATTCACGTTTTAAAAATGGCCGAACCTCTGTCGATGATGACGAGCGTTCTGGACGACCATCATCGAGCACAACGCCCGAAAATGTTACGAAGATTCGGCAGGCCATTCACGAAGATCGACGTCGTACCATCAACGACTTGTGCGACATTGTTGGGATAGGCTATGGGACCTGTCAGCTGATTCTAAAGGAAAAACTCCACATGCGACGCATCCTGTCTGAGGACCAGAAGCAGAATCGACTTCTCGTTTGTCAGGAGCTCAAAGATCTTGCAAGAACCGACCCCAACTTCCTTTCTAAGCTCCGTGTGACTTCTTCCTCTTCCCAAAGATGAAAATTCAGCTAAAGGGAAGGAGATTTGAGACGATAGATGAGATTCAGGCAGAATCGCAGATGGTGCTTGACAGGCTGACAAAGAAAGATTTCCAGGGATGCTTCCAGGCTTGGCAGCGGCGCTGGGATCGTTGTGTTCACTCCCAGGGGAACTACTTCGAGGGTGATGGATGAATTTAATACCTGAAATAAGTGTACGGGTTTTTATACGCACAGTCTTGAAACTTTCCGATCGCACCTCGTACAAGCTGATCATTGTTGTCAGTACATATTTACAAATTGTTTATATTTCCTAGGTAACCATCTTACACATCTTTCTTACACTTTTTCCTTATACTTTTTTGAGGATTGACACTGACCCTTCCATATAGACGTATTTACGTCAAAAATCTTAAAATTCAACGCTGTAAGTGAAAACCACGTTCCAACCAGATTCACGCTTCAACTTGCGGAGACATCCGAGGCGATTCTGTTGTCACGATGTTAGGTGTTAACTAACGCCGCAGTTCACCTCTTCGTGTGTGGAGAGATCAAGAGCAAACCGTCGCAAACTGTGAAGGTTTTTGACCCTTGACACGTCGGAAGTTCGAATGTGCGACTTCTACGCCCAGCTGTCGCACTAAGTCAGTACATTGCACTTTGTTTGGATTCCAAGCAAAAGTAATCGAAACGACAGCTCGAGAGAGTCGAAAGACATTCTAGGAACAATTCAAATTTTCAGCGCCGTGAAAACAAGTCTCGCACGTTACAAATGCGTCAACCCTACCCGAAAAAACTACCCCACGCCACCCAATTAACTGCAAAGTTTATTACCGCATGGAGTTACACGTCCACTTCACCAATCGCCTCCATGGCTTGGTGCTTACTTAAGCGCCTGGGAAAATTTTGTATTTACCGTATCCGCAAAAATCTTAGGTGCAATGTCTATCAAATCTTACCACAGACCCATGTGACGTAGGCCAAAATTTGGGTAAACCATTACCACACACACAAATGGCAAGTCTGCGTTCGCCAAACCTTACCGCGAAACCGCTGCAATGCCATTGTATTCCATCATTTCCCAGAGTTGTTTGCACTGCCTTCTGATGTTGGTTTGATTTGCAAAGTTCCCTTAATTCAGCAAGCTCCCGCTGAGCACCAACAAAATTCGTAGCATTGTCGGAGTATGTATTCGCTGGCTTGCTTCTTCTGGCAATGAACCTGCGTAGAGCTGCTATAAATGCTGCTGTGGTCAAATCACTGACTACTTCAATGTGTAATGCCTTTGTAGTAAAAAAAAAAAAAACATAGCGATGTATCCCTTTAGCGATGAATTTGTTCTATGTTTTCCTTGACGCATAATAATTGAACCAAAATAGTCTACAACTGCATTTAAAAATGGACGTGAACGTTTGACCCTGGTTTATGGTAATTCTCCCATAAGTTGATTGAATGGAACAGGTCTTGTTCTAAAACATTTGGTACAACTGTGGAAGATATTTCTAACAAGCTTCCTGCCACAAAGTGGCCAATAACGTTCTCTCATTCAATGAAGCAGTGCTGTCGGACAACAACGTAGCTGCCTTTGATGGTAATCCTTGGTAATGATAGTCGTCAAATGGTGTTTAGGATCCAAAATTATTTGATGCCTTTGTTCTTCTGAGAGACTAGACTGCCGAAGTCTACCGCCTACACTCAACAATTCATCTTGACCAATGAATGGTTTCAAAGCACTCGTTCGACTTTTGGTGGAAATGGGATTGCCCTTACGAAGTTCGTTTATCTCTTGTGGTAACATTTGCTCTTGTCTGATCTTCAGGATGACAAGCATTGCAGAATGAAGTTCCTGAGCATTTAATGAACCTTTGATTCTTTCGAGTGGAGTAGTCCTTGTATTGTGTGTAAACTGAAGGTTGTAGGCAATCACCCTTCTCAGTCTTGTTAATGACGAAAATTTGTAAAGTAAGTCGTCATGAGTTTCCTGAAGAACAAACGTGGTGATGGATTTCTTCGCTTCAACTTTCGATTCTTCAGACATTTCCTCTATTGTAAATGAGGGTCAGTTGTCCTTTGTAGTTGTCAGCCATGAAGGTCCTGACCACCTAATATCACACCTCATGATCTGTGTAACGAAGTCTCCTCTGGATATCAGATTTGCTGGGTTATCATGAGTTCTGACATGTTTCCATTGGTTTATGTCGGTTCTTTCCTGAAACCTTGCAATTTGATTTGCTTCAAATGTATTCCAATTCGTTGCCGGAGCGGAGAGCCAATACAATACATTTGTGGAATCACCCCAATAATAGACGCCCTGCTGTTTGTAATTTGGTCATGAATGTTATTAAGAATAATGCTGCACATAGTTCTAGAAGTGGTACGGACTGAGATTTCAATGGAGCAACTCTGGATTTTGAGCTTATGAGCCTTACTAAAATGTTGCCATCTTCATCAATACATCTTATGTAAATGTATCCCCCGTAAGCGTTGACTGATGCGTCGCATAAACCATGCAGATGCACATGATTGTCATCATCTCCAACTGTTAGTCTTCTTGGGATGCTGTAGTCCTCAATCAGTAATGAAATCTGACGAAGTTTCATCCATTTCCTATCAATCACTGGAGGCAGAGGATCATTCCAGTCGATTTTACTTACCCACAATTCTTGAAGTAGCATATTGCACTTTAAAATGACTGGGCCTATGAGTCCCAAAGGATCAAACAGGCGTGCAATATTAGACAACATGGTTCGTTTTGAAAACTTCGAGCATTTTGGAAACATGTTTTTCGCTGCAAATTTGAATACATTAGTAATTGGGTCCCAAAGTAGACTTAATGTCCTGATTATATCTTCTTAATTAATTGTCAATGGTACCTTCGTGAATTCGTTATTATCTGGGATGTCTTGTAGAATGGCATTATGATTGGCGCTCCATTTTCTGAGATTAAATTCTCCCTTCTTAAGTAGATCTGTGAGTTCAGTTCTTCAAGTTGGCCATCTGCAGCTCCTTCAATTGAATCTGATCCCATAAGCAAATCATCGACATAGAAATCTCTCTTCAATATCTCTGTTGCTGTTGAGAATTCTTCGAATTCACTTGTAGCTATTTGTTATAAAGTTCTGGTTGCAAGAAATAGTGCGCATGAAGTTCCATACGTAACTGTCGTTAACTTATATGGCTTAAGAGGTTGATTTGGATGTTCTCTCCATAGTATCATCTGCAGACTGGTGTCTGATAAGTGAATTATAACTTGACCATACATCTTCTCTATGTCTGAAGTCATTGCATTTTTATAAATTCTGACACTTACAATAATGGAAAAGAGATCATCTTGAACAGTAGGCCCAAACATTACAATATAATTTAAGAATTGTCCAGTACTTGATTTGGCCGATGCATCAACTACCATCATCACCTTTGTCGTTAAATTTGAGTCCTTAATAACTGGATGATGTGACATGTTGTACTTGACTGATGTGTCATCTTCAAGTTGGCCATCTGCAGCACATTCCATATGTCCTAGATACATACATTCCTTCATGAAATCATCACACTGTATTCGCAACTCCGGTTGTTTCAAGAGTCATTTCTCAAGCTTGTAAAATCTCTCTTCGGTCATTTTTCTTGACTCACCTAGCGAGTCTGGATTGTACTTAAGAAGCAGTTTGACCACGTATTTACCTGTGTCCAATCTTTTTGTGTTTTACGATAATGTTGTTCGCATTTTCTGTCTTCTCCTGTGAGAACCCTTTCATTGTTGCATTCTTCCAATTTCCAGAAAAGTTGTAATTGCATTCCGTCAGTGATTCTTGGAACGAGTGAAAACTCTGCTGATTCCTCAAAGTCTGTACATCGTGACTTGAAATTAGTCGTGACACAAAGATTTACTGATGTTGAGGTTCCATTGATGCCTATTACAATAATTGAAGTCTTCCTGCCGGGTAGACCAAACCTACGACTTAACGACTCTGCCATATAGTGACTCTGGGATGCTGAATCCAATATGGCTCGACATGTGACTGGATGACCTTTCTGGCCCAAGACCTCAATTTACAAAGTAGCAAGTAAAACTTGAGTTTCACTTTTTTTGGTTGAATGAGCTACAAAAGAGTCCTCCTTGCTAGCTTCTGATGTTGTACATCTTCCCCTTTATTCTTTGTGTTGATTGTCTGAGGTGAATGCAATAATGTGTTGTGTCTTTTGTTGCACTGTTTACAGTGGCCTGATGTGCAATGCTTGCTTAGTGATTTGACCTTAAACATTCTTAATTTCTTTACCTTCTCACGTCCCTCCTCGTGATTCAATTGCAGGAACTTGAGACATTTAAATATCTTGTGGTCTTCATTGCACATCCTGCATGTTTTTTGACGTGAGATGAAGCATGGCATTGCCTGATTTTGCTTCACAGGTGGTTTAGTTGTGGCCTACATTGAAATTCTTTGTTTGGTGTTTATAATTGCCTTCCACGGCCTCCAGGATTTGACTCCTCTGTTGTAGAAACTTTGTAATGTCCTTTGTTGCTGGCATCACATCTTTCTGACTTGTTGTTTTCCAATGGCGTAAGGTAACGTGATCCAACTTCGATGTTAATAAATTCACAATTAGTGTATCCTAGTGCTCTGTAGATTGTCCAAGTTTCTAGAGTGCTCTTAAATGTTTTAAAGTGTCATCTAGCAGTTTCATAAGGGTAGCAGGTGATTCCCTTTCCACTCTTGTTAACTCAAAAAGACTTCTGACATGAGTCTGCGCAATAACTCTTTAGTTTTCGAACCTCTCAATTAACATTTGCCAGCCGATGGGATAATTTAAAGTTGTTACTCGTAGTGAGTGAATTACCCTTTCTGATTGTCCCTTCAGAGCTGATTTTAAGTAATGAAACTTCTGAATGTCTGATAAAGATTAGTTATTATGAATCAAATATGTGAATATGTCCTTGAATGGCAACCGTTCATCGTAGCCCCAACTGAAGGATAGCAATTCAATCTTCGGCAGTTTAACTTCTGAACACCGATTTTGATTTATCGATGAATATTTAATGGCGTCTGTGCCCTCGTATGTTTGAATCAATGACTATGCTTCCGCCATAGCTTCAAAACATGCTTCCTCAAATTGTTCTCTTTCATTTGCATGTACTTTGCTATCATCATACATTTCTATTTCTGTTTGAATTACATCATAATCTGTGTAACACTGTGGAATGCCGTAACTTGAGTTGCTGGACTCCAATCTCAGCACTGAATGTTCTTAAGAATTTAGAAAACATAGTCAATCGTGCCTTGACTAAGCCCCGTTTCTTTGTTAATGTTGCAAATGTTGACTCCTGAGACATGATTTACCTCTTAGATGCTGCTGCTTCTTGTGAGATGCCCTTCGATGTCTGCAACCCAAAATGCCGCTTCTTGTATGTAGTACCTGAACCCTTGTGTGATGTCGCTGCTGTAGCGAATTTGAGCGTAGTAGATTAGTACCTCAAACTGTTGTGAGATGTCGTTGTTGTGTCGCAAGCGCCGCCCGTTAATTATGAGTCATCGTGCTTCGAATGCAACCTCCAATATTGGTTACTTGTAATTTGTTGATTATGCTTATTGAAACAGAAATTTACATGTTATGTTATGACCAAAATGTTCCTTGATTGGTAGTATGTCCCAATACAGTGGACTATCACTTTATTAACCAACTTCGAAACTCGTACATAATTTGCAGCGACCTCTCTTGACGAAAACACAAAGCGGAAGGAAGCCAAGAGTACACCGAACAGTTACTAAGAAAAGAATTGTCACAAATGGCAAAGTTCTTTAAAAAATTTACACTTTAAAAAATGACTTCCCTCATCCTTCACAACATAAATGACGACCTGGATTTTCAAACTTCGTATAATCAGCACATGAAGGAATCACAACTGGCGACGTTGTTCCGGGTCGTAACACCGCGTACACTCGTGGGTAGGTAGGTACCAACCATTCGAGAAAAAAACACGCTGTCTCATCTACAGGGCTAGAGATGGTTACAGCATGTTTCTCCGAAACGTCGGTAACCATCTACAAGTCTACACGGCATCACACGGCAGAAGAACGTCGTCCTCACAGCCGCCAGAACCTCAAATGCCACAGGAACATTTATTAAAATCAGAGTCTCAAAGGAGCATAGCGGTAATCATTGGCATGAAACTTGATCATTTAGAAGTCAGTGGTGTCTGTGAATACCATCACTGTCGTTATGTTTGTATCGCTGCATATTGCTCTCAGAGCAAATTTTCGGGTTTCATTCAAACCTCCGAACAAAATGCCTACAACTGTAATGAGAAGTTCTTTTTAGGCAAAACCAGCATTTCTAAACGCCGTTTAGCGATTCCTGTTCGTATTGGAGACGCGCAGTTTCCTTTCAAATGAATTTAAAATTTTTATTCAGACCAACTTTGGATCCACGCGGGAAAGACCTTAAGCCCAAGCGCGAGGCGTGAAACGACATAAACCGACGGCCGTACCAGCAAAAGCAAAATAATTCTTTATTTCTTGAAAATGGTTGCCGTGGGCCTCAGAATTGGAGCAGCTCTCCTCAGTCTCTTGGTCTACAATTACGAAACTGCACAATGTCATGTCTTCAACACGCACCTAATCGACGAAGTGGCCAAAAAATACAAAAGGGAATTTTAAAGCTACTGACGCGTAATACACGAGCAGAGCATGCGATGGAAACCGTGCCCATGCATTAAATCCTACAAGAATATACAACATTTTCTTGGAACAGAAATGGCTCCATTGAGACAGCGAACATCTTCTTTATCAATAAAATACGCACAATGCTGCATGAGTTACACGCTGCAATCTTTTCGCTTAAGATCAAATGAATTACTACAAGCAAGCTGTGAGGCGTACAATGACTTCAGGCAGCCTGCTCTAGAAGAACAAACACGCTGAAGACATTATCTGTTATGGAAAATCAGCAGCACCCTTGAAATAATTCGGACAAGTCAAAAACTAACATCTGAAAGTGTCGCTACGGACAGACATAATACTGAGGGGGCACAACATTCAGCCCCCCTCTCTGAAATGTCTGCACCGTGAAAATACGGAGCCACCAGGAAAGAAAGATCTGGGAATGAGGGGTTGAATACTCGTCAAAAGTATAGCCGATATGCTAACGTACAAAGTAAAACTTACTTTGAATGCCCTTTTAAAGATACCCCTAAAACTTATATCCTAAAACGCCTCAAATACTCGTTTTTATAATGGTCAGTACACAAGAGCCAGCGAACCATAAACAGAGCAACAAACGAACAACGCAATGCGCCGAATTACGTAAACCAGGCCAGAATTTGAAGCACTTCACGGTGGTCGCAATGCAACACATTTTATCATCACGTCGTTCCCGAATCTCTACGCGACGTACTAGAAACTAACTCCATGGGGGCAGCCGCTCAGCTAGTCAAGAAATGTCACGCCTTTTATGGAGCCCGAATATTCACTACTACCGTGTTCACAAGAGTCCACCACTGGTCCCTATCATAAACAAGATGAATTCAGTCCGGCATTGCTCATCTACCCACGTGTACTACACGGCCGCCTTCATATGATGAGCAAGGTAATACACGGTGAGCAGCATAAATCATGCAGCTCCTCGTTAAGCAACTTCATCGCTCCCTGGTACAAATATTGTGATACGCACCCTGTTCTCAAACACCCTCAATCTGTGTTCTTCTCTTTACGCGCACGCATGCAGGGCAACAAAACAAACAGCCTCTCATTCGGAAGATCCAACCGCTGAATCACATGTGCAGCGGCACTGCGTTCAACGCCGCACCATACTTACTGCCCTGAGATTAGAGTAAGCAGCACTGTAACACTAAGAACCCACCCCCCACACACACACACACACACACACAACTCTAACGCTGAGACTGCACACATTCAGATTACATTGAAAGTGCGGTTAAGCTGCGACGAACATTTGGGATGGCCTTAAAATTATGAGAGGAGGATGAAAGCGCGCGCTTTACAGTTGGGTCAGCGTGCTTTATTTAGTTGTTTGTTTAACAACACCGTGACAACTGCTCAGGTTACAGATCACTTCACGGAAGGACTGAAGGAAACGAGAAAACATCGGTCAGGACAGGCCGTGTCCCGGTCCGGATTCGAAATCGGGACTTTCCGATTTCGAAAGAATCAGCAGTGGTAGCTGGTGCACTGGGATGTTCAGTGCACACGCGGAGACTAATTATGTACTGGCATGTTAGCGTTATAGGGCGGTCAGAAACGTGGTCATAGCCTGTGAGACGAGGTTAGTAAAACAAATTTGAATGTGGCAGGTTCCTGCGACGGAGGTGAAAATGGTGACATTTATCCGAAACGTCGATATCTCTACCTAGGGGTCTGCACGGCGTCACAACCCAGAAGACGCGTTTACAGTATCTAAACTGGTGTAATAATGTGGAAACAAATTAGCAAATGGACAAACAGGCGGAGCGACGACAATAAATAGAGCGTCTTCCGTTAGCAATTGCACTTATCCGTAGATCAAACTTTCGTGGACAACAGCGAATAATAAAATGAACCAAAAAATTGGCAGACCTTCATTTATGCAGAAACAAAGCGATTTCCGATTTGTAAATTCAGTTAATGTTGTGAAAATAGATCACTTACGACACATTCGGTTCCGGTGACCGGGGGCGTGGGGGCGTGGGGGAGAGGACACTCCATTCGTCCGAAAACACATTTTATATATGCCAGAGGAACAACTATGGAAATATGCAGTCATGGGAGGGGGGAAAGAACCTTGCCTCGCTGTGCAAACACAGAAATTGGCAAATCTTCATTTCAGTTAGTACTGGGGAAATGTATGGAGATCGGGGAACTGTTTCATATTTGTCAGATTCATAACCCGCGGACTGTAATAAAGCTCACGCGTTCTAGAAACGTACTAAGGACAATATGAAACTTGAAAACGATTATCGATATGTGCATCTCATTTGTTTGTGTCGGGATGCGGAACGTTAAATGGATCAAAAAACAATAATCGTACAAACAGCACGAGCTTTCTGGTGGGGCATCGGGCAACCAGCAGAACCAATTCAGGCTGTGAAATGTATCAATTAGTGCAAATGTTTTATAAACCACAAGTCATGAATGTATGACAGTATTTTATTTCTCCTAGCACAATATATTTATTCATTTCACACTTTACAAACGCACACCACATTAATATGCTAAAAACTACACCGCCCGATTACCTACTGTACTTTGTGAATCGTACACAACTGGTTATGTCAAATGACTTTTTTTACGGAGTGGACAAGAGCGGGAGCGAGGGTGCAGTAACGAGGGACGGGCAGAAGACTCGAGGATTGTAAAAGTTATGGTTAACGGGTAAATAAAATAAATCAAATTAAATCCATCTCTCCGCTCGTTAAATTAAATGCCCGGAGCCTAGAGTAAGCAATGCACGATTCCTAAAACGTTCGCCCACTTACAGTCGCGATTTTACAGTTCGAATCTAAACGAGCGCGGCTCTTTATGGCAGCTTCCGGGGGAGGGGGGTGTCTTCTAGCGACGTAACTACGACGTGGCGGTGCGGATTACAACCAATATAGAACAAGCCGCACGCTAAGTGGGCCAGAATTTACAAGTGGTTTTTAAACCCTAGTCAAAATATATTACATTAATTACTGAAAAGATTTCTCAAAATGAAACTTTTGAATTCTGTCGAAAATGAGCGCCTGCTATTTATCTTCGCCTTCTTTCATCGTGCACCGACCTACCCATATACGCTCCCTTAGTTAAATGTATGGGGAAACCACCGTGGTACTTTCGCAAGAGAACCCCGAAAAGGGGTCACGACGGTCAAGCTTGACCATAGACGATATTAAAATAAATAAAAGTATCTGATTTTACGTCCGATTGGCCACTCCGTAAGTTTACACAGTGGCTTAACTTAATATGTTGCCATTGGATACAGCATTTAAATGTTAAGGTAAACAGAGCGAGGCCCTACACGTTGGACATGTGCTCTACGCATTCGTGCCCGATTTTTGTAATTCTAGTTGTACTTTGCCCTCATATATCGCGACATTTTAAGAAAATCGGGAAATTTTCAAACTCTTTCAAATTCACAGCCTGGTATCTTTTGAGTTTTTGAGATACACACTTGGAGGCCAGGATGAGTGTCGAATCCGGAAAGTCGAAAATCGTGGGTTCATTTTGCGCGTGCGCAGTTCGCGACGTCCGGCCGCCACGAATGTCGGACCGGAATTGGCACAAACTTTCATCCTTCCTCTTTAAAACGAGACTAAGTTGGCGGCGCTATGTCTATTTTTAGCCGAGTTATTAAAGTTTGAAATTACTTCGACAGAAACTGTCGCTTATTTGGGCGCGATTGCCTCCCCACACCCGGCATCGATTTTAAAGACGTTTTCATTTCAAAAATAAATTAATTAATTATTTAATAAAAATCACTCTCTGCTCTCCGTAATACAAGAAAGGGCAATACAAAAGCCCAGTTCCCTTGTTGAAGGTAATTTTTAATTTGTAAAACTGAAAACAGTCATCGATGGGCCATATCTTCTACGTAAGGAGTCCATTCGATTAACACTCCTAAAAAATTTTCCCGCAATTAAACAAAATTTAAGACATGTGAAAATCTGTATATCTCATAGCGGACACTGAATGTTTAAACCGACGTGCAGCTTTCGAGTAACTCGTGACACGGATGTATATTGTTTACCATCACAGGTGTTTAGAAAGAGATAAATTATATTTTTTGTAACGTTTAGTCGAGTCTTCTTAAAAAAATCCATACTTCGTCAGACCCTCATCGTTGCAGCTAAAGCAGTGCAGCCAACATCATAACATCACCTTCTTGAACAAACACGCCAAGTGCTAAACATGCCCGTTGGTAATTAATATTAAATATTTAGACTTTGACCGTAATAACATTTGAGCTGGAAAGAAATGAAATTATATTAAACTTACGCGTTGAGGTTCTAGCGTTCCATCATGCCAGAATTTTTGGTAAGCTAATAGTCAGGTATTATTACAAAGACGCTCATGTTTGAATGAGACATTCCGAACTTGGGAGGAGACGGGTGGGATGTTGTAGGTTAAAAAGGCAGATACAGATACAATGCAAGGCATTTTAGCAACATAACAACGCAGTAACGAGACAAATTTGTAAAAAGGAATACACAATAGCAAAATTTGAAGTATGGATTTACAACGACCAACGGCGAAAGCAAATAGCACGGTATTTTTAATTAACTTTGATTAAACGGGTTTTTTTCAAATTACAGCAATACTGTTTGCCACCGGACGGACAGCCCTACGCAGGGGGAGACACAGTGATCCCTGTACTCAGTGGCATGGAACATTACCCTGTGCCTCTATCTTTTCTGCAGCAACTGCAGGCAACTGCCATTCACCTGCTGCTGGAAACCAGGAAAATGAAGCTCGTGACAGCATACCTCTCACCCTCACAACCCTGGATCAAGTCGGACCTGACCAAGTGCCTGAGCGATGGTATCCCGGTCCTATTGACCGTTGACCTCAACTCGAAGCACATGGAATGCAATTCTAGGCTGATCTCTGCGAGGGTTTTGCACCTGCGGGATTTTGCTAACAGTAACTCCTGCTTCATCTACGGGCCGGACTCCACAGCTCCTTACCACAACGAAACCCCCGATTTCCTTGACATGCACTTGTCAAGGACGTCGTCCTACCGGTGTACCTGACTATCTTCCCCGCGCTCAGCTCAGATCACCTGAAAGTCCAAATCGACACCACTTGCCGATCATCCTTTCAGAACCTACCAAACCTCCCGGACTTCGCGGGAATTTGCCTGTGGTGCATACCAGGCTTACCTCGAAAGCAGACTCTCTGGGAATCCCGTGGGAAAAGATGTGGAGGCAATCGAAAATTGCGTTTAGGAGCTGACCAGCGCCATCCTCCAGTCCACAAAGGCGTCTGCTCCCAAGCCGCAATGCCCGGTAGTATTCAGCATGAAATAACCTAATCAACGGCCGAGGAGGGGTGCTAGGTCACCAGGGACACTGCTCTAAAAGCTCAGGTTAAGGGACTCCAGAGTTCGTGTACCTATCGGCTCAACGAGTGAAGGAACGGACAGTGGGGCGATACGCTGGAATCCTTAGACTGTAAAGAGCAGTCGATTTGAAACATGAAAAAGCGGATTTTGCGAGTCCCCACTACGTCGCCTTCATTGCTAGTGCCGGGAGGAGTAGCTCCCTCCGACTACGAGAAAGCGAAAGCCCTGGCCGACAAACTTGATTACCAGTTTCAGCCGGTGAAAAACCCGTCGACGCGGCTGTTATTGAAGTGGATAACGAGGCAATGCTAACATTTGAATGTGCACTCGGAAGTGAACCGAAATTAACCAGTCACACCGACGTCCTTCAGGCCATCAACGGACTGAAGGTTGGCAAGTCTCCGGGCCCCAACGGTATACCGAACAGGGTCCCGAGACATCTTCCGGGCGTGCGATAACCCTTCTCACGAAAGTGTTCAACGCGGTCCTCCGTATACACCACTTCACCTCGGTATGTTCAAGATATTGTTAGCTCTTAGGAGCACTGTAAAATATTCTTGGGGTTCTATAAGAGGCGGACAATTTTCTGACTAGCTCAGGAACTATCATCTTCTGAAATTCAGCAGGAAACAAATGCAAACAAAACTCATGAGTCACTACATATTTTGTTGAGAAAATTTTCTTATTTGTTTCAGCTGACTGCATCAAGAAATGTTCCCTGAAGGACCCAGAATTCAATGCGTGCGCCTTGAAGAGTGCCAGAGCTGCATTTCCACACCTCATTAACGGTAAGTACGCTATAATAACTCCAGGAAAGATAGGATGTGTCCGTCTGTCTTTTACTTCAAAAGCTACTCTAATTTTAGAGAGTTATGAACAAGTTCCAATTTCTGAAGTCCCTCAGGTCCAATTATAGTTATGATACAGAAATTTAAATTACTAAAGCCACAAGCAGGTAAGCAGATAACAGGGGCCCCCTTTTGGAGGTTTGTTGATCTATTTAGACATTTGGTAGGACAAGTGACCAGCCTATCGCAAGGCCTCCAACTGTACACAGGATAGCACAACATAGAAAGACGCGGACAAATATCCACGGCTTGAGTGGGATTCGAACCCATGGTCGCAGCGACTAAGCGGCACAAGGCCCACGCCTCAGACCGCGCGGCCACTGGACACCCCGACTGAGGACATTAATTAACACTTCAAGTATAAAAACTGGCTTTCTGATTCATAATCACTGCAGCGCCATAGTGGCCAAACTGGACTATCAAGGTGATTCGGCGTACTGAGTTCAAGGACATTCGAGACATTCGAGACATCCCATTTATATTTTTGCAAAGCATCTTTTTGTTAAATTCTCCATGGTTCATTCCCTCTTAGTACATGTCATATCCACTGCAATTACCACTAATTCACACGAGTTATTTGACAGCGTAATCGCCTTATGAAAACTAGTTTGAGTAAAAACTTTCAATCATTAGTCGGGGGCAATTATCTGTCAATCTATTGCAAAATTCGTGAGGACTCATGTTCACGTATGAGCCCCTCGAGACAATTTCCAGGACAGTTCCTTAAAAGTAGGCCACAAACGCCTTCCTCCATGGTCTTTCCAAGTAATCTTACATTGATAGTCCTGTCATCCATCGCTAAACAGCTAACAGAGATTCCCAAACACTTTCTTTGACGCTATCACTGAAGCTCAAATGATATTATAACACCATAACTATTTTACATTTAATTGATTATCTTGGATTAAATATAATGACAAACACTTCTGTATTTTCACAGTCATAAAGGTTTTATGTATCATCTCCATGAAGAATCCAAAGAACATTTCAGAAAGTTAAAAAAGATTTAAATATAAATTTTGAATAGATTATTTTTGTGTTGAGTTTGTCGAATAGAAAGTATTGAATGCAGTTTCACGACCTTTTAAGTATTTACATTTGCTCTTATTGATAACATTTCTTTAAAACAATTTGGTGTGCTTGAAATTATTTATATTTTATAATTATTATTTGCGTTAGAATTAGCGTTATTTACTACATTCAGTTTATGAAATAAAGCTAATATATAGGCTTTTGGTAGTTTAGTTTAAGAAGTATCTGGCTATTATAAATGTATGGCGTTTGCAGGAGGCATTCACACTGAAAATCACTAAAGTCTGTCCAGGAAGACCACAGTTTTTTTAAAAGAAAATAAGGAAATTGGTCTGACCTTGGTGGCAGTTTGTGAACACACAGTATGCGACAAATGTGAAAAAAAGGTTTACATTACTGAAGGCAAGGCAGTTCTCTCTCCATACAGAAACAAGTTTTGGGTTCTTCGTACTTATCGAAGGTTCAGATAAGCAGGTCTAATGCGGTCAAGTTAACGGTAATTAGGGCATTCCTCCCAAAAGTCCTGAAGTGGTTGGATGTACGAAGAGAAACCGATCATTACCAAATGAACAAGACAATTTTTATAAAAAGAGTTGTTTATATAGTTCTCTATGAACCCACGTAATTGTTATACCAACTCAACTGGACGTTTAAGAACTTTACCTTTTGATAATTATATTACAACCAAACACAACAGAGGTAAATCGTGGTGTGCTTGTAGTTCCTCGCACAATAAACTAGATTTAAAGGGCGAGCTTTTACAGAGTTCACGATCTTTACGGCCTGTTTCAGCACTAATTAATTATGTAGAACATCACGTAATATTATTTTCTCTATGAAAGATGCAGGCGAGAATATTACATTTACTTCATCGTATCCAAAATAAAAACTGCTTCAAGTGCGAAGTCCCAGGTTTCACTGCTTTCAATGATTCTCGACGTTCTGTAAGAAACCACACTGTTAACAGCTAAGCCCGTAAATTATAATGAATTCTTCACTGGCTACCAGCTGCGTCAGGTGGTTGAACCAACGTTTCGAGAACCATCTTCGTCCTCGTCCCTGAGGATGAGGACGAAGATGGTTCTCCGAACACCGTGAAAGATTCAGATCAAAGCCCGTAAATGCTTGTTACCATTCTGTTCATAATCTTCCCGCTTAAAATTTAAGAAAATAACTCCACTGATCTGAGTTCTTCTGACGTCAAAAGTACCTCAACTTGTAGTAAATTTTAGGTCCATTACACTGTTCACAAGAGCAAGTCAGTGCGTCCTATCCTAAGTACACCCAGTCCACATTATAGTACCCTATTCCTCTAAATTTAATCTTTAAGTTATGCTCTAATTCACGACACAAATTAATCTGTTAAAACATCATTCAGCAATGTCAGATACAACTTTACATAAATATGAACACATGTAACATTAATATTAAAATATATAAAACTATAAATATAACCACTGAATTTTATGACTACTGTGACTGCAGGATGTGATAACTTAGACCGAGAAAAATAAAAATCATTTACTTTTAGTGCCTGGCCAGATAGCGTGGCGTGGTGGCCGAACTGGAAAAACAAGATGATTCCGCGTTCTGTATTTAAAGACGTACGGGACACTTCTCATTTCAGTTTTAGCGGGACAGTGGAACGTGATTTACAGTCGCCATGAATACGTCCCTCTTGCTTCTCGTACTTGCCAGCGCCACGGCTCTCAAATTACGTAAGTACTTCATACACACTCCTCTACCAAAAAGGCAATGATTCTGAACTCGTATAACAACCGGCAGATAATCCTCCATCTTGACAGTTGAGCGAGGACTACTAAATCCCCTAAAAATATTTAGAAATTTTACGCAAACAGTAATGAATTCTTTGCTCGTTCATGGGTTATTTAACGATTCTGTTTCAAACGTAGATGACATAAAGTGATAAAATTATTAACTTAGGTATTAAATAAGAAAGTAACATTTGGTAAGAATTACTAATGGCCTACCTTATTTTAATAATTTTGCATTTGTTTCAACCTGCTGCGAATAAATAAGATAGGAAAAAGAACTCAACAAAAATGCACATCCTGAACAGAAGGCTAGACTATCCGCGCTACACTAATCAACATCATGAATAGTTATGAAGTTCATGGCATTCGAATACTGACGGATTTTTTATTTTCTTACTAATGCAATTTTGTTCCTCGCCTTAGCCGCACGGTCTGAGGCATCATGATTTGGACCGGTGATACGGAATGCGCGCTGGTTCCAGTCTCGGGGAAAGAATTTTCTCATGAGATTTTCGACCGGTGTATGGGACCGGTGCAAACCTAGCATCGTGAGGGAATTGGGGAGCTACAATGGATAGCATAAACCGGTCATGAAAACTAGCAATGGCTGCGGGTTCTTAGTGCTGATCACATGTCACTCTATATCTTGTTGGATTTTCGTTCACCTCTGCTTAGGCATGTGAACATGAGGCCAGCAGCCAGCTAGTTGGCTTTGACTCTCAGAGGGATGTTACGCCACGGAATACAATTTTATCACTTCACATAGTGATTTAGAATCCTTTCCTTTTTTAAGGAAGAGCAGATTCTTGTGATACCACCTTACTCTTGTTGTGTGTATCGTCTTTTCATGTCCTTATCCGTTCGATAGATCATATTTAAACCTGGTAAAACGTCCGCTTTTAAGATGAACAAACCTTATACTTCGTTGTTACAATCGTTAATGACCAAACGGCGGATGTATAAAATTTTTAGCGCCATGATCATAAAAGAACGAAATAAAAGTTCTTCATAAAAATTTAACTTTTAAGGTAACTCGGGATTACTAAATTTCTAGATTTTGTCCATTGTCTGGTATTCAACGGAGTAAAATAATTCGGAAACTGGATCTATTTACGTTCTCAGGTGAATACGAAAGGGGCCCTGCTCAGTTGGGCCCTTTAGAAAGAGTTAACCTCGGTCTATGGCCCAAGAATTTAGTAATCTCGAGTTAAAAACTCCATAGTCTGAACCCTTAAAATTTACTTTTAAGTTAACTCTTTCGTAGAAAGTAAAATAGTAAAGTGGTGGTCGTGCCAATTCCTGATTTACCTATCAGTCTGACAGCGATAGTGCATGAAGCATTGAAGATATGTATACAATAACTCATTTTGATTAATTAAAAAGTAAATGAAGAATATTTGCCCATTTGTGTATTTATTGTTTTTCTTTCAGTTCGATACTTTGCGTATCTATGTTTAGCCTCCCGAAGGCAATCTGCCGGGTGAAGAGGCTTGCGTGCTCAAATGACCTTTAGGGCTATGTCGGCCGGAGCTTCGGCTCATGGTACGGTCACCCAAGCCAAGGCAATGCGCTAGATTAAAAGTGATACGCTGGACCTCAAGGTTGGGGATTGGGCGTAAAAAATCATTGTTACGAAAAAATCAACTAAGCCTCGGATCAGGATGGACTCTTTGGCACGACCACGGCAATTGAAAAGGGATATGAGATTTGGTACTTGGAACATTAGGAGCATCAATAGGGCTGGGGCACTGAAATCAGTGAGTAGGGAACTAGAGAATTATAAGTTAGACTTAGTGGCAGTGCAGGAAGTGCGATGGGAGGGGGAGGGCACGATCCCAGTGGACAATTTTACATTTTTTCTATGGTAAGGGAAATGACAATCATCAGTTAGGGACGGGGTTTTTTGTTCATAGCAGAACTAAAGCTGCAGTTAAGAGAGCAGAATTTTTTAGTGACCGGTTTTATCACGTAATTTTGCAACGACGTTGGTGCGACATCATTGTCCTTAACGTTCATGCCCCAACGAAGCACAAAAGCGATGATATCAAGGATAGATTTTATGAAGAATTGGAATCAGTATTGATACATTTGGCAAGTATCACATGAAAAGTCTGCTAGGAGATTTCAATGCTAAAATTGGGAGGGAGGATATCTTCAAACCCACAAAAGGTAGGGAGAGTCCCCATGCACTTAGTAAAGATAACGGTGTTAGAGCAGTAACTTTCGCTACGTTCAAAGATTTAATTGTAAAAAGTACAAAATTTCCGCACCGTCATATTCATAAATACACTTGGACTTCCCCAGATGGGAACACACACAATCAAATAGATCATGTTTTAGAAGACAATAGAAGGCAGACAAATGTAATTGATGTGAGGTTTTTCAGAGGAGCAGATTGTGACATTGATCATTATCTGGTGGTAGCAAAAGTGATGGAGAGGCGAAGGAAAAATATCAAGTTGAAATTTCGAATAGGATTCAAATTTTAGAGACAAATGAAGATAATGAAAGTGTGGACATCAACAGGGAGTGGGAGAATGTCAGAAACTGCATCAAAACTTCAGCCAAAGAGAAACTAGGATACTACGGGAGAAAGCAAAATAAACCGTGGTTTGATGTAGAATGTTCAAAATTAATAGATCGAAGGAAGCAAACAAAATTCCAATGGTTGCAGGACCCAAACAAAACAAATGCGTATAATCTATGTAACGTGAGACGTGAAGCTAGTAGAAATTTTAGGAATAAGAAAAGGGAATATCTGAAGGGAAGAATTGTTGTACTTGTGACAAATAATAAGGAGAAAAATATCAGAGACCCGTACAGAGGCATTAATAACTTTAAGAAAGGATATCAACCCCAGACTAATTTGGTAAAGGACGATAATGTAAATTTGCTTGCTGATCCAATAAAAATTGTGAATAGCTGAAAAAATATCTTTAGCCAGCTCTTAAATGTTCATAAAGAATGATGATGTTAGACAGAATGAAATACATACGGCTGAACTGTTAGTGCCAGAACCTAGATCATTTGAAGTTGAACTAGACATTGTGAAGTGTAGAAGTTATAAATCTCCATGTATTGATCACGTTCCATTTGAATTAATTAAAGCGGGTGGCAAAGGGTTGCATATGAGAATCCTTAAGCTTATTCAGTTAATTAGGGATAAGGAAGAGTTGCCACAACAATGGAAGGATTCCATAATTATTTCTATTCATAAGAAGGGGGACAAGACTGAGTGTGGTAATTACCGAGGAATTTCGCTGCTATCAGCCTCATACAAAATTCTATCAAACATTATTTTGGCAAGATTAACTCCATATGCGAAGGAAATTATTGGGAATCATCAGTGTGGGTACAGACGAAACAGATCAAAAATTGATCAAATCCTTTGTATTCGTCAGATAATATAGAAAAAATGGGAGTTCAGTGGGACCGTAAATAAATTATATATAGATTTCAAAAAAGCTTATGACTCTGCGAAAAGAAAAGTGCTATATGATATTCTAATTGAATTTGTTATATCAAAAAATCTAGTGAGTCTAATAAAAATATGCTTAAATGAAACCTGTAGCAAAATTCGAGTATTTAAATATGTATGAGTTTGCAAATGAATGGGACAAATCAACTATTGCCATATGTTGATGTTAATTTATAGGTGGACAGTATGAATACAATAAAGAGGAACGCAGAAGTTTTGCTAGAGGCCAGTATACAGGTGGTGCTAGAAGTAAATTCAGAACAATCTAAGTACATATATTAGTATCTCGTCAGTAGCCAGGCAGGCAGAATTATCTTAAGGTGGCTAATAAATCCTTTGAAAGTGTTACAAAGTTCAAATATTTGGGACAACAATAACAAATCAAAATGATATTCATGAGGAAGTTAGGAGGAGACAAAATTCCGGAAAAGCTTGTTACTTCTCAGTAAAAAATATTTTGTCTTCCCGTCTGATTTAAGAAAATGTAAATTAAAGTATACAAAACAATAGTCTTGCCTGTTGTTTTTATTGGTGCGAAACATGGTCTCTCACTCAGAGGGAGGAACACAGATTACAGGTGTTTGAGAATAGGTTGTTGAGAGGGATATTTGAGCCTAGGAGAGAATAGGACGGGGTATGGAGAAAACTGCATAATGATGAGCTTAAAAATCTGTAATGCTCCCCCAGTATCGTCAGAGTGATTAAGTCGAGAAGAATGAGATGGGCTAGGCATGTAGCGCGCATGAATGGGACAAAAGTTGTGCACCGGGTACTGGTTGGGAAACCTGAAGGGAAGAGACCGCTGGGGAGACCTAGACGTAGATGGGAGGATAATGTCAAGTGGAATCTATGTGAGATAGGAGTTGAAGGAGAGTGGATATTGTTGGTCTAGGACAGGGTCCGGTGAAGGACTTTGGTTAATTCGGTGATGAAACTTTGGGTTCAGTAAGCTATATAGTTAGTTAGTTATCTATGACTGGACTTGAATTTTTTTTAATATTAAAACGCATTATTTCTGTCATTGACGACATATGGATATTTTATTCTTTAGCACACCATTATGGTTGGGTGTTCTTTGTATTCGTGAGCACATCCGGAAAACCGCACACTTCTTTACCTCCTGCTTCTGTTGGGAACTTCATTACTGCAAATAACATGTTTTAACAAAACATTTTCTCCTTGAGGGCACTTTCTCTATACCAGGAAAAGTCTAGACTGATAATTAATATGTAATTAGTAACCACTTAGTAGTTCTAGGAGTAGATAGAATTGCTATTAAAGTGTATCGTAAAGGAGTAATGTTTGAACTGGATTGAAGTTGTTAATGATGTACAGGGTGATTCAAAAACGACTTTATATCTTTGAAAGTGTATAGAAATTAATTCAGAAGGCTTACAGAATCGGTTGAGGTGTCATTTTGTAACAACATAAGTCACGTTTTACCTCAAAAATTCATTTTGATTTGATGTGATTGCTATTGGTGATACTGCAGACATTCCACCTGAAAACAATTCCTTGTCAAACACGATCCAGCATATCCGGTGTCACTTCTGCAACTGCGGCGGTGATTCTAGCTTTGAGCTCAGTGAGATTGGCAGGTAAGGGTGGAACATACACACGATCTTTAATGAAACCCCATAAGAGAAAGTCGAGAGGGGTCAAATCTGGAGAACGAGGTGACCATGCCATGGGCCCTGTTCGACCAATCCACCGACCTGGGAAACTCTTATTGAGGAAATCCCGGACTTCTGTGAGGTGGTGCGCCGTCTTGCTGGAACGAATGCGTCCTTCTTGGTCACCTTCGTCTAACTGTGGTATGAAAAAATTTTCGTTCATATCCAGATACACGATACCGTTGATGGTTCTCTCATGGAAAAAGAACGGGCCGTACACTTTAACTTTGCTAAGGGCACAAAATACATTCACCTCGGGGCTGTCACGAACGTGTTCCACAACAGCACTAGAAACACGCGGGCGACCTGTAGATTTGTCATGGCGAACAGAACAACCAGTCTCAACAAAATTCTTGTGCCAAGAGTAAATTGTAGGTCTACTGGGAGGATCCTTACCATACTGGGTGCGAAAATGACTTTGAACCATTGTCGCAGATTTCGTTTCTTCAAACCACAGCACACAGCGAGCGCGCTCCGCACCTGTGAAAGTAGCCATTTTTAAATGCACTGCCGCTTGCGCTCGCGGTGACGGAATTCAGTACTACATACTACGTGTGTCAAACTTGATTTGGTTTGCTACAAAATGACACCTCAACCGATTCTCTAAACTTTCTCATTAAATTTCTATACACTTTCAAAGTTCTTTTTGAATCACCTGCTATATCAATGACGGGTTCTTACAAATACTTCAATAAAACTTTGTTTTCCAGAAATGGTTTAGGATTGACTAGCTAGTCTAATACCAGTTTATCAATATGTTTTCTTTCCAATAACTTCACGCTTTCATTAACAACTTTCCTAATTCTGCAGGGTTCGAGTTTTAATTTTAATTTGTTTATCTTTGTTTTGAATGGATGAAGTCACCAGTGTATACTCCGAACTTCTGATGACAGTACAGATATTATTGATTCATTTCAGCTAAGTACGTAAAGAAATGCTCCATTAAGGACCAGAATTTCAACACGTGTGCCCTGGAGAGCGCCAAAGATGCTTTGCCACATCTCATTAAAGGTTGGTGTTTCCAAGTTCCAGCAGTGTTCTCACATTAATTTCTGAAACTAGTATCAAAAATAAATGCAAGTTTCTTTTAATTACTTACATACCTGAATGCATGTCTTTCAAATAAATTATCTGATTTCGGAATGTAATTTTGTTTCACTTGCGATAATTTTAAGTTACCAAAACACATCAGACTTATTCTCACGCTTCAGTATAGAACTGGTATTTGTGTCTGGACCAAGATTCTGAAACCGGTGTGTTGCCAGAAGGCTTCAGGTGTATCACGAAGTTCTTATAAGAAATCATATATTCGCATGTTATACTCGCAAGAAGGCAATATCTTTCGAATTGGTTTTGTTTTGGGGAAAGTTTGGCTATATAACCTGCACATGGCATATTTTGTTTTTATCTGTATCTAAAGGACATCTAACAAATATTGATATAAAATTCAGTTACACTATATAAAATTACAAAAAATTCTTTGAAATGCAGCCCTAAACAATTTAATACATTAGTGTTTATGTGCATTAATGACACATTAAACTATGTTCTAAAAGTGATATTCACGTTGTTTCATTTGTTCACCTGATATTAAAGTTGCACCTGATATCACGTAAGACCACGAAGGTCGAAGTTCGTACTCGTTTCCCGGGTTCAAATCTGGGCCCGGAAACCATCTATCCCGGTTTTCCGTGGATTCCCTTGGTCCCTGTAGGTAATGCCATGTTAGTAGGTTAAATTAGGCCAAGAATTCTTCATTTCTATCCTATCCTATACTTTTCATCTCATGCAGTTTTAGCTACTGAAAAGTAACCTATAAATAAGCACGCTTCTCCGAGCAGTTTGGCGACTACCTGTCACACTAAACACAATGTGGTTGAAGTTTGTGATCTAAAGCTGTTGATTTCTGTTGAAAATCTGTGGAAATATGAATATATCAGCGAACTGGCCATATATCATGCATTAGCCATATTCCTTAAAAGTGTCTTATTTAGCACTTAATTGTAAACCTTTCATCCACAATTTCTGTAGCAAATTTACGAGTAGTTGTTTTCAGCGGAAAAGTGGCATAATTATTTTTTTCAGAACAAAATACTTAGTAAATTATTTAGAAATAAATTAATATTATATAAGTTATATAATTATGAAAATGTATTAGACAATGATTACCTATGTGGTTTGTAAAGTTCAACAACGATTGATATTACCTCATGGATCAGGGAAAGTAGCTAAGATGCGTGAAATAGATAACGCACAAGGAAATCCTGTTTACGGAACACTCTTACAACGCGGATTCGATTATAAACGTATTTGTATTAGCAGTTTATTTAACCTTACATTCAGTAGAACAGACTACATGTTTACCATCGAGTGAGAGGATGACAGTTTATAATGAATTGCAATGGGTGTGAAAGAAAGTGGTGGTGTCCTAATTTAAGTTACTGTCCTGGAAATTACCTGGAGGGAATGGCGATAATCACAGAATACCTCAGTCAGGATGGTTGGTCTCGGGGCCGAGACTTGAACCTGGCATCTAAGAACGAAATAGTAGTGAATAAATTCTTACTGTAATTTGCTGACCGCAAAATTATTAAATACTTACAAATAATTGTTGTAACGTCAAGACACCTGATGAGAGAAAAAAATATTCTAGATACGTTGCGCGGTGGTAAGAGCAGAGCAACAGTTGACTAAACATTTCCTTAATACTTTCCTTATAGATATGAGTCGGGATAGCCCAGTCAGTATAGTGACTGGGTACGGGCTGGACGACCGGGGTTCGATCCCCGACGGGGGCAGAGGATTTTTCCTCTAGGCTCTGCGTCCAGACCGGCTCTGGGGCCCACCCAGCCTCCTCTACAATGGGTACCGGGGTCCTTTCCCGGGGGTAAAGCCGGCCGGGGCGTGATGCTGACCACTCACCCCCATCTAGTGCCGAGGTCAAGGAAGAGAGGAGCTATACCTCCACTCACCCCAAACGCCTACATGGCGCATAGTGGGACAAACTTTACTTTACTTACTGTATGATATAGTATAGCTGCATCATATTGTGATATTAATTAAAATAATTATTATATTTATTTACAGTCAAATCACAATAAAATAGTAAGTTAAGATAATTAAAATGATTAAAATATCATCTTCTGTTCCATATCGAGCATTCGATTTACATCGGAACATTCACAACATGTTTCGGTTTAACAAACCGTCATCAGGTGTAACTTATAAACTTTTTAAACTCAAATTACAATTATTTATAGTTTTTAAAATTTCATAATTTTATCATCTTTCTCGTTATATTTTATGGAAGTTGTGTCTAGATATTATTAATATAACATTATTGTTGAGGTGGTGTTATTGATGTTTATATCAGTCTGTGAAGAAAAAAATTCGAAAACATTAATGGAATATGATTGGATATAGAAAACAAAATGAACTAAAATAATAGATAATAAATAATAGTAAATAAACATACCATTTATGAAATAGCAATCGGTTCCAATGTGTTCAGAGGAGAGATCCAGAAGTGTTACCATCTCAGAAAAAGGTTCGTTATTGACTGCGGTGTAAGTGGGTGAAAGGCGGTTTGTCAGGGTTGGGGTCAAGGTACTGGAGTGCATTAAAAATGGGGTTGTTAAGCAAAATGTTATTGTCGTTTAGGCAGATGTTTTGTTTAATAGTTTGTTGTATGTGATATTTTTCTATTGTATTTCTGTGTCTTTTGTTTTCTACTACTTTTATAATGTGCATTGTTTCATTTATTGTATTATATGCGTGTCCTGTATTTAAAATATGTTTTGCGTATACGGAATTGTCTTTATTGTGTTTTATGGCTGCAATGTGTTCTTTATATCTATGTGTGAAAGTGCGGCCAATTTGACCTATATATGTTAATGGACAATTTTATATTTTAATTTGTATATACCCGGTGAGTTATATTATATACTGGCCGCACTTTCACACATAGATACAAAGAACACATTGCAGCCATAAAACACAATAAAGACAATTCCGCATACGCAATACATATTTTAAATACAGGACACGCATATAATACAATAAATGAAACAATGGACATTATAAAAATAGTAAAAAACAAAAGACACAAAAATACAATAGAAAAATATCACATACAACAAACTATTAAACAAAACATCTGCCTAAACGACAATAACATTTTGCTTAACAACCCCATTTTTAATGCACTCCAGTACCTTGACCCCAACCCTGACAAACCACCTTTCACCCACTTACACCGCAGTCAATAACGAACCTTGTTCCGAGATGGTAACACTTCTGGATCTCTCCTCTGAACACATCGGAACCGATTGCTATTTCATAAATGGTATGTTTATTTACTATTATTTATTATCTATTTTTTTAGTTCATTTTGTTTTCTATATCCAATCATATTCCATTAATGTTTTCGAATTTTTTTTTCACAGACTGATATCAACATCAATAACACCACATCAACAATAATGTTATATTAATAATATCTAGACACAACTTCCATAAAATATAACGAGAAAGATGATAAAATTATGAAATTGTAAAAACTATAAATAATTGTAATTTGAGTTTAAAAAGTTTATAAATTGCACCTGATGACGGTTTGTTAAACCGAAACATGTTGTGAATGTTCCGATGTAAATCGAATGCTCGATATGGAACATAAGATGATATTTTAATCATTTTAATTATCTTAACTTACTATTTTATTGTGATTTGACTGTAACAAATATAATAATTATTTTAATCGTTACTGTATTTTTTAATTTGACCTTCCACGGCCGCGTTACCGTATCCTCATTAATTCCATACTTTATTGAGTTCGTCCTACGCGGAATGATGGCATGCGTAGCTTTTGAGATACGTATCCACCTCGGTGCTCGAAGGTCTGCTTTACATACACGATTGAGGACACGGAAATAACATTAACGTAGTCTGATAACGGAGATTGTTCAGTGTGTCCACAAAGTCCCTTCGGGGTTTTGAAAAATTGTGGCGCGCAAACAAATTGAGCGAGCCACATGCGGTTTGCGGCAGATTACAGTGAAACTCTGGAAGTTTTTTACTGACCTCAGTAGAACATCCAGATGATATTCGAGCTCTTGCCATGTTCTGTGGAACATGTCCGCTGGAATAGCCGAGATAGCATTCCTGATACGGGTCTTCAGGTCATCAAGTCCGTTAACTGGTGTTCGGAACACATTGCTCTTGACATAATCCCACAGGAACTAATCCAGTGGTGTTATGTCTGGTGAACGTGGACGCCAAGGCATTGGACCGCCTCTGCCGATCCATCTTCCTGGATATGTCCTGTCTAGGTACGCGCGTACCTGCAGACCCCAAAGAGGTGGGGCAACATCTTGTTGCAGAATGATGTGTGGCTGTAAGTGCTCAATTTGCGGTACTGCGTACAGTTCCAGCATGTCCAGGAAGGTGTTCATGTTGATCGTCTGATCTTGAAAAAAAAAAGGGTCCAATAACCTGGTCATGCATTACACCACACGTTCACTTTCGGACTATCGCGAATGTGCTCCCAAACAACATGTGGGTTTTCAGTGACCCATATGCGAACATTATGCCTGTGAACTTTAGCCGAGACAAGAAATGTTGCCTCGTCTGTGAACATAATTTTTTTCAAGAAATCCATATCAAGGTCAATGCGGTCGAGCATTTCTTGTGCGAAGTGTTGACGTGCTATGCCATCACTAGGTTTTAACTATTGCACTAACTGAACCTTGTATGCATATAACCTCAACCTCTTATGTAGCACTTTGTGTACCGTTGAACGTGGGAGTAACAATTCACGCTAAGCTCGCCGTGTGGATCTTGTACGGCTTCGTACAAACGAATCACGGATTCTTTCCACACATTCATCGCTTACACCCGGTCTGCCACTTCTCTTGCGATCATGGAAGCTACCAGTTTCTAGGAAACGCCGTTGCCAGTTTCTTATTGCAGTGTCACTCGGAGGTTGCTCATTGAACTGTGTGCGGTAATTTCGTTGAGTCTGGGTGATTGATGTTGTCTCAAAAAGCCATCCCTCACAACGCGCGCGTTCCTGCTCAGTCGCCATTTCATAAACAACTGACTGAGAATCATAAAGATTGCCGCTTATGCCATCTGTTGGCGGCAAAAAAGACTTCCAGAGTTTCGCTGTAATCTGCCGCAAACCGCATGTGGCTACCTCAATTTGTTTCGGCGCCACAATTTTTCAAATCCCCGAAGGGGCTTTGTGGACACACTGTATATGAGGATGG
Source organism: Zootermopsis nevadensis (assembly GCF_977971745.1). NCBI lineage: Eukaryota > Metazoa > Arthropoda > Insecta > Blattodea > Termopsidae > Zootermopsis > Zootermopsis nevadensis. Next base: position 8,179,595 of record NW_028259142.1, read on the forward strand.
GAGACGGGTGCTTCGCGTAGCATGACGCTTTTGTTATTAACAGTGTTGAATCTTCAGAGGTCACTATTGCAATATCAATTTATGAATCCAGATCAGGGTTCGGCAAACTACGGCCCGCCGCCTCTTTTTGTACGGCTCGCGAGCTAAGAACGGATTTTACAATTTAAATTCTTTGAAATTTCAAACTGCTTTGTGAATTTCCTATGCTGTCAAAAATTAAAAGAAATGAAATCTCCATTTCCTCACAAATGTGCAGCGGATATATTTTCTGAACTTAAACTACAGTTCCAGCAGCGTTTTTCGGATCTGATGCAAGTGCAGAAGACATTTCCATATTTCAAATTCCATTTGACTGTACAATTGAGAAGCTTCCACCTAACCTTCAATTGGAAGTGATTACTCTGCAGTGTGATGACATGCTAAAAAGCAAATTTCAAGAGAAGAATCTAATAGAATTCTATAAATTTCTTCCAAGCGATGAATACGGTCAATTAAGATCATATGCTCGGGGATTTTTATCTGTATTTGGCAGCACCTACCTGTGTGAAAAGACATTTTCAAAGATGAAATATGTAAAATCTCAATACATGTCACCATTTACAGTCAATTTTGATGATAGGGAGTATTGAATTTAAACCTCAGTTTGGTGAAATGTTATCTCATAAACAGGCAATTCCATTCTTCTCATTAGTAGAGCTGTATTTCAAACAATTGATGTCTACTTAATATTATGTTACATTTTGTTCAATAAATTTGTTAAAACTTGTTTTTTCTTGTTACATAACTAGGCTTACCTATTCAAATATCCTCGAGTTTGCCTCTTGGCCCGCAGAGCCTAAAATATCTACTATTTGGTCCTTTAGAAAAAATGTTTGCCGACCCCTGATCGAGATCGTGTACACAGAATGTTGATATTGAATGGAAGCGAGTGTTTCTGCTGCTGTGAAACATAGAATACAGAGTGTCTCAAAAGTATGTGTACACACAAGTTTAATAATATTTCGTATTATAACGCATATACATCTTATTAGGACATTCTGTATATTGGCCTTCCGGATTATGTCACCTGGAAAGATGTGAAAGTAGTTTCTCCGGATGGCAGCATAAAACAGTAAAAGTATCAAAGCACTAGGATGAAACAAAAGGCGTCGCTCTCGCCAGAGGTCCTAATAGTTTGGTATGCACTTGGAGGGTAAGGGGGACTTTTATAAAATACATTTGTTCCGTGTACACTCTCATATCGACTTACAGTTTGTTGTCTTTTATGCTGTGAATTTCAGGTGAAAGGAAATACAGCATCCCGCCACTGGAGCCACTTAAAATAAAACAAATAAGGATTGCCGATGGAAATTTGGATGTCTCAGTACGGGATGCATCTATACTTGGGGCAAGAAATACAAGTCTGACAAGCATAAGGTGACGTGCGATTTGTATAGGTATTCTCCGCATGGCCAGCAAGCCAACTGTTGGTGGTTTTATTTGGCGTTCTTTACCTTTTATCGAGCGAAAGGCACAGGATAGGACCTGAGAAGTGACGCCGCGTAGATGCGAAGGTAAATACCAACGATTCGAAAAAATACTGTCTCCATCTTCAAGGCTGAAGGTGGAGGCAGAATGATTTTCCGAAACGATTAAATCTACCTACGAGTCTACATGACGTCACAACCAATAAGAATCGTCATAATTACCGCTGTGATAAATCCAAATCTGTCACAACATATGATCCATTCATAACTATCTGACGAGTCGGTTGGCTAGCCCCCATTGATTTCGCCCCCTGGGAACAATATAATCACCAGGGTGAACGAAGGAACAAAGCAATCCGACGAGCTTCCTCTCTAAAAATGTTAATGAATCCCCCCCAGATTTCGCAGCAGTGGGACACTTTTTCCTAGTCCTTTTCTCACTTCGTTTTCCACTACCCGGACTTGCCGCCGACTAAATACCAGTTGCTGTCTATATCTGTCGCGTCAGCCGAGGTCGTGTTGCAATCTGTCTGTGGTCAGAGTAACTAAAACTTTCTGCCATAACTTTACTCCAGAACAGACGAAAGGTTTCCGATAAACTTTGGAATGAAGCTCTGGTCATCAAAGGCTGGTCCAAATTCGTACCACAAAACGTCCTATAATAGATGATACAGACGTTATTGATGCTCAAATTCATGACATGGGAGGACGATGCTCAGCCACGACGCTGTTACCCATGCTCATTTAAAGTATACGTGCTACCATCTATAGATAGTCACATGAACTATTTGATATTAGTGTTTATGACATGCTCGTACTGGCATTTGATCACACTCACTCCACGGTGCAGCGTAGCCTTTGAAAAGTCGATTTTATACTCGCCCTTCAAAGAATAGCCCACGTTCTTTATGAGACGGAAAGTTTCAAAATCGCGTTCATAAAAGCCCTCCTTCTCTCTCTACCCTGAGCTAGCTGCATCTTTCTCTCCATGATATCTGTCTCCCTATAATCCATCTAACGTTAAACTTCCCAGCGGTCTCCTCCCAAATAATACCTTATAAACCACTCTCCCCTTACCCATGCATGCCGCATGTCCTGCCCATTTTATCCTCCTCGATTCTTTCACCGTATCACTATCAGGTGAGGAGTACAGGCCGTGAAGCTCATCGTTATGCACTTTTCCACGTGATCCGTCTGCCTCCATTTTGGGTCCAAATATCTTTCTCAACACTCTGTTCTCAAAGACTCTCAATCTATGTTCCTCTCTCAGAGATTTCACAACAACACAACACAAATGTCAAATTTTCACTTTTGTGTATTTTGACATTTTTCATTTTCATGTAAGACGGGAGTACAAATTATTTCTTACTGAATGATAGCATGCCTTTTCTGAAATTAATGTGCTTTTAATTTGTTAATGATTATTTTTCTGACTTTTGAGTGTCGTTTCCAAGTACTTAAATTTTGTCACACTTTCAAACAATTCATTAGTATTCCTCACACTCTGGTTCTGTCCCGAATTCTGATACCGAAATATAATTATATACTTGTCATTTCAGTCTCGCGCCGTAGCCGTGCTGACTGAGGCATCATGCTTCGGACCGGCGATACGGAATGCGCGCTGGTTCGAGTCTCGGGGAAAGAAATTTCTCATGAGATTTTCGATTTGTGTATGGGACCGGTGCCAACCCAGCATTGTGAGGAAATTGGGGAGCTACAATAAGTAGCGTAATCCGGTCATGGAAACTAGCAATGGCTGGGGGTTCGTAGTGCTCACCACACGTCACCCTGTATCTGGTTGGATGATCGTTCACCTCTGATTAGGCGTGTGAACGTGAGGCCAGCAGTCAAGCTAGTCGGCTTTGGCCCTCTGGAGATGTTACGACACGGATTTAATTTAAACTTTTACTTGTCATTTCTGCATTTATTTCTAGACCAACATTACTACTAGACCTTAGGGATGTTTCATTGCTTGCTTTTATAGTATTTATATCATTGATCAGCAATTTAACATCATCAGCATAAACTAAATGCAATTCCAAACAGCCCTGATTTTCTAGGACTTCACTGATAACAAATTCTAGGGCAAAATTTAAAAGCAGTGACGAAAGAGCATCTCCCTATTTCAAGTCATTCTAAACAGGAAATTCATTGGACAATTTTTTACCTACACGAATTTTGCTGTATGTTTCACGTAAACACAATTAGCCAAAATGGGTTTTTAGGTACACTGAATTCAACAGAAATGTTGTAACAAGCTTCTCTTTTAACTGAGTCATTTACTTATTTGAAGTCTATAAAGAGATTTAAAACTTTTCAACTTCTTAAAAGAGTCTCCACTGCGATAAGGCTAGGTTCTGGTAATAATGGCTTAACCGTATGTGTATCTATGTGCGTCATAATGTGAACTACGTAAACCAGTGGTCCCAACGCGGTGCCCGCGGGCGCCATGGCCCCCGCCAAGGCTTCTTTTGGGTGCTCGCTTTGTTACGGAAAGAGGTTATACTGAATAATGAAGGCCGTTCAACCATGAACATTATAAAATCAAAGCACAGATCTCGACTTACTGACGCCCATCTTGACGATTGTTTGCGAGCAGCAACATCATCCTACACTCCCAAATTTGAAATTTTGCCGATGAAATGCAGCGCCAAAAATCACACTAACTTCCCACTTGAGTAATAATAATTGTACTTATAAAAGTAAGTATTTTTGATTGCGTGGTTTCTTGTATCATTAAACTTCGTGTTGTTTTGTGTATTATTTGGTGTCCATATCTCATTTGTCCAGAGAAAAGAGAATTTGGCTTTGTTAATTGGTTGGTGTCCGCCACGATCTCATAAACTCTCAAATGTGCCCATAGGTACAAAAAGGTTGGGGACCACTGACGTAAACATTTAACACCTGGTAAAAGAAATTTTTCCAACTACTCAAAAAATGTGGAAATCTGAGAGCTCATAACCGTTCTTTTATCTGATAATAATAACTCAAGTTTGAAAATATTTCTTATTTTAATTTATGCCTTTGTATAAATCTCTAATATTTTTGTTTCTCTAATTCGTTTCTAGTACATTAAATTTGTCTTTCAGGTATTCCCATTTCTTCTCCCTAAATGTTCTACTTGTTTCAAGCCTTAAATTTTGCAGATTAGCTCCACTGATTTCGCATGATTTTGCAATAATTGTAATTTAGCCTGCTTTAGTTTGTCTATTAGTTTTGAACAATCGTAATCAAACCTTGGTTTGCTATGTTTTAGTTTGTAATATCCTAGATTTTCCTTGGCTAAGGTCTTGATATTGCCCCTAATAATCTCTCACGCGCCCTTATTATCCAAACTGTCATCTAAGTTCTCTATACCAGCAAACCTATTGGAGACTTCTATCTGGTACTTTCCCTTAACTTCTACATCACTGTGTTTCTTCACATCAAATCCTTAAAAATCAATTTTTGCCTTGTTTGTTTCCTTACTGCAAGTCATTTGCCACTATCAGGTAATGGTCGGTATCACAGTTAGCTCCTAGTAAGTGTGTGAAACCTAGTGCACTGGAGTATATTCTTTTGTCAATTAAAATACGATCTATATGAATGTGTATAACACCATCAGGAGAAGTCCAAGTAAGTTTATAAATATCACGGTGAGGGAATATTGTGCTTTGGACAGTTAGATTTGTTAAGTTGCAAAATTTACTACTCTGATCACATTATCATTGTAAACATCATGTAACTTTCCTTACGAATAATCGGTTTAGATTTGTTCTTCCACCCAAACTTTGCATTCAAGTTTCCGAGCAAAATTTTCGTATGATATCTAGGGAACAAGTCAAATTCATCTTCTATTTCTTCTTAAAAGTCATTCATTGTTTCATCGTATTTATCCTCAGTTGGGGCCTGCTGATTCAGCATAAAGATATCACACTAATGACTTTTTAGAATTACATACGACATCATGAACAACTCCTAATCCTTAAACTACTGAAACAATTCTATTATGTACGGAGAATCCTGATCCTAATTGGTGATTAATGTTCCCTTTTCCACAGACAAATTTATAATTTCTTGCTGTTTGATATCCCTCCTCTTCCCACCTAAATTCTTTTACTCGTACTAAATCTATATAGTACTTCTCTACCTCACTTGCTGCTGGCTCGATTGAACATCATCTGTAGAGACTCCTAATATTCCACGTGCAAAATCGCATGTCTTTTTTACATTGCTTAGGTCGTGCCAAAGAATCAGTTCAGGTCCGTAGCTTTTAGACGTTTCGTAACAAAATAAGTTTTTAAGGTGAGGGGTTGTTAGTCCTACACCAAACATCCAAACTTTATTATCACCCATTGTCGGTTGTCCGAGACTGCATATTCAACAACATTTGCAGCTGTCATCCATATATGAACGCCTTCTCCTCAATGCGCAATCTGAGGACGGGCTATACTATGATGACAAGGGACACACTTAACAAAAAATGGCATCCGATCAGGAGGCCTATTCTGTTGAAGGAAGTGAATTGTTTAATTCTCTAAAATTAATTACTGCACTTGCATCAATGAACGTGCATAAGCTCATAAATGTACCACTTCTACAAATTAAGACCATATATTTTTTTTTTATTTCTTTGTTATTATAAGTTATATATTGGAGAATACAATGTGTGGAGCAAAGAACACCTTTGGAAATTTGTTGTATTCCAAGGAAAACAACTTTTCGATCTCAAGCTGCCTGTCTCCTGGGTTGTAACGCCGTGTAGTCTCGTAGAAGTTTACGAGTGCGTCAGGGGTCCTTGTTGCTTCCACATCACACTGATGATGGAGGTAGCAAGGACCTCGGAAACGTTGGTAAACTACTACGAGACTACACGGCGCTACAACCCAGGAGACAGCCATCTTCGGACTCACCGCCGTTAATATCTCAAATCCCACCTTTAAACCTTTTCGGTGGAATTTGGAATTAGCAGAATGTCTACTTGAAACCATTTAGCAGGAATGCTAATTAATAATTCATTACTTATGTACTGCATTGTGTTGAGATTAAACCCTCTTGTTGTCCGGGCATAACTACATTGTATTTAAATACGAGGGAAAAATATGAGCAGATTCAGTTCTATTCAAGATCCACAGTAATTGTTATTTTGTTTTCCCTCTGTCCACAGTTTTGATTTCAACAAGAAAGAAATCGTTATCGGAGCCCAAGTGCCAAATTTAACTTGGGTTGGCAGGTATAATGTGAGTGGTAAGCTGCTGTCACTCCCGATAAGCGGCGAGGGGCCTATGAAGATTTCTTTTTGTAAGTGGTCATTCCGTAACGTAGACAAGGCAAACATAAGTATATTTATCATTATTATTATTCCATTTATTTACCACTTTATAGGGTATTTGTTTCTATGTACCGGAGACAAAGTTACGGTAGATACACTCGCACTGGTGATTTCAGTTGGTTATATATGTAGTACGCACAGGAAAGCTCAGAAGTGCAAAATGTTGGTTGTAAATCTTGAGGAGAAGAGTCAACTCGTGAGACCTAGAAGTGGGTGGACAGATAGTATTAACATAGATCTTAAAGTGGCGACATTCATGTTGTTACAAGGACCGGTGATGTATTTCTGTGGACACGGTAATATACATTCGGTTTCCATATAGGCAGGACACTTATTGACTAGCGGACTGAAGGTTCACATCTCATTGTCTCTGTACCTATTATTTAGAAGTAATGTTTAAATTTATAAGAACATTTTTTCTCATTAACTAGCCGTAATGAAACACTCAGCCAAAAACATTTACTTCAACCATAAATCAAACTGGTTTTGTTCGAATTAATGCTTTCAGAACAATGTAGTAAATTTATCATACATGCATCAGTTCATCAGTGCAGCCACCTATTGCATAAGAACTTCAATTCGGTTGTCAGACCTCGTACATAATAAACAAGTTTGAAACATAAGAATTTTAAAAATATTTGTACCTCAGAGATAAAAGTTAAGGAAGGTTTTCTTCCTCACTTAGAATTATTGTCAGTTTGTTATGGCATAAAGGCGTAAACATAGTCTTTAACAAGCGCCGATGTCAGAAGAAAATCCTGGTTGCAAAATCTCATGGATACCCGAATGAATTTTAGAGATATTTGGTTACGATCCTTAGAAGTAAACATAAAAATCCAGGATAACATTCAATGGAGTGAATTTATTCTTCATTCATTCTTTCATTCATTCATTCATTTCCACTCGAAGGACTGGATCATTGGCCCATTCCAGGACAGTTTCTCAAGGCAACTTGTCCTATTAGTCTTGAAGTGCATTTTGAGTAGTGATTAAAAAGCCCACTGCCTCAGCACAATTTCTGCTCAATCCTGATTTGTCTGCGAGGGCCATCTAGTAGAGAATCTATGACATGGGACCGACGACTGTACTTCCCCTAAGAAGAAAGTTGTGCTACGGGTTTTTATCACCCGTAAAAACTCGGGAACCTTGGGTCCAGTGGCTAACACATTAACCACTAGTCCACAGAGGGCGACAGAATTCATTTTTAAAAACAAATTCATTATGATGAGCAAAATATTTGGTACGTGTTTAAGAAAATCTTATGTCACTGAGATAACATTGTAGTTGCCTTCATTTTCTTCCAGATGACTGCGATATGAAGTATACGACCAGTTACAATTTAACTAAGCTCGGTAAAGGAGATGTGTACCTAGTGCTCAAGGACTTCAAGTTGTTGATGGTACCTCAGGGTTTAAAAATTCAACTAGATAACTTGTTCAACGGAAACAAGATACTAGGTGAGTGAGGAAATTTTTAGTTCTATATGTGAGCTGAGAATTTTTGTAGTTGTAAACAAAATAAAAGATTAACTCTAATGTAATTTCGAAAAAAGTAATGTTAATTGTGCTAAAAATTGTGTAGTTGGAACAAAGATCTAGGGCAGTTGGAAACTTGTGGAGTTTCAAACCTATTTAAAGGTGAGCCGAGTATTTATAAAATTCTTAACAAACTACTAAACGAGTTGAGTACTTACGCAGAGCAAAACAAATTGCCACGTAGTTTTGGAACCTTACCAATCCCAGACGAACTACTGCGTGAGCTGAAGACTTGTGCAATTTAGTTACATACTGTTTGAGCTGAGAAATGCACTTCTAAGAAACTGCTGGGAGATTTGAAAAATTCTGTAGTTCCAAACAAATTATTACATGAGTTGAGAAGTTGTGTAAAATCCTCAGAAACTAATGGTATGTCTCCCTCTTTCAGGGGAAAACATGAACAACTTCATTAACGAAAACTGGAAGCTCGTCCTGACTGAAACTGGGCCGCTCATTTATGACGCCTTAGGCAAAATACTACACGCGATTTTTTCGGAAGCCGCCAAGAAGGTGCCATACAAGGATATGTTCGATGACACTGAATAAATATCTTAAGTTTTGTTAAATAAATAAATACGGTGAATGGTCGATGGACAATAACAAGACAACTAGATATTTCATCTGCTATTATCATCTCTTTCTCTGCTCCTTCCACTAATATGGTAATCCGGAATCTTCCGAATGGATGTAAGTTTTGAGATTGTGAATAAGTTTTGCACGCTGTGTTTTCCAATTACTTGAATTCAACCCATTACAAGGTGTTCAATATCAGAAGACCAAAGAAGCCGAAAATCAAGTATCCCAGCAAGTTTCTAAATTATGATCTTAGACAGCACGCACCTTAATCAGCGTTGCCTTAATATTTCACTGCCTCAATTCAATTTGCAATATTAACAAAATTATTAACACTTTAAAATGTCGTTAAATATGTACAAAGCAATACTTCTAATTTTATATTAATGAGACACTTACTTGTTGTCTCGCCCTAATGGCGAACATAAAATGAAGCTACTTAAAAACAGAGAACCGAGAACACTTGCCTTTGCTAATAAGTTTATAGACAACTGTTGTGTTTGGAATTTATGATTCTCTGACTCTTTCCAGTGAAACACCATTCCCCATACAATTTGCACAAAAATCATGCTATTCAACAGTATATACATACATATCCTCACACATAAGAATTACCATTACTTAGCATAATGTAAAACACAGATATACTGTTGTGTGTGAATAATTTCAGTAGCAGTTACCATTTGTGCCTGGTGGTGGGTGATGTAGTTCTGGTCAGGAGCTGGGAAGTGACAGTTGTGTTTCAATCCATCAATGAAATACTGTAGACTGGCAAGTGATAAAAAGTTTCAAATTCTCTCTTACTTTTAAAGACTGTATTTCTAGATTCAAAATGGGACACAAACGGAAAATAGCAAATACTTAATTTTTGTAATTAATAGCTCATTTGAAAGTGGAAAACGTTTTACACTTGCAGTGAAATAAATTACTTGGTTCTGCTTCACAATGACATATCTTTAATTACATGACCAACAACTTGTGATGACTTGGCAGACACCATTTCTGAAAAAACAAATTGTAATTTCTTATGGATGCAACTAACTGGGTAGAAATCTGGTATACAACAAATACAATCACACCTTGCCAGGTTGATTCTTGCTCTTTTTGCCCACCACTCAGAGTGACATCCCTCTCCCCCACAATGGTCATGTCACCATGGGGCAACAGCTGCAAGTCTCGTTCAAGAGCCCAGATCATCACCACTTGTCTGTACCGGTTCCTATCCATGTGCTGCCCAAACAGGATGTTCTGCCGCACAGAGGCTGTGAACAGCCATGGTTCTTGCGACGCATATGATACTGATTCTCCCACTAATATGGAGCCACTGATGAGAGGCAGTTCTTTCAGAGAGGCATGGACCAGTGATGCCTGCAACAGTAGTAACAACACATGTACAGTATGGTGCATTTTGGTTTATCTCAATGACTCCCCAATGAACTACAATTTAAGATAAAAATTTTATTGGCACAGTTCCACAAGAAATGTACGAAATTTATTCTACAACACAAGACAGATATTGAAGTAATAAAATCTGATAGTAACATCAAAATATCTCACTCTTTATTTTCCGAATATCGTGTCATGGAGAAAAGGAAGGAAACGCAATAATGATACATTGAGTTCGATGCAGTTGTTAGTTGATGTGTGTGTGTGTGTGTGTGCAATCCCCTGAAAGCGACCCTGAAATCCCCTGAGCTAGCTGAGCAAATTGAGAAAAAGTTGACGGCTAAAGCATATAAAGGTTAAACTTCTCCACAAACTGTAGAATTGCTTCATAAATTACTAACTGTTGAATTAAACCACACAAAACCAAAAACACTGTTCTTACAAGACAAAGATGAATAAATCTAATAGCTATTGTATGTGAGAGGTATAGGTTATCTCCAACTGGTCGAAGTCTGTTGTCCACATAAAAATAAAATTAATAAAATAAATTAATGATATGCCAAGGAAACTCCAGTGTCATGAATGTGACAGACCTTCACTGATAAAACAGGTCCAATGACAGCCACCAGTCCTCCAGGTCTTACTTCCAGACTCACATCAGTAAGCGTGTTCTCAGGCAAGTCCTCAGTCCACCTGGTCATCACATTAGTAACCTTGAGACCTTTCTTGTCTGGAGTGTCACCACTATCTGTACTGTTTTCTTCTGCATATACGCTAAATTCCAGAGCACCAGTCTTTGCCATCTCCATTTTGCATTCATTTCCAAGAGGTCTGCTTTTGTCACAGTTTAAGTCTGTGGTCTTCATATCATTTGCAACGCACCTAGTTGCAGTAGTCACTTCACCATAAAGAAGGAATCTCTGTGGCAATAAAATAACTTTGTTGAAATTAAAATACACATTCTTATCCATCTAATACTACATAATAATTTTAATAAAAAAACAAAAGAGTTATTTATGTTTACCTTGAAGGCAATTTTATTTACTTGTTAAAACTTTAACTCTTCTTAGCATTCATTTTAATATGAATGAAACTATGAAAGTTAAGCTAATCCTGTGAAGAAGTTTCAGCCTGAGCATTTGCATTACCACTTTGCTATAATGACACAGATCTCAATAAGATTGAAACATTTTCAAACGATTCATTAATCTCATTTTGCTGTACCTGCTGATGATATTGATTTTGTGGTATGATCATCCATTTCATCATTATACCTTGCTCCTGGTGCAATACAACCTCTGGAATTTAAAAAGTTGTCTGTTAAGGGAAATAAGCTTAGAACAAAACAACAAAGCATGAAAATAAAAATATTGTACCAATTCTATAAATTAAACCTGACATTTTTGTCAATGTACAACATAAAAACAATTAGTTATTTACTTCACAGAATTATGGATTTTAATTGTTACGTATATATCAAGGAAAACAAACCTGAATTCTCTTAACAGAGACATGTGCTATTGATCGAGGAAACTGACCAGTCAATGCCTTGTTTATGATATTCATAAATCCGGTTATCACAAACTTATGGGAAAAAGAAACAAAACAAATTATAAATACATTTGGTGTGACTAATTTAAACAAACAAATTATAAATAAAACTGTAGAGTTTGTTAGTACAGGATGTCATATGTAACACTCTAGAGTTGTCAGTTAAAAGAGAAGCTCTTTATAATATTTTGCTTGAATTTCGTTTACCTAAGAAGCAAGTCAGACTAATTAAAACGTGTTTAAGTGAAACCTTTAGCAAAATTCATGTGGTAACATTTGCAAATTACATTTCCTATTCAGAATGGCCTGAAATAGGTAGATGTTCTATCACCACTGCTTTTCAATTTTTCCATAGAATATACCAGCAGCAAAATTCAAGAAAACCAGGGCAGCTTGAAACTGAATGGGACACATCAGCTGTAGGTCTATGCTGATAATATTAATCTGTTGGGTGACAATACAAATGCTATAAAAGTGAACACATAAACACTCTTAAGGGCCAGTAGGGATGTTGGTCTAGAAATAAATGCAGAAAAGACAGAGTACACGATCAAGTCTTATCATCAGCATTCAGAAGTAAACCAAACTATAAGGACAGCTAATGAGTCGGTAAAAATGTGACAAATTCAAGTAATTTGGGATGACAGTAACAAGTCAGAATGACATTCAAGAGCAGATTAAATTCAGGGAATCCTTGCTATCATTCAGTCCAAAATCTTTTATCCTCCTGTCTAATATAAAAAAATGTAATTTTGCTGCTTGTGCTTATGGGTGCAAATCTTGGTCTCTCACCTTGAAAGGGGAACATAGACTGAGGGTCTTTGACAACAGTGTTGAGGAGGATAGTTAGACCTGGAAGGGTGGAAGATGAATCATGGAGAAATTTGCATAATGATGAGCTGTGCTCCTCACCTGATATTTTTAGGGATTAAATCCAGGATGAGGTGGGTGGGATATGCGGCATGCATGGGGGAGGGGAGGAGTGTTCATAAGGTATTGGTTGGGAGGCCTGAAGGGTGGAGACTGCTGAGAAGACCTAGGTGTAGGTGGGAGGACATTGTTAAGATTATCTAAAAATTAAAAAAAAAGCTATATATTTTGTCAATACATATATCTAATGAAAGACTCAACCTTTATCTTGATGGTTATGAAAGTATAATTCATGTAGTTCAAAGACAATTTATGAGATGGCCGCACAAAGCTGGAGCTGTATGAATCCAACACACATTAGAATCTGCAGCAGTAAATGGTAGCAGTGTAACTTCCATAATGTTGATGGACTAAACAGACATCTTCATAGAGGCTTGGGTCATGTTATTAAAGGGGCCCATGCATGTACTTATACACAATAATTTGTAGTTTCATGATTAGAATTTCCTACAAAATACACACCTTGTAATGGAATAACAAGCACAATGGTTGCAACTCCAATAACTGCAGCAAAGCCAATTTCACACCACATCAGATATGATATAACAAGTGTCTGTAATGGACCAAACCAGAGGTACACAAAGAAATTGACAGTATGGTCAAACCGGTTCACATCGTTGGACATAAGATTTACTGCTTGGCCTATAGTTGTTTCCCTCAGAGCTGTCTTTGTCAACCTCAAAACAAAGAGTTCAGAATTACAACAGGGTTCAAAATGTACAAGACATGAATTTGAAAGTGCAATGTCAGAAATCTCAAACAATTGGCATAAAGAATTTTGAAACACCTCATAAAAGCTGTTTTTCTTAATGTCAACTATACTGCAATTGCTCAGGCTATAACTAAGGTAACTTGATCCTAATATTTTGTAAACACTTTGAAAGCAATGGAAGTTAAGTTTTACTACATTTTAAAAATCTGCAGGCTAAATAATCAATTAAAGCAGGTTACTTCAAAACTCAAAGTTTTAGTAATCCAGTGTCTGAAAACATACACTCAAAAGATTTTCGAAGCTTTAATAAATGTTACTTTTCAACAAACAAAGAAGTTAACAGACATTAATACTGATAAATTTAAAGTTCCTAGCTACACTGGTTATCAGCCAATACATTGGAAATATTTTGGACAGCCACCATAGTGTTCTTTCTTTTATAAAATAAGTACCTTAATAATAATTTCAACTTTATAAAAAATCCTGCATTGTACAAAACCTTACAGACCATCCTACACTGAGTGGTACTAGCAGTCTGCTTTCATAAAGTGATCTTATAACACAATACTAAAGCAGACAGACAATCTTGCTTCAGATTTGTTGCTCTGGTATGTGTGAAGAGGACTATTTCTGATGAAGCAACATTCTGCTAGTCAAGGATGTAAATTAGCATGACTCCTAAACTGGGGTTCAGATTCATCCAGTTGACTACATAAAACATGAAGGAGATTATCCTAAGATGAATGAATTCAGTGCACTCTAAACACTCAGAAAAAAATAAATTATATTTGGACATGCTAGCTAATTATACTCTTCCATTCCTTGAAGTATCTGTTATCATCGTTCAGCAACACAGAACAACCCCCACTTACCACTAATATTGTGCAGCAATCACCGAATACCCATTGATGATAAACAACTGGGGGAGCAGAGAGATTGCTTTTAGCTTCATGATTCACCCAGTTGTATTTCCTTGGGGTTACATAAAGAACGAAATGCACTCCTCAAAACTTTTGTATATGCGTGGCAGTTAATATGATATTGTTATATCAGGTAGTATAATTTGTTCTTGGTTGCTAGTTGCAGCACATGAATATTAAGTCATGTAATGAACACTCTTGCCCAATTCTTTAACTCGGACTTTCACCGATGTTATCCCCTTTCGATAATTAAGTTGTTTTTCAAGAAAACGGTGATACTGTGACATTTTGACACTGGCACCCCACAAATGTACTATTCCAAAATAATTAATAAGCATCAGCCAAAGTCTGGGAGTGAGGCGAGTGCCAGAGGACACATTCATAAAAACACTCTAGAACTTTCTTATCAATACAGAGTACGGAGTACACATATTGTACCCGGGCTACGCCCTTGCTGACCAATATATATATAGCAGCAAGAGCATTACAAAACGTGTTTTTGATCTGTAACAAGTTTAGTCTTGACGACGGTACTTCGTTCTGTCAGAGTCGGCCACTGCTAAAGCCTTAAGCAGCAACCTGTTGTACTTACTACTATTTATTAGTAATAAAGCCTTTGTATAAGTTTATTCTCAGCAGCTATTACTCCATTCAGCGACCGATAACCAATCACCAAATCCGATCGACCAACTTATCGAAACCACAGAGTACTTTGCATGGTTTTCCCATATCTGGTACACAACAAACCTGATATCACTACAAAAGTTACAAAGAAGAATATCAGCTGCTACAGCTAAGTTACCTAAGATATGTTCGTGTACACATGGCAACAGTTCAATTACAGGTTGGATGTATGCTAATATTAAAAAAAATATTCAAAAAAGTTTTATCTTATCATATTCAGAAAGCATTTAAATCTAAATATAGTCACTATTTTATAGAACTCCTGTACACTACCTAGAGATAATAGTAGTTGGTATGGATGCTGTTGCATTAGCATTATAATGCACATATAATCTTTGCCCTGATGAAATGCTACATGTTTATTTTCTATTATTCTGGATAATATAGCGGTGTATGATTTTAGGTTTTCACAGCGGTGAGTATGAAGATTTCTGTTTTCTGGGTTGTTGCGCTGTGTAGTCTGGTGGATGTTTACCAACGTTTCAGAGGTCATACTGACTCATCAGGGCGATGAATGTGCCAATTGCCAACCAACCTAAATGCTAACTAAGGCCGGATTCCTGCGCAAGCGCAAGACATCGTCCCTTGCTAGGTACCGCCATTCCTTGGTACGAAACCCAAGGGTGGAAATGGCTTACGCAAATGGGGATCTTGTCGCGGCGGGAGCCTCGACTGTTCACATTAGGGACTGTTGCTGCTGATGGGATGTTATCCCGTCAGGCAACTTGCCCGAAGGAATCTTGTTGGTTGGTTCCCTGGGGTTTCAACCCAGAGGGGTGGGGTCACTTCGGCTGAAGGCCTCTAGTTCTTGGGGGCAAAAACTTCAGCTGAGAGCCACCGTGATTTGGGTAGTTGGCCGTGCCCCTCTAGAATTATACCTTGGCATTTGACTTACAACTGAAGAAAAGCACGGAAGAGTACAACAACTATAATGATGAACTACATCATCTGATCCTTCCTCAGGATTCTCGTAAATTTTACTAATATTTAAAGTGTCGGTGAATCACGCCCAACTATCTTCAACATTTACGTCTTCACGGCGAACTCCAAGCAACAAAGGGTTTATCTCCTCGTGCTCATCATTCGATTTATTATAAACTCCACTACTACTTAGCCTCTGGTCGCCTCGGCTGTCAGGAATATCAGGATCCCGAAGGTCAGTGCTTTTAACACTCACGCATGGTTGATATCTAACGTTTGCAGCGACTGAGGAAAATCTGCCAAATTGTTTGGGTTCGATAGAGACCTACTTTCTCGTACTCCCCCTGCCATCGCATCGCATCAAAAAAGAATTTGTGTTTTGTTACAATAAGCTCGTTTCTTGTTGAAAAACTTGTATTATTAAAATGCATTATTACCTGGTATTCAACCAAAAAATTATCTCCCAATATGGCATTTGTCATCAACTGTGGCGCAATCATGAAGTTAAGCTTAAATAGGTCACGCCCTAATCCGAATTGAATCCAAACTTGTTTTCTGATTCCTTTTGACTTTGATTGCCATGCGGATGATAACACACAATTAGCCTCAGGAGCTTTAAGCCACTCTCCATCAAAGAGTTAAACAGGTTTCCAGACATTACGCTAACTTCTGCTCCGCTGTTAATAAGAACAACTATTTCTCTACTTCCTATCTCTATCTTTACTGAGGACAACCCTGAAGATTTCCTTCATAAATGTAATACACAGTGACGTTAACTGCGTCTTCTTCAAACTCCAAAGTAAGATTTTCATTTACGTGATTCACGTTAGGCACTCCCAAATTTTCATATCCCAGCCTCAGACTTAGTGTCGGACGCGAGTTCCTACCCTCATAATTGGATAATATTTGGCCCTTTACATCATCCTGCGATAGTTTTCCGAATGACTTCGACTGTTGTTTTGATTATTGTCCTGCGTCTATCCTGCGCCGGGGTCGAGTGAGGAAGCTCGTGGTTTTAGTTAGTTCGGGTTTGGTTCATTTCGACTGATTGTGGGCGAACTCAGGCCAGCTCCTCTGTCTGATATATACGGTCCCCGAAGCGCATAATTACGCTGGTACTACCTGTTTTTTCGCGATGTGGATTTCCCTGGCAGCGCACGTTCCTTAATTAATGGTTATTGCGTTGTAATTTTTCATAATTGTTTTGGCGGTATTTCGGTGACTGGTTCTGGTTAGGCGCCTGCGGCGACAAGCCCGTGTTTGACCATTCTCTGTGTGTATCCGCTTGCACCGTTTTGTCCACCTTTTTTAGGAAAGTCAATGAGTCTTGAACTGTCAAAAGTGTCCTCTGAACATATGGTGGGAAATGCCCTGCTATCGCATTGACCAAATCCATTTCTGAGAACCTTGGTGACAGATTAGTCGCTAAAAGGGAATATTTCAGGAAATTAGATCACATTCTCTCCTTTGAGTTTTTGTTAAAACTTTCTTGATGATATTGGATTGGATCTGAGGGCTCCACAGCAACTCCCTTGTAAACTGCGGTGAACCACTGCTTAGAGTACGGATCAATAATCCCCTTTACAGCGGTTGGTAACTTCAATGATTTTGGGACTGAATTTAAACGATGGTAATCATCCAGCTCCAGCAAGAATAGCAACATGTTCTGTTTATAACTAACTAACTAACTAGATGGCTTACCGAACTCAAAGGTTCATCACAGAATTAACTAAAGCCCTCCACCGGACCCTGTCCTTGGCCAACAAAATCCAGTCTCCTTCAACTCTTATCTCCCATAGATCCCGCTTGAGATTATTCTCCCATCTACGTCTAAATCTCCCCAGCGGTCTCTTCCCTTCAGGTTTCCCAACCAGTAACCGGAGCACACCTCTTGTCCCATCCATGCGCGCTACATGCCCTGCTCATCTCATTCTTCTCCACTTAATCACCCTGTCAATACTGGGGGAGGAATACAGATTTTTAAGCTCATCATTATGCAGCTTACTTCTTGCTCCATCGTCTTCTCTCTTAGGCCCAAATATCCTCCTCAACACCCTATTCTCAAACACCTGCAATCTGTGTTCCTCCCTCTGAGTGAGAGATCATGTTTCGCACCCATACAAAACAACAGGCAAAGATTATTGTTTTGTACACTTTAATTTTCAGGTTCTTAGAAATCAGACGGGAAGACAAAATATTTTGAACTGAGAAGTAGCAAGCATTTCCAGAATTTAATCCCCTCCTAACTTCCTCATGAGTGTCATTTTGACTTGTTATTGTTGTTCCCGGATATTTGAACTTTTAACCCTTTCAAAGGACTTATTAGCTACCCTAAGATAATTTTGCCCGCCTGTCTGCTGACGACGAGATACTAACATGTACTTAGTTTATTTCTGAATTTACTTCTAGCCCCAACTGTCTACTAGCCTCTAGTAAAACTTCTGCATTCCTCTTTATTGTATTCATATCGTCCCCCAATAAATTAACATCATCAGCATATGGCAATAGCTGATGTGTCCCATTCAATTACAAACCCTCCTGCCTATCTTGGACATTCTTGATAGTATATTCTAGAGCAAAGTTAAAGAGCAAGGGAGACAAATCATCTCCTTGTTTTAGACCGTTCTTGATGAAGAATGTTTCAGATACATATTTAGCTACTCGAATTTTGCTACAGGTTTCATTTAAGCACATTTTTATTAGACTCACTAGCGTCTTTGGTATACCAAATTCAATGAGAATGTTATATAGAACTTCTCTCTTCACAGAGTCATAGGTTTTCTTTAAATCTATAAATAATTGATGTACAGTCCCACTGAACTCCCATTTTTCTCTAGTAACTGACGAATGCAAAAGTATTGTTCAATTGTCGATCTATTTCATCTGAACCTACACTGATGAACCCCAATAATTTCATTCGCATATGGAGTTAATCTTGCCAAAAGAATGTTGGATAGAATTTTGTATGACGTTGATAGCAGAGAAATTCCTCGGTAATTACCACATTCAGTCATGTCCCTCTTCTTATTAATAGGAATAATTATGGATTCCTTCCACTGTTGTGGCATCTCTTCCTTATCCCAAATTGACTGAATAAGCTTATGGTTC
Organism: Zootermopsis nevadensis; assembly: GCF_977971745.1. Lineage (NCBI taxonomy): Eukaryota > Metazoa > Arthropoda > Insecta > Blattodea > Termopsidae > Zootermopsis > Zootermopsis nevadensis. Next base: position 8,198,692 of record NW_028259142.1, read on the forward strand.
CTCATATGCAACACTTTGCCACCTGCTTTAATTAATTCGGCTGGAATCTGATAAATACCTGGAGATTTATAACTTTTCAACTTCCCAATGGCTATTCAACGTCATCTAAACTAGGTTCTGGCACCAACAGTTCAGCTGTGTGTATTTCATTTTGTCTAACATCATCAGTCTCATCAACATTTAAGAGCTTGTTTAAGAAATTTTTCCACCTATTCACAATTGTTATTGGATCTGCAAGCAAATTGCCACTATCATCCTTTACCAAATTACCTGGGGTTGATATCCTTTCTAAAAGTTATTATTGCCTCTGTACAGGTCTCTGATATTTTTTTCCTTATTATTTGTCTCAAGTTCAGCAATTTTGCCCTTCAGGTATTCCCTTTTCATATTCCTAAAGGTTCTACTAGCCTTACGTCTCACGTTACATAGATTATCCGCATTTGTTTTGTTTGGGTCCTGCAACCATTGAAATTTTGTTTGCTTCCTTCGATCTATTGATTTTTAACATTCTTCATCAAACCACGGTTTATTTTGCTTTCTCCTGTAGTATCCTAGTTTCTCTTTGGCTGAAGTTTTGATGCAGTTTCTGACATTCTCCCACTCCCTGTTGATGTCCACACTTTCATTATCTTTATTTTTCTCTAAAATTTGAAACCTATTCCAAATTTCAACTTGATGTTTTTCCTTTGCGTCTCTCTCACTTAATTTTTTCAAATCAAATCTTTCTGTGTCAAAATTTTGTTTAGTTCGTCTACTTACTGAAAGCCGCTCCCTCACTTTTGCTACCAGCAGATAATGATCAGTGTCGCAATCTGCTCCTCTGAATGATCTCACATCAATTACATTTGTCTGCCTTCTCTTATCTACTAAAACATGATCTATTTGATTGTGTGTTCTGCCATCTGGGGAAGTCCAAGAGTATTTATGAACATCACGGTGTGGAAATTTTGTACTTTTTACAATTAAATCTTTTGACGTAGCGAAGGTTACTGCTCTAACACCGTTATCATTACTAAGTGCATGGAGATTCTCGCTGCCTATTGTGGATTTGAAGATATCCTCCCTCCCAATTTTTGCATTGAAATCTCCTAACAGAATTTTCATGTGATACTTGCCAAATGTATCAAATATTGATTCCAATTCTTCATAAAAGCTATTCTTGATATCATCGCTTTTGTCTTCAGTTGGGGCATGAACATTAAGGACAATGATGTCGCACCAACGTCCTTCCAAAATTACGTAAGATAACCTGTCACTAACAAATTCTACTCTCTTAACTGCTGCCCTAATTCTGCTATGAACAAAGAAACCCCGTCCCTAACTGACGATTGTCATTCCCCTTTCCATAGAAAAATGTGAAATTATAAACTGGGATCGTGCCCTCCCCCTCCCATCGCACTTCCTGCACTGCCACTAAATCTAACTTATAATTCTCTAATTCCCTACACACTGATTTCAGTGCCCCAGCCCTATTAAGGCTCCTAATGTTCCAATTACCAAATCTCATATCCCTTTTCAATTGCCGTGGTCGTGCCAAAGAGTCCATTCTTATCCGAGGCTTGGTTCATTTTTTCGTAATAATGCTTTTTTTACGCCCAACCCCCAACCTGGAGGACCAGGATATCACTCTTAGTCTAGCGCATAGCCTTAGACCTGTCCGGCTTGGGTGACTCTACGATGAGCCAAAGCTTCGGCCGACATAGCCCTAAAGGTCATTTGAGCACGTAAGCCTCCTCACCCGGAAGATTGCTTTCGACAAGGTGGTGATACCTTCTGTTTATGGCAATCGAATAATTTTGTTAACACAATGTTTTTCAAAATGTGGCAGGGGCATTGAGGATGGGTTAGTTCAGCAAGTTCACGCGAGTTGTGTTTCTAATCGTCAGCCTTATCAATAGTGACTGACACAATAGACACATAGACTCTAGCGCTACAAAGGTTGCTTAACATACTCTCGCATTCGTCCAATATCCTCTCACTCACTTGTCGGGATTTGAAATTTACTACAGGGGCATAAGTTGATCTCTGAACTAATCTCCTGCTCGAATCACTTTGTTCCATAGTCTCTCTAACAGCTGACTGACCAACATTTTTATTACAACTAGCTGTATCTTTTCTTTTTTGTTGCTTCTTAAGTCGGGATGACATTTCACCTACTTTAGTATCGTTGATTTTATTAACTACGTCTACACTCTCTTGCATGAAATTTATGTTCTCCTCAGTAACTTTTTGTTTTAAACTTGAAAGTTCTCTAACCACTACGAGGTGCGATCGGAAAGTTTCAAGACTGCGTCTATAGAAACCCGTACACTTATCTCAGGTATTAAATTCATCCATCTCCCTCGAAGTAGTTCCCCTGGGAGTGAACACAACGATCCCAGCGCCGCTGCCAAGCCTCGAAGCATCCCTGGAAATCTTTATTTGTCAGCCTGTCAAGCACCATCTGCGATTCTGCCTGAATCTCTTCTATCGTCTCAAATCTCCTTTCCTTTACCTGAATTTTCATCTTTGGGAAGAGAAAGAAATCACACGGAGCTAAGGAGTGTGCGGGATGACGGCCATGGTGTTTGAGGCCAAAAACTGCCGAGCTTTGAGGGCGGTGTGCGCTGGCGCGTTGTCATAATGCAGCAGCCAGTTGTGGTTGCGCCACTTTGCCGGCCGCTTCCGTCTCACATCTTCACGCAACAATGTGGTACAAGTCCTTGATGGTACGACGTCGATCTTCGTGAATGGCCTGCCGAATCTTCGTAACATTTTCGGGCGTTGTGCTCGAAGATGGTCGTCCAGAACGCTCGTCATCATCGACAGAGGTTCGGCCATTTTTAAAACGGGAATGCCACACAAAAGTTTGTGCATGACCCATTGCGGACTCCCCAAATGCTTGCTTTAGCATTTCATAGGTTTCCATAGCTGTTTTGGCGAGTCTTTGGCAAAATTTGATGCACACGCCATTCCGAAATCGCAGGAGGGTCGGTGTAATGCACTACCAAAACGCCCGTAACTAAGAAACAAATGCTAATTCGATGAAGCCGGCTGGCACACTGATTCACTATGAATGTAGGCCGCTCCCCCTAGCGGCAGAAGCTCGTACTACATCCGGTTCGCCCTCTATTGACACAGTCTAGAAACTTTTCGATCGCACCTCGTATGTCCCTAGTATTCTTTTTTTCCCTCCGACTTGTGTGATGTTAACCTCTCACTTACATTCTAATTCATGATCTCGGTTATGTGAACCAACCTTCCATTCACATTCTTCATTACAATTGATAATACGGAGTAAGTCAAAAGTAGCTGCACACTTTTGGAGAACTGTAACCGTGTTACCTGCAGCCAAAATGTGCTGATATCAGCAGATATCTGTAGAGGATAACCTCAAGTTTCGTTTGTTTGTTGTAGTTCTTCACATTGCATCTGAGAGCGCTTGTGAGTTATGGAAAACAAAATGGATACTTATAGTGGCGAGGAAAGAGCACAATGTGTGTCGTACCTCGTGAAAACCATCTCATTCTACCTCGCTGGCCGGACATTTCAAATGTCCTTTCAGTCGGCCACGTTAACACGTCGTGCTCTGTGAGCCGGAGTTGTACAGGGCGAACTCATCTCACCTGTGTTCTTCAGTCTGTATGTCAACGACACACCAACACTGTGCCGCCACATCGAGTACGCGGATGACACGGCTCTCGTAGACACATCCCTTAGTCCAACGCTTCTCGGTGGGTATCTGGACGCCTAATTCGGATAGACTAGATCTCTGGCTGAATGCCTGGAGGATTGCTATCACCATCTCGAGGAACACCGCATTTCTCCTCGTTACGGCGTGGAGATGCATCCGACAGCCCTGATCAATGCTGTTTCCTCGTACAGCATATTCTATGGGTCAAAACAGCGCTGAGTCCTGGTGTCAACCTTTGACGCCGGGCATACCTTGTCGGCGCACGTCAACCAGGTGGGAAAGTAGGCGGCGTGACGTTTGTGTGTGCTAGGCCCGCTCCTTTATAGGAGAAGTGGCCTGTCCATCAGGAACGGTGTGCTGTGCTATATGCAACTCATCAAGTCCCATGATGTATTACGCATGAACGATCTGGAGGTCAGCTGACAGCAGCCACGTCAGGAAGCTGCAAGTGTTGCAAACCAAGTGTCTTCGCATTGCTACTGACGCACCTTTTACGTTAGTAACAGGCAAATACACGGACATTTGGGGATACCGCTTATAGCCGACCAAATCAGAGCACTGAGTGGGAGATTTTAAACAAGACTTGCTGGTGTGGAGGAACCCGTTATTCCTTCAAATCGGGAGGCACTTGTGCAGAACGAGGGCTCACAGAGGTCACCCAAGAGCAACCGAGGGGGACTGATGTTCAGCATGACAGTCGGAGCTGTGCTTGAAAAGACGGCCAAGTCGGCAGAATGAGAGGTCTCTCCACTCGGCTACCCTGACTGAGGTTTAACGTGCTTCTCTTCTGTTGTAAGGCGATTGCCAGGGTATAATTTAATAGGAGCACGGCCCGCCACGCACGGTCACAGAGGCCTTCAGCTGAAGTGATTCCCCCAAACCGCAGAGGCCTTCAAGCGAAACGGCCCCTCTATCTCTGGGTTCAAACCCCAGAAAACGATCCACATTCTTTGGACATGTGGCCTGACGGGATAACCTCCCATCAGCAGCAACAGACACTAGTTTGAATGGTCGAGGCACCCGCCACGACGGAACCCCGTTAGCGTAAGCAAATTCCCTGTTTACCATATCCGGGAATGCGTTTCGTACGCAGAAATGGTGTTATCTGGCAAGGGATGATGTATTGCGCTTGCGCAGGACTCCGCCCTTAGTTAGGATTTAGTTGGTTGCTTGGCGATGATGGAGCATTAAATTACAAGAAAGAAATGAGGTGATTGAGTAGTTAGCGGGTGGAAAATGTGACCGAGATTGTAGCTGCAGTGAGTGGTACATGTGTGCAGAGGTGGCTGTGCAGTCGTCCCACAGACCTACCTCCATGTCTAAGTCACCCAGAGGGGAGAAGTGCGCCAGGTTTACTGACACTACTGGCGCAAACCTGGAAGCCCAGCCCGCAGGGCCGATTCAGTCAAGTGGGACCCTGAAACCCATAACCAAGGACACCGGCTTCCAGCTTGGACCCGACTAATCAGCAGAACTGAAAGAAAAACACGCAAATGTAACACATACGTAAGTTTACATACAGACATACACTACTCAATTGTTTTTAAGGATTTACATAAATTATATTATGCGTAATGTAATAGAGCAACCGTTCTTCTCCCGCGTCTAGGGTATGTAACGATGCTTTAGCACCTCGGACCAGGTGCCATACTTGTCGTCGTTCTTCTGCGGGTCGGTGGTTTTGTAGCTGGATGTTATCTGGTGGTGCCTCAGGTAATGGGAGAATCTCAGGGTTTATTGGTTCAGTCAGTAAGGTGGGACTCGTCTCATGGAAAGTGTCCACGGCCTGGATCAACTACAGTCGATGGTCCACCGTACAGTGATTTAAAAGAAGTTGTCACTTTTTTACGTCCTTTCAGTATGAATTTAGATAAATTCTAATCTGATGTGCCAAAATGAGCTGCTCGTAAACACAAGCTGCTTCGACGCACTGAAACAAGGTCAGGACTCCGAATGAATCCACAGCTTGCAGATTCTTGAACGTAGATGCATTCACGATTGTAATTCTTTTCTGATTTCATTACAAAGTTACAAATTCAACCAAGAAATAAATAACAGATGTGTAGGATTTAAGGTTTTCACGTCGGTGAGTCTGAAGACAGCAAACTTCAGGTCAGGTCAGGTGTCTAATCCAAGAAAGGGCCTCTTTCCCACGCAGCAGAGTGAAGCGTTCAACACGGGGGCAACATACCTTTGAAACAAAGCAATTGTCTCAAATCAATAAATCCAAAGCAGTTAAAACAAGGTAATTTAAAAGTACAATGGGAAGTCCGTTTGTAGCGCACGCACTAAAAAAGGTCCCAATCGCTCTAGCTTTTCCTGTTGAGACCATGCCTCTGGATTTTTACTTAGCCGAAGACAGTGGCCGCTCCGACACTGTTGGCTTCGGTTCGAATCCTACTGGAGACATGATTGAATCGCAACGGAATAAAACGATCGATCGGAGATATTCTCCACGGATATCCAAGGCTCAGAGAGACTTATAACGCCTAAAACAAGCGCACACTAACAGAAGAATAGGTTAGGTGAAGGAAACTCGATTTCTGGTGATTCTGGCACGAAGCGGCCACGGAAATAATGACGAAGGTTGCAAGAAGGAAAGCCACAGTCATGACGTATGATCTCATTAACTGGTTTTCAAAACTCTTCTCTACTAACACTGTTATAAGAATGATAAACAAGTAGAAGGAGAAGGAAGATTCTCGCTTCTCACAGATCATCCCTAACAAAAGTGCGGGGCTTCTACAGGGACTAAAGACAGCTGCAACATATTTATATCTTCTTTGCCTCTGTCTGCATGGTTAACGTAAATCCTGAAAATGGAGGAGAATTTTACTTCGAAACATTGACTTACAATGTTAGTAGATGGTTTGAAATCTACCTCCGTTAAAGTCTGGAATGCTGTGTGTATGTATCATCGTTTAATAAACATCACGAAATATAATATTGTTTAATAAAAAGAAGGCGCAGTGAAACAGTTATAGTAAACAACTTGAAATAAGACGACTCCTGTGAAAGTAATCCTGGAAATGTCTGAGAATTCGTAGTTTCAGTATTAGTTCTAAATCTGAAAAACTCAAATGACATACTTTGTCTAGCTGAAAAGTTACTACACCAAATCGCTTATTTCAGAATAAGAAACTATGGTGTACAATTATCGTTAGTCAGAATTAGAATTTATCAATAAGGAGAGACCATAACCCTCTTTCATCGATATGCGTTCTCGTGCACGTGCTGCTTCGTCTGTGCATTCATTCTATTATCTGCGGTGTTTACCCCTTCATTCCACCCACAGCCGACCTGCGAAATACTATGGCGGCATCGTTCATCCATGTATTTGCTTACCATTAACGTATTAAAGTCTTTAAGGAAGCTTCAGTGTGGTGATAGATTACTCCAGTAAACTGTCACACATAATAGAACCTGTATGATTTGAGGTTTTCACTGCGGTCAATATGAAGATTTCTGTCTTCTGGGCTGTTGCGCCGCGTAGTATGGTAGATGTATACCAACGTTACAGAGGTCATACTGTCTCTGTCAAGAAGGCGATTCGCCCTGATGATGAAGGCAGCAAGGACCTCTGAAACATCATTAAAATTCTACCAGACTACACGTCGCAACAACTCAGAAGACAGCCATCTTCAGACTTTCCGCCGTGAAGACCTCAAGTCTTTTAAATTCTAAGACTGCCTTATCTTAAGACATCCGGACTGCATAATTATTGCTAACTGAACTAATTCACAGATTTTATGAGGTATGTAAGAAAGAAAAAAAGATAATTTAATCAGTTCGTAATTAAGTATAGGTCTGAGATCTTCTTGGAACACCCTTCACGATTTCGTATATTCAAACTTCGTTGGCATAACTGATTTCGTTGGGTGTCAGTACACGTGTGGGTTTCCAACAACAGGCTAAAGAAGATACTATAGTGACTGAAACAAAGGCAAATTCAGGGCACTTATTGTTGCAACTAACAAATGTAAGTCGAGAGCTCCTGAAATCGTACACGTAAAGTATCACAATCTCTAGATAACGAAGTCAATGGAAACGGAAATTAGGAAGAAATTTCGAAAAAAAGAAACAGGGTTACAGCAAAAATGAGGACACTACTGAAAAGTAAATTGAAGCATTTAATTGAGAAGGAGACAGCAGTGATAGAGCCGGTTATACAGAAATACGCCCGCGTATATTTTGAAGAGGGACGCCGTGAGTTTGATAGTACTAATGTGATAACTCATACCAAAGATACAGGAAATGCAGCGCCGATAGGGAAACCTCCATACAGGGTAGCGTACGTTTTAAGAGATGTCATGAAAGAACAAATACAAGATTTGTTGAAAAAAGGCATTATTCGTGAAGGTGATAGTCCGTGGTCAAGAACCGCCATATTTGTCCGAAAAAGGAGTATGGATGGCACACGGAAATGGAGAATGCGTAATAGATTTTAGGGGCTTAAATGCACTAAGTTTCAGATATATCCCTTGCCGCATGTAGAAGACACTGTGGCGTCTTTGGATGGAAGCCGTTATTTCACGTTGCTGGATTGTTTCAGTGGATTTTTGCAAGTGGAGATAGCGGAGAAAGACCAAAAAAGACTGCATTTGCGTAAGCTTTGGGCATTACGAATATAATCGGTTATAATTTGGGTTATGCAAATTACCTCCGACATTTCAGTCTCTGATTTATAAAGTATTGGGAGATTTAGTAGGCACGGAGGTCTACTGTTGCATAGATGACTTGATAATTTTCAGTTCTACTCCTGAAAAGCATACAAAAATGCTAGAACATGTGTTAGAGAGGCTGGAGAGAGCTAATCTAAAGCTACAGCCAAATCAATGTTTTATAGCACAGCCACAAGTCGAATATTTGGGTTACATTGTAAGTAGAGAGGGAATAAAAGCCAACTCAGTTCCAAAAATGGTATGTGAAGTTAGATCTTTTCTTGGATTGACAGGATTTTATCATCAAATTATACCAAATTATGCAGAACGAGCAAAACCATTAACCCAACTGATTAGAAAGAATGAAAATTTTGTCTGGACCCAAGATCAACAAGATGCTTTTTAGCCTTTAAAAATGGCGTTAACAACAACCCCAATTTTGGCATACCATGAATTTTCGCAGACATTCTATGTTACAACGGGTAGCGGCAGCATGTGTACTGTCTCGGTATCAAGAGGGCGAAGAAAGACCCATAGCCTGTGCTTCTAGACAATTAAACAAACACGAAGAGAGATATAGTTCTAGTGAATTGGAACTCTTAGCTCTAGTACGGGCCACAGAGCCTTTGTGAAGCTGTTTGAACGGTCGTCAGTTCGTAGCCCGAACTGACCATCGAGCCATGTGTCGCAAGTTGACTCGCCTTTTTCATTTGAAAGACGAAGTAAAGTGTCTCCTCTCAAAATTGAAACCCGGTTTGGTTACTTATTTTGAAGATGAAGGCTGTTTTTGTCAATTAGCTTATTTGGCAGATATTTTCAACAAATTTAATGACCTCAATTTTCAGCTTCACGGCTTTGACAAGAATATTTTTAAAGCGCGTGAGAAGGTGAAAGGATTTCATAAGAATCTTCTGTTTTGGATTAATTGTGTTAATAATGGGAATGTTGTAGTTTTCCCAACAAAATGAAGTTAGCTTTAATGATGGCGTTTTGGAAATAATCAAATTCGACTTGGAAAATCTTAGGATACAATTTTTGAAATACTTCCAGAAATTGAGAGAGAAGACAATATCGAGGATTGTTTATACCACTGCAATCAATTCCTCTGATCTTCCCTTAAAATTAAAAGAAATCCTGCTGGAAATGTCCGTTGTTGGTTCACTGAAAATAAAATTCGAAAATATGTCAGTCTGGGACTTTTGGATTGCTGCCCACAAAGAGTTCAAGGAGCTTAGTGACGCTGTCATTACCATCAACGTATTTGTGTGAGCAAGGCTTCCCCGCACTGACATCAATCAAAACGAAACGCAGGAACCGCTTGAACCCAGAACCATCTCTGATCTTCGCACTCTCGAATATTCGTCCCCGAATTGAGGTGCTGGTGTGCCAGAAACAAGTTCAATCATCTCATTAACACGCCTGAACCACATTAATTAATAATTGTTAAAATATTTAAACATATAATTTTGCTTTGCTAAAATACCTCTGTTCCTTTATTAATTTCTATATGATAGGTAATAACATGTTTTACAGATTCTTCTTTTTTTCATTTCAAACTTATTATTAATAAATTTTTGTATATAATTTATTTAATTTATTTTAAATGTAGATTATATACTATGTATAACTTGAATTATACACCAACAACTTTGGGGGTACAAAGTTGAAGAGAAATTAATACTGGAGGTAAGCGAACAAAGGTCGAACACCACTGCTATAGAGAATAAGGACAGGGCTAGCGAAGTCACATCTTCAGTATACGACCATTTAGAACAGGGGTGCCAATCCGCGGCCCGCGGGCCGCATGTGGCCCGCCTTGAACATTTTTTCGGCCCGCGAGATTCATCACACTTTTAAAAAATATATTTATTTTATAATGGCCAAAGTAGTGAAAACCAATGTATTAAAAAAATACATTATTTGTGCATCCATATATTCAAAAATTATCTGTCGAAATTATGAGAAAAAATTATCTTTGATTTTAAAATAATATTCTTGCGAATATATGACAGATATTGCCTGTTTTATTCATGAGTTTACAGTTATGAGTTCGCAGAATAATTAAACTATAATATCTCCAAATGGAACTGGTTGACTTACAGTGCAATATTGAATTAAAACACATTTTTGAAACATCAGAATCAAAAATAGATTTTTATAACACTTACGTCACAAAAGAGAAATTTTCCAATTTGAGAAATCTGGCACAAAAAGTTGTTTAACGTTTTTTTCGAAAATGAAATTGACCAAACACAAAACACGCTCAAACATAATGGACGCTAACCTGCAACACCAATTACGATGTGCAAATACCCAAATTGAGATCGATTTGCAAAAGCTAAGTGAAAGAGTGGAGAAACAAATATCGCACTAGTAAAATAAATATTTTTTAATGATTTCATTAATTTTATTTCATTCATATTTATATATTTTTTATATTTAATTTTTAGTGCTATATATTTCTTTACAATGTACGCTTAGTATCATTATTATTATATTATCTATGTTTACATGTTAGAATAATTGTAAACACAATAATAATAACTCATTATGTTTCAATTTTTCACTCCAAAAAAATGTCTATAGTGTATCTAAATCTAATATGGGGATATATAATTTTATATGTGGCCCGCGGAGTTATGATGCATTTCCAAAGTGGCCCGAAAGATCATTTGGGTTGGCCACCCCTGATTTAGAACATCAAATGAAAGGACTTAGAGATGCGTATGAGATCGCTCAGAAAAAGTCCATGCAATCCAATGAAAAAAACAAAAAGATTTATGACCAAAAGGCCAAAATCAGATTTTTCGAAGAAGACGATCTGGTTTACCTATTTTCGCCCGCTAGAAAACAAGGTGTCTCCTAGAAGTTCACAAAACGTTGGTTACCAGCCTATGAAGTTATTGGAAAAATATCTGATCTCATTTACAAGGTCAGGAGCCCTGAAGGAAGAGAATTTTTGTAATTGTAAACGGAATGAAGTTGTGTACCAACTCTAAAGTTTGGAATCCAAAACTGGCAATAACATCACAAACAGCACAGCAACAAATCACACCTCCACGCCCCATCGGCACCGGAGTAAGGTGGAGACCAATAGCCATAGATCCCATAGATCTTATTTGTCCACAGCCTCCACCACAGCAGAACCCTCGCCCTGAGGACGTTACCCCGCGCAGCGACAATACACCGTTGTCAGTTGGAGAGGACGTAGCAGGTGATCCGAGCTGGACCCCACCAAGAAGCAGACAAGCCGCTCGACCGACAGGGCCGCCGATGCTAACAAGGCAGCGTGCCCGAGAGCTGGAGCAGTGACTTCAGCATGAAGTAATCAGGGAAGAAGACGAAGGAGAATTGACAATAAATGCACCTGGAGACGCTAATTTATCGGAGAATAATCCTCCCACCAATTCGCGACCAACCCCTAACGTTCAACCTCCCCGCGTAGTTCCACGTCTCTTAAAAGTGATCAAAAATAATTTGTGTGTTCTTTCACTTTAGCCACACGAAAGATGTCTTTACTTAATACAAGTCTGGGGAAAGCGAGTGTAATTAAAGGATTGCAGAGAGACGCATGACTGGAGTAATGACAAAAGCTGTACGCAAACGCATCTTTGGTCTTGGTATCTCGAGAAGTTCTCACGCGCTCCACTTCTTTTTGACTCAGTGAAACTCCTGAGTCCGACGAGAAACGAGCACCTTCTTGACCATCTTGCTGGCTATAATAAATTATACTCTTCTTGTGCATGATTTATTTTTTGTGTTGTATCCACAAGTAAATATATATTGAATTCTGGGTCCTTCACGGAACATTTCTCAACGTATTTAGCTGAAACCAATAAGAGAAATATTTCAAGTAATAAAGTGATTTAGGAGTTTTGTTTGCATCTATTTCTTGCTGAAATTCAGAAGATGATAGTTCCTGAGCTAGTCAAGAAATTCTCCGCCTCTTATGAAACACCTAGGTTATTTTACATTTCTCCTAAGAGCTAACAATATCTAGAATATGCGATGAGCCAAATTAGTCCAATTCATTATTTACTTTAGGATATATTTTAAGATTATCGTTACATTAACGAAAGTCTTCAAAGAGTTTAATCACGCGGTTCTGCCAATGACTGAACCAGTTTCGTGAATCTAAATGATATTTGGTGATTTTTCATGTCATTACGGCTTTGAGTAAGAAGATTCTTCGACATTTCATTTATTCCGTGCTTGAGAAAATGTACACATATCATGGAAACAAATTTCGTTTCAAAAATATTTCCATTTAGAATCACTGGGTTAGTAACATTCTTAGATCGTCTAGTATTCCTGAAAAGAGCTTTTTCAGAAACTGAATCCTCGGGATGAAAGCATGAGCAGTTTTAATCAGTCTCTTCCGCTAAAAACAGAAAAAGAGAAGGGAATCACCGAACACACCCTAGTCAGTCAACCAAAGTCGCTCAAGGCAAATGTTCAGTGCCTTCGAATATTTTCTTGTGCAGTCCCGCACTCCATTGCACGCTCTTTCTTGAAAACGTAAGTCCCGTCGCACGTTCGGTCGGCCAACCGCGACGTCACTTCGAGAAACTGGCTGGCTGTGTACCACGCCACCCGTGAATGATGATTGAAAGACGGGAGACGTTTAGGACGCCACATTCTCATCTTGAACATTCCCGGGTGACCTGGAACGGCGTCGGAAGGCTCTTAAAGTGCTCGTAGTCAGGGCCGTGTTCTCATATCGAGGCCGGACAATGCGTGAATTGATCGGTCTCTGAGTACTCTGCTACCCCTGACTGAGCTTTTCCCGTGCTATTCCTCAGTTTGTGAGGCAAATACGAGAGTAGGTATAATAGAGAACCCCAGTCATTAAGGCCGTCAGACAAAATGATTCTCCTGAAGTCCTAAAAGCCATAACCGAAATCAATCTCCACGCTTGTGGGTTAAACTCAGAGACATCAACCAACCAAGGTTCTTTTCGCGAAGGACCAATCGTCTGGTCGGATCATCCTCCCACCAGTAACAACAGCCAATAGTCTCATTACTCCACGGCCATCCGCCATGATAACAGTCCCGTTTGCGTAAGGATATTAGAGGTTGCATGTCTTAAGGCTCACAAAAAATGAGTGGTATATTACAAGAAGACTTTGCTGAACATATTTGGTTTGCCTTCGTTCCCACTGACGCCAGTCGCAAGTCAGGGCTTCCCCTCGGGCGAATAACGCCAAGATTCGATACCCTTTAACGCGTTCTTAATTTTGCGAAATTCGCGTAATGCCCGCACCAAAGAAAATCACCAGGACAGCTGTTAATTAGCCATAAATCCAACAATAATAATCATATTGTACCATTGTCAGAAACTTGCTCTCGGTGGACTAGTGGTTAGTGCTCGCCATTGGACCCAAGGTTCTCGGATTCAATCCTGGTAAGGGGCGATAGATTTTTAAGGGCGATAAATATCCGTAGCACAACTTCCTTCACGTGTCGTAGATTACGGCATGTAAAGAACCCTACGAGCATGATTACGTAAGCAAAATTCAGAGGCCATTTCTCACCCAAGTCTCCTGATTTACTGCTGGAAGGCTCTGGCAGTCAAAATCAGGATTGAGTAGAAATTGTGTAGAGACTTGTCACTCACTACTCATAAATGCACACATCAAAGACTAGGGAACCTCCGAATAGGAGGCGGCGAAAAGCCACAACTGGGTTGTAGAGCCGAGAAAGAACAATAACCATTGCCATAATCCTTTGTGATCTATATATTTGGAGGTAGGCAATATTTGTTCGAATGTGGAAACTCATATAAAATATAGGTCTGTTTACTGTACAAACAAATAAACAAACAAATAAAAATAAATATTATTCCATGTTATATAATTCAGACCAAAGTTTCGAATTTCAATTCAATTCAAATATTTAAATGTTTGGCAATAACAAGAATCCAATAAGAGGCAAACACTGGTAATACGTACAATAATAATGACGTAATAATATATTACACAAACAGGTTAACTTAACATATACAAGTACAGTATTAAATATAATAGCCAAATACGAGGTGCGATCGGAAAGTTTCTAGACTGTGTCAATAGAGAGCGAACCGGATGTAGTACGAGCTTCTGCCGCTAGAGGCTGCGATCTACATTCATAGTGAATCAGTGTGCCAGCCGGCACCATCGAATTAGCATTTGTTTCTTAGTTACGGGCGATTTGGTAGTGCATTACACCGACCATCCTGCGATTTCGGAATGGCGGATTTTCATGAACAAAGAGTGTGCATCAAATTTTGCCAAAGACTCGCCAAAACGGCTACGGAAACCTATGAAATGCTAAAGCAAGCATTTGGGGAGTCCGCAATGGGTCGTGCACAAACGTTTGTGTGGCATTCACGTTTTAAAAATGGCCGAACCTCTGTCGATGATGACGAGCGTTCTGGACGACCATCTTCGAGCACAACGCCCGAAAATGTTACGAAGATTCGGCAGGCCATTCACGAAGATCGACGTCGTACCATCAGCGACTTGTGCGACATTTTTGGGATAGGCTATGGGACCTGTCAGCTGATTCTAAAGGAAGAACTCCACATGCGACGCATCGCAGCCAAGTTTGTACCAAGGCTCCTGTCTGAGGACCAGAAGCAGAATCGACTTCTCGTTTGTCAGGAGCTCAAAGATCTTGCAAGAACCGACCCCAACTTCCTTTCTAAGGTTATCACAGGTGATGAAAGCTGGGTTTACGGGTAAGATCCGGAAACGAAGCAGCAATCTTCACAATGGAAGACCCCATTGTCACCACGACCGAAGAAGGCAAGACAGGTCAAGAGCAATTTGAAGTCAATGCTGATCTGTTTTTCCGACCAGGAGGGGATCGTCCATAGGGCGTTTCTTCCTGCAGGTCAGACGGTCAATGCTGAATTTTATTGTGGGGTCCTGAGGCGGTTACGTGAAGATGTGAGACGGAAGCGGCCGGCAAAGTGGTGCAACCACAACTGGCTGCGGCATCATGACAACGCGCCAGCGCACACCGCCCTCAAGGTTCGGCAGTTTTTGGCCTCAAACACCATGGCCGTCATCCCACACCCTCCTTATCCGCCGGATTTAGCTCCGTGTGACTTCTTCCTCTTCCCAAAGATGAAAATTCAGCTAAAGGGAAGGAGATTTGAGACGATAGAAGAGATTCAGGCAGAATCGCAGATGGTGCTTGACAGGCTGACAAAGAAAGATTTCCAGGGATGCTTCCAGGCTTGGCAGCGGCGCTGGGTTCGTTGTGTTCACTCCCAGGGGAACTACTTTGAGGGTGATGGATGCATTTAATACGGGTTTTTATAGGCGCAGTCCTGAAACTTTCCGATCGCACCTCGTAAGGTAAGGTAATGTTATTTATTATTTATTTAGTGTTCTGTCTGATGACAGGTCCATATGAACAGGATCCTTCCATCCTTTTCTCGGACTGGGACCTGTTCATATACGTTCTTGGCAAATGATCCAGAAGTGGTTTGCCATTACCTTCTTCTGTGGAGTATGGAGTAATTGTTGGAATGCCACGGAGAAACCGGGAAAGCCCCCGGAGGAAAACTCCGTGTTGCCTAGTCCACGGCCTTGCCCAACACAAGTTATAAATTCGGGCAACGCCGGGAATCGAACCCGAGAACCCAGGATTACAAGGCCAGCGTTCTAACCGCTAGACCACCCTGGCCTTAATGTACTGTAAGGTAAGGTAATGTAATGTAAGGTAAGGTAATGTAAGGTAAGGTAACTATGTAGGTAAACATTGTTGTTTATTTGTTGATAAACAGATCACGTTTCCAAGGTAACATAATAATAAAGTTTGACGTTTCCTAGGTAACATAACAATGAAGTTACACTTTTTGTTTCCCTTTTTCGTAACACTTTTTCGTTACATTTTTGCCGAATGACACTGACCCTAAAATTTAGACTTATTTACGTCAAAAAATGGTTTAAGAATTTGTTTATCATAAGTTTTGCCATGTCATTAGATTGTATGCATGTTATTAAACTACTGAATTAAATGATCAGTATATTACAAACTGAATTTACAAACAAGGAATTCCTCTAAAAACACAACAGAAAAATACACAGAAAATGACACATGCTTGACGAAAGCTCCAAAACATTGCTAGCTCCATTAGGAATATCAAAGAATTCATTTACCGAACGTACAGTCATGATGCAGGGTGTAATACACTGTTCCAGGTCATTAAAGAACGTAAGGAACTCCATATCCAAACACAGAAAGAATCCGAGACATCACCTGCGACAGAGGAGGCCACTCTAGGTTAGTTGATTATTATTATTTTAGAGTGTTGTATGAACTGCTAAAGGTAAAGAGTCAACTATGATATTGCAGATAGACTGTGAATGATAAATCTGAAGAAATGAGTAAGGACGTGGTCTTGGCTTATTTTATGATTACTGTGAAAAGCTGGGAAGACAACAACTTGCATTCACAGGTCTACATTCAATCTGAGTATATCCTGCTATGCAGCCAGGATAGTGTAACAGCCCACTCTGAGTTCGATTCTCGAGCAGGCGGACCTGAGATAGACTTAGATTGGGCTTTTGGCGATTACTCCAGTTTATATGCAAGGAAAGGGGCCTAAGTTAGTTTTGTTTCGTTAGCGCCTTCCTTAATCGGAATTTATAATAAATTGTATTAAATTTTCCCGAGTTGACGGTTAGTATCGCTAGTTCGGGCCACATCTTGGGAGACTTGTTTGTTCCACCGGGCGACTGCCTGGCGCCAGCTACGTAACAGTATGAATGGGTGATTTTATGATCGGTGGCTCGACTTGGTGGGATGGGTAAGCTCTTCCAGATGTGTTTTAGCCGTTAGAAGACTTAGGATAAATCACGTCACTAACCACCAATGGGTTTAAAATAAGCTATCGGCGGCAAATTTGTAAGGTTAGGGTGATGACCCACTCAGCCAATGAAAACACTCTCTTGAGATTCAAAAGTCTTGGGGGAGTCTTGCTGATCGCGGTGTGCGTCCAGCAAGAACTTCCAAAAACTCACTTACGCTTTAGTCTCGGCGGCGAGTAGTCCTGCACTCGGCGAGGGAAAGTACGAAATTAATAAACGTGCTTGATGAAAGTGAACGAATACACAATTTGTAACTGAACGACATCCCTTCTTATTACACTGCCTCGCAAGTTGATCCCGAAACCCCTCTTCACCTTGAAGGCAAGAATCTATGCCCTGAGCTACCAAAACGAAGCCCAACACAAAACCCCTTGTAACCAGCCGGGCGTCCTGATGGAGAGTTTGGTGTGAAAGGACGGTTACAATAGCTCATCTGGTATAGTGTCTAATTCCAGATTGAATGACCAGGATTTGATCCTCAGCAGGAGCAAAGGATTTTTCTACTAACCTTTGGATCCAGATTGCCTCTAAAGCCCACTCAGCCTATCTGATGGGTACTGGAGAACTTTTCCCTGGGAGTAAAGCATGGTTGAGGCATGATGCTGACCACTCATTCCCATCTACTACCAAGGTCAAGAATGACAAGAAGCTGTACCTTCTCTCCTCCCAAGCCCCTACATGGCATGTAATGAGACAACCTTACTTGCTCATTGCTCAATGTTATTTCTTAGAGTAAACTGAATTTGACAATGGAAACAAATTGTAACATCATTTAATATCCAGTACTATTGGGATTATCAAAGTCAGACTTGTAGAAAAATTAAGACAACAAATTTAATACAGCTAAAATTTCTATCGAGAATCAGTTGAAATTATCTGTACTGTATAATGCCCAGTTTGATATTTGCTTACTTCTATTGAGGCACACGTGGTTGGCCTGAAAATTCTCAGTAACTATACTAGACCTCAGAAAGTTGTTTTACAAGTGCTGTTATGACGAGGCCAATTTTGGAAATTAATTTGAATACAGATGTCACAAGAAAGTGCAAATAACTTGGCACATAGTATTTTTTAATGGATTACAGGCACAAAGCGAAGGCTGGCATTCTTGGATTTTTTGCTGGATGCATCACACAATGGTGTCAAGTTGACAGATGAAGAGCTTAGGGAGGAAGTGGACACTTCCATGTTTGATATAGGGGAAAGTTTAAATCCAAATATGAAATTGTGTTAAAGAATTTTAATTTCTTCCTTTAAAGATTTTCAAAATGTCATCATCACATTCAAGTGTCATCTGTTTTCCTTGCACATTTGTTAGTACCATGATTCAATTATGGACCTTGGTACTATAATATAAACACAAAAATCTTATTGAACTAGCACAGTACAATAGAGCCCTACTTGAAAAGCTGATACCTGCTCAGGTGGCCAAGAAATTCCATATCCTTTATGGAAACTCAATCTTCACTACCATGTTCACAATTGCTTATCACTGAAACCTATCCTGAGGCGGTCCAATGTCACCTTACTTCCTATTTCTTTAACACTGTCCCATTTATACCTAGGTCTTCTAAGCACACTGCCTTATTGTAGTTGGTAATTCTATAAAATTCTTGAGTTTATATTATTATTATTATTATTATTATTATTATTTATTTGACTGCAAATGGGTTTTTACCCGGTGGCAGTGGTCCTACAATAAGACACAACAAAACATAAGACAACAAAAACAATAAGAAACAACAGAACAATGAGACAGAACAAAACAATAAGACACAAAAATCATAAGACAACAAAAACAATAAGAAACAAGAGAACAATGAAACAGAACAAAACAATAACACAAAAAACATAAGACAACACAAACAATAACAATAAGAAACAACAGAACAATGAGACACAACAAAACAGTAAGACAAAAAGACATAAGACACAACAAAACAATAAGACAACAAAACAATGAGACACAAAAAACATAAGGCACAACAAGAACAATAAGACACAACAAAGCAATGAGACACAACAATACAGTAAGACAAAAAGACATGACACAACAAAAACAATGAGACACAAAAAGCATAAGGCACAACAAGAACAATAAGACACAACAAAACAACACACCACACTCAAAATAAAACAGCTCATAATATTACAAAACCGTATAACCTAAAGTACATAACTTAAAAATTAATACCAACACCAATTTGTTCTCCTGCTTTATTCTTTCAGGGTCATAATACTACAAGTACTGGTATTTGCTGGGCAATCTATCTGTTAGGTCTGCACACCGACATATAGGTAAGAAATTAAATATGGGCTACCATGACACACTGAGGACCCTGAATGAACTTGAGCAAGGTTTGCGCCAGATATTGGACAGGAAGCCTGACTGGAAGAGACTGCTGAGGAGACATACATGTAGAAGGGAGGATGATATCAAATGAAATCTCTGGGAGAGAGGAGTTGAAGGCCACTGGATTTTGTTGGCCCAGGACAAGGACCAGTGGAGTGCTTTGGTTAATTCGGTGATGAACCTTCAGTATCCCTAATCCATCTACTTTGTTAGTTAGTTTCAATTTAGTCTCCTGACTGAAATACATGGAGCTATATTTTAGGTGTAACTAATATTTTATAACAGTGTCCATTTTATGTTTACTCCAGCAGGTATTGTATATTTGTTTGAAATTCCATATGGATTGAGGGTATAGTTATGGATTTTGCAACATTGGGAGATAAATTGAATTTGAGCCATTTTAATTTTATTAATGTTAAGATCAGTAGCAACTCCTCCAATTTGAAAGAAATGCAGCTAGTTCAGTGGGGTGAGATAAGGCCTTGAGTTGTGCAGTACCCACTTAAGCAGAGAACAGCCCATGTCCTACCAGACTAGCAGTAATGTGCGAAGTTGAATGACATCTGAAATGTTCTGAATTTCGAAGGTTAGGATCCAGAATGAAATCAGGATTATTTGTATGGAGAAACCTTCTCCTTGCCTTTGTTTCTGATATCTACGGTCAATAAGAATGATATTTATTAACAAATTTTAAAATAGTATTAATTATTTCCAAACATGTTTAACCCTTTAGAGCAATGTGGTAAGATTGTTTATAACTCATTTCTCCCACATGTGTTTATGTTTGCAATTCTAACTGTTTTTTGTGGATTTCCATTCAAATAGTGAGGATGATTGTTGACAACAGGATAGTTAAAAGATAATGAACATGTAGTTAATAAACATAAAATGGACACTGCCATGAAATATCTGTTATACTTAAAATATAGCTTCATGTATTTCAGTCAAGAGACTAAATTAAAGCTAACTAACAAAGTAGATGGATTAGGGATACTGAAGGTTCATCACCGAATTAACCAAAGCACTCCACCAGTCCCTGTCATGGGCCAACAAAATCCAGTGGCCTTCAACTCCTCTCTCCCAGAGATTTTATTTGATATCATCCTCTCTTCTACATGTATGTCTCCCCAGCAGTCTCTTCCCATCAGGCTTCCTGACCAATATCTGGCGCAATCCTTGCTCAGGTGCAGCAAACTGGAAGGCAGCCATCTTATACTTGTCACGTTGGTAACCTAAAATCGCATTCTCTATGTACTCTGTTATTTCTCTGGCAATGAAGGATACACTGGGTACAATCTTAGAGACTCCTTGATGACCCTCTCAAAATATTTCATCTCACTTAGGAACTTCAACTTGGCAGGGCGGTCAGATCCTTGGAAGATCTGTTTCAGCTCCTCATATACGTTGTTCTGGAACATATCAGTCCATCTGCAGGTGGCGGTTTTTTTTTTACAATTCTCTGAGAAAATTTCTGTTTCCTTTTTCATTATATTGATTGACTAAGGAGCATACTGTTCCCATGAAGAAGTGTATGAATGACTGCCTGGCTGTCTCTCAATGTCTCTGACTAACCAAATCAATATATAACTTTTTAATTGAATTGCAAATTCACTGACAAATCTGGCGTCCTAACCCTTCCAGTCTTACAAATGAAGCATTTCTGTAAAGGCACAGCATTCTGTCAGTCATTATGATAGTGTATTTTAGGCTGATAATTATAGAGGGAAGTTGTGTCTTTCTGCCTCAGAAGTGTGTATGGCAGTCATGTTAGTATTATTGATTTTTAGTATGGAAATTGTAACTAAATCAGGGATCATGTAACACCTGACTGATGAATGAAGAATGGCTGCGTTGTCAACATTCATCTTTGGGTTGTAACGCCGTGTGGACTTGTAGGTACCGCATTTTGGAGAAGCCATGAAGATGGAAACAGTGTGTTTCTCAGAAACATTGGTACCTACTTCACAAGTCCACATGGTGTTACAGACCAGAAAACTATCAACACTTTTACCGCTATGAGAACTTTTCTCATATAATGACTGTGTTCTTCAGGGTCCTCAGAGTGTCATGGTAGCCCATATTTAATTTCTTACCTGTATGTCGGTGTGCAGACCTAACAGATAGATTGCCCAGCAAATACTAGTACTTGTAGTATCAAGACCCTGAAAGAATAAAGCAAAAGAACACTATACCAGATGAGCTATCCTGACTGCATAGCAGGAGATACTCAGATTGAATGTAGACCTGTGAATGCAAGTTGTTGTCTTCCCAGATTTTTACAGTAATCATAAAATAAGCCAAGACCACGTCCTTACTCATTTCTTCAGATTTATCATTCACAGTCTATCTGCAATGTCATAGCTGACTCTTTACCTTTAGCAGTTCATACAACACTCTAAAATAATAATAATCAACTAACCTAGAGTGGCCTCCTCTGTCGCAGGTGATGTCTCGAATTATTTCTGTGTTTGGTTATGGAGTTCCTAACGTTCTTGAATGACCTTGAACAGTGTATTACACCCTGATTCATGATTGTACGGTCGGTAAATAAAATCTGTAGTGTTGCTACAACATCCTATTGTAATCTGACTGTCTTATGCATCCATGGACTGAAATAAAATATTATTATTATTAATAGTGCATTCTCTGCAATGATATGGGCTAGTTTTATTAAGTGATCCCAATATAGTAGAAACCCTTACTTCCTATTTGAACACTGAGACAGACAGACAGACAGAAATACAGATAGAGGGACAGAGCCAGCCTCTGATGTGTCATCTCCCGTTTTCCCCAGACTCTGTGCAGTGTCCAAAGAAAATTCTTCCACGATGATATTATACCATTTTCACTGACCTTAAGAATCACAGTTGGTGTGTGTTGCACAGTCAATTTTGTAGAAGGTGAACATATAATTTGCAATTCAATCATATTTGGAATAAGGCACTTCTTACTATTTGAAGGTCACAGGTTTTTTGAAAGCAAACATTTTTTACATTTGTAACATCATTTTAAGATTATCATGATGTTTCTAGACTTGATGGTTGTGGAGAAATGAAGTTATTGGTATGGCCATGGAACTATGCTTTATAGAACTTCTGGCATGAAGAAGCGCACATTTTATTACCTGAAAGTTGAGAGATTGTGTTTGTGTATTAATTCTTTTCTGTTTAAATATATACAGTATTTCCAGATGCATCAACTTTTTCACACGTGATGAATGAGCTGTACTTAAATCTTTCATAGTTTTAAGAATTACTTTGTATTCTTCTTTATTGATAAATAAGTCAGATATTATTTGGGAGTTGGTTTATATTAAGGGGTTTATTAGTGTATTTACCTTAATTGTGGCAGTGCAAAATGTTGGCAGCCATGATTCCTCTATCTGGACAAATGAGTAGAAACAAAAGATGGCTGTCTTCTGGGTTGTTGCGCCATGTAGTCTGGTAGAAGTTTACCAACGTTTCAGAGACCCTATTGGTGGAGGCAACAAGGACCTCAAAAACGTTGGTAAACTTCTACCAGACTACATGGCGCATGGGTTAGAAGACAAACATCTTGAGACTCACTGCCGTGAAAACTTCAAATCCTACAGAGTACGACCTGAATTAGTTTGGCGAAGCCAAAATTTTTTTGTTTTATTTGACAGTGCCTCACACAATACAGTACTTTTCATGACAACATGTCTAGGTCATTCTTTTTGTAGAGCATAAGTTACACCTGACGTGCATTTTCTAGAGATTGCTGTTGCAGAAAATTATTTACAACTCTTTATTCTGTCAGATTGCTTTTAAAACACTGTAAATACTAGCAAATTGATCTGCGATTTATCTAGCACCTAATGCAATTGAATAGGCTGTGTGTTAAGGGATTTTAGGTTCTCACAGTGGTGAGTATGATCTGGATTTTGATGTCATGTAGACTCTTAGCTAGATACCAGCATTTCAGAGAAACATACTGTCTCCACATTCAGAGGAATCTTGCAGCAAGCCAGTTTCCTTTTTGACATTGCCATGGAAACATATTTTACTCAATAGAATATATTGAATTTATAAATGTAATAAGTTGAAATATGTTGTTTTTTGTTTTCATATTTTGACCCACTATTCTTATCCCTTTTACTTATGCATAACAATTTTATATTATTACTTTTAAATTTACTGTTACCCTCTTTTATACTTTGTACAAGAATTTTATCATTGTTCCAAGTGAATTATTTAATCTGAAATAAAAAGTGTTGTCGTGTAGAGATAATGGAGCTACATTTATATAAACATAAAACAACTCTCCTTCAAGCAGTAATTTCCATACCTTGTTAAATGTAAAGTTAAGCAAGTATCTTCATACTCACTGCTGTGAAAACCTCAAATCTTACAAAAGAAATTTCATCTTCAAAATGATGCAGATAGCAAATGCAGTGTACTTAGAACTTTATACCCAAACCGGTCGAAGGAAAACTGAACGTCTTCTCGGGTAAATATTTTTACATGCCTCAGGTAGTTGCCACTAGTTTTGAAAATGATTTCCCCACAACAGAGGAGTTGGTGTGTTCTGCAGTTACGGAAGGAGTTCGTTACAACTGTGCAATGCGCATTTTGTACACAATTCCACGTGGAACTACACATTCAAGTATCAATTTACGTCTATTATAACATATTCGAATCACAACTTCCCGTCGTACCTGGTGAAAACCTTCTCGTCCTACCTTGCTGGCCGGACATTAAAAACGTCCTTCTAGTCGGCCACGTCCACACGTCTTGTCATGTGCTCCATTGATAACTAAACCTGCTCTGTCCCATTCATGCAACCTGCAGGCAGTTATTCAGGTACTGATTGACAGTTTTGATTCTTTCAAAGAAAACGCAGGGACAGGCCACACGAATCCATTCATTCATCCATCGCTTTACATTTCGAGTTGAAGCGTTACGTGAAGACAACACTCTTAGACAAATGATTGTTCTGAAAATATATTTGTTTCTAAAATGCAGTGTTTACTGATTCCAAGTCGAAACCGTGAGTGTGGCACCTCGAAAATATTTTCGTATGCGTTTAAGAAGGAAGCTGGAGTGAATTTTGTGAAAGGGTCCTCGCTTTGCTGATGCCAGAGAAACTTTGTTTATTCTGACAAAAGGAACAAAGACGTTCAGGCGGAATTTGTACAGTTGCCATAATTCTGCCTGCCTTTGTTAACAAAAGACCAATTTATCGACAAGGCTGATAAGATTATGAAGATTGTTGGCTTGAAATCAATTTTACGTTAATTACATGAATAATGCTTCTGAGAACGATGAATTGTAAAACTGCTGCAGTTGCGATGGAAATATCTGGAACTGATAGGTACATATACGATAATATCCATTTATCTGTCGCACTGCTCTGTGGACCACCAAGTGACGCAGACCAAACAGTCAATCTGAAGATGCAAGTCGTGAAATTATGTTGCCACCTACATGTAGATATTTTTGGTTAGTAAACAAGAATCCTATCCGGTGGGTACCGGGTTCCTTTCCCGGGGGTAAAAAGCGGCCAGTGCGTGATGCTGACCCTCCTTCTCTTGCCGAGGTCAAGAATGAGTAGGAGCTATACCGCCTCCCCCCAAGCGCCTACATGGCGTATATGTGCATATTGCCTGTGTAATATAACGATATTATTGTCCTGCAAATGCAACGACTGTCGAAACGTAATATTCGACGCAGCTTATCCGAAGCCAAAGTACAATAACTCGAAATTCCTTGTAGTGTTCCGAACAAGTATTTTTACTACACATTGGATGGTAGATTGTAATGAGTGTTTTGGTAATGCGTCGAATCATTGGCGTTGTACTAACCGTTATATGAAATTCATTCGTTATTTACTTTTCAATGAACCGCATAACATGGCGGATTTTTTTGCCACCAATAAATGATTCCAATTCTAGGTTTAATTAATGCATTATAAACGGATTTCTTAATGATTTAAAAGCAGAAATTAAACACCATATAAATATTTCTTATTTTATATAGAACATTATTTCCACACATTCAGTGATATTCTAATATTGACCTAACTCGACTTTCTTTGCTACCTAATATGGCACAGTTTTGTTTGGTAATTATATGTTAGTGTCTAAAGTATGAACGCTAATGACAATTCATATTTAGAAATTTGTTTCGCTGGAAATTTAATGTTAATACTAGAAATAGCCTGCTGCAAGAGAAAGGTATATCGATTTATTTGCATGGTTTATGCAAAGGACGTGGCACCACTGTACATTTCTGCTTTGAATCGAATGCCATCGTCGGGAAATTTCCCACGAGAGCAGTCTAAGGTTGTGCTTACGTGTAGTCATTTGTAGGCCATCTGTATGTTAAAATTGTGAAAGGTGAGTAGCAAAATACAGAATACATAGCTGTAATTATATGTCGTATTTCGGAATTATGTGTGAAATGTTTATGGGGTCAAGAAGTATCATGTACAATAATAAAGTAGGTAATGACAAAATACAATTGAGGCGATGTACGGATTAATTATTTGAATGAGTTTTGTACAGTTTAGTATGAGGTATATTTTTGTTCAGGAAATTTCTAGTCAAGGTGTTGGTGTCAAGGGGCGACGATTTTTTTTTTTTAACTGTGTTTCCATGTAACGTCATCAGACGCGACGTTGCCTCATCTATATACATAGTTAAATATATGTAATGAAACAAAAGTCTGTATTGTTCATTTCAGAGCTCGTGGCCGATTTTTTTTCGCAACTGAAGAAATTTAGAGAAAAAACAAACAAATTAACAAATCTAAAACTTCTTGACGATGGTGAAGAGTCAATTGAATAAAAATTTACTTGGATATTATCCATCGTCTAGTAATAAAACGTAAAAAACGTAAAAACGACGTTTCGGAGATGGGGCTCTATCTCCGTCTTCAGGTTCCTACTCAGTTGGGCCCACTAGATAGAGCTAATCCCTATCTCCGGACAAATTAAAAAGTTGAAAGTCCCAGAATAAAAAGGCATAACCACACCATCCATCTGTGGGACGTAAAAGAATAGTATGTAGAAAATAAATTTCATAAACACGAATAAAGCCAAAAGCCAAAAAAACACACAAAAATGTGGGAATAAATACACAAGAATATTAACTTGAAACTCAATGCCCAACTTGGATTTCTTGAGAGATGACAGGTATCCAAATAGGAGATAAATCCAAACTAGGCTGGCTGATAGGATTGGCGAGTAGTGCCATGTGTGCCGCCTCCTTGTATTTTCTGTAGATGGTATTGGGTTCAGTTAATAATACTCTGGCCCCATCCCAACAGACATGATGATCTTCTTCGTACGCATGTTGGGCCAATCTGGATTTCTCCAGCAGGCCCTGTCTGAAATTATATTTGTGTTCTTTTAAGCGTACCTCCAGAGGTCTGCTGGTTTCGCCGATATACTATCTACCGCAATCACATGGTATTCCATACTGACTGGGTACGGGCTGGACGAACGGGGTTCGATCCCCGACGGGGGTAGAGGATTTTTCCTCTAGCCTCTGCGACCAGACCGGCTCTGGAGCCCACCCAGCCTCCTCTACAATGGGTACCGGGGTCCTTTCCCGGGGGTAAAGCCGGCCGGGGCGTGATGCTGACCACTCACCCCATCTAGTGCCGAGGTCAAGGAAGAGAGGAGCTATACCTCCACTCCCCCCAAACGCCTACATGGCGTATAGCGGGACAATTTTACTTTACTTTACCTTACATTACATCCCTTACCTTACCTTACATTACATTACATTACATTAACTTACATTACCTTACCTTACCTTACCTTACCTTACCTTACATTACATTACCTTACCTTACCTTACATTACCTTACATTACATTATATTATCTTACATTACATTACCTTACCTTACATTACATTACATTATCTTATAAACTTCCTTTCCGTATAGACGTATTTACGTCAAATTCTCCGGAACGGTTGTCCCACTGACAACTTTTTCATGTGTGAAGAATAAGACTTAGTTTTTACTAAGAACATTATGATCGCACACATACGCATCTAGTACCACGTTTTACTGAATTCTCTGTTTTAATGTTCACATTAGTGGTACATGCTGATGTTCCGGGTTGTGGGTAGCATCTCTTTGTGAGATAAGAGTTGAAACCAGTCATAACATAAGCAGAAGTATGTTTCTGTGGCTATAACATTTCTCACTGTGATGAGTTCTCTGGCCTTAGGGTAAGACACCAGACACTATTCAGAAGGTCCTGGGTTTGATCATATTTCTGTGCTCATTTTTTTTGGTCACGGAATCCTACCTTTCTGTCACATAAATTTTGGGGAAGTGGGGTTTACCAGGTCAAGATGTGTTTCAAAGCCAGTGTTAAACCTTCTGCCAGTACCATCTGTATAAATCACTATTATTGGAGATAAGAGAATCCATTGATTTTGGAAATTAATTTTAAGACTTGCGTGAGTATGGCAGAGGAAAGTTACCATAAAAATCCCTGTGGACATTCGGTGTCAGCCAACATTTCTCAGCTATATTCAGTATTTTGCTTGCACATAAGTTTTCTTGTTATTCAGTTCATTCAACCCATCGTTTGAGATGGTATCACATTTTCGTGTGCTCGTAATTCAGTGGAGCCTTGATTTTGGTGAGTCCTGAACATACTCATGAGAACTGCTTCATGTTCTAGGATTTGAATAATCTGCTGGAAGACATGCAGAAGACAGAGGCATCAGCATCATCATCAAGATGTATTCAGAGAAGTGCACTTTTACCCAGATGATTGATAGGGTATTCCCTGCTTTACTTTTAACGGTAAATGGGGAAAATAGATGGACACAGACAGTTTTCCTTTCTGGCTTCCTTTAAAAATTAAATAAGTTGTGTTGGGACAGTCAGACAGATGTAGAAATGGAATGCTATAGGACCTACCGCTGTGCCAAGGAACAACTGGGATGTATGTAGTGCTTATCGTCTAGATCAGTGGTATTCAACCTTTTTCGTTCTCGTACCCCCAGATGTAATTTCTCTTCAACTTTGTACCCCCAAAGCTGTTGGTGTATAATTCAAGTTATACATAGTATATAATCTACATCTAAAATAAATTAAATAAATTATATTACTGATTATTCAGTGTTTATCATAAAATAATATATATTTGTTTTTAAATTTCACGTACCCCCTAAGATGTCTTTGCGTACCCCAGGTTGAATACCACTGGTCTGGATCACAATATGTCTAGTTGGGAACTGTCTGTGCACACGTACTGACATATATGCATAACCCATTAACAGTAATGTCTGGGCATGTGCTGCTTAGCGAGTACAGGTAAAGTGTAAAGGATGTGACATTGGCATGTGTTTCGTCAACATGGAAGGATGTACAACAGGTTTGTAACAAGGAAATTAAACTTATTTAGTCCTGTGTTTTGCAGAGTGCAATGCATCAGTACTGAATTCCAGTGCATTCAACTGTGTAGGCCAGGAGAGGTTAAGACTGTGATATTTGAGGTTTTTACAGTCAACGTTTGTAGTTTAGTCTTCTGGGTTATGATATGGTGTAGTCTTGTAAGTCCATTTCAATTTTTTATAAGTATAGGAACATATCACTTCTGTATTTATTCACTTTTACATTGAAGATGGATGTTTGTCGAAACTGTGGTATCCGCCCACAAACAACACTAATTAGTGTTATGATCCAAATAAAGAAAATGGGCTAAATGGTTGGTGGTATGTCATATGCACGTTAAATGGATGATTGGCTCTATCCTGAGTTAATGAGTTTTACCACTGATCAACTGATGTGTCCATGGGGGTGTATAGTCATATGAAACAATTAAAATTTTCAGGCAGTGAGGTTTGAATGTGGGATGATTTTTGTTGCAGTAAGGAGCCCAGGCTGAAAGAATCCACTGTGCAAGCAAACGGTCCACATGAGAAGGTAATTGATGATGCATGAATCTGCCAGATTCGCTACGTGGAAGAACGGAGAGTTTTATTCTTACCTTGTGGTCACCTTGTAGCATGTGTGAAATGTGCACCATCACTTTCAACATGCGCTGTGTGCAGACAACCATTCACTGGCAGTGTAAGAGCATTCCTTTCATGAAAAATTGTATCAGCATTGGGATACCAAATTCACAATTGGGAGCCGTAGGTCCGCGGGATGTAGTTGGCCTGGAGTGTTGCTAACATGACTTGGACCTGCTTTCTAAACTGTGTTGATGTCCGCTAGCATTTCCCCTTAAAGAGTATTCGCAACGGTGCAGGCACACGGCTCCCGTGGACATTCAGAACAAACTGGCACCAAATTTGTGTTGGTGTAAAGGAATGAGATGTTGTATTTTGTATTGAGACATGTCAGAATGAATGGTTTGTAATGACATTTAAATCTACCAAAGAAAGTTTGTATGGTACAGTTTACAGATTGAGTTGATGGCTCTGTCCATGACAGGTAGGTGTCTGTGTGTCTTTGAAAGCTGGTAGTTGTGATATGCACGCTGTCTCATGCGCGGAGGCATGGGCATGTTGGCATGGCAAGAGACACCTTGCCACATAGTACAGTGTATTCCGCCATGGGCATTTCTTCCAACTTATGAAAACAGAATTCTGCCCTCTGATACTGGATGACTTATGCATTGCTGACTGAAATTAGGAAATTTGATTTATAAATTGATAATTAATTACAGGTTATGTTGTTTTTAAACCTTGTAGTATTATTTTGAAATTATGATTTCACTTGTTTGTATGCAAATACATATTGCAGGAAGGAAGAAAATTAAATGTACAATAACAATATATTATAATCATCATTAGATTAGAAATTCACAGCCATGAAAATTATCAAAAATTAATAACAAATGTGTGTAGGTAGAATGTTTATCTAGCAAATACCATATTTATGAATGTACAATGTGTTTTCCCTTTCCAAATTATTTATTCTTATAATTTGTAAATACACAAAACATATTTGGTGGGGGGCCTAACTCTCTTTTTTGTGCAAAGTACAATTTTATTAACAAATTCAATTTCAAATCTAATATTTTTTTGCCGGTAATATGCAGTCTGGTTTAAATTGTGTTATCAACTGTCTCTACTCATATTGTTGTCATCATCATAATCATTAATCTTTCATTGTGAATTCATTGACCATGAAATCCTCACCCCTGCCCATTTAATTGGAAATTCTAGTAACTTTGAAAATGTTGTCTACAATTTCTGGAGAAATTGAGCACCATGCTGCAAAAATTCATTTACACACACAGTCAGCAGTGGTGTGCAATTCACTCCAGTGCTAGGCCTTAGATTATTATAGCATCATCTGACTGATTTAAAATATGAGCACATTTGGATCAGTTTCACTATAAAATACCAGGACCAACAGAGAAAGCAAACTATGTCATTGTAATATTCATACATCTCATACTACATAATTTTTTAAAATTTGTTTTCACTGCATAATTTTATTTCTTTTTAAGCGTGTTGTACACGAATAATTGATTTTTTTCATTTTGTGACCAAAAAATAAGGACGCATGCTATCTTCATTTTCTAATGATTACATTGTTGTTGCAACAGAAATTTAAAATGTAAGTTGTGTAATTATGTAGTGTGTCATATATTAAATGTGAAGAATTCAAAATTTGGAGAGTAATAAATGTTGACAGTGAATATAATTTGTGAGAATGACAGCGTTAAGAATGTTCCATTCCCACAGTCATCTTTACTCTCAAATTATGTAGTTTTTCTTACGTTTGTAATTCAAGTGCAGCTGAGCTGTGGAATTTTAACAAAACTAACTCTTAGTTCACTATAGCTGATGGGCGAGACTGTGTGATGGTTTTTTGAAACAGACCTACCTAGATTAAATCAATTGTTCATCTGAAGCATTTATTTTGACGTGGTCATTTACGAATGTTACATTGCTATTTGAAAGCATAACATGTATATTGAACTACATAGTTGTGTCACAAAACTAGTATTAGGTACAACATTAATAATACTGAATTTAATTGGGGTACTGGAGCAGTTTAAAGAGTCACGAACTGATAAAAACAAAATTAATTACGATTAATATAAAGATGTCTGGATATTGCTATCGAAATCTGTGTTGAATGATGCCCCTATCTGAAATTGTCAGTTTGCTCATGATGATTTCTTCCCTGTAATTTGATGTAAAACAACGTTTGTCCCTATATTTTAGCCAGTGATGTTAGTAGCTCAGAGAAACTCTGTTCTGCAGCTCAATAAAAGTATAATTGTGTGACTGCATGTTCTGTTTTTTACATGGATGTAGATGTGCTATGCCAGCAAGCCTGACTGGTGTTACACTGTATCCAGTTGCATTGCACTCTGCCTTTTGTACCAGACCAAGATGTCATACATTCACATTGTATATTAACAAGACGAGGTTAAGAAAAGTTAGTGTGATTTCTGTCATTTATTGACTTGAATATGAAATATGTCCCTGTGCAGTGATTGGAGTTTGTGTGATCCTGACATCCATCGTTAATGTAGGTACAGTTTTTGAATTGAGTGACCATTTTGCCTTCAAAAATTAAATACCAACATACTTTATCATAAAGAATATTAACTGATTTGTGATTGAATGATAAATAATAAGTTCACTACAGTCCTGGTTGAACTGATGGTATGATAGGTAAATTTAGGAGAACATTAAGTAATTAATTAAAGTAAATAATCCTATGCAGAATTAATCATCTGCTTGTTTGTGTCACTTTAGAAAATACATTTTATTGACAGTTCTTTGGGTTTCTAAAGCATCTACTTTCCATGTTCTGTTGTGCTTCATACACCATGTGCTGATGGTGTTTTTGCATATGGGAATGTCCTGTTTTGCATACAGCAGTTCTGTCTGAATAATTATTTGGTTTTCTTATGCAGTGCAAATTACAGTGACTTAATTGGCTGACCTTAATGACAGTGACATTTCACATTGAGGTACCTGTTGATTGCCAGTTATTTTGTGAACTTCAGAAAGCTCCTTCATGGCAAAGTAATAAAAATGCAGGCTTGCAACTTGCTTCTAGTAATATAAACATCTGGAACTGCTGTCTCATCACATTCAGGGCAGCTCATTCTATGTTAGGTAGTCTATTGAGGTGAATTTATATTATGCTTATTTCCAGACTTTCATATTAATTTTACATGCATATTTTAATTGTGGATCCCAATGAAGCAAATTTTGCTATAACAGTTTCATGTTACTATGCTGTTTGGTATAACAGAATTTGTAGTCACATTTTCTCCAAACCCAGTTGTCAGAAGAAAATAAATTTGTTGGTACAGCCAAAATCACTGATTTGTGGGCTACCATGTGCAGCCCCCAGTGGTCCTGGGAGACTGTTTGTACTGTTGTTGCAGACAATTGAATTCTGGACCTCGCAGCCTAAACTGGTCTGATGATAGAATGTGCAGGAAAGGCTGTAATGGTGCCAGCACGTGTGTGTATTCTGATATGTAACATTGAGATAGGGCATTCTGTTTTCCACTATTATTCTGAACATGAAACGATGAAAAAGAGGGGGCATAATTGTGATCATAATTTAAAGTTTCTTGTAATTGCAAGAGGATAAGTACGGTTTTAATTATTGCATTTCCATATATAATGGAAGGAGTTACATAGTTCTGAGTGCATTTAGTGTACATGAAGATAAAAGTTATGACCCCTTTTTGGAACACAACACAAGAAGAACAGACTAGTGTCAGGGAGTGCTCTTGCAACTTCAGTATGAGGCAGTTTCTTAGGCAGGTTTTTTTTTAACAACACTTAACGCTTGTTGTCAGTATAATATGCCCATTGGTGCCACCAGAAGTGCAAAGAAAGTTTGGTGTTACAGAAACTTAGGCTGCCATGATAATAGATGACACTGTACCTGGACAGAAGGTATGTGATATGACAGTATCATAATTTTAAAATTACCATGAAGGCTCCATCTAGCATGCTAATCCCTCAAAATTAATTGACCTGGAACTGAAAGAAAAAGACTTATGGCAATTTCATGGTGTCACCCCAAGGTTCAAAATCATCTTTTGATGTGGTATCTTACAGTCACTAATGAATACTGACTAATGCAAAGTATCGAAAAGGTAAAATGTTGTGCACCCTCTCCTTTGATGTAAGAATGGCGGGCAACATAATGTAAATGTGTAGTTACAACACCGCTTTGCTTCTCAGCACTAGCCTTTGTGCAATTTCTGTGGAATGGTTGAGGTATTTTATTTACTTCTGACTCTCAAATGCATTGCCACAGTTGGTATAGGAACATGGAATCATTGCGGTTTATTGGAATTTTGGCAATGCATAGTAAAGGCTTATTAGTTTTGCTATTGAGTGAGGAGTGTCAGTATTCAAGATTTGATTCTGTAAATTTGCATTTCATGTTTAAGAGCAATAACAAATAGTGTGGTAGTCACGCTACTAAACTACATAGTACAACACACTTAAAGATGGATGTACTCATTCTTCCTTCAAGAAATCTCTGGTCATGATATATGTTTTTTTGTTTTGTTTTTTGACAGGAACCTAAATTCTAAATCTTATAAAAGTTTGTTGTAAAAGTAAGGTTGTAAGGTGTTGTTAGAGATTATTGTCAGTTGGACATGTAGTTTAGATTGGGGGAATGGATTCAAAATATTACAAGGAACTGTTTATCAGAAAATTAATCTTTTAAAATACTGTTCCAATGTATTATGATGGATATATTTTGAAATACAAGTGTGTATAATTGATTGATAAAGTGATCATTATTTATGTACATATTATGGTAATACCATTGCTTCTAACAGAGTACAGGTCGCATATGTTGTCTCAGACTGTACAAAATCTATAATCATATATATTGTGGTTGCCATCTTGATTAGCAACACCAGTTTACTTCATTAAAATTACGGATTTATAAATATTAAGGACAGCAGTTAGGAAACAAAATGCAAAATATACAGTTTATAAAACTGAGGTTAGAAATTTGTTAAAGAAGTAATTCAAATCTCCTGAGGCCACATCGTTAGAGATTACAAAGGTAATGTGTCATACCACCACATTTTAAATTGAACTGGTAGTATCAATACCCCTATAAAGGCATTACATAGCTGTTTTCTTCTTTCACATTTTGATGTGAAATAATTCATTAAGATCAATATTTTCAAAGATGAGATTTTCAGTGTACAAGTCTTGTGTATATGCACTAATTTTGTAGAATTATTATATTACAAAGTCTGTGGTTTTGGGGTAAATGCAGATGATTCATAAACAACAAAAAATAAATGAGAAAGTTTACGTATATGCTGTGTTTGTTTATAATTTCATTCCAAGTGTAGAATCTAAATTTTTGTGGCATTCATGGTAACTTCTATTCACTTTATTTAATATCCAGACAAGCAACCTGTTTTGTGCTTTGTTTTTCATTTCATGAGTTTGAACACAGGACTTTTTCATTGAAGATTACCCAACCTTAACCGTTCAATATGCATTTCAGCAAGGGAATGCTGGATCGATTTGTTTAGACGAAATGTTTGTACTTTTGAATGGAACTGCTTAGAAACTTTCCCCTCAAGTGTAGGTTTGATGTGACATTGGTTTTAACCACTTTATATTCATACACCTTCAAAAGTGGAGATGTTTCTTTACATTATCATTTGTGTAGTTTGTAAATCTGAGCTTTCAGTGGCGACAAGAAGGTAATAGTCTTCTGACATATTGCAATGTTTAGTCCGGTAGAAATTAACTGACATTTCAGAAGTGCAACTCCTAAACATCTGTGAGTTTCTACCAGACCGCAGTATCCTAAAAGATTGCCATTTTCAGGTTTCTTAAATTGATTTTAGCTAATGTACTGTCTTTGGAAAGGGGACGGGAGAAGAAGGATAGATAAAGGAACTTGGATGGTAACTTCGTAATTGTAGTACACACCATGTATTGGGATCAAATGGAGGAGGATGAGGTAGTTGTGGTATGCATAATGCTACATCTGGAGGGATGACTTGGAAGTTTACTCTGTCTGCCCTTCCATAGCAGAAGGAACTGTTCCTGCTATGATTCCAGGGAATAAAATTTTCCTGTGGTAATTAGTAATGTGTAATGTTTGATCAGGCATATGATAGGCCTTGGGGAAACGAAGATCGATAGGAAATGTAAGCATTTGTTGGATTTTCCCACATTTAACTGTGCACAATAATAGTTTTGGATAAAACAATTACAAGTCTGATAAATCCTTTATCAGGTTGCTCTCCTGGTTTTAAAACCAGAAAGTTTCGCTGAACGCCTTCCTTCATTGTGTAGTTTTTCTGAAGGATTCTTTTATCAGTTGCTATTAAGTTCCATTTAGATGTGCATCCGTATGTGCAGTTTCACTTTTCACATTTGTATTAATAGTTGGTGCTGAAGTCTTATTCATTACAAGTTTATTTCGCTTAACTGGTGTACTAAATTCAGGTTATATTGAGGTATTCCTGTTGTGTTCCCACTTACTGATTTGTTTGCCTTATCTGCTTCTTCTTCATCATTTCTCTTGGACTTTAACAGAAAGTCAGTTCTCAGGAAATGGTGGTCAGCTGCAAGCAGTTTGCTCCAAAAGCTGAAGTCTTTTGTGTAATTAACTTTTACATTTGATGGAGTGAATAATCTTCCAGTTGTATCTGTGAATGTTTTATGTTTAAAAATGTGTTTTGGTCTTTCAGCAGGCATTGTTACACACAGTTTAAACAGTTTTCAAGTACAACTTTGATAAGTGTGGAATCAAGTACAGTAAAACCCCTCTGGTTGGACACCCCTATATCCTGGACACCCCTCTATATTGGACACTTTTAATTGGAACCGGCGAATATCCCATAATTTTACATGTCCACAACACTCTATATCTTGGACACCCCTTTATCCTGGAACTTGGTCACCCCTTTTGTTTTAAGTTGGACAGGTGCAAGCATGCACTTAGCTTCAATGCCTTTATGGGAAACGTTTACAGTTAGTATTTTGTTCTTTTGAATTTCTGACTGATGAATGCCTTCTACCTTAGGATTAGCTTATGGTTGAGGGTGTGAGACATTGAACACATCATCGGAATGCAGTGGAAGTGTATAGTTATTCCTTTGTTAAACCCCTCACTGTTTTAACTTTGTCAGTACAATGCTTGAAACTGAATTAAACAGTGTTAACATAAATTGGAACGGTATGCCTTCGCTCATAACTAACAAGGAATGGTTGAAAATTTATTCCAATTAATTACGGCAAAAATTAGTAAGAGGATGGCAAATTCCAAGATAAAAGCAAAAAAGCAGTGTCTTGTAACGGGTTTTTCATAACAAATAAGTGACATCTTATGTTGAGCTTAAAAAAATACATTCTGAACATTTAAAATTTCATTGAGTCTTGGATGTAATGTGCAACCATGAGAGTGGGTTTCAAAACATTATTATTATTGTCATTAATTCTTCATTCAAGCAAGCCTACAGTGGTTAGATTATGTAAGTAAATAGATTACATTGTCGGTAAACGTAAAGTATTGGTGTCCTTCCCTTTGAGCTTATCCATGCAAGTTTAATTTACTCAAAACAAAATTTGTAAAAAAATAATTTAACTTTTTGATTTTTCTTATCAATAATTTCCTTTTTGGGAAGGGCTCCATAATAATCTACAATTACCACATTGTCATTACACCACAATTTGAAAGGATAATTTTTCCATTTCCCTCTATCTTGGACACCTCTGTAAGTTGGACACATTATCGTGGAACCGCAAGTGTCCAAGTTAGAGAGGTTTTACTGTACATGAAAGCTGTGGTGCAAAATAACCATCCATAATATGCCTCCTGTCTGTCATAGTGCAAATTGATGCATTATGGGGACCTAGAGGAAAGCTAACAATTATATTAACTGCAAAAGTACAAATGATCTAAAATTACATGGTTTGAATTATGTACACAACTTACACAACCTCTCTGATTTTATGCAGCATATATATTGAAATGGGAGTGTATGTTATTCATATTTCTAAATCAGTTGGAGAATAACAATTTTTTTTCAGACCTTAAATCTTTCCTCCTCCATAATTTTCCTTTCCTCTTTCAGCAACTGTGTTCAAAAATATAACATGTATTATTTTGTGATTATGAAAAATGAAATTGTATGTATTGTTTGTGTTAATAAAGTGAAAGACACCTTTATTGATGAATCCGGAAGTGGTACTTCTACATCAGTAATACAAATTGCAGGCTCAAATTCAGACATTTCTCTGGACATAAAAGCTTTGCAAAGTGCGGAAGTAAAAAATTCAGGTCTAGCATACAGCACAAAATATCTAAGGAGAACGTGAAATAACTTAAGATAATGCAGAAGGTTTTCCTTTATTATAAAATGGATTTTGAAAAAAATTTCTTGCCTACATGTTTGTACATCACAGAACTTAATTAAATACAGGATACCATACCATTGAAAACGTTACCCAGTATCAACTACCATGGTACAAAAATGGAAACAGAAGCATTTTCATCCCAGTGTAATGAACTCTCCCAACCTTCGCCGTGACATTCCAGTGAAGTTTTTCCTGCTTACTAGGCCCTAGCCTTTTTAACTGTTAAAGGGAAGGCAAATGTGTCCCCGATGCTTAAATAAGCACGTAAAAGTTGTGATGGCGCACTGAATGGTGCTGCTTCCACCTCACAATTTCTCAAAGAATCCATGGCCTTTAATTCTAAACGTTCCGACAATAATCTGGTGGAGTTTAATGAAAGCGCTGTTTCTTTGAAATTGTCTTTGTCTGGGGTTGAGTTGTATCAACGAAGCTTCTTCAATACGGCCGGTTAAATAAAGCTGTTATTTGTTTGTGACCACGTAACAGGAATGAAACGAATCCCCGAAATAAAGATGGCCGTCGTCTGTGTTGTTGCACTTCTGTTGCAGTCCTTGTCTTGTAATGACGATGATAGTAACATACCAATAAGTCGCGTGAAGTAGGCAAAACGCTTATCCCTTATCTGTGGTTGTCCTATAAATAAGTCTTACTGAAATGTTAGAAACACTTAGGCGATTTGCTTCTAGCAGAGTGCCCGCAGAGATAGTGCAGGAGCATTAGACAAATGTTTCCATTTCTTATCAATGTTTGTTCCCCCAAGGCTTATAAACATGATCATTAAACGTGTGTCGTTGAGTACAGTAGTACAAATTATCTCTAGAACCAGCAGCAACCCAAAAACTCGAAACCAGGGCAGTTTTGGGGGTCTGCGACATTATTTTCTATAATTTCTGAACCCAAAAGAACAAATTTGACTTGGTGTCGTCCATTTCGTCTTGCTTATGTTCGACGCTAGAGAGACCAGCCCTGTCAGGTCTCGAACCAAAGACGGTTCGTCGGTGTTGTGCAATCTCTTCTTCAGAGCAAACAACTTTGACTTAGGCGCCGTTCTTCCATTTTGTTTACATTCGGAGCTAAAGGAACCGCCCCTACCGGAAATCGAATTCCAGCAAACTTCCCCATTGTTCCGACGTTCGCGTATTTTCTCACTGGCCTCAGAGAATAAGCATCTGCCAGATTAGAAACAAATCGTGTATATTTATTCTCATACTCTTTGCGAACAACCCCCAGTTTCAAACTTATGTAAGACCAGCCGAGTGTCGGCCTCGATAGGTTATTACAATATTGGCAAAGTTTATCGCCCGAAAACTCTTCACAGGCCAGATAATTCGATACGCGTCGCCGTGTGTTAGGAAGAGGCCTGCTTTAACAACCAATAAAAAGTGAAGTAAAGCAGTCCTGCTACACAGCTTGTAGGTCGCTTGAGGGGAAGAGGTCGTATAGCTCTTACACATTCATTACCCCGGCACTAGATGGGGTGAGTACTCAGTATCACGCCCCGGCCGCACTTTACCCCTGGGAAAGCAACGCGTTACCCAGTGGACAAGAGGCTGCGTGGGCCCAAGAGCCGGTCTGGATGCAGAGGCTAGAGGAAAAATCATTTTCCCCTATCGGGCGTCGAACACCAGTCGTCCAGCCCGTATCTAGTCACTATACTGACTGAGCTATCTCGGCTCACTTCAACAACCAATAATTATGAATTTTGTTTTTGTTGTTTAAGATACAGTGTAAACAGGGATTATTTCCTCAAACAAAGTTACACAATTGATCTATGAAACTGTATGGATTTGTGTTTTCTTTGCGGTATTGACTATTACTTAAGCAAACTTTGTCTCAAACATTACCTTATAATTAAATCTGCCAAGTTCTTTGAAGTTTATTTTCAAAGCAGAGAAAAACGTTTTTGCAAAATAAATAACTTCATTGCTCTCTGTACTGACTGTAAGACCAAAGTTCACAGATAAAAACTGTCACCTTGTAGGAAGTTTTGAGAACTAAATATTCTTGAAATATGGCTGTCTTCTGGGTTGTTGCACCGTGTAGTCTGGTAGAAGTTTACCAAAGATTCAGAGGTCATTGCAGCATCCATCATGAGATTGGGCGGTAAACGTCTATCAGAAAAAACGTTGCAACAACCCAGATGACAGCGAGCTTAAAACTCGCTGTCGTGAAGAACTGAAAACCTAGGAAGATTTTCTGCTTCAAGAAAGTTGTACATTTCAGGAGTATGAAAGCACGACATCCCACCCTTGGACCCACTAATTGTGAAAGAAGTTCGGGCTCTCGAAAGACACCTGAGTATGGCGGCACTGGACGTGAAAGTGCAAGGGATGAGGAAAGCGGTATTGCAAAACATAAGGTAACATTTCTTTTACAAAGGTAGGACAGGCCAGGTGTGGCTTACTGTCGGTATTGTAATTGTATTTTGACGGAAATTGAGCAAAGATGTGGACACGCTAACCGGTCCTGGCGGTGGCAGCTAGACAGCTTGACCTCCTCAACTCCACAACCGAAACATGTAAAGTAATTACATGGAATTAAGTTTTTCTTTCATTATATTCTACGAATAAGGGAATGATATATGATCCGATTGCCCGGCAATGCAGAGTACTAATGTCGAAAACACGTGGTCAGAATGTTACAACAAATTCCATTTCGCAAAATCAAATTCTTCATAATTGAGAGATCCGAGGTTTCCACATAGATGAATATAAGGAAAGCGATTTTCTGAGTTTTTACACCACACAGATTTGTCAGTGTTTATTCATAAATGGATTCATTGTTGTGGCCTACTTCAAGTCACTTAACTGGAGACACCAAGTAAAACCTCTGAAAATAAACACAGGAGAGTCATTAGTAGTGTTCAGTTCATACGGCCAGTTGTGGATATTTGCAAGAGTACAAACTATAAAACTGCAACACAATCTCATACAATAATAATAACAAATGTATTTATAACTCTTATGTTACAATATTAATCTGTTGATGTCGTGTAGGACTATAACATGATTTCGTTACTTGAACTTTCTTGCGTAGTTGTTAGATGTGTCGTCCGTGAACGAATGAGTTGATCCGCATGAAGTTTAAAAATAGGTCCGTCGTTTCTTTGCAAAGCGGACATGAACATCCACTAGGCGTTTCGGTCTGTTTACTAGGTCGGTAAAATGTCATTCCGATTGTATCTGATCCAGACAAAACAGGTTCGTTTCTCCAATAATTTTCAGTTACAAACTAATCGTCTTACCATCTACATATCTTTAACTTGTTTTCGAGTGGCTTGGGTTATATGGGCCAATTTCGCTTTGAATGTTAACCATTACACCCGTGTGTGAAAGATCGGATTGAGGGTGTTTATGAAAATACCCTGATGAGAATATCTCAATAAAGGAAAGGCAGATCCATGTCTCAGGCGAGTAATCGCTTGTTTCTGATATGGGATACTAGGGTTTTCTCCCAGGGCATTCCGTACGGGATTTATGGCGGAATAAGTGGTAATGGGACAGTTCCGTATTCGAAACTTTCCGTTTCCAACTGTCACCATTTCTCCATGTTCACTTATGTATCATCTGGCGAATAGACATTTTATCCATTAGCAGTCCACATCCACACAGATACTTTTACCTAATTCGCTGTCTTCTGGATTGTAACGCAGCGTAAACTTCTGCCAGAGTACACGGTGCTATAACCCTGAAGCCCGCGAGTGGTGGAAATGTGACAACAGAATGTATGGCGGCCATAGACTTCAGTTGGAGCATATTAAAATTTATCCTACAGAAATTAATTCCAAAGGTGAAACTGCATTAAACGTGCTCATAGCAAAATAATTTTGTGATGGTAATGGACAATGTTAGATTTCGTAACAAATAATTGGTTTGTAAACACAAAGCTGTCGATCACAGTGTCATTGAGGTCTCATGAATAAATGCTAATGAGATTATAACATAAACGTTTGGCGATACGGTGTTTGCTGAAGTCATTTCTATAGTAAATAACCCAATCTGTTGTCTTTCAGATGACCTCTACTTCAAGTACACAACTGGTTATAACCTTACCAAGATGGATGACGGCGAAGTGTACCTTGTTCCTACTGACTATAATGTACAGTTCCAACCCAAAAATTTGAAAGCTAAAGTGGGAAATCTGTTTAACGGAAACAAATTATTAGGTAAGCTCACAACCAGCGCAGATCCAAACCTGGCCGCACAGACGCGCAAACTGAAAACATGTCTGTTTCAGGAGACAGCATGAACGCGTTTATCAACGAAAACTGGCAAGCCGTGCTGAAAGAAGTTGGGCAGCCTACCTACGACGCCCTAGGTCTCATCGTGCACACCATACTCAGTGCAGCCGCAAAAACGGTGCCCTACAAGGATATATTCGACGACACAGAATGCAGACATCCACGTCTGGTTAAAAAGAAATGATATAGTGTACGGCAGCAAGACGAAGCGGGAGAAGTACCCTTCGACGTAAATTAAGATAACACAAAGATATTTAACTCGATTTACAGCAGCTGCACTTTATCCATTATGTACTATCGACAGGGACTTTACAGTTAGGAAGTAGGGTTATCCTACTGGGCGTGCCACTAACATGAACGCAGTAAAAATGTAAAATAAAACAAAAAATAACAAGTAAACATTAGATTAATAACAACTTTGTAAAAAATCGAAATTTGAAAAAATAATCATCACTCGCACGTGGATTCAAACGCAAAAGATCCGCCTCACTAACATTCCTTCAGTCAACATGAGGAGCATTTATCGTTTTACAAATTTTTACTGCGCGACTATGCTTGCATTACTGAATCTTCAAGAAACACGTGTTAAATCTCTACAAAGAAATTCAGTAATTGCTGACCCATGATTGACGTTAAAAGATCAAGTGTCGTAAGGAATATTTTTGTTTCGGGTCTTACATTTTCCACAACTAAATATCACCAGAGTTTTGTAACATTAAATTTTATCACAGAACACTTTCACGGCTTCCATTACCGAATAATTAACATCAAATAAGATCCGATCGGTTATGACTATTAGCCTGTGGCTTGTTAGACGCATCAAGGGCTCTTGTCAAGCTTCGAACGTTCAGTTTAAGCCAACAACCTTATCTTCCCCGTTTGTCTTACACGAAGTACCACTGAGTATATGTCACAAGTTAGTAGAGTTAAGCGGCAACAGTTTTCAACAAACCACAAAGAATTCAGAACGGACATTATATAGAAGTTGGCGTGTTATAACCGGCGCAATTATTTCTCTCCAATTAATTTCTATCCACATTGATGAACTAGTTAGTCTAAGGCTTCATATTATGTTTTGTGTTTTACCAACATGAATAATTATACCACACTATGAACTCGGACTGGTCTTGCGTTCTTAATGAAAATTCTTTTGATGCTGCAGTTAATAATCTCACGGCTTTTGTGTCGAAGGCTATCAACCTAGCTATTTCCTTTGTTAAACCCACAAATTGTACCCATTCTCATTGGTTTTACAAAAATCATGCCTATTACAATACAAAGAAGAATTCATCTCTTAAGAAATTTAAAAAATGTGCCAGGACTTATTATCATTATAGCGTTTTTTCATAATATCTTAAACTTGTTAAAATGACTATTAAATGAGATAGACTGGTTTGGTTAAAAACAATTGAAGAAAATTTGAAAACCCAACCAAAATACTTTTGGAAATGTATTTCTAAATTTAAAAAGAAAGACCTGGCTATTACACAAATTAAAGTTGGAGATAGATTTGTCACGGAACATCATTCTATCTCAGAGGCCTTTGAAGACCGCTTTCGTTCTGTTTTTAACTGCTCTTACGACAGGTTCTGACTTTTCCTATTCTGATATTTTGGATATTTCACGTAACCCTGCTGATGATGATGTTACGCGGGCAATTAGTCGTCTCCGTTCGTTGAAATGCGTAAGATCGGATGAAATCCCGACTTTCATTATAAAAGATTGCACTGAGATATTAACTCCTCTCTTACGCCACATATTTAACCTTAGTTTACTTAGTGGGAATTTTCCTTTATCATGGAAGCAAGCGGCTGTAGTGCCTATTTTTAAGAAAGTCAACAGCGCCATAGTTTCTAACTACAGGCCTATTTCGATTTTAAATATTTTTCCAAAAATTTTTAAAGTATTGTTCACGATCATATTTCATTTTATTTGAAATTCAAATTACACCCCAGTCAGCATGGTTTTCGTAAATCAAAATCTACGGTAACTAATTTAGTTACCTACCAAAATGATGTCCAGCTGTCTGTTTGTTCACAGGGACAGGTCGACTCTGTGTATTTTGATCTTAGGCAGGCCTTTGATTCAGTCCCTCATTCTATTCTTTTGAAAAAGCTTAATAATTTTGGACTATCTTCTCCTTACGTCAAGTGGTTCCAAAATTATTTTTGAACTGGATCTGACTTTGTTCGCATTTTAGGACAGTCTTCTTCCTATTACTCGGTGTTATCTGGAGTGCCGCAAGGCTCTACCTTGGGACCTCTCATATTTAATGTTTTATTAACGACCTTTGTGACAAAATTAAGTATTCTAAGTATCTCTTATTTACTCATGATTTGAAACTATATTGTGACATAAAATCGGTGAATGACTGTAAATTTCTTCCAGCAGATATTGATTCTGTACGTCAGTGGTGCGATGTTAACAATATGGAACTCAACATTGAGAAAACCAAAATTATATCTTTCACGGAAAACCAACAGTATTCATTTTAACTACTTTGTCAGTGATGTCTTAATTTTCCGTACTGACTGTACAAAAGATCTTGGTATCTTGTTAGACACTAAGCTATACTTTCATTGCCGTTAAATTTTGTTCATACACAGGCACTAAGGACCTTAGGGCTCATTCGTTTTATTACATACAATTTTTCCTCTTTAGACAGTCTTGTTGTTTTATATAACGCTGTCAAAGCTTGAGTATGGTTTAGTTTATTGAATAATCTTATACAGAGA
The DNA here is from genome assembly GCF_977971745.1 of Zootermopsis nevadensis. NCBI lineage: Eukaryota > Metazoa > Arthropoda > Insecta > Blattodea > Termopsidae > Zootermopsis > Zootermopsis nevadensis. The sequence goes on from NW_028259142.1 coordinate 8,243,556, forward strand.
GATTCTAATAAATTAGAAATATTCAAAAAAAATTTGCCAGTTTGTGCAATTACCGATTTTTCAGTTTAATATTGCACGCAAATATGAATTGATTTTATCTATTTTAAATCTGAGAATACTCTATTCCAGATGAAGATATCTTGATGCGTTATTTCTTTTTAATATCATTAAGGGAAAAATAAATTCTATTTCGTTATGGACACTGTTGTTTTACGTTTGCCGGCGAGGCAAATAAGAGAATTTTCTACTTTTATTGTGAGCAGTGCGCTAAGACACAGTCCTTCAGCCATGTGCGTCATCGCTGCAAATGAAGTATGTGTGCCAGTCCTTGTCCGTGGTTCAATTCCCGAACGGACTGAAACTTGAGATGAGGGGTAAACCAGGCTTTGGCATATTAATCTGGTTTATATGAACGAAGGAGGTGTGATTAGATGATACTTGGTACACCTCACTTCATCAAAATTTGAGTGATTTTATTAAATTTTGGCTTTGTCCAATGTATCACATTGGGAAAGAGAGGGGCGCCATCCTGGCGTGTGAAAGTCTCTTTCCCCGACGATCGGTTTAGTGACCGTTGGTTTGGGGCGCCCTAGTAGGTGTGGAGTGACGATTGCCAGATGACCGCTGCTCCACTACGACTCGGACCAATGAAATTTGAATGTGGCTGTTCGGCACGTTTCCGACGTCATAAGTGACTTTTTGGGGGACGAATCGGATTGTCATATTCAATTCAAAATTCAAGAACAGTTACGTTGCGGGAATATAAAAAGCGAGATTGCGTTGGTACTCGCTCTCTGAAAGTTCGGTTCTTCAAGGCAAACAGACAGTTTTTGCTCGATTCATCAAAATTTCAAGTACAAATTACAACAGTTTGTTTCTTCAAGGCAAGCAGAAAGTTTCTGTTTGATTCTTACAATTATAAATGCAACAGCCGAATCATTGCGCTGCCCTACAATCAGAATAATGTATTGTACTACAGTGTCTCGAAAGGAAATAAAAGGTGAAACGTCTCCAAGGTGACTTCGGTGTGGTCTGCAGTTGATCATCCTCACAGATTTCATGTCCTTGGCTCACGGCCGCTCCAACTATCACAGTCCCCGTATATTACCTGAGAGTCGGACAATCTTGCTCGCCGACAAACCCTACACCAATTATTATTCCTTATATCCTTCCGCATTATCCGAAGTTATATCAAGCTGTAACCGCAAGCAAACCGGACACGCTACTGGGCTTGATCCCGTGGCAACCAGAGTGAGAAGAAAACAGTCTGCGGAAGGGCGGTTGCATATGTAAATCTTTAGACGAATTTAGCATAAACATTGTCTCCCTTGAGGGCACGTTCTGAATAAGGGAAATGATCTAGATAGGTTGTCTTGATAGATGATCTAGCTTGGTTATCTGTTTACTTTGTATTTCTTTAGCTTTTTACATTTATATTAGTGTTCCCTAGGCGGATTATTTGCTTTTTTTATATTATTTCATTAATTTTTCCTTTGTATAATATTGTTTCCATTTTGGGCTTGCCTGTACTTGGCTGTTATATTTAATACTGTACATGTATAAGTTTAGTTAATATGTTTGTGTAATATTTTTCATTATAATTGTATGCGTTTCTGGAAGTCTTTCGTCTCCTTTTGTGGTCCTCTCTGGTGTTCCACAGGGATCTCTTTTGGGTCCTCTACTTTTCAGCTTGTTTATTGATGACATATGCCAAGTAATTAATCATTCTAAATGCCTTCTTTTCGCTGATGACATCAAAATTTTTCGTGCCATTAAATCTCCCAACGACTGCAATGAACTTCAAACTGACATTGACTCGGTACAAGGTTGGTGCACTGCTAACTTCAAGAACCTCAATATTAGTAAATCTACAGTAATTTTCTTCTCCAGGAAAACCACTACTTTGATCTCTGATTACAAACTTTTTCAGTCCTCCTTAACACGTACCGACACTATTAAAGACCTGGGAACATTTTTCGACTCCAAGCTCCGATTTCACAACCATGTTGACCACATATTTTCACATTGTATTAAGTTGCTGGGTCTTGTTCACACATTAACCTTTTCGTTCTCTTCTCTCGATTGCCTGTATATGTTATATGTAACCTTAGTTAGATCCAAGCTCGAGTACGCCTCGGTCGTTTGGAGTTCTATTACGACTACTGATGCCAACAAACTGGAACGTATGCAGCAGACGTTTGCAGCCCTTTGCTACTATTGTTTCCTCCCCCAAGTTCATTACAGCTACGCTGATGCTTTAGAGTATTTAAAACTCCAGACCCTGCGTAAGAGAAGGCATTGCAGTGATGCACTGTTCCTTGCGCAAGTTTACCGCGGTTTTAAACACTGTCCTTCCCTTCTGGAAGCTGTCGGTCTCCGCATCCCTGCTCGGAATCTGAGAGATTTTTCTATGTTCAGTGTTAGCCCTTTGATCAAAAACAGTCCTTCTGCTAGATGCGCATCAGCTGCTAATGTTGTCTGCAGGGACTTGGACATAGTCGAGACGAAAATTGTCACACTTAATCACATTCTATAATAGTATAATTTACTTAATTGATTTTAATTATTTTTACAAATATCCTAAGATATTTAGTTGCAATTATCTTGTGTATTTATGTCCTCCGTAACAATGTATATTATATACTGCTTGTCTTATATTTTATGCTTTTATTGTGTTCATGAGCTCATCTCTGTGCTGTATCTGTAATTGGCCATCTGGCTGTTGATACAGCACACAAATAATAAAGAATTGATTTGAATTGAATTGAATTATCAGTGTTTGCCTGTTATTGGCTTCTTGCTGTTGGCAGACATTTAAATAATTGAATTGAATTGAATACTTAAAGCACATTGTGGTGAGTTATTTGTTATAAATTTTATTATATTCGTTTTATCTGGATTTAGGGCCAGCTTGTTAGCAGTAAACCATTTACTCATATGAGACAGAACTATGTTTTATGTTGACCAGAAATCATCAAAATTTTTATTATAAATTATGACACTTGTGTCCTCAGCAAATATTATGGGTTCTGTTAAAGTATTTACTGTTTTTATTGTTGGAGGAAGGTCATTTATGTGTATTATGAAAAGTAAGGGCCCTAAAATTGACCCTTGGGGAACTCCATGTTTTGTTGTTCCCCAGTTTGAGAAAAAATTTCGTTCGTTTTTAGGTGCTTTTACTTCGATCTTTTGTAATTTGTAAAACTGCAAATTGCATAATGTAGGAACACGGTGTTATATTATTTTATGTTTACCTCGATAATGATTAGGTCTGCATGCAGTATTTCATTCGAAATATACTGAGAATGAATTCGAATGCCTTAGGTATCGATTCTATGTTATACGACGCTTTGCTCTGAATACATTGACCATAAAAAACGTGAAAACTTCACAAAAGCACGTGTGAAGCAAGACGTTGTAATATGATAATAGTGGTAAAATATTTTTAATATTGAAGAATGACTTAATTGAATAATATCCTTTCAGATGCAAATGAAAAGTTCTCTTTCTCCTTCTTTCATGGATTTAGGCTATAGCGCCTGTTCCCACATCAAGAGAGCGAGTCTTGCCACCTTGTTAATGGGCAGCCAACAGTTCTTCGTCCTTGTGGGTTGTATTGAAGTACTGCCTTCGGGATTCTTTCCTCATGCATCCTTTGGATATGGTTATGCCAATTTTGCTTCATTTCAGATATCCTATCTGTTAAGTTAAAACTCTTCAGTTCAGTCCCAATTTTGTCGCTACGCTGTTTATCCAGAAGAGTTACACCCGCTACCGAACGTAAAAATTTCATCTCCGCTGTCTCGATTTTCCTCATATCAGCCCAGTTCTCACAGCCAAATGTTAGTACCGGTACTGCCATCAATTTGTAAAATTTCATTTGTGTTTCTTTTAGCGTCAAATGAAAAGTTGCGTAGTTGAATAGGAAACTGAGCATGCAAACAGCACAAGGTAAACATGTCAACATCACACGTAGCATTACTAACCTGGAACGCTATCACACATGTCAAATATTTTTGTTCCACTAAAAAAGCTTTTAATGACTTAAAATATACGTCAAATAATAAGATCACTGATAAGAAATACATGAACATCATGTGGAACTGGATAGCCATGAACTACTTTCAGGGACTATTCGAGCACTTATCCTAAAAAGCCACAAAAAAGCATAATATACGTGTCAAACAACTGATCTTCTAGCCGAAATTAAACCTGACATCTCAAAAATATGACCCACTCGGCTACGATTGTTGACGATACAGTCTAACGTGAATTTCCTGTATTAAACATACACTTGAAAGTATCTTCTGTGTATACCGAACCTCCTTATTTACTTTCCAAAAAAGTAACTCAACGAAAGAGTCTTTCTTTATAAGCTCATTGTCGCCTACCCACTCAGAATTTTAAAACAATTTATAACACTAAAATCCATTACCGTGTATATACGATCCCACCACGAATCCTTATTCTGAGCCCGGTAAACACAGTCCACGATGTTTTTGAGATCGACTATAATATTATGCCCCACCTACCTATAAATCTTCCGAGTAATTTCTTCGCTTCAGAATTTATCGAAACAAGTTTGTGTGTTGTGGCTACATTAGCCTTGACCAAACATATGCGTTCAAAATTAAAAATATCTTCTACATAAGAATTTAAACAAAGACTAAATTGAATCAGTTCCTTTTCGGATCACACCCGTAATAAATATTACAACATTTTTTGTTTTGATCTTTCGAACACATTTATTACGAAAGGAAGCATAGCTTTGGGAATATGAAATCCAATGTTTATGCATTTAATAAGAGATGTTTAGTTGTTGTTAAAGTCATATTTATCGACTTGGTCTTGCTTTATTCTTTACCGAACGACTGCAAGCAGAAGGGCACCACTTATTATGCATCTCACTAGTGACAGTGATACAGTCTACGAAAAGTATTTTAGGCGGCCAGTATTTAAACAAAAGAAACAGTTATCCTCTCAGAATATATTTTATCACACTTAGCTAAGTTTCTTCTGTTTCATGCAAGTTATAAAAGAGAATCAAACAAGTTCATAATCGTAGTTGAATTTGTACAGCGCAGTGGTATGTAAATAGACCAGTCGAGAGCCGTAGTGATATTCAAATGGGACCGCAATGGATTAAGGTTTATTGGGATACTATTGGTTGTTTATTTAAGACTATGCTGCCATGAGCAAACCAATGATTCAGCTGACCAGAAAGAATGTAAAATTTGAATGAATCAGCACTTAGCAAGAGACTTTCGACAGTCTCAAGCTCGCGCTGACCTTTGAATTAGTGTTGGTACACTTACCAACCAACCAAAAAGCTAACTAAGGGTGGAGTCCTGTGCAAGCGCAAGACATCGTCCCTTCCTAGGTAACACCATTCCTGCGTACGAAACGCATTGCTGGAAATGGTAAACAGAGCCTCAAAATTGAAACGGGACTTTGCTAACGCTAACGGGGTTCTGTCGTGGCGGGAGCCTCGACCAGTCAAACTAGGGTCTGTTGCTGCTGATGGGAGGTTAACCCGTTAGGCACCTTGTCAAAAATTTTGGTTGGTTCGTTCTCTGGGGTTTGAACTCAGAGGGGGGGGGGGGCGTTTCGGCTGAAGTCCTCTGCGGCTTGGGAGGGGAGAGATCACTTCAGCTGAAGACCTCCGTGATCGGTGGTGGCAAGCCGTGCCCCTATTAAATTATACCCTAGCATTCGCCTTACAACTGAGGAATAGCTTTGACCAACTATTCATACTGAGTTGTGTTTTGTTTAACTAAGTTGTGTTTGTTATTTTAAGTTAGATTTATAACGGGAAGGAACGCCCATCTGTTTTGCCAGCCGTTTAGGCTCAAGGCGGAAGGACCACCAACGCAATCCACCCCGGACTAATGTCGCCGGCAGCTAGATACAGAGCAGTCACGGACCGCAGACAGATGAGCAGGACCAGGTAAACCCTGGGTATTCGTTGCGAGGTAGGGACGCCCAGGAGCGAACAGAGTTAGATAGCGTTGTCCCAGCGGACGACATGGAAGGAGAAAGTGAGACGATGCCACAATATTACCTAGTATTTTTATTTTAATTTTCGTGAATAAAGGTCATGTCTTCCTGCGGGAACGCGAATTGTTGGTGACCGGGAATTATTGGAACTTGGTGGTAAATTTTGTTGTGTGGTATCAAATGACACTGCGATCCGTTGAACAGGTATTTGCAAAATTAGAATAGAACAAGAATGTTAGCGACAAACAAAGAAATTTGATCGATTGGGATGAGCTAGAAAAAATCCGAACAGCCGTCGATAAAATAAACAGAGAATTAAATACTTTTGAAAGGCTGTTGCCCACACCAGGTGATGTTGTATTGACACACCGACGAAAGAGGGGCTTGATAAATTTTGGAGGTGAGATCCTCAAGTTGTTGTTCGGGGTCGCAACGGCAGAACAGGTGCAAGACATTCATAACATTATAGAGGGAATAAGAAAGCAAGATGGAGAAAGTTGTTCACGCCATACAAAAATAAGTAACCTACATAAAAATGGTGAATGATATTTCCTCACAGAACACAGTTGGACTAACCACGGTAGCTCGAGCTTTAAAAGATATTAATAATGTTTTCATTTTAAATGGAACCCTAGAAACCACTGGGCAGTAATTGAAAACTAGATTGGCTTTACAATTCAACGTTTCAAGAGTATGCGGAATTACAATTTACCGCAATGTAACTGCAAGAGGAATTTGTACAGTTGCAAGAAGGATTAGAAACGAACGTCACAGTCTGGTTATCTCCCGTATTAATTCCGTCACAAAATTCATCCAAAATTTTACAAGAGGTAGTTCTACGGTTGCCCAGGATATTTCAATAATTTCAGGGACTAGCATGGAGAATATGGACCTTTGTTATAATGTGGCTAGGGTACAAGCTTACGTCACGACGAGCGCTATTCGCCTCGTAATAAGAATCCCATTGAGGGGAGCGGATCGAGTTATGATCTTATTTAGAAGTACGCCCCTACCCACAAAATTAAAAGTGTTGAAAAATTTATACAAATTCAACCAGAGACCTTACACATAGCAGTCACCGAGAACAGGCATTAATACTAACTCCTGACAACGGCAGACTTCAAATCATGTAAACATGGCTTAATTACCATATGTGAAACAACCTTTCCTTATATCCACAAGTCACGGCCTTCTTGTACGCCAGCCCTCTATTTTGGACAACCTGAGAACGTTCACAAATTTTGTTGGAAATTTATCTTTGATGTTAACTTCAATCCGGTATGGGTGCACGTAAAGGGATACCATTTTTTTTGGGTGTGTAGTCTGCCATCGTCCACTGTAGTCACGCGAACATCTGCAATAAATGGCACCACTTAAAGCTCCAATACTGAATTAGCAGGGACTGGTGTCCTATATGATGATACGAGCTGCCAGTTTTATCCTGAAGCCTTCATGTTGCTACCTATATTTGATGGATACACGAACTTTTCGCTCACTAGTGGTCATGTAGTGCAGCCTCATCTGCCGGAGCTGTTCTCTTGTCCAAGAGCGCGACCAGATTTTGCAGAACGACGAGCAGACAAATACGACACTTGCGGGCTTGGAGGCCGTCGCACGAAGGAATTTGCCTGCGAACCAACAGCCGTATGTAGATCGGAGGGATCTGCTGCAGGTCATGGCGAGTGATGAAGCTAAGACCGTTGAAGTTACATGGATACTTTTGTATCCTGTTAATAGTATCCAACTGTATCCTGAGATATTGGCAACGACTTATAATGACCATGACCCGGAACATTCTTCCATGTTGTCCTGAAGAACGACCAGGTATTTCCCAGGTAATGCACAGCCAGCCTACGGCCGGAACCCAGACTTTAGGCTCTTTGACATCAGATGGGCCTTGCTGCATCGAATTTACCAGAGTTGAGTCGGGAGTCACGACGTCCAACCCTGCTGCTCCCATCAGAATGTAGAAGGCAACTATACCAGGGGGAGCCTCCGCTCAGCCCGGGAAGTTCCAGCTGCGGAAGTGACAAGAAGACACCACCATATATGTGACATTATTCAGAGATTCAGAGAACACAGAGACTGAACTAGGACAATATTTCGTAACTTGCTTACCTTTGAAAATTCATTATAACTTGTAATGAGACGTTTGTTGTATGAGAGTTCCATTTTCCATCTTACATTTTGATATCTTGTGTAATACGTAACTTGTAACTTGTAATTGTTCTTGTACTGCGGTAGTTGTTAAGGCCGAACCAGACCACGTAATTTGGCCGACTATCTGCAAATAAGATGCATATTCGTTGTAGATGGTTAACTTGAGGATTGGAATGTAAACCTTGAAATGAACACTGAAAAGCGGGCTTGACGCATAGAGTGGTTCAGTACAAAAGTAAATAACCACTGATCATCGCTAACCTGTAATTGCCGCACCCATGGGGAGGATTACTAAACTTGTGGAAGTTACGTTTTCATATAAGGAGGGTGCAAGTCGTTGTGCCGGCACCCCTTCTCACGCTTATTCGGACCCCATCTTATTAACATTGTTAATATTAATTGTAGTTGTCCCATATCTAGTGTAAAATGTGGGATAACAATCGGAATTTAGCTGACGATGCAGAAGCAAGGATCACTCCAACTGAATGCATCAGCATTTAAAGAGTGAGTGCCAGCTTGAACATGGTATACACGTGTCTTCTATATATGGACATAGAAAGTAGAACGAACAAAGTGGCCAATGAGAAGCGCTAATTTCAGGGCGGTTCCCGGGACACACACCATCTTGACCGTATTTAGAAACTCTATATAAAGTGCGAGATCATTGTTTCGCGTCGATTTTTAGGGCAGTAGTTGCAGGAGGAACCCGTGTCGCTTGTGGCCATTATGTGGATATTATTCGAGGTACTCTGCAGTTGGTGTGGGTAGAACATACTGTTTATTCTGTGATGACGAGTAAGAAGGAGTTGATTCTGGTTCGGACAGACGTATCTCTAAATTTGTGGTATTATATTAGTAGCCTAGCAAATGATGTTTGATTGAAAGGTAAAAGGTGCGACTCCCCCACCCAATGATGCCTGTCCTTGCAATCCTGCCAAAAGGGTTAACCGTTGGCATAAATATGCATACATACATACGTGATGATAAACCTTTGTGTAAATGGGCCCTAAAGTACTAAGAATAACATTAGGTTGTGCAGTAGGTGTCAGGTTGGATTTAGTGGTGTTAGTTGTTCTTGGAACGGAAGAGCGGGCACTTAAGCAACAGGCGCGTTGTCAGTACTTGAGTGACCGCCGGGAATGCCATACGCCATTAACATCTTCTCATTCGAAACCGCTGCTCTCTAAGTTGGGGTTGCGAGACGCATCCAAAACCCAGAAAAATGCAGTTTCTCAGAGTCAATTGAGTGGCTTTAAACAGTGCGGTATTTGGGGGAGACGCTTGACATTCGGCTCACCTGGTCGGCGCTCATCAGTCAGGTGGGAAAGCAGTTAGCACATGGGCTGAGAGAGTTGGCCCCTCCTTAACAGTAGAAACAGCCCGTCCGGTAAGTAGGAATGGTGCAACCTAGCAAAGGACTCCGGCCACATTTAGCTTTTGGCTGCCTAGTTGTCTGGGTTGGCAAATATATTAACATATTCACCCTGATGATGGCAACGGTAATGTTTGACAAATGCTGGATAGTTAGCAAAGCTGAACTTGGCTCAACCTCCGAAAGCCTTGGTTGTAAACTGAACTCCAGACGCAAAATGCGAAGTAAGAATATAATTATACCTGCTATTTTATACGACCTGTCTATACAAGGAGATAATTTAGACTGAGGACATCATAAAGCACTTTAAATATAAAAACTGAGCAGACTTGACTATCAAGGTGATTCGGTGTACTGATTTCAAGGACATTCGTGACACCCTATTTATATTTTTGCGCAGTAGCTGTTTCTTAAATTTTCCATGGTTCCTTCTCTCTTAATTCATGCACATTCCACTGCAATTACCATCAATTTACACGAGGTCTGTAGACATCGTAATCGCTTTGTGAAAACTAAAGTATGATTCAAAACTTTCAACCAAGCATCGTGGGCAATTATCTGTCAATCCACTGCAAAATTCGTGAGGTCTAACGTTCACGTATGAGCCGGGTGACCGGCTATCTTTACTGGAAGTTTTCATGATATTCTTCAGTCCCTCCGGACAAAATCCATGATTGTGTCTTAAAAGTAGGCCACAACCGCCTTCCTCCATGCCTATCCCAAGTAATTTTTCATTGATAGTCCTTTCAACCGTCGGTAAACAGCTGTCAGTGATTCCCAAACACTTTCCATAACGCCATCATTGAAGTGCAAAATATATTATTCCACCATAACTATTTTACAGTTAAATGATTGCCTTGTATTACACACAATGACAAACACTTCCATGCTGTCACAGGTAGAAAGGTTTTTATATGGTTCTTTCCTGTGAGGAATCCAAAGAAATTTGTCAGAAAGACAAAAAGATTTACATATAAATTTTGAATAGATAATTTTTCAGTTGACTTTGTCAAATGTAGTGTATTGAACGCAAATTCAGAGTCCTTCAGTTTTTTTTCTTGTTCTTATTGATAACATTTCTACCAAACAATATGTGAAATCAAACTTTACAGATTTCATTTTAAATTATGTATTACTAAATAACCTGTGTATTTAGGCAGCCATTTCATATGCAAATACGGCTTTAATTAGCTTTCAGATTTCCTCTTAAATAAATCGGCTCTCTGAGCACATAATCTCTTTATCAAACTCCTGGAAGGAACGCCATGTAGAAAATTAAAGTTTGTGCTGCCCAAAGTATTTCGCTAGGCAACACGGGACGACGCCATTTCAAGCAATCACCTCACCATCGTACAGAGCAGGGCACCGTCTGTCTATCAGTAATTATCGGAGGCGGAAGATTTTAACTAATTTAAACCATTTTGATCTAGACATTTCAGTAACAAAAACTGTTTATATCTTTAGTGAGACCGCCACGGTGGTCTAGCGGTTAGAATGCTGGCCTTGTAATTCCGGGAGTCCCGGGTTCGATTCCCGATGGTGCCTGGATTTATAACTTGTGTTGGGCAAGGCCGTGGTCCAGGTATCACGGACTTTTCCTCCGGGGCTTCCCAGGTTTCTCCGTGGCATCCCAACAATTATTTCACATTCATCATACAGAAGAAGGCAATGGCAAACCACTTCTGGATTATCTGCCGAGGAAACGGACCTGTTATCAGACAGAACAGTAATAAAAAAATCTTTAGTGACCAGCTAAATTTTGCTAACTCAGTTTAGGAGATTATATTACTTTTTATTTGTGTGTTTGGAATTATTTACTTTTTGTCATTATTAGATGTGTTAGAATTAGCGTTGTTTAATATATTCCATATATGAAATAAAGTGTAATTCGTAGGCCTTTTTGGTAGTTTAGATCAATGGTATTCAACCTTTTTTGTTCGCGTACCACCAGATATAATTTCTCTTCAACTTTGTACCCCCAAAGTTGTTCGTGCGTAATTCAAGTTATACATAGTATATAATCTACATCTAAAATAAATTAAATAAATTACATTATTGATTATTCAGTGTTTATCATAGAATAATATATATTTTTTTAAATTTCACGTACCCCCTAAGCTGTCTTCGCGAACCCTTCGGGGGTACGCGTACCCGAGGTTGAATACCACTGGTTTCGATTAAGAAGTATCTGAGTACGGATAAAACATGACGTTTGCAGGAGATATTCACTTCTAAAATCACTAAAGTTTGTCCAGAAAGACTACACTTTAGTCAAGATACATTAAGGAAAGTGGTCTGATCTTGATGGTGGTTTGTGAACACACATTATGCGGCAACTATGCAAACGTTTTGCATTACTGAAGGCAAGGGAGTTCTCTAACCATGCAGAAAAAGTTTTAGGTTCTTCGGAGTTATCGAAGTTTAAGATAGGCAGGTTAAATATGGTCAAGTTAAGGGTAAATAAGGCATTCCTCCCAAAAGACCTGTAGTGGTTGCATGTACGAAGAGACACCGAACATTTCCGAAGAAGAGCAAGACAGTTCTTATAAAAACAGCTGTTCATATAGTCCTGTATGAAACTACTTAATTATCATATCAACTCAATTGGACGTTTAAGAACTTTACCTTTTGATAATTATATTACAACCAAACACAACAGAGGTAAATCGTGGTGTGATTGTATTTCCTCGCACAATAAACTAGATTTAAAGGGCGAGCTTTTACAGAGTTCACGAAATTTACATCCGGTTTTACCACTAATTAATTATGTAGAACATCACGTAATATTAGTTTCTCTATGAAAGATGCAGGCGAGAATATTACATTTACTTCGTCGTATCCAAAATAAAAACTGCTTCAAGTGCGAAGTCCCAGAATTCACCATGCATAATTATACACATTTTGGCATCTATCGGTAGCCACAATGACCCTGCAATGTTATTAGTTTTTCTGTTTTTAGAAATCAAATTTGAGATTTCAAATGGTGTTAGAAGTACTTGTGTCGAAGTTAAGACTGGTATTTCGTGAGACTCAAGTATTCTCGCATCTCTACTAGTTTTTGTTCGCTGGAGACGTAAATCTTGTTAAAAGCCTGAGCAAATTTCTTGTAGTTGCGAGAATTGCACAACGTACAACACACTTTGGATGGTTTTCTCTGTTCAGGAGTTCATAAATAAAATCAGAAATGAATGAATGAAAATTATCACATGTGTTACATAAAGTCCGGAGGAGATTGAAATGGCCTAATTTATTCTAATGTTCCTACATTTGATGGATTCGCTTTACGCTTTGTCTCTCTTCTCACGCTCTGCTTGCCTTAGATACTTCATCATGCGATTTCTGCCTCCGTGCATACTCCTCTGGTTTCAAGTGTCACGTTTCTGCTTCAATAACTTGTAAAAATAAAATGTCAGCCAGTATTTAGGCGACCCACTCAAATTAGCATGGAGGCCTTTTCTTTATCCCCAAGACCACTGTTATATAACGTACAGCAACAAAATATAAATTCCGACCATTCATTTTCCTTCAAGCAGCAAATGCAGTCTCACTGCTACTGTGCCTAAAAGGTGCTAATGCAGCCATTTCTTCTCTTGTGCCCAAAATGTCTATCTTTCATAACTGGGTTACCAAATATTTTGAATACTGAGTGTTTAATGATTCACTGGAACGCAAGTGTCGTTATCCGACTACTGGAAGAGCTCAACGACTGACTCATCGCCAAGAGCTAACTGCAACTCCTGCTAAAATCATTCTCACAAGAGTGCAGCTGTGTCTCATGCAGCTTAAAGTAGCTGTCACTGTGTGTATGAGTGCGTATGTATGTGTAAGGTCCTATGTACTCTTTAACATCTTTTTTTATGTATGACCTGTATATGTAATGTGGTCCTGCTGTTAAGTGTTGGAGAAAATGTTATCATAAATTTCTCAGCGTCAGAGTTCCATGTACGTCTAAATGGGGTCTGTGCACTTGACCTGATTAAATAGTTGGTAGAGAGTGTAAATAAATTGTGGGAGGATGTTACCCTTCTTAAAAGTGATAACACAGTCCTTATGGCTGAAATTAAAGAACTGCGAGGTCTAGTGGATCATCAACCCATGCAGCTCAAATCGCAACAACAGGGATTATTGTCCTCCTTGCCAGGTTCCAAAACCAGAAAGGAAGTTGTTACGGCTGATCAGCATAAATCTTTTCCCAGACTTCTGCCGAGTCAGGAGTTAAATCTTACAAGGATGTTGCATTAACTGGCTTGCGCAGCAAGGAAGTTCCAGGTCAAATGGACTCTGATGGTTTTATTACAGTTACTCACAAGAAGTCTTCTCAGGTAACACCAGCGGCCAGCATCGTCGTCAATCTTTGATTGGAGTGCGTAACTGTGTCGCACTTCCAATTGTTTCTGAAAGGGAAAAGTCTAAGAATCTGTTTGTTTCCGCTTTAGTCCAGAGGTTACATCTGTTGATGTGGAAAGAGCGCTTAAAGAGCAATTGTCTTAAGATGCTGGTCTGCACCAGACTTAAAACTAAATTTGACTCATATGCGTCATTTCATGTTTTAGTTAAAGAAGATAACTTTCCTTTAATTAATAACACTGGTGTGTGGCCAAATTGGTGCCTTATTGCCCCCTTTTATGGTAAATTAACTCCTGATCAAGTGCATTCTTTCCGCACTCCTGGTAAAACTATTACTGTAGGTGCTTTATCTGCTGGTAATATACCTATTGTGCCTGAGGAAGGCTCTGTTCCCCTATGATTATGGCTTTGGACTACTGTGATTTTGATATTTTTTATCAAAATGTCAGGGGTCTGCGGACAAAATGTTGCGATTTTTTTGGCAATGTTTATGCTAACAAGTTCAGAAATTTTTGTATTATGGAAACCTGGCTTGATGACACTATATTAAGTTCTAATTTATTTCCTGATTCTCACTACGTATTTTGTGTTGACAGAGACTATTTTACTTCCAATAATAAACGTGAAGGCGGCGTACTGATTGTTGTCTCGAAGTCATTATATGGGGTTAAACGTAGGTTTGATTTGGAGGTCACAAAAAATGCGTGTGGATAGAAAAAGTCCTTGAGAGGTTTACGGTGACTCAGCTAATCAAGAAATTATGATTATTATTATTATTTTCCTCTGTTTTTAAACCTTTTTCTTTTGGTAATACTCAGAATAATTCTGGTTACACCTGCTCTGGTTTCATTAATACGAGGCTGGTCTACAAAGTAAGTTTCCCTGGGGCCGTTTACAGAAACAAAACACAATTTCATGGAAATATTTATTGCCACAGATACAGCAAGTGTCCAGCTATTTTTCAACATATTCGCCACCGGAATTGAGACATTTGTCATACCGTGGGACCAACTTTTAATACCTGTGTCGTAGAAGTCTGCCGCCTGGGATTGGAACCACTGTGTGACAACCATCTCCGCCTCTCTGTCATCCTCAAAACGCTGACGCTGACCGGACAGGAATTTCTTGAGGTGTAGGAAAAGATGGAAATCACTGGGAGCGAGGTCCGGGCTGTAGGGTGAATGATTAAACACCTCCCAGCTGAACTCCTGTAGGAGACTTGCTGTCCGTCGAGCCGTGTGCGGCCTAGCGTTATCACTGACCGCACTACACAGTCGGCGGGAGCTGGAATAAGAACCTCCATCTTCAACAGCTGCAACAATGCTACTGTGAGAACGCGGGAAGTGCCGTTAGTGCATGCGCCATGCTACGTCATTGCTCTATTACGTACGCACAGTCGCTTCGCTTAATATAAGGTTTGCTAGCTGTGGGACGAGTGGGAAACTTACTTTTGGGACGCGCCTCGTATTACATCCATCTCCGATACTGATGTCGTCTTCGTTCGACGAAATGTGTCGGACTTGATAAGATTCCAAATTTCAATATAAAAGGTTGTGCGGAGATATTAACTCCTCTCTTACGCCACATATTTAACCTTAGATTACTTGGTAGGAATTTTTCTTTGTTATGGAAGCAAGCGGCTGTAGTGCCTATTTTTAAGAAAGGTAACAGCGCCATAGTTTCTAACTACAGGCCTATTTCGATTTTAAATAATTTTTCCAAGAATTTTAAAGTATTGTTCACGATCATATTTCATTTTATTTGAAATTCAAATTACACCCCAGTCAGCATGGTTTTCGTAAATCAAAATCTACGGTAACTAATTTAGTTACCTACCAAAATGATGTCCAGCTGTCTGTTTGTTCACAGTGACAGGTCGACTCTGTGTATTTTGATCTTAGGCAGGCCTTTGATTCAGTCCCTCATTCTATTCTTTTGAAAAAGCTTAATAATTTTGGACTATCTTCTCCATACGTTAAGTGGTTCCAAAATTATTTTTGAACTAGATCTGCATTTTAACTGTCTGATGTCGGCCCATACTCACCGAAAAGCCCAGAGGAAATACAAGCAACGCATCTCATCGGAAAGGTCGTCTAATCAGCCATCGATCAGTACCGCCATGTCCGTGGCGGAACGAGTGAGACGGCTTCGGGAACGTCGAAATGTCTGAAGACTCTGTATATTTGTTATGCTAAATAAAAGCCATGTATCCATTTCGTTACTTTCATTTCATTCCTATAACCCAAAGAAAATATTACCCGCTAACGCAGACGTATGCACGTAAAACCCACGGCCGTGTCCCCGACACAGCCGCACATCGAGTTTTTGTAACTTTTTCCTGTTTTTTATTGTTTAATGTTTTTATTTAGTATTATTGAATTGAATTATATTACTTAGGTATCGTATTTTGCCCATTTACTTGTAAAATATTATTAATAAAAATAAATAATAAAAAGTATTGAATTGAATAGAACATGGTATATTTGTATATCTAGTTTCATTCATTTGTTTGTTTTTGTATTTGTAATATTTTACTTTTATTATTATTGAAATTAATTTAATTATATAAGTATTTTATTCTGGACTTTGGTTTAGTACTTGGCTGTTATTGACCTTTTTGGCTGTTGTCAAGCACTTAAATAAATGAATTCAATTGAATTGAATTATTATGACTTGAAACTATATCACGATATTAAATCTGTGCATGACTGCAGAGCTCTTCAAGCAGATATCGATTCCGTACATGAGTAGTGTAATGATAACAATATGGAACTTAACATAGTGAAAACCAAAATTATATCGTTCACACGTAAAACCAACAGTATCCATTTTAATTACATTGTTAGTGACTTTTTAATCTTGCGTACTAATTGTATAAAAGATTTTGGTGTTTTGTTAGACAGTAAACTGTATTTTCACTGTCATGTAAATTGTGTTCATTCCCAGGCACTAAGGACCTTAGGGCTTATTCGTTTCATTACTTATAATTTTTCCTCTTTAGACAGCCTTGTTGTTTCATATAATGCTTTAATTAGATCAAAGCTTGAGTATGCCTCGGTCGTTTGGAATAATCTTACACAGACAGATTCTAATAAATTAGAAAATATTCAAAGAAAATTTGCCAGTTTATGCAATTACCGATTTTTCCAGTTTAATATCCCCCGAAAATATGAACTGATCCTATCTACTTTAAATTTTAGAACACTTTATTCCAGACGACGACATCTCGATGCGTTATTTCTTATTAATGTATTTAAGGGCAAAATAAATTGCCATTCCATTATGGACGCTGTTGGTTTACGTGTGCCGGCGAGGCAAATAAGAGAATTTTCTACTTTTAGTGTGAGCAGTGCACTAAGGCATAGTCCTTCAGCCAGGTGCGTCATCGCTGCAAATGACGTATGTAAATCTTTGGACGTATTGAGCATAAACATTGTCTCCCTTGAGCGAACGTTCTCAACAAGGGAAATGATCTAGCTTGGTTATCTGTCTTTTTATATTTTTTAAAGTTTTACAATTATATTAGTGTTCCCTACGTGGATTATTTGTTTTTATTTATATTCCTTCATTTTTTGCTCTGTGTTAATATTGTTTCTATTTTGGATTTGCCTGTACTTGGCAGTTATATTTAATACTGTATATTTATAAGTTTAGTTAATCCGTTTGTGTAATATTTTTAATTTTTATTTCACTATTATTGTATATATTATCAGTGTTTGCCTGTTATTGGCTTCTTGCTGTTGGCAAACACGTAAATAAATTAATTGAATTAATTGAATTGAATTGAATTTAGACCTCATTTATTATATTTACTTGCTGTGCTGACTGCATCTTATTTTGTGGTACTTAAATTTGTAAGTTTTTTCTGTTTTTTTATTTTTAATGTGTTTTTAGTATTATTGAATTGAATTATAATACTTAGGTATCGTATTTAACCCATTTACTTGTGAAAAATCAATCAATAAATGAATTGAATTATTATTATTATTAATATGGTACATTTATATATTCTGTTTCATTTGTTTGTTTGTTTGTTTTTGTATTTAAATGTAATATTTTACTTTTATTATTATTGAAATGAATTTAATTATTTATTACATTTATCCTGTACTCTGGTTTAGTGCTTGGCTGTTTCTTACTTGAGACGCCATTTTAATAACCGTGAGTGTTGTTCTTCAGGTGGAAAGATGTGGAAACTCATTATTAACTAATTATTAACTTGATCATGTTACTTGTACAAATGCGTTTATCTTTCATTATTGCGCTCTTGGTTCAAGAGCAATGTTAAAGTGGCATACATTTAATGTATACACGCTGTATATGGGTCAGATTAAGATAAATAGGTGAAAGCAGAATCGATAATTAAATAGATTTAGAATTTTAAGGGAAGTCAATCATAGACTAAACAAGCCTGCAGTGTGGTCCTATATTAACAATTACGGGCTACTTAGTAACACAAAAAAATTAAATGAACTAATTACAAAATAAGAATAACGTGGCTAGGTTTGAAAGTTTAAAATTTGATCTAATTGGTATGATAGATTCCAACGGTCGTAAAATGTATCTGACAAGCTTTTTTTAAATGCTGATAAATGTAAATCAGATTATTCAAGATTATAAATTTAGCACATGTAAAGTAATTATGGCATTTCAATACGCAAGGACTAAAACAATTTAATTTATTCAAATTTCCAACCATCTAGTAATGATACAGAATTATGACATTTACAAGGCGAGAAATGGCGACATGAATACGACAAGGAGGACTGATCACTGCCTTAATGGAGGGGCACGAGGAAAATAACGCCTCGGTACATATGAGGTGCGATCGGAAAGTTTCAAGACTGCGCCTATAAAAACCCGTACACTTATCTCAGGTATTAAATTCATCCATCACCCTCAAAGTAGTTCCCTGGGAGTGAACACAACGATCCCAGCGCCGCTGCCAAGCCTGGAAGCATCCCTGGAAACCTTTCTTTTTCAGCCTGTCAAGCACCATCTGCGATTCTGCCTGAATCTCTTCTATCGTCTCAAATCTCCTTCCCTTTAGCTGAATTTTCATCTTTGAGAAGAGGAAGAAGTCACACGGAGCTAAATCCGGCGAATAAGGAGGGTGCGGGATGACGGCCATGGTGTTTGAGGCCAAAAACTGCCGAATTTTGAGGGCGGTGTGCGCTGGCGCGTTGTCATGATGCAACAACCAGTTGTGGTTGCGCCACTTTGACGGCACTTCCGTCCTTTAGAATCAGCTGACAGGTCCCATAGCCTATCCCAACAATGTCGCACAAGTCGTTGATGGTACGACGTCGATCTTCGTGAATGGCCTGCCAAATCTTCGTAACATTTTCGGGCGTTGTGCTCGAAGATGTTCGTCCAGAACGCTCGTCATCATCAACAGAGGTTAATTTGATTTGTTCATGAAACTCCGCCATTCCGAAATCGCAGGAGGGTCGGTGTAATGCACTACCAAAACGCCCGTAACAAAGAAACAAATGCTAATTCGATGATGCCGGCTGGCACACTGATTCACTATGAATGTAGGCCGCACCCGCTAAAGGCAGAAGCTCGTACTACATCCGGTTCGCCCTCTATTGACACAGTTTTTAAACTTTCCGATCGCACCTCGTATGTTGTTTTCGAAGTCTGTTTTGTTTATAAATACATTCCTTTCTTACAATACAACTTTGAATCGTTTTACAAGATCATTATGTACTTTATAATTTATGTATACTTTTTGCTAATTTATTTTTAGTAATATTTTCTCTGTGCTTATTATAAAAATATTTATCTCCTATTACTTTTCTGAACATTGTTTACCAACATATTGGCCTTCGTTACAAGCATGCGTAGAAATTCTATTGATATATAATGTTTCATAGATAGCGTTTCGTGTAATAGTTTCTTCAGATTCATCATAGTTATCTTAAAGGTTAAATGTTGAAAGTGTCAAATATTGTTGTGTCCATCATATTGCAGCAATTCGTTTACAAAAAGTTCTGGATGATATGCATTGACTGCTTTAGCAAACAAAAATATTTCGTTATTTAAACTTTTCATTACTTTACCGCAAAGTATTTTGGAACGTGGCGTGGTTTAAAGATGGCTGTCTTCTGGGTTGTTGCAACGTGTTGTGTAGTAGAATTTTACCGACGTTTCAGAGGTTCTTGCTGTCTCCATGACCAGAAGACAGTCATCTTCAGACTCACCATCGTGATGATCTCAAATCCTACGTGACATGATTTATTTAGTTATTACAGAATATTTTTTCCGATTTACTTTTTTTTTTTTTCCTTTCATCATTCTTTTACGGGCCAAAATTTTTCGATTCTAGTGGCGTTTTCTAGAACCCATACCAAATTAAAAGAATGTAAACAACTGATAATTTAAGACAGTCTGCCTGTATTCTTTCTGAGAGTCGTAAGATCTCCGCGTCAAGCAGTGGCATATTTGTTTTTAATTTATGTTTCATAATTCATGTTTATTAAAAATACATGGATATTCATTAAATCAGGTTAATTATAAAAGTAAGGTCCCAAACCACATTATTATTATTTTCAAGGACATTATTTGTTTCTCTTCTTATGGACAGTATTATACAAAACTGAAAGTATGTAATCAATAGGAACTTCAAGGTATTCCGCGTGAATTTATTCCTCAAATCGTGTAGTTTCTTTATTTGTTATCGTTTATCTTTTAATTTTTAAATCGTTTATTTTTAAATATACGGAAACCTTTGAACCAATTTAATTAAAACGATGATTCGCGGTTATAAAAGTTGAAAATAAAATACTTCCAGTTTTTGATTTGTTGTCAGTTCATTCCTCAACAACTGGTGAAATCGTTATAAAAAACAACAGAGGATCTTACATATGGAATGAAGGAATCAGACGACTTTCTAAAATTATTTGGTGGTGATTATTAAAAGATTTTTAACATTATAGTGGAAATATACATTTTACCAATTGAACCATATTCCGCCTATTTCGATAAAAAGAATATTACAGATCAACTGTTTGAAAACTACCTTATCAACGTAGATAGAAAAAGAGGTTGGGCCATTAAAGAAACGCAGTATTTCATATTTAGCATACGAGGTCTGCGCGTATAAAAACCCGTACAAGAATAAAGTTAATTTTCCAATATTATCCAGTGGAATATATGTACTCGAATGGAATTTAAAGAAGGCTTTAAAGAATTTCACAAATTTTATTTTCGTGACACGGTTGAGTCGGTCTTAAATTCTTGGTAATATTTCGGAGTATTTTTCGGTGCCCTGCTCGCATGGGGAGTAGCCCGTTGAAAACCTTTAAACTTAAGAACCAAATTACAAAGGAGATTTTTATCTAATCCTTCGTTTTTCTTATAAAGTTTAACGACTTAAAACATTACGCAGTAGCAGGAAGATAATTATATTGGAATAGTTATGAGCCTAGTTGAAGAAATTAGTCTTAGCCTTGTTTAATGACGTCATACTAAATACTTTGGAAGTCCAACAAAACTTCAGAGACATAAAAATTTGTGTAATTTTAATAATATTGCCTGCTGGCAGTTCAGTCAAAAAACCCAATGATAATCAAGTGTGAGTATAAAAAACAGGAGAAAAAGTTGTCAGTGGAACCAAGGTCTCGGAGAATTTGACGTAAATACGTCTATACGGAAAGGAATTTTATATATTGGCTTTATTCAAAATATTTCCTTTATATATGCTTTACAATTGAGTAAAGTTTGATTAAGACATTGCTTATTTAACTTGAATTAGTAAGGCTTCTGCCTGAATCTCTTGCCAAAAACTAGCCAAAACGGCTACGGAAACCTATGAAATGCTAAAGCAAACATTTGGGGAGTCCGCAATGGGTCGTGCACAAACTTTTGTGTAGCATTCACATTTTAAAAATGGCCGAACCTCTGTTGATGATGACGAGCGTTCTGGACGACCATCTTCGAGCACAACGCCCGAAAATGTTACGAAGATTCGGCAGGCCATTCACGAAGATCGACGTCGTACCATCAACGACTTGTGCGACATTGTTAGGATAGGCTATGGGACTTGTCAGCTGATTCTAAAGGAAGAACTCCACATGTGACGCATCATGACAACGTGCCAGCGCACACCGCCCTCAAAGTTCGTCAGTTTTTGGCCTCAAACACCATGGCCGTCATCCCGCACCCTCCTTATTCGCCGGATTTAGCTCCGTGTGACTTCTTCCTCTTCCCAAAGATGAAAATTCAGCTAAAGGGAAGGAGATTTGAGACGATAGAAGAGATTCAGGCAGAATCGCAGATGGTGCTTGACAGGCTGACAAAGAAAGATTTCCAGGGATGCTTCCAGGCTTGGCAGCGGCGCTGGGATAGTTGTGTTCACTCCCAGGGGAAGCACTTCGAGGGTGATGGATGAATTTAATACCTGAGATAAGTGTACGGGTTTTTATAGGCGCAGTCTAAAACTTTCCGATCGCACCTCGTAAGCAGAACACTAATATTAGTCCAAACATTTATAATAACTTAGAGAACTTTTAAAGCACCGAATAATTTCAGCTAAGGAAAAGATTTAATGGGGTTACTAGTGAAGAAGTTGTAGTTTGCCTCTGAAAGCTTTGATATACGCGGCATTACAAAAGTTGAATAAGATGAGTGCCACAGAAAATATAATCGAACTAAACGGCTTTTATATTCAGTACAAGTGATCAGATACAATAGATAAGAAATAAATTACTCTATGGCAGATATCAAGAAAGAAGATACAGTAGAAAAAGAACAAAATTAATTGTATGTTTCTGAAGATTTCGCTGTTAAATTCATAGACAGATTTTTATAAACAATAAAAATATATGGGGTTATGAAAGCAAGAAAGAAACATATCTACCTCAGATGATGAACAATGTTACGATATGTTTTTTGCACTACGGTGATTAAGAACAATACGATGTAAAAGAACATAATAAAAGTGAGTAATAAAAATGGAACACCAATCTATACCAATAGATTAAAAAGGTTAGTGAAATTAAAAAGTTTGTAAAGAAGAAACCAAAGTCTGTTTCGATATGGGGCGAAATAATGTAACACGCAGAAATTTGTGGAATTTATAAAAAGGACATTTCAAACTAAGCAAAACTTAAATTTTCTAATAGTGTTTTTAAAAATAACAGCCCGAGAATCCTATTCATCTTCAATAACGAGAGTACAGCGAACTCAGATACTCTGACCTTATGTTGAAAGCTATTATGCAAACTGGCAATAATTCTACAGTTAATTGCATAAGCGACAGGAAGTTGTTTCATATACATGTTAAAGAGAATAATAAAACATATATATTACGTGAATATATCGACAAAATAAGGTTATTTACAGGAGTTGTTAGCAGTGATTCAAGGAAAGAGTAAAAGACAGACAAGACCATTTCTTAGGATATGGGCTGAGAGAGACTGTGTAATAAACTTAGCGGAATAACTTCTGTTGATGGTTTTGTACCATTGAAAACACACAACAGTTTTAGAGAAAAGCATTTCACCTAAAGAAAGTAATTGCCGCAAATTTCTTTCCAATTAAGAAATAAAATCAGTGTGTGTGTTTACATATATATGTTTATAAATATACAAGTTAAGTCAGAAGTATGTTTATAAACTTCATGTGCGTGTTCCAAGGCTGACGAATTCGTTCGTACACACCAGGGTTTCCTCAAATCATCTGGCATGCGTTCTGCCAGTACAGCCACTCCTTCCGCCTGATCGTCCTGTTCGCTTACAGTACTGCCAGTGGTTCCTAGACCAGTTGGCAGTGGACCCTACACTACTCACTTGTGTGTTATTTACAGATAGAGCATCCTTTACGACAGAAGGTGTGCTTAATTTTTGACAATGAGCATGTCTAGACACACATCAATCCACATGCGGTTCCTGAAGCCAGCTTCTAGGAAATATTTTGAATTAACGTTTGTGCAGGAATTGTTGGCGACAAGCTTACTGGTACACACATGCTTCCTACACGTCTAAGAAGACCTTCATATCGGCGAATCTTAAGAAGACACTTGTCACGTTTCCTTAACGATGCACCGCGAATACAAGAAGACAAATGTGGTTTCTGCACGAAGGAACCTCAGCACACTACTCCCATTAAGTCAGAGATCATCTCAATGAACAGTATCCTCAGCGACGGATTGGACGCGGTGGTTTAGCAACATAGCCACCGAGGTCACCGGACATGACTCCAATTGACTTTTATCTGTGGAGTCAACAGCCATAAACAATGAATATGACCTATGGGAACGTGTGGAGAGATCATGCGATATTATTAGAGGATATTCTAGTGTATACCAACGAATCCGTCATCCTTTGTACGTCGTGCTCGGGCATGTGGAGAGAATTGAGTAGCAACCTTTGAGCATCAGTTATAAAGAAGCATTCCTGTCTTTATATTTGGCAATAAAGGAATGCATTGAAAATTATTTTTAGTTATTATTTTGAAAAAGAAACATTTGCGACCACATGTATACAGGAAATTTTTTTCTTATTTTTGATCCATGACGACGACGAAGCCACAGCACACTTCTCCCGTCGTGTTAGAGATCATCTCAATTTGAACAATCCCCTTAGCGACGGATTGGACGCTGTGGTCCAGTAGCATGGTCACCGAGGTAACCAGATCTGACTCCATTGGACTTTTATCTGTGGGGTCACTTGAAGTTCGTCGTTCATGCAACACGCATTAACCATGAAGACGACCTGTGGGAACGTGTGCAGAATGCATGCCAAATGATTTGAGAAAACCCTGGTGTGTACGAACGAATTCGTCAGTCTTGTGACGTCGTGCTCGGGTATGTGTAGAGAATGGAGGAGCAACATTAGAGCATCTGTTATAAAGAAACATTCCTGTCTTTGTATTTTGAAATAAAGGTGTGCATTGAATCTTAATTTTTCTTTTTCTTTGGAAAATGAAACTTTCCCGACCACATGTTCATAGAAACATTATTTCTTATTTTTGATCCAGGAACACGAACACCAGTTTCTAAAAATACTTTGACTCATTCTGTATATCTCGTCTTAATATGTGGTAGTGATACTTTCACAGACTAATGCACAAGTGCCCATGATAACGAATTTATCATTATTAAGAGAAATAAGAACACCTCTTTTCTAAACAAACTAGAATTTTTGCCCCTACTATGAGGACATAGCGATTACTTTCCTTAACAAATTAGCCTTTGTTATGTTTGTTGAATCAATGCATTATGCTACGTAGCCAAGACAAAGTAAATTGCAACATGATTAGTTCGAATGCCAAGTGATAGATGGCAGAATGGGCGATGGAGTCGTCACTGTTCCAACGTATGTGATGACTAATGCATAGTGTTAAGGACAATTGTGTCATCAGTCACAGACGATCATGTGTAGTGGAGACATGGTGGAGCATAATCCTCCCACCTCAATATATCGAGAAACCGTCGTTTTGGTGTTAGCGATTGTATAAAATTGAAAATTACTAGTCTTTAGTAGCCTTGAATGGCATACCAAATTTCACATGGCATAACCTATATTTCGAAAGACCTCAGAAAACAATATCTGGATTAATGGATGCTACAGACAGACGTACAAAACGAGGCTATAAAGAGTTTTCCTGTACTTGTGTGAATAACACCCAAGATTAAAAGAGATTTTATTTTATGTTTTGAAAACTATTTACACGCTAATTGGACTATTCTTTGCGTATCAGCCTTTACATGAAAACCATTTTGTCTAGAGTTCCACAGATTTTCTTATTCCGTTTAAACTGTTATTGCACAGCTTATTTACTATTCTTATTGTGCATACCCCACCTTAAGATAAAAGTCGTGATACATAATGTAACTTTATGAGCAAATAGGGTAGTATTTGATCGACATTCTACTCACAACATAACATACTGTTAGTAAATTGCAATGCGAAATCAGAGAGAGAAGGTATTTTCAAGCCGACAGGAGTGGAATGAAAATTAACTTTCTATTGTACCATTCCATTAAATCAGCAAGCATTTTAAGGGGACACAGCAACCTCTTGAGAAGAGGAGGTAACTGTAATTTAAGCGGCCTCGTGCACTTAAGAGTCACCATTTTAGGATATATCTGGGGATATTTGAGTCAATTACTAGCACATAAATATATAAGGTGTCTTTCCTGCTTCCATGTACGTTAATCTTTTGTAAAAACCTTATGAAGCAAAGAACTATTTGTGAAATTATGAAGAATAATTACTGGCAACTGTAGAACCAGTAATGGCTGTCATTCATCATGTGTTTTGCTGATTTTAATTAACGTGGAATGGTTCCTAGCCACCTGCATATCTCGTGTTTGTAATTAGCGTTAACCTTGGGCAATGAAAGAACGTTATTATTAGCCTTTTTGATTAGTTGTTTATTAGAG
The DNA here is from genome assembly GCF_977971745.1 of Zootermopsis nevadensis. Classification (NCBI taxonomy): domain Eukaryota; kingdom Metazoa; phylum Arthropoda; class Insecta; order Blattodea; family Termopsidae; genus Zootermopsis; species Zootermopsis nevadensis. The sequence continues at coordinate 8,269,823 of NW_028259142.1, forward strand.
GCTGATGGGCGCAGATAAATATCGCAAAGGAATCGACAACAGCATGAGATCTCGCTCCTCAGGGGTGTCGGCGCACCAAAAATGCGGATTGTAAATGAAGGAAGGGACAAATTAGGAGGTTGCTGCGTCGTTTCACCTTATTGTACACTGTAATAGATATTAATCAATTTTACCGATATTTGATTTATTACACTGCCTGGAAGCAAAAAAGAAATTTTCCATTTACACAACACTTATTGATAGAATTCTATTAGCTCATCGAACTAAACGTCTGTTATTAGGCGGCAAACCCACGAACTTCTAAAATATCATTCGCAGTCTCGTCTACCTCCATTTATCCCAGCTGATGTTCTGGGGACCTGGTATGTGTTATTATCGATACTCGACCTTGAAGGGAGCAGCGTCTATTGGCGATCTTCCAATATCTGCAATAATTTAAAGTTGCTGCTTCACTTACAAATGTCACGTAACACTCAGTACTGACGTAATGAAGCAATTTGTTGCTTAATATTCTGAGTAAAAGACAAAAGTAATAAAGTTAATGTAATGGAGTTCTCAGACATCCCAATAATTTAAAGAAGAAAGCAATTCAACAGAAAATGTTCATTTTTTAAATATGACACTTTTATTGTTCGCACTGTAATCACTAAGTCACAAACAACAAAGACACTGATAAATTGTGTAACACATAAATAATTGTACTGTATGTGAATTTCGTAACACAGGGAACAATGAGTAGACCCATATTTGTTTCTATAAATATCTCAAAACTTTGTGTAAAAATGTTTTCTTTAAAAAAATTGTTTTTAGACGGAGCAATTTATACATTAAAGAATATAGAGTGTCAACCAAAAATTTAAGACCACCATGCTATTTTAGTAAACCTTCCACAGTTCTCAAACATTTGGTTGAAACTTTAGACTTTGTAAATCAAATCAAAACTGCTAACCAAAACTTGGAATGTGTATTCTATAGAGTACACAAATTTCGAAATATATTCTAAACGAAATATCCGTTTTTTGTGATAGGAATACAATGCGTCACATTGGTAATCGTTTTAAAATCAAAAAATACGCAAAAATAACATTATAAGACTGAAAGCAAAGAGCGGATACTATTTCTAAAGACAGAAAGCATAATTTCTTACAGGAAAGACATTCTTTTACAGTTAGAATACAAACTGAAAAGTATAATAAATTCTTATCGGGCTACCAGCCCTATAAAGTTGCTTGCTGAAGACAACACCAACGTTTTATAATCGCTCGGTGATAGGAGTTTGGCTCCTCGGTAGACACCCCGTAGTGTTTACGGCATGTAACTGCCGACAACTAGAAGCTGCCGCTATTGCTGAATATTTCACACTATTTATTTACTTGCGAATGATACAGATATTAACTGGCTCTAGCTGCAAGATGATTTCAGAATTATATTAGACTTGAAAGTTTGCGTGCGACTATATTCAAAGTTTGTTGGAGAATGCCAAACCAACGTGCTGCTAGAAGCGTCTTGTCCCTGTTTCGAAATATTCAAAACCCAGTGACGTAGGTACTTCAATACAGTTCTTGTGTCTAATTACCTCTTTAAAATTTCCTCACTCACACCATACAATGCATTGCCCAGTGACATTCGTCTCCTGAGTGACAATGAACCATAAAGTCGAAACTGAATTTCGACATATTGAAGTTACAAAATTTAAATTTTGAAAAGTTATTTATAACAAATTTAGATTAATAAAATAACAAGAAATTAAATAGTATGATTAAATTAACTCTGCAAATGTAATTTGGACCTTTACAATTTGGAGAACCATCTTCTTCCTCGTCCTCAAGGTACTGTCATTATCCTGAGGTCGAGGACTGCATTACACAGCTGGTAGGCCGAGAAAAATTTAACATACTTACTCGCCGTGAACATTTCATATCATACAAACTAAACAGTACCTAGAATTTTGACTAGGTGAATCTTCCTATTGTGATTGCTTTATACAGCAATTCATAGTGACTGTACAAGATGGAGTTTCTTATGGCACCTTGACGTATTTGTTGCCACTGATAAAAATTTTTCACACAGGTATGTGGTACTAAGAAGTGGTAATTAGTCGATGGTTAGTTGTGAGAGTTTCACGTATTCGTCTCGGATGCTCATTTAAAAATCAGGAAAATATTGCTGAGCTTCAAAATTAGTTTTAAAAGATAGTCTATATCGCAGGCAAATTCCATTATGGATCACAGTAATTTTATAGTAGGTTAAATAAATTATTTTCTAACCTACTCCAAATGCAGAAGGACTTTGAACCTGTTAGTGCTACGAAAGAGATCGGTACTGAAACTTCTTTTAAAACTACCGTCAAACTCATTGGGATTGTTAAGGAACTAAGGATTAATTTATATGAATTCATAATCTTTTCCTATAGACAAAAATTGTTTGCTGCCAATTTAACAATTGATTTTACACAGAGTAGTGTTGACGAATAACGAAATTTTGTAAAGAAAACCCTTAAAATTGTATCACTTGGATATTTAAATAGGTGTTGGGTACGTTGAACTTATCAAATATAGCGGAGACCAGGGCATAACGGAGCCACGGGCCAGAACAGCGTATCGACTTTATTTCGTCTGCAAAGCGTTGCGATCTATCGGAACCGGGTGAAATACCATTAGCATACAGCACAGGGTCATGTCATGTCATGTCAGTCAGCGCCATTTTGTGGTTACAGTTTCCGAAATAATCACCTATGCTGGATTTTGCTCCTACATGTTACAAATTTTTCTCCACTTCCAGTGAGCCCTATTTATTACTCATACCCATTTTGCTGAATGATGCATGTTACAAGGTGTTTTATTGAACGTCTTAAACACAATACTTTTATTCATTTTCATGATGTCATTTTTGGTGGGACAATCCTAATTTGAAATAATATACTCGGGGCAGGATGGGGTAGGGCAGAATGGGGTACCCAGAGAAGAGGATCAAATGACAAGTGGCTGTAAAGTGGAGACTTTAATCGCAGTCTATTGAAGTGAGGATCCAGTGTTCATCTTGCTTGAAATGGGTCCATATCTCATATGCAGGTGTTGGTAGTCACGATTATGAAGAGGTGCGCGTGTGAGCTGTCTGCTTTAGGCCTAAGTAGTTTTCAAATGTGTAAAGTTATGACATTTTACATTGTATGCCATATCAATTTTATATCCTACGTCATAATTATTAGATAATCCGTGTGTTCTTACAAATTTTCAAATATATATCAACCATATTCTGTCTTGCAGCGGGTACGGAGCAAAATGGGGCAAGTTACATTCTTCCATAAAAATTTATATTAAAACTATAACTCTTAGAACTAAACTAATAACTCATTATAAATTTCAAATAGACAATAAATCCACACAAGTATCCTCCATGTTTTTATTTTTATTTTTGTCCCTTCCACATGACTCAAAAAATTAATTTCCCCGCCGTACCCTGGGCTCCCCTATCTGATAAATATGGCACAGCATGGCAATTCTGATCAAAAATGTATATAGAAAATTCGATATATTATTTTTCAGCTCAGTTAGTTCTTTGCAAACTTAATGTCTTGATAACCGCATAACCTTCTACCGCAACAGAAATTATTTGTGGTCTGCCTGTATTTCCTTGCGCAATATTACATATAGAAGAGAGTTAAAACGATTCTTAACATCTACGGCCTTTTATAGCACAGTATGTTTCCTTGATTGAGAGTCTCATGATGCCTTATCCACTATATATTTTATGGTATATATAAAGCTTGCGTGACGAGTAACTTGACTTACTTAGGCATGAAAGCCTGTCTTACAACTTTTAAAATCTGCAATTTCCACAAGCACAGATATGGAACGAACTGATAAATTCATAGCCTTGAACGTATTGCTTCCTGCATTCCGTTATATGGGCGATCGACCGAATATAAAATATTAAATAATATTTTCTTCATTTCACAATCGCTGAGTTCTGTTGATGTCTCGATTTGAGGTGAAAATATTAGACTACATTTAAATACGATTATCAATTGTTAATTGACATCTTCTCACATTAATTCAATTTGTCGCTTAATAATAATAATAATAACAGAAAGAAATCTGCTTTAGGTGCTTGGACTTAGATTTTATCATGCTCAGTCATAAATTTTGTTCGCTATTAGCAACAACAATGTCTCTCCAATGGCGTGGGAATTTATTTTGAGTAATTAAATATTAAATCTGAAATATGCCTAAAAGTATCTTTGCTACTTTCATTAAGTTAGCTGTTTCCGCGATTTTATTCATTTTCGGTCTAAGGATTTTAGTGGCTTGTTCGCAAGAGGCTCATAATCCATAAACCCATTCTTTAATCAAAGAGAATTTAAACTGTACACACTTCTCCAGTACTGTCAGGGAATTCTGACAAACTGAAGTCCCGGCGATTTCTAATCTGAGCTTTAACACCTCTATTTAATTTATTTGATGCTATATTCCTATTATTTTATATGTTCCACTCTCTATTTTTTACCCACAACTTTGGTACGCGTCACACATTTTTGTACCCAGTGCTGCACTTAATTTAACCCCGAGACTACCATAAAATCATACACTACAATTTAAGGTAAAGGTCCTTACCGACTTAGGCATGAGAATGTTAGTACAGATGCCGATCATTTCCAGATGTGGTTTAAATGATAGCAAAAGATCTTACATAAAATATTTATTTCTGGCATTCTCAGGAAATTCTTTTTTCGCAAGGTAAACTAACTACCTAACTAACTAGATGACTTACCGAACTCGAAGATTCATCACTGAATTAACCAAAGTCCTCCACCGGACCCTGTCCTAGACCAAAAATATTCACTCTCCTTCAACTCCTATCTCCCATAGATTCCGCCTAATATTATCCTCCCATCAACGTCTATGTCTCCCCAGCGGTCTCTTCCCTTCAGGTTTCCCAACCAGTACCCGGTGTAAACCTCTTGTCCCATCCATATGCGCTACATGCCCAGCCCATCTCATTCTTCTCGACTTAATCATTCTGACAATATTGGGGGAGAAGTACAGATTTTTCAGCTCATCATTATGCAGTTTTCTCCACGCCCCATCGTCTTCCCTCTTAGGCCCAAATATCCTCCTCAACACCCTGTTCTCAAACACCTGCAAACTGTGTTCCTCTCTCTGAGTGAGAGACCATGTTTCGCATCCATACAAAACAACAGGCAAGATTATTGTTTTGTATACTTTCATTTTCCTTTTTTAGAAATCAGAGAGGAAGACAAAATATTTTTAACTGAGAAGTAGCAAGCTTTTCGGGAATTTTGTCTCCTCCTAACTTCCTCATGTGTATCATTTAAATTTGTTATTGTTGTTCCCAAATATTTGAACTTTGTAACACTTTCAAAGGATACTTCTACCCGCCTCTCTGGTGACGACGAGATACTAACATGTACTTAGTTTTTTCTGAATTTACTTCTAACCCAACCGGTCTACTAGCCTCTAGTAAAACTTCTGCATTCCTCTTTATTGTATTTATATCGTTACCCAATTAATTAACATCAACATATGCCAATTGTTGAAGTGTCCCATTCAATTGGAAACACTCCTGCCTATCTTGGACTTTTCTGATGGCATATTCTTGCTCAAAGTTAAAGAGCAATGCAGACAAAGCATCTCCTTGTTTTAGACCGTTCTTGATGAAGAATGACTCAGATAAATATTTCCATACATTATTTTTGCTACAGTTTGCATTTAAGCACATTTTTATTAGACTCGCTAGTTTCTTTGGCACTTATAATTCAATAAGAATGTGATACGGCACTTATCTCTTCGCAGAGTCATAGGCTTTTTTGAAATCTATAAGTAATTGATGTACGGTGTCTCTGAACTCCCATTTTTCCTCTAATATCTGTAGAACGCAGAGATCTGATCCATTGTTGATCTGTTTAGACTGATCTCCAACAATTTCATTCGCATATGGTGTTAATCTTTGAAAGAACAATGTTCTGTTTGAGGTTGATAGCAGAGAATTTCCGCGGTAATTACGACACTCAGCTTTGTCTCCCTTCTTATGAATAGGAATAATTATGGATTTCTTCCATTGTTGTGGCATCTCATCCTTATGCTAAATTAACATTACAAGCTTATGGATCCTCATATAAAACCCTTTGTCATCTGCTTTAATTAATTCTGCTGGAATCTGATCAATACATGAATATTTATATATTTTAAACTTCCCAATGGCTAGTTCAACTTCCTCTAAACTAGGTTCTTTCACTGACAGTTCAGTTGTATGTTCATTTAATCTGTTTAGCAACATCAGTCTCATGAACATTTAGGAGATGACTGAAGAAATTTTTCCACTTATTCACAATTTTTATTGGATCTGGAAACAAATTTCCATTGTAATCCTTTACAAAATTAGTCTGAAGTTGATATCCTTTCTTAAATTTATCAATTTCTTTGTACAGGTCAGTGATATTTTTTTCTTATTATTCGTTTCAAATTCACCAAATTTGCCTTTTAGGAATTGCCTTTCCTTTTTCCTAAAGTTTCTACTATCTTCACGTCTCACTCGTAGTTGCACTTAAACTATGTTTGTGACAAAGTCGGATCCAGAAACGAATCTCACCGAATTTATTTTCTCGTAGATTTTTGCAATTCCCCTTTCCCATAATTAATGACCTCAAAGTCGAAGCAACGGTTGCCTGGCTCAAGATTAACGCGAAGAAGACCAAAGAGATGGGTTTCAAGAACCAGAAAAACGTACGATTTTTCTTGGACAACCAGAAGATAGAACAAGTCTACCAGACCTGCTACCTGGGGAGCATTGTCACCACTGGTGGGGGAACTGCGGAGGACATCAGAAACAGGGTCAGCAAAGCCAAAGGCGCGTTCGCGATGCTGAGACCGATCTGGAGATCACAAGGGCACCACATCAGCACGAAGATGAGCATCTTTAATACCAATGTCAAGTCCGTCCTACTCTATGGCGGAGAAACGTGGAAGACAAACAAACTACTAACCAGGAGCTTTCAGACGTTTGTCAACAGGAGTCTGAGGAACATTCTGAGGAAATGGTGGCTGCAGGTCGTCTCCAACGAGGAGCTGTGGAGAAGGACGAAACAAACCCTCACCGACATCGAGGTGCGCCACAGGAAGAGGAGGTTGATCGCGCACAAGCTGCGTCACGACACGAACAATATTGCCAGACAAGTCCTAGAATGGATCCCGCAAGGCATGAGACGCAAAGGCAGCCCGAATAACACTTGGAAGCTGAGTGTAGAAGTCGAAGACATTGAAAAGGGAGGGAAGACCTGGCTGGAGATCAAGGCCATGGCGCAGAATAGAGTCCGGTGGCGGAAGTTCGTCGATACCCTATGCTCCACTTAGGGGTTAAAGGGACAAATTGATTAATTGATTGATTGATTGATAAATAGTTCGAAATAACAACTTAATAACTTGGCATCCCATCTCTTTGCGCCTTTCTTCAAACGCTACATAAACTCATATGTTCCTACATTGTAGTTAAATACGTCGTTTAAGGGTTATCGTAAATTATACGTGTCGGACAACGGCTACAGTTTTGGGGTTATATTTCTTAACGTGTAAAATTTAATGTTTGGTGACCTATAATTTCATGATTACAAAATTTATTCTTAACTGCCAGGCGGTTCGAAAGTTGTTAGAAGGCGAGATACAAGAAATGTGTGTACTGTTATCTCAAACACCATTTTTCTTTATGTATAGGAAACGTTAGCTGAAAGGGTCTACTTCAATTACCTGGTTTAAAACATTTTGTCCTAGTCCACGCTGAACTACGCCGACGAGAAATCCCGGGATATTTGGCAACGCGAAACCCTAAACAATCTTTTGTTTTCACCAGTTAATGTTCAAACGAAGAGTCGGAAACAATAAAGAGGCGAATGTATTTTTCCTTCAACAAAATTACAGAAATGATTGTGTTCATGTGTCATAATGAGGACCTCCGGGCTCAAATATCGACCCGCAGATAGTTTTATCTTGCTTGAGGTCTGGTTTTTCCCATTATCTCCAGAATGTTCTCAGATAATAGACTGAAATAGGCCACAATATCCTCTTCTCATATACTTTCCAATTCGTCTTTTATTAATCATCCCACACTTTGACTATACAACATATATCTGTATTAACAGCATCATTAAGTAAATTACATATATTCAAATATTATTATTTTCATTTTTATATTACACAGTTCTTTCTATTCCTCGACATGAGCAACGTAGGCGGTTCGAGTTTTAAGCCTGTATCATCCTCACATGAAAGTCATTGCACATTCATCACACTGATGTTATAATGCCGTCCACCTACAGACTAGAATTCAAATGGGTATTGTCTGAGTGCCTGTTGTGCACCCACGTTAGTGAAATTGCATCTGAAATTAGAGGTTTGCTCTGTTTGACTCGAGAACTATTGGCCTTACCCAGCTCAAACCCGAAGTTTACCTTCAGATATGTTACCCATAAACCAACTAAGCCTGACTTCCTCTTATTCTAAATGAATCCCGATATATTAAAGTTCTGCCTTGGCTGCCAATAAGTTTCTTAATTCGTGTGCATACATAGTTATAATAGTTGCCATGGCAAACCTTCTAAGGGATTCTTGGGCAGAACGCAAAATGAAATTAACCAGAAAACTCTGCCGCGGATTCGAGTCTAGATGAAAATGGATTTTGCTGTTCGGATTATGTATATGCGACAGAACGACGGCAATATTTGGAGTTTTATAATCATCTATCGAAATTCCCCGTAGTAAAACTGCTTGCATTATCATGGTATTTATTAAATATGCTAATTTGGCAAGGTTTGTTCCTGTAAAATTAACAATAACATGACAAAACAAGAATCCTGACTTTGGTTTTCTATTTTGTGGTTGAATTATAAACCACTGTAAATTTTATTGAGTCATATCATAAGATAAATGGCGTTATTAAACTTTTTCTAAATTTGAAGCATTACAGACATGTCAACTGTGTGGAACTTCGAAATTAAGTATACCCAATTTACGGCACAAGCGAGCCTGCTAATGGTGAATGCTAATATAACACAAAGAGCCACGATAGTTATATACACCAAAAATTATTTCCATGATTGAAATCTAAATTAATGTAACAACCAGTTGTGCTACAACGACGTAGGTATTTTTTTTCATATTTTAATGAAGGTGACCCGGTTTAAAAGTATATATAAGAGGAGCGCTTTGACCTTCATGACATTGTGAAGAATTCATCAACATGACAAAGGTTGAAACGATCTTCGCATTCTACCTTGTGATCATCGGCGCTAAAGCACTCAACCTACGTAAGTTACAATAAAATCAGTATATTTAGATTAATGTATAGTGAGTACTTCAAATGAAACTTATTAATGGAATTTTTATAATGATAATATTTGTACTGGAAGAATTTTCACTCTTGTCAGTAATCACATAAAACCTATCAAAACAAATGACTGACTGATTAAATAATTCTTTGGAGCAAGATACGTTTACAAGCATTCAGTACCGGAGTACTTTCCCGGGGATGAAGTGAGTCCAGGACGTAATGCTGACCCGCATCTTATGCCGAAGTTAAAATGTGTATGTTTCTTTTACTCTCATCCCAAGCGCCTACATGGCGTGTAGCAAGACAGCTTCATGATTTTATTTTTTGTATCTATTATACTTTACAACAACAACGATTTTTCTAGAGTCGCCAAATATTTAGCCGGAAAAGTGAATTTTGCTTCACAACAATCCTTCTCCTTGCATGTCTTTGGCCGCTTCCGAAAAGGAAAAGCCGAACTCATCTACTCACCTATCCCATAGCATAGTAAGAGGGTACAAACTACCTATCAGGTTTGGATAAAACTGGATATAGCATATATACATTAAATTTCATGGGCCAGTTTCGATTTTGAGAGGGGGATCTCTTCATTTAGGACTTTACATAACTGTTTTCTTCCATACATCTTGGTGAAAATATTATAATATATAGCACGTCCATAATACGGATATTATCATTTATAATATTCTTTATATCTAAGTTATTTTAAGGACCACCTTGTAATTAGCCCCAAACTGAGATCCAAGTTTCTATTTTGAATCCTTTGACACATTGGAACAAAATATGACACGCTGGTCACTCTATAAAAGGGAATAATTGAATTTTAGAGTCTGTGAGAAGCATTTCATTAAACGTGAAGCACAACTTTTCTATTTTAAGGGTATTTATCTTTATGTCGGAGGCAGCAGTCTCACCACCTGCTACTCTGAAAAAAGGGCAAAGAATCCTAAGTGACTAGGATGTAATAAACGGCCAGAAGGCTGTAAACCATTCGCTGTGATGATGTTAATTACCATGTGTCAGTTTTAATAACATTATTCGTTTTAACGTCTCTCTATACACTGTCAAAAATGTCTACTGGACTTACAACGCATTACGTAAACACAAAATTAAGACAGACAATAACGATGCCACTAAAGAAGGCTGCACTTAACCATACTTTTCAGTCTGGTTCACTTATTTTATCAGGATAGAACTTTTAGGGGTTTTTGCCAATATGTATCCACTGTTTCAAAGTTAATTCCCTGCCACCAACAAAATCTTCCTTCACAGTAACATGAAACTTGTAGTAAAACGATAAACAATTTTAGCTGTAATAAAGGAAGTTTTGCGTATTTTCCTCGATACGAATGCAGGACATTAGAATAGTTATTTCTGGAAAAAAATGACTTTCATTCGACTGTCGTGTAGGTTTTCTCGCCACTTTATGTGGTTCGAACCACACGAATTGCTTCAGATGAAATGATATTTCTTTAATAAATTACCCGATACCTAATTTCTATATTACACAAAGCGAAATGAAATTCACGTACATGGAGTCCATAGTGTCACAAAAAATAAGTGCAAAATGTTAAATAACATATATCCTGGGACGCTTAGTTTTCGAGATAAACGTCACCGTCAATATGGTTACACACTCTTCTTCTTCTTCTTCTTCTTCTTCTTCTTTTTCTTATAGCGTTATAACCCTGTGTGGGTATTAGCTTGTTCGATGATTTTTTTTCCATTCTGTCCTATCATTTACAATTCTTCTCCATCCTCTCACTCCCATCGTCCTCACATCCTCCTCCACGTCATCTATCCATCGTTTCCGTGGTCTCCATCTCATCCTTCTTCCTATCGGTCTCCATTCCATCACTCTTCCAGTTACCTTGTTTCCCTTCATTCTTGCAACATGTGCAAGCCTGGCTAACGTTTTGCTTTTAATTGGCCTCACAATATCTGCTCCCTATATGATATAACCTAGTTCATGATTCATTCTAATTTTCCAGGAGCTATCACTATTCTGTATTTGACCATAGATTTTCCGTAATATTTTACGTTCAAATATTCTGAGTTGTTGCTCGTCAAAGCTAGTTAATGTCCAGGCTTCACACCCATATGTGACTACTGGTCTTATCAGAACTTCATAGATTCTCAGTTTAAGTTGCCTCCACAGTATTTTAGATTTCATCAAATTCTGATAGGCATAATAACACCTATTACCATTCACAATACGTGATTTATTTCATTACTTACTGAATTTATAGTATTAATCTGTGAACCCAGGTAATTAAAAATCTGCACTTGTTCAAAATTGTAATGTCCTATTCTCAATTTATTTGTGATATTTCTTGCTGCTGTTGTAACTTTCATATATTTTGTTTTCATTTCATTTATTTTTAGCCCCGTTAATTGTGTTTCTCCTATCAATTTTAATACTGTTTCTTCCAGTGCAGCTTTATTTCTGCTAATAATAGCTATATCATCTGCATACGCACTCACTTGTATTGATTTTATGCCTATATGTCATGAGATCTCAAGTTTCCGAATAGATGCTTCCAGCGTCAGGTTGAAAAGTATTGTTGAGAAAGCGTCTACTTGTCTAACTCCCATATTGACATTAAATGGTTTAGTTAGCTCACCATCTACTATTACTACTCATTGGAGTCTTTCAACGTTGTTTTAATGAGGCTAACGTATTTAGATGGTATCCCTAGTAGGAGAATTTCGTTTAACATTTAGTCCCTATTGAGACTATCAAATGCTTGTCTGAAGTCAACATATAAGTTATGTAAGTCAATATTATATTCATAGGCTCTCTCCTGAATCTCTCTCAATCCAAATATCTCGTTTATCGTTGATCTATCTACTCTAAAGCCACACTGGTACTCTCCTAACATCTCTTCTACATATACAACAAATCTATTATTATATAAAATACTTGACAAGATTTTATATATTACATTCAGTAGTGTAATTCCTCTATAATTGGTAAACTCCATTTTATCTCCTTTTTTATGTACGTATAGGTTGTATTACTCCTAGGGTCCATTCTTCTGGAATATTTTCTTCTATCCAGATTAACAATATCAGATAATGTATTCTCTCCCATAACTTGACTCCCCCTTTTTTTAGTAGTTCAGCAGTAATTCCATCACTTCCGGGTGCTTTACCATTTTTCAGACATTTGATTACTTTTTGTACTTCTTCAAACGTAGGATCTTCAATGTAATTATTCACAGTATAATATGTCGGCTGCTCTGTCTCAATTATATTTCCGCTCAGAATACCACTAAAATACTCTTTCCATCTATTAACAATATCACGGTTCTCTGTCAATAAATTCCCTTGACTTTCTTTACATGCTACAGCTTTCGGTCTGTATTCTTGTGTTACTTCTTTAAGCTCCTTATGAAATTTTCTACTTTCATTTCTACGATGGTGTTCTATCATACTGTCGATTTTTCTTCCTAACGCTTCTCTTTTCTTCCTTCTACATATTCTGGTGGCCAATATCCGGTTTTCATTACAAATATTTCTATTAGCTCTCGTATTTTTTTGTAAACATTTCATTCTAGCTTGCATCTTCTATTCCACGACAAATCTACATTCATCATCATAGCAATCTTCATTTCTTGATCTCCTTGTCTCTCCAACAGCTATATGTGCTGTATTTAAAAATGGCATTCTTTATGCAGTTCCATTCATCTTCAATATTAGGCCCTTTTTCTATCTTTTGTAATTCTAAGTTTAAATTATACTGATACTCCGGTACTGTGCCATTAACTTCTAATTTCTCTACATAACATCTTATATTTTTTTCCATTTTCCCTTTCATAACCATACATATTTTTGGCTTCATTCTAAACCCAACTAAATATTGGTCCGAATCAGAATTTGCCCCTCGGAATGTGTGCACATTTTCCACTTCTGTTGTCCATCTCCTAGATACCAATATATGATCTATTTGATTAAAATTATTTGTTCCACAAATTTTCCAAGTACCCTTATGAATACCTTTCCTTGGGAAGTATGTGCTCATGACCCTTAAATTATTTGCAGCTGCAAATTGTGCTACTCTTAGGCCATTATTATTGGTTTCTTCATGTAGACTATTCCTTCAAAATAGTTTGACATAGACTTCTTCTTTCCCAAGCTTCGCATTATAATCATATAATCACCAAGTACTTTTATCATGTCATGTTTCCAAATTTTATCACATACAGACTGCAATTCATCATAAAACCCATCTACTGCCACCTCTTCAGTCCCCTCGGTTGGTGCATAGACATTAACAAGGCTTATATTACGGAATTTCCCTTTTACTCTAAGTGTACATATTCTTTCACTTACTGGCGTAAAGGCTAGCATAGCCTCACGCATTTGTCTGGTAACAATAAATCCTATTCCACATTCTCCTTGTCTATCGTATTTCCCAGAATAATATATGGAGATTTTTGCCTTATTAATTGCTCTTTTATTTTTCCATCTAATTTCTTGTATAGCAACAATTTCCATTCCTTTTTTCATAATTTCATCAGCTATACCATTCATCGCTCCTGCTTGTAACAAAGTGCGCACATTCCACGTTCCAATATTTAGTACCATATTTTTATCCTTGTTTCTTGCTAATGTTCGTCTTCGTGAGAACAGTCCGGCTTCATTCATCAAATTATTCTCAACCTTAAACTTTTTTACGAACCTGGGTTGTTGGCCCTGCGCTTAACCTCCAACCTGGAGGACCAGGAACTCTTCTGCCTGGGTTAACATACCATAGACAGAAGAACAGACTGCACGGATAACACCCAATGAAGACGTCATACTTGCAGCTGTGAATTGACAGCCGTGGAGAAGCTCACGCGATATCACACAAGGATTCGGTCTATCCGAATCAAGATTCTTCGAAGTACTTTAAGAAGAGCAATTGCATCCATACGATTACTTGCGGAGAACACATCTGATTCCAAATAATCGTCCTCTATGCAGATTTTGGCGCTTTTTACATAATATTCCGTGGGCAGGCGAAGAGTGTTTTCTGAAAATGTATAGTATGCCCCCACGTTCATAATATTTAGTTCCTGCAAGTACTTCTTTAGTATCAAAGAAAATATTTTTTTATTTTTCTGTGTGATAAGTATACGCATCATTCATTATTTCTAAATACTTGTTCATTAATGGGCTGGGTGTCTGGCATTCGATCCCCGACGGGGACAGAGGATTTTTCCTCTAGCCTCTACGTCCAGACCAGCTCTGGGGCCCACCCAGCCTCCTGTCCAATGGGATTGGGGTTCTTTCCCAGGAGAAAAGCGCGGCCGGGGCGTGATGCTGACCACCTCACCGCCCCTAGTACCGAGGTCAAGAAATAGTTATAGCTGTACCTCCACTCCCCGCAAAAACCTAGATGTTGTGTATCAGGTCGGCTTTACTTCACTTTTACCTGTTCATGAGCTGCAAAGCTAATAATGTTAGATCTATTAAATAACTCAAGCTCAGTAGAGCAAACACATAACATGGAGGGATGGCATGAGAAAAACACGTTCTACATTTTTGTTTAAAGAATTCAGAACAAAACACCATTTGAGAGATCTAGGCACAGAAGGAAAATAAAATAAAAATTTATAGTTTGACTGCATAAGCTGGATTTAACTATCAGATTAGGGTCGGTGGCGGGTTACTATGACCACGATTATGGATTTTTGGGTCCCATAAAGACAAATAATTTGACTAGCTGAAAATTTTCGGATTTTCAGAATGACTATGGACTATGAAATATGGACTTCGTTACGTATTCCAGCATGTGGTGAAGGTTTTGAGGTTCTAACAATTGCACCTACGAAAATGGGTGCCTTTCGAGTTGTAGTTCCGTGAAGTCTGTTAGAATTCTTCCGGAGATTCACAAGTACCTGCTGCCTCAATTATCAACACTATTACTACGCTACAATCCAGAAGACAGCCATCTTCATTATAAATATATTAATTGTTTATATTATAGCAATTTTATTCATAGTGAGGTACACTAAATTTCCTATGACAGCCATGACAAGAACCTGTCGATATTTAATTATTTAAATAGCATTTTTAACGACTAAGAAAGAGCAGTTCAGCTTATAAAATTAACATTTTCATGACACTAGCAAAAAGAAGTTTCTTGAGGTGCTTCTAAAGTCTTCAAAATTTATCGACTTGAATTCGCGAAATTGCGTAGGATTCCGGTACTCATTGGGCAGGAGTTTGAGCGGTTCCAAAAGCGGTCTTGATGAAGAAGCTAGAAAAAATCTTTCTCTGTCGTTGATCGAAACCTATATCGCCCGGCCAGTAGCCAGTCAATGTATTGGCTGAGCTACTGACTCACATAACAAAGCGGTACCGGTAGTTTAACTGAAACATTATGTCGCTCTTTTATTGCTACGACTTCCACATAAAGCCCGGGCGATATATTTGCAAAATGCCACAAACAATGGTCCGGTAGTTGAAGGCTCCTTTTCGGAATAAAGCTGGAAATAAGTTTATTCTTCCTTCTTGTCTCAACTTTAAGCTAATCTTTGTTCAGACTTTAAGTGTGTTTCTCATATCTTTTTAGTCTTCTTTTTCAAAACCGTAAAAGACTTGTTGTAATTTCTCAAGCTCCGTCTCAGAAGTTACGCCTAGATTTAACAACGCTATTTCAGTTTGTACCGCTGCGTCCCACAGTACCACTATAGCGCCCCCACACTGCGATGTTTTGAGAGAGTCTTCATTCTGCTCCAGAGTCTCCTCTTCACAAACCATCAGAGAAACAGCCCCACTTAAAATATACGACAACGATGAACAGTGAAGGAAAGTTTGTTATCGGCATGTTCTTGAGCAAATGTTTGTTATACTGAATTCTTTTCAGCGGACTACATTAAGCCATGTTCTAGAAGTGATCCGAAGTTCAATGAATGCGCCCTAAAGAATGGTAGAGCTGCTATTCCGAGAATTATCAAAGGTGAGTTACACTGCAACACTTCCCAGCTGTAGTGATCATTATGAGACACTATATTTCAGATTACTTCCCAATATGGATTCTATTATATACGTCATAATAAATGCAAATAATTGTTTTCTAGAGCGAAAGATTAGATTATACCTAGTCTTTCAAACACGTTGCAGCAGAATACGAAAAATGTAATTTTAAATTTAAATTTAATGATGTTTTAAATTTTTCATGTGTATTTATATAATAAATTTGGATTGTTTATTCAGCGTATGTAAAAGTGTATATACTTAGTACAGCTGTCATATGTGTGTCGGTACCCGTGCTTCTCTTCGTCACAATCTGTAGTTTAGTTGGCAGGATTACAACTGGCCTCGGTAAGTTACTTGGACTAAGCTTCTAGTTTGTGACCTACGAATGTAGTTTTGTGCGTGAGGAATATTTAGCAATTATTCGTAGATGTCGAGGTCGCTGATACAGTGAAGCCCCTCTAAGTTGGACACTTGAAGTTCCAAGAAAATGTGTCCAACTTACAGAGGTGTCCAAAATAGAGGGAAAGAGAAAGATCAGATTGTGTTCTAATGACAATATAATCTATTTACTTACATACACTAACTATTGTAGGGTTACTTGAATTAAATATAACAGCCAAATACAGGCAAGCCCAAAATTTAAACAATATTATACACAAAGAAAAATAAATGAGGAAATATAAATAAAAACAAATAATCCACTTAGGAATTCTAATATAAATGTAAAACGTTAAAGATATACAAAAAACAAATAACCAAGCTAGATCATCTATCAATTCAATTCAACTCAATTCATTTATTAAAGTGCTTGACAACAGCCAAAAAGGCCAATAACAGCCAAGCACTAACAACAATACAGACATTACAATACAAAACAAACAAACAAAGAACTGAAAACATAACTGTACAATATTGATTTATTGAAAAATAACTCATAAGTAAAAAACTAAATGTTATGGATAAGTAAAATAATTATTATACTAAAAACAGTTTAATTTTGGACAAACAGCATACACAATAAAATGTCATACTAAGGAAACAATAAAAAACCATGATTATTGTTTAAAAAGCTGACTGACCTCAGTAAGCAAAACACGATCTTTATTAAAGATGTGGATGCTCCTACAGACTGCATTGGCAGCAGAAACACATCTGGCAGAGGGGCTGGCCTTAAAATTACGTTGTACAGTAAAGGTAGAATAGTCTCTGATAGACCAATAGGTATGCAGAGACTAACTGTATCAAAAACAGATGAGCAACTAATTTTGCCTTTAAAAACATTAACGAGGAAAAGAGCATCCAAAAGCCTCCTCTTTAAATGTAACGATAAGAAATTTAATCTAACTAATATATCACCATAATTATAGGCACAAACGCCATTAAAGAATCTAGCGTAATATAGAGCTACAAATTTCCTTTGAATCCTTTCCAATTTAAAGAAATCAGTATTAGTAATAGAGTTCCAAACAACGGAAACATACTCAATTTTGGAACGGACTAAAGTACTGTACAAAACCAATAGGCTATCAACAGTGGAGAAGGAAGAAGTAATGTACCGAATCAAACCTAGCATTTTCAAGCTCTGTGAGAATATATAGTTGATATGCTGGTGAAAATAGAGCTTACAGTCCAGTAGAACACCGAGATCTTTAACACAATGGGAGCGTGCCACCAGGTTGTTGTACAATTTGTAATTAAAATAAATACTGATTGTCTTCCGGGTGAATGTTATAACAGTAGTTTTACTTAAATTAAGTTGCATCCCATTCACAAGACACCAATTTTGCACTGAATGGATGTCGTCCTGCAACAGTTTGCAGTCATCAACATCGCTAATACTCCGATATATCTTTAAGTCATCAGCAAATAAAAGGCACTGTGAATTATGTATAGAGTCGCAGGTGTCATTAATGAATATATTAAAAAGTAAGGGGCCTAGGGTGGAACCCTGAGGCACTCCACACTTAACACGATAAGGATACGAAAGAGTTCCAGATACACGAACAAAATATTGCCTGTCAGAAAGATAACTATGGAACCAATCAACATAACTGGGTGATAGTTCAAAGTTTCTAAGTTTCCTAAAAAGAATATTATGAGGGACTAAGTCAAATGCTTTAGTAAGATCAAAGTATACTGAATCTGTTTGTCCTTGAGTACTAACTGAAGGTAAAACGGAATTAAGGTAAGTAACCAAATTTGTTGCTTTGGAATTAAATTTACGAAAACCATGCTGTGAGGGATTTAATCTGTACTTAAAATTTTTTTGCAAATGATCATAGAAAATAAATTCAAATATTTTTGAAAAGTTATTAAGAATAGAGATGGGTCTATAATTACTAACAATGGAACTGTTGCCTTTTTTAAACACAGGCACAACAGCTGTTTCTTTCCACAGGGACGGAAAGGTGGCACTAGTTGCACTTAAATTAAAAATATAGGTTAATAAGGGAGTGAAAATATCAGAACAACCCTTAATTACTAACGAAGGACATCCATCTAACCCCACACACTTTGAGGGTCTGAGGCGCTTGATCGCCTTGCTAACTTCAGCAGGAGAGATAGGAGCGGCGGGCAAAGAATCAGAAGTAAAAGTATCGGTAGGAGTGACGGACCGACAAGAAGTGTTAAAAATTGATTCAAAATGCGTAGCAAATTCATCAGCAATGTGTTTGGGGTCAGTGACAAACTGATCACCAATTTTTAGCTGAATGAAGGAGTTATCTTTTCTTTTGAAATTTGAAACGTATTTCCAAAAATGCTGAGGGTGAGTTTTAAGACTGTCATCAACAGACTTTAACCACCGCCGCCTATCAGCCTTAATGGTAGCCTAAACTAATTTACGGAAGTGTGCAAAGTAGGAGTAATGTACATCAGAGCTGGTCTTTTTAAACCGACGAAAATAATTATTCTTTTTATTAATATAATATTTTAAGGTGCCGGAAAACCAGATAGGAAATTTAGACAATAGTATTAATAATAATCTTCTAAAGCCCACTCTCATGCAATGCACATTACAACCCAGCCTCAATAACATTTTTTAAAGTTAATTCCACCAATTTTCACTTTCGCATAGCTGAACTCAAATGCAAGCACAGTACTGATGGAGTTAAAGCTGTGTCTTCTGCAATACTATAGTTCAGTTAAGGGTTCAGCAAAAGAATAGTTAAACACTTGCAATGCATTCCAATGATGGGTTCAATGTCCATAAGATAATCATCCAGATAGGAGGCATTCATCAGTCAGAAATTCAAAATAACAAAATATGTAACTGAGAACGTTTCCCTGAAAAGCATTGAAGCTAAGTGCATGAACCTGTCCAACTTACAACAAAAGGGGTGTTCAAGTTCCAGGATAAAGAAGTGTCCAAGTTATAGGGTACTGTGTACATGTAAAATTAAAGGTTATTCGCCGGTTCCAATTAAAAGTGCCCAATATAAAGGGGTGTCCAGTGTATAGGGGTGACCAACTTGAGGGGTTTTTTCTCTATCTGTTTCAAGATGATTGTTCATTTCTCAGGAGATCAGAAGTATGACATCCCTGTCTTGGATCCACTAGTGGTCGAGAACCTTGTTCTGACATACTCCGGTATAAACGCATCTTCCAGCAATTTCACTATCGCGGGAGTAAAGGATGCCGTTATTGAAGATTTCAGGTAAAATTTGAATTGTACACTGAAGAGTAAATGAATAAATATCTAGAGATTACTTTCCTTTTAAATCTTCCTACACACTTCAGAAATATCTGTTCTTTGGCTATACCAGGGCTTGTCAACAGGTCCACAGATGTTTTCTGAGTGTCGTGCGTATGCTTTTAATAACACTATGACAGCTTAGGTCAAAGAGACCGCTTTGTCATTTTGGGAATGTTTCGCAGTAACTGTTGGTGTGAACAACTGATAAACTTAATAAGAAAGTCAAATAAAAACAACAGCAGCTGTTATCGAATTACGTGCTTCGAGGCTACAAGAAATAGTACAGCGCTGTAACACGAATATGGGATCCCAGGCGAGTCACTACAGCGCAGCACTCGCAGCGTAGCAGAGAAAAATATTTCCCTATTGATCACTTAGAAATGCGGGGTAGACATGTGACGTACTTTGCGGCACTGAAGAATTCAATTTGGTGACGGCTACTACAGGCCGTATCTTATTTTTGAACTCTTTGAAGGGTACAACCACAAAAATTAAACCTGATATTGAAATAATTCACATGACAAAGCAGTGTCAAATACCTCACCAAAGATGGATACTGTCACCGAAAACTGAGTAAAATGTGAAACTGTCTCCAACAATAGGACTAATTTAGTAGCAGTTTTAAATGACCAACATTAACGATGGCGGCCGACTTTTGACAGCCTCTGCGTATCTATTGTCACTGCCGTCGTGACACAGTGAGCTTCAGAGAGTTTATGTACAAATTATTCAGTTGCTTCAAGCGTGAAGCAGCTACCATTTTACATATATTTCTTTCTCTGCGCCACCTGTCTTCGTTCCCGTCGATCTGCACAGAAATAGTCGATTATCTGTCCAGATTAAACGGCTTGGTGTCCCAAATAAGCGAAGAAAATTCAGATAACGTTCTCGATTTGTTTTGTTCATTAAGATTTGTCCCAAATTAACGGCTGCCCCGATTAACAGATGGCCCAATTAATCGGAATCTACTGTACATAACGAATTCTTCAAAGGCTACAGCTCTGTAAAGTGTTTTCTTCATTAAAGCACATAGTCGCCGTGAAAGCTTAAGATCACAAGTCAAATATACGATTAGAAATGTGGTTTAACGTAAAGCTGAAAATAATAATACATTGATTCAATTCAATTCATTTATTTAAGTACCTGACAGCAGCCGGATAATACCAATCAAGCACTGAACAACAGTACAGGATGATGTATAATACAATAATTACATTCTTTTCGATAACAATAAAAGTAAAATATTTAAAATACTAAATCAAACAAATGAAACTAAACATATAAATTTACCATATTAATAATAATTTAATTCAATTCCTTTATTGAGGGATAATTCAAAAGTAAATGAGCTAAATAATATGACTGTCTAATATAATAATTCAATTCATTAATACTAAAAAAACAAAAAACAATAAAAACTAGAAAAAACTTACAAGATTAAATACCATAAAATATGGACAAAATGAAGTAATTTGAATATTATAAGTTCCTTGATTTCACTGTTAACAATTATAACTATTTAAAAACTTGATTGATATCGGTAAGCTAAATACAATCTTTGTTAAAGATGTCGATGTTCCTACAGACTGCATTGGCAGCAGATACGCGTCTGGCTGAGGGACTCGCCTTGAAATTACGTTGTACAGTAAAGGTAGAGTAGTCTCTGATAAACCTAGTGGATATGCGGGGACTAACTGTATCGTATACCGATGAGCAACTAATTTTGCCTCTGAAATCATTAATGAGGGAAAGCGCATCCAGAAGCCTCCTCCTTAAATTTAGTCTGACTAAAATATCTTCATAATTATAAGCACACACGCCATTAAAAATCAAGTGTAACATAGAGCTACAAATTTCCTTTCAATCCTTTCCAATTTACAGGAGTCAGTATTAGGAATAGAGTTCCAAGTAACGGATGCATACTCAATTTTAGAACGGACTAGGGCACTGTACAAAACCAAAAGTCTATCAAGGGTGGGGAAGGAAGCTTAGATTAAAGATATAGCTTAACAAGGGAGTAAAAATACCAGAACAACTCTTAATTACTAACGACGGAATTCCATCTAACCCCGCACAAAACAACAACTGGATTTCGGTAATTCCTCGATGGGGCAGCCTTTAAATGGAAGTCAGGGAAATGGAAATAACCATGTCTGTGTTACCAACAAACAGAACCCTGAATGCAACACGGTGTGTTACCAGATGGTGGAAAGGGGAATTCCCAGTAGATATACTGGGAAAATGTGAATTTACTGTATCAGCAGTCACGAATCAAGTAGGGAACCCGGCAAAAGGTATAAAGTACTTCTATAAGTCAACCTCGAAAGGAAAAGTCCTAGAACCTAAGCTTTACTACGAAATAAGCCAAAGTGCCTGGAAAATGGTTTTAAAATTTTTATCGTCAGATTTTATCAGAACTTTCTTAACCAAGTAGATACCACTGTATTTTCTTTTTAAAATATCTGGTTCGCAAAATAAACCTTTAAATATTTAACCTTTTAAATTGTTTATACAATATGTTGGCGGATTAGAAGAAATGTCTTCGTGTACACCAAAAAAATAAGTTGACCGGATTGGTGTGCAGCCGCTTTCAAATAAACTATTTACTTTACTAATTCGAACATTGCCTCCAAATCTGAACTTTATTTTATAGGTTCATAAAGTGTTTCATAAACAAATTTTACAAATTTTGAATCTGTGAACTCTACAGGTTTTATTCCTACCGTTCGGTGCTTTTTGTTACGACAATCACTAAACAATTTTAGAAGGATGTCAAACCATTTTATACTACACTGAACAGAAAACGTTTTCCACATTTTCTCCTTGATTGTCCTAATGAATCTTTCGCAGATTGCAGCTTCTTTGTTACTAAATGTTGAACATTGGTTTGTCACACTTGTTCATTAATTCAGAAAGTGGTTTGTTGTAAAACTCCTTCCTTTATTTATTTAAAGATGATTTTCCGCTCATTAAAATGATTTTCGGAAGCTTTTACGATACTCTGTCAGGATTTAACTTTTAGTTTAAAAACGTGTCGGTTGTTGTTAACATGTACTTGAATCCATTAATTCCTGTAATTTCAACCAAATTAGCATGCCGTCTATACTTTTGTAATATTAGCTCTTGTAGGGTAATTTTTCCTTATCGGTTTATGAAGTTCGTTAACTATCTTTTTCTTTCTTTTCCTTGTTTATACATATATTTTTTACTGCGCGGTGCATGTACCGTTACTCACGAATTGACGTTAAGTCTTACCGCATATATTGCAGATACCTATACGAAATATTTAACCGTTCTTAGTCGTTTCGGTATTTCCAGTACCCGCTTCTGTAGTAGTTACGTTTTTCATTTTACACAATGAATATTTTTTTTTTAAATAATGAATACTAAGAAAATATTAAGTCACAGGATTACCTTGTATCATGCCTCGAGGCTACATAGGAAGAGAGAGAAGGTATTTATTAACAAAAAACGTTTCGTCAGCAACCTGTAATTGATGCGACACGAAGTACAGAAACAGAAATTGAGTACACACTTAAGGAACAGAAACAAGTTGATCCAGTCTACTATACAAACCTGCGGACGCTGATGGGTTTATATATTATCAAGAGTATGGTGACGTTGGTTCTGCTACCGATAAACGATAGTAAGAATATGTTAAAATTATATATAGGTTACCACCAAGATTCTGGATAGAAATGTATGGAAAGGATTTGTTAACGATAACATCAATGCTGTTCACAACAAACTTCTTGTTGCCAGATACAATTTTCTAGGCCCTGGTCCCAAATTAAACGAAAGATTAGAAAGATGTGACTAGGGGATACATCTGTTAGATAATGCTGCAAGAGAGTATGATGTAGTTTACAGTGATTATAAGGATCTAGAATTGAGACCTGAAGCTGACATAATTTTAGGAGACAATGCCTGGGGTAGAGTCTTTAGTAAACACACATCGTTTTTAAAGAAGTAATTCAAGCTCTTGCAACGTAACTTGCTATAAACAAGAAACTGAAAATTGGATGGGGGTTTAGGTTTTTAAAAGTTGATTCCTTATAATAAAAAAGAAACTAAAATAATTTACATTCAAAATCGGACATAATAAACTAAAACAGCTCATAATATATTGCGTTTTAACAGATAAACAAAGCGAAGAGAATGATAAAAAGTTGTCAGTGGAACCACGGTTACGGAGAATTTTACGTAAATACGTCTATACGGAAAGGAAGTTTATATATTGGCTTTATTCTAAATATTTCCTTTATACCCGCTTTACAATTCAGTAAAGTTTGATTAAGACTTTGCTTATTTAACTTGAATTAGTTATGCTTCAGATGGGTCTGTGGTAGATGAATGTAATGTAAGGTAAGGTAAGGTAAGGTAATGTAAGGTAATGTAAGGTAAGGTAAGGTAAGGTAAGGTAATGTAATAAAATGTAATGTAAGGTAAGGTAATGTAATGCAAGGTAATGTAAGGTAAGGTAAGGTAAGGTAATGTAATGTAATGTAAGGTAATGTAAGGTAAGGTAAGGTAAGGTAAGGTAAGGTAAGGTAAGGTAAAGTAAGGTAAGGTAAGGTAAGGTAAGGTAATGTAAGGTAAGGTAATGTAAAGTAAGGTAATGTAAGGTAATGTAAGGTAAGGTAATGTAATGTAATGTAAGGTATTGTAAGGTAATGTAATGTAAATTAACGTAACGTAACGTAATGTAATGTAAGGTAATGAAATGTTTTATAGGTAACAACAATGCCGAGTAAACAGATGACGTTTCCTAGGTAACAAAATTGCCGAGTAAACGATTGACGTTTCCGAGGTAACATAACAATGAAGTTACACTTTTACGTTTCACTTTTTCGTTACACTTTTTCGTTACATTTTTGCCGAATGAAACTGACCCTAAAATATAGACGTATTTACGTCAAAACACTAGTAAAGAAACTGGAATGTCGTTGAGAATAACATATATCCAGTTTAAAAAAATTAAAAACATCAATGGAGAACATATTGGTGGATTTATTTTTACGATTCCAGCTATTCTAGCTGCGTTAGGCGCAATTAGTTCTTTAGCTAGAGGTGCTGCGGCTATTTCAGTAACGGAATTTGAAGAAAAAAAATTAGAAGAACTTAGGAATGAGAAAATTCATAAACTTCCAATGGAAAATAAAATGTCGGGTTCAGTTCGGCACCAGTAGAAATTAATATTGATTCTGTTGAAGATTGGAATCTAGATATAGATGATATAACCCCAAAACATCAAATAAACATATTTTCTATATTATTGCATGAAATAAAGCATGCTTTAGAAATATCTCACTCAAATGATAATACAGGGTGATTCTAAAAGGACTTTACAAATTTGAAAGTATATAGAAATTTATTCAGAAGGCTTACAGAATCGGTTGAGGTGTCATTTTATAGAAAACTAAATCACGTTTAACCTCAAATAGTCATTTTGGATCGATGTGACTGCTATTGGTGATACGGCAGACATCCCACCTGAAATCATTTTCTTGCCAAACACGATACAGCATATCCGGTGTCACTTCTGCAACTGCGGCGATGATTCGAGCTTTGAGCTCAGTGGGACTGGCAGGCAAGGGTGTAACAAACACACGATTTTTAATGAAACCCCATAAGAGAAAGTCGAGAGGTGTCAAATCTGGAGAACAAGGTGGCCAAGCTATCGGCCCTGTTCGACCAATCCACCGACCTGGGAAACGGTTATTCAGGAAATACCGGAGGTAGTGAGGTAGTCCGTCGTCTTGCTGTAAGTGAATGCGTCCTTCTTGATCATCTTCGTCTAATTGTGGTATGAGAAAATTTTCGAGCATATCCAGATACACGATACCGTTGATGGTTCTCTCATGGAAAAAGAACTTTGCTAATGGCACAAAACACATTCACCTTTGGGCTGTCACGAACATGTTCCAGAGATGTACGTGGATTTTCGCTGCCCCAAATCTTGCAGTTGCAGGTGTTCACCTTATCACTGACATTAAATGTCGATTCATCACTAAAGATTATGTAGTTCAGTAATGTTTCGTCTTCCCCTATCCGATGCAAAATTTCTGCACAGAATTCCCGACGAGCCACTTTATCTTGCACAATGGTAAATCTGTACGGTTTTAAGTGCAAACGGTCGGTTGTGGAATGCCAGTCTCACGAGACGCACGTACCGCTGATTTCGCAGGACTACGGACAGAGCTCTCCCTCACTCGTCCCACGACAGCATCAGAAACACGCGGGCGACCTGGGGATTTGTCATGGCGAAAAGAACAACCAGTCGCAACAAAATTCTTGTGGCAAGAGTAAATTGTAGGACTACTCGGAGGATCCTTGCCATACTGGGTGCGAAAATTCTGCTGAACCATTGTCGCAGATATGGGTTCTTCAAACCAAAGCACACAGCGAGCGCGCTCCGCACCTGTGAAAGTAGTAATTTCAAAATGCACTGCCGCTTGCGCTCGCGGTGACGGAATTCGATACAACAGCACAACGTGAGTCAAACTTGATTTGTTTAGCTACAAAATGACACCTCAACCGATTCTGTAAGCTTTGTGATTAAATTTCTATACACTTTCAAACTTGTAAAGTCCTTTTAGAATTTTAATGTATATATATTAGACTTGTAGTGTACAATTTAAAAAAAGAAATTGCATTAATATAATATTTGAGCTAAATGGACAACCAGTTTAAAATTGAAATTCTGCCTCCGGAACCAATACGTGGTCTAATAAACAATGTCAAATGCCTTTAATCGTCAATCACCTTATGTAAAAATTTCACAATAAATGAGTTTATTATTATTTTTTCTTATACACGTTTTTCTCCTACGTAGAATATAGGCGTCTCCTTCCGGGGCTGACTGATCTATTTTAGACATTTGGTGGGGACGTTTTGGAAGATTGACCAGATACATGGTTGGGAATTTGTCGCTTAATTTTGCTTACGAAACATCTCGTTCATGCTCGTTAGGTTCATTTACATGCCGTAAATCTACGACATGGGACAGCCTGCTATACTTCCCAACCATGTGCAACGGATTTTTATCACCCTTAAAAATCCTTCGACCTCGGACGGGTTTGAACCCGCAAACCTTGTGTTCAGTTACAAGCACGCTATCACTAGATCACCGAGAGCGATAAAAATGATTTCGGGTAGTAAATATTCAGTCAGCTACATATAATAAACCACAACTTATTGCTGATTGGTTATTACTTTTGCCACGTAATCAAAGATCTTCTGGCAAAATTCTGTTTTTCATACAAAATGCTTTTTAAAAATTGAATATCCTAACTTAGGACTTATCCGAAATCTACTAGTACGTTAGGAGTTGCATCAAACGCAAAAATACCTGCTGCGTTTAACACCTATTCTGGTAAGACTTCTGACTTTTACAATGTTGGATATTTCATGGAAATACACGAATGTCAGTTTAAAGAAATGCTTTACCTTTAGCTATACAATATTTCCTTGAATATCATCAAATATTAAATCAGCTTATGGAGATACTAACGGTGTGTTATATTTTTGTCTCCTTAATAACACTTCCTTTGAATTTAATGAGTTCACCAAAGCAGTAACTAAAGTAAACTGACACGGTCTTCCAGTATTTGGGATGAAATGCTCTTCCCTCATAGAAAAACTTGAGGAATTGGGAAAAAACTATTTTGAAAATAATTGTCATTAAAATAAAATTTCTCTCTTTTTTAACATTCTTCTATAATTTTCTTTTCACCACATCTAGTATAGTTAGAATCGTCCTGTCACCCTCTGTTACTGTTCTACGTTTGCTGGTTTCCATAACATACATAAGACGCAAATCTTTAAATTCATGTGGAATATCAATAAATTTTCCATCACCGTCTCACCCGACCCTCTAGAAAGAAATACAAGATTCGTACATTTTTAGAAACACATTATTTGCGATATCGAAGTTCACCGACTCTATTATTTTTAAATGAATGTCCCTCACATTACAGTGTTCAAACTCACTGAATTTTTTTATCTTGAATCTCGTTCTTTCCCGTTTGGCAAAGACTATAACAAAATTGGGTATGTCAAATTGCCGTGAAGTATCTGTTTTTTAACATCAAACTCTAAATATTTACAAGTAAACGTTTTTGGTGGCACTAGTATATGTTAAATGCATAATTACATTCTGCTTTGAAAAATGTTAAGCTTTAAATAAAGTGCGTATTTCATATTGCACTTAACAACAGGCATTCTAATTGCGATAGTTGAAAAATTACATGTCCTTGATGTGTTTCTTTCTTATTTTTCAATATAGCATTTTCGTTGGTAATGTTACCCTTTTCTAAATATAATAAAAAACCATATTAGCGATATCATGATTGAAACTTAACAAAGTTAAGAATGAGAAAGTTTTGGCCTTTAAAGAAATGTCAAAAAATTTCCATAAAGAAGATTTTAAAAAATATTTAACATTAATTCCCCAAACATTATTATTAAGAATGGAAAAATTGTTGAAATTAAAGATTTATGTTTGCAGAAAGAAATTGCGGAAGATTGAAATAATTGTACTGTGGTGGAGAAAAAGCTTTTTGTGATAGTGATTGGTAACTCCAAAGAAATCTTGAGAATGGTTGAATAAAAAGTTTTTGTCATGTTTCGGCCTTAGAAATTGGTAGGCGTTTTTCATATTGACATTTTCTTGGAATCGGAGTTTTCAGAAACAACCACGGCTTCAATTTTAGCCATTGTAATGTGGAAATGTATGGCTGAAATTAATGGATACGTTAGAATTGGCTATTTACCTGTAATTCCTGTCATGAAAAACCCATGTGTAATCAGTGCTATACCAGTTACTATATAATTTTCAGTTGAATATTTCACTTGATTACCTTTTAAAATTCTACTATTACGTGTGAGGTATTATTCTAACGACCACCGTCTGTCTTTCTGTCAACAGCATTGACTTCCAGAAGCAGATCATCCGAGTTTCGTTCCTAATTCCGCATGCTGTGCTGAATGGAAATTACTCAATGGCTGGAACGTTGGTAGGACTGCCGATATATGGCAAAGGACTCTATGAAACCTCCTTTGGTTAGTGTTACTAGTATATAATGTACGCGAGAATTAAGTGTACTGCACTTCTAGCAGACCGAAAAACGTCGTGCTTATTCTAAATTGATGTAAACTTTGCTGGGAATACTTCAAAACGCTGTAAGTTATTAAAGTGAGCTTTATAAAACGAATAAATAAATGAGGATACTATAGTCAGCGAATGGTGGCAAAGAGGTGCGAGAAATATCGTTCTACAAAATACCAACGTTCTCCACACAGGTATAAGGTGTTACTCGCCCGCAAATCATCCCTTGCCTACCAGGTTGTCTACGTCACAGGAACTTCCTTAACTCTCGAATACAATATTTCCTTTTGCTGCCAGTGTGATTTTATGTTACTACCGCTATTCTCACTGCTGCTGACAGACACATGTTGCTAGTTCTCCGAAGTATCCGGATTTGAAATTCAAAAGAAGATATGGTTAATCTGACCGATGTGCTACTGCATTTCTAGCAAAATATCGAGACTCCTTCTTGGAATAGAACATGCTTTCATGAAAGTGAAATTTCTTGTGGTCCGTCTGTCTGCAGCGCTTTCTAAACACTGAAACCGAAGGTGCTATTGATGAAACCAACTACTAAGAAACAATTGTATCCAAAGTTTCCACTGAGGCAACAATGGGACATGGGATCACATCAGTGCAAATATTACCTAAGAACATTAACCGGAAGTCACTGTTGTGCCAAAATTTCATAGCATGAATTGAGTGCATAAATTACCAAAATAACAACAATGACCTGGGACATTTGTATAAGAATCGCATAAAGCGCATCAATCTTCTTCTTAATTATGCCGCCTCCTTTAAAGGAGTTTGGCGATATATTATGAACAGGATCCTTCCATTATTTTCTGAGTCTGGGACCTGTTCATATATGTTTTTTAAGCAGGTGATATAGAAGTAGTTTGCCATTGCCTTCTTCTGTGTGTATGGAGTATGGAGTAATTGTTCAGATGCCACGGAGAAACCGGAGCAGCCACCACCGTGGCGGTCAGGCGCATCAATACCTCGATTCTATTAGTACAATAACGACTTACGTAATACGGCGCAGGTATTAGAAATAATATCAGTCGCTAGGCCCTCAGCAGCAGCCATGCTTGCCTACCCCTCGAGCTGGCTCTATGTAGGACAAATAAAGTAAGAGAGAAGTTAATTGTGAAATGCGATTTCAAGAAATCCATACCAAAAGCTGACTAAAGAACTTCAAATAAGGGGAAAAGTTGTTATAAGCCTGGGTTCCAAAGGAATGGACTGGCTTAAAAATGCTGGTGATTTTTCTAATGAAGAGCGGTAATAACACAAATCAATATCTCTCAATCGGTGGTCCTATGTACCTACGTGGTGTAAGTGTTAAGAAGATCACTTTTTATCTTTATTTCTTTTCTAAACTGCTCTTAGTTTAAAGATATTTTAATTACATTCCTGAGGAAATTACTCAGGTAACCCACTTTTAGCTGGCTTATTTTTGTGAGATGGAGGGCGCCCAATGTTTTTAAAAGGTTTTGTTAAAACAGTAGAAGATATATAAAAATATTAGTAATTTAATCAACTCAGAACACTTTTATTCTCAATAATATCACTCAGGATACAAATTCTAAGCTTATCCAAGTTTCCCATCACCGAAAAAGGCTTGGCGACCTCTATCCTCCTTATTCTGTCCAAAGGAATACAGGACAGAAATGTCAAATTGATCACGATCACTTCCATTCAGGCTCTTACTTACTCACATTAATTATATTTTCATCTAATTTTTAATTTCTGAACTTAAACAATATCATTAATAGCCAACGATTCAATTTCTTGATGGGCATAAGGAGATCCTTAACCATAGAATTAATTATTAGGCTTATTAAATGCCTACAATATCTGTTTTTGTTAATAAAGTTCTTTTTTTCCAGATGGGCTCAGTGGCAATTATTCAACAAACTACACCCTGAACACGTTACAGGATGGTGAAGTGTACGTAATTCCGCAAGCTTATGACGTGGATTTCAAATTGAAGTTGATGAAAGTGCACTTAGAAAACCTTTTCAACGGAAATAAATTTCTTGGTGAGGTCCTATATATTGAACTAGAACATACTTATAACTATGACAGCATATAGGAATTTAATTAAGGAATTCCAGTTCAACTGCGGAACGTTTTTCAAGCTAATACAGGGAATGAATCCATGGGATCCTCTTTTTAACTGAAATCATAACGAATATTTTGATCAGGAACAACTGAGCTGATAAAGAGTGGGAAAGTGGGAGAGATAATACAGAACAAGTAAGAGTCTAGACAAGAAGAGCAATGAAGAAAGCTCGAAGTGGAAGACATAACAGAATGAAAAACATCATACTGACAATTTAGGGTTGGAAATGGACGCGATATACTACAGGAAATACAGCCTATGTGAACCGAATCATTATTTAAATGTATGTGGTCCTTCGACTGAGAAAAATCTTTCAAAAAACAATAATGGTTTTTTGAGGTAGTGGTAGCTTGTACTTGGACGTCATGTTCGAAGTAACTGTGATTCGTTACTAAATTCCCAGTCAATATTTATTGTAATGA
Source organism: Zootermopsis nevadensis (assembly GCF_977971745.1). Classification (NCBI taxonomy): domain Eukaryota; kingdom Metazoa; phylum Arthropoda; class Insecta; order Blattodea; family Termopsidae; genus Zootermopsis; species Zootermopsis nevadensis. The sequence continues at coordinate 8,301,463 of NW_028259142.1, forward strand.
TCTAACTGTACCACATAGACACCCAGACATATAGTAATGGTGGGAAGAAAACACATACATGGCTTTGGGTGTTTTGATTTAGCATTCTGTTCTGCAGTTTTAACTCATTTTATTTAACGAAAGATTGATATTATTTGTTCAAATGCAAAATGAGGACTTAGTTAACTAATATAATCAAGGGTTAATCATATTATAGCAATTATGTAATTAATGAAATAGGCCGGTTTGTAAAAACAGAGAGAAGTCAGGTGCTGATATTTGTGTCTTTACAGGTGACAACATGAACAAATTTCTGAATGAAAACTGGCATCTCGTCATTGATGACCTTGGCAAGCCTATATTCTACACCTTAGGCAGCATAGTACACAGAATTGTTTCGAACGTCTCCAAGAAGATTCCATTCAAAGAACTGTTTACTGATTGAGTCAGACTCGATAACTGCATGTTTTAGAAGTTATATGATACATTAGAACGTATATTCTCCATTATAACCGTTCCAGCTTTTAGAACAGTTCCTTCCAGACTCTCTGTCACAACAAGTCCTTCTGATATACAGTTATGCAGAATTAAAATATTTTCTAATAAAGAATACAAATCATGTGTAGCATAACTTCTCTTTCACTGGCGTCTACTTTATTAAACCATTTCATACAGAATGAATAGCCGTGCCTCTAGGCTGTACACCTGCATTTACACAAAACTCAACACCTGTGTCAGTATATAAACGTATGCACCATGTATACTCTCTTAAGGGCAACTCCACAATACTAAAATTGAGAAAACAATATCATGACCTGCCCACGCGGCCTTCCTTCAAAAGAATGACTAAAGTACAAAAACACTTTGAAAGAATGTAACATTTGGGATTTGTGAAACTCATTAATCTTGCAAGTCACAGATGGCAAACAGATGCCAGACATCACCAATAACAGAATCCAGAAATCAGGAACTACCATATGTCACAAGTCATGAATGTCCAACTATTATAAAATACCAACAATAGAAGTGGAGTGAGCGCACGGACACCAAAATAAATTTTGCCCCGTTATACCATATGTATGTTATGTTTTCAATCAGGTACAATTACTTTATAACTGTGTCCATATTTAACAATATCACATTTCCTATTACATAATTCAAATACGCTGGTGTTAATGTGGACCGTCTGTTAGAATACAACTGACTTTATACAGAACAAAATTTATGGTTGACTAGAGTTTGAAGTTCCTTGAACTGATTCCTTTACTGGAAACAACATATAGAAGTTTTTATATTATTTTAATATGTGTTTTCCTGTTTCTTCATGTTGTTGCTAAGCTAAGTATTCTTAGCTTGTTATTTAACAGCTGAAGTAAGTGTGTGTGTGTTCGTGCATGCATGAACGTCTGCGTGTATCTACTAAAAACCCTAGTTATTCCTCTCATTGACACATCTTGTCTGTAATAAGGAAGAAATGCGTTACAACATATGGCGAGTGGATGGCGTCATTTTACAATGTGAAATTCGAGCAACTACGACAAAGGCCTGCTTGTTATACCGCTTAACGGGCATAAGATGTTTCTTACTTTAACTACCACTGCAACCTAAGTAAGAAAGCATATATAAGTCTTCGTTTGGATGTTATCCACGGCCAAAATGTTGTTCATTACAATCACAGTGTTTCGTTAGTTGGTTCACAAATGTGTCTTCAGATGGTAGGACAACACTGCACTGTGTTGGGTGCCGTGGGGTAGCAACACTCAGACATTATCTCCGTGAAGAACAAAGTAGATTTTGTCTACCCAATTGAAGAGAGGCGTAGAACCAACTGGTATGGATTTAATTAAAATACTGACATGGAAAAAGTAATAAAAACACCTCACTATCGTTATAAGCCGTTAGAATTATATATGTAGGGCTTTAGATTTTTCACATATGTTAAGATTACTCATGCATATAAAATCATGTATAAAAACAAAACTCATATAGATATCTATTCGAAAGTTGACTGTCTCCTGGGTGTTGAACCGTGTAGTCTGGTTGATGTTTAATGACGTTTCAAAAGTCTTGCTGCCTACCTCATCGCCTTCTGAAACGTCTGTAAACTCCTATAAGACTACACGGCACAACAACCCAAAAGAAACAATTTCTGGTCACACCAGCTTAAAAACCGCAATTATTACGATATTTATTCATTCCGTTCACAGCAAAGATGTTATCTTTAAAAAATTAGCGCCCCTTACATAAGTTCTCCGGGTAAACAAGTGTTCTTATACCAGATACTATTTGTATGATTGAATATATTAGTTTTAAATTCTTAAGCCGATATCCTAAACCTGGTTCTGTGATATCAATCACATCAAACGTCAAAAAGCAGGCTGTTGTTAACACCTATCTTGTATAAACTTTCATCATTTACAATTATGAATAAGTATCTAACTAATTAAATGGCTTATGAATCGCGAAGGTTCATCATCGAAATAATTAAAGCCCTCCACCGGTCTCTGTTCTCGGCCAACAAAATCCAGTCGCCTTCAACTAATACCTTCTATAGATACCGCTGTATTTTATCCTCCGATATGTACATCTAAATAGCCCGGCGGTCTTCTCTTTTCAGGCACCCCGACCTTTATCCGTTGTACACCTCTTGTCCCATCTGTTACCGCTCATTAATCACCTTGCCGGGTTATGCTATTTTTCTTTTTGTACTTGTCAGAAACCCAACTTTTGTCTGCTAGGTAATAAGGTTTTGTATAATCCACTTATTGTCCTGCTTCTCTTTTCTTAGTTTATGATTCCTGTGTATTTTATTTATTTTTATTGTTCTGTCTAACGACAGGTCCATATATTATGAACAGGATCCTTCCATCCTCATCAGGTTGTCAGGGACACGTTCATATATATATATATATATATATATATATATATATATATATATTCTTGGCAGATGATCCAGAAGTGGTTTGCCATTGCCTTCTTCTGTGTGTGAGTGTGAGTGGAGTAATTGTTGGGATGCCACGGAGAAACCGGGCAAGCCCCCCGAGGAAAATTCTGTGATGCCTTGCCCAACACAAGTTATAAATCTGAGCACTACCGGGAATTGAACCCGGGACCCCAGGATTACAAGGCTAGCGTTCTGACCGCTAGACCACCGTGGCGGCTTATTTTATTTATATACAGAACTATTGTAAGTTTGAGATCGACTATGGACAGCCGATTCTGAGTGATGCAGCGGTACTTGAAGTACACGGGAACGCAGAGTTCTTCCGAGTTCCTGGACTTGGATATTCCATTGTATCTGAATTACCTGTTTTTAGCCTAAGTGGGTTTTGCCGCTAGGTAGCGATGACCTTTTGGAAGTAAAAGTGTGGGAGGGACTCCCTGAGGATTGGGTGAAAAGGAGGAGGTATTTCGAACCTAACCTGGACCCACACCAATAGGAGTTGAGGTTACATTTCCTTTTGGGTAAAGCTGGAAATTTTGGTTGTGTAACCCTAAGGGGGCTTACGGTATAAAATGGAACATTTTGGCCACAGAGAGGGAAAGTCACCCAAGGGAAACCGAGGGGGACTGAAGTTCAGCAGGCCAGCCGAGGCTGTCCTCAAAAGACGGCCAACTAGGCGCAACGAGTGGTCAGTCCACTCGGCTACCCTGACTGAGGTTTTCCGTGCTTTTGTAAGGCGAATGCCAGGGTATAACTAATTGGGGGCACGGCCCGCCACTCCCCGATCACGGAGCCCTTAGCTGAAGTGATCTTTCCCCCCCAAGCCGCAGAGGCCATCAGCCGAAAGGCCCCTCCCACCATGGGTTCAAGCCTCAGAGAACCAACCAACTAAATTCTTTGGAAAAGTTGCCTGACGAGATAATCTCCCATCAGCAGCAACAGACCGTAGTTTGAATGGTCGAGGCTCCCGCCACGACGGAACCCCGTTAGCGTTAGCAAAAATGACCGTTTTTAGTTATAAGGCTCTGTTTACCATTTCCAGCAATGCGTTTCGTACGCAGGAATGGTGTTAACCAGCAAGGGACGATTTTTGCGCTTGCGCAGGACACAGCTTTCAGTTAGCTTTTTGGTTGGTTGGTTGGTTGGTACAGAGACGGAGATCTGCTGTGCTCGACTGACTCTGCTTCCTGCTGACTGCATTTGGTGGTGTTGGAGAACCGCAGCGCAAAGTAAGGAAATGAAATGACAAAGGTGCGTGCTCTAACCGAGATGTGCGGCCTGTGGGTCAAGATGGAAACGTGCGTCGCACCGAAGGGGCCCATGCAATGCAAGAGGTGCCAACGCTTCGGCCACGCACAGCGGAACTGCTGCTATGCACCCAGGAGCGTGGCCTGCGGTGACGCCCACCCATCCTGGTCGTGTGCTACCTCCAAGCAGCAGCTGAAGTGCTGCAGCTGCGGGGGCAACCACACTGCAAATTACAGAGTTTGCAGCAAGAGGAAAGAAGAGAAGGCGGCCGCTGCAAAGCGTGCGAGAGGGGAATGCGGTCGAGAGGATGGCGTCTCCACACGCCTGCCAGCGCCCTCATCGGCGCCAGCTAAGCCTACTCCCGAACAGGAGAACCTGGGACCTAGCGGGAACCACGTGGTCCGTGGTAGCCGCGTCATCAAAGCCAAGGCTACGAAGAAACCCACCCCAACGCCGTCCGGCGCTTTTGGACGGGCGGAGCGGCCGGCTATCCCTTAGTACGGAAATGCTAATCCCGCTTGTCCTGTAGTGCCGAAGGCGAATCCCAACGCACCCGCTTCCAAGAAGACTGGCACCGTCCCACCTAAGGGTCAGTCCCCGCTCCAGGATGTCGGAGATCTGGAGAACCTCCCGACAATAGCCTGCTTCGAGTTAACACGTATTCTTCTCGCCGCGGCCTCTTCCCTTCCACCAGGGCAGGCCCGTCCGCGAGCCGTCCTGAAAACCGTTATATTCCGCAGGGCATAGAACATTACCCTGTGCCGATCTCCGCTCTACAGCAACTGGAGTCAACCGCCATTCACCTGGTGCTGGCAACCAGGAAAGTGAAGCTCGTGGTGGCATAACTCTCACCCACGCGGCCCTGGATTGAGTCGGACTTGACCGATTGCTTGAGCGGGGGTGTCCCGGTCCTATTGGCTGGTGAACTCAAAGCTTAGCACACGGACTGGAATTCTAGACTGAACTCTGCGAGCGGTTCGCTCCTGCGGGATTATGCCATCAGAGAATCCTGTTTTATCTACAGGCCGGACTCCCCGACCACGGCTCCCTACACATACAACGGAACCCCCGATGTCCTTGATATAGTACTCATCAAGGACTGTCTGCCCTGCACCCTGCCCGTCCTCATCGACATCACGTGCCGGTCATCCTTCTAAAACCTAACTAACTGCCCGGACTTCGCGAGAATGGAGTTGGGTTCATTCCGGGCTTGCCTCGAAAGCAGACTCCCGAGGAATCCCATGGTAAAGGACGAGGAGGCAATCGACAAGTGTATCGAGGAGTCGACCGGTGCCGTCCTCGATTCCACAGCGGCGACCGCTCCCAAGTTTCGACCCCGCTTAGACAGGCGACCGCCTCTGTCCGCTAGTATTCAGGATGAAGTACGCCTGAAGAATCGGCTGATGAGGCGCTGGCAGGTCACGAGGAACCCCGCTCTCAGGCCCAGATTAACCGACTCCAGAGTTCTGTGACCTATCGGCTCAACGAGTGGAGGAACCAACAGTGGAGCGACACGCTCTAATCCTTGGAATGCGAGGACCAGTCGCTTTGGAAGATGACTAAGCGGGTTATGCGAGTCCCTACACCGTCGCCCCCCATGATATTGCCGCGAGTACTGGCTCTCTCGAACTCCGAGAAGGTAGAAGCCCTGGCCGACAACCTTGAGGTTTAGTTCCAGCCGGTGGACAACCAGTCGGACTCGGCTGTTATGTCATGGTTAACGAGATTATGGGAGCTTACGCGTATGCCCCCGCAAGTAATCTGAAATAAACCAGTCCCTCGGAGGTCATTCAGGCCATCAAGGGACTCAAGGTTGGCAAGTCTCCGGGCACTATCGGTATACCGAACACGGTCCTCAGACATATTTCACGGCGCGCGATAACCTTTCTCACGAAAGTGTTCAACGCGGTCCTCCGCAGGCAGCACCTATCCTCGACATGGAAACACGTTTGCTTGATATCCATCCTGAAACCTGGGAAGGACCCCACGCTACCTTCTTCCCACGGACCCATTAGTCTTCTTGACAAGGTCGGCAAGTTCTGTGAGAAGTTCCTATTAACAAGGGTCCTACACGAGGTGTACGAACGCAGGCTGCTGCGCGGCAAGTAGTTTGGGTTTCGACCCAGACACAGCACGACGATGCAGCTGGCTCGCCTCGTTGAAAGGGGCAACAGGAACTCTGACAAGAGGCTGTTAACCGGCGCGGTTTTTCTGTATGTGACCAAAGCCTTTAATAGAGTCTGGGTCGAAGGCCTCCTATACAAGCTGACCGTCCTCAACTTCCCGTCTTACCTGGAGAAAACCACCTCATCCTACCTCGCTTGCCGGACATTCCAAATTTCCCAGTCGGCCACGTGCACACGTCGTACCATGCGGGCCGGAGTTGTACAGGGCGGACTCGTCTCCCCTGTGCTCTTCAGTCTGCATGTCAACGACATAACAACACCTTCCCGTCATGTCGAGTTGGCGCATTACGCGGATGACACTGCTCTCGTAGCCACATCCCTTATTCCAATGCTTCCCGTTGGGTATCTGGAGGCCAACCTTGGTGGACTGGACCTGTGATTCTGGACCTGGAAGTTCGCCATCAACGGCTCGAAGAGCACCGCCGTTCTCTTCATTAAGACTGGGAGTCGAATCCTACATCTCGGAACGGTGTACTTTCTCGGACAGCCGATAAAATGGGTCAAAACAGCGCAGTATCTGGGGGTCAAACTCTACGCCCGGATTACCCGGTCGGTGCACGTAAACCAGGTGGGAAAGAAGGCGGCGCAACGGTTGGGTGTGCTAGGCCTGATCCTTAATAGGAGAAGTTGCCTGAGCTTCAGGAACAGTGTGCTGCTCTATAAGCAGCTCATCCATCTCATGATGGATTACGCATTACCGATCTGGAGGTCATCTGCTTTCAGCCACGTTCGGATGCTGCAAGAGTTGCAATCAAAGGGTCTTCGCATAGCTAATAACGAGCCTTTGTACGTTAGTAACAGGCATGTTCATGAGGGTTTGTTGATCCCGCTGTTTGCCGACCATATTAGAGCACTGACTGAGAGATATCAATCGAAATTTCAGGTGTGGGGAACCCCTTAGTCCGGCAAATATTTAGACACTTGTCCGGAACGAGAGCTGACAGACGTCACCCAAGGGCAACCGATGGGAGATTAACTTCTGCCCTAAACTAGTATTAAAATTGATGTGTTCCACGGGCAGCAGTAACGAAAATGTTACGGCTAATGAAGTGACTATCAAAATACGAATCTTCTGAATATGACCTGTGGCCATACGCAGTTGTTCTTACCCCTACCCCTCTACCTTTTCCGTCCACTTCTTAGGACTGTGTTGTCCTGTAACTTCGATGACCATAGATATACAGGATTTTGCACCGCACACTTCTAGAAATCCGGATTCGGCCTGTGTATCTAAATTCCGTTTTGATTCTGTGGCGTTTAGCTCTCTGCTGTTGGTCCGCCTGTGGGGGCGCCCGCTGCAGAAAGTTCTTTATTTATCTTATAAAACTGTGTGCGTCTTACAGTGGAACTCGCTCAGGCGTATATTTTGTTTATCTCTTTTATTATCTCTTGTGTATATTTCTTAGTGTATGATAATATATTAAATTAAATATTTTATGATCTTGTGCCTTTTCCTTATTGGTTGATCCACGCCTATACACATAGTTGACAAATGCATATAGAAGATGTAGTAGAGCGTATTTTATTATGTTCATGCGTGTTTAAATTATGGAAGCCTCTTTTATATGTGAAAGCGTGCTTGGCCCATAACCCAATGGTGGGTTGTTAGGTTACATTTTTACTTGTTTTGAAATCATACATATACTGAAGTTATTGTCCCCATATTATTTTATTATGAACCCTAATTACTTGATAAATGAGGAGGTCGAGTACGTACTGCGTACCTGAGGGATTCAGAGTGATGGAGATTTGCATTTGCTCAGAAAAATATTTCGTTCCGTTATGTCGGTAGCTATGCCTATTAAGTTCGAGAACTTGGGAGAAGTTAACTTGCAAGGACTTTGGTGGACCATCTCATTTAAAGTGTCAGAATTTGCAGGCTTTTTGGTATAACCTATATCTAAATACGGACTCGGGTCAGGCATTTGACTGAACGTTTGTCCCATTTGAAGACTTTGGGTAATCCACCCGATTGTCTTTTCCTGCCTGTTATTGAAGAGCATTTAGCTCATTTAGCAGAGACCGAGCGTAAGATAATGTGTGTGTTTGCTTCTTGACATTCCACTGAAATTTCAGTGCCCCATTTTGTAATTCAGCGAATCGACGATGAGCAACCGAGGCTAGCTATCTATCTTACCACCGTCTCTGTGCCACTACCTGTTGTAAGTACTGCGACTGGTTTGCAGTCCAGCCCAGGTGTTTTATTCCAGCCTTCACTCATGATTTTCCGCTTCCTCCACTAGTGGGTTCTATTTCATCTACCCCCTTCAATTTTCCCGTGCTTACTTAGCTTGCTCATCCACTTAAAATTATTTGTTTATCTTTATCAATGCTTATTTTTTTAAAATTCACGACGTTTCGGAGGCTGGTTCTGCCTCCGTTGTCAGGTGAGAGGTACCTACTCTGTTTGGTCTCTTAGAAAGAGCTAGTTTCTGTCATTGGACTAGCTCTTTCTAAGGGACCCAACAGCGTAGGTACCTCTCACCTATAGACGGAGACAGAACAAGCCTCCGAAACGTCGTGAATTTTAAAATTAGTAATAGAAAAAGTCCTGACAATAAATAACTTTAAATGTAAACTACCGTCGTCAAAGCCCTTTAGAATTGAATTGCTCATCCAATTGAGAGGCTGTTACAGGAATTACCTGTAGTGGAAGGTCTGAAAATCAATGTTTTGTTGGATATTTTGTGAACTGTAATCAAAATTCGTACTTTGTTTCAAATCCGAAACAGGACACTTTTTGAAATTATTTACCCGTAATGCAGCGTTAAATTCCGATTTGACCTTTGGTAAATTTCATGCGAAAGAAATTTTTCTAAAACGGATGTTCGACTCCTTAAGACGGGATCTGTTTGGCCATCTTCAGAGGAAAGACGAATGTTTCTACTCGTATGTTAGTAGTATAAAGGACGCAGCGATTATATAAAAAACTGTCTGTGTTGGAAAAGGAATTTGTGGCAAATATTCAGGAAGGAATGAATTAAACGCAATAATTCCGTCTTGTTTTTCAGGCCATACAGTCTAGAAGCTTTATACCATCCATGTATCCATGATCAAAATATTAGCTTTTCTGATCAATTGAGGCCTAGGGGCGTGACAACTCTTGTTTCCTCTCCGGGAGTCCATTTTGGTGTTAGTAATCAACGTCAAGTCACAAAATCTTCCATTTCATCTGCAACTAATACTCCACCCGTCAAAAAGACGCTTTTTTGTGTGTGTAAAAAGGACAAGACACATTAAGGCCCGTTTCACACTGTCGACCAGTCGCTGAACGACCAAAACCATCAGTGACCAAACGAGGAGACCAGCAGGACGACCAGCGCAGACAGAGGCCTCAGCCTCAGTACTTTGGAAGCAGTCAAGCAGTATGGACGTCGAGGAGATCACTATAATAATAAAAATTCGTCAAACAATTCCACAACCTCTTCCCATTAATTTTTTCAACTCCCTGTTTGCATAATCGGGACTTGCAAGGTCCCAAATGGCTCTTCGTGCCTCTACGGCCGAAATAAATTTTTCGGTATCAAAACTCGTAATACATGTTGACACTTGAGTGACATGAACAAGACAGGAGAACACAAGAAACAATGAATATGTCACCTCTCTGAGCTCTGGTCGCTGACTGAGTCGCCCGCAATGTGAACACGTGATTGCCATCTATGTATCTCGGGGTCGTTGGTATCCCGTGCGTCGCTCACTGCTTGTTGGTCGACAGCGGTCATTGGTCGCGGTCGTCCTCGTGTGCAAGCTCATACTTACCTTTTGTACCTAGTGGTCGTTCAGCGACTGGTCGTCGGCGACCAGTAGACAGTGTGAAACGGACATAAGAAACACTGTCGTAAGAGGCTGATTGACACGCCGGCCTGTGACCCAGACTCCGGAATTTCGTAATGACTAGAGGATCCTAATCGTAGTATAGTGGGCGAGTCTACCTTCCAGACGTCCCGCATCCAGGTTCAAGTGGCTAATCATTTACTTCCGGCTGTATTTGACTTTGGATCGTTTAGGTCTTTGATTTGTTTACAAACCTTTAGTAGAATGCAGGAGGGGGTCACAGCAGGAGCGTTAAATATCGCGATCTCGGTCGAACTCATGTGCTGATGGGTCTTGCGATGCACACCATGCTGAATGGTGTGTACTGGATACGAAAAAGAAATAGAATGCAGGAAGTGATTCCTAATCTGAAAATGTCTAATATCAGGTATATGTGCGCTACTGCCTCTAGGAAACTTACGGAAGTGCTCGGTGAAGCATTTTATCAGTGAAGGTCCGAAGTTACTCGTGGAAATTCCCCTTTCTGGTAATAAAAATATTATTTGTTCCCCTTATTTTCGGGAACGAATTCTTTTATAAATACTGGTCTCGTACTGGATGTTGTGAAACTCAGGTGTCATTTTAATTTCGCGCCGGATGCATACGTCCCGTTTTGTTCAATGTCAAAATCGGATTTTGCGTTGCAGGGGATCACTCAACCGGTGAAGTTCTCCGAAAAGTATTTCAATTTGGGGCAGTTTCGTCCATGCACCGTAGGCTTTTGTCAGGCTTTATTGGTCTGTACTTTGACGTGCTGAGTCAGAAGCTAGGACTGACCCACTTACTAGAATACCATATTCTCCTAACGGATTCCAAACCAGTGAGGTTAAAACAATGCTGTTTAGCCCCTACTAAAATGCAATTTCTGAGAAAACGAATCAAACAACTCTTGGATGTGGAAGTTATTGAACCCTCCTCATCGCGATACACAAGTACTAAGTTTCTTGTCCCGAAACCAGATCAGACTTATAGAGCAGTGGTCGTTCTAGTGCTCTTAATGAGCGCATCGAGATTGAATTTGTGCCAATAGCAGACATCAATTCGGCTTTCAACTAGTTTTCAAAAGCTACGTACTTCACGACATTAGATACAAATCAAGGTTATCTTCAAATTCCACTTTCCAATTCGTCTAAACATCTAACCGCCATTTGTTCAGATTGAAATTTGTAACAATGCCGCCGTGTTACTGGAGCCCAGGTGGAGCACTGGTCCCTGTCCTGGGCCAACAAAATCAAATCCTCTTCAACTCCTATCTCCCATACATCTCGCTTGATATTTTCAGCCCATCTACATCTACGTGGTCTCAGCGGTCTTCTCTCTTCAGGCTTCTCGACCAAAATCCGGTGAACACCTTTGCCTCATTCATGCACGTCACATGCCCCAACATGTAATTTTTCTTGACTTCATCACCCTGAATATAATTGGGGAGACTGCAAAGTTTTAAGCTCATCATTATGCAGTTTTCGCCGTACCCAATCTTCTTTCCTCCTAGGCCCAAATATCGTACTAAACATCTCATTCTCGAACACCCGCAATCTATGTTTCTCCCTGAGAGTTAAAATCAATGTTTCACGTCAGTTTAAAACAACAGGCGAATTACTTTACATGTTTCAAACTTTCGGTTCTTCAGAACCAGACAGGAAGACAAAATATCTTGAACTGAATAGTAACAAGCATTTTCTGAATTTACTCTCTTCCTAATTTCCTCATGAATATCATTTTCATTTGTTATTGTTGTTCCCAAATATTTGAAGTTTGCCACATGTTCAAAGGATTTATTATCCATCCTGAATATCTTTTGCACGCCTGTGTGCTTGCGGATTACCAACTTATATTTATTTATGATTTTAAGCTTTCACGGTGGCTAAGTATAATAAATTCCCCTCGAGCTACCAGGCGTGTATGGTGGCTTAATTAAGAAAACACCGACAACTCCTACAAATACAGTACCCTGTGGCCGATGACTATCATAGTTCTCTAAACGTTTGCGTTTTCTTCAGTAAGGGTACGTACAAGACGGAGCTTAGAAGGTCGCTGTTAAACTAGATTGTTGCCTTGCATGAACAATGAAACAGTATAATTTAAATATGAATGAATCCAGCCGGTTGCTTGCCAGCTTGTGGTCACCGGAAGAATGAAACCTTTCATTCGTTCGGCCGCTTGAAGCGACCAGCTCGGAAGTCACGCATGCGCAAAGCACCACAGTACGATTTGAATTCCATGCGGGTAATGAATTTTGTATGTCAGTTAAGGATTTCGTGCAAAATGTACTTGGAAAAACTGATCGCCTTTGCGACTTGCAGACCACCTATATGGAATCACGCACACTCCAACCACCAGAGTAGATCTGTAATATTAAAACTGTGGAATAAAATCATAGCCGAAATGAATACCAACAGCAAATAAATCATATAACTAAGCTCACAATAATATGCCCATCCTTTGTCAGATTGACGTAAATTATGTGAGTGCCATGAAGCAGCGATGCTCACCAATCGTAGACAATGAAATTTATTCGATTTATTTTGAATATATATATATTGAATATATTGATATAAATTTGAATATATTGTTACAGAAGATACTGTACAAAAGAAGTGGAAATATTTAAGGGATTATTTCCGTGTGGAACATGTCGAAATTCCACAGTCACAGTTGCTTCCAACAATGTACGGCCAACATGACCATATTATATTATTTTTCGTCCACCATCAAACGATAGAGTGTGGAATGAGAGGATAATACTGAATTGGAAGGGATGTGGAAGGAAGCCTTCGTGGCATAATGTAGGGTTCTCTGCCGGAATTTGCCCGGAGTGACCGTGGAAAACAACGAAAAATTTCAGTCAGGACATCCGGTCTCCGGACCGTGATTTCAACCCGGTACCTCCCGAATACGAAGCAGGAGTGCTAACCACTGGAGCACGATGTCCGGGACAAAACATTCACATCAAATTGAGAACGGATAAACAAAGCGACCCATCGTCCCTTGCTGGATTCACAAAATTTCCGCGTACGAAACGCATCGCAGGAAGAGCTAAACAGAGCCTCGTCCTAAATCTGGCGTGCGCTTGCGCTATCAAAATTTTGTCGCAGTCGAATGCCTTGAGTATTCAAAACTACGGGCTATTGGCAGGAGCCTTTTTCTTCGATTTCTTTCTGGGGTTTGAATCCAGAGATAAATGGTGCAGTGATTTTGCCTGGAGGTCTCAGCGACTTAAGGGGGGAACCCTTCGACTAAAGGCCTCAATAATTAAATCATACCTTGGCATTTGCCTTACAACTGAGGAAAATCACGGAAAACCTCAGTCAGGTTAGTCGAATGGCCGGACCACTCGTTGTGCCGACTTTACAGGAACAAATTCAGCTGGCATGCTTAATGTCAACCCCCTTCTCTCGGTTGCTCACGGGTGTCCTCAGTCAGCCATTGGCCGAAATATGTGCCTCCCGAGTTGCCGAATAATGGGTTTTCAGCCGCATTAGAAAACTTTGAGATAAATTGTAGTTTTAAGGATCTGGTAACCGGAATTCCGTTTGGAACGCTGGAATGGCGTTTCCTGGCAAGGGAAGTTGTCTTGCGCTTGTGTGGGACTCCGTCCATAGTTCTTTTATTTAGTTTCCCACCGATCCCAACACTTATTTTGAAATTGACAGAGCAATTCAATAAAAACAATTTTCACAAATTCCAAGTTGATTGATATGCTAACCTCCCCACCAGCAACAGTAGCACCTGCTTTGAAAAGTCAAGGCCTTCCGCCATGACAAAATTCCGGTTGACATGAGCCAATTGTCGTCACAGCTTCAAGGGGCTATTTACCGTTTCCAGCAATGCGTTTCAAACGCATGATCGGTGTTGCCTAGCAACAGACGTTGTCTTAGGCATGCGCTACGTACACCAACTTTTGTGTTGTTTTCAATTTGATTCATGTTGATCCACTTAGACACTAACATAAAGCAAAATTGGAATCTCTGGACTTACAAGTGCTATATTAAAAATTCAACAGGTTGATATATGTGCATCGTGGTGTTCTCATTAGGCTCAAGTAAAAATAATTTTGTCAATAAAGAGCAATAATATTCATTCAGTGAAAAAACTAACTATATAGTTAAGTGCATTTTTTCATACATGCATTATGGTTCTCCTTTTTCTGAAAACTGAAGTTCAGTGACATAATCACATATTCCGTAACACTCTAGTAACAGAAGTTAATTTTTTTCCAAAAGAAACTCAATGTGTGAATATGACCACATGACATAATATATAGATTCAGTTATTATCACTATGTGGAACATTTTTAGCATCATAAATACTAAATTTAATACCGTCTGAAGAATTTGTGTACAACTATGCCGTCTCTAATATGCTCGCATAGCAGAATTATACCTACTGCAGACTGCAATAAAATTATGTACAGAGATGTTATTAGACGATACGATAATGTTGCTTCATATTGTGATGATTATAATTGTTTAATTTTAACCGTCTAATCACAATAAAATATTTATTAAATATTAAAATATTATTACAATTAACATTTAATATTTAAAATATTTAAAATATATTAAAATATATGAAAATGATGCTCTTTCTATCGAAATGTTCGATTTACAATTAGAGCATCATTTTTTTCACGACATGTTTCGGTTTTCAATAAACCATCTTCAGGTGTATAATCGATATAAATTCAAATGTAATATTCTAATTGCAATCCTTCGTCAGATGTCTATTAAATATCAGTTATCCTCTTCTAGATCAATTGTACTTTGTTATCACATTCAATGTTGTTTCGTAAATGTATGTCGCGTATAGCGTGATCTTGCGTGGGTGAAATGTTTGTAGTGGTTTTCTTATAATCGGTCTGTAAATTAAATAATAATATCATAAAGACTAAATAAATATTAGAGATAGAAAACAAAATAATATATTGAGATGTTATTGTAAGTGAACTACACAGGTAATAAGTCTTCTTAAACTTTCCTTGACTGTGCCTTAAACATTGCATTATAAAAGTTAATGCGCATTATTGTCTTGCGAAACTCTGTGCAACTGTGGAGAGGTCTTCCTTCATTGTGTATATCCTGATTCCTCAGGCTCAATTGTAGCAAACATTATCACAGTGAAGGCCATCAATATCATAGTCAAACACTTTCTTGTCATATTCATTTATTTTCTCACTCAGTCCTTGTATAATGTTGTCTGTTAACTTCCACTTATGGTTACAGAAGTAAGATAAGACACTGAAGAACTTAATGATCTTTTTATAGATCTTCACTAACCTGAGAAAAAAGAATTATATTAAAGATGCTGACTTCTGAGTTTTTGGTCCATGAAGTGTGGTAGAACTTTACGGACGTTTCAGAGATCCTTGCTGCATCCATCATCAGGGCGATGAAGCCTCGTTACCCTGATGATGAAGGTATAACTTCTGAGATATGACTCCATTTAATTCCGTGTGTGGTTATAGGTTTTTCATAGAAATTGTGGTGTTCGTATACTTTGATTTCAATAAGAGCTTACATAATTCTTGAGTTTTAAGCTATCCGAGGGACGCCAATGTTGATTTCTGTAATTACTTGTTTATTTTATAAAATGAAGGAAACCGCTTTTCGGTCACCATGTAATGTCATCTTTGTAAACACTGCCTCTCCAGCTTCCCCTCTTCTCTCTCATTTCCTTCTTTCTTTCTCCCCCCATATACCCTTAAAAGAATTTCAGGTTGCAGCTCCATACCTCGGGGCATTTGGCATTCTGCTCCCTGAGAGGTCGGCTCCATCTTATTCGACCCAAATTTCTGTGTGCATTTTATCAGTGGTTTTGAAATTATTGCTGAGCTGGTAAGTAACTCTGCCCGTTCCAAGATACTTGGAGATATTGTCACTCTGAAGGCTGTCCCGTGGTCTGATTGACTAAGCCTTCGAGGATGTGGCGGATTGGCAGCAGCCTTGATTTGATTACCTGTACTGAACAGGTTCACTTCGGCATTTTTTATATTTTTTGCATCAATTTTTTTGTATTCGTAATCAAGAACAAGTTGTATAGGCTCATTTTGTTTGCTACACATTGCTACAGAGGTCTAGATGGACCTACTGCCTCGGAGGCTTCATTATATGCTATTTTAGTTATTAAGGAATTCATTATATCAATGTTATTTGGAAAATATTTGATTTTTTAATTTTTGAAAATACTTTTGAAAAAGCTAATATGGACGATTTTTCCTAGTGTGTGTGCACATGTTTTCCTTATTTGGACGTTAATACCCGCAGGTTAGTTCTATAATGACACTTTATTAGTTATTTTAATAATTAGTGCAAATATGCATGGAATGTTCATTATGAACTGTTAACGGCGGACTAAACGAAAAATAAATTTCAATCTGTTATTTCGTTATATTATCTCTTTATTAGAATGGAAAATAGGAACACTCAAGAGAGACATCAAACAGTCGTGACATTTGTCGGTCGATAATCGACTCAGTAATCTCTCGACTATTATTATTTAGTGTTTTGTCTTACGACGGGTCCATTGATCTGCCAAAAAAGAGCTCTCCAGTTGTCCCTATTCTCGGCTTCTCGTTTTAATTTCTGGAACGTCATCTTCTTTCCTTGTTTAAGATCGTCGGTTAGCTGTATCAATCTTGTTCCTAGTCCTCTCTTTCCTTCAACCTGGCCTTCGGTGATAACACTCAGTAATCCATTCCTTCTCATAATATGTACCAGCCAGTTAGCTTTCCTTCGTGTAATCGCCTGCAGAATGTTTCTTTGCTCGAAGACTCTCCTCAATACTTCTTCGTTGGTCACTCGATCCGTCCACCTGATCTTCTCTATTCTTCTCCAACACTACATTTCAAAACTCTCCAGGTATTTCTGTTTCTTCTTCCTGAGTGTCCAAGTCTGCTCCATACAGCGCGACACTCCATACGTAACACTTCACTAGCTTCTTCTTCATCTCCAAGCCCAACTTGCTAGTGAGAAGTATCCTCATCTTGACGAAAGCTGCCTTAGCCATGGCTATCCTTGCTTTTATTTCCTTGGTGCATAGGGCGTCCGTCGTGATTATGCTGCCCAAGTACTTGAAATGCTCCACATTCTCCAGCTGTTGGTTTTCTACTACAACGTTCAATGGTTCTCCTCTCAGTGCTATCCTCATTACCTTTGATTTTTCAATGTTGATTTCCATTCCATACTCTCTACCTGTTTCCACTAACTTCTCCATCATGTTCTGTAATTCCTCCTCTTCCTTCGCCAATACTACTAAGTCGTCTGCATTCTTTACAGTCGTTATCACTCTTCCTCTAATTTTGAAGTCTCCTGTTCCCTCCAGAGCTTCCTTGGTAAGCCATTCCCCGTATAGGTTAAAAAGAATTGGTGATAAGCAGCATACCTGTCTTACACTTCTACCTTTCTCAACGCTGTTGGTGTCACCTGAGTCCCGTCTCACTTTGACTTTTTGCTGCATGTACAGGTTTTCGATTAGTCTTCTATCTCTCCAATCAATTCCAATTCTCTGTAGGATCCTCATTAATTTCTTCCGTTTTACTCGATCGAAAGCCTTTTTCCAGTCGATGAAGCAGGTACATACTTCTTCCTTGACATCGAGAACTCTCTCTGAGATTATTCTCATAACTCCGATGCCATCTCCGGTTCCTCTTCCTCTCCTGAATCCAAATTGGTCGTCTCCCATCACTTCCTCTATTTTCTTTTCTAGTCTTTTAGTCCCTTCTCGAAGGTATCACCACCTTGTCGAAGGCAATCTGCCGGGTGAGGAGGCTTGCGTGCTCAAATGACCCTTAGGGCTATGCCGGCCTGAGCTTCGGCTCATGGTAGGGTCACCCAAGCCGGACAGGTCTAAGGAGATGCGCTAGACTAAGAGTGATACCCTGGTCCTCCAGGTTGGGGGTTGGGTGTAGGGCTAACAACCTTTCACCTTTAAAAAAAAATATGTGTTACGAAAAAATCAACCAAGCCTCGGATCAGGACGGACTCTTTGGCACGACCACGGCAATTGAAAAAGGACATGAGATTTGGTACCTGGAACATTAGGAGCCTCTATAGGGCTGGGGCACTGAAATCAGTGTGTAGGGAATTAGGGAATTATAAGTTAGACTTAGTGGCAGTGCAGGAAGTGCGATGGGAGGGGGAGGGCACGATCCCAGTGGACAATTTTACATTTTTCTATGGAAAGGGGAATGACAATCATCAGCTAGGGACGGGTTTTTTTGTTCATAGCAGAATTAGGGCAGCAGTTAAGAGAGTAGAATTTGTTAGTGACAGGTTGTCTTACGTAATTTTGGAAGGACGTTGGTGCGACATCATTGTCCTTAATGTTCATGCCCCAACTGAAGACAAAAGCGATGATATCAAGGATAGCTTTTATGAAGAATTGGAATCAGTATTTGATACATTTGGCAAGTATCACATGAAAATTCTGCTAGGAGATTTCAATGCAAAAATTGGGAGGGAGGATGTCTTCAAACCCACAATAGGCAGCGAGAGTCTCCATGCACTTAGTAATGATAATGGCGTCAGAGCAGTGACCTTCGCTACGTCAAAAGATTTAATTGTAAAAAGTACAAAATTTCCACACCGTGATGTTCATAAATACACTTGGACTTCCCCAGAAGGCAGAACACACAATCAAATAGATCATGTTTTAGTAGATAAGAGAAGGCAGACAAATGTAATTGATGTGAGATCATTCAGAGGAGCAGATTGCGACACTGATCATTATCTGGTGGTAGCAAAAGTGAGGGAGCGGCTTTCAGTAAGTAGACGAACTAAACAAAATTTTGACACAGAAAGATTTGATTTGAAAAAATTAAGTGAGGGAGAGGCAAAGGAACAATATCAAGTTGAAATTTCGAATAGGTTTCAAATTTTAGAGACAAATGAGGATAATGAAAGTGTGGACATCAACAGGGAGTGGGAAAATGTCAGAAACTGCATCAAAATTTCAGCAAAAGAGAAACTAGGATACTACAGGAGAAAGCAAAATAAACCGTGGTTTGATGAAGAATGTTCAAAATTAATAGATCGAAGGAAGCAAACAAAATTTCAATGGTTGCAGAACCCAAACAAAACAAATGCGGATAATCTATGTAACGTGAGACGTGAGGCTAGTAGAACCTTTAGGACTAAGAAAAGGGAATACCTGAAGGGCAAAATTGCTGAACTTGAGACAAATAATAAGGAAAAAAACATCAGAGACCTGTACAGAGGCATTAATAACTTTAAGAAAGGATATCAACCCCAGACTAATTTGGTAAAGGATGATAGTGGCAATTTGCTTGCAGATCCAATAAAAATTGTGAATAGGTGGAAAAATTTCTTTAGCGAGCTCTTAAATGTTCATAATACTGGTGATATTAGACAGATTAAAATGCATACAGCTGAACTGTTGGTGCCAGAACCTAGCTTAGATGAAGTGGAACTAGCCATTGGGAAGTTGAAAAGTTATAAATCTCCAGGAATTGATCAGATTCCGGCCGAATTAATTAAAGCAGGTGGCAAAGGGTTGCATATGAGGATCCATAAGCTTATTCAGTTAATTTGGGATAAGGAAGAGATGCCACATCAATGGAAGGAATCCATAATTATTCCTATTTATAAGAAGGGGGACAAGACTGAGTGTGGTAATTACCGAGGAATATCGCTGCTATCAACCTCATACAAAATTCTATCCAACATTCTTTTGGCAAGATTAACCCCATATGCGAATGAAATTATTGGGGATCATCAGTGTGGGTTCAGACGAAACAGATCAACGATTGATCAGATCTTTTGCATTCGTCAGATACTAGAGAAAAAATGGGAGTTCGGTGGGACTGTACATCAGTTATTTATAGATTTCAAAAAAGCCTATGACTCTGTGAAGAGAGAAGTGCTATATAATATTCTTATTGAATTTGGTATACCAAAGAAGCTAGTGGGTCTAATAAAAATGTGCTTAAATGAAACCTGCAGCAAAATTCGAGTAGGTAAATATGTATCTGAGACATTCCTCATCAAGAACGGTCTAAAACAAGGAGATGCTTTGTCTCCCTTGCTCTTTAACTTTGCGCTAGAATACGCCATCAGGAAGGTCCAAGGTAGGCAGGAGGGTTTGCAATTGAACGGGACACATCAGCTATTGGCATATGCTGATGATGTTAATTTATTGGGGGACGATATAAATACAATAAAGAGGAACGCAGAAGTTTTACTAGAGGCTGGTAGACAAGTGGGGCTGGAAGTAAATTCAGAAAAAACTAAGTACATGTTAGTATCTCGTCATCAAAAGACAGGCGGGCAAAATTATCTTAGGGTAGCTAATAAATCCTTTGAAAGGGTTACAAAGTTCAAATATTTGGGAACAACAATAACAAATCAAAATGATACTTGTGAGGAAGTTAGGAGGAGACTAAATTCCGGAAATGCTTGCTACTTCTCAGTCCAAAATATTTTGTCTTCCCGTCTGATTTCTAAGAACCTGAAAATTAAAGTATACAAAACAATAATCTTGCCTGTTGTTTTGTATGGGTGCGAAACATGGTCTCTCACTCAGAGGGAGGAACACAGATTGCAGGTGTTTGAGAATCGGGTGTTGAGGAGGATATTTGGGCCTAAGAGGGAAGACGATGGGGCGTGGAGAAAACTGCACAATGACGAGCTTAAAAATCTGTACTGCTCCCCCAGTATTGTGAGGGTGATTAAGTCGAGAAGAGTGAGATGGGCGGGACATGTAGCGCGCATGGATGGGACAAGAGGTGTGCACCGGGTACTGGTTGGGAAACCTGAAGGGAAGAGACCGCTGGGGAGACCTAGACGTAGATGGGAGGATAATCTCAGGCGGGATCTATCCGAGATAGGAGTTGAAGGAAACTGGATTTTGTTGGCCCAGGACAGGGTCCGGTGGAGGGCTTTGGTTAATTCGGTGATGAACCTTCGGGTTCGGTAAGCCATCTAGTTAGTTAGTTAGTTAGTTAGTCTTTTAGTCAGTATTCTAGTTATTATCTTCGCCTAATGTGAGATTAGACTGATGGTCCTGTAATAGCCGCACTTCTTGGAATTCTTTTTCTTCTGTAATGGAATCATTGTTACTTCCAGAAAGTCCTTGGGCCAATCACCGGAGGTGTATATCTTGTTAGCGAGTCTAGTAAGAACCTTCACTCCTTTCTCTCCAAGTTCTTTCAATAAGTCCGATGGGATTTCATCATCTCCCATAGCTTTTCTTCTTCTCATATCCTTTATATCCCTCTCTACCTCGCTCTTCAGTATCTCTGGACCTTTGTTGTCCTTCTCTACTTCTTCATCTGGCTCCAATTCCATCTCATTCTGTCGAATGGCCTTGTCATAGAGCTCTTCAATATAATTTTCCCACACAGCTTTAACTTCATTCTGATCATTGACTATCTTTCCTGATGAGTCTTCTATTTCCTGTGTTCGAATTCCTTTGTTCTCTTTCCATCCTAGTTCTTTCGCCTTTGCATACATCAAATCGTATCTTCCAATTCTCTTTAGTGTCATTATCTCATCACATACTTCGTTGATGTAATCTTCTCTCGCCTTGTCTGTTTCTCTTCTCAGTTCGTTGTTCAGTCTTCGATATTTCTGTCTTCCCTCTTCACTGTTGATATTCTTCCATCTCCTCCTCTCATCCATCTTATCGAGCATAGCCTGTGTAATCCATGCCTTCCTTGGTATCCTCTTCATCCTACCAACCTTTTCTTCTAATGCCACTGTTAGTTACTTCTTGACATTCGTCCATTCCTCTTCAACGCTTTCGCCTTCACTTTCACTTAATTTTCCTTCCAATTCTGCTCTTACTTCGTCTCGCGCGCTCTTCAGGTTCTCCAGGTCCCTTCTATTCTTCCTCACCCACCTTCTCCTGATTTTCTTCATTCTGGTGCTGACGTTTGCAACTAACATATTATAATCTGAGTCGATATCTGCTGATGGAACTGTTGTCACATTCTTTACGCTATTTCTAAATCGTTGCTTCACTAAGATATAGTCTATGTGGTATCTGCTCCTGTCTCCTGGGTTTTTCCACGTATACAATCTCCTATGATGCTTCTTGAACCAGGTGTTGGTGATTACCAGTCCATTTCTTCGGCAGAAGTAAACCATCATGTCCCCTCTCCTATTCCTTATTCCCAGTCCATGAGGGCCGACAATGTTGTT
This sequence comes from Zootermopsis nevadensis, assembly GCF_977971745.1. Lineage (NCBI taxonomy): Eukaryota > Metazoa > Arthropoda > Insecta > Blattodea > Termopsidae > Zootermopsis > Zootermopsis nevadensis. The sequence goes on from NW_028259142.1 coordinate 8,323,791, forward strand.
TTCTGCTCCTTTCCTCACGACACTGTTCCAGTCTCCCATTATTATGGTTTGCACTTTCCCTCTTCCTTCTATCCTGATGATTTCTTCTATCTACAAATCAAAAATATTAATTGCACTCTGGAGAACTGTGGAAGATTGTGAGCACTCGAAATGGTCCAGAGATTTTCATATGATAAGATTTGATGTGTAGGTATTCAAGCTTTATCCTTGAACAGATGAAGGAATACGACACAGAAGATTTTACTTACTGGATCGTTGGAGAAGTCGTCAAGACGCGATTCGGCGCCCTTACCTTTCATGCTTCGGACCAGCAGGTAGACGCTGCTGAGGTTTGGGCAGGACCGAAGCAATTTCTCCACCAGTAATTTGCCCATGAAGGCAGTTCCATCCTCGATCAGAAGACTGGAACCCCGATAGAACTCTTGGATCATGGTACCTCGCTCTCCGATAGTTTCCATATCTGACACTGCAACATATGCTAGGCCAACTTTGCACGATTTTCTTTACATCCAATGCTTCAAATTAATTAAAACATGGATTTGAGGTTTCTTGAGTGGTGAGAACGTGTCTCTTGAGTTGTAACGCCTTGCACTTTGTACGAGATAACCAAATATACGGAGGAAGGTATTATCTCCCTCTAAGGAGATTTCAATTATATCCTACACATGGAGATGACAAGATTCTCCAATATTGACAAATTACGACAGTATACGAAAGGTACAGTTCTAAACCAATATAAACTCGAAACACTTCGACGGGTTAAACGTTACGAAGATCATAGGCAAAGCTGATTTGAAGGGAAGTATGAGAGCTGCATATGTGCCACTCTGTGGTTGAAGGTGATTCCACGATAGAGTTTCTCGCCATCGAGTAAGCTCTCAATGATTCTCCAGAGCATTAAAACTGCCGACATTTTTGGTTGCCCTTTAATCCAGTTCTAGATCCACGTGAATTATTCTTGTGGGATTTATTACAAGAGAAATCTTTCCTACAAAAACGAGGTAATTTCAAGAATGAGATTCCTTTGACTGTTCAGATCATCAGGTATTAAACAAAGACACGCAATCACAAAACTGAACCTCGTCTCTACAAGTTCTTCAGCAGAATGTTGGACTCACTGAACACATGCCCAACCGAAGTCTTTTTTGATGTCATGCTGCGTTAGGATCTGTAAAATTTGTAACATTTTGTGACGAATTACTTTTCGAATTTGTTATGTGTCAAATTGTTATGCTCCACTTTTTATATACCTATTCGTCTATTGTTACAATTGCAACTCTCAGCATTGCACGCTTCAGTCTCTACTATGACGTCTTGCCGAACATTGTGGTCAAGAGTTATTTAGGATGCCCCGGGTTCACATCTCGGTCCGTAGACCGGCTATTTTCACTGGTGATTTTTGTGACTGTCCCCAGTTAATCTATGCAAATGCCGGAATAATTTGGACCACGACCGTTTCCTTTCAAATTATTTCGAATTCATTACTCACTATCATCCTCTCATAGAAAGCTACATAATCTCAGCTACTGAAAAAGCGTTGTTAAATAAACTAAGATAACTAATTAAATAAAATACGTAGACATACTTAGACCCCGGATTTCACACGCCTCTGGTGGCATAAACAGCTGCTGCTGGCGCAATCAAAGGAACTGCTCGAGCGACCTTGCTTTATGAACCTGTTCCTCGTCTCGTTTTCACACTAAAAGTCGATTGCCGTGAACCTGCGTTGACTCAATGTTTCCTCATTAAGTTTCTACTGTTTCTTATCTGCTCTTCTTATTTTTCTTTCCCTACGAAAATCACATATCAAGAGACCAAATAAAAATTCCATCATGACATCTCCGTAATTCATGAGCTTTCTTGAGCAATTGATGCTTTTCGCTGAACAAGTAATTCCCCACCCTTATAAGGTACCTTCACGTAGGTAGCCTACCCATAACATTATGCCTGGCAATTCCAATTTAGGCTTACATATGCCCAACCGCCTCCTATAAGAAAAGAATTCCTTAAAATAGATGTTTTCAGTCGCAGAAATTTCCTGCGATCGAAAGTGTTGTTATTAATCTAAATTTGTTGTATTCGGTACGTCCTTGTCAGGAAGCGCATTATTAAATGATTTACGACTGCAACAAAAATTTCAGTGCAAAGTAATGTTCGAGAATGAACACACTTTCTGCTCGTGAATAAACTATGTTCGAAACTGCACAGCTTTTGAGCAAATGTTTTTGAATAGCGGCTTAGCAAAAAAGAGTTACCTTGACTCTTGAACGTCATAAAAGTGACTGGGAGGGTAGAAGAGCGTATGCAATTGTAGTTGCAAAGCTCGGAGGCAAAAGACCGCTCGGAAGACGAAGGCGTAAAGGCAAGGCTTTCTAAGCCACTACAAAATCTTAAATCGCTTACTTGCTCAGCAATTTTAGAGTCATAAGATATATTTTCGTTGGCGCTTTGTTTCCAGTCACTTGTACATTCTATTCTTTCTTCAATGTAAGCAAGTAATTTGACAACCACAAAAAAGTGGCGTAATTATTGGATACCGTGACTTTCTGAGACTTGGAGAGTTATGGCTACCAACTGAATGAGAAAAAGTATTTTAAAATGATAATGTTGGAAGAAAACAGCCAGACATCTATCGTTCGTTTACTAAATGGAGATATTCGTGTTAAGTGTTACGGGGAATACGCTTCGTGTGAGGCTGATTATGGATGTAAGAGCGCTCTCCGATGTCAGGAGTGAAGCTAAACTCGAATCTAATCAGAATGGAGAACTGAAAGTTTTCAAGGTGAAGAAACCAACCTGAATGTGGCGCTACAACCCAGAAGACATGTTATTTAATCCTCTTGTTATTATTTGATTTACGCCTTTTCGTTTATATATGCTTTCCAGTTCTTAAGATTGCTGAACTCTTTAAAATAACGGGGAATAAACCAAGCAAGAGATGTTTGCTAGTGCAATGTTAAGAATGCCTGATGAGGAGGTGTGCAGTGTGAAAAAGCGACGAAGAATTGTGAAAATTACAGCTAGAGACATCAAGAGTTGTGGAAGGAGACGTTCTCGACATATGAGGGGAAACTGCCAACGTATGTAATAAGCAGCGCGGATGAAAGACAGGGGGTGTCCTATTTTTTGGGGGGTTGGAATTTCCCAAAGGAACAACGGCATATAAAGTGATGAAAAGAAACGAGACATGGGTCACAGGAATACAGTGTACTGCCATACAAGCCCAGTATTCAGAAGGCCGCGAGTTAGATTTCATCAGTGGCTACTCTAATCAAAATAAGAAAGTAATGAAAGAAAACAATTTTACTGTAGACGGAAAATTAGCAGTCTCCCAGAAGACTGTTTATTTAAGGTAATAAAAATGTCTAACGTAATTTTCTTATGAAAGTTTGCTTAACTCGAACTAATGTTGATAACAAGCAAATCGGAATACATCGGATTCACACCACATATTTTAACGACTGAGAAATTTATGCAGTAGATTGAAATACTTACGAACGAATTGTTATGAGCCTCCTTGGATAGAAATGTTGGTAGTCTAGTTTAATGACTTTATACTAAATTCTTGGAAAGTACATAAGGACTTCAGACAGAAATCAAACTATTTTGGAATTTTAATACAGTAAAGCCTGCTGACCAGGTCAGTCGGAAACCTCAATGATAGTCAAATTAGATTATAAAAATAGGGAACAAAGAATTGAAGATGAAGAAGAAGAAGAAGAGAAAGAATCGTCAGTTGTTTCCATTTTGAACACTAAAATTCCTTGTAATTGCCTTCTACAACTACGAGGAACACACAGAAGAAACTGCCCTTTGTAATTCTATTCTTAAGCTTAAAATTCAGTAAAGGGCTAATCACCGTACGGACAGAGCACTTAAAAGTTCCTCGAAGTTTTTACAAAGTATTTAAATCTGGTATAACTATGAAATTACATTCAAATATATGGTAATTCCGGGAGAGATGCCGCACTTTTTGCAACATTTGTTTTAATTCAATCCGGAAAAGATCAAAACGGCTGAAAATTCAGGGATATTATATTTAAGATCTCTATTATACTAATCCATAAACAAGAAATCTAAAGCAAATTAATTCTCAGAGATACAGGGCGATAAAGAGAAGTTGTCTTTGCGTCGCCTCTCCCGGAACTTCATTCAAAGTAATGAATTAATGTGAACATTAAAATGGAAAAAAATATTGGAATACCAATAAAAATTGAAAAGATAATGAATATTCAAATGAATTTTTAATTACCAAGCTCCCCCAGCATTGTGAGGGTGATTAAGTCGAGAAGAGTGAGATGGGCGGGACATGTAGCGCGCATGGATGGGACAAGAGTTGTGCACCGGGTACTGGTTGGGAAACCTGAAGGGAAGAGACCGCTGGGGAGACCTAGACGTAGATGGGAGGATAATCTCATGTGGGATCTATGGGAGATAGGAGTTGAAGGAAACTGGATTTTGTTGGCCCAGGACAGGGTCCGGTGGAGGGCTTTGGTTAATTCGGTGAAGAACCTTCGGGTTCGGTAAGCCATCTAGTTAGTTAGTTAGTTAGTTAGTAAATACATTCAAAAAAGAGTGTTCCAGAATTTGCTTGGAGTCTAAGTGTAAACCAGTGAATTTGGAGTCTAAGTGTTAGTCAATGATATTTGTACGGAGAGCAGAACTCATGCAGCCAGTTTCTGCAACAGTTTTCCCAGCGCTCACAACACTTGTTATTGTTACAATTTTCAGGGGTCTCTTGACTAGAACATTATTTATTGATTTATTCTTTTTAAAGTTTTCCGAACTTGTAGACCTGAAATACTCGGACTATTGGCCTTTGTCTTTTTCCTCTGCTCTTTGACTTCATTTCCTCTTTGCTTCTTAGGCCATTCCTCTATGTTGGCTGTTTCAGTGAGGACAGAAGCCAGTGGGCTTCTTGCACTTGAGTTCTTTTTCAGTATTTTCAACAATGGACTAATCTTAATCAATAATCTAAGATAATGCAATAGAGCTGGCATTTTTGAGTACTCTTTAATGTATATGCATGATTTTTTTTAAATTAGAAGTGGTACTGCGGTATTTCTCCCTTAATTTCCTGCGGCAACTCTCCTTATCTTCAGGGAGAGACGCCGCGTCCTCCTGCTTACCTTACCCAATGATCAACATGGCGGCCACATCGTGTAAAATCAAGACCAATAACGCTGGAAACCTCTAACGTATTGTGATTTCATAGTTACTTAGAATGGAACTAATAATATGAACAATAGAAACAATTTTGAGCATAAAATTAACAAATTCACTGCATAAAATCTGTTATAACTCTTGCAAAACAGCACTGATTTTCAATGCGTCCACCCACAACATTTATCTTGGCTCACTGAAGAAGGACATATACTGACATCGGCCAAGGATCACTGGAAAACACCGAACTAAAGAATGCGATGACTCTCCTGCCGCTGCATCTCTTCCGGATTTACCCTACTCTTCCAGCTCATAACACTGAAATATGAGCACGATATATTTCAGTTTACTGTCTTTAAGAGAGTAAGTAACAAGGCGACTAGTGAGTATGAAAAAACACAGAATGTAAGAAAAAACAACAGTGGCCGTGGAGAAATTATTGAATAACTTCTTTTCCAAAGCAACAACAAAAAGTGACAATTCAGTGCCCTCATTCAGCGACAAAAAAATTGAATATGAGCAAGATTATTTCGGACTTCGTCGTTTGTTCTCAGCTGACGGCCAAAGTACGTGGTTCAGCTACAAGTGCAGAAATTTCTTTAATACGTAGTGGCAAGTGGTAAGTGTGATTCACGGGCTATACAAAGTACACGTTGTGTTACACATGACAGAATTCTCGGTCATTTTATGTATTAACTGAACAATTTAAGCAAAGAATACAACGATAAGAAAATTTAAGCGTTGCTTTGTATAGTACCTACCTATTCCACCAAGTAACTACTTTTGCGGCCAGTTAAAAAAAAGAGGTATAAAGAATTTTAAATTCACTTTATTTTTTTTATAAAAGGTGGGTACATATGTATGGAAATGTTTCTTCTCAAGAATAATCGATATTGGAATTTCATTTCTTCATCAATTAATTCCAACCTATTTGAAACATAAAGAAAGCGTGTGCTTCTACAGGGCACACAACGTAACATAATAAATTGATATTATTGCTTCTATGGAGAGCGATAATACAGTCGAATCGTGAAAAGTTTTTAGCTCATTGCGATAAATACTACTAATTTTGGGGAGGGGATAAGATAACACGGAAACGGCACGGACAAGCACTAACACCCCAAAAGCAATTCGAACAAAACTGGAGGGAAATGACGTTGATCACCTCAAATTGCTTCCGTACAAAAATCGTGGATTAATGCTGAAGCCAGAAAATATGTGATAAGGAGTGAGCTAGAAACAAAGACGTTTCTGTGTACGTGAAATTTCAGATTCAGATCCTTATCCTGATTGAAGTTTTCCGTTGTATGGAATTTCCGAAGACTATGCCTCTCCGAAGAAATGTCGCTTAAGAAATGTTACGAAGTTCTGAATTCGTGTCTTACTTCCGTTCATTACTTCAGAGATGCACTTGTCAGTGCATAGAGGAACTATGGTACATGAGTTCTACCAGGGGGAAAATGTTCTGATCACGGGTGGAACTGGCTTCGTGGACAAAGTTCTGGTGCAGAAATTGCCCCGGTCATGCCCACATCTCAGCAGCATCTATCTGATTGTCCGAAGGAAGAAAGGCAAAGACGTGGGAGTCAGGATGCAGGAAATATTTGATTAGGAACGAATTGTTCAACGCTTTTAGTACCAACAAAAACACAAGTTGCTTCAGAAGGACTGGCGCCAATTCACAGGTGTGTTCTGTGCATAGAAGCAAGGTAATTTGCTTTCATCAAACGAGTTGGTTCGTAACACTTTTGAGTGTAGCTAACTTTCCCTCTTACACGTAGAGGATATTTTCTGTAGATGGTGATTCATGTATCCACCGCGTTCAGTTACTGTCACCGCCCATCCATCGACTCACAGTTCTACGAAATTTAACCGTTCGTTTCCACGGACTGGTAGATCACAGCGTCTTCTATGTTGTGGCTGGTCACACACTGCAGTCCATCCCGGACTGTGCGCAATTGGTGGGATATGTTGGGTCTTCGGGATTTCTCAGGGAAATTTGCTAGTCGGTAGGCAACGACTCAACTCAGTTGTGTCCACGGCCAGTTCGTAGCAAATCAATCAACTACTTTATTAATTTCACAATCCTCTTACAAATCACTGCCACCTCCGCTCGTACGTCCACCTCTCCCAAGCTCACAACTTGTTGTGTTGCAGCAGTCGGCAAATCTCCTTTTACACCTTAAACATGCTTACGGTTTGACAATCAAAATTTCAGACAAAAACAATAACTCCCACTTGGCGCGGGTCCTAGTTCAAGCCGACAATAACACAATGAGTGGATAATAACAAGCCTTATCACCCGGCACATAAAAGTTGGATTCATTACAAGTACAGAGTTAACATAAACCAATAAAGGGATTAATGAGCGGTTACAGACACCACCATCACTGGAGAGGAGATTGTTCAATTAGTCGAAAGCCTCGACAATAATACTTTGATCACCGTTATTCCCACATTCCGTGCAGAGTTCTTTTGACGTAAATACGTCTATACGGAAGGGTCATTAGGCAAAAAAGTTAAAGGAAAACGTGTAAAGTCGTGTATCGATTGCGCGCGGCTTCCACAGTTCTCGCGAGATCACCATGAATACTGCACGTGCAGCGGCTGCCTTTATGTTGATGTTCAACATTATCGAAAAAAATAAGAAACCGAAACGAAAAGTGCGTTGGCGAATGAAGGAATTGTATCGTCAGCAAATGCAATATGGAAATAGACTTATGCGAGATATGACATTTAAATTAGTGGAAGATACAGTTAAAAATTTTACTCGAATGTCATTATCGGATTTCGAACACATAACCTCATTGATCGAGCCAAGAGTGAAAAAAATGGACACCCAATTTCGAGAAGCGATTACTGTGAGGGAGAGGTTGGTTATTACCTTGAGATTCTTAGCTACTGGAGACTCCTATAGAAGCTTGCAATACCTTTTCCGAGTGTCCAAACAAAGTATATCAAGAATAGTGACCGAGGTTTGCGATGCTATCGTCGAGGCCCTGAAAGCTGTATGAGAGCTAGACACTTTTCATTCTCCATTTTGCCGCGAAATAACACCGGAAGGGCACAAGACCGTCGCAACTGAAAGAGCACAGCACACTGAAATTCTTTTGTCGCGGGACAACGAACCGCTCCGATTTGGCTCGTGTCGCTCTTAGGCAGAGCATAGGGCGTCGACAAAGCAGCGCCAACAAGTTCTATTACGAGCCAGAACTTTCAGATCCTTCCAGGTCTTTCCTCCTTCTTTTCCTCCTCTTCAATGGTTCTTCTCCAGGTTGATTTTTGTCTTCCCCTCTTCCTCCGTCCCTGGGGATTCCAAGAGAGTGCTTGCATTACGACAGCGTTTTGGTCCTTCCGCAGGGTACGTCCAATCCACCTCCATTTTCTGCTCTTAATTTGTGTGGCTATTGGCTCCTACTTTGTTTGTTTAAAAAGGTCTTAATTTATTATGATATTGGGCCAAAACACACGAAGGATCCTTCGGAGACAGCGGTTGATGAATACTTGGAGGCGCTTGGTGATCTCAGCGGTGACTTTCCAAGTTTCGCATCCGTAAAGAGCACAGCTTTTACATTTGTCCTCGCCTTGACACCTTTTCCCGCTCCTCCGTCTCTGGTAATTACGCTGCCGAGGTAAGTGAATTGCTCCAACTCTTCTACGTCTGTATCATTCAAATATGTAAATAGTAGACGTATTTCCATAGCGATGTGAGGGCTAGTTTGTTGCAGCGGTTTAATGAACGGACTTTAATATTGGACTTAAACGTATTTTTGAATGCGGAATAATATTTAAAGTTTGTTATTCACGATTTATAAAATATTCATGCGTGTTTATATGTGGTTTGAGACATAAAACTCATTTCAATAATATTCAGAACATCATTTTATGTTCTAAACGTAAGTGATCACATTGCTTCACCTTTACTAAGATTTATTCCTTAATGCTGAATAGAAATGTAATCTCCGTTTGTTGAAAATTTGCAGAGTTCCCTAAACTGTAACAGGTGTCATGTAGGCAACTCTGCTTTAATTATTAAACTTGCAGCACAAAATTATGTTCACATATGTGACAAGTTACGGTCTGAGATTATTTGTGTTCCAAAGCAGTCTTTAACAATAAGTTCATGAAAAGGATTACACTCAGTCAGGAAGAACATTTCTTTGCCAATTTCTAATTTTTTTGCATCCTGCTGTTATTTACACCAGTGGTATTCAACCTTTTTTGTTCGCGTAACCCCAGATATAATTAAAAAATTAATAAAGGAACAAAGGTATTTTAGCAAAGCAAAATTATATGTTTAAATATTTTAACAATTATTAATTAATGTGGTTCAGGCCTGTTAATGAGATGATTGAGCTTGTTTCTGGCACACCAGCACCTCAATTCGGGGACGAATATTCGTGAGTGCGAGGATCAGAGATGATTCTGGGTTCAAGCGGTTCCTGCTTTTCGTTTTGATTGATGTCAGTGCGGGGTAGCCTTGCACACACAAATACGTTGATGGGAATGGCAGCGTCACTAAGCTCCTTGAACTCTTTGTGGGCAGTATCCAAAAGTCGCAGATTGACATATTTTCGAATTTTATTTTCAGTGAACCGTCAACGGACATTTCCAGCAGGTTTTCTTTTAATTTTAAGGGAAGATCAGAGGAATTGATGGCGGTGGCATAAAAAGTGTTTGTAATCCAATCTTGGATATTATCTTCTCCCTCAATTTCAGGAAATTATTCCAAAAAATTTATCCTGAGGTTTTCCAAGTGGCATTTCATTATTTCCAAAACGACGTCAGTAACGCTAACTTTATTTTGTTCAGTAAGTTCAAAAACAGTTGGGAAAACTGCAACATTCCCATTATTAACACAGTTAATCCAAAACAGATGTTTCTTATAAAATCCTTTCACCTTCTCACGCGCTTTAAAAATATTCTTGTCAAAGCCTTGGAGCTGAAAATTAAGGTCAATAAATTTGTTGAAAATATCTGCCAAATAAAATAACTGACAAAACCAGCCTTCATCTTCAAAATAGGTAAACAAATCGGATTTCAATTTTGAGAGGAAACACTTTACTTGGTCTTTCAGTTCAAAAAGGCGAGTCAACATGCGTCCTCGTGACAGTCATCGCTCCTCGGTGTGCGACAAGAGTTAGGCTGGGCGCAGACCAATGTAACAAAGCTGCTTTTGCTGCAACGTGCTGAAACATGCTTTCGTATTGTTAAAGATAGGACTGGCGCACACCGATCAAGCAAAAAGCAAAAGCGCTTTTTAGCACGATGGAGCAGAATGAAGCAGAAATCATTTTGCTCGTCTCACTTTCTCAGACCATTGCTCGCTCGTGAAGCAAGATGTAGCATTTTGTTGTGCGCATGCGCCAGCTGCTGTTCGTCATTTGTTTTCAAGTTAGATTACAATATTGTGTTGTGATCCGTTCTCCAGCTGTAATCCAAAATGGAAATTGATGCAGAAAAGTTAATCGTAGCGGTAGAAAAGAGACCGGCTTTATATAATTATCTATTAAAAGAGCATCATTTGAAAGATATAATAGAAAAACTCTGGGACGATATTGCCAGGGAAGTGGTTGCTGTAGCAGGTAAGTGGAGAATATGTTGTTTTATAATAATCTAAATATATTTTATCCATTACCATAACAAACACACTTTTCTAAACCGTTTCCCATACGTTTTTTCTCCCAACAATAAAACAATAGCACAGCAACATCCTCATCATCTTCAGCCATGACGACGACTGAGGACGGGATCCCATCTCCTCGCACATTATCTTGAGAAGACGGGAGTTCAGTGAACGAGACTTGATTAAATTGACCACTTCTACAGATATGCTCAGTCTTTCTTATAAATCAGGAGTAATAATTTTCGCGACCAAGCTTTTGTTGTATATGTTGCAGTGATGCCAGTTGATTTTAGGATTAATTTAACAAATACGCGCAACAAGACCGCTTCTTTGGCCTGTCATTGAAGCAGCCCCATCAGTGGATACACTGACATTCCATTCCCACTGCAAATCGAATTTCAAGCGTTATGAAATTGTCAAGGATTTTAAATATATCTTCTCCCTTTGTATGTTCTCGTAATAGTTTACATAAGAGAATTTCATCAGCAATAGCCCCTTTCTTAACATCTAAAATACCGAATGTATACAAGCAGCTCGGCTTCATCAGTAACATCCACCGATTCATCAATTTGAATTGCAAATCTTTTGTCAATTTTAATATTCTCTGTAATTTTGTCAATAATATCTTGTCTCATGTCATGAATTCTGCGACCTACAGTTGTGTCAGAAGTCGGAATCGTTTTCATTGCATTTGCATATTTTTTGTCTAGCATTTTATCTGCTATAATTAAAGCACCAGGCAGAATGAGAGACTCCACTATAGTATATGATGATTTATTTTTTGCAGCAAGCATTGCTAATTCATACGATGTCTCTAATGCCACCATTGATGATTGTGTAAAATTATGTATAACATTCGAAGTTTTACGTACATTTTCTGCTTTCCTTTCAAAAAATTCATCTGGCTTGTCCTTAAACTTACCCTGATTGGTCACTAAGTGCCGGTGAAGTAGAGATGGGTTCATAGAGTTGTTCGATAGAATTTGGTTGCAGATTACGCAGAGTTGAAGAGGTGGATCTCACAGATTTGAAGCAAATCCATATTTAATGTAGGATTCATTGTAATACCTGTATTTCACTTTGTCCGTTTTCACATTTTTTGGGATTTTAGGTTTACTTGTAGATGGTTCAACACTGCTTACACTAACATCACAGGTTGAAACAGAAACTGTCACACTTTTCAGTTTTTGTGACTAAACACTATCGTCATTTTCACGCTTCCTTTTTATAATAAGTTTATCCATGTTGCAATACGGAAGATGAAAATAATGATTAATTCCGTGGTTTCAAGAAGGAACTGAGTGAATGACGACTAATATGCACTTATAACTGATCCGCGTTTTAACAAGAAGTAAACAAACCGAGCCTGCATTTCACAACAATGACCACACACCACAGAAAGACGTTAGGATGGAACAGCAAAGTCAAGTAAAATTAAATTAACTTAGTAAATTATTAAACAATAATCATTATTCACAGAGCCGGTAACGTACTACATGTATGTTTACTCATATCGCGACCCGACAGGTGACTAAGCTTGTAGACATTTACGCCCGACTTAAACTGATCACAGAATTGGATCCGACACGACTTGTTGGAGCTGCGACACTAAACTGAAGAGTATTTTTCAATAATTAAATTGAAAGAGCAAGGCCAGGCAAAATGTTTTGGTGTTGTTACAAAAACATCATTCGGTATTTCCGAGTCATAAAACCAGCAACCGCTTCCCATGCCTCTCTTGCCGGAAGCGGCAATTGTCAAAGTACAAGGTAATATGAAGGAGTGCATCTGTTTATTTATTACCCCATCAATATTTGAAGTAGGTACATTGCATGGTTAAAAGAAGTGAAAAAGAGTTTTAGAGAAAACGTTAATCCCGCCCAATAGTGTTCAGTCAGGTTCCAAAGCACTATTTGGAATAAAATGAAACAAGCGGCACAGATAAGAATCGCATAAAGGAGAGAGAGAGAGAAATGACGCTCCCAAATCGAATGTCCTTACGACTGGTTCTCGTGTGGCTAACCCTAAATCTGGCCCTGATTATTCAGTGCTTATCATAAAATAATATATTATTTTTAAATTTCACGTACCCCGTAAGATGTCTTCGCGTACCCCAGGTTGAATACCACTGATTTACACAGCTTTTCGTGTGCCTGGCCGAACACATACACATATACGAAAGCAATAGCTGAAGATATAGTGAGGACTGTCGGCAAGGATCTTCCTGCTGCTTGCGGCTAAAGCCAATCTTAATATCGGACACACAACACATCAATTACAACCCGATATAAACATCCAAGTACAACCTCCAAAACAAAAGAAGAGACAAACTTAAAATTAAATAAATTGAAATAATCAATAAACGCAACGCAAAATGTACTACAGTTTTTAAAATATATTAAAATTGATAGACCTGATGATGATGTGATACACATTGAAACATGTCGTCGATGCAAAAAATGTAACAAGATACAGTGTCTACTGAGAATGTTATAATTTTAGATAATTTTAAACAACATTATTTTAAGTTTGTGTATAGACGGAAAATAAAAATATTGTAGCATTCATACACATTTCAACTTTCAATATACTAATAGTTTAGGCTATTTCTTGATAGAAATTTTTACTTTGCAAATGGTTTGATGTTTCAAGAAGGCCTTGGGCAGGTATCTAAAAGGAATATTTTTTTTCATTTCCTTTACTTGGTAAATTTATTTGCAGTTGTGACCTGATCCCAACAAAGTTGACCTCAAAATAATTCTAAATTGAAAATTTCTGTCTTCTGGGTTGTTGCGCTGTGTAGACTGCTTGATGTTAACCAACGTTGGTAAACATCTACAAAACTACACGGCGCAACAACTCAGAAGACAGAAATCTTCATATTCACCGCTGTGAAAACTTCAAATCTTACATAATTCTAAATTGCCAGCTGAAATACTATGTTAAAATTACTCTGTGAAAATTTGTTGGCTTCTACTGTTCTGTGCGTGCCTTAACAATGTAATTGTTCCAATTTTAAAGTGATTAGTATTACTACGGCCATTTATATAACAGGACGAGGCTTTGTTCCTTTCTTATTACCTGCTTGATCTTCTTCATGCAGTGAAGTAAGTGAAGTGAAGTGAGGTGAAGGGAGGTTAAGTGAGGTTAAGTGAGGTAAATCGGGGTGAGGATGGGAAGGCTTCATAAGTGTAGTGAAATGAAGAGAAGGTTCTGATGAAATGTGAGTGCATCAGTTCATGACGTATGTAATTCATTACTGTTACTGTCTTATGTCTAATTGGCATTAATTTTGTAGTTATCTAATTTTAGACCCGGTATATTTTGCTGGTATACTAGCCTAATACCAGAATACTCCGAGCTGGTTCGCAACTGTTGCTACTAAAATAAGAAAGACAAAGAAATACAATGTTTCACTGTAGTTGAGAATACAGCACTTTCTGGCAACATTGTGTATTTAAGGCTTTGGACAATGTCTGGCATAATTGTCGTAAGAATGTTTGCTTAATTTAAAGTAGTGGTGGCATTACAAGCAAATTGAATTAAATCGGATTCACAACACGGATTTGTAGAAGCCAATCACAAGGAGTTTTGGTGTACAACATAGAAACAAGGGAGGCCTATTTCTTCTTCTTAAATTTTTTCCCTTGTTTTTTATATTCACACTTGACTATCATTGGGTTTTTTGACTGAAATGCCAGCAGACAATATTATTAAAATTAAAGTTTTGTTGGACGTCCAAAGTATTTAGTATGACGTCATTAAACAAGGCTAAGACCAATTCCTTCAACTAGGCTCATAACTATTCCAATATAATGATCTTCCTGCTACTGCGTAATGTTTTAAGTCGTTAAACTTTATAAGAAAAACGAAGGATTAGATAAAAATCTCCTTTGTAATTTGGTTCTTAAGTTTAAAGGTTTGCAACGGGCTACTCCCCATGCGAGCAGGGCACCGAAAAATACTCCGAAATATTACCAAGAATTTAAAACCGATATAACCGTGTCCCGAAAATAAAATTTTTGAATTTCTTTAAAGTCTTCTTTCTAATTCCATTCGAGTATATATATTCCACTGGATATTATTGGAAAATGAACATGATAAACTTTATTCTTCTGGTTGAAGGAGGAAAAATAACAAGGTTATTGGAAAGGATAGAAACCACAACCACTTTGCAACGCAATGTATTAGGGACCTTGAAAAACTTATCTGTTTCTCTTCACAGACCATGAGAAAAGCACTGCAGTGACTAGCGTTTCTGTAGTTTGCAGGGGGAATTTTAAATATCTAGTGGACTAGAGGGCTGCTATTGGTGGGAAGTGTGATACGTCAGAGTTTTACACTACTACACAGACGAAAAGCATCAATTAGTTAAGAGTAGGATGTAGTGAATGCAACTCTAATATTTTCTGTGGGTTTTACGATAATATTCTAGATTAAATCACTGGGCCACTGTGAGGTAATTTTAAAGCTGTACCCATTAGAACACATGAAAGCCTGTTGTCTGTTAATCGTTCAGTGGTTGTGGAACTTATGGTTTAGGATGGGTCGTCACTCTCCGCGAAATCTTGCGCATGCGCGTACATCGATTTCCTAGCAAGGTTTTTCTCCTTGTCTGTGGACTGTAGACACCTATTCAAAACACCTGCTACATGACACACTTCAGTGTAGACCCTCAAGTTGTGACAAATGGAATTGGTGAGCAACATTTTGAATTGCGCTGTGTCTAATCAAATAAAGTCCGAAGTGCGTGGTCCAGCCTGTAATGT
The DNA here is from genome assembly GCF_977971745.1 of Zootermopsis nevadensis. NCBI lineage: Eukaryota > Metazoa > Arthropoda > Insecta > Blattodea > Termopsidae > Zootermopsis > Zootermopsis nevadensis. The sequence goes on from NW_028259142.1 coordinate 8,339,349, forward strand.
GGCTATGTGTATTCGCAGTCTATTGAAGGGTGTACGAGGTGCGATCGGAAAGTTTCAAGACTGCGCCTATAAAAACCCGTATACTTATCTTAGGTATTAAATTCATCCATCACCCTCGACGTAGTTCCCCAGGGAGTGAACATAACGATCCCAGTGCCGCTGCCAAGCCTGGAAGCATCCCTGGAAATCTTCCTTTGTCAGCCTGTCAAGCACAATCTGCGATTCTGCCTAAATCTCTTCTATCGTATCAAATCTCCTTCCCTTTAGCTGAATTTGCATATTCGGGGAGAGGAAACCTTAGAAAGGAAATTGGGATCGGTTCTTGCAAGATCTTTGAGCTCCTGACAAACTACGAGGTGCGATCGGAAAGTTTATAGACTGTGTCAATAGAGGGCGAACCGGATGTAGTACCAGCTTCTGCCGCTAGGTGGTGCGGCCTACATTCATAGTGAATCAGTGTGCCAGCCGGCATCATCGAATTAGCATTAGTTTCTTAGTTACGGGCGTTTTGGTAGTGCATTACACCGACCCTCCTGCGATTTCGGAATGGCGGATTTTCATGAACAAATCAAATTTTGCCAAGGACTCGCCAAAACGGCTACGGAAACCTATGAAATGCTAAAGCAAGCATTTTGGGAGTCCGCAATGGGTCGTGCACAAAGTTTTGTGTGGCATTCACGTTTTAAAAATGGCCGAACCTCTGTCGATGATGACGAGCGTTCTGGACGACCATCTTCGAGCACAACGCCCGAAAATGTTACGAAGATTCGGCAGGCCATTCACGAAGTTCGACGTCGTACATCAACGACTTGTGCGACATTGTTGGGATAGGCTATGGGACCTGTCAGCTGATTCTAAAGGAAGAACTCCACATGCGACGCATCAAGACAATGCGCTAGCGCACACCGCCCTCAAAGTTCGCCACCATGGCCGTCATCCCGCACCCTCCTTATTCGCCGGATTTAGCTCCGTGTGGCTTCTTCCTTTTCCCAAAGATGAAAATTCAGCTAAAGGGAAGGAGATTTGAGACGATAGAAGAGATTCAGGCAGAATCGCAGATAGTGCTTGACAAGCTGACAAAGAAAGATTTCCAGGGATGCTTCCCGGCTTGGCAGTAGCGCTGGGATCGTTGTGTTCACTCCCAGGGCAACTACTTCGAGGGTGATGGATGAATTTAATACCTGAGATAAGTATACGGGTTTTTATACGCGCAGTCTTTAAACTTTCCGATCACACCTCGTTTAAGATATTCATCTTGCTTGAAAGAAATCCATAACTCATGTGTAGGTGATGGTAGTCATGATAATAAAGACGTGAGCATGTGTGCCGTCTGTATTCGGCCTACGTAGATTTCAAATGTATAAAGATTCGAAATTTTATATTGTATGCTAAATAATTTTTATATCCTATGTCATAATTATTAGAAAATCTGTGTCTTCTTACAACTTTTTCAAACATATATCAACCATAACCCATCTTGCCCCGGACACGGGGCAAAATGGGGTTAATTATAACTAAAATAGTATCTCATTATAAGTTTCAAATAGACAATAAATTCGCATAAGTTTCCTCCAGGTGTTTGTCTTTATTATTGAACCTTCCACATGCCTCCAAATACTAAGTTCCCTGTTCTTCCCTGGGCTCCCCTAATGCATACAGAGTTTTGGTGGGCAAGCCAGTAGGAAAGAGATGGCTGGTTGAATGAAGACGTCTGTGGGAGAATAATATTAAAATAAATATCAGCGAACTATGACGGGATGGTAAGGACTGGTTTCGCCTGATTTAGGACAAAAATAAATGGCGGGGTCTTTTAAACACTATAATTGACCTTCGTGTGCCATATAGTATTGATCGTATGTTCCAAGTTTCTGATTATTTATGATTTAAATAAGTTTAAATTCACTTTACGTACTTCGCGATAGAAATAGAATCTGGAACTGAATTACAGACAGAAATTTGTGGAAAGACAGAAATCCTGGGGAGTGTCATTGGTTCAAATTTTGCCGCTGCTCTGCTTATATTGTTTTAAATTTCCGATTTACCGAAAGACGAAAGATATTGGATTCAGCTGGCACAAGACTGGGCTCGGCGGAGGGCTTTGGTTAATTCGAATATAAACCTTTGGGTTCCCCAAGCCATTTAGGTTGTTAGTCAACTATAAGAAGACAAGAAAGCAGGATTAGAATTATTTATTTTTACAATTTTGTTCAATGAAATACAATTTGTCCAATAATAAAGTTAAACGCAACCGCCACTCCCGACAGAAATTACATGTCTCACAGCCAAGTGCTCACAGTAGTTGCAGCTAAAATTGTTTACAGAACAGTGCAACTGTCTCTAATATTGTGTTAATTTCTTGTACGTTTATAAATGGCCGTCTTCTTTATTGTGATTCAAAAAATGTTTCTTAAGAACTTTCTAACAGAACCACATTGTACATACATTCAAACAAAAAATGCGTTGTTAAAGAGAATATCGGAACATACCAACACACACTATAACAACAATAACGAGGCAAACAATAAATGTGAGGGTATAATAAACAAATTCTAATTGACCTTTATCTGTCCTCTGCAAGTGATTCAAGGTTAAACTTGATCGCTTCATTCAGCATCAGTGGGAGTGTTTCTGTCCAGACGTGTTTTTACGCTCGATAGAAAAATGTCAGATCTTAAATTTGAACAACGCGTTAACATTATGTACATAGTTAAACATAGGAACACTGCGACGGAGAGGTTTCATTTATTACCTGAGGCTTACGGTGATGATTTTATGTTTCTTGCACATGTGTTCGAATGGCACAAACGATTTTTGGGGAGCAGGGAATGTGTGGAGGATGATGAGCTGCATGTTCGTTTACGCACATCAATTTCATTTATATCAAGAGAACAGCAGAGTGTGTTCCCCGGGTCCAGACGATAAATCAGCAATATTACATCGACATCTTTACAAAATTACGCGAACGACTGAGAATAAAACGACCTGAGTTGTGGACAAACGGGTGGATTTCGCACCAAGATAACGCGTCATCCCACACAGTTTTGTGGAGCAGTTTTTAACAAATAGGAACATAAATTTACTTGACCACCCCTTCTATTCACCAGACCTGGCTTTCTGTGACTTATTTTCTTCCCCAAGATTAAATCCGTGCTCAAATGGACCCATTTTAAGACGATAGAAGCGGTACAGTCAAAAGCGACGGAGATACTGAGAAGCCTTACAGAAAATGATCTACAGCACTTCTTTCAACAGTGGAACATCGTATGCAGCTTTGGGCCAACTCCGAAGGGAACTATTTCGAGGGCGATCAATGTTAATTTTTGTCATTTTTTATGTAAAAAGAGTTACAGCATCAGTCTCGTTATTTTGTGTCAGACCTCGCATTAACGACGTCGGGTGCACAGGGTAATTGGTGATTAATAATCATATTAAATCGCTACGGGTGTAAAGAATAAAAAGTATAGAAAGTATAGTTTAGGTTTAAACGCACGCCACTACAATCACTGAGACACCTTGAACAAAGAAAGGCTGTTTATATTTGGCCATCCAGAGTGATTCTAGGTGATACTAATATTTTGCAGGGACGTGCTCTTTATGTGAGAAATAATTACTAAGGCTGTGGATTTAATCAGGTAATGCAATTTAAGATTAAATTTAATTAAAATTCTCTTTTATAAAGAGTGGGTACATTTGTACGGAAATGTTTCTTCCAAGACTGACCATATTGGAGATTAATTTCTCCTTGATCTATTTCCATCCCAACCAAAACATGAAGAATGGGTGTGCTCCTACAGGGACAGAGATTTCAGCATAACATGTAACAAAAGCAGACTGATTTGATTGTTTCTAGGCTGCGACACTAGGCTCGAATCGCGAACAACTTTCAGCACTTTGCGATAAATACGGCTAATTTGGGGGAGGGAATAAGATAAAATGAAAACGACACTAATAGCCCGAATGAATTCGCACAAAACTCGAGGGAAATGACGCTAAACGCCTCGAACTGCTTCAGTACGCAAATCGCGGATTAAAGCTGAAGTCTGGAAATATGAGTGACAAAGAATGAGCTAGAAGTAAAGACATCGTTTCGAAACTGAAGTTTCAAATTTAGATTAAAACTCTGAATGTCCGTTGTATGGAATTTCCGAAAACTATGTCTCTCCCAATAAATATTGCTTAAGAAATGCTACGAAGTTCTTAATTCGTGTCTTAATTACGTGTATTACGTCAGAGATGCACTTGTCAGAGGACAGGGGCACCACGATCCAGGAGTTCTACCGGGGAGCCAATGTTCTGATCACGGGTGGAACTGGCTTCACGGGCAAAGTTCTGGTGGAGAAATTTGCTCCGGTCATGCCTACATCTCAGAAGTATCTACCTGCTAGTACGAGCCAAGAATGGTAAGAACTTGAGATCCAGGATGCAGGAACTATTCCAGGACCCGGTGAGTGGGAATTGAATTTTAACACTTTTATTGTCAGCGAATATACAAGGTGCTTCTGAAGCACGTGGGGTCAGTTTTAGGGGTGCATTCTGTGCATAGAAAGAAGGAAATTTGACTTTGTGAAAATGAGTCTTTCTACTCTTTCTATGAACGAGTTCCATCGTAACAAATTTGGAATTTTTAAACGCGTGTGGTAGTTTTTTGCGCCGATTTCATGCATTTTCTATTTCTATTTAATTTCTGCGCTTTTATACAGCAACAGTTTTGTATGTCTTACGCTGCGGGGACACTCTACGCCTATTCAGGCGAATTGACAGTCGGGCGATATTGGTCGGCAGTACTGGAAGCAACAAAGTGCGAACGCTTGTGGCACCATCCATCAGTATGAAAATGGAGCTCGAGGAAGAAATGTATTTGTCAGAGAAACAAAGCGAATGAAGAAGTAACTCCTCATTGCACAAATTAACGGCAGTGGCGGGAGTGACATTGAACTTGAGTTCCACTATTCGATTTGAGCGTGATGCTTAAGCTCGCTTCATTGAGCTGTTCTGCAATATGCTGGACGCAATTAACCTACAACTGACTACACTGTGCAACAAATTTTGGGTAACTTCACTTTATGGGCATGAAAGTAAGTTTAATTCATAGATTCCGGGTGCTAAACACTTAAACAGTGCTTAAATTGACAGATTGATTCCTGTTTTCGAAAAAAAACTAGTTTGTTATATTTATACTTCTTCAACTTAACGGTTTAGACCTGCGGCCTGTTCCGACTTCAAGGATTGTTTTCTGTATGTCTTCCATCCGCATTATCATCGGTCTTCTAACATTTCTCCTACCAGTCGGTCTCTAATCTAAAAGTTTCCTTGGCAACATATCAGACTCCATTCTTGTTATGTGTTCGTACCAGTTCTGTTTTGTTGTTGAATTCTTTCATTGAGATTAAATATATTTTGTTCGTTTCGTATATCTTCGCTTTTTCATCTAATAATTTGTAACCAACATCACTTCGTAAAAATCTCATTTCACTGGTCTTAATCTTCCGCTTACCTGTGTGGGTTAGGGACCAATATTCACATCCATATGTTAACTGGGGTACCGCCAATACCTTATACCTTATATTTATACAACGTATTTTTTAGTTATATGGCAATAAGTTAAAGCTACGAACATATCTTTGTCAAACACGTCGCCTGTTCGCCTTTCGCTAGTATTTAGCTATTGGAGCATCCCTTTCCACCATCCAACAATAATCGACTAACATGGCGGCACTCCATTTCCTTTCGTATCTTTGTTCCATCGCTGAGATATCTTGACGGAAGCGCTCACCATGTTCGCCGCTGACAGAATCACAGTTTGACGGAAAGAAATCCAAATGTGAGTGCAAGAAATGTACCTTAAATGATATGTTGCACCCCAGCTTCCCATAAGAAGTCAGTGAGTTCATCTTCTGTTTGATATAATTTATCACAGTCTTTATTTCGAATAAGAAATATTGTCACTTTCACAGAATGATATAGAAGATATCACTGTTCTAGCCTTGAGGCCAAAAGCTCTGCCTTCTTCTTCGGCAGTTCGAGATCCCTCATGAGGCCATTAAGCTCACTTTCTGTGATCTTATGTGGTTCAGAAGTATAGAGGTTTGAACAAAATGGTGGATCCTTTGACGTTGACGGTTGCTATACTTCTTCGTGTACATCAAGCTCAGCATGAACATTATCAGTGTCTTCATCTTCATCAGAGTCTATAGAAAAACTTTCTGGTGATTCAGGAATAGTTAGTAGTTCACTGTGAGGGACGGGGAGAATTGCAGATGGTGTATTTGGGTACGTCACTGTCCACTTTTAGTTAATTATCACCCCTTTTCGAATAGGAGGCACAACACGGAAGTAAGAGTCTGTGATGTGATTTCTTGGCTCCCTTCATCCCATGGGCACTGCGAAAGACAGAAAACGTCCTTTACGATTCACCAACGCGTTGAGTTTTGATGAACACGTAGTGCAGCATATGTGTGAATCCCAGTTCTTGTCCTGATCGCCTACTTTACACCCAAAGTACAATTCGTAAGCGTTTTTTATGGCTTAGTTAACGTACACTTTCTTGAAGCAAACGTGACTTCTTCACATACTTAACAGAAGTTATCCGGACTATTCACACAATTGCGGGGCATATTAATCTTACACAACACAAATACTGCGCAAGAAGTAGAAATCCCGCAAAGAACCGTTAACTGAGAACAAATCACCCAGAACCTGGTCGGATTCGAGGAATACTGTAAGAGTTTAAGGTGTATTTGAGGCAGCAATAACTTATCACATAATGCAGAGCGGGATGACTGTTGTTGATCACATTCTAAAAGTAACTCGCTCATAGGAGACCCCAACCGCAATTCGATAACAGGAGCCAACCGACAAATTTTAATGTTATTTTCGTGTTCAGCAGTCTAAAATTAGTCAAGATTGGTTAGCTTCGTTTTCATAACATTTTACGTGTTTACCAGTGTTGTTATTCCTTTAACTCCGGTCGCTTCCAAAAACACTTTGCACTACTTTGTAAACGATAAAAGCATCTCAGAATTATTGCAGCTGTTCAAAAAGTTGAAAGAACAGCCTGACTTCAGAGAGAAAGTCTTACTGTGGAAGGCGACTGCTCAAAGCCGGATCTGGGTTTGAGTCCTGCCGACAGAGAGCGCATTGTGGACCATGTACACATTGTGTTCCACATGGCAGCCACTGTTCGATTCGACGAGAAGCTGCAAATCGCCACAGCAATCAACGTGGTTGGCGCTCGAGAGGTTGTACTGTTATGTCAAGACTGTTCGAGCATCAAGGTCAGTGCAATAAGTTTTCTTTACCTAAATCACTACATCTGTCTGTCTTCGAGATTGTCTGTAAAAAGCGTTATTAGGCTTCTCTAAATGTGCATAGCAATTGTACTCGGTACCATTTTTGATCTACACGTTTGAATAAGGTAATGTCCTGCGTGAGCGATAAGAAGCGAGCAGTGCGAGCTGCATAAGCAGCATGGGGTGTCATATGACATAAGGGAATCGCTTGTTGTGTCCTCAGTGAGAGACTGCAATAGAAGCACACGGTCTTTCTGCGCATGCACCTTCCCTGTACTGCACAGTCAGAGCTTATCTGCGCATGCGCCTTACTGGCCAGCGCAGTGACCTGCGCGAAAATATCAAAATATTTGATCTCGGAATCCGGCCGCTTTACTCTCTTGACTGATTCGCTGTAACCTAGGACAGCGCCATACAAACAGCCAGTTTGATATTTCCGCTTCACCCACGCAAATCGCACCGCTCGCATTTAATCGCTCACGTAGGACACCGGGTAAGTCTTAGAGAGTCTTATACAGCAGAAAATTAGAAATATGGGGAAGGAAGAAGTGTTAAAGACGCACCTGGGAACATAAGCTACCGATGGTAAAGTGCAGAACAAATTATGCAACGAAACCTCATAACGTAAAGCGAGTAGAGATTGCGCACAATTTGGGGAAAAATCACTAAAAATCGAATGTTTATCTATTTTCGTAAATAAGTGCACACATGTGTTCTTTGCTATGTTAGGCATATTTAATGAACAATATTCCGATTGCTTTTTCAATTTTTCATAAGATAATGCAGTTTTTTCAGACATTCGATTTTACGCAATCTCTCCTAACCGGGTAGGTGAGATTGCGCAATTGGGTAGGAAAGATGGTTTATGGTTTGAATTACTTATTTCGATCAAACTTTATTAGAAATTGTTATTATAAAATGAATTAGAAGCTTTATTATTACAGAAAATGAATAGTAATGTTAATAAGAAAAGAAATTGTTTTATTATTACAAAAAATAAATAGATAATTGTATCCGACTGTTTATACTCAAAAGCACACATATTATTCTTCGTAATTTTAGGAAAGTTAAGTCGGCCTATTGTAAGTCAGGAGAAGAAACACACTTAATCAAACAAAAAACTGAATCAAACAATAAACTTACTTAATTACTAATATTAACCCTTTGCGGTCCCTTTTAAATACTACTACAGCTCTCTGCAAGTCTATTTAAATACCACTAAGCTGTATAAATTCAACTACTATTATGAACTGTTTTGATTTTTTTTAACTTGCATAAAACGGAAGAAACTGTGCTAAATATGGCAAAATATGTTCTGAGAGGTACACGGTGGACTCAGTCCGACAGAGATGGGCTAATTTCTTTTCCGTATCGACACCTAGTTGCGAATCTGGACCCAAAGCAGGCTTTCCAAAAACATTACTCTTTAGCCTAATCCTCGAGGTGGATTCAGGAATATTGAATTTTCTACTTGCAGCGCGTATGGTGAGAGAGTCATTTTTTATAGCTTCTATAGCTCGTCGCAAATCCCCCTCTGACCAAGACCCTTTATTAGACTTTCTTTCATAAACGTTTGGCATTATGATGTATAAGGAGAATGCCAAAAGAATAATTAGTAATACTCTGCGCTAGAAAAACAGCTCCGAAAACAAACTAGGAATTGCATGTATCATTTTATGCTATTTTATTCCTTAACTTATATAAAATACAGTTAAAGGCAGTAGATAGGATGAAAACACAAAGAACATACTTCATTTTTGTTTGATTTTGCAATTAATTGAGTGAACAAGTTTATTTTAATCTCTCTTCCCATTGAAACAAATGAAAATCCTGCGCAAACTCTCCTAACTAGCGCAAGCGCCAACTATACTCATTGGGTAGGGAAGATTGCGCACCCACGTGATCGGCATGAAAATTTCCACAGTGACTAGCAACAGCATGAAACACTAGTCTCAACAAAGAACTAACTTAGAAAATACTTTATTTGCAATTATTTAGACGTGAAACATTTCTTATGAAAATATACGAAACATTCCAGAAAATGCAAGCCCTCACCTTCTACAGAACAAGCAGAAAATTGGCAATAAAACACAGAGAACAGCTTGCATCGACACGTAAATTTAACTGAAGCCTCTACGAGTGATGTGCTTACTGCTCCTCACGCTGTTGTACGTACATCTTACCCCCTTCCACCTGAATTTAGACATGCGCAAACTCTCCTATCGCGCAATCTCTGCTAGATTTACCTTATATTTTTGTGCGAATATGTTGTTTCGGGATGGCTCTGTGAAGATTATTTGAAACAAATTTTCTTTCTCACATGAATTGCATTCTTCCTGTAGGTGGTGGTTCATGTATCCACCGCGTTCAGTCACTGCCAACGCACATCCATCGACGAGGAGTTCTACGACCCGCCTATCACTGGCGAGAAGATTGTTCAGTTAATCGAAATCCTCGACGACAACACTTTGACCACCATTACTCCCAAGTGAGTAGGGTGAAGAGTCGTTTCTGTCCTGACTTTAGAATTTTCTCTATAAGAATTTCAAATGGGTAAATAGTGATGTGAGACAAGTTTGTTGCAGTGGTGAAATGAACATACTTTAATGTATTACATTTCAATTCAATTCTTTTTATTAGAGTGCTGCATCAACAGACAGACGACCAATTACAGATACAGCACAAAGATAAGAAAGTAAATACAATAATCATATATTGTAAATGATTCAATTAATTTATTTGTTTTCCAACAGCAAGGAGTCAATAACAGGCAAACACTGATAATACATACAATTATAATGAAAAATATTACACAAACAGATCAACTAAACTTATACATGTACAGTATTAAATATAACAGCCAAGTACAGGCAAGCCCAAAATAGAAACAATATTATACACAAAGAAAAATATATGAATAAATATACATAAAAGCAAATAATCCACCTAAGGAACACTAATATAAATGTAAAACGTTAAAGAAATTCAAAAAAACAAATAACCAAGCTAGATCATCTATTAAGACAACCTATCTAGATCATTTCCCTTATCGAGAACGTGCCCTCAAGGGAGACAATGTTTATGATAAATACGCCCAAAGATTTACATACATCATTTGAAGCGATGACGCACCTGGCTGAAGGACTATGTCATAGCGCACTGTTTATGAGATGTCGTCGTATAGAATAAAGTTTTCTAAAATTTAAAGAAGATAAAATTAATTCGTATTTGCGTGGGAAATTATACTGAAAAAATCGGTAATTGCATAAACTGGCAAATTTTCTTTGATTATTTTCTAATTTATGAGAATCTGTCAGTGTAAGATTATTCCATACGACCGAGGCATACTCAAGCTTTGACCTAATTAAAGCATTATATAAAACAACAAGGCTGTCTAGAGAGGAAAAAATATAAGTAATAAAACGAATAAGCCCTATCGTCCTTAGTAACTAAGAATGAAGACAATTTACATGACAGTTGAAATATAGTTTATTATTTAACAAAACACAAAAATCATTTATATAATTAGTATGCATTTTTAAAAAGACACTAATAATATTATTAATATGAATACTGTTGGTTTTACGTGTGAGCGATATAGTTTTGTTTTTCTCTATGTTAATTTCCATATTGTTATCATCACACCACTGATGTACGAATTCAGGATCTCCTTGAAGGGATTTGCAGTTTCCCACAGATTTAATATCACGATATAGTTTCAAGTCATCAGCAAATAAGAGAAATTTAGAATAACTAATTTTGTGAAAGACTCTCCTAAAAGAAGAACAAAGACAGATTTTGATGATAAATAAATTTGGAACCACTTGACATAAGGAGAAGATAGTCCAAAATTATTAAGCTTTTTCAAAAGAATAGAATGCTTGACTGAATCAAAGGCCTGCCTAAGATCAAAATACACATAGTCGCTCTGTCCCTGTGAACAAACAGACAGCTGAGCTGAACATCATTAAGGTAGGTAACTAAATTAGTTACCGTAGATTTTGATTTACGAAAACCATGCTGACTGGGGTGTAATTTGAATTTCAAATAAAATGAAATATGATCGTGAACAATACTTTAAAAAAATTTGTAAAAATTATTTAAAATCTAAATAGGCCTGTAGTTAGAAACTATGGCGCTGTTGCCTTTCTTAAAAATAGGCACTACAGCCGCTTGCTTCCATGATAAAGGAAAATTCCCACTAAGTAAACTAAGGTTAAATATGTGGCGTAAGAGAGGAGTTAATATCTCAGAATAACCTTTTATAGTGAAAGTCGGGATTTCATCGGGTCCGACGCATTTCGACGAACGGAGACGACTAATTGCCCGCGTAACATCATCATCAGCAGGGTTACGTGGAATATCCAAAATATTAGAATATGAAAAGTCAGAACCTGTCGTAAGAGCAGTTAAAAACAGAACGAAAGCGGTCTGCAAAGGCCTCTGCGATAGACTGCTGTTCCGTGACAAATCTCTCTCTAGCTTTAATTTGTGTAATAGACTGATCTTTTTTTTAAATTTGAAAATATATTTCCAATAGTGCTTTGGTTGAGTTCTCAAATTATCTTCAATTGCTTTTAACCAAATCAATCTATCTGATTTAATAGTAATTTTAACAAGTTTACGATAACATTAAAAATGCTATAATGATAATCAACTTAGACTTTTAGATTTCTTAGTAACGCATTTTTCTTTCTAATGTAATAGACAAGAGTTTTGGAAAAACAAAAGATAGGCATAAATTTTGTGTTTTACAAAAGGAATACCTAGGTTGATAACCTTCGACATAGTAACCGTGAGAATATTAAACGCAGCATCAACAGTTTCCATTAAGAACGCAAGATCATTCCGAGTTCTCTAATTTATGGTAAAGTAATAAATAGTCTCCTTTACCGTAATTGTGTCGAGGTATAATCGAAGTATATTGACAGTCAAGAATTAATTTAATATTAAGGAAAAAGGCGGATGATAGTGGTCAGGAGGGATCAGCGAGACAGTAGAAAGAGAAACGCTGAGATCACTGATGTATGTAAAGACAAGGTCGAGCAGAGCATTTTTAGGAACGCAGTTGTTGTGCTAATTTAGGCAAATAAAGCACAAGGTGGCGTAAAGAGAATTTCCTTTAATTTTATTACAGTAGTAAGAATTAGAATAAGGGACGCCGTTTAGGAAATCTTAATTGGGGACATTAAAATCTCCTAACATGACCACCCGATAGAGTTGCGAGTATAGATTTACTTTCAAAGAGTGTAGATAATTTTCAATTACATTTGTATCACAATCCGGAGCGAAGTAATGATTCCCGATAAGAAGACCATGGTTGTCTCTAACAGGAATTTCAACACACACACACTCTTCAATCGTTTCCAGATCATACTTTCGTTTAACGCCACGGAAAGATTTTGAAACTGCAGCCAGCACTCCGCCTCCCCGTTTTCTTTATCGGAGCTTAAGTAATCTCTATCGACACGAAACACGAAATATGATTCAGGAAAATATTATAACTTAATATAGAGTCATTAAGCGAGGTTTCCGTAATGCAGTAAATTCCTAGCAAACAGACAGGTTAATAATTAAAACAAAGCAATAGAACAATATTATTTATAGATGAAACAATGCCATCTACTTTAGGATATGCTTAAGAGGAAGCACATGGTTATTAAAGATGTAAAAATCATTGCACGGAATATTCGCATCTGATGCGCATCAAGCAGATGGACAACCTTTGCATGCTGGGCAAACAGTAAAATATCTAAAATTACCAAATGGGACACGTACACCAACAGTCTCGATTAAGGAGGGACAAAATTTATATCCGCCATATTCGTTAATAAGAAACAGGGCGTCTAGGAGACTCCTCCTAGTGCCAAGAGTGTGAAAATGTAGGTGTTCTAAGGCATTGGCTTAATGATAATGGGAATGAGGAAAGAAACGATTGTAACACAAGAATAAGAACTTGCTCTGTATGCGTTCAAGCTTCAAGTGTCAGCAGAAGTTAAAGAATTCCATGCAACTGAAGTTTATTCAAGCTTAGATCTTATTAGGCTAAAATATAACATATAAAGACTGTCCGAGGTTGAAAAAGAAAACGTTATGGCACAAATAAGACACAATAACTTCAAAACTTGAGAAGATACAAAGTTAACATGGTGGTGAAAATGCAGTTTAGAATCAAGGATGATTCCCAAAACTTTAATAGTATCCGTACGATTAATGCGGGATCCACAAAACTGGTACTCAAAACAAAACCTGTTGGTTTTCCTAGTAAATGAAATAACATTAGTTTTACTAACATTACGCTTCCTGTGGTTGGATGCGCACCAGACACATAAGGAGTCAATGTCCTTTTGAAGTAAAGAGCAATCATGAGGAGACTTTAAGAGCCCGAAATTTTTTTATGTAATCCGCAAAAAGCAGGTAATTCGAAAATTTAATGACATTACACAAATCATCAATGAACACATTGAACCACAAAGGCCCTAATACAAATCCTTGAGAGACACCGGACAATATTTCAAAATGAAGTGACAAAGCTTCAGAATAACGTACTTGCGAATGTCTGCTGGTTAGGTAACTACAGAACCAATTCACATAACCAGTAGATAGTCCATAGTCACCAAGGTTGTGCAAAAGTAAGGCACGCGAAACAACATCAAAGACACTGCTAAAATCAAAATAAACGGCATCAGCTTGAGACCGGGAACAAAGTAAAGGGGTAACAAAGTCCAAAAAAGTAACCCCATTAGAAGTGGTGGATTTGGATTTAGTAAAACCATGTTGAGAAGGGTTTAATTTCGACTTAAAATAATAAGAAACTCGGTCATGTAAAATAATTTCAAATAATTTGGAGAAGTTATTAATTATGGTAATAGGTCTATAGTTTCTAACAACAGCAGTTTTACTTTTTTGAAAGCTGGGACAATAGCTGCTTGCTGGGAAATTATTGTTGAGAAAGGCTAAGATAAGGAATAAATTTAAGAATAAGAACAAAGTTTTTCAGAACAGCCCTTAATAATAAAACTTGGTATACCATCAAGTCCAACAGTTTTTGATGGCCTCAAAAGCTTTATAGCTTTATGAACAACAATGTCCGAGACAGAAGATAAAGGTGACACATCCAAAATGGAACTGATGGAGGGAAAATCCCAGAACAAGAATTTGTATGTGCAGATTGAAAATGTTTGGAAAAAGTATTGGCAATTTCATACGGTGCAGTTATAAGAACACCGTCTACTTCTAATTGCAACAAACCAGCATCTTTCTCCCTAAAATTAGATATATATTTCCAAAAATGCTTACGATTTGATTTAAGGTTTGCATCAATAAATATGAGTTATGTAAGTCTGTCGGACTTTATAGTTGTTTTCTCAAGTTTACGGTACGAAGGAAATATATTATAAAATTATTAAGTCTTAGATTTCTTAAAACGTCTATAAAATACTCTTTCTTTGTGATATAAAATTTAAGTTTGGCAGAAAACCAAGAAGGATACTGACTGTTATTAATTATTCCGGACGGGATAGCTAAATCCATGGTATCGGATACGGGGGAATTTAGCCTAGCAACATGAGTATCAACGCAAGTTTCTTTATACAAAGGAGTCCAGTCATGATTGGATAAGGGCTCATATTACATTAGGTAGTCGCCAACGGTGTATCTTTTAAAAGGAATATTAGTGGATTGTTTGGAACTACGCGAAGGCACTACACGATCTATGATTACGGGAGGATGGTAGTGATCCGGCTGAACAATGCCATATTCAGCGGGATTAAGAGTAATATTTGCAAAATTTGAAAAAAAAACAAGGTTAATTAAGATGATGCCGTCATATGAGTGATTGTATTGACTTAAGCCAAGGAAACAAATGGAGGGGTACATCATATCTCCTTTCAACTTGGCATAATAATAACAATTTGCGGATGACAAACTGCAGTTCCAATCGGAACCAGAGACATTAAAGTCTCCAAGCAACAAGATTCGAAAGTTAAAAGTATCTAAGAATTTTTCTAAAAAGCTGAAATAATTAATTAACTTATCAACCTTTGTTTCGGGCGAAAATAGTGATTACCACTAAGTAAATTATGACCATCACACATTACGATCTAAACCCATACACTTTCTTCACATAATTCGAGATCGACACGACGCTTGACTCCCATAGCTAAGTCGGAGATAGCGATTAATGCTCCACCGCCACGTAAATTGGAGCCATAGACTCAGTTCGCACGGTGAACTATGTAAGTTTCAGGGAAAGAATATGGGTAGCAAATGAATCGTTTAAGCAGGTTTCGGTTAGGCAAATAATTTTAAATCCAAAAGAGCACACATTATCATAAATTACAGATGATTTAGTCCTGAGGCCACGCACATTTTGATAAAAAATGTCAAGTTCGTCATCACAAGGCATTTCTATACTGAAACCCCTATGAGAGATGGTCGACTGAACAGGAAGAGGCACCTCCTCCACACACCCCATCATCACCTCCAGAAGCATCTGAGGGCATTGCATCCATAGGCAAAACCCGTGAACTAACTGCAGAAAGAAAGGGGTCATCCGGGAAATAAATTTGGTTAGAGTTGAGCCTTCCAAAAAACGGAGTAATTAAGCAGTCATTAGGTCACACATTGATGTTATTAATTAAAGGGAAATCTTTCTCATTTACCGAAACATGAAGTATAATATTTAAAGTTTATCATTCATAATTTATATCATATTATTACATGATGACCTATGCTTTAATACACAAAGCTCATCTAAATAATTTTAAGAACTTTATTTTGTACTTTAAAGGATATGATTACATTGTGTCTCCTATTCAAAGATGAATTCGTTATTGCTGATTGGAACAGTAATCTCCGTTTGTTGACAATTTAATGTAAAACAGGAGACATGCAGGCGGCACTGTGATTTAAGCCATTAAAATTAACATAAAAATTATATTCACGTATGTTATAAGATATAGTCTGAGATTATTTGCCTACCAAAGGAATAAGAAGTCTTCAATAATAAGTTGATGAGAAGGAATATACTCATTCAGAAAAAAACATTTTCCCCCTTTTTTATAATGGGCTAATATTAATAGTGTTTGATTAATCTTTAAGCCTCGTGGTTATGTTTTAAATTATACAGCTCTGAATAATTTGCTTCCTGCTATCATTTCCACAGGCTTTTGGGTGATTGGCCGAACACATACACTTACACAAAAGCAATAGCTGAAGATATAGTGAGGACCGTTGGCAAGGATCTTCCTGTTGGAGTATTTAGACCCTCCGTCAGTGAGTTGAATTTATAACACAGGATATGTCCTGTTGTTTAATGGATGAATAATACAGTGACTAATTCTGTGATCTAGGCGGACTTACTTTCAATGGAATGAAAATAATTACACAGACAGGAGATCTGTAAGTATTATTAATATTCTGGTGAGCAGGACATTTAGGATACACGAAGAAAACAAACACAGACTGCTTTTCTACAGAAAATAATAAAAAGATTTCTAGAGAATATTTACAGTGTATAAGTTCTTTAGCTATTACATATTGGCTTGGCCTGTGAAGATTTCAGCACTGTTATCAGAAATAACCCATTTCTCTATATAGTTCACTGTCTAAAAATTTATCTAAAATCCATTCTTATATTTTATATACAATTTCCATCTATACGAAAACAACACAATTACTACAAATTATTTTCAAGCTGTTACTTGCTTGAACAATTCAAGCTACGAATCTAACAATCTCAACTTCTGTTGGATGGAACAGATGTATTTTTGAATTAAAGCTTCCTTGATACACTCAAAATTGAGGTCTTCACAGCAATAAGAATAAATTCCGCTTTTTCATAAGATAATGTGATACATTGATAAATACTTTCTATCATTGCAGAAAAATTAACTACTTCTTACCCTGATGGTGGAGTTAGTAAACTCCCCTGAAATATCGATCAATATCTGCCAGATATATAGTGTAATATTCTAGAACGCAGGCAAATTTGCCTTGCAGCATCTTTGCTGGATTTTGTTTCTAAAATTTTTAATGATATATAATCTCTTCTTTTAGTGTACTGTATTAGGAGTGATCCTGTGCCGGGGTGGATTGACAACTGGTATGGACCGACAAGAATAATGATGGGTGTGGTTCTTGGGTGGATTCGCGCCATGAACTTCAACGGAAAAGTTGTGGGGGACATGGTTCCCTGTGACATGTCAGTTGATGCCCTCGTGACTTCTGCCTGTCATATTCATGAGCAGCGAAGATAAATCTTATATAAAGGCACAAGTATCATTTATAATCAGACTCTTCATCAAGTGAGTGCAACCAACAGCACAAGATTTGAAGATTTCTGTCTTCTGGGTTGTTGCGCTGTGTAGTCTGGTCGATGTTAACCAACGTTTCAGAGGTTATACTGCCTCCGCCATCAGGGTGATGAGTATGAAACGTTGGTAAATATCTACCGTACTACACAGCGTAACAACCCAGAAGACAGAAATCTTCATACTCACTGCTGTGAAAACATCAAATCTTACACAACACAAGATTTCTTCTTTCTTCTGCAATGAATACAGGACTCAATAAACAATCTGCTGATGTGTTGTGAAACTTTCAACGTCGTAATATATTTGTAATTCTTAGTGATTGTTTTGAAGGATGCTGTATATGTCTAGCCATTTGCTATACTGCTTTGGTTTATCACCATTGGTCTGAAACGGTAAACGTTTTCTCTCCATTTTGCTAGCAATGACTTTTCATTACACCGATAATGGACAAATAACATTCACGAATTGTTACCCAATAAAATACAACCTCAACTTTAAATACATCCCCCCGTCTTGAACCAAAATTAAGAATACATAAATATACACTACTTTTCATGTACCTTCATTAAATAGTTGTCTTGCAAGATAATAATTTTTACAAAAGCTAATTTTTTTACTTAACTTCAGCAGGTCAGGCACTGAAGGTATTCCTGTATACAATTACGTGTCGTCCAGCGAGAATCCGATAAGCTGGGGTGACTATTTGAACAAGAACATTAAGCATAGCTGGCAGGTACCATTTGATAATGCAGTGTGGATGGTGACTCTCATCGAGATACATACACGCTTCTTTTACAAAGTGTATGCATTGTTTATTCACCTTCTTCCGGCACTAATAGGAGACATTGCACTGCTTGTCTTGCAACAAAAGCCCAGGTGCGTTGAATTGTAACTAGAATTGGAATAAATATGATGAAATTTTAGACCCAGAATTGAATGTTTATTCTGAAGAGCAATTAATGTATATTTGTTTTTGATCAAGGTTGATGAGAACTTACAAGAAAATGCACAAGCTTTTAGATATCACTACATTCTTCTGCAATAGACAGTGGTCGTTTTCTAACCAGAACATGATGAATGTATGGAGAAATCTCAGTGAAGAAGACCAAAAGATATTTGACTTTAACATCAGTAACCTGAATTGGGATCTGTACTTGAGCCGTGGTCTCATGGGCATTCGTACATTTGTGCTCAAGGAAGACCCAAAGACACTCCCAGAAGCTATCAGGAAGAGATACAGGTATATTGCCTTTCTTCCTTAATATGTGTGTCACAGACAATTTCCTTGAAAATTTTGAAAGCTGTTAATATGTTTAGAGTATACATAAAGAAATTAAAGATGCTAGAAAATAATTAAAACTCTAAAAGTTTTTAGGGAGTCAAACTGGAGGCTATGTTTTTAAAGATTAAATTTTATTTGCATGTTACAGGCTGTACTGGCTCCATCAGTGTGAAAACTTCTTTTTCTTCTTCATACTTTTGTGGCTGTGTTGGCTGGCCATTACCTCCATATTCTGATTGAATATAGGAGAAGCTGAGGACAAACAGGCATTGTAGAAGAACAGTCCATAAGGTAGTTGACTTGATCACTGAAGCTCCCACAGCTCATTCTTAGTATGGTATATAATAAGTAAAGAAGAAACTTCATTGTTAAGAATATGTGCAAAAATATTGCAATTCAATTCATTTATTTAAGTGCTTGACAACAGCCAAATAAGGCCAATAACAGCCAAGCACTAACAATAAATTCAATTCAATTAATTTATTAAAGTGCTTGACAACAGCCAAAAAGGCCAATAACAGCCAAGCACTAACAACAATACAGACATTACAATACAAAAGCAAACAAACAAAGAACTGAAAACATAAATGTACAATATTGATTTATTGCAAAATAAGTCATAAGTAAAAAACTAAATGCTATAGATAAATAAAATAATAATTATACTAAAAACAGTTTAATATTGGACAGAAAACATACACAATAAAATGTTATACTAAGTAAACAATAAAAACAATGATTATTGTTTAAAAAGCTGAGAGCAAAATACAATCTTTTTTAAAGATGTCGATGCTCCTACAGACTGCATTGGCAGCAGAAACGCATCTGGCAGAAGGGCTGGCCTTGAAATTACGTTGTACAGTAAAGGTAGAGTAGTCTCTGATAGACCTAGTAGGTATGCAGAGACTAACTGTATCAAAAACAGATGAGCAACTAATTTTGCCTTTAAAAACATTAACGAGGAAAAGAGCAGCCAAAAGCCTCCTCCTTAAATGCAACTATAAGAAATTTAATCTAACTAATATTTCATCATATTTATAGGCACAAACGCCATTAAAGTATCTAGCGTAACATAGAGCTACATATTTCCTTTGAATCCTTTCCAATTTAAAGGAATCTGTATTAGTAATAGAGTTCCAAACAACGGAAGCATACTCAATTTTGGAACGGACTAAAGTACTGTACAAGACCAAAAGGCTATCGACAGTGGAGAAGGAAGAAGTAAGGTACCAAATCAAGCCAAGCATTTTTAAGCTTTGTGAGAATATATAGTTGATATGCCGGTGAAAATAAATCTTATAGTCGAGTAGAACACCGAGATCTTTAACACAATGGGAGCGTGCCACCAGGTTGTTACACAATTTGTAATTAAAGTAAATACTGTTTGTCTTCCGGGTGAATGTTATAACAGTAGTTTTACTTAAATTAAGTTGCATCCCATTCACAAGACACCAATTTTGCACTGAATGGATGTCGTCCTGCAACAGTTTGCAGTCATCAACATCGCTAATACTCCGATATATCTTCAAGTCATCAGCAAATAAAAGGCACTGTGAATTATGTATAGAGTCGCAGGTGTCATTAATGAATATATTAAAAAGTAAGGGGCCTAGGGTGGAACCCTGAGGCACTCCACACTTAACACGATAAGGATACGAAAGAGTTCCAAATACACGAACAAAATATTGCCTGTCAGAAAGATAACTATGGAACCAATCAACATAACTGGGTGATAGTCCAAAGTTTCTAAGTTTCCTAAGAAGAATATTATGAGGGACTAAGTCAAATGCTTTAGTAAGATCAAAGTATACTGAATCTGTTTGTCCTTGAGTACTAACTGAAGTAAAACGGAATTAAGGTAAGTAACCAAATTTGTTGCTGTGGAATTAAATTTACGAAAACCATGCTGTGAGGGATTTAATCTGTACTTAAAAAATTTTTGCAAATGATCATAGACAATAAATATTAATACTTTTAGTAGATAAATTTTCTTTTCTTTAATCTCTGTATTTATTTAACGTTGATAGGCTGTCAAATACAGTTTCGATGTCTAGGTGGACAAGAATGAAGCTTTTAACTGAAATTGTATAAATACGTGCCTAAATATATCTTGGAATATTTAAGTGTTTCATGTATTTTAAGTGAACGGGAATGCTGTATAAAAATGGATATGTTTACTAATCTGTGACTAAAAATCAAACAAAGAGGGACCATTTCATGAATGCTGTTCCGATGGAGAAGGTCACATACGTAGTTTTATTGTATTAACTTAGAGATTTAAGCATCATGTAAGCATATAAGCTTATAAATTACTTTTCGCAATTAATTAAAATATACTGGTGTTCTGAAGACATGTTTGTGGATAATATCTTATGTTACGTTGAACTCTGAGGGGATGAAGTTGTGAGCCATAACAGGGAAGTGAAGAAGAACATTCACACATATGTCAACTTTCAATATACTAATATTTTAGGCTACTTCTTTATAGGAAAATTTACTTTGCAAATGGTTTTATGTTCTAAGGCCTTCCGCAGGTATCTCAAAAGACTGTAATTTCCTCATTTACAGGCAACCCTCGGTTTAAGAACTTGCGATTTATGAAAATTCCCTATAACGATCGACGCAATTCATTCATAATTTCTTAAAGTAGCCAATAGATAGAGCCCCTTATGAAACAAAATGCCAAATCTATAGTAAACATAATTGTAAGATTTAAATAAATAAACTTTTAAAAATGTATTTATTACAATTATTATCAGAAAATTAATGTATGATAATTATACTGAACTGTTCTTGGTTAATAAAACTAATGAAGCCAGCAAAAAAAAGTTGGTTTACATGCCACGCATCGTAGAAAGTTTTCTCGTGGGAAAGAAATTGGTGATTTCCCCAATTATATTATAATAGGATCATCACTTGCTTTGCCTAGGTTACCTTAGACGGTCAAGTGTAGTTCTGAATTTGATGACTTAAGAATATATTTTTAAAAATTTAAGAGATCATGGGTCCAAAGCGAAATAGTAGTGCTGGTGCTCATAGTAGTGGTTACGTATCGTGTACGATTAACCATAACCCATACATATTGATTATTCAGTGTTTATCATAAAATAATATTTTTTTAAATTTCACGTAATCCTTATGTTGTCTTTGCGAACCCCCGAGGGTACGCGTACCCCAGGTTGAAAAACACTGGTATAGACCATTTGATGTTTAGTATATGGTTTTAATGCTTTAAAATTACTGCTAACGTACACGATGCATATCGTAGAAGCTAAGGAATGCAAGATACACATAACGAACAGAAACGTATAAAGAACAACGTCTTGGAACGGAAATCGTTCGTAAACCGAGAGTTGCCTGTACTTTACCTGGTGAATGAAAAATAGGTATTTCAAGCTTAGTTGCAGTGGTGACCTGATCCAAAGAAATTTGATTACAAAATAAAACTAATGTGCCAGGTGCTATATGTTAAAATCACTCTCTGAAAATTTGTCAGCTTTTACAGATCTGTGTGTACCTTAACACTGTAACAGTTGCAAACATAACCGAGAAGAGTGTCACTACACCCATTTACTTAACAGCACGAGAGTTTATACTTTTCTTATTTTCGCTTTGTTCTTCTCTCTGGCTATAACCCAAGAGCCAAGAGAAACTGACTCACTTCAGAGTTAGGATTTTTTTTTCAATTCTTCTCCACGCTGTAAGTCAGTCAGTTCTAGTTGAAGATAATCTGAATTTGGACTTCTTCAGCAAGACAGGATAAATACAAGTGAACATTTAATTTAATTTTCCACTATCTCGAAATTCAGAACACTATTACAGATTTCTTATTATAGTACTTCGGGGCATCGGACAATCAGCTTCCTGCGCGGTCAGGTCCATCTTATTCGGCCCAAATTTCTGTGTGCATTTTATCAGTGGTTTTGAAATTATTGCTGCACTGGTAAGTAACTCTGCCCGTTCCAAGATATTTAGGGATATTGTCACAACACAGGTTGTCTCATGGTTATATTGAGCGAGTATTCAAGGTCACGGTTGTGGCGGAGGAGCAGCTCCTTTTAGTTAATTATCTGTATTAAACTCATTTGACAGGGTCACTTCGGCGATTTTTTTATTATTTGCATTAATTTTTTGTTTTCTTTTCTGCGTTTACGTTAATACAATTCTGGTGTTATTTTGGAACTAACATTCAGATTTCATATTCTATTGTCGATCGAACTTTTATTTACTTGTGATGTTGCTTTCGACTTAGTGCATATAAATTCACGAATGTTCTTGTGGGCTGAGCCAGTCGTAAATACTGTTTAGTGTAATCCGGCATGTTGTAGTTGCTCTCCACCTTGACCCCGCCCCTGATTTAACCGAGTTCGATTCCCCGTTTTTCCGATTACCCTCTGCCGTTCACTATACGTATTATTACTCGATTTAAGGCAAGGATTGGAAGGCAGCATACTTCAGGTGATTGTTGAAGATGCCAGCAGGAACTAATTGTAGCCCAGATAATGGAGGCAGCAAGAGATTCTGAACGTTGGTAAAATTCAGCCAGACTGCTCGGATCTACAACCCAGAAGAGAGCAAATTTCGTTTTTACCGCTGTGATTATCTCAACTCCTGTTAAGGAATAATATGTTTCACCTTCTGTTTCTTCAATACAATAATTCATCTAATATGAGTAGAGTTTTAAGATTGTAATGTATTCAGAAAACAGAGTGTACCGATTCGAATATGCAATAATATATGTATTCAAGAACAAGTTGTATAGACTAACTTTGATTGATATGCATTACTACAGAGATCTAGACTGACCTACTGCCTTGGAGTCTTCATTATATACTATTTCGGTTAATAATGTGTTCGTTTTATAAATAATACTTGGACAAAGTTTGATTTTTTAATTTTTGAAATTACTAATAAAAATCAAATATGGACGATTTTTCCTAGTACATGTACACAGTTTTCCTTTATTTCGAAGTTACCACCCTCAGGTAACGACGTCGTATCAGTTATTTTTTACATGTACAAATATGTGAGGCCTGCTTATTATGAACTAAAAACGTCGGACGAAAAATAAAGAGAAACTGTTCTCAGCTATTTCATTACACTATCACCGTGATCGCTTGGAAATTAGGAACACTTTCTGAGACAGCCCGTTATAGTCCGCATTGTAATGTTGAGCTGTGAGTCTAATTTATAGACATGTGGACTATTAAGCCATACCGAAGCACAGTATTTCGCTGTCGGAAAAACCAGGCCTAATGCAGAGATCCGTAGGATAGATGCTGAAAATCCCCAGATTTTGCTGCATAGTTTCTGTAAAATGTTGTTCCTGGTTGTTATTTTGCAGCAGAATTATGTAGATGTTTCTTGAAGGATAGTGATCTATCAAGAGTGGCACCCAAGTATTTTGGATAAGTATTATACAGAACGAGAGTGTTGTTATAACAGACATTGAGCTCTCTGTTGGCCATCCTATTATTAAGGTGAAAACATGGTTTCTGTTTTGGAAGGGCTAGGGATCAATCGCCAATTCTTGAGGTATTCGCCAAGCGTTGTACGGTCTCTTGAGAGAATTGTCTCTGTATTCGCAAAATGCTTGTGTTAGGTTGCCAGTGCCAGGTGGTCCGCATATCCTAATTTTCTCGACACTGTGTGTGTGTGTGTGTGGCGGGGGGGGGGGGGGCATGTCCGAAATGTACAGGTTAAACTGTGTAGGAGCCAGTACGGAGCTCTGTGGTAAGCCGTTCTATAATTGTCTTTGTCTGCTAGAACAATTTCCCATTATGGCTCGAAAGGACCTTTCGCAGAGCATATTATTCAAAAGCCGTCCCAGAGTTTTGCAGGGGATGATACGGAGAAATTTAACCATAGAAGCAACCTGTCCAGTAAGTAGGAATGGTGCAACCTAGCATAGGACTCCGGCTTTTGGCTGCCTGGTTGTTCGAATTGGCCAATATATTAACATATTCACCCTGATGATGGCAACGGTAATGTTTCACAAAATGCTGAATTGTTTCCAAAACTGAACTTGGCTCAACCTCGGAAAGCCGAAGTTGTAAACTTGAACTCCAGACGCGAAAACCGAAGAAAGAGTATAATTCTACCTGCTATTTGTTAAGACCCGTCTATACAAGGAGATAATTTAGACTGAGGATATTAAATAGCACTTAAAGTATAAAACTGGCTTTCTGATTCATAATCACTGCAGCGCCGTAGTGGCCAGACTGGGCTATCAAGGTGATTCGGCGTACTGAGTTCAAGGTCATTCCTGACATCCCATTTATATTTTTGCGAAGCAACTTTTTGTTAAATTCTACATTGTTCCTTCCCTCTTAAATAATGCACATTACACTGCAATTAACATAAATTTACACAACTTCTTTAGACAGCGTAATCGCCTTATGAAAACTACAGTATGATTCAAAACTTTCAAACAAGTATCGCGGGCAATTATATGTCACTCCACTGCAAAATTAATGAGGTCTCACGTTCACATAGAAGCTGGGTAATCGGCTAAATTCACTGAGAGTTTTCGTGATTTTTTTTTCGTCCCTCAGACATTCCAGGACAGTTCCTTAAAAGTAGGCCACATTCGCCTTCATCCATGAACTTCCCAAGTAATTTTTCATTGATGGTCCTGTCATCCGTCGCTAAACACATTTCTGTGATTTCCAAACACTTTCTTTGAAGCTATCATAGAACCTCAAAAGATATTATAGCACCGTAACTATTTTACATTTAATTGATAATCTTGGATTAAACATAATGACAAACACTTCTGTATTGTCACAGTCATAAAGGTTTTATGTATCATCTCCATGAAGAATCCAAAGAACATTTCAGAAAGTTAAAAAAGATTTAAATATAAATTTAAATAGATTATTTTGTGTTGAGTTTGCCGAATAGAATGTATTGAATGCAGTTTCACGACCTTTTAGTTATATGCCTTTGTTCTTGTTGATAACATTTCTTTAAAACAATTTGTCAGATCAGACTTTACAGATTTGATTTTGAAGTATGTATTACTAAATAACCTGTGTATTCAGGCAGCCATTTCATGTGCTTAAACAGCTTTAAATAGCTTTCAAATTTCTTCTTAATTAAAAATACGCTCTGAGTATACAATCTCTTTATTTAACTGCTGGACGCAACGCCATGTAGCAAATTAAAGTTTGGGCTCCCCACATCCGGTATCAAAGTATTTCGCTCGACGCCAGTTCAAGCAGTCACCTCGCCATCGTCCGGAACAGGCCATCTTATGTCTTTCATTGATTATCGGAGACGGAAGAATTTAACTCATACCACACTCTAGACAAAAGACATTAAGGAAGTAGTCTGATCTTGGTAGTGGTTTGTTAACACACATTATGTGGCTTCTGTGCTAAACGTTTACATTACTGAAGGCAAGGGAGTTCTCTAACCATGCAGAAAAAGTTTTGGGTTCTTCGGACTTATCGAAGGTTAAGATAGGCTGGTTAAATATGTCCAAGGAAAGGGTAAATAAGGAATTCCTCCCAAAAGTCCTGTAGCGGTTGGACGTACGAAGAGACACTGAATATTTCCGAAGAAGAGCAAGACAGTTCTTATAAAAGGAGCTGTTCATATAGTCCTGCATGAACCCACGTAATTCTTATATCAACTCAACTGGACGTTTAAGAACTTTACATTCTGATAATTATATTACAACCAAACACAACAGAGGTAAATCGTGGTGTGCTTGTATTTCCTCGCACAATAAACTAGATATAAAGGGCGAGCTTTCACAGAGTTCACGAAATTTATGGCCTGTTTCAGCACTAATAAATTATATAGAATGTCACGAAATATTAGCTTTATCAAGTTGCTGCTATAAGCTTTTAGATAGACTTCTCAATCGAATAGGTCCAAAAATAGAAGACCATATACCAATTGAGAAGGCCGGCTTCCGACCAAAACACAGCTGCACTCACCAAGTCCTCACTTCTTTTATTGAAGCTGGCTACCAAAGATGCTTGAAAACATCAACTGTATTTGTGGACTTAACCGCAACTTATGTCACTGTGTGCTAACTCCTTTCCCACCTGACTGATGAGCGCCGACCAGGTGAGCCGAATGTCAAGCGTCTCCCCCAAATACCGCACTGTTTAAAGACACTCTATTGACTCTCTGAGAAACTGCATTTCTCTGGATTTTTGGTTGCGCCTCGGAATTCAACCAAATGTTTTACTTTCAGGGGCTCAAGTGGCATATGCAAAACTGAGTGGATTACAAGCCGGGAGAGGATGAGGATGAGTAGTGGTTCTTTTCCTTCCTTTCTCTCTTCTTGTCAAAAAAAATTCTCAAAAGGGCTGTTGTGTTGATCTTCCTCCAGTCTGTTCGCTCGACGTACAGCGCGATACACGATCGCTCGCTTGCTCGGACTTACTTCGGCCCGATATCATCTCATCCCTTCCTCCCAGTCAGTGCCATCTTCCCTTTGCACTGCATGAATTAATCAACACGATAAGTTCCGTTTGACGGAGGAGCGATGAACTTTCCTAACCGACGGTGATGCCCTTGGAGCAGTATGCTAACGAGCTCAGCGAGGAAGATGATACGAGCCAAGTAAGAATTCGGGCATACATGATGAATGTGTCCGTCGCACTTATTAAATTCTGAAGGAAGTTTAATCATGACTTGTAAAAAGAACTTGTTTTTCACCCAATCTGATACTCAGAAATATTTCAGCGGCAATACAGCTCAGTCACGCTTACAGACTATGCCACGGTCAGCGTACCGGCGGTCGGGGCGGGAAAGTGACCACTCACCTCCACATAGGGACTAGGTTAAGAATACGTGGAGCTATTCATACACTCTCTCACACGCTACGCTGAATAAAACGCAGCTGGAAAGTGATAGCCCTGCTCAGATGCACAGAAAATGACCTCTCATTCACCGCCGAGGCACACTGCAGGCAAATCTGTTTGACTTGCTCATTCTAATATTAAGCTCGGATGTCCGTCTTGGCTTCATAAACGAGACACCTACTGGCGTTGACCCACAGCGACAGAAATAAGTTAGCGGGAAAACTGTGACGTCTAAATGCAAAGAAAATCATGAAGTTACGCTGTATCACTGACAGATCCTATATTCTATAATGGTTGTGTTGTGAGAAGCGTCAGAGTAAAAACTCGAAGTCTCATTACAACTGCATTTTAAGCGGTTTCCACAAGAGTAAAACCATAAACCAATTTCTTTGGAAACAACATTACTCACGATATAGACCTGCATCAAATAATGCACAGGAACGTTTGTGTTAAAACAGTTAAACAAAAGACGAAATAATAAACGGCATATAGCATTTCGACCATTGAACTGGAGACGACAATTACAATTTCACGCTAAATGAACGTTGCAATAAAAATCATGTGCTCAAAAAACAAAGCCATTTGTGTTTAATCCACGAATCTCAGTACGTTGTAACTAGATGTCCAGCAGGCTCATTTTTACTTATTGGGGGATGGGCTAAGGGGGTAAAAGAGGAATTAGATAAATTAGGGTTGGGGTATATTTGGCAGGATCCGCAAGGAAGAAGTGTGGGCAGGACGTGGGAAATTTTAAAGGAGAGGTGCAACGCCATAAACGACAGAACGTTTTTGCTAAAATTTGAGAAAAGAGATCTTTGGCGTTGTACGGGGAGATGAAATCAGGGTGGGAAAGACAGGGTTACACTGGTTGTTGTACGAGGGTGGAGAGGGAGGGATGGGCATGGTTCA
The DNA here is from genome assembly GCF_977971745.1 of Zootermopsis nevadensis. Lineage (NCBI taxonomy): Eukaryota > Metazoa > Arthropoda > Insecta > Blattodea > Termopsidae > Zootermopsis > Zootermopsis nevadensis. Next base: position 8,367,967 of record NW_028259142.1, read on the forward strand.
GAGCGGGCATTTGGAAGCTGAGAGGGATGGGGGGGGGGGGTATGGATGGAAAAATATGCCCTTTATGTAGGGCGACAGAAAGCGAGATTCACATACTATTAAAGTGTACGGAAACCGGGAGGTGGAGGAAACAGCTCCTGAGGAACAAGTGGTTCACCGTTGTTGAAAAGTTGGCCTTCAAGAAAATTTTAAGTACTACGAATGACACGGAGGTCAGGGATGTAGGGAAATTTCTGTACAAAGTAAGATGTAAAAGACAGGTCAAAATTAGGAATTTAGAACTGCCACTGGGGTAGAAGGCACGAGAACAATAAGAAAGAGTTATGTAAATAGTATTAGGGATTAAAGAATAGTCATGTAGAGTAGCATTAGTGAATAGTTGTAGTAAGCAGTAGTGCGAATAGTGCTACGTATGTAAGGACTGTGGCCGTGAAAACCTGGTGTTAGGCGACCACAGATCTCTGTATATAGTTCTAAACCAAATATATTATTATTATTATTATTATTATGGTTCACTAAAGTAACAAATTATAGTTCAGTCACAACTGGAGTGGACAGAGCGCGCTGCGGGCTGATAACAGCAAACTTGTGAAACATCACTGCACTATAGTTAACAACTCTGTTTGATTCAAGTAAACGAATAAAGAACAGCACAAATTGGATAATAGTAGTGCTGACCTGGCTAGCCAGTTAACAAATCGGTAACGAGTGTAACTGGCATTTGGAGAGGCAACTGGTTCGAAACCCGGCTGATGAACTACAATCCTTGGGTCGTCTTTTCGCATCTTCTTTTACAAGAATAAGACCGTTAGAAATGTAAACAAGTTACACATTGATAAAGATATGTTAAATAAGCAAAGGGAAAAGCAAGCTACCGTCTCCGTAAAGTGCTATTTAAAAGTTAGCTTTTCGAGAATGCGGTCATGAAACAAGCCAAAAAACCCTTAAAGCCAACGTCAGAGTGTCCCACAGATTTACGTCACGATCACCAGGTGTGACCCGGACCGATTTCATCTCTTCTCTCTGGGCCAGTCCCATCTCAGACGCCACAACGGCGTCCTTCTACTAATATCCTGAAAATTCGCGGTTCGAAGCTATGTAACCTCTACGGAATGTCGATCCGACGTCTAGCAGCTAACAAGTCCATTACGTAACCGAAGAAGGGAGCCGGAAGGACCAGCCGTAGGCGCACTAAGTGCAGTTATCTGAAGTGTCTACCGGGGCACCAGAAACATATTTCATTTTTCTTAATTTCTCTCAATTCCGAGACATCATGAAGCAGAATACGCCCACTAGCCATCCAGCCCAAACGTTCAGCATCTCGTTACTTATTATTATTTTTCAATATATCAAATAATCTACATAACGTACACGCTCATAGTAATGATATCTGCAGACCTAAGTAACTGAAGACAGAAAATACCGCAAGGTTGGCACTCCTTTTGTCATATTAAAGGTGGGACTGTCCGGGTTCAAATCTCAGCCGGAGAGTCTAGCGTCTTGATTCCGTTCCAGCTTTTCCTCAATCCTTCTAAATGAATGTGCAGACAGGGAAGACAGCGTCCTTCCCTTATATTTTGCAGTTCATATTCGTTAATCATCACCTGATCTACTGTGTGCATCCGTAAGTAAGTAAATACCATTTTGAATTGCAAGATTTAATAGAGAAATCAGTTACAGTCCAGAACGGAAGTTCAGAAATGCAACTAAAATGAAGGCACGCTTTCAGAGTAGACGCTACACTGCCCTCGGACGGAAGCAGCAGCAGTAACACCGACCACGAGTATGTATGAATATATTCTCCTCGTGCAGCCAGTCGGCGCTCCTCGCTACAGCAACGATTTCGTAGACCTCAAAGAGTGAAATCACTTGAAACGCAATTCGAAGACTTGAACCGGTATAACATGAGGCATCCGGGGCTTGAGATAAACTAACATCCGCATGTGAAGCTAGAGATGTGGAGAGCATGGATCATGCGTTATGCAGTTATGCAATGCCGGTCTCTGCTTAGGACAGCTGAGCACAACGCCATAAGATCTGCCTGCGTGGACAGTGTCCGGGAGGAATTATAACACGGCACCTCGTGAAAGGAAATTGGAGGCACTGTGCCTAGACGTACGAAGCAGCAGCGAATGAAGAAGTCGCTGGAAGCGAACACAGCTGGGTTATCTGTAGGGTATCGAACCCAGGTGCGTAACGTGACAACAGCATGTACACACCACACATTTTAAAACTTTGCATACCGTGTAGTGTGTTAGAATACAAAATGAGCAAACAAATACATTAATTAACACTATAAAAAAGACACTAGTTCTATAAGCGTTTCAACCTCAAGAGGTCATCATCAGTGGCAACAGGGAAATTAATTCATTTAACCAAAATGGTTTAGAAAAACAGATAATGAAGTAGAGTATTTTACAAAAGCATATCAAGTAACTCTACACAAGATGTTGATATTCACAGGAGTTAAACTCTGCACTTGGCTATTGATCCGATGGTCCGGTGGCCCTAAATGCTCTGCGGCGAGCCGTGGTTGCGTCGTCCGTTCCTGTGAACTCCAAGGAAGCGTGGGTGTTACTGCCAGTTTTGGAATGCGTGGGGTATATAGAAGCTTGAAAGCAGAGTGGCCAACTATTGAAAATTTACTTTTTCCTGCTTAATGCCAGGTAAAATAATACGTTAGAATCATGGGCGTTTTCTTCGTTATGATGGCTTTGTTTTTACTACATTTATATATATATGGAATTTTTCTAAAATATCTAGCATTTTACCTTTGAAGCTATTCTTAATATGTCCATGATATCATCTATGGGGCCGTATTCATGTCCGTGTTCGGCATATTTAGATTTTGTTAAATTGTACCTGATGTCGTGGATGTGTTCGTTAAATCTGGTTTTAAAATCCCTACCGGTTTGGCCAACAAAGACCTGCTCGCAGCTTCCGCATTTTAATTGGTACACACCACTATTGCTGTATTTGTTATCTTGTTTTCCAGAACTGCATTTGAATTTTATAGTATTGTTAACTTTACGAGGTCCGATCGGAAAGTTTCAAGACTGTGTCAATAGAGGGCGAACCGGATATAGTACGAGCTTCTGCCGCTAGGGGGTGCGGCCTACATTCATAGTGAATCAGTGTGCCAGCCGGCATCATCGAATTAGCATGTGTTTCTTAGTTACGGGCGTTTTGGTAGTGCATTACACCGACCCTCCTGCGACTGCGGATTTTCATGAACAAAGAGTGTGCATCAAGTTTTGCCAAAGACTCGCCAAAACGGCTACGGAAACCTATGAAATGCTAAAGCAAGCATTTGGGGAGTCCGCAATGGTTCGTGCACAAACTTTTGTGTGGCATTCACGTTTTAAAAATGGCCGAACCTCTGTCGATGATGACGAGCGTTCTGGACGACCATCTTCGAGCACAACGCCCGAAAATGTTACGAAGATTCGGTAGGCCATTCACGCAGATCGACGTCGTACCATCAACGACTTGTGCGACATTGTTGGGATAGGCTATGGGAGGTTGCGTGAAGATGTGAGACGGAAGCTCACGGCAAAGTGGCGCAACCACAACTGGCTGCTGCATCATGAAGACGCGCCAGCGCACACCGCCCTCAAAGATCGGCAGTTTTTGTCCTCAAACACAATGGCCGTCATCCCGCACACTCCTTATTCCCCCGGATTTAGCACCGTGTGACTTATTCCTCTTCCCAAAGATGAAAATTCAGCTAAAGGGAAGGAGATTTGAGACGATAGAAGAGATTCAGGCAGAATCGCAGATGGTGCTTAACAGGATGACAAAGAAAGATTTCCAGGGATGCTTCCAGGCTTGGCAGCGGCGCTGGGATCGTTGTGTTCACTCCCAGGGGAACTACTTCGAGGGTGATGGATGAATTTAATACCTGAGAGAAGTGTACGGGTTTTTAAGGCGTAGTCTGGAAACGTTCCGATCGCACCTCGTATATGCTACTTTAACGTTTGTGTTTTTGAATATTTTATTGAGCGTTGTAATGCTATTATTAAAAAATGTATAGCTGGACCGTACTTTATTAGTGGGTTAGGGTATATTGACATTGATTTAGGTGCATTTATTAGATTATAGGATCTTGTGATATCATTAAAGTTCTAACAATTGTTGTATCCAATTTTTTGATGATTTTGGTTTCTTTATCGAATTCTTCTTTGGAGACTGGTATTTTATGCAATCTGTTTACAAGGAAATTGAATGCAGCTTGTTTGTGAGAGTTGGGATGGTTAGATGTTTTGTGGATTACCATGTCTGAGAATGTGGGTTTCCTGTAGATGCCCACTTGGAATTTATTTTAGGTGGCTATGAATATTGAGGTCTAAAAAGCTAATTTTATTATTATTCAGTCTTCAGGTATTGTTTATTAAACTACTGCGGGTGGGTACAACCTCCGAGCGTGCGTCTCGATCGAAAAGCAGTAATAAAGCTTGTTCATGCGACATTAATACAGAGGCTCACTCATTGAAAAGCAATCGCAAACTCAAAGGTAGACGCAATCTTCGTAAGTACAAGAACGTAGTTCAAAGGCGAAGCGAACCTTCTGTTATGGGGCAGGCCGTCCGACACTGCAAGAGCCAGCCTGGCTCCCATATTAAGCAGAGGCAGGAGGACACGCAGAGATGATCATCAGGCCCAGAACGAGAACAGCTGATCCCTCGGCAATTTAAATATATTTAACTAGAACGCTGGCCTTGTAATCCTGGGGTCTCGGGTTCGATTCCCGACGGTGCCCGAATGTATAACTTATGTTGGGCAACTCCGTGGTCTAGGCAACACGGAGTTTTCCTCCGGGGGCTTCTCCGGTTTCTCCGTGGCATCTCAACAATTACTCCATTCACACACACAGAAGAAGGCAATGGCAAACCACTTCTGGATCAGCTGCCAAGAACGTATATGAACAGGTCCCAGTCCGAGAAAAGGATGGAAGGATCCTGTTTATATGGACCTGTCGTCAGACAGAACACTAAATAAATAAATACATTTACACACAATACAACGCTGGAAAAGTCATAGCAAACAAAACGTATCGTTTCAGCCGCGGTCTGTCCCTTCCCTTCCCCTCCTCAAACATTCCGTTCCGCAGAAGACAATTCGTTAAACTTGCGTACTGCTTTACAGGCCGATGACATACGATCCTATAGCCTGCTACCTAACCTAACCTAACCTTCCACCATTCAATGGAGCCATTACGATCTATTTCACTGGTTTCACTAACGATTTCATGTCAAAGGCGCAGAGAGAACCCCCCCCCCCCCAACCGACAAACGAAATGATAGCAGAACAAAGAACGCTACTAGCAGGTGTCTCTTTCCAAAGCTTCTGTTATCCTCATTCTATAAACTGTGGACATTCGTCTACTGCATAATTCACGATCGCAGAGTCAGTCCGCGGATTGCTTTGCTTCGGCCCCACTTCTTCACCCCCCCCCCCCCCACAAGTCATTACGGGCGGCGTGATAAGAGCAATGTTATTACGAGCCGGATTAGGGCCCTTGGATTTCGGTGGCCACAGACCCCACTATCCTCATTTGGTCTCAAGTAATGGTACATTTTTAAGGTCGGTAGATTTATGGGACAAGAGGCGAAGCAATGCCACCTCAAATCGATACAATAATAAGAGTTCCTGATCGTAAGATCAACGGATGAAAGACATGACTCGTAAGCAACAGATTCATTTCAACTTCGGCTCGCGGTTCCTGGGGCTGTGCAATCGAACAGTGAACAGGTGATGATGGGGTAATTCACGGGCAAGAGACCCTTCTGGAGACAGTTTTGGAGTCAAATATAACCACGAAGACGGCTGTAGTCTGGATCGTAGCGCCGTGCGATTAGTGTGCTAGACGTTTACCAATCGCCCTGATGATGGAGGCAGCAATGACCTCTAAAGCGTCGTTAAACTTCTACCACACTACACGCACGGCGCTATAACCAAAAACGCAAGCCGCCATCTTTGTAACCACAGCCGCTGATTTAACCCTTTAAAGGCCAAATTCATATACATATCATTCAAAAATTCCGTTTACGTCCAAGAAAACATCACATCATCGTTATAAATAATGTATTATTAATATTATTTTGAAGACGCTAAGGAAATGATTTGATGCATATTCTTTGGAGGAAATTAAACCCACAACATGGTTATTGTAAGCCAAACGTTAAAAGCAAGTCGAACATACTTATACCACTGCCTTATAAACAGCTAATCCCACGCAACTGGCAGTACCCTGGGAAAAAGTCAGGGTGACGGACAAACATTTAGTCACGGGCCAACAGGAGCAAGTGCGAGCAGGGCGCAGAATACCAGTGTCGTGGGACGAGAGAACAGTCCAAGGATAGAGAACGAGGATGATACAGATGGATGTCGGGATGCATCATGGAACGGGTCAAGCTGCTTTTACGAGCACCCGCGAGACGATACAGAGAGGCGGCGACAAAAAGGCGGTGAACGGGATCTTGGAAGACGAAATCAAAGGAAATTCCTCAGTCGCCCGATCACAATTCTGATCGCACACATCGGAGGAATAAAATGGGGGAAGTCCCTGTTCAACCGCGCACTCAAAACCATGAGAACAGTTCGCACGATGTTCTACCATCACTCACCCCTCAGCACACCTTTCTGTACCCTTTCTGCGAAATCAATGTGAATCTGAATTATTAATGAGAACGTCTAGGCGTTGTCAGTCCTGTCTCCGCCAAGCCCACACTGAAAAGTCGAAAAGTCGCCATCCTGTCGAGAAACCGACTTATTCACGACTTCAGCTCATCGCAAAAAAACAAAAGACGATTAAAACAATGGGGTCTGCACAAAAAATGTCGCTGCCCCTGAACAGTTGCTTACATCAGAATACGCCGCTCTGAGGTCAGTATTTCGAGATCCGTCGCTGTCACATACAGGCGACGCTGCAAGTAATATGGCCATCACGCGGCGGCTTGAGGCACCGTTTGTTCAGCTAAGAGAATAGGGGATGAAGAAAAACACTAATTGCACCGGTTTCTCACGAGATGTCTGAGGACAAGGTTGTCGGGGGAGTATCTGGACCTGAGAGCGATGAATAGAAAATAGCGTAGTTCGTTTTCATTCGCCGAATATCATGATAATGATGAGATCGACGCAGGACGGACATAAAGAACGGCCATGTTATTCTTTAAATCACACTCTCGCACAAAATGACCTCAAATCTTCGTTCCCGTCAACAGCATCGGCTCAGAATTGTCTGTGATTAATTATGGAGCCTTCTGGATGTGGCCAGTGAGCGGCGAAGTGTGTGTGTTAATAAAAAGTGACAGTGGAACCACGATTCCGGAGAATTTGACGTAAATACGTCTATACGGTGAGGAGTTTATATATTGGCTTTATACCCGCTTTACAATTGATTAAAGTTTGAGTAAGACAGTACTGCCTACCTTGAATTAGTTACGCTTAAGATGGGTCTGTGCTAGGTGAAATACGTTAAAAAATTTGTACATTTTAGAGTATCAACATTTCATGCAAACACCATATCTATACAAGATTTTGATCTAGTAGTACTACATTGAGGGTTTGACATCAACATTAAGACAAACGTTTTCTCCATAAATGTGAGAAAGCTTTGATTTTCCCCCTTCTTTACATTAATGTTAAATCTCCTGTCAATATTATCGGCATTGTATTAGGATTTTCTGTGTCCATAACTGAAAACATCTTTGTATAATTTCTCAAATGACTCAAAATAAGTCTCTTACAATCATCAATAGGTTTGTGGTTACAAATATACAGGGTTACAATTAAAACTTTTTCACCATTGACCATACGCTCTGGAGTTTATTACTTAATACTTCTATTTTTTTACGTTTTCTGTACTGTCTCATATATTCTGCGTTATGGAGTCTTTTAGCTTCAATGTCATCCATCTTTTACATAGTATGACGCAGCAAATTAACGCAACAATAGATATCTTAATAATTCTTATATAAGATAAGTACCTGTGATATTGTAAAATGTTTTTACCAGCACAAAATTATCTAGTCTACGACGCACTTTTTCTACACGCGTTTCACAGCTCAGCTCTTTCCGCAATAACGAAAGCGGATTGTTTATGGCAGTAATGTAACACAATAATGCCGAGTAAACAGATGACATTTCCTATACAAGCTGATTATTGTTGTCAGTCCATATTTACAAATTGTTTATATTTCCTAGGTAAACATCTTACACATTTATTTTACACTTTTTCCTTATACTTTTTTGCGGAATAACACTGACCCTTCCATATAGACGTATTTACGTCAAGAAACTTAAAATTCAAAGCTGTAAGTAAAAACCACGTTCCAACCAGATTCACGCTTTAACTTGCGGAGACATCCGAGGCGATTCTGTTGTCACGATGTTAGGTGTTAACTAACGCGTAAGGTAACTTGATCCTACTTCGATGTTAATAAAGTCACAATTAGCGTATCCTAGTGCTCTGTAGGTTGTCCAAGTTTCTAGAGTGCCTTCAAATGATTTAAAGTGTCATCTAGCAGTTTCATAAGGGTAGCAGCTGATTCCCTTTCCACTCTTGATAACTCAAAAAGACTTCTGACATGAGTCTGCGCAATAACTCTATAGTTTTCGAACCTCTCAATTAACATTTGCCAGGCGATGGGATAATTTAAAGTTGTTATTTGTAGTGAGTGAATTACCCTTTCTGATTGTCACTTCAGAGCTGATTTTAAGTAATGAAATTTCTGAATGTCTGATAAAGATTAGTTATTATGAATCAAATATGTGAATATGTCCTTGAATGGCAACCGTTCATCGTAGCCCCAACTGAAGGATAGCAATTCAATCTTCGGCAGTTTAACTTCTGAACACCGATTTTGATTTATCGATGAATATTTAATGGCGTCTGTGACCTCGTTTGTTTGAATCAATGACTATGCTTCCGCCATAGCTTCAAAACATACTTCCTCAAATTGTTCTCTTTCATTCTCATGTACTTTGCTATCATCATACATTTCTATTTCTGTTTGAATTACATCATACTCTGTGTAACACTCCTCAGACTTGGAATGCCGTAACTTGAGTTGCTGGACTCCAATCTCAGCACTGAATGTGCTTAAGAATTTAGGACACATAGTCAATCGTGCCTTGACTAAGCCCCGTTTCTTTGTTAATGTTGCTAATTTGATTCCTGAGACATGATTTACCTCTTAGATGTTGGTGCTTCTTGTGAGATACCCTTCGATGTCTGCAACCCAAAATGCTGCTTCATGTATGTAGTACCTGAACCCTTGTGTGATGTCGCTGCTGTAGCGAATTTGAGCGTAGTAGATTAGTACCTCAAACTGTTGTGAGATGTCGTTGTTGTGTCGCAAGCGCCGCCCGTTAATCACGTGTCATCGTGCTTGGAATGCAACCTCCAATATTGGTTACTTGTAATTTGTTGAATATGCTTATTGAAACAGAAATTTACATGTTATGTCAGGCCCGGAGGACCAAAATCTTCCTTGATTGGTAGTATGTCTCAATACAGTGGACTATCACTTTATTAACCAAATTCGAACGTCGTACATAAATTGCAGCGACCTCTCTTGACGAAAACACAAAGCGGATGGAAGCCAAGATTACACCGAACAGTTACTAAGAAAAAAATTGTCTCAAATGGCAAAGTTCTTTAAAAAATTTACACTTTAAGGAATGACTTCCCTCATCCTTCACAACATAAATGACGACCTGGATTTTCAAACTTCGTATAATCAGCACATGAAGGGATCACAACTGGCGACGTTTTTCCGGGTCGTAACACCGTGTACACTCGTGTGTAGGTAGGTACCAACCATTCGAGAAAACAACACGCTGTCTCATCTACAGGGCTAGAGATGGATACAGCATGTTTCTCCGAAACGTCGGTAACCATCTACAAGTCTACACGGCATCACACGGCAGAAGAACGTCGTCCTCACAGCCGCCAGAACCTCAAATGCCACACAGGAACATTTATTAAAATCAGAGTCTTAAAGGAGCATAACGGTAAACATTGACATGGAACTTGATCATTTAGAAGTCAGTGGTGTCTGTGAATACCATCACTGTCGTTATGTTTGTATCGCTGCATATTGCTCTCAGAGCAAATTTTCGGGTTTCATTCAAACCTCCGAACAAAATGCCTACAACTGTAATGAGAAGATCTTTTTAGGCAAAACCAGCATTTCTAAACGCCGTTTAGCGATTCCTCTTCGTATTGGAGACGCGCAGTTTCCTTTCAAATAGATTTAAAAATTGTATTCAGACCAACTTTGGATCCACGCGTGAAAGACCTTAAGCCCAAGCGCGAGGCGTGAAACGACATAAACCGACGGCCGTACCAGCAAAAGCAAAATAATTCTTTATTTCTTGAAAATGGCTGCCGTGGGCCTCAGAATTGGAGCAGCTCTCCTCAGTCTTTTGGTCTATAATTACGAAACTGCACAATGTCATGTCTTCAACACGCACCTAATCGACGAAGTGGCCAAAAAATACAAAAGGGAATTTTAAAGCTACTGACGCGTAATACACGAGCAGAGCATGCGATAGAAACCGTGCCCATGCATTAAATCCTACAAGAATATACAACATTTTCTTGGAACAGAAATGGCTCCATTGAGACAGCGAACATCTTCTTTATCAATAAAATACGCACAATGCTGCATGAGTTACACGCTGCAATCTTTTCGCTTAAGATCAAATGAATTACTACAAGCAAGCTGTGAGGCGTACAATGACTTCAGGCAGCCTGCTCTAGAAGAACAAACACGCTGAAGACATTATCTGTTATGGAAAATCAGCAGCACCCTTGAAATAATTCGGACAAGTCAAAAACTAACATCTGAAAGTGTCGCTACGGACAGACATAATACTGAGGGGGCACAACATTCAGCCCCCCCTCTCTGAAATGTCTGCACCGTGAAAATACGGAGCCACCAGGAAAGAAAGATCTGGGAATGAGGGGTTGAATACTCGTCAAAAGTATAGCCGATATGCTAACGTACAAAGTAAAACTTACTTTGAATGCCCTTTTAAAGATACCCCTAAAACTTATATCCTAAAACGCCTCAAATACTCGTTTTTATAATGGTCAGTACACAAGAGCCAGCGAACCATAAACAGAGCAACAAACGAACAACGCAATGCGCCGAATTACGTAAACCAGGCCAGAATTTGAAGCACTTCACGGTGGTCGCAATGCAACACATTTTATCATCACGTCGTTCCCGAATCTCTACGCGACGTACTAGAAACTAACTCCATGGGGGCAGCCGCTCAGCTAGTCAAGAAATGTCACGCCTTTTATGGAGCCCGAATATTCACTACTACCGTGTTCACAAGAGTCCACCACTGGTCCCTATCATAAACAAGATGAATTCAGTCCGGCATTGCTCATCTACCCACGTGTACTACACGGCCGCCTTCATATGATGAGCAAGGTAATACACGGTGAGCAGCATAAATCATGCAGCTCCTCGTTAAGCAACTTCATCGCTCCCTGGTACAAATATTGTGATAAGCACCCTGTTCTCAAACACCCTCAATCTGTGTTCTTTTCTTTACGCGCACGCATGCAGGGCAACAAAACAAACAGCCTCTCATTCGGAAGGTCCAACCGCTGAATCACATGTGCAGCGGCACTGCGTTCAACGCCGCACCACACTTACTGCCCTGAGATTAGAGTAAGCAGCACTGTAACACTAAGAACCCACCCCCCCCCCCACACACACACACACAACTCTAACGCTGAGACTGCACACATTCATGGGACCCTTACAGGGAAGGACAGGTAAGAGCCCTAAATCGGGTGCAGAAGAGAGCGGCTAAATTTGCAAATTTCACGAACGAATCTGGTTGGGAAACATTGGCACAGCGTAGATTGATAGCCCGAATGTGCGCCCTTTTCAAAGCATACACGGGGGGCCGGGCTTGGAAAATGATAGAGGATAGATTATTAAAGCCATGCTACCTGGGCAGGGACGATCATACTCGGAAAATTAGGACTAGGAAACAAAGAACGGATGTAGGCAAATATTCCTTTGTAAATAGGACCATAAGAAGCTGGAACCAATTACCTCCAGGCGTGCTAGAGTCTTTCTCCTGTAAATTAGGCACCTTTAGAAAGAGGGTCAGAAAAGTAGTTACAAGCTAAGGGTTATTAAGTTGGGAATAAATGGTGATAAGGGAAGTGAAGTGTCTTATTCTTCAAGTGATGAAGGGCTGCAGTTCTTTGGGATAAAATTTTCATGTACTGAGAGCGGACTTTATATTCCACTCTAAGTATTGTGATTAATTAGTGGATGTGTTTTTTTTTTATTGTGTGTCAGATGTTTTATTTTGAGTGTGGTATGTTGTATTGTTGTGTGAGTGCATCAGTTCATGACGTTTGTAATACATTACAGTTGTTGTCTTATGTCTAGGTGGTATTAAGTTCTTTTTTTTAAGTTAAGTACTTGAGGTTGGATGGTTTTGTAATTTATGAGTTGGTTGATTTTGAGTGGGATGTGTTGTTTTTGTTGTGTCCTTTTTTTATTGTTTTGTTCTGTCTCTGTGTTGATGTATCTCATTGTTGTGTCTTATTGTTTTTGTTGTGTCCTTTTGTTTATTGTTTTGTTCTGTCTTATTGTGTTGATGTATCTCATTGGTTGTGTGCCATATTGTTTTTGTTGTGTCCTTTTTTATTGTTTTGTTCTGTCTCTGTGTTGATGTATCTCATTGTTTATTGTGTCTTATTGTTTTTGTTGTGTCCTTTTGTTTATTGTTTTGTTCTGTCTCATTGTGTTGATGTATCTCATTGTTTGTGTGTCATATTGTTTTTGTTGTGCCCTTTTTTTAGTGTTTTGTTCTGTCTCTGTGTTGATGTATCTCATTGTTGTGTCTTATTGTTTTTGTTGTGTCCTTTTGTTTATTGTTTTGTTCTGTCTTATTGTGTTGATGTATCTCATTGGTTGTGTGTCATATTGTTTTTGTTGTGTCATTTTTTTATTGTTTTGTTCTGTCTATGTGTTGATGTATTTCATTGTTTATTGTGTCTTATTGTTATTGTTGTGTCATTTTGTTTATTGTTTTGTTCTGTCTCATTGTGTTGATGTATCTCATTGTTCTGTTCTGTCTCATTGTTTTGTATGTTATTGTAGGACACTGCCACCGGGTATAAACCCATTTGCAGTCAATAATAAATAATAATAATAATAATAATTCAGGTTACATTGAAAGCGCGGTTAAGCTGCGACGAACATTTGGGATGGCCTTAAAATTATGAGAGGAGGATGAAAGCGCGCGCTTTACAGTTGGGTCAGCGTGCTTTATTTAGTTGTTTGTTTAACAACACCGTGCCAACTGCTCAGGTTACAAATCACTTCACGGAAGGACTGAAGGAAACGAGAAAACATCGGTCAGGACAGGCCGTGTCCCGGTCCGGATTCGAACTCGGGACTTCCTGATTTGGAAAGACTCAGCAGTGGTAGCTGGTGCACTGGGATGTTCAGTGTACACGCGGAGACTAATTATGTACTGGCATGTTAGCGTTATAGGGCGGTCAGAAACGTGGTCATAGCCTGTGAGACGAGGTTAGTAAAACAAATTTGAATGTGGCAGGTTCCTGCGACGGAGGTGAAAATGGTGACATTTATCCGAAACGTCGATATCTCTACCTAGGGGTCTGCACGGCGTCACAACCCAGAAGACGCGTTTACAGTATCTAAACTGGTGTAATAATGTGGGGACAAATCAGCAAATGGACAAAGAGGCGGAGCGACGACAATAAATAGAGCGTCTTTCGTTAGCAATTGCACTTATCCGTAGATCAAACTTTCGTGGACAACAGCGAATAATAAAATGAACCAAAAAATTGACAGACCTTCATTTATGCAGAAACAAAGCGATTTCCGATTTGTAAATTCAGTTAATGTTGTGAAAATAGATCACTTACGACACATTCGGTTCCGGTGACCGGGGGCGTGGGGGCGTGGGGGAGAGGACACTCCATTCGTCCGAAAACACATTTTATATATGCCAGAGGAACAACTATGGAAATATGCAGTCATGGGAGGGGGGAAAGAACCTCGCCTCGCTGTGCAAACACAGAAATTGGCAAATCTTCATTTCAGTTAGTACTGGGGAAATGTATGGAGATCGGGGAACTGTTTCATATTTGTCAGATTCATAACCCGCGGACTATAATAAAGCTCACGCGTTCCAGAAACGTACTAAGGACAATATGAAACTTGAAAACGATTATCGATATGTGCATCTCATTTGTTTGTGTCGGGATGCGGAACGTTAAATGGATCAAAAAACAATAATCGTACAAACAGCACGAGCTTTCTGGTGGGGCATCGGGCAACCAGCAGAACCAATTCAGGCTGTGAAATGTATCAATTAGTGCAAATGTTTTATAAACCACAAGTCATGAATGTATGACAGTATTTTATTTCTCCTAGCACAATATATTTATTCATTTCACACTTTACAAACGCACACCACATTAATATGCTAAAAATTACACCGCCCGATTACCTACTGTACTTTGTGAATCGTACACAACTGGTTATGTCAAATGACTTTTTTTACGGAGTGGACAAGAGCGGGAGCGAGGGTGCAGTGACGAGGGACGGGCAGAAGACTCGAGGATTGTAAAAGTTATGGTTAACGGGAAAATAAAATAAATCAAATTAAATCCATCTCTCCGCTCGTTAAATTAAATGCCCGGAGCCTAGAGTAAGCAATGCACGATTCCTAAAACGTTCGCCCACTTACAGTCGCGATTTTACAGTTCGAATCTAAACGAGCGCGGCTCTTTATGGCAGCTTCCGGGGGAGGGGGGTGTCTTCTAGCGACGTAACTACGACGTGGCGGTGCGGATTACAACCAATATAGAACAAGCCGCACGCTAAGTGGGCCAGAATTTACAAGTGGTTTTTAAACCCTAGTCAAAATATATTACATTAATTACTGAAAAGATTTCTCAAAATGAAACTTTTGAATTCTGTCGAAAATGAGCGCCTGCTATTTATCTTCGCCTTCTTTCATCGTGCACCGACCTACCCATATGCGCTCCCTTAGTTAAATGTATGGGGAAACCACCGTGGTACTTTCGCAAGAGAACCCCGAAAAGGGGTCACGACGGTCAAGCTTGACCATAGACGATATTAAAATAAATAAAAGTATCTGATTTTACGTCCGATTGGCCACTCCGTAAGTTTACACAGTGGCCTAACTTAATATGTTGCCATTGGATACAGCATTTAAATGTTAAGGTAAACAGAGCGAGGCCCTACACGGTGGACATGAAACAATTTCCGACACACACAAAATTCTTACAAAAGAAATGACAACCAATTTACACATGCATCCTCTACGTTTTAAGTTTATGTGCGAACAGAATTTGAAAGAACACGGCAAAATCTGACGAAACCTTTATAAAATTACAAGCTCATACAATCTTCTTCGTCCGTCGGCAGCAGAATTTTTTATACGTGTTTTGCTTTGCTTGGACGAGCTTTACATGCAATACAACAGGTGATTAAAAACATTGATAGGCAGTGTCGGACACTGAAGACAGTTATTTTCGTAAAAACGTCAATAGTGTATAGTATATTGAAATTAAACAAAATTTTTGTTTTGAAACGTTTGAATGTTTTTAAGCAGTTGTCGGCCCCGGTACAAGTCCAATTTTGGGCCCCCGTCGCCATATTGGGTGTGCCAAGTGGGTCCGATGGGTCTGGGTCGACCTCCATTGCACTCTACATCTCATCAGCAACGAAATCCACATCCATACCTGACCCAGGCTCGTCAGATGCCGCCCGAGTTGTCAAAGCGCACTTACGTTTCCTACATTCGCGGCAGTACTGCGCGTTAGTTTTGTGTACGGGCCCGGCGTTTTCGGTGTCATTCTCTTTGGAATTTTGTGCTCTACGCATTCGTGCCAGATTTTTGTAATTCTAGTTGTACTTTGCCCTCATATATCGCGACATTTTAAGAAAACCGGGAAATTTTCAAACTCTTTCAAATTCACAGCCTGGTATCTTTTGAGTTTTTGAGATACACACTTGGAGGCCAGGATGAGTGTCGAATCCGGAAAGTCGAAAATCGTGGGTTCATTTTGCGCGTGCGCAGTTCGCGACGTCCGGCCGCCACGAATGTCGGACCGGAATTGGCACAAACTTTCATCCTTCCTCTTTAAAACGAGACTAAGTTGGCGGCGCTATGTCTATTTTTAGCCGAGTTATTAAAGTTTGAAATTACTTCGACAGAAACTGTCGCTTATTTGGGCGCGATTGCCTTCCCACACCCGGCATCGATTTTAAAGACGTTTTCATTTCAAAAATAAATTAATTAATTATTTAATAAAAATCACTCTCTGCTCTCCGTAATACAAGAAAGGGCAATACAAAAGCCCAGTTCCCTTGTTGAAGGTAATTTTTAATTTGTAAAACTGAAAACAGTCATCGATGGGCCATATCTTCTACGTAAGGAGTCCATTCGATTAACACTCCTAAAAAATTTTCCCGCAATTAAACAAAATTTAAGACATGTGAAAATCTGTATATCTCATAGCGGACACTGAATGTTTAAACCGACGTGCAGCTTTCGAGTAACTCGTGACACGGATGTATATTGTTTACCATCACAGGTGTTTAGAAAGAGATAAATTATATTTTTTGTAACGTTAGTCGAGTCTTCTTAAAAAAATCCATACTTCGTCAGACCCTCATCGTTGCAGCTAAAGCAGTGCAGCCAACATCATAACATCACCTTCTTGAACAAACACGCCAAGTGCTAAACATGCCCGTTGGTAATTAATATTAAATATTTAGACTTTGACCGTAATAACATTTGAGCTGGAAAGAAATGAAATTATATTAAACTTACGCGTTGAGGTTCTAGCGTTCCATCATGCCAGAATTTTTGGTAAGCTAATAGTCAGGTATTATTACAAAGACGCTCATGTTTGAATGAGACATTCCGAACTTGGGAAGAGACGGGTGGGATGTTGTAGGTTAAAAAGGCAGATGCATTGGCAAGGCATTTTAGCAACATAACAACGCAGTAACGAGACAAATTTGTAAAAAGAAATACACAATAGCAAAATTTGAAGTATGGATTTACAACGACCAACGGCGAAAGCAAATAGCACGGTATTTTTAATTAACTTTGATTAAACGGGTTTTTTTTCAAATTACAGCAATACTGTTTGCCACCGGACGGACAGCCCTACGCAGGGGGAGACACTGTACTCAGGGGCATGGAACATTACCCTGTGCCTCTCTCTTTTCTGCAGCAACTGCCATTCACCTGCTGCTGGAAACCAGGAAAATGAAGCTCGTGACAGCATACCTCTCACCCTCACAACCCTGGATCGAGTCGGACCTTACCAAGTGCCTGAGCGATGGTATCCCGGTCCTATTGACCGTTGACCTCAACTCGAAGCACATGGAATGCAATTCTAGGCTGATCTCTGCGAGGGTTTCGCTCCTGCGGGATTTTGCTAACAGTAACTCCTGCTTCATCTACGGGCCGGATTCCACAGCTCCTTACCACAACGAAACCTTCTATTTCCTTGACATGCACTTGTCAAGGACGTCGTCCTACCGGTGTACCTGACTATCTTCCCCGCGCTCAGCTCAGATCACCTGAAAGTCCAAATCGACACCACTTGCCGATCATCCTTTCAGAAACTACCAAACCTCCCGGACTTCGCGGGAATTTGCCTGTGGTGCATACCAGACTTACCTCGAAAGCAGACTCTCTGGGAATCCCGTGGGAAAAGATGTGGAGGCAATCGAAAATTGCGTTTAGGAGCTGACCAGCGCCATCCTCCAGTCCACAAAGGCGTCTGCTCCCAAGCCGCAATGCCCGGTAGTATTCAGCATGAAATAACCTAATCAACGGCCGAAGAGGGGTGCTAGGTCACCAGGGACACTGCTCTGAAAGCTCAGGTTAAAGGACTCCAGAGTTCGTGTACCTATCGGCTTAACGAGTGAAGGAACGAACAGTGGGGCGATACGCTGGAATCCTTAGACTGTAAGGAGCAGTCGATTTGAAACATGAAAAAGCGGATTTTGCGAGTCCCCACTACGTCGCCTTCATTGCTAGTGCCGGGAGGAGTAGCTCCCTCCGACTATGAGAAGGCGAAAGCCCTGGCCGACAAACTTGATTACCAGTTTCAGCCGGTGAGAAACCCGTCGACGCGGCTGTTATTGAAGTGGATAACGAGGCAATGATAACATTCGAATGTGCACACGGAAGTGAACCGAAATTAACCAGTCACACCGACGTCCTTCAGGCCATCAACGGACTGAAGGTTGGCAAGTCTCCGGGCCCCAACGGTATACCGAACAGGGTCCCGAGACATTTTCCGGGCGTGCGATAACCCTTCTCACGAAAGTGTTCAACGCGGTCCTCCGTATACACCACTTCACCTCGGTATGTTCAAGATATTGTTAGCTCTTAGGAGCACTGTAAAATATTCTTGAGGTTCTATAAGAGGCAGACAATTTCCTGACTAGCTCAGGAACTATCATCTTCTGAAATTCAGCAGGAAACAAATGCAAACAAAACTCATGAGTCACTACATATTTTGTTGAGAAAATTTTCTTATTTGTTTCAGCTGACTGCATCAAGAAATGTTCCCTGAAGGACCCAGAATTCAATGCGTGCGCCTTGAAGAGTGCCAGAGCTGCAATTCCACACCTCATTAACGGTAAGTACGCTATAATAACTCCAGGAAAGATGGGATGTGTCCGTCTGTCTTTTACTTCAAAAGCTACTCTAATTTTAGAGAGTTATGAACAAGTTCCAATTTCTGAAGTCCCTCAGGTCCAATTATAGTTATGATACAGAAATTTAAATTACTAAAGCCACAAGCAGGTAAGCAGATAACAGGGGTCCCCTTTTGGAGGTTTGTTGATCTATTTAGACATTTGGTAGGACAAGTGACCAGCCTATCGCAAGGCCTCCAACTGTACACAGGATAGCACAACATAGAAAGACGCGGACAAATATCCACGGCTTGAGTGGGATTCGAACCCATGGTCCCAGCGACTAAGCGGCACAAGGCCCACGCCTCAGACCGCGCGGCCACTGGACACCCCGACTGAGGACATTAATTAACACTTCAAGTATAAAAACTGGCTTTCTGATTCATAATCACTGCAGCGCCATAGTGGCCAAACTGGACTATCAAGGTGATTCGGCGTACTGAGTTCAAGGACATTCGAGACATTCGAGACATCCCATTTATATTTTTGCAAAGCATCTTTTTGTTAAATTCTCCATGGTTCATTCCCTCTTAGTACATGTTAAATCCACTGCAATTACCACTAATTCACACGAGCTATTTGACAGCGTAATCGCCTTATGAAAACTAGTTTGAGTAAAAACTTTCAATCATTAGTCGGGGGCAATTATCTGTCAATCTATTGCAAAATTCGTGAGGTCTCATGTTCACGTATGAGCCCCTCGAGACAATTTCCAGGACAGTTCCTTAAAAGTAGGCCACAAACGCCTTCCTCCAAGCCCTTTCCAAGTAATCTTACATTGATAGTCTTGTCATCCATCGCTAAACAGCTAACAGAGTTTCCCAAACACTTTCTTTGACGCTATCACTGAAGCACAAATGATATTATAACACCATAACTATTTTACATTTAATTGATTATCTTGGATTAAACATAATGACAAACACTTCTGTATTTTCACAGTCATAAAGGTTTTATGTATCATCTCCATGAAGAATCCAAAGAACATTTCAGAAAGTTAAAAAAGATTTAAATATAAATTTTGAATAGATTATTTTTGTGTGTTGAGTTTGTCGAATAGAAAGTATTGAATGCAGTTTCACGACCTTTTAAGTATTTACATTTGCTCTTATTGATAACATTTCTTTAAAACAATTTGGTGTGCTTGAAATTATTTATATTTTATAATTATTATTTGCGTTAGAATTAGCGTTATTTACTACATTCAGTTTATGAAATAAAGCTAATATATAGGCTTTTGGTAGTTTAGTTTAAGAAGTATCTGGCTATTATAAATGTATGGCGTTTGCAGGAGGCATTCACACTGAAAATCACTAAAGTCTGTCCAGGAAGACCACAGTTTTTTTAAAAGAAAATAAGGAAATTGGTCTGACCTTGGTGGCAGTTTGTGAACACACAGTATGCGACAAATGTGAAAAAAAGGTTTACATTACTGAAGGCAAGGCAGTTCTCTCTCCATACAGAAACAAGTTTTGGGTTCTTCGTACTTATCGAAGGTTCAGATAAGCAGGTCAAATGCGGTCAAGTTAACGGTAATTAGGGCATTCCTCCCAAAAGTCCTGAAGTGGTTGGATGTACGAAGAGAAACCGATCATTACCAAATGAACAAGACAATTTTTATAAAAAGAGCTGTTCATATAGTTCTCTATGAACCCACGTAATTGTTATACCAACTCAACTGGACGTTTAAGAACTTTACCTTTTGATAATTATATTACAACCAAACACAACAGAGGTAAATCGTGGTGTGCTTGTATTTCCTCGCACAATAAACTAGATTTAAAGGGCGAGCTTTTACAGAGTTCACGATCTTTACGGCCTGTTTCAGCACTAATTATTTATGTAGAACATCACGTAATATTATTTTCTCTATGAAAGATGCAGGCGAGAATATTACATTTACTTCATCGTATCCAAAATAAAAACTGCTTTAAGTGCAAAGTCCCAGGTTTCACTGCTTTCAATGATTCTCGACGTTCTGTAAGAAACCACATTGTTAACAGTTAAGCCCGTAAAATATAATGAATTCTTTACTGGCTACCAGCTGCGTCAGGTGGTTGAACCAACGTTTCGAGAACCATCTTCGTCCTCGTCCCTGAGGATGAGGACGAAGATGGTTCTCCGAACACCGTGAAAGATTCAGATCAAAGCCCGTAAATGCTTGTTACCATTCGGTTCATAATCTTCCCGCTTAAAATTTAAGAAAATAACTCCACTGATCTGAGTTCTTCAGACGTCAAAAGTACCTCATCTTGTAGTAAATTTTAGGTCCATTACACTGTTCACAAGAGCAAGTCAGTGCGTCCTATCCTAAGTACACCCAGTCCACATTATAGTACCCTATTCCTCTAAATTGAATCTTTAAGTTATGCTCTAATTCACGACACAAATTAATCTGTTAAAACATCATTCAGCAATGTCAGATACAACTTTACATAAATATGAACACATGTAACATTAATATTAAAATATATAAAACTATAAATATAACCACTGAATTTTATGACTACTGTGACTGCAGGATGTGATAACTTAGACCGAGAAAAATAAAAATCATTTACTTTTAGTGCCTGGCCAGATAGCGTGGCGTGGTGGCCGAACTGGAAAAACAAGATGATTCCGCGTTCTGTATTTAAAGACGTACGGGGCACTTCTCATTTCAGTTTTAGCGGGACAGTGGAACGTGATTTACAGTCGCCATGAATACGTCCCTCTTGCTTCTCGTACTTGCCAGCGCCGCGGCTCTCAAATTACGTAAGTACTTCATACACACTCCTCTACCAAAAAGGCAATGATTCTGAACTCGTATAACAACCGGCAGATAATCCTCCATCTTGACAGTTGAGCGAGGACTACTAAATCCCCTAAAAATATTTAGAAATTTTACGCAAACAGTAATGAATTCTTTGCTCGTTCATGGGTTATTTAACGATTCTGTTTCAAACGTAGATGACATAAAGTGATAAAATTATTAACTTAGGTATTAAATAAGAAAGTAACATTTGGTAAGAATTACTAATGGCCATGGCAATGGCTGCGGGTTCTTAGTGCTGATCACATGTCACTCTATATCTAGTTGGATTTTCGTTCACCTCTGCTTAGGCATGTGAACATGAGGCCAGCAGCCAGCTACTTGGCTTTGACACTCAGAGGGATGTTACGCCACGGAATACAATTTTATCACTTCACATAGTGATTTAGAATCCTTTCCTTTTTTAAGGAAGAGCAGAGGCTTGTGATACCACCTTACTCTTGTTGTGTGTATCGTCTTTTCATGTCCTTATCCGTTCGATAGATCATATTTAAACCTGGTAAAACGTCCGCTTTTAAGATGAACAAACCTTATACTTCGTTGTTACAATCGTTAATGACCAAACGGCGGATGTATAAAATTTTTAGCGCCATGATCATAAAAGAACGAAATAAAAGTTCTTCATAAAAATTTAACTTTTAAGGTAACTCGGGATTACTAAATTTCTAGATTTTGTCCATTGTCTGGTATTCAACGGAGTAAAATAATTCGGAAACTGGATCTATTTACGTTCTCAGGTGAATACGAAAGGGGCCCTGCTCAGTTGGGCCCTTTAGAAAGAGTTAACCTCGGTCTATGACCCAAGAATTTAGTAATCTCGAGTTAAAAACTCCATAGTCTGAACCCTTAAAATTTACTTTTAAGTTAACTCTTTCGTAGGAAGTAAAATAGTAAAGTGGTGGTCGTGCCTATTCCTGATTTACCTATCAGTCTGACAGCGATAGTGCATGAAGCATTGAAGATATGTATACAATAACTCATTTTGATTAATTAAAAAGTAAATGAAAAATATTTGCCCATTTGTGTATTTATTGTTTTTCTTTCAGTTTGATACTTTGCGTATCTATGTTTAGCCTCCCGAAGGCAATCTGCCGGGTGAAAAGGCTTGCGTGCTCAAATGACCTTTAGGGCTATGTCGGCCGGAGCTTCGGCTCATGGTACGGTCACCCAAGCCAAGGCAATGCGCTAGATTAAAAGTGATACGCTGGACCTCAAGGTTGGGGATTGGGCGTAAAAAATCATTGTTACGAAAAAATCAACCAAGCCTCCGATCAGGATGGACTCTTTGGCACGACCACGGCAATTGAAAAGGGATATGAGATTTGGTACTTGGAACATTAGGAGCATCAATAGGGCTGGGGCACTGAAATCAGTGAGTAGGGAACTAGAGAATTATAAGTTAGACTTAGTGGCAGTGCAGGAAGTGCGATGGGAGGGGGAGGGCACGATCCCAGTGGATAATTTCACATTTTTCTATGGAAAGGAGAATGACAATCATCAGTTAGGGACGGGGTTTCTTTGTTCATAGCAGAATTAGGGCAGTAGTTAAGAGAGTAAAATTGTTAGTGACCGGTTATCCTACGTAAATTTGGAACGACGTTGGAGCGACATCATTTTCCTTAATGTTCAAGCCCTAACTGAGGACAAAATCGATGATATCAAGGATAGCTTTTATGAAGAATTGGAATCAGTATTGATACATTTGGCAAGTATCACATGAAAAGTCTGCTAGGAGATTTCAATGCTAAAATTGGGAGGGAGGATATCTTCAAACCCACAAAAGGTAGGGAGAGTCCCCATGCACTTAGTAAAGATAACGGTGTTAGAGCAGTAACTTTCGCTACGTTCAAAGATTTAATTGTAAAAAGTGCAAAATTTCCGCACCGTCATATTCATAAATACACTTGGACTTCCCCAGATGCTAACACACACAATCAAATAGATCATGTTTTAGAAGACAATAGAAGGCAGACAAATGTAATTGATGTGAGGTTTTTCAGAGGAGCAGATTGTGACATTGATCATTATCTGGTGGTAGCAAAAGTGATGGAGAGGCGAAGGAAAAATATCAAGTTGAAATTTCGAATAGGATTCAAATTTTAGAGACAAATGAAGATAATGAATGTGTGGACATCAACAGGGAGTGGGAGAATGTCAGAAACTGCATCAAAACTTCAGCCAAAGACAAACTAGGATACTACGGGAGAAAGCAAAATAAACCGTGGTTTGATGAAGAATGTTCAAAATTAATAGATCAAAGGAAGCAAACAAAATTTCAATGGTTGCAGGACCCAAACAAAACAAATGCGTATAATCTATGTAACGTGAGACGTGAAGCTAGTAGAAATTTTAGGAATAAAAAAGGGAATATCTGAAGGGAAGAATTGTTGTACTTGTGACAAATAATAAGGAGAAAAATATCAGAGACCCGTACAGAGGCATTAATAACTTTAAGAAAGGATATCAACCCCAGACTAATTTGGTAAAGGACGATAATGTAAATTTGCTTGCTGATCCAATAAAAATTGTGAATAGCTGAAAAAATATCTTTAGCCAGCTCTTAAATGTTCATAAAGAATGATGATGTTAGACAGAATGAAATACATACGGCTGAACTGTTAGTGCCAGAACCTAGATCATTTGAAGTTGAACTAGACATTGTGAAGTGTAGAAGTTATAAATCTCCATGTATTGATCACGTTCCATTTGAATTAATTAAAGCGGGTGGCAAAGGGTTGCATATGAGAATCCTTAAGCTTATTCAGTTAATTAGGGATAAGGAAGAGTTGCCACAACAATGGAAGGATTCCATAATTATTTCTATTCATAAGAAGGGGGACAAGACTGAGTGTGGTAATTACCGAGGAATTTCGCTGCTATCAACCTCATACAAAATTCTATCAAACATTATTTTGGCAAGATTAACTCCATATGCGAAGGAAATTATTGGGAATCATCAGTGTGGGTACAGACGAAACAGATCAAAAATTGATCAAATCCTTTGTATTCGTCAGATAATATAGAAAAAATGGGAGTTCAGTGGGACCGTAAATAAATTATATATAGATTTCAAAAAAGCTTATGACTCTGCGAAAAGAAAAGTGCTATATGATATTCTAATTGAATTTGTTATATCAAAAAATCTAGTGAGTCTAATAAAAATATGCTTAAATGAAACCTGTAGCAAAATTCGAGTATTTAAATATGTATGAGTTTGCAAATAAATGGGACAAATCAACTATTGCCATATGTTGATGTTAATTTATAGGT
Source organism: Zootermopsis nevadensis (assembly GCF_977971745.1). Lineage (NCBI taxonomy): Eukaryota > Metazoa > Arthropoda > Insecta > Blattodea > Termopsidae > Zootermopsis > Zootermopsis nevadensis. Next base: position 8,392,822 of record NW_028259142.1, read on the forward strand.
GGACGGTATGAATACAATAAAGAGGAACGCAGAAGTTTTGCTAGAGGCCAGTATACAGGTGGTGCTAGAAGTAAATTCAGAACAATCTAAGTACATATATTAGTATCTCGTCAGTAGCCAGGCAGGCAGAATTATCTTAAGGTGGCTAATATATCCTTTGAAAGGGTTACAAAGTTCAAATATTTGGGACAACAATAACAAATCAAAATGATATTCATGAGGAAGTTAGGAGGATACAAAATTCCGGAAAAGCTTGTTACTTCCCAGTAAAAAATATTTTGTCTTCCCGTCTGATTTAAGAACCTGTAAATTAAAGTATACAAAACAATAGTCTTGCCTGTTGTTTTTTATTGGGGCGAAACATGGTCTCTCACTCAGAGGGAGGAACACAGATTACAGGTGTTTGAGAATAGGGTGTTGAGAGGAATATTTGAGCCTAGGAGAGAATAGGACGGGGTATGGAGAAAACTGCATAATGATGACCTTAAAAATCTGTGCTCCTCCCCCAGTATTGTCAGAGTGATTAAGTCGAGAAGAATGAGATGGGCTAGACATGTAGCGCGCATGAATGGGACAAGAGTTGTGCACCGGGTACTGGTTGGGAAACCTGAAGGGAAGAGACCGCTGGGGAGACCTAGACGTAGATGGGAGGATAATGTCAAGTGGGATCTATGTGAGATAGGAGTTGAAGGAGAGTGGATATTGTTGGTCTAGGACAGGGTCCGGTGGAGGACTTTGGTTAATTCGGTGATAAACCTTTGGGTTCAGTACGCTATATAGTTAGTTAGTTATCTATGATTGAACTTGAAATTTTTTTAATATTAAAACGCATTATTTCTGTCATTGACGACATATGGATATTTTATTCTTTAGTACACCATTATGGTTGGGTGTTCTTTGTATTCGTGAGCACATCCGGAAAACCGCACACTTCTTTACCTCCTGCTCCTGTTGGGAACTTCATTACTGCAAATAACATGTTTTAACAAAACATTTTCTCCTTGAGGGCACTTTCTCTATACAAGGAAAAGTCTAGACTGATAATTAATATGTAATTAGTAACCACTTAGTAGTTCTAGGAGTAGATAGAATTGCTATTAAAGTGTATCGTAAAGGAGTAATGTTTGAACTGGATTGAAGTTGTTAATGATGTACAGGGTGATTCAAAAACGACTTTATATCTTTGAAAGTGTATAGAAATTAATTCAGAAGGCTTACAGAATCGGTTGAGGTGTCATTTTGTAACAACATAAGTCACGTTTTACCTCAAAAATTCATTTTGATTTGATGTGATTGCTATTGGTGATACTGCAGACATTCCACCTGAAAACAATTCCTTGTCAAACACGATCCAGCATATCCGGTGTCACTTCTGCAACTGCGGCGGTGATTCTAGCTTTGAGCTCAGTGAGATTGGCAGGTAAGGGTGGAACATACACACGATCTTTAATGAAACCCCATAAGAGAAAGTCGAGAGGGGTCAAATCTGGAGAACGAGGTGACCATGCCATGGGCCCTGTTCGACCAATCCACCGACCTGGGAAACTCTTATTGAGGAAATCCCGGACTTCTGTGAGGTGGTGCGCCGTCTTGCTGGAACGAATGCGTCCTTCTTGGTCACCTTCGTCTAACTGTGGTATGAAAAAATTTTCGTTCATATCCAGATACACGATACCGTTGATGGTTCTCTCATGGAAAAAGAACGGGCCGTACACTTTAACTTTGCTAAGGGCACAAAATACATTCACCTCGGGGCTGTCACGAACGTGTTCCACAACAGCACTAGAAACACGCGGGCGACCTGTAGATTTGTCATGGCGAACAGAACAACCAGTCTCAACAAAATTCTTGTGCCAAGAGTAAATTGTAGGTCTACTGGGAGGATCCTTACCATACTGGGTGCGAAAATGACTTTGAACCATTGTCGCAGATTTCGTTTCTTCAAACCACAGCACACAGCGAGCGCGCTCCGCACCTGTGAAAGTAGCCATTTTTAAATGCACTGCCGCTTGCGCTCGCGGTGACGGAATTCAGTACTACATACTACGTGTGTCAAACTTGATTTGGTTTGCTACAAAATGACACCTCAACCGATTCTCTAAACTTTCTCATTAAATTTCTATACACTTTCAAAGTTCTTTTTGAATCACCTGCTATATCAATGACGGGTTCTTACAAATACTTCAATAAAACTTTGTTTTCCAGAAATGGTTTAGGATTGACTAGCTAGTCTAATACCAGTTTATCAATATGTTTTCTTTCCAATAACTTCACGCTTTCATTAACAACTTTCCTAATTCTGCAGGGTTCCAGTTTTAATTTTAATTTGTTTAACTTTGTTTTGAATGGATGAAGTCACCAGTGTAAGTACAGATATTATTGACTCATTTCAGCTAAGTACGTAAAGAAATGCTCCATTAAGGACCAGAATTTCAACACGTGTGCCCTGGAGAGCGCCAAAGATGCTTTGCCACGTCTCATTAAAGGTTGGTGTTTCCAAGTTCCAGCAGTGTTCTCACATTAATTTCTGAAACTAGTATCAAAAATAAATGCAAGTTTCTTTTAATTACTTACATACCTGAATGCATGTCTTTAAAATAAATTATCTGATTTCGGAATGTAATTTTGTTTCACTTGCGATAATTTTAAGTTACCAAAACACATCAGACTTATTCTCACGCTTCAGTATAGAACTGGTAGTTGTGTCTGGACCAAGATTCTGAAACCGGTGTGTTGCCAGAAGGCTTCAGGTGTATCACGAAGTTCTTATAAGAAATCATATATTCGCATGTTATACTCGCAAGAAGGCAATATCTTTCGAATTGGTTTTGTTTTGGGGAAAGTTTGGCTATATAACCTGCAAATGGCATATTTTGTTTTTATCTGTATCTAAAGGACATCTAACAAATATTGATATAAAATTCAGTTACACTATATAAAATTACAAAAAATTCTTTGAAATGCAGCCCTAAACAATTTAATACATTAGTGTTTATGTGCATTAATGACACATTAAACTATGTTCTAAAAGTGATATTCACGTTGTTTCATTTGTTCACCTGATATTAAAGTTGCACCTGATATCACGTAAGACCACGAAGGTCGAAGTTCGTACTCGTTTCCCGGGTTCAAATCTGGGCCCGGAAACCATCTATCCCGGTTTTCCGTGGATTCCCTTGGTCCCTGTAGGTAATGCCATGTTAGTAGGTTAAATTAGGCCAAGAATTCTTCATTTCTATCCTATCCTATACTTTTCATCTCATGCAGTTTTAGCTACTGAAAAGTAACCTATAAATAAGCACGCTTCTCCGAGCAGTTTGGCGACTACCTGTCACACTAAACACAATGTGGTTGAAGTTTGTGATCTAAAGCTGTTGATTTCTGTTGAAAATCTGTGGAAATATGAATATATTAGCGAACCGGCCATATATCATGCATTAGCCATATTCCTTAAAAGTGTCTTATTTAGCACTTAATTGTAAACCTTTCATCCACAATTTCTGTAGCAAATTTACGAGTATTTGTTTTCAGCGGAAAAGTGGCATAATTATTTTTTTCAGAACAAAATACTTAGTAAATTATTTAGAAATAAATTAATATTATATAAGTTATATAATTATGAAAATGTATTAGACAATAATACCTATGTGGTTTGTAAAGTTCAACAACGATTGATATTACCTCATGGATCAGGGAAAGTAGCTAAGATGTGTGAAATAGATAACGCACAAGGAAATTCTGTTTACGGAACACTCTTACAACGCGGATTCGATTATAAACGTATTTGTATTAGCAGTTTATTTAACCTTACATTCAGTAGAACAGACTACATGTTTACCATCGAGTGAGAGGATGACAGTTTATAATGAATTGCAATGGGTGTGAAAGAAAGTGGTGGTGTCCTAATTTAAGTTACTGTCCTGGAATTTACCTGGAGGGAATGGTGATAATCACAGAATACCTCAGTCAAGATGGTTGGTCTCGGGACCGAGACTTGAACCTGGCATCTAAGAACGAAATAGTAGTGAATAAATTCGAACTATAATTTGCTGACCGCAAAATTATTAACTACACGCAAATAATTGTTGTAACGTCAAGACACCTGATGAGAGAAAAAGATTCTAGATACGTTGCGCTGTGGTAAGAGCAGAGCAACAGTTGACTAAACATTTCCTTAATACTTTCCTTATAGATATGAGTCGGGATAGCCCAGTCAGTATAGTGACTGGGTACGGGCTGGACGACCGGGGTTCGATCCCCGACGGGGGCAGAGGATTTTTCCTCTAGGCTCTGCGTCCAGACCGGCTCTGGGGCCCACCCAGCCTCCTATCCAATGGGTACCGGAGTCCTTTCCCGGGGGTAAAGCCGGCCGGGGCGTGTTGCTGACCACTCACCCCCATCTAGTGCCGAGGTCAAGGAAGAGAGGAGCTATACCTCCACTCACCCCAAACGCCTACATGGCGCATATTGGGACAAACTTTACTTTACTTACTGTATGATATAGTATAGCTGCATCATATTGTGATATTAATTAAAATAATTATTATATTTATTTACAGTCAAATCACAATAAAATAGTAAGTTAAGATAATTAAAATGATTAAAATATCATCTTCTGTTCCATATCGAGCATTCGATTTACATCGGAACATTCACAACATGTTTCGGTTTAACAAACCGTCATCAGGTGTAATTTATAAACTTTTTAAACTCAAATTATAATTATTTATAGTTTTTAAAATTTCATAATTTTATCATCTTTCTCGTTATATTTTATGGAAGTTGTGTCTAGATATTATTAATATAACATTATTGTTTAGGTGGTGTTATTGATGTTTATATCAATCTGTGAAGAAAAAAATTCGAAAACATTAATGGAATATGATTGGATATAGAAAACAAAATGAACTAAAATAATAGATAATAAATAATAGTAAATAAACATACCATTTATGAAATAGCAATCGGTTCCAATGTGTTCAGAGGAGAGATCCAGAAGTGTTACCATCTTGGAACAAGGTTCGTTATTGACTGCGGTGTAAGTGGGTGAAAGGCGGCTTGTTGGGGTTGGGGTCAAGGTAGTGGTGTGCATTAAAGTGGGGTTATTAAGAAAAATGTTATTGTCGTTTAGGCAGATGTTTTGTTTAATAGTTTGTTGTATGTGATATTTTTCTATTGTATTTCTGTGTCTTTTGTTTTTTACAATTTTTATAATGTCCATTGTTTCATTTATTGTATTATATGCGTGTCCTGTATTTAAAATATATTTTGCGTATGCGGAATTGTCTTTATTGTGTTTTATGGCTGCAATGTGTTCTTTGTATCTATGTGTGAAAGTGCGGCCAGTATATAATATAACTCACCGGGTATATACAAATTAAGATATAAAGATTGTCCATTAACATATATAGGTCAAACTGGCTGCACTTTCACACATAGATATAATAATATCTAGACACAACTTCCATAAAGTATAACGAGAAAGATGATAAAATTATGAAATTGTAAAAACTATAAATAATTGTAATTTGAGTGTAAAAAGTTTATAAATTACACCTGATGACGGTTTGTTAAACCGAAACATGTTGTGAATGTTCCGATGTAAATCGAATGCTCGATATGGAACATAAGATGATATTTTAATCATTTTAATTATCTTAACTTACTATTTTATTGTGATTTTACTGTAACAAATATAATAATTATTTTAATCGTTACTGTATTTTTTAATTTGACCTCCCACGGCCGCGTTACCATGTCCTCATTAATTCCATACTTTATTGAGTTCGTCCTACGCGGAATGATGGCATGCGTAGCTTTAGAGATACGTATCCACCTCGGTGCTCGAAGGTCTGCTTTACATACACGATTGAGGACACGGAACATAATATTAACGTAGTCTGATAACGGAGATTGTTCAGTGTGTCCACAAAGTCCCTTCGGGGTTTTGAAAAATTGTGGCGCGCAAACAAATTGAGCGAGCCACATGCGGTTTGCGGCAGATTACAGTGAACTCTGGAAGTTTTTTACTGACCTCAGTAGAACATCCAGATGATATTCGAGCTCTTGCCATGTTCTGTGGAACATGTCCGCTGGAATAGCCGAGATAGCATTCCTGATACGGGTCTTCAGGTCATCAAGTCCGTTAACTGGTGTTCGGAACACATTGCTCTTGACATAATCCCACAGGAACTAATCCAGTGGTGTTATGTCTGGTGAACGTGGACGCCAAGGCATTGGACCGCCTCTGCCGATCCATCTTCCTGGATATGTCCTGTCTAGGTACGCGCGTACCTGCAGACCCCAAAGAGGTGGGGCACCATCTTGTTGCAGAATGATGTGTGGCTGTAAGTGCTCAATTTGCGGTACTGCGTACAGTTCCAGCATGTCCAGGAAGGTGTTCATGTTGATCGTCTTATCTTGAAAAAAAAAGGGTCCAATAACCTGGTCATGCATTACACCACACGTTCACTTTCGGACTATCGCGAATGTGCTCCCAAACAACATGTGGGTTTTCAGTGACCCATATGCGAACATTATGCCTGTGAACTTTAGCCGAGACAAGAAATGTTGCCTCGTCTGTGAACATGATTTTTTTCAAGAAATCCATATCAAGGTCAGTGCGGTCGAGCATTTCTTCTGCGAAGTGTTGACGTGCTATGCCATCACCAGGTTTCAACTATTGCACTAACTGAACCTTGTATGCATATAACCTCAACCTCTTATGTAGCACTTTGTGTACCGTTGAACGTGGGAGTAACAATTCACGCTAAGCTCGCCGTGTGGATCTTGTACGGCTTCGTACAAACGAATCACGGATTCTTTCCACACATTAATCGCTTACACCCGGTCTGCCACTTCTCTTGCGATCATGGAAGCTACCAGTTTCTAGGAAACGCCGTTGCCAGTTTCTTATTGCAGTGTCACTCGGAGGTTGCTCATTGAACTGTGTGCGGTAATTTCGTTGAGTCTGGGTGATTGATGTTGTCTCAAAAAGCCATCCCTCACAACGCGCGCGTTCCTGCTCAGTCGCCATTTCATAAACAACTGACTGAGAATCATAAATATTGCCGCTTATGCCATCTGTTGGCGGCAAAAAAGACTTCCAGAGTTTCACTGTAATCTGCCGCAAACCGCATGTGGCTAGCTCAATTTGTTTGGGCGCCACAATTTTTCAAATCCCCGAATGGGCTTTGTGGACACACTGTATATGAGGATGGGAGATGGGTGCTTCGCGTAGCATGACGCTTTTGTTATTAACAGTGTTGAATCTTCAGAGGTCACTATTGCAATATCAATTAATGAATCTAGATCAGGGTTCGGCAAACTACGGCCCGCCGCCTCTTTTTGTACGGCTCGCGAGCTAAGAACGGATTTTACAATCTAAATTCTTTGAAATTTCAAACTGCTTTGTGAATATCCTATGCTGTCAAAAATTAAAAGAAATGAAATCTCCATTTCCTCACCAATGTGCAGCGGATATATTTTCTGAACTCAAACTACAGTTCCAGCAGCGTTTTTCGGATCTGATGCAAGTGCAGAAGACATTTCCATATTTCAAATTCCATTTGACTGTACAATTGAGAAGCTTCCACCTAACCTTCAATTGGAAGTGATTACTCTGCAGTGTGATGACATGCTAAAAAGCAAATTTCAAGAGAAGAATCTAATAGAATTCTATAAATGTCTTCCAAGCGATGAATACGGTCAATTAAGATCATATGCTCGGGGATTTTTATCTGTATTTGGCAGCACCTACCTGTGTGAAAATACATTTTCAAAGATAAAATATGTAAAATCTCAATACAGGTCACCATTTACAGTCAATTTTGATGATAGGGAGTATTGAATTTAAACCTCAGTTTGGTGAAATGTTATCTCATAAACAGGCAATTCCATTCTTCTCATTAGTAGAGCTGTATTTCAAACAATTGATGTCTACTTAATATTATGTTACATTTTGTTCAATAAATTTGTTAAAACTTGTTTTTTCTTGTTACATAAGTAGGCTTACCTATTCAAATATCCTCGAGTTTGCCTCTTGGCCCGCAGAGCCTAAAATATCTACTATTTGGTCCTTTAGAAAAATGTTTGCCGACCCCTGATCGAGATCGTGTACACAGAATGTTGATATTGAATGGAAGCGAGTGTTTCTGCTGCTGTGAAACATAGAATACAGAGTATCTCAAAAGTATGTGTACACACAAGTTTAATAATATTTCGTATTATAACGCATATACATCTTATTAGGACATTCTGTATATTGGCCTTCCGGATTATGTCACCTGGAAAGATGTGAAAGTAGTTTCTCCGGATGGCAGCAAAAAACAGTAAAAGTATCAATGCACTAGGATGAAACAAAAGGCGTCGCTCTCGCCAGAGGTCCTAATACTTTGGTATGCACTTGGAGGGTAAGGGGGACTTTTATAAAATACATTTGTTCCGTGTACACTCTCATATCGACTTACAGTTTGTTGTCTTTTATGCTGTGAATTTCAGGTGAAAGGAAATACAGCATCCCGCCACTGGAGCCACTTAAAATAAAACAAATAAGGATTGCCGATGGAAATTTGGATGTCTCAGTACGGGATGCATCTATACTTGGGGCAAGAAATACAAGTCTGACAAGCATAAGGTGACGTGCGATTTGTATAGGTATTCTCCGCATGGCCAGCAAGCCAACTGTTGGTGGTTTCATTTGGCGTTCTTTACCTTTTATCGAGCGAAAGGCACAGAATGGGACCTGAGAAGTGACGCCGCGTAGATGCGAAGGTAAATACCAACGATTCGAAAAAAGATACTGTCTCCATCTTCAAGGCTGAAGCTGGAGGCAGAATGTTTTTCCGAAACGATTAAATCTACCTACGAGTCTACATGACGTCACAACCAATAAGAATCGTCATAATTACCGCTGTGATAAATCCAAATCTGTCACAACATATGATCCATTCATAACTATCTGACGAGTCGGTTGGCTAGCCCCCATTGATTTCGCCCCCTGGGAACAATATAATCACCAGGGTGAACGAAGGAACAAAGCAATCCGACGAGCTTCCTCTCTAAAAATGTTAATGAATCCCCCCCAGATTTCGCAGCAGTGGGACACTTTTTCCTAGTCCTTTTCTCACTTCGTTTTCCACTACCCGGACTTGCCGCCGACTAAATACCAGTTGCTGTCTATATCTGTCGCGTCAGCCGAGGTCGTGTTGCAATCTGTCTGTGGTCAGAGTAACTAAAACTTTCTGCCATAACTTTACTCCAGAACAGACGAAAGGTTTCCGATAAACTTTGGAATGAAGCTCTGGTCATCAAAGGCTGGTCCAAATTCGTACCACAAAACGTCCTATAATAGATGATACAGACGTTATTGATGCTCAAATTCATGACATGGGAGGACGATGCTCAGCCACGACGCTGTTACCCATGCTCATTTAAAGTATACGTGCTACCATCTATAGATAGTCACATGAACTATTTGATATTAGTGTTTATGACATGCTCGTACTGGCATTTGATCACACTCACTCCACGGTGCAGCGTAGCCTTTGAAAAGTCGATTTTATACTCGCCCTTCAAAGAATAGCCCACGTTCTTTATGAGACGGAAAGTTTCAAAATCGCGTTCATAAAAGCCCTCCTTCTCTCTCTACCCTGAGCTAGCTGCATCTTTCTCTCCATGATATCTGTCTCCCTATAATCCATCTAACGTTAAACTTCCCAGCGGTCTCCTCCCAAATAATACCTTATAAACCACTCTCCCCTTACCCATGCATGCCGCATGTCCTGCCCATTTTATCCTCCTCGATTCTTTCACCGTATCACTATCAGGTGAGGAGTACAGGCCGTGAAGCTCATCGTTATGCACTTTTCCACGTGATCCGTCTGCCTCCATTTTGGGTCCAAATATCTTTCTCAACACTCCGTTCTCAAAGACTCTCAATCTATGTTCCTCTCTCAGAGATTTCACAACAACACAACACAAATGTCAAATTTTCAATTATGTGTATTTTGACATTTTTCATTATCATGTAAGACTTGAGTACAAATTATTTCTTACTGAATGATAGCATGCCTTTTCTGAAATTAATGTGCTTTTAATTTGGTCATGAATATTTTTCTGACTTTTGAGTGTCGTCTCCAAGTACTTAAATTTTGTCACACTTTCGAACAATTCATTAGCAATCCTCACACTCTGGTTCTGTCCCGAATTCTGATACCGAAATATAATTATATACTTGTCATTTCAGTCTCGCGCCGTAGCCGTGCTGTCTGAGGCATCATGCTCCGGACCGGTGATACGGAATGCGCGCTGGTTCGAGTCTCGGGGAAAGAAATTTCTCATGAGATTTTCGATTTGTGTATGGGACCGGTGCCAACCCAGCATTGTGAGGAAATTGGGGAGCTACAATAAGTAGCGTAATCCGGTCATGGAAACTAGCAATGGCTGGGGGTTCGTAGTGCTCACCACACGTCACCCTGTATCTGGTTGGATGATCGTTCACCTCTGATTAGGCGTGTGAACGTGAGGCCAGCAGTCAAGCTAGTCGGCTTTGGCCCTCTGGAGATGTTACGACACGGATTTAATTTAAACTTTTACTTGTCATTTCTGCATTTATTTCTAGACCAATTTTTCTACTAGACCTTAGGGATGTTTCATTGCTTGCTTTTATAGTATTTATATCATTGATCAGCAATTTAACATCATCAGCATAAACTAAATGCAATTCCAAACAGCCCTGATTTTCTAGGACTTCACTGATAACAAATTCTAGGGCAAAATTTAAAAGCAGTGACGAAAGAGCATCTCCCTATTTCAAGTCATTCTAAACAGGAAATTCATTGGACAATTTTTTACCTACACGAATTTTGCTGTATGTTTCACGTAAACACAATTAGCCAAAATGGGTTTTTAGGTACACTGAATTCAACAGAAATGTTGTAACAAGCTTCTCTTTTAACTGAGTCATTTACTTATTTGAAGTCTATAAAGAGATTTAAAACTTTTCAACTTCTTAAAAGAGTCTCCACTGCGATAAGGCTAGGTTCTGGTAATAATGGCTTAACCGTATGTGTATCTATGTGCGTCATAATGTGAACTACGTAAACCAGTGGTCCCAACGCGGTGCCCGCGGGCGCCATGGCCCCCGCCAAGGCTTCTTTTGGGTGCTCGCTTTGTTACGGAAAGAGGTTATACTGAATAATGAAGGCCGTTCAACCATGAACATTATAAAATCAAAGCACAGATCTCGACTTACTGACGCCCATCTTGACGATTGTTTGCGAGCAGCAACATCATCCTACACTCCCAAATTTGAAATTTTGCCGATGAAATGCAGCGCCAAAAATCACACTAACTTCCCACTTGAGTAATAATAATTGTACTTATAAAGTATAAGGTATTGTAGATGCGTCATATTGTGAATTAATAGTATTAAAATATTTAAATATTTAAAAATAACCGTCAATCACAATAAAATTAAAAGATTAAAAGATTAAAATATCATATTATGTTCCTTATCCTTATAAAAGTACGTATTTTTGATTGCGTGGTTTCTTGTATCATTAAACTTCGTGTTGTTTTGTGTATTATTTGGTGTCCATATCTCATTTGTCCAGAGAAAAGAGAATTTGGCTTTGTTAATTGGTTGGTGTCCGCCACGATCTCATAAACTCTCAAATGTGCCCGTAGGTACAAAAAGGTTGGGGACCACTGACGTAAACATTTAACACATGGTAAAAGAAATTTTTCCAACTACTCAAAAAATGTGGGAATCTGAGAGCTCATAACCGTTCTTTTATCTGATAATAATAACTCAAGTTTAAAAATATTTCTTAATTTAATTTATGCCTTTGTATAAATCTCTAATATTTTTGTTTCTCTAATTCGTTTCAAGTTCATTAAGTTTGTCTTTCAGGTATTCACATTTCTTCTCCCTAAATGTTCTACTTGTTTCAAGCCTTAAATTTTGCAGATTAGCTCCACTGATTTCGCATGATTTTGCAATAATTGTAATTTAGCCTGCTTCAGTTTGTCTATTAGTTTTGAACAATCGTAATCAAACCTTGGTTTGCTATGTTTTAGTTTGTAATATCCTAGATTTTCCTTGGCTAAGGTCTTGATATTGCCCCTAATAATCTCTCACGCGCCCTTATTATCCAAACTGTCATCTAAGTTCTCTATACCAGCAAACCTATTGGAGACTTCTATCTGGTACTTTCCCTTAACTTCTACATCACTGTGTTTCTTCACATCAAATCCTTAAAAATCAATTTTTGCCTTGTTTGTTTCCTTACTGCAAGTCATTTGCCACTATCAGGTAATGGTTGGTATCACAGTCAGCTCCTAGTAAGTGTGTGAAACCTAGTGCACTGGAGTATATTCTGTATATAGTATATGTGTGTAACACCATCACGAGAAGTCCAAGTAAGTTTATAAATATCACGGTGAGGGAATATTGTGCTTTGGACAGTTAAATTTTTTAAGTTGCAAAATTTACTACTCTGATCACATTATTATTGTAAACATCATGTAACTTTCCTTACGAATAATCGGTTTAGATTTGTTCTTCCACCCAAACTTTGCATTCAAGTTTCCGAGCAAAATTTTCGTATGATATCTAGGGAACAAGTCAAATTCATCTTCTATTTCTTCTGAAAAGTCATTCATTGTTTCATCGTATTTATCCTCAGTTGGGGCCTGCTGATTCAGCATAAAGATATCACACTAATGACTTTTTAGAATTACATACGACATCATGAACAACTCCTAATCCTTAAACTACTGAAACAATTCTATTATGTACGGAGAATCCTGATCCTAATTGGTGATTAATGTTCCCTTTTCCATAAACAAATTTATAATTTCTTGCTGTTTGATATCCCTCCTCTTCCCACCTAAATTCTTTTACTCGTACTAAATCTATCTAGTACTTCTCTACCTCACTTGCTGCTGGCTCGATTGAACATCATCTGTAGAGACTCCTAATATTCCACGTGCGAAATCGCATGTCTTTTTTACATTGCTTAGGTCGTGCCAAAGAATCAGTTCAGGCCCGTAGCTTTTAGACGTTTCGTAACAAAATAAGTTTTTAAGGTGAGGGGTTGTTAGTCCTACACCAAACATCCAAACTTTATTATCACCCATTGTCGGTTGCCCGAGACTGCATATTCAACACATTTGCAGCTGTCATCCATATATGAACGCCTTCTCCTCAATGCGCAATCTGAGGACGGGCTATACTATGATGACAAGGGACACACCTAACAAAAAATGGCATCCGATCAGGAGGCCTATTCTTTTAAGGAAGTGAATTGTTTAATTCTCTAAAATTAATTACTGCACTTGCATCGATGAACGTGTATAAGCTCATAAATGTACCACTTCTACAAATTAAGACGATATATTTTTTTAATATTTATTTCTTTGTAATTATGAGTTATATATTGGAGAAGACAATGTGTGGAGCAAAGAACACCTTTGGAAATTTGTTGTATTCCAAGGAAATCAACTTTTCGATCTCAAGCTGCCTGTCTCCTGGGTTGTAACGCCGTGTAGTCTCGTAGAAGTTTACCAGTGCGTCAGGGGTCCTTGTTGCTTCCACATCACACTGATGATGGAGGTAGCAAGGACCTCGAAAACGTTGGTAAACTTCTACGAGACTACACGGCGCTACAACCCAGGAGACAGCCATCTTCGGACTCACCGCCGTTAATATCTCAAATCCCACCTTTAAACCTTTTCGGTGGAATTTGGAATTAGCAGAATGTCTACTTGAAACCAATTAGCAGGAATGCTAATTAATAATTCATTACTTATGTACTGCATTGTGTTGAGATTAAACCCTCTTGTTGTCCGGGCATAACTACATTGTATTTAAATACGAGGGAAAAATATGAGCAGATTCAGTTCTATTCAAGATCCACAGTAATTGTTATTTTGTTTTCCCTCTGTCCACAGTTTTGATTTCAACAAGAAAGAAATCGTTATCGGAGCCCAAGTGCCAAATTTAACTTGGGTTGGCAGGTATAATGTGAGTGGTAAGCTGCTGTCACTCCCGATAAGCGGCGAGGGGCCTATGAAGATTTCTTTTTGTAAGTGGTCATTCCGTAACGTAGACAAGGCAAAAATAAGTATATTTATCATTATTATTATTCCATTTATTTACCACTTTATAGGGTATTTGTTTCTATGTACCGGAGACAAAGTTACGGTAGATACACTCGCACTGGTGATTTCAGTTGGTTATATATGTAGTACGCACAGGAAAGCTCAGAAGTGCAAAATGTTGGTTGTAAATCTTGAGGAGAAGAGTCAACTCGTGAGACCTAGAAGTGCTTGGAAAGATAGTATTAACATAGATCTTAAAGTGGCGGCATTCATGTTGTTACAAGGACCGGTGATGTATTTCTGTGGACACGGTAATATACATTCGGTTTCCATATAGGCAGGACACTTATTGACTAGCGGACTGAAGGTTCACATCTCAATGTCTCTGTACCTATTATTTAGAAGTAATGTTTAAATTTATAAGAACATTTTTTCTCATTAACTAGACGTAATGAAACACTTAGCCAAAAACACTTACTTCAACCATAAATCAAACTGGTTTTGTTCGAATTAATGCTTTCAGAACCATGTAGTAAATTTATCATACATGCATCAGTTCATCAGTGCAGCCACCTATTGCATAAGAACTTCAATTCGGTTGTCAGACCTCGTACATAATAAACAAGTTTGAAACAAAAGAATTTTAAAAATATTTGTACCTCAGAGATAAAAGTTAAGGAAGGTTTTCTTTCTCACTTAGAATTATTGTCAGTTTGTTGTGGCATAACGGCGTAAACATAGTCTTTAACAAACGCCGATATCAGAAGAAAATCTCATGGATACCCGAATGAATTTTAGAGATATTTGGTTACGATCTTCAGAGGTAAACATAAGAATCCAGGATAAATTTCAATGGAGCGAATTTATTCTTCATTCATTCATTTCCACTCGAAGGATTGGATCATTGGCCCATTCCAGGACAGTTGCTCAAGGCAACTTGTCCTATTAGTCTTGAAGTGCATTTTGAGTAGTGATTAAAAAGCCCACTGCCTCAGCACAATTTCTGCTCAATCCTGATTTGTCTGCGAGGGCCATCTAGTAGAGAATCTATGACATGGGACCGACGACTGTACTTCCCCTAAGAAGAAAGTTGTGCTACGGGTTTTCATCACCCGTAAAAACTCGGGAACCTTGGGTCCAGTGGCTAACACATTAACCACTAGTCCACAGAGGGCGACAGAATTCATTTTTAAAAACAAATTCATTATGATGAGCAAAATATTTGGTACGTGTTTAAGAAAATCTTATGTCACTGAGATAACATTGTAGTTGCCTTCATTTTCTTCCAGATGACTGCGATATGAAGTATACGACCAGTTACAATTTAACTAAGCTCGGTAAAGGAGATGTGTACCTAGTGCTCAAGGACTTCAAGTTGTTGATGGTACCTCAGGGTTTAAAAATTCAACTAGATAACTTGTTCAACGGAAACAAGATACTTGGTGAGTGAGGAAATTTTTAGTTCTATATGTGAGCTGAGAATTTTTGTAGTTGTAAACAAAATAAAAGATTAACTCTAATGTAATTTCGAAAAAAGTAATGTTAATTGTGCTAAAAATTGTGTAGTTGGAACAAAGATCTAGGGCAGCTAGAAACTTGTGGAGTTTCAAACCTATTTAAAGGTGAGCCGAGTATTTATAAAATTCTTAACAAACTACTAAACGAGTTGAGTACTTACGCAGAGCAAAGCAAATTGCCACGTAGTTTTGGAACCTTACCAATCCCAGACGAACTACTGCGTGAGCTGAAGACTTGTGCAATTTAGTTACATACTGTTTGAGCTGAGAAATGCACTTCTAAGAAACTGCTGGGAGTTTTGAAAAATTCTGTAGTTCCAAACAAATTATTACATGAGTTGAGAAGTTGTGTAAAATCCTCAGAAACTAATGGTATGTCTCCCTCTTTCAGGGGAAAACATGAACAACTTCATTAACGAAAACTGGAAGCTCGTCCTGAAGGAAACTGGGCCGCTCATGTATGACGCCATAGGGAAAATACTATACGCGATTTTTTCGGAAGCCGCCAAGAAGGTGCCATACAAGGATATGTTCGATGACACTGATTAAATATCTTAAGTTTTGTTAAATAAATAAATACGGTGAATGGTCGATGGACAATAACAAGACAACTAGATATTTCATCTGCTATTATCATCTCTTTCTCTGCTCCTTTCACTAATATGGTAATCCGGAATCTTCCGAATGGATGTAGGTTTTGAGATTGTGAATAAATTTTGCACGCTGTGTTTTCCAATTACTTGAATTCAACCCATTACAAGGTGTTCAATATCAGAAGACCAAAGAAGCCGAAAATCAAGTATCCCAGTAAGTTTCTAAATTATGATCTTAGACAGCACGCACCTTAATCAGCGTTGCCTTAATATTTCACTGCCTCAATTCAATTTGCAATATTAACAAAATTATTAACACTTTAAAATGTTGTTAAATATGTACAAAGCAATACTTCTAATTTTATATTAATGAGACACTTACTTGTTGTCTCGCCCTAATGGCGAACATAAAATGAAGCTACTTAAAAACAGAGAACCGAGAACACTTGCCTTTGCTAATAAGTTTATAGACAACTGTTGTGTTTGGAATTTATGATTCTCTGACTCTTTCCAGTGAAACACCATTCCCCATACAATTTGCACAAAAAGCATGCTATTCAACAGTATATACAGTAAAACCCCTCTAGTTGGACACCCCTATATCCTGGACACCCCTCTATATTGGACACTTTTAATTGGAACCGGCGAATATCCCATAATTTTACATGTCCACAACATCCTATATCTTGGACACTCCTTTATCTTGGAACTTGGTCACCGCTTTTGTTTTAAGTTGGACAGGTGCAAGCATGCACTTAGCTTCAACGCTCTTATGGGAAACGTTTACAGTTAGTATTTTGTTCTTTTGAATTTCTGACTGATGAATGCCTTCTACCTTAGGATTAGCTTATGGTTGAGGGTGTGAGACATTGAACACATCATCGGAATGCAGTGGAAGTGTATAGTTATTCCTTTGTTAAACTCCTCACTGGAGTTTTAACTTTGTCAGTACAATGCTTGCAACTGAATTAAACAGTGTTAACATAAATTGGAACGGTATGCTTTCGCTCATAACCAACAAGGAATGGTTGAAAATTTATTCCAATTAATTACGGCAAAAATTAGTAAGAGGATGGCAAATTCCAAGATAAAAGCTAAAAAGTAGTGTCTTGTAACGGTTTTTTTTACAACAAATAAGTGACATCTTATGTTGAGCTTAAAAAAATACATTCTGAACATTTAAAATTTCATTGAGTCTGGGATGTAATGTGCAACCATGAGAGTGGGTTTCAAAACATTATTATTATTGTCATTAATTCTTCATTCAAGCAAGCCTACAGTGGTTAGATTATGTAAGTAAATAGATTACATTGTCGGTAAACGTAAAGTATTGGTGTCCTTCCCTTTGAGCTTATCCATGCAAGTTTAATTTACTCAAAACAAAATTTGTAAAAAAATAATTTAACTTTTTGATTTTTCTTATCAATAATTTCCTTTTTGGGAAGGGCTCCATAATACTCTACAATTACCACATGTCATTACACCACAATTTGAAAGGATGATTTTTCCATTTCCCTCTATCTTGGACACCTCTGTAAGTTGGACACATTATCGTGGAACCGCAAGTGTCCAAGTTAGAGAGGTTTTACTGTACATACATATCCTCACACATAAGAATTACCATTACTTAGCATAATGTAAAACACAGATATACAGTTGTGTGTGAATAATTTCAGTAGCAGTTACCATTTGTGCCTGGTGGTGAGTCATGTAGTTCTGGTCAGGAGCTGGGAAGTGACAGTTGTGTTTCAATCCATCAATGATATACTGTAGACTGGCAAGTGATAAAAAAGTTTCAAATTCTCTCTTAATTTTAAAGACTGTATTTCTAGATTCAAAATGGGACACAAACGGAAAATAGCAAATACATAATTTTTGTAATTAATAGCTCATTTGAAAGTGGAAAACGTTTTAAACTTGCAGTGAAATATATTACTTGGTTCTGCTTCACAATGACATATCTTTAATTACATGACCAACAACTTGTGATGACTTGGCAGATACAATTTCTGAAAAACAAATTGTAATTTCTTATGGATGCAACTAACTGGGTAGAAGTCTGGTATACAACAAATACAATCACACCTTGCCAGGTTGATTCTTGCTCTTTTTGCTCACCACTCAGAGTGATACCCCTCTCCCCGACAATGGTCATGTTACCATGGGGCAACAGCTCCAAGTCTCGTTCAAGAGCCTAGATCCTCACCATTTGTCTGTACCGGTTCCTATCCATGTGCTGCCCAAACAGGATGTTCTGCCACACAGAGGCTGTGAACAGCCATGGTTCTTGCGACGCATATGATACTGATTCTCCCACTAATATGGAGCCACTGATGAGAGGCAGTTCTTTCAGAAAGGCATGGACCAGTGATGCCTGCAACAGTAGTAACAACACATGTACAGTATGGTGCATTTTGGTGTATCTCAATGACTCCCCAATGAACTACAATTTAAGATAAACATTTTATTGGCACAGTTCCACAAGAAATGTACGAAATTTATTCTACAACACAAGACAGATATTGAAGTAATAAAATCTGATAGTAACATAAAAATATCTCACTCTTTATTTTCCGAATATCGTGTCATGGAGAAAAGGAAGGAAACGCAATAATGATACATTGAGTTCGATGCAGTTGTTGGTTGATGTATGTGTGTGTGTGTGTGCAATCCCCTGAAAGCGACCCTGAAGTCCCCTGAGCTACCTGAGCAAATTGAGAAAAAGTTGACGGCTAAAGCATATAAAGGTTAAACTTCTCCACAAACTGTAGAATTGCTTCATAAATTACTTACTGTTGAATTAAACCACACAAAACCAAAAACACTGTTCTTACAAGACAAAGATGAATAAATCTAATAGATATTGTATGTGAGAGGTATAGGTTATCTCCAACTGGTCGAAGTTTTGTTGTCCACATAAAAATAAAATTATTAAAATAAATTAATGATATGCCAAGGAAACTCCAGTGTCATGAATGTGACAGACCTTCACTGATCCAACAGGTCCAATGACAGCAACCAGTCCTCCAGGTCTTACTTCCAGACTCACATCAGTAATCGTGTTCTCAGGCAAGTCCTCAGTCCATCTGGTCATCACATTAGTAACTTTGAGACTATTCTTGTCTGGAGTGTCACCACTATCTGTACTGTTTTCTTCTGCATATACGCTAAATTCCAGAGTACCAGTCTTTGCCATCTCCATTTTGCATTCATTTCCAAGAGGTCTGCTTTTGTCACAGATTAAGTCTGTGGTCTTCATATCATTTGCAACGCACCTAGTTACAGTAGTCACTTCACCATAAAGAAGGAATCTCTGTGGAAATAAAATAACTTTGTTGAAATTAAAATACACATTCTTATCCATCTAATACTACATAATAATTTTAATAAAAAAACAAAAGTGTTATTTATGTTTACCTTGAAGGCAATTTTATTTACTTGTTAAAACTTTAACTCTTCTTAGCATTCATTTTAATATGAATGAAACTATGAAAGTTAATCTAATCCTGTGAAGAAGTTTCAGCCTGAGCATTTGCATTACCACTTTGCTATAATGACACAGATCTCAATAAGATTGAAACATTTTCAAACGATTCATTAATCTCATTTTGCTGTACCTGCTGATGATAATGAGTTTGTGGTATGATCATCCATTTCATCATTATACCTTGCTCCTGGTGCAATACAACCTCTGGAATTTAAAAAGTTGTCTGTTAAGGGAAATAAGCTTAGAATAAAACAACAAAGCATGAAAATAAAAATATTGTAGCAATTCTATAAATTAAACCTGACATTTTTGTCAATGTGCAACATAAAAACAATTAGTTATTTACTTCACAGAATTATGGATTTTAATTGTTACGTATATATCAAGGAAAAAAACCTGAATTCTCTTAACAGAGACATGTGCTATTGATCGAGGAAACTGACCAGTCAATGCCTTGTTAATAATATTCATAAATCCGGTTATCACAAACTTATGGGAAAAAGAAACAAAACAAATTATAAATACATTTGGTGTGACTAATTTAAACAAACAAATTATAAATAAAACTGTAGAGTTTGTTAGTACAGGATGTCATATGTAACACTCTAGAGTTGTCAGTTAAAAGAGAAGCTCTTTACAATATTTTGCTTGAATTTCGTTTACCTAAGAAGCAAGTCAGACTAATTAAAACGTGTTTAAGTGAAACCTCTAGCAAAATTCAGAATGGCCTGAAAGAGGCAGATGCTCTATCACCACTGCTTTTCAATTTTTCCTTAGAATATACCAGCAGCAAAGTTTAAGAAAACCAGGGCAGCTTGGAACTGAATGGGACACATCAGCTGTAGGTCTATGCTGATAATATTAATCTGTTGGGTGACAATACAAATGCTATAAAAGTGAACACATAAACACTCTTAAGGGCCAGTAGGAATGTTGGTCTAGAAATAAATGCAGAAAAGACAGAGTACACGATCAAGTCTTATCATCAGCATTCAGAAGTAAACCAAACTATAAGGACAGCTAATGAGTCGGTAAAAATGTGACAAATTCAAGTACTTTGGGATGACAGTAACAAGTCAGAATGACATTCAAGAGCAGATTAAATTCAGGGAATCCTTGCTATCATTCAGTCCAAAATCTTTTATCCTCCTGTCTAATATATAAAAATGTAATTTTGCTGCTTGTGCTTATGGGTGCAATTCTTGGTCTCTCACCTTGAAAGGGGAACATAGACTGAGGGTCTTTGACAACAGTGTTGAGGAGGATAGTTAGACCTGGAAGGGTGGAAGATGAATCATGAAGAAATTTGCATAATGATGAGCTGTGCTCCTCACCTGATATTTTTAGGGATTAAATCCAGGATGAGGTGGGTGGGATATGCGGCATGCATGGGGGAGGGGAGGAGTGTTCATAAGGTATTGGTTGAGAGGCCTGAAGGGTGGAGACTGCTGAGAAGACCTAGGTGTAGGTGGGAGGACATTGTTAAGATTATCAAAAAATTAAAAAAAAAAAGCTATATATTTTGTCAATACATATATCTAATGAAAGACTCAACCTTTATCTTGATGGTTAAGAAAGTATAATTCATGTAGTTCAAAGACAATTTATGAGATGGCCGCACAAAGCTGGAGCTGTATGAATCCAACACACATTAGAATTTGCAGCAGTAAATGGTAGCAGTGTAACTTCCATAATGTTGATGGGTTAAAACAGACATCTTCATAGAGGCTTGGGTCATGTTATTAAAGGGCCCATGCATGTACTTATACACAATAATTTGTAGTTTCATGATTAGAATTTCCTACAAATACACACCTTGTAATGGAATAACAAGCACAATGGTTGCAACTCCAATAACTGCAGCAAAGCCAATTTCACACCACATCAGATATGATGTAACAAGTGTTTGCAATTGACCAAACCAGAGGTACACAAAGAAATTGACACTATGGTCAAACCGGTTCACATCGTTGGACATAAGATTTACTGCTTGGCCTATAGTTGCTTCCCTCAGAGCTGTCTTTGTCAACCTCAATGCCTAAAATAGAGTTCAGAATTACAAAAGAGTTCAAAATGTACAAGACATGAATTTGAAAGTGCAATGTCAGATATCCCAAACAATTGGCATAAAGAGTACAGAATTTTGAATCACCTCATAAAAGCTGTTTTTCTTCATGTCAACTATCCTGCAATTGCTCAGGCTATAACTAAGGTAAATTGATCCTAATATTTTGTAAACACTTTGAAAGCAATGGAAGTTAAGTTTTACCACATTTTAAAAATCTGCAGGCTAAATAATCAATTAAAGCAGGTTACTTCAAAACTCCAAGTTTTAGTAATCCAGTGTCTGAAAACATACACTCAAAAGATTTTCGAAGCCTCAATAAATGTTACTTTTTAACAAACAAAGAAGTTAACAGACATTAATACTGATAAATTTAAATTTCCTAGCTACACTGGTTATCAGCCAATACATTGGAAATATTTTGGACAGCCACCATAGTGTTCTTTCTTTTATAAAATAAGTGATTTAATAATAATTTCAACTTTATAAAAAATCCTGCATTGTACAAAACCTTACAGACCATCCTACACTGAGTGGTACTAGCAGTCTGCTTTCATAAAGTGATCTTATAACACAATACTAAAGCAGACAGACAATCTTGCTTCAGATTTGTTGCGCTGGTATGTGTGAAGAGGACTATTTCTGATGAAGCAACATTCTGCTGGTCAAGGATGTAAATATGCATGACTCCTAAACTGGGGTTCAGATTCATCCAGTTGATTACATAAAACATGAAGGAGATTATCCTAAGATGAATGAATTCAGTGCACTCTAAACACTCAGAAAAAAATAAATTATATTTGGACATGCTAGCTAATTATATTCTTCCATTCCTTGAGGTATCTGTCATCATCGTTCAGCAATACAGAACAACGCCCACTTACCACTAATATTGTGCAGCAATCACCGAATACCCAATTATGATAAATAACTGGTGGAGCAGAGAGATTGCTTTTAGCTTCATGATTCACTCAGTTGTATTTCCTTGGGGTTACATAAAGAACGAAATGCACTCCTCAAAACTTTTGTATATGCGTGGCAGTTAATATGATATTGTTATATCAGGTAGTATAATTTGTTCTTGGTTGCTAGTTGCAGCACATGAATATTAAGTCATGTAATGAACACTCTTGCCCAATTCTTTAACTCGGACTTTCACCGATGTTATCCCCTTTCGATAATTAAGTTGTTTTTAAAGAAAACGGTGACACTGTGACATTTTGACACTGGCACCCCACAAATGTACTATTCCAAAATAATTAATATGCATCAGCCAAAGTCTGGGAGTGAGGCAAGTGCCAGAGGACACATTCATAAAAACTTTAAAACATTCTAGAACTTTCTTATCAATACAGAGTACGGAGTACACATATTGTACCCGGGCTACGCCCTTGCTGGCCAATATATATAGCAGCAAGACCATTACAAAACGTGTTTTTGATCTATAACAAGTTTAGTCTTGACGACGGTACTTCGTTCTGTCAGAGTCGGCCACTGCTAAAGCCTTAAGAAGCAACCTGTTGTACTTACTACTATTTATTAATAATAAAGCCTTTGTATAAGTCTATTCTCAGCAGCTATTACTCCATTCAGCGACCGATAACCAATCACCAAATCCGATCGACCAACTTATCGAAACCACAGAGTACTTTGCATGGTTTTCCCATATCTGGTACACAACAAACCTGATATCACTACAAAAGTTACAAAGAAGAATATCAGCTGCTACAGCTAAGTTACCTAAGATATGTTGGTGTACACATGGCAACAGTTCAATTACAGGTTGTATGTATGCTAATATTAAAAAAAATATTCAAAAAAGTTTTATCTTATCATATTCAGAAAGCATTTAAATCTAAATATAGTCACTATTTTATAGAACTCCTGTACACTACCTAGAGATAATAGTAGTTGGTATGGATGCTGTTGCATTAGCATTATAATGCACATATAATCTGGGCCCTGATGAAATGCTACATGTTTATTTTCTATTATTCTACTTAAAATACTGGATAATATAGCGGTGTATGATTTTAGGTTTTCACAGCGGTGAGTATGAAGATTTCTGTTTTCTGGGTTGTTGCGCTGTGTAGTCTGGTGGATGTTTACCAACGTTTCAGAGGTCATACTGACTCAGCAGGGCGATGAATATGCCAATTGCCAACCAACCTAAATGCTAACTAAGGCCGGATTCCTGCGCAAGCGCAAGACATCGTCCCTTGCTAGGTACCGCCATTCCTTGGTACGAAACCCAAGGGTGGAAATGGCTTACGCAAATGGGGATCTTGTCGCGGCGGGAGCCTAGACTGTTCACATTAGGGACTGTTGCTGCTGATGGGATGTTATCCCGTCAGGCAACTTGCCTGGAGAAATCTTGTTGGTTGGTTCCCTGGGGTTTCAACCCAGAGGGGTGGGGTCACTTCGGCTGAAGGCCTCTGGTTCTTGGGGGCGAAAACTTCAGCTGAGAGCCACCGTGATTTGGGTAGTTGGCCGTGCCCCTCTAGAATTATACCTTGGCATTTGACTTACAACTGAGGAAAAGCACGGAAGAGTACAACAACTATAATGATGAACTACATCATCTGATCCTTCCTCAGGATTCTCGTAAATTTTACTAATATTTAAAGTGTCGGTGAATCACGCCCAACTATCTTCAACATTTACGTCTTCACGGCGAACTCCAAGCAACAAAGGGTTTATCTCCTCGTGCTCATCATACGATTTATTATAAACTCCACTACTACTTAGCCTCTGGTCGCCTCGGCTGTCAGGAATATCAGGATCCCGAAGGTCAGTGCTTTTAACACTCACGCATGGTTGATATCTAACGTTTGCAGCGACTGAGGAAAATCTGCCAAATTGTTCGGGTTCGATAGAGACCTACATTCTCGTACTCCCCCTGCCATCGCATCGCATCGAAAAAGAATTTGTGTTTGGTTACAATAAGCTCGTTTCTCGTTGAAAAACTTGTATTATTAAAATGCATTATTACCTGGTATTCAACCAAAAAATTATCTCCCAATATGGCATTTGTCATCAACTGTGGCGCAATCATGAAGTTAAGCTTAAATAGGTCACGCCCTAATCCGAATTGAATCCAAACTTGTTTTCTGATTCCTTTTGACTTTGATTGCCATGCGGATGATAACACACAATTAGCCTCAGGAGCTTTAAGCCACTCTCCATCAAAGAGTTAAACAGGTATCCAGACATTACGCTAACTTCTACTCCGTTGTTAATAACAACAACTATTTCTCTACTTCCTATCTCTATCTTCACTGAGGACAACCCTGAAGATTTCCTTCATAAATGTAATACACAGTGACGTTAACTGCGTCTTCTTCAAACTCCAAAGTAAGATTTTCATTTACGTGATTCACGTTAGGCACTCCCAAATTTTCATATCCCAGCCTCAGACTTAGTGTCGGACGCGAGTTCCTACCCTCATAATTGGATAATATTTGGCCCTTTACATCATCCTGCGATAGTTTTCCGAATGACTTCGACTGTTGTTTTGATTATTGTCCTGCGTCTATCCTGCGCCGGGGTCGAGTGAGGAAGCTCGTGGTTTTAGTTAGTTCGGGTTTGGTTCATTTCGACTGATTGTGGGCGAACTCAGGCCAGCTCCTCTGTCTGATATATACGGTCCCCGAAGCGCATAATTACGCTGGTACTACCTGTTTTTTCGCGATGTGGATTTCCCTGGCAGCGCACGTTCCTTAATTAATGGTTATTGCGTTGTAATTTTTTATAATTGTTTTGGCGGTATTTCGGTGACTGGTTCTGGTTAGGCGCCTGCGGCGACAAGCCCGTGTTTGACCATTCTCTGTGTGTATCCGCTTGCACCGTTGTGTCCTGCTTTTTTTGGAAAGTCAATGCGTCTTGAACTGTCAAAAGTGTCCTCTGAACATATGGCGGGAAATGCCCTGCTATCGCATTGACCAAATCCATTTCTGAGAACCTTGGTGACAGATTAGTCGCTAAAAGGGAATATTTCAGGACATTAGATCACATTCTCTCCTTTGAGTTTTTGTTAAAACTTTCTTGATGATATTGGATTGGATCTGAGGGCTCCACAGCAACTCCCTTGTAAACTGCGGTGAACCACTGCATAGAGTACGGATCAATAATCCCCTTTACAGCGGTTGGTAACTTCAATGATTTTGGGACTGAATTTAAACGATGGTAATCATCCAGCTCCAGCAAGAATAGCAACATGTTCTGTTTATAACTAACTAACTAACTAGATGGCTTACCGAACATAAAGATTCATCACAGAATTAACTAAAGCCCTCTACCGGACCCTGTCCTTGGCCAACAAAATCCAGTCTCCTTCAACTCTTATCTCCCATAGATCCCGCTTGAGATTATTCTCCCATCTACGTCTAAATCTCCCTAGCGGTCTCTTCCCTTCAGGTTTCCCAACCAGTAACCGGAGCACACCTCTTGTCCCATCCATGCGCGCTACATGCCCCGCTCATCTCATTCTTCTCCACTTAATCACCCTGTCAAAACTGGGGGAGGAATACAGATTCTTAAGCTCATCATTATGCAGCTTACTTCCTGCTCCATCGTCTTCTCTCTTAGGCCCAAATATCCTCTTCAACACCCTATTCTCAAACACCTGCAATCTGTGTTCCTCCCTCTGAGTGAGAGATCATGTTTCACACCCATGCAAAACAACAGGCAAGATTATTGTTTTGTACACTTTAATTTTCAGGTTCTTAGAAATCAGACGGGAAGACAAAATATTTTGACTGAGAAGTAGCAAGCATTTCCAGAATTTAATCCCCTCCTAACTTCCTCATGAGTGTCATTTTGACTTGTTATTGTTGTTCCCGGATATTTGAACTTTTAACCCTTTCAAAGGACTTATTAGCTACCCTAAGATAATTTTGCCCGCCTGTCTGCTGACGACGAGATACTAACATGTACTTAGTTTATTTCTGAATTTACTTCTAGCCCCAACTGTCTACCAGCCTCTAGTAAAACTTCTGCATTCCTCTTTATTGTATTCATATCGTCCCCCAATAAATTAACATCATCAGCATATGCCAATAGCTGATGTTTCCCATTCAATTACAAACCCTCTTGCCTATCTTGGACATTCTTGATAGCATATTTTAGAGCAAAGTTAAAGAGCAAGGGAGACAAATCATCTCCTTGTTTTAGACCGTTCTTGGTGAAGAATGTTTCAGATACATATTTAGCTACTCGAATTTTGCTACAGGTTTCATTTAAGCACCTTTTTATTAGATTCACTAGCGTCTTTGGTATACCAAATTCAATGAGAATGTTATATAGAACTTCTCTCTTCACAGAGTCATAGGTTTTCTTTAAATCTATAAATAATTGATGCACAGTCCCACTGAACTCCCATTTTTCTCTAGTAACTGACGAATGCAAAAGTATTGTTCAATTGTCGATCTATTTCATCTGAACCTACACTGATGAACCCCAATAATTTCATTCGCATATGGAGTTAATCTTGCCAAAAGAATGTTGGATAGAATTTTGTATGAGGTTGATAGCAGAGAAATTCCTCGGTAATTACCACATTCAGTCATGTCCCTCTTCTTATTAATAGGAATAATTATGGATTCCTTCCACTGTTGTGGCATCTCTTCCTTATCCCAATTTAACTGAATAAGCTTATGGATACTCATATGCAACACTTTACCACCTGCTTTAATTAATTCGGCTGAAATCTGATAAATACCTGGAGATTTATAACTTTTCAACTTTCCAATGGCTATTCAACGTCATCTAAACTAGGTTCTGGCACCAACATTTCAGCTGTATGTATTTCATTCTGTCTAATATCACCAGTCTCATGAACATTTAAGAGCTCGCTAAAGAAATGTTTCCACCTATTCACAATTTTTATTGGATCTGCAAGCAAATTGCCATTATCATCCTTTACCAAATTGGTCCGGGGTTGATATCCTTTCTTAAAGTTATTAATGCCTCTGTACAGGTCTCTGATAATTTTTTCTTTATTATTGGTCTCAAGTTCAGCAATTTTGCCCTTCAGGTATTCCCTTTTCTTATTCCTAAAGGTGCTACTAGCCTCACGTCTCACGTTACATAGATTATCCGCATTTGTTTTGTTTGCTTCCTTCGATCTATTAATTCTGAACATTCTTTATCACACCACGGTTCATTTTGCCTTCACCTGTAGTATCCTAGTTTCTTTTTGGCTGAAGTTTTGATGCAGTTTCTGACATTTTCCCACAGTCCTGGTGATGTCCACACTTTCATTACCTTCATTTTTCTCTAAAATTTGAAACCTATTCCAAATTTCAACTTGATATTTTTCCTTTGCGTCTCTCTCACTTAATTTTTTCAAATCAAATCTTTCTGTGTCAAAATTTTGTTTAGTTCGTCTACTTACTGAAAGCCGCTCCCTCACTTTTGCTACCAGCAGATAAAGATGAGTGTCGCAATCTGCTCCTCTGAATGATCTCACATCAATTACATTTGTCTGCCTTCTCTTATCTACTAAAACATGATCTATTTGATTGTGTGTTCTGCCATCTGGGGAAGTCCAAGTGTATTTATGAACATCACGGTGTGGAAATTTTGTACTTTTTACAATTAAATCTTTTGACGTAGCGAAGGTTACTGCTCTAACACCGTTATCATTACTAAGTGCATGGAGATTCTCGCTGCCTATTGTGGGTTTGAAGATATCCTCCCTCCCAATTTTTGCATTGAAATCTCCTAACAGAATTTTCATGTGATACTTGCCAAATGTATCAAATATTGATTCCAATTCTTCATAAAAGCTATTCTTGATATCATCGATTTTGTCTTCAGTTGGGGCATGAACATTAAGGACAATGATGTCGCACCAACGTCCTTCCAAAATTACGTAAGATAACCTGTCACTAACAAATTCTACTCTCTTAACTGCTGCCCTAATTCTGCTATGAACAAAGAAACCCCGTCCCTAACTGATGATTGTCATTCCCCTTTCCATAGAAAAATGTGAAATTATCCACTGGGATCGTGCCCTCCCCCTCCCATCGCACTTCCTGCACTGCCACTAAATCTAACTTATAATTCTCTAATTCCCTACTCACTGATTTCAGTGCCCCAGCCCTATTAAGGCTCCTAATGTTCCAAGTAAAAAATCTCATATCCCTTTTCAATTGCCGAGGTCGTGCCAAAGAGTCCATTCTTATCCGAGGCTTGGTTCATTTTTTCGTAACAATGCTTTTTTTACGCCCAACCCCCAACCTGGAGGACCAGGATATCACTCTTAGTCTAGCGCATAGCCTTAGACCTGTCCGGCTTGGGTGACTCTACGATGAGCCGAAGCTCCGGCCGACATAGCCCTAAAGGTCATTTGAGCACGCAAGCCTCCTCACCCGGAAGATTGCTTTCGACAAGGTGTTGATACCTTCTGTTTATGGCAATCGAATAATTTTGTTAACACAATGTCGTTCAAAATGTGGCAGGGGCATTGAGGATGGGTTAGCTCAGCAAGTTCATGCGAGTTGTGTTTCTAATCGTCAGCGTTATCAATAGTGACTGACACAATAGACACATGGACTCTACCGCTACAAAGGTTGCTTAACATACTCTCGCATTCGTCCAATATCCTTTCACTCACTTGTCGGGATTTGAAATTTACTACAGGGGCATAAGTTGATCTCTGAACTAATCTCCTGCTCGAATCACTTTGTTCCATAGTCTCTCTAACAGCTGACTGACCAACATTTTTATTACAACCAGCTGTATCTTTTCTTTTTAGTTGCTTCTTAAGTCGGGATGACATTTCACCTAATTTAGTATCGTTGATTTTATTAACTACGTCTTCACTCTCTTGCATGAAATTTATGTTCTCCTCAGTAACTTTTTGTTTTAAACTTGAAAGTTCTCTAACCACTATGAGGTGCGATCGGAAAGTTTCAAGACTGCGCGTATAAAAACCCGTACACTTATCTCAGGTATTAAATTCATCCTTCACCCTCGAAGTAGTTCCCCTGGGAGCGAACACAACGATCTCAGCGCCGCTGCCAAGCCTGGAAGCATCCCTGGAAATGTTTCTTTGTCAGCCTGTCAAGCACCATCTGCGATTCTGCCTGAATCTCTTCTATCGTCTCAAATCTCCTTCCCTTTAGCTGAATTTTCATCTTTGGGAAGAGGAAGAAATCACACGGAGCTAAGGAGGGTGCGGGATGACGGCCATGGTGTTTCAGTCCAAAAACTGCCGAACTTTGAGGGCGGTGTGCGCTGGCGCGTTGTCATGATGCAGCAGCCAGTTGTGGTTGCGCCACTTTGCCGGCCGCTTCCGTCTCACATCTTCACGCAACTATGTCGTACAAGTCCTTGATGGTACGACGTCGATCTTCGTGAATGGCCTGCCGAATCTTCGTAACATTTTCGGGCGTTGTGCTCGAAGACGGTCGTCCAGAACGCTCGTCATCATCGACAGAGGTTCGGCCATTTTTAAAACGTGAATGCCACACAAAAGTTTGTGCATGACCCATTGCGGACTCCGCAAATGCTTGCTTTAGCATTTCATAGGTTTCCATAGCCGTTTTGGCGAGTCTTTGGCAAAATTTGATGCACACGCCATTCCGAAATCGCAGGAGGGTCGGTGTAATGCACTACCAAAACGCCCGTAACTAAGAAACAAATGCTAATTCGATGAAGCCGGCTGGCACACTGATTCACTATGAATGTAGGCCGCTCCCCCTAGCGGCAGAAGCTCGTACTACATCCGGTTCGCCCGCTATTGACACAGTCTAGAAACTTTCCAATCGCACCTCGTATGTCCCTAGTATTCTTTTTTTCCCTCCGACTTGTGTGATGTTAACCTCTCACTTACATTCTCATTCATGCTCTCGGTTATGTGAACCAACCTTCCATTCACATTCTTCATTACAATTGATAATACGGAGTAAGTCAAAAGTAGCTGCACACTTTTGGAGAATTGTAACCGTGTTACCTGCAGCCAAAATGTGCTGATATCAGCAGATATCTGTAGAGGGTAACCTCAAGTTTCGTGTGTTTGTTGTAGTTCTTCACATTGCATCTGAGAGCGCTTGTGAATTATGGAAAACAAAATAGATACTTATAGTGGCGAGGAAAGAGCACAATGTGTGTCGTACCTCGTGAAAACCATCTCATTCTACCTCGCTGGCCGGACATTCCAAATGTCCTTCCAGTGGGCCACGTTAACACGTCGTGCTCTGTGAGCCGGAGTTGTACAGGGCGAACTCATCTCACCTGTGTTCTTCAGTCTGTATGTCAACGACATACCAACACTGTGCCGCCACATCGAGTACGCGGATGACACGGCTCTCGTAGACACATCCCTTAGTCCAACGCTTCTCGGTGGGTGTCTGGACGAGTAATTCGAATAGACTGGATCTCTGGCTCAATGCCTGGAGGATTGCTATCACCATCTCAAAGAACACCGCATTTCTCCTCGTTACGGCGTGGAGATGCATCCGACAGCCCTGATCAATGCTGTTTCCTCGTACAGCACATTCTATGGGTCAAAACAGCGCTGAGTCCTGGTTTCAACCTTGACGCCGGGCATACCTTGTCGGCGCACGTCAACCAGGTGGGAAAGTAGGCGGCGTGACGTTTGTGTGTGCTAGGCCCGCTCCTTTATAGGAGAAGTGGCCTGTCCATCAGGAACGGTGTGCTGTGCTATATGCAACTCATCAAGTCCCATGATGTATTACGCATGAACGATCTGGAGGTCAGCTGACAGCAGCCGTGTCAGGAAGCTGCAAGTGTTGCAAACCAAGTGTCTTCGCATTGCTACTAACGCACTTTGGTACGTTAGTAACAGGCAAATACACGAACATTTGGGGATACCGCTTATAGCCGACCAAATCAGAGCACTGAGTGGGAGATTTGAAACAAGACTTGCTGGTGTGGGGGAACCCGTTATTCCTTCAAATCGGGAGGCACTTGTGCAGAACGAGGGCTCACAGAGGTCACCCAAGAGCAACCGAGGGGGACTGATGTTCAGCATGACAGTCGGAGCTGTCCTTGAAAAGACGGCCAAGTCGGCACAATGAAAGGTCTCTCCACTCGGCTACCCTGACTGAGGTTTAACGTGCTTCTCTTCTGTTGTAAGGTGATTGCCAGGGTATAATTTAATAGGGGCACGGCCCGCCACCCACGGTCACAGAGGCCTTCAGCTGAAGTGATTCCCCCAAACCGCAGAGGCCTTCAAGCGAAACGGCCCCTCTATCTCTGGGTTCAAACCCCAGAGAACGATCCACATTTTTTGGACATGTGACCTGACGGGATAACCTCCCATCAGCAGCAACAGACACTAGTTTGAATGGTCGAGGCACCCGCCACGACGGAACCCCGTTAGCGTAAGCAAATTCCCTGTTTACCATATCCAGGAATGCGTTTCGTACGCAAAAATGGTGTTATCTGGCAAGGGATGATGTATTGCGCTTGCACAGGACTCCGCCCTCAGTTAGGATTTAGTTGGTTGCTTGGTGAAGATGGAGCATTAGATTACATTAGAAAGAAATGAGGTGATTGAGTAGTTAGCAGGTGGAAAATGTGACCGAGATTGTAGCTGCAGTGAGTGGTACATGTGTGCAGAGGTGGCTGTGCAGTCGTCCCACAGACCTACCTCCATGTCTAAGTCACCCAGAGGGGAGAAGTGCGCCAGGTTTACTGACACTACTGGCGCAAACCTGGAAGCCCAGCCCGCAGGGCCGATTCAGTCAAGTGGGACCCTGAAACCCATAACCAAGGACACCGGCTTCCAGCTTGGACCCGACTAATCAGCAGAAGTGAAAGAAAAACACGCAAATGTAACACATACGTAAGTTTACATATAGACATACACTACTCAATTGTTTTTAAGGATTTACATAAATTATATTATGCGTAATGTAATAGAGCAACCGTTCTTCTCCCGCGTCTAGGGTATGTAACGATGCTTTAGCACCTCGGACCAGGTGCCATACTTGTCGTCGTTCTTCTGCGGGTCGGTGGTTTTGTAGCTGGATGTTATCTGGTGGTGCCTCAGGTAATGGGAGAATCTCAGAGTTTATTGGTTCAGTCAGTAAGGTGGGACTCGTCTCATGGAAAGTGTTCTCGGCCTGGATCAACTACAGTCGATGGTCCACCGTACAGTGATTTAAAAGAAGTTGTCACTTTTTTACGTCCTTTCAGTATGAATTTAGATAAATTCTAATCTGATGTGCCAAAATGAGCTGCTCGTAAACACAAGCTGCTTCGACGCACTAAAACAAGGTCAGGACTCCGAATGAATCCACAGCTTGCAGATTCTTGAACGTAGATGCATTCACGATTGTAATTCTTTTCTGATTTCACTACAAAGTTACAAATTCAACCAAGGAATAAATAACAGATGTGTAGGATTTAAGGTTTTCACGTCGGTGAGTCTAAAGACAGCAAACTTCAGGTCAGGTCAGGTGTTTAATCCAAGAAAGGGCCTCTTTCCCACGCAGCAGAGTGAAGCGTTCAACACGGGGGCAACATACGAGGCGCGTCCCAAAAGTAAGTTTCCCACTCGTCCCACAGCTAGCAAACCTTATATTAAGCGAAGCGACTGTGCGTACGTGATAGAGCAATGACGTAGCATGGCGCATGCACTAACGGCACTTCCCGCGTTCTCACAGTAGCATCGTTGCAGCTGTTGAAGATGGAGGTTCTTATTCCAGCTCCCGCCGACTGTGAAGTGCGGTCAGTGATAACGCTAGGCCGCACACGGCTCGACGGACAGCAAGTCTCCAGCAGGAGTTCAGCTGGGAGGTGTTTAATCATTCACCCTACAGCCCGGACCTCGCTCCCAGTGATTTCCATCTTTTCCTACACCTCAAGAAATTCCTGTCCGGTCAGCGTCAGCGTTTTGAGAATGACAGAGAGGCGGAGATGGTTGTCACACAGTGGTTCCAATCCCAGGCGGCAGACTTGTACGACACAGGTATTCAAAAGTTGGTCCCACGGTATGACAACTGTCTCAATTCCGGTGGCGAATATGTTGAAAAATAGCTGGACATTTGCTGTATCTGTTGCAATAAATATTTCCATGAAATTGTGTTTTGTTTCTGTAAACGGCCCCAGGGAAACTTACTTTAAGGACGAGCCTCGTACCTTTGAAACAAAGCAATTGTCTCAAATCAATAAATCCAAAGCAGTTAAAACAAGGTAATTTAAAAGTACAATGGGAAGTCCGTTTGTAGCGCACGCACTAAAAAAGGTCCCAATCGCTCTAGCTTTTTCTGTTGAGACCATGCCTCTGGATTTTTACTTAGCCGAAGACAGTGGCCGCTCCGACACTGTTGGCTTCGGTTCGAATCCTACTGGAGACATGATTGAATCGCAACGGAATAAAACGATCGATCGGAGATATTCTCCACGGATATCCAAGGCTCAGAGAGACTTATAACGCCTAAAACAAGCGCACACTAACAGAAGAATAGGTTAGGTGAAGGAAACTCGATTTATAGTGATTCTGGCACGAAGCGGCCACGGAAATAATGACGAAGGTTGCAAGAAGGAAAGCCACAGTCATGACGTATGATCTCATTAACTGGTTTTCAAAACTCTTTTCTACTAACACTGTTATAAGAATGATAAACAAGTAGAAGGAGAAGGAAGATTCTCGCTTCTCACAGATCATCCCTAACAAAAGTGCGGGGCTTCTACAGGGACTAAAGACAGCTGCAACATATTCATATCTTCTTTGCCTCTGTCTGCATGGTTAACGTAAACCCTGAAAATGGAGGAGAATTTTACTTCGAAACATTGACTTACAATGTTAGTAGATGGTTTGAAATCTACCTCCGTTAAAGTCTGGAATGTTGTGTGTATGTATCATCGTTTAATAAACATCACGAAATATAATATTGTTTAATAAAAAGAAGGCGCAGTGAAACAGTTATAGTAAACAACTTGAAATAAGACGACTCCTGTGAAAGTAATCCTGGAAATGTCTGAGAATTCGTAGTTTCAGAATTAGTTCTAAATCTGAAAAACTCAATTGACATACTTAGTCTAGCTGAAACGTTACTACACCAAATCGCTTATTTCAGAATAAGAAACTATGGTGTACAATTATCGTTAGTCAGAATTAGAATTTATCAATAAGGAGAGACCATAACCCTCTTTCATCGATATGCGTTCTCGTGCACGTGCTGCTTCGTCCGTGTATTTATTCTATTATCTGCGATGTTTTACCCCTTCATTCCACCCACAGCCGACCTGCGAAATACTATGGCGGCATCGTTCATCCATGTATTTGCTTACCATTAACGTATTAAAGTCTTTAAGGAAGCTGCAGTGTGGCGATAGATTACTCCAGTAAACTGTCACACATAATAGAACCTGTATGATTTGAGGTTTTCACTGTGGTCAATATGAAGATTTCTGTCTTCTGGGCTGTTGCGCCGCGTAGTATGGTAGATGTATACCAACGTTACAGAGGTCATACTGTCTCTGTCAAGAAGGCGATTCGCCCTGATGATGAAGGCATCAAGGACCTCTGAAACTTCGTTAAAATTCTATCAGACTACACGTCGCAACAACTCAGAAGACAGCCATCTTCAGACTTTCCGCCGTGAAGACCTCAAGTCCTTTAAATTCTAAGACTGCCTTATCTTAAGACATCCGGACTGCATAATTATTGCTAACTGAACTAATTCACAGATTTTATGAGGTATGTAAGAAAGAAAAAAAGATAATTTAATCAGTTGGTAATTAAATATAAGTCTGAGATCTTCTTTGAACACCCTTCACGATTTCGTATATTCAAACATCGTTGGCACAACTGATTTCGTTGGGTATCAGTTCACGTGTAGGTTTCCAACAACAGGCTAAAGAAGATACTATAGTGACTGAAACGAAGTCAAATTCAGGGCACTTATTGTTGCAACTAACAAATGTAAGTCGAGAGCTCCTGAAATCGTACACGTAAAGTATCACAATCTCTAGATAACGAAGTCAATGGAAACGGAAATTACTAAGAAATTTCGAAAAAAAGAAACCGGGTTACAGCAAAAATGAGGACACTACTGAAAAGTAAATTGAAGCATTTAATTGAGAAGGAGACAGCAGTGATAGAGCCGGTTATACAGAAGTACGCCCGCGTATATTTTGAAGAGGGACACCGTGAGTTTGATAGCACTAAAGTGGTAACTCATACCATAGATACAGGAAATGCAGAGCCGATAGGGAAACCTCCATACAGGGTAGCGTACGTTTTAAGAGATGTCATGAAAGAACAAATACAAGATTTGTTGAAAAAAGGCATTATTCGTGAAGGTGATAGTCCGTGGTCAAGAACCGCCATATTTGTCCGAAAAAGGAGTATGGATGGCACACGGAAATGGAGAATGCGTAATAGATTTTAGGGGCTTAAATGCACTACGTTTCAGGCATATCCATTGCCGCATGTAGAAGACACTGTGGCGTCTTTGGATGGAAGCCGTTATTTCACGTTGCTGGATTGTTTCAGTGGATTTTTGCAAGTGGAGATAGCGGAGAAAGACCAAAAAAGACTGCATTTGCGTAAGCTTTGGGCATTACGAATATAATCGGTTATATTTTGTGTTATGCAAATCACCTCCGACATTTCAGTCTCTGATTTATAAAGTATTGGGAGATTTAGTAGGCACGGAGGTCTATTGTTGCATAGATGACTTGATAATTTTCAGTTCTACTCCTGAAAAGCATACGAAAATGCTAGAACGTGTGTTAGAGAGGCTGGAGAGAGCTAATCTAAAGCTACAGCCAAATCAATGTTTTATAGCACAGCCACAAGTCGAATATTTGGGTTAAATTGTAAGTAGAGAGGGAATAAAAGCCAACTCAGTTCCAAAAACGGTATGTGAAGTTAG
This sequence comes from Zootermopsis nevadensis, assembly GCF_977971745.1. Lineage (NCBI taxonomy): Eukaryota > Metazoa > Arthropoda > Insecta > Blattodea > Termopsidae > Zootermopsis > Zootermopsis nevadensis. The sequence goes on from NW_028259142.1 coordinate 8,429,448, forward strand.
ATCTTTTCTTGGATTGACAGGATTTTATCATCAAATTATACCAAATTATGCAGAACGAGCAAAACCATTAACCCAACTGATTAGAAAGAATGAAAATTTTGTCTGGACCCAAGATCAACAAGATGCTTTTTAGCATTTAAAAATGGCGTTAACAACAACCCCAATTTTGGCATACCCTGAATTTTCGCAGACATTCTATGTTACAACCAGTAGTGGTAGCATGTGTACTGTCTCGGTATCAAGAGGGCGAAGAAAGACCCATAGCCTGTGCTTCTAGACAATTAAACAAACACGAAGAGAGATATAGTTCTAGTGAATTGGAACTCTTAGCTCTAGTATGGGCCACAGAGCCCTTGTGAAGCTATTTCAACGGTCGTCAGTTCGTAGCCCGAATTGACCATCGAGCCATGTGTCGCATGTTGACTCGCCTTTTTGATTTGAAAGACGAAGTAAAGTGTCTCCTCTCAAAATTGAAACCCGGTTTGGTTACTTATTTTGAAGGTGAAGGCTGTTTTTGTCAATTAGCTTATTTGGCAGATATTTTCAACAAATTTAATGACCTCAATTTTCAGCTCCAAGGCTTTGACAAGAATATTTTTAAAGCGCGTGAGAAGGTGAAAGGATTTCATAAGAAGATTCTGTTTTGTATTAATTGTGTTAATAATGGGAATGTTGTAGTTTTCCCAACAAAATGAAGTTAGCGTTATTGATCGCGTTTTCGAAATAATCAAATTCGACTTGGAAAATCTCAGGATACAATTTTTGAAATACTTCCAGAAATTGAGAGAGAAGACAATATCGAAGATTGTTTACACCACTGCAATCAATTCCTCTGATCTTCCCTTAAAATTAAAAGAAAGCCTGCTGGAAATGTCCGTTGTTGGTTCACTGAAAATAAAATTCGAAAATATATCAGTCTGGGACTTTTGACTTGCTGCCCACAAAGAGTTCAAGGAGCTTAGTGACGCTGCCATTCCCATCAACGTATTTGTGTGAGCAAAGCTTTCCCGCACTGACGTCAATCAAAACGAAACGCAGGAACCGCTTGAACCCAGAACCATCTCTGATCTTCACTTTCTCGAATATTCGTCCCCTAATTGAGGTGCTGGTGTGCCAGAAACAAGTTCAATCATCTCATTAATAGGCCTGAACCACATTAATTAATAATTGTTAAAATATTTAAACATATAATTTTGCTTTGCTAAAATACCTCTGTTCCTTTATTAATTTCTATATGATAGGTAATAACATATTTTACAGATTCTCCTATTTCTTATTTCAAACTTATTATTAATGCATTTTTGTATGTAATTTATTTAATTTATTTTAAATGTAGATTATATACTATGTATAACTTGAATCATACACCAACAACTTTGGGGGTACAAAGTTGAAGAGAAATTATAACTGGGGGTATGCGAACAAAGGTTGAATACCACTGCTCTAGAGAATAAGGACAGGGCTAGCGAGGTCACATTTTCAGTACACGACCATTTAGAACATCAAATGAAAGGACTTAGAGATGCGTATGAGATCGCTCAGAAAAAGTCCATGCAATCCCATGCAAAAAAACAACAAAATTTATGACCAAAAGGCCAAAATCAGAGTTTTCGAGGAAGGCAATCTGGTTTACCTATTTTCGCCCGCTAGAAAACAAGGTGTCTCCTAGAAGTTCACAAAACGTTGGTTACCAGCCCATGAAGTTATTGGAAAAATATCTGATCTCACTTACAAGGTCAGGAGCCCTGAAGGAAGAGAATTTTTTGTAAATGTAAACAGAATGAAGTTGTGTAGCAACTCTAAAGTTTGGAATCCAAAACTGGCAATAACATCACAAATAGCACAGCAACAAATCACACCTCCACGCCCCATCGGCACCGGAGTAAGGTGGAGACCAATAGCCATAGATCCCATAGATCTTATTTGTCCACAGCCTCCACCACAGCAGAACCCTCGCCCTGAGGACGTTACCCCGCGCAGCGACAATACACCGTTGTCAGTTGGAGAGGACGTAGCAGGCGATCCGAGCTGGACCCCACCAAGAAGCAGACAAGCCGCTCGACCGACAGGGCCGCCGATGCTAACAAGGCAGCGTGCCCGAGAGCTGGAGCAGTGACTTCAGCATGAAGTAATCAGGGAAGAAGACGAAGGAGAATTGACAATAAATGCACCTGGAGACGCTAATTTATCGGAGAATAATCCTCCCACCAATTCGCGACCAACCCCTAACGTTCAACCTCCCCGCGTAGTTCCACGTCTCTTAAAAGTGATCAAAAATAATTTGTGTGTTCTTTCACTTTAGCCACACGAAAGATGTCTTTACTTAATACAAGTCTGGGGAAAGCGAGTGTAATTAAAGGATTGCAGAGAGACGCATGACTGAAGTAATGGCAAAAGCTGTACACAAACGCATCTTTCGTCTTGGGATCTCGAGAAGTTCTCACGCGCTCCACTTTTTTTGACTCAGTGAACCTCCTGAGTCCGACGAGAAACGAGCACCTTCTTGACCTTCTTGCTGGCTATAATAAATTATACTCCTCTTGTGCATGATTTATTTTTGGTGTTGTATCCACAAGTAAATATACTACACATATTCCCATAGGTACCAATACATTGCATGAATGCAGAAAGAGATAGAATATATATATATATATATTTTTTATATCTTAATTGCGTCATGTTTGTGTTTTATTGATACAATATTTTTATTTTCCGTCTATACACAAACTTAAAATAATGTTGTTTAAAATTACTTAAAATTATAACATTCTCAGTAGATACTGCATCTTGTTACATTTTTTGTATTCGACGACATGTTTCAATGTGTATTACATCATCAGGTCTGTCAATTTTAATATATTTTAAAAACTGTTGCACATTTTGCGTTGCGTTTATTGATTATTTTAATTGGTTTAATTTTAAGTTTTTTCTCATCGACCCAACCCCCTGAACAACTTTCACTCAATATATATAGCCACACGCGACACACACATCTCAGTTGCAGTTTACCGTCTCTTAACATCGGACACACAACACATCAATTACAACCCGGTATGTTTTACTACCTTTTACTACATTTTATTATGATTCATTTACATTTTATTACGATATATTACGTATTAACTCTTAAATTATTATATTTCCTATGTCAATATCCAAAATCACGACTTGAAAATTAATTTTACAGATATAAAACATCCAAGTACAACATCCAAATCAAAAAGAAGAGACAAAACTTAAAATTAAACCAATTAAAATAATCAATAAACGCAACGCAAAATGTACAACAGTTTTTAAAATATATTAAAATTGATAGACCTGATGATGATGATGTAATACACATTGAAACATGTCGTCGAATACAAAAAATGTAACAAGATGCAGTATCTACTGAGAATGTTATAATTTTAAGTAATTTTAAACAACATTATTTTAAGTTTGTGTATAGACGGAAAATAAAAATATTGTAAGAATATATTATGTAAGACTTGAGGTTCTCACAGCGGTGAGTATGAAGATATCCGTCTTCTGGGTTGTTGCGCTGTGTAGTCTGGTCGATGTTAACCAACGTTTCAGAGGTCATACTGCCTCCGTTATCAGGGCGATGAAGCAGTATGACCTCTGAAACGTTGGTTAACATCGACCAGACTACACAGCGCAACAACCCAGAAGACGGATATCTTCACAGATGTAAAATTTTACTGTGAGATAATTGTGACTCAGGGATAGTGGAACAGTAAGACCAATGCTTAAACTTTGTCACTTGAACTCCACCGATTCTTTATTAAATCAGCTGCCTTTTCGGCAATCATGTAGACAGGGGTAGTCAAGTGACCAGACGGAATTAGTGGAATGATGGAAGCATCCACAACACGGAGATTATTAATACCTCGCACTTTTAAATGTGTATCCACAACAGCATCTTGGTCAGAATCATTGCCCATTTTACAGGTTCCGCATAGGTGGTAGAAGGTAAAAGTCGTGTAGCGAATTGAACAATTCCAGTATTTATCGGAAGCGAATTCATACTCCTCGCACGGTGGAAGAGGAACTGGGTAGAGTTCTGCGGCGTACTTCTGAAAGGCTGAGGTGTTAACCAGTTGAAGCGAACTATGGATTCCACTTATAATAATATCCGCATCATATGGATCAGTCAGATAGTTGTGGTACAGCAGCGGCTTGTCCGTAGGGTCAGCACTTCTGAGAGCAACACGACCCCGACTTCTTGGGTGCATGATCATGGGAAATATCATGAAAGAATCCTTATGAGCTAACGGCTCGTAGGCAGCATATATGTCAGAATTGCCACCCCAGGCATCCCAAACAGGTTTCAGTGACGGAAGAGTGCTGGACGCAAAGAGTATTTCTATATCTGGAACACCGTCGGTGCTGTTACTGCTACTAGTATTTAGTTCCTGAAAAACAAGTGCTTCGGTGCCACCTGCTACAGCAAAGGGCCCGGTGCGACTTAGTAAGTACTCTGCAGCGTTAAACAAATTTTCAAGAACGTTGTCAAAACGAATACCAATCGACGAGTTTACAGTGAAATAAAGGGTTCCAAAACTGATATGATCCTGCAGGTTGAAACCCACTTTTGCATCCTGTAATACATTGATTCCCAAGCTCTGGAGCTCTTCGCGGGGCCCAATTCCTGATAACATTAACAGCTGAGGAGAGTTTATGGCACCCGCAGAAAGAATCACTTCCTTTCTAGCAAAAGCTTTTAGTGTAAGGCCATTGAACAATTTATACTGTACGCCGGAAGCTGTGCGACTATTTGAGTCAATAAGGATTTTGGTAACGAGGCTTTTCTTCAGGACGTGCAAGTTTGGCCTCGTCCTCGCAAACTTTAAAAACGCACGATTCCCACTGAATCTCAACCCATCCTTCATGGTGCACTGGTGAAATGAATATCCTATTTGATTTCCTGCATTATAGTCAGTTTTATTGAATCCTAGTTCTTTGGCGGCCTCGGTAAAGCTCCTCGCAGCCTCGGTGCGATATGGAGGGTAAGTAATGGCCAGCTGTCCAGACGCGTTATGGTATACCGTGTCTTCAGCCAAACGCGGAATAAGCATGCCCTCAAACCGGAGGAAATACGGTAAGACATCGTCGTATCCCCAGCCTTCACATCCTTCCTCCTCCCAGCCGTCATAATCCTTGCGATTGCCTCTCGTGCTCACCATGTAATTGAGAACACTGCTGCCACCTAAGACTTTGCCACGTGGCCACTTGCACTGGCCGCCAACCAGGCCGAGGCAGGCTGTTGATGACGGCTCTGTCTCATAACCCCAGTTTATCGACGTCAACTGTGAGAATGCTGCAAACAGAGGAATGTCCTGCAGAACGTTCTCTTCTCCGCCAGCTTCGATCAGTAACACTGACCACTCGGAAACCTCCGACAGCCGTGAAGCCAGCAAGGATCCAGCCGCACCGCCGCCCACAATGACGAAGTCGTATTCGACAAACTGAGCCGCGCATCCGCTCAGGATGAACGCAATCAGCATAAACACATACGCAGACTTCCTCGGCCAAAGGGAAATCTGAAAATACTGTCAAACATTTTTATTGCTTAACAAATATGCACATATTGCATGCCTTCCAATGCCTGGGAAGATGTTCATATCCACATTTCACATAGAGAGCTAAGTGCATCAGTCGGAGAAGTTAACTGAAACAGTGTTTTGCTTCAACGTCTGTCAATGAAATTTTAATGAAGTTCTCATCCTGTCGTATCTCCGTCCGCATTAATCCCTAAAAAACTATACTTTGGTGTCGAAAATTATTTGAATAATGTAAAATAGCATCATGGCGGCTGCTTTAGAAAAAAATTGTAACAATCCTTCACACGCCAGGACAGACCTATTACACGGTAGATCGGCAAATCAGAAGGTAACACACCACCGAAAACAATCGGCATATATAAGATCCAGATCACAGCAGGAGAACAATAAGAATGCAGTGTTTGCGTCTCAATCAGTGATATAAGGATACTCAATGCTAGGGTTCTGACCAGCCCCTCAACTGCAGCAACACAGTGAATAAGGCTACATGAAATTGTGTCTTTTGCTTCTTCTGCTTCTCCGGCCTGTTCTGTCTTCAACCAACCATCCAACCAACCTAAAAGCTAACTCAGGTCGGAGTCCTGCGCAAGCGCAAGACATCGTCCCTTCCTAGTAACATCATTCCTGCGTACGAAATGAATTGCTGGAAATGGTAAACAGAGCCTTAACATGGACACGGGAATTTTACTAAAGCTAACGGGGTTCTGTCGTGACGGGAGCCTCGACAGTTCAAACTAGGTTCTGTCGCTGCTGATGGGAGGGATGGACTGACCACTCGTTGCGCCAAATTGGCAGTATTTTGAGGACTGCTTCGGCTGGCCTGCTGACCATCAGTCCACCTCTGTTGCCCTTGGGTGACCTCTGAGAGCCCTTATTCGGCACGAGTGCCTCCCGAGTTGCCGGACTAAGGGGTTCTCCACACCAGTTAACCTAGAGTCAAATCTCTCAGTCAGTGCTCTGATGTGGTCGGCAAAGAGCGGGGTCCCCAAATCATCGTGGATTTGCCCGTTACTTACGTACCAAGGCAAGATAGTAGCAATGCGAAAACACTTGGATTGCAACACTTGCAGCTTCCTGACGTGGCTGCTGGCTCTGTCTCCAAAACTATTCCGAATTCGTACATATACAGGCAACTGGTATCACTCAGCGTAGGCGCTAACGGTTCATCGCGTGGCTTCTCATCCAATGAAGATGACATAACATTTACTGCCATGTCTCGAGCAGGATTCGAAAGTGGAAGACAAGTTTTCCTTAGCGAAGTAAAGATTATTCTGAAATTCGATGTAACGGAGAAGCCTGAACAGAATTACAAATGCTGATGGAAAGTCATGCAGCTTATGTCTAAATAAAGAGCCCAAGCTACTACGACAAAATGGAGCCGAAACAGTGGGCACTGTGGCCCGATCCACGAGCACACGGTAGTTTCATGTGGAAATGAAATGTTGACTCCATGTGCTTTGATACGTTGCTTTTACAAGTGTTTTGGTTCACTATTTTAATAGAACTGCGCAGGTAATACACCCGAAAGCATACTTTTCAGTCAACAATTCTCTTCTGGCGCACGTAATAAGCGACAAGTCATAATATTCTTTTAACGTAAGTAATTGAGTCCTACAGTAGATATATATACCGAGTTTGTTTGAAAGTTTTTTATATGATGAAAATTATAGAAGCCTGGCATGGCCATATTCCCTTCAAGAACAATGTAATGTTTTATAATTTTATAGCCCACAAAATTACCTCACTAGGAAATTTTCTCAACAGCATTCCGAGATCTCTTCGTGAACCACACAATCAAAAGTACTGTGACGTAGATACGCCCTTTATTTGTCAACCCTGTGTAACCGCTCATCTGGAATTAGTTTGGTTTTATTAATTGATTCTGTGTGTTTCCAGTATGTCAAAACATTTCTTTAAGATTTTAGCACCACTTGCCGAGAACAAGGATAGACTTTAGCCCTAAGAGCTAGAAGTCGTGTTTATGCCATCTGGGCAGAAAGGAATGTTTGGGGATTTGGTTAATATCCGATCTCGACTCAGCCTACGACAGACAGAGAAGTGCTTTTAGGAGCAAGTGTGGAGGATCGTGTTGTGCGGTCCGTGAGAGGTCTCTCTCTATCAAGATAGCGGGGCGGAGGGGGGTGCTTCGCACCAAGCCCAGGACCCTGGCGCCGAGGAGAATTAGGTAGGGACAGTCTTGTTTTAACTCGCGATAGCGAAGGTGCTAGAGACACATAGGAAGCTGTAAATTGTATACTAATAAATAATAGTGACTTTAAACTTCAATCTGAATTATTATTGGCTGGTGTGATCGGGCCGTTAACACGACCTGAGTTAAGAGCTACCTACCGACTGGCTAGGCCCTAAAAATCCTACACCCTGAGATATCCACATAGCCCTCGGGAGGAGAAGCAGTCAAACACCAACCCTGATACGGCAGCTGTCACGAGGCCACGAGTAGTGGACCTTTTACACCTGGGTTATGCTTCGCTTACACGGCGGGGGTTTACACAATACCGTTAGGAGTTATGGTCAGGTACATGCTTGTAAACGGTTTGGAGGGCAGGTATTTTCCTTAGTCTAAAGTCTAAGAAAATAAAAGGTTGGGAGCTACATGAGGTCAGCTGTCGACATGTAAACCATACAGCGATTGAACCCATGACCATACTAAACTCTGAATAGTGGTGCTCCACGAAGTTCAACACAGCTGAACTTTTATTTACTCTCGCGAGAGCAGAAATGGAGGACGTAAGGAGAAAGAAGAAGATGAGGACTGCCAAAGTGTGGAGTGTTTTTGAAAAATCATACAGGTTCAAGGGTTTAGAAAATAAAGTGCATCAGGGAATGGCAGCCAGGTTTCAAACGACAGTAAATGAGGTACAAAGGAAACTGTACAACCTCCGGTAAGTATGACAAATTACTGCGGAAGCCAATATTCATGTAATTTCACTTTTATTAATGTAATAATGGAATGTGCAATGTAATCATGGAGTTTGCATGCGTTGCTATAGGTGTCAGTACACCAGGGAGTTGCGGAAAGTACGGACCAGAAAGTCGGGTTAAGGTACCGCAGACACATTCAGATCGCAATGGCCGTACATCGAAAATATGAAGTTTCTTGAGGGAAATATGTTAATATTTCTTCTATCTGTTGACGACATTCTAAGTAAATTTCGTAACTGGATGAAATCTTCCACCCACAACTCCCTGAGAAGGCAGGGCTTTACTCAAATTGTTCTCTGTCTTCTCCTCTTCAAGAGAATTAAAATTACCGCAGCTGCCGTAACACGTTGTTGTTCATCTGCCATTCCAAACACACTGACCTATGGCGGCTCCAGTTCATTGTCAATTCCATGTAGAGTTCTGTTTTGTCTCATTATAGCCACTCTCACTGCCTCACTGTGTAAACGGTACTGAGAGAAGCGCGACATGTAGAGATATGTTTCGCTCTGTTGGAAGAACCTCTCAGGCCGACAGTAGTAACATTCTCTCAACGTCTAAACACCCTCCGATACCTCTCTCCATATACCTGACTTAAGACCGACTGCCGCTCTGAACTCTCGCCATATAAACGTAGCATTATGTTACGTTTAAACAGCGAGAGATGAATGCGAATGATTTCTTTACAAAAAATTTCCGGCACACCTGAAACCTTCAGGCGACACACAGGTTGCGGAACGCTGGTCTAGACCTAACTACCAGTTTTATGCTGAAAGGAGAAAACAAGGCTGAAGTGTTTTGGTAACTTAAATTATCACAAACGAAACTAAATTACATTCCCAAATCAGATACATTATTTGAAAGGCATGCATTCAGATAGGCCAGTAACTAAAAAAAATTGTTCTTAGTTCAGATGCTATTTTAAGAAATTAAAATGAGAACACACCTGGAAATTGGAAAAACTAACCTTTGATGAGATGTGGAAGAGCATCCTTGGCGCTCTTCAGTGCGCAAATATTGAATTCGCGGTCCTTAATGGAGGATTTATTTATGTAGTTAGCTGAAATGAACCAATACTATCTGTACTGTCATAAGATATACGGAGTGAATTCATCAAGCCAAAACAAAGAAAAACAAAATAACATTAAAATTGAAACCGTGCAGGAATTAGAAAGTTGTTAATGAAAGATCTCCCAATTGGTAACTAATTACAAATTACAAGTCTAGACACTGCCTTGTATAGAGAAAGTGCCCTCAAGGGAGCAAATGTTTTTGTTAAAATATGTTATAAACAGTAACGAAATGCACAGCTGAAGCTGGAGGTAAAATGTCTACGATATACCGTATGTGCTCACAAATAGAAACAGCGTCCATCCATAATGGTATGACTAGAAATAAAACATCGATATGTCATCATTGACAGAAATAAGTCATTTTAATATTAAAAAATTCAAAGTCGAATCATGGATACGTAAAATATCAAACTGAGAGAGAAACGATAAATACACAAATGTGCAAACATTCCTTATTTGCTTTTTAATTAATCAGAGTGGGTTAATGTATACATACAAATAGCTTCAATGCCTCATGAACAATGGCTGTCAAACTGAAGGTAAATCAAGACATCGCACGGCCACCAAGTTACTATTTTACTTTCTACGAAACAGTTGCCGTAAAAGTATATTTTAATGGGTCCTAACGATGGCGTGTTATTCTAGAGATTACTAAATAAACTGGTTTTGTGCATCGTCTACTTACTTACACCAGTAGGCCAGTGTCCAGTGACCGAGTTTATCTGTTTCTAACGGACGCAACTGAGCAGGACCCCGTTCCTTTTCACCTGTGTACGAAAATAGATCCAGTATCCGAAACGTTGTGCTCCGTTGAATACCAGATAATAGACAAAGTCCAGCAATTTAGTAATCTCGAGTTACCGTAAAAGTTTAATTTTTATGAAGACCTATTAATTCGTTCTTTTATGATCATGGCGCTGGTATCGGTAATACCTCACAATTTTATGCGTCCGCCGTTTGGCAATTAACGACAGTAACAGCGAAGTATAAGGTTCGGCCATCTTAAAACCAGATCAGGACAAGAAAGGAGAATACACACAACGAGAGTAAGTTGGTATCACAAGCTTCCGTTTTTCCTTAAGAGAGGAACGGAAGCTAAAACGCTGTGTGAAGTGATAAAATGTTGTTCTTAAAAAAACTCTTTGATTTTTGAGTGCCATGACTTTCATAACGATTCATGGTGTTGATTAGAGTAGCGTGGACAATCTAGCCTTTTGTTTGTGATGTACATTGTTGTTATGTTCTGTTTCCTGTCGTATTTAATCGCAGGAATTTGAAAAAAAAATCAGAAAATATTAAGGTAAAGTAGGCCATTATTACCTTCTACTGAAATCTTACTTTCTTAATTAATACCTGACTTAATCCCATCACAATAGATGCTTCGTGTCATCTACGTTTGAAACAGAATCGTTAAATAACCCATGGACGAACAAAGAATTCATTGCTGTTTGCGTAAAATTTCTAAATATTTTGAGAGAATTTGGTAGTCCTCGCTCAACTGTCAAGATGGAGGATTATTTTCCCGAAGCTATATGAGTTCAGAATCTTTGTTTTTTTCGTAGAGGACTAAATGCGAATGACTTACGTAATTGGAGAGCCGTTTCGCTAGGAAGTACTAGAAGCAAGATGGGCGTATTCAATGCGACGAACGCACGTACCACTGACAAGCTATAAGTAAGTTGAGAACTGCCCCGTACGTCTTTAAATACAGAACGTGGAGTCACTTTCATCATCCAGTTTCGTCAAAACGCCACGCCATCTTGGCAGGCACGAAAATTATAGGTAGTCACATCGCGCAGTCAGAGTGGCAATGAAAAGCCGTAATTAAATTTATAGTTTTATATATCATAATTTTTGTTTTACGTGTTCATATTTATGTAAAGTCGTTGGTTCGTGAATTAGATGGTAAATTAGAGATTGGATTTAGAGAAATAGGTTATGAGAATGTGGAATGAGCGGAGTTAGGATATGAAGCATGTACGTGCTCTTATTAGCAGTGTGATGGACCTAGAATTTATGGCAAGATAAGGGACTTTTGGTGTCTTAAAAACTCAGATCAGTGGAGTTATGTTCTTATACTCTAAACGGGAGAGCCGGATTAGCTCAGTCAGTATAGTGACTAGCTACAGACTTGACCACCCGGAATTCGATCCCCGACTGGGGCAGAGGATTTTTCCTCTAGCCTCTGCGTCCAGACAGGCTCTGGGGTCCACCCAGCCTCCTCTATAATGGATACCGGGGGTCCTTTTCCGGGGGTAAAGTCGGCCGGGGCGTAATGCTGACCACTCACCCCCCCCCCTCTAGTGCCGAGGTCAAGAAAGGGAGGAGCTATACCACCTCTCACCCCAAGCGCCTACATAGCGCATAGCGGGACAATACTTCACTTTTACTCTAAACGGGAAGATTATGAGCCGAATGGCAACAAACATTATACGGGGTTTGATATGAATCTTTCACGGTGTTTGCAAAACCATCTTCGTCCTCGTCCTCATGGACGAGGACGAAGATGGTTCTAGAAACGTTAGTGTTTTCTCTATTCAACCACCTGACACGGCAGGTAGCCCGAGAAGAATATACGACTTCTGCCACAAAAAAACAAACGAGACTGTGCCTGTAACTCTTTTTATTTAACAAATTCAGAAAATCAACCAAGATCGCCTTCAAAATAGTTCCCTTCTGAGTTCACACACTGCTGCATACGATGCTGCCAACGTTCAAAGCAATTCCGCAGGTCATTTTCTGTAAGGCTGTTGAGGATCTCCGCCATTTTTTTTTCGCATCTTCTAGCGTCAAAATATGGGTTCCTTTGAGCACCGACTTCATCTTTGGGAAGAGGTAGAAGTCGCAGGGAGCGAGGTCTGGCGAATAGGGTGGGTGATCAAGCACAGTGATGTTTTATTAGCTAAAATCTGCTTCACAGAGGAGGCATTTGACAGAATTTTTGTAACCATTTTTTGCGCAAACCTTTGTCATATTCAAACCTTCCCTTAGAATTTGTCGAACAATTTCCTTGTCCAAATTGACTTTCTCAGCTACTGCTTGCACACTCAACCTTCGGTCTTCTCGAATCACATCTCGAACTTTTTGAATGTTGTGATCGGTAACAGCTATGAGTGGACGTCCTGGACGATCATCATCTTTCATGCATTCTCTGCCTTCCGAAAATCTTTTGTGCCATTCAAAAACGAGTGCACGAAACATGCAATCTTCACCGTAAGCCTCAGTCAATAATTGAAAATTTTCCGTCGCGGATTTCTTCAGTTTAACAAGAAACTTGATATATATTGTTTAAATCTTGTCCGATTAATCACAATAAATTTTTATTAAATATGAAAATATTACATTAATTAACATTTAAAATATTAAATGATGTTCTTTATCGAAATATTCGATTTACATTAGACCATCATTTTTCACGACATGTTTCATTTCCGAAAAGAACTATCTTCAGGTGTATATAATTATATAAAGATTCAAATCAATAATAACTTAAATACAATTTCTATATATTATTTTAGCGTACATTTTTATCAGATGTTTATCGGATATCAAACGATGTTCTTTTCCAGATTTTATTCCATTTTAATAACATATTCGATGTTGTTCTGTACATGTACATCATGCTCAATATGACTTTAGTTTGGGTGAACGTTTTTTTGTTGTTTTTGTATCAGCCTGTAATGTAAATAATATAAAGAATAAATGAATATTAATAAAATAGAAAATAAAATACTATATTGAGATAATGAAATATAATTTTGAAACATACCAGAAATGAAAGTTGTGGAGGAGTTACATCTGTCTGGAAGTATTGCCGTGTTTGAACTGAACTGTGTTCATTGTGGATTGTGGTTGTTTTGTAGGGAGGGTAAGTGAAAGGAGGTTGTTGGAGGTGGAGTTAAGTATTTGAAGGGAATTAAAGATAGGGTTATTAAGTTAAATATAATTGTCATTCAAGCAAATATTTTGTTTGAATGCTTGTTGCATATGTAATTTTTCAATTGTGTCTCTGTGTTTCTTATTGTGTACTATTTTTAAGATGTCCATTGTGTCTGTTATCGTGCTATATGCATGTCCAGTGTTTAGAATATGTTTGGCATATGCTGAATTATCTTTATTATGTTTTATTGCCGCAATGTGTTCTTTATACCTATTTGTGAATGTACGTCCAGTTTGACCAATATAAGTTAATGGGCATTTTTTACATTTTAGTCTGTATATTCCTGGTAAATTGTATTTGTTGTTTATGTCTATTGGTGGTTTTTGTTTAAGGAAGTTTTTTATTGTGTTATTTGTTTTGAAAGCTATTTTTAATTTGTTTTCTTTGAATAGTTTTATTATGAATTACAGAATAATAATAATGATAATTCTCAACCAGAAGTAATACCGTATCCTTTTTCTTGCCGGATTAAAAATCTTACAAATACCCAATTCACACAACATGAATACACATTACTGAGCAAAGGATTAAAATACAACCCACACCACAAACAAAAAACATGGATCGAAAACCTGTCATTGCGAGCCGAAACTGCTGTGAATCTAATACCTATACCTAATACTTATACCTAATATATAATATATAATATATAATATACCTAATACCTATACATACGTCACTTAATTGCAAACAACATTGAACACTTAATAAAACAAAATAAAATCAATACACAATATAATAAGATACACGTAAACGAATGGAAAATAATAAAAAGTATAAAACAAAAATTACAACAAAACGAATAGACAATTACACAATCAGATGAAGGAAAAATTATCGTTATTCTTTCTATAGAACAATATCAACAGTACATTTCACAATTTATCAACCAAAATTCATTTACAACTTTAACACATAATCCTACACCAAATTATCAAAAAGAAATCCAGAAAGTAACCCAAAAATGTATAAACATTTTCAATCCACCAAAAACCCAATACTACAACCACAGCGCAACTTCACCTACAATTACAGTACTTCTTAAGTTGCATAAAAATCCCTATTCCATCAGACCATTGATAAACTGGACATCAGCACCAGCTTACAAAATCTCATCAAAAATAGCCAATTTCTTAAAAGATTACTGCAACCTACCAAACACATTCAATATAACAAATTCTGTAAATTTAATCAATGAACTTACTGAACTCAACCTTAATAAAGACTTACGAATTTGTTCATTTGATATTATTAATATGTACACTAATATCCCCACAAATAATTTACAAGACGTCATATAATATACTAAACAAACAAAAGATCACTATACAAATAATAAATGAAATTAAAATAGTAACGAACATAATTATTAATCAAAATTATTTTCAATTCAATATTCAGCATTGGCAACAAAATACAGGACTACCCATGGGTGCTCCCACTTCAAGTATATTATCAGAAATATTCCTTCAATATTTAGAACACAACAACATAGTAAACACATTAAACAAAAACCACATACAATATTATAGCAGATACGTGGATGATATATTAATAATTTACAATAGAAGAAAAACAAATATCCAACTAGTCCTTGATGAATTCAACAACATAAATCAAAACATCCAATTTACAATAGAACTTGAACAAAATAATACACTAAACTATTTAGATTTAACTATAATAAGAAAAACTAAAAACTTTGAATTCAAAATTCACAGAAAACCCACTACCACGAGTACCATAATTCATGCCTCATCTTGCCACCCTATTGAACAAAAAGAATGTCCATCAATTTTTTAATGAACAGAAAAAATCTATACCCAATATCCACAACAAACAAACAAATGGAATTAAATATAATGCAACAAATCCTCAAAGAAAATGGGTATAACAACAACAACTTTCTAAATAAAAAACAACAAAACTTAACGACAATAATAAAAATAAAAATGAAGATACACAAAAAGATGGACCACTTTTACATATATAGGAAAAGAAACTAAATTTATAACAAAACTATTCAAAGAAAACAAATTAAAAATAGCTTTCAAAACAAATAACACAATAAAAAGCTTCCTTAAACAAAAACCACCAATAAACATAAATAACAAATACAATTTACCAGGAATATACAGACTAAAATGTAAAGAATAGCCATTAACTTATATTGGTCAAACTGGACGTACATTCACAAATAGGTATAAAGAACACATTGCGGCAATAAAACATAATAAAGATAATTCAGCATATGCCAAACACATTCTAAACACTGGACATGCATATAGCACGATAACAGACACAATGGACATCTTAAAAATAGTACACAATAAGAAACACAGAGACACAATTGAAAAATTACATATACAACAAGCATTCAAACAAAATATTTGTTTGAATGACAATTATATTTAACTTAATAACCCTATCTTTAATTCCCTTCAAATACTTAACTCCACCTCCAACAACCTCCTTTCACTTACCCTCCCTACAAAACAACCACAATCCACAATGAACACAGTTCAGTTCAAACACGGCAATACTTCCAGACAGATGTAACTCCTCCACAACTTTCATTTCTGGTATGTTTCAAAATTATATTTCATTATCTCAATATAGTATTTTATTTTCTATTTTATTAATATTCATTTATTCTTTATATTATTTACATTACAGGCTGATACAAAAACAACAAAAATACGTTCACCCACACTAAAGTCATATTGAGCATGATGTACATATACAGAACAACATCGAATATGTTATTAAAATGGAATAAAATCTGGAAAAGAACATCGTTTGATATCTGATAAACATCTGATAAAAATATACGCTAAAAAAATATATGGAAATTGTATTTAAGATATTGTATTTAAGTTATTATTGATTTGAATCTTTATATAATTATATACACCTGAAGATAGTTCTTTTAGATACTGAAACATGTCGTGAAAAATGATGGTCTAGTGTAAATCGAATATTTCGATAAAGAACATCATTTAATATTTTAAATATTTTAAATGTTAATTAATGTAATATTTTCATATTTAATAAAAATTTATTGTGATTAGTCGGACAAGATTTAAACAATATATATTTATTATATAACAATATAACGCAACTTCACCATCTCAAGAAACTTGATGTTAACACGTTGTTCACTTTTGCATTTTCCGGCCGATGGTAAAAACACGTCTGTACAAAAACAGTCGTCCACTGCTACTGAGTGAAGCAAACAAGTTGAAACTTGCGTCACTTGTAGAGGACAGATCAAGGTCAAATATGGTCTGCTTATTACGCTCTCACCATAATTGTTTGCCTACTTACAGCATCAGTCTCATTATTTTTGTTGCAGACATCGTAATATGTTTTACGGGCTTAGCTGTTGACAGTGTAATTTCTTACAGAACGTTGAGAATCATTTATAGCAGCGTTTATCAACCAATGGTGCGCGTACTACTGACGATAAAGGAGCCAGTATTGAGTAGTCAGCGAACTAAGTAAGATAATAAAAATATAATATTATAATAAACAAGATTTCCCTTAACGCATTTTGTTAGTGGTATATCCAATATGTTAAATTAGAATTAGTGGTACGCCAGCGAACATAGGAGTGAATCCCTGATTTAAAGAATTTTCAGTTTCATATGCAGGTACATAATTCAAGTAAGTATTCTCCAGTGACTGCATAGCCGGTGCAATCTTTAGTTGTTTCTTATATTGTCATTCATATCGTAGATAAATGTAGAATAGCAAAGTGACTGTATCAGATATATAGATTGTGAACATTGGACAAATATACTGTTCTGTTAGGAGTCAGTGTGGTACAATAAAACTTCTTCTTACAGACCACTACACTTATTCGTTTCCAAGTTTTATGTTTTACATACACTTGTAATATGACTTGTTCAAGGTGTGGAATAAATACTTAGGTTGGTTAAACACACTATATATTATAAAGCTTTATTATGAATAATTTATCAGTGTGGACACAAATTACTCGGGCAGAAATTATGTCAGAAACAACCATGTCCTTTATAATACACCGACTGCCAAATCATGTCCCTTCTGAATATTCAGTGATTTGTTGACTTTGAAAATTGATCTCACATAACCCCACTATAATGTAACTCTTGCTCGATGCTAGGATGACCTGTACTTCGCAGAACATACACTGGAGAGACAAAGTTAGTGCCAAGATGACTTTTCCGAGACGAAACTCTATGTTAAAGGCGAGATATGAGCTCTCTTTGTGTTTCGCAAGCTGAAGTATAACAATAATGGCTGTGCAGTGAGTTTCATTCTAATTTGTTGAATATTATTCGTTGGTGAAAGTCGTAAAAATATCCTGTGCTGAGATACAATAATTCTGGTGATATTTAGTTGTCGGAAATTTGCGACCTGAAGCCAAAGTGTTTCGTTTAACTGTTATTTGTTTCTCCACTCTTTCACTTAGCTTTTGCAAATCGATCTCAATTTGGGTATTTGCACATCGTAATTGGTGTTGCAGGTTAGCGTCCGTTATGTTTGAGCGTGTTTTGTGTTTGGTCAATTTCATAATTTTTGAATATATGGATGCACTAATAATGTTTTTTTTAATACATTGGTTTTCACTACTTTGGCCATTATAAAATAAATATATTTTGTAAAAGTGTGATGAATCTCGCGGGCCGGAAAAATGTTCAAGGCGGGCCACAAGCGGCCCGCGGGCCGCGGGTTGGCCACCCCTGGTTTAACACTTGCTCTTTACATGTTAATTATGAACAAGCAATTGTTGACTTTTTATGTAGAGATCTAACACGTGTTTCCCGAAGATACGTAATCTGTTTTGTAATACGAGTTGAATTCTTCGTGTTGCATGCATTATTTGTATTTCGTTATTCAATTTTATGCTTTGTTACTTCGGCGCGTGACGCTGAGCACTCACCTCCACCTAGTGCCGAGGTTAAGCATGAGTAGGAGCTCTACCCTCCCAAGCGCCAACATGGCGTATAGTCGGACAGCTCTATCTACTTTTACAGTATTACTTCTGTTTTAACCAAACTTGGGCCTCTTAATTCTGTCTTCAATATAGCTTTGTGGGGTGTCGAATGAAGCCCTGTGGTAAAGATGTTTTGCATATACAGGCTGTCCGATTTCATTCAGCACGGAATGCCAGTTAACGTTGAAGAAATTGGTCATGTTATCCCTTTAAGCTGATAGATACGTTAACGTATGCGTTTTGAGGTTTATACGGCAATGAAGTTGTCGGTTTGTAACGCTATGCGGACTTGTGGAAGACGGAGAAAGTATGTATCTCCGAAACTTTGGTATCTGCCTACAAGTCCACACGGCTTTACAACCGAGAAGACCAACGTCGAGGGATACATAATCTGTGTGCGCTCTTCTGAGGTCAAGTTTGTAACTGCAGAGATTCTGAGGATCTTGCCTATTACTTAATTTGAATTGAATAAGTTCCGAAGTTTAACATTATATTTGAGATTTATGTTGTGCACGTAGTATCAAAGGTAATGTGTGACTCTACGCAACAAGAGGTTCAACAATTTCATGATATGAACAGTACTGGCCAAAATGTTTCGGACATAGACGGTCCCCTGTTTTTTAACTTGGTGCATAATCGACAAAATTACGTTGGAGAATGTGTTATAAAACGATGAAATGCGTTTAAAATATGAACAAAACTTCGTTCCGTACAATCTTGAATCATATTTCAATATCTTAGTTTTGTTGACGTATATTACATATGCAGTTGGTGAACATCTTTGTTCTATGGCAGTTTTTCCCATTTAAGTATTTGGAATATGACCGTGATGGAATTGACATTATAGTTGTGTCTGGTAGGTTTTAAGTGGACATAACGATCAAGCATATTTTGGCAGATTATTTTCCTCATTTTGAAGCGATGTGTTATTCAAAAAGAAATGTGTGCGCAGTAAAACTGCTGTCACCGCAGACGAGGCACAATCGACTTTATCCACAGGTGTAATATTGCAGCTTTTGTAGCAAGCTAAGAATCAGAAGATGGATCAATGAGACCGACACATGTCATCCCGTAGTGTCAAATGAAACGAGTATATGAACTTGTAAATCGTACAATTTCTTGAGTGGACAAGAATGTATAATAATGGAGCGTATTTCAGAACTTATAAGAATCGTTTTGTATACTTTATGAACGTCTATTGGTTAGAACAAAACTATTATAAAACATTCTCGTTGAACTCATTATTTGTTTTAGAAAACGCTATTAGGAAGAACCAAGAAAGCAAGTACGGATCTCATAGATGGCTGCCTTCTGGGTTGTTGTGCTGTGTAGTCTGGTAGAAGTTTACAGACGTTTCTGAGGTCCAACCCAGAAGACGGCCGTTTTCGGACTCACCGCCGTGAAAACCTTAAGGACATACGCTTCTCTGTCTTCGTCTTTGCATGTGATGCTTATTTATAGGTGGACAAACGAAACAAACACAATTTCTGTTAAATACAAAGAAGCAAGATTTCCATTAGAAGTAAACGTCGAGACAACACACATGCATATCTATGTCTCGGACTCTCAAGTGGTATCTCACCTTTACTCTCGTCACTCTGAAATCTTTTATGTATTTCTCATTTTTCCTCATTCGTGGTGTATGTCCCATCTTCCTTTTTTATTTAATTTTCGTAATAATATTTGCTGGCGAGTTTAAATTGTGAAAGTCTCCATTATTGGTTCCATAAAAACCTTAACAACAAATTTTCTCATGTTCGTTATATTAGGACATTTGAAGTGTTATTCGGTATTCCACAAGGATCTGTGTTAGGGTCATTGTTATTTAATGTTTTTATAATGATTTTGTAATGATTCTTCATTTATATACAGGATGTGTGCCTGCTCTATTTTCAAAAATAAGAAAAAATGTTCCTACGAACATGGGGTCGCAAATGTTTCATTTTCGAAATAATAACAAAAAATAAGTTTCAATATATGCCTTTATTGCCAAGTATAAGATCTGGAATGTTTCTTTATAAGAGATGCTCAAAGTTGTTCCCCCATTCTCCACACATGCACGAGCACGAGACTGGCGGATTCGTTCGTACACACCAGGGTTTCCTCGAACCATGTGGCATGCATTCTGCACACGTTCCATAGGTCGTCTTCATTGTTTATAGGTGTTGCATGAACGACGGACTTCAAGTGACTCCACATATAAAAGTCCAATGGAGTCAGATCTGGTCACCTCGGTGGCCATGCTATGGGCTACCGCGTCAAATCCGTCGCTGAAGTTACTTCTCACTGAGATGATCTCTGACGCTATGGGAGAAGTGTGCTGGGGATCTGTCGTGCATAAACCACATTTGTTTCCTTTTATTCAGTGATAGATCTTCAAGGAGACGTGGCAAGTGTCTTCTTAAGAATCGCCGATATGAAGGTTCTCTTAGACGTGATGGAAGCATGTGTGGACCAATAAGCATGTCGCCAACAATTCCTGCGCAAACGTTTACTGAAAATCTTTGCTGGAAGTTGAATTCACTTTGATATAACATCAGTTCATTGAATCTTATTTTTGTCTATTATTTAGATAAAGAAACATTTGCGACCACATGTTCAAAGGAACACTTTTTCTTATTTTTGATCCTGGAACACGCACACGAAGTTTGTAAAAATACTTTTGACTCATCCTCTATATTTATTTGATTCTATCTTTTCCATATATTTGAAGTCTTAAATTTATAAAGGTTTTATTGCCCATTTAATAAGATTTGCCTCTTTGATTACAAGACATAAACAACTGTTTAATTCCATCTGAGCTAATTTCTGTACCAACCTCTTTATTTGTGTGCAATAATGATTTGAAACTTTATTTATAAGTTTAAGGAGTAGTATTCGAAGCAGGCGATAATATAATATTTGCCTGTGTCGCATTCTGAAGCTTTCTGCTGCCATGTTGTATATTTTTTGCTGTCTGGTTTTTAAGCGACGATGATCAGATGATCTTGAGAGATGCTTTGAGAATAATTATTAATTAACCAATTGTTATTACTAGATTTAAAACACCTCACAGTGGAAGCATCGACGTAGGCTTGTTCCCATCCACCTTTACTTTTATCGAGGTTTTTATTATTAGCTTCCTAAAAAGAGAAAATTGAACGTTCCAAGGCTTTGCTACTAACTATTTACAGATTTTATCATCATTCGAAATCTTAAAAACCTGTTTCTTTGTTGTTGTCAGTAGACGGGGCTAGAGATGTAACGAACTTCAATATTAAACTCGAAATGGCGACATAACAAAATACGTGCACGTAGGCCTAAACATGCATCAGATTGACCACTGATTCGAAGACGTAACTATTTAGATAGAATAAAGAAGACTGAATAATAACAACTTACAACTGTTTAAAAATACAAACAGCCAAGCCGGGGAAGGGAAACTGCGCCATAAATAATTTATGTTATTGTCCGTGTTAGGTACGCCGTATTTCCACTTCTATAAAGCTCTCAGTTGATGATTAATGTGGATTCATAATTTTTGCCACCTAATAGTTCCTGGAGTGATTGTTTTGATATGGATATTTTTGTTCTGTGCCTTCCTGCCTAGTCTTGTTTGATTTCTCAAATTGAATTATATTACTGTATTTTGTAAGAGTGGAGTTCCATTGAAAATCACATAAAAAATTCTATAAATTTAATTAACGAACTTAATGAACTCAACCTCAATAGAAATTTACATATGTGTTCATTCGATATTACAAACATGTACACTAATATCCCTACAGATCTATTACAAGATATCATCCATAATATACTAAATAAACAAAACCTCGAAACACAAATAATAAACCAAATTAAAATAATAACAAATCTTATTATTAATCAAAATTAATTTCAATTTAATGACAACTACTGGCAACAAAATACTGGACTACCTATGGGTGCCCCCACGTCAAGTATACTATCTGAAATATTCCTCCAATATTTAGAACATAAAAACATAATAAACATTTTAAATAAAAACCGTATCCAATACTATAGCAGATACGTAGATGATATATTAATAATATACAATATGAAAAAGACAAATATTCAACAAGTACTTAACGAATTTAACAACACAAATCAAAACATCCAATTTACAATAGAACTTGAACAAAACAATACAATAAACTACTTAGATTTAAATATAATAAGAAAAACAAAAAGCTTTGAATTCAAAATTTATAGAAAACCAACTACAACAAGCACCATAATTCATGCCTCTTCTTGCCACCCCTTTGAACATAAACAAATGTCCATCAATTACTTACTAAACAGAAAAAATCTATATCCAATATCTACAATAAACAAACAAATAGAAGTAAACATCATCCAACAAATTCTTAGTGAAAACGGATATAATAATCACAAAATAAATATAAAACCTAATAAAACAACAAAACCTAACAAAAATGAAAACATACAAGATAAATGGGCCACTTTTACATACATAGGTAAAGAAACCAAATTCATAACAAACCTATTTAAAGAAAACAAAATAAAAATCGCTTTCAAAACAAAAAACACAATAAAAAACCTCCTCAAACAAAAACCACCAATAAACATAAACAATCAATATAAGTTACCGGGTATACACAAATTAAAATGTAAAGATTGTCCATTAACATATACACATTGCAGCCATAAAACACAATAAAGACAGTTCTGCATACGCAAAAAATATTCTAAATACAGGACATGCATATAATACAATAAACGAAACAATTTACATATTAAAAATAGTACAAAACAAAAAACATAGGAATACAATAGAAAAATATTACATACAACAAACATATAAACAAAACATTTGTCTAAATGACAATAACATACACCTTAATAACCCCATCTTCAATACACTACAGATCATTAACCCTAACCCCGACAGCCACCTTTCACTTACTCCTTCCACAAGCAACCACACTCAGTATTGACCCACACCTATACGAAGACAGTAGTACTTCTGGACATATCGGAACAATCACTCCTACATCTTTGGTATGTTTTATTTTAGATTTACTTTTATTTTTATATTATTTTTATTTTTATTTATATTTTATTGCTACTTTCTAACTACAATTTATATATTTTGCATTTTATTCTCTAAAGTCTTCTATAAATACTTTCAAATTCTTTAGTGTTTCTTTCAATCTTCTACTTACAGACCGATATGTACATCTAATAAAATTTAAGAAAAAGCAACATCTCCGCCCAAAAATGAAAAACAAACGCAATGAAAACATCACCAAATGGAATCATATTTGAGTTTTAAGTTCGTAGATATTTTACACCTGATGATGGTTTTATAAAAACTGAAACATGTTGTGTAAATATTCCAAAATGTAAATCGATCAATCGATATGGAACATCAATGATATTTTATTATCTTAATTATAAGAAATTTTAAATATTGTGATAAGACGGATTAAAATAAATAATTGTTATAGGAAGCCTAGTCGATACATACGGACAGATAGACTATAACGAAGCTAATAGGTTGTTATGCAACTTATACCGGTCCAAATTACATCTTCTGCTGATGTAATTTAATTATACCATTTAATTTCTTATTATTTTATTAATCTAAAATTCTTTTAAGTTCCTTTACAAAATTTTAACTTTTTGTAACTTCTATATGTCGAAAGTCAGTTTGGGCTTTATGGTTCATTGTCACTCAGCAGATGAATGTTACTGGACCATACACATTAAGGAGTGTGAGGGAGAAAATTTGGAAGAGCCAATTAGACGCAAGAGCTGTATGAAAATAAATACGTCACTGGGTTTGAATATTTCGAACCAGGGACATGACGCTTATAGCAGCAAGACAATTTGGTATTCTACAACAAACTTTGAACATAGTCGCACGCAAGTCTACTACAATTCCAGAATTTAACTGAAATCATCTCCTTGCGGCTAGAGCCAAGTAATATCTCTATCATTCTCAACAAAATAATTAGTGTTACTTATTCAGCAATAGCGGCAGCCTCTAGTTGTCTGAAGTTACATGCCGTAAACACCGCGCAGAGTGTCGAGTGTCTACTGAGGAGCCAAGCTCCTATCACTGAGCGGCAATAAACTTTTGTTACGATCTGACCTAAAGAAACTTGTTAACACACATCGTATATATAATATGGTTTGTTTTCATGGAAAATGCTCACCGCGAATCAGACCATCGACTAAATACGAGATGACATTGGGGAGATTTTGTTCCATTCTTCTTCTGCGATAAGAATAATTACATATATAAGTATATTACGTGTTATAAATCAATTGATTGTAGATCCCTATGTACCTACACGGAAAGGTATGATTGTTGGTCAAAATCTAACCCAAAATAAATTGTTCAAATACACTAGTAGGGTATAGTTCACATTTTATGTTTAACAATGCTACAGCACCCAAAGATTGCAGTTCATGAGCTCCCTTCCCTGTTTAATTGCTCTCGACCTGTGACACTACACTTCCTCAGTTTGTGTAGATTTTCACGTTTCGTGTTTATGGTCTTGACTGCAGGTTAGAGAATTTCTTTCCTTGGATTTTCCTACTAATTATTATCTAGAAAAAATATTTCATCTTGATACCCTACATTGCTGCTGGAGCGCCACTGATTGAAAGAGCAGAAAAACTTCACCAATTCCTAAGCACCGAGGCGCTTACAGTCATGCAGATAAAGTTCATAATATTTGAGCAATGTGATGTCTGAAGTCCTTGTTCATGGAAGACCAGATAAAAACGACGTTCCAGACACATACGTAAGTACAGTGAGTGTCAAATGCCAGGTACGCACACGGCAAAGAAGACAAATACATCAAAACCACGCAGAACATCGCTGTTGATAATTGCTGGCGCCTTGGGCTACGGCCCTACTCTCGCATCCCCAAGATAGATACTACAGACGAGTACCGCTAATACAACGTTGTTTCAAACCGAGTAGGGAAGAATCACTGCACCACACCCCTTTAGTTCATTACAGTACTCCGTGCTTCTCTTCGCTGTATCTCTTCTTTGTCTTGCCATCATAGCGAGTTACCTAAATAGTACTCAATCTTTGCTGTGCTTGCCAGCACCCTGTACCGATTAGTCACTTGCACTGGTTCTAGCAACGTTTGAGCAAATATTATAGGCGGGCAATTTCAATACAGAACATTTTATTTGCGCATTTTTAAAGGGTACTGATGGTGTGTTACAATCGGAGTTGCTAAATTCTTGGAATTTTCTAGAAGAAACAGTGCATTTATTAAGCTAGAACTCCTTCCGTCCTCAGGTTATAAAGTGGGGAAAAAGACACCTACTCATTTGGTAGATGGAAATCAGCTCCTTTGTCGGACCCAACTGAGTACTTGCCCTTCTACCACCTTAGTAACCTGAACATGGAAGCAAATCCAGCTTCCGAAACAGAGTGTTTTTTTAAAAAACGCAGACAGTGAACAAAGTCCTAGAATTTAGAAATCCCGGCTAAATACGCCCATATTCGTGGACCAAATATTATCAAGGCCTCACGCGCAATAAAACTGGCTGAGCCCTCAATCGACATTTGGTAACATTTGACGAAAGCTTTCTTAAAAATCACGGAAGTACATTTCGTATGAAAATGTGTTGATACAGTTCCTTGTGAAACGATGAAGAGAAGTTCCAAGGTGCCAAGACATTTAACAACTCCACTAAATATCCGGTCGACCTTCAGTGTAATATATACGGAAACAGAAGTACAAAGGAAGGTAAGGCGTTACATGAAATACGACGAGATTAGACTTATGAGTGTTGTATAAAAAGTATACAGCTGTAAATAGTGAAAGGTCTGTGTCTTGCTGGAGACACCAATGTACAAAATAAAATAAAATAAATGCTCTCTGAAGAATGTGCAATCTGATTGCACCCTACGATCAAAATTGAGGCTGTGGTAACTACCCGATTGTTTAAATGTCGTTTACGTACTCTCTTACGAAACTCTTGTACCAAATCTATCATTTTATTTGCTTTCTTCTCATATTGATTTTCAGAAACTTTAATTTTTTGATGTCGAAAACGCATAACATTACAATTTTGTTTTTGTGACATCCAAAATCTTATCTGTGTATGAAGACTTTCATAAATGAGACGATGCCTTTGAGTTTTTCTGTCTTGAGGTTTCAGACTTAGATCGCTCGTGTGTACAACGATACGCACTAGAAGTCAAAAATCATACTTCCGTTCATCGTCTTCGAACTCCAGAAATTTATTGCATTCACTTCTCTAAATGAACGTCTTATTTTAACATCTTTACTAAGCCGACGAACGTCACAGAAGTAAGAATAATTTACACCGCCACGCCAGAATTTAGTTCCTGTAAACAGATTCAAGGAACTCAACTTCATTAAATTTATTTCTGAACTCACAGTTACCGTTAGTTTTGAATAATCAAGGGCGTATTGCATGTTTAACTTCTTGACAAACGACGCAGTGGGACAAGTGACTGTTTCAGACATTATTGTCTCTTTTGTTAAGCTACCAGGCAATTTCTTATGCAGATTTGGAGGGCGCATCACCAGTCACGAAACTGACATGCCTGAAGGCTTCATGCCGTGTTCATCTAGGACTCATCAGTCTTCTCGCGAAATCATCAGTAACATTCTGCGGCACACAGTGAACAGACAGAGGCTTATGTAACAGTCTGCCTTCTCCTTTTTTGGAACATTATTAGTTCTAAAACCGCTGCCATGCAGTATTTATAAGATGCCCATCTATAAAAGGTTTCATTATCCTGGCCATTATGTGATATCATGTAAGTGCTTTCAGGTGTCCACCCGAATCTACTGCAGTAATTTTAAAGACGATTTATGCAGCGAAATTTGTTACTCTGTCTCTTTATCAATTTATAAACGCCTATTAAGTTCACTTTGTCATCCATCAATGTTCATACATGAAATAAACCGAGAACTTCTCCAAATATTTTCACTAAATTTGGCTTGATTATTGTGGCATTAGAATTGTTCTTACGTTTCTATAACAAATTATACCAATGTGACAGGCACTCAGACTTGTGCGGTGGAGAGTAATCTTCAGCGATGACGTCATTCTACATGATAATCCTTGATGACGTGACAAGGTCTCTGAGATTTTTAAGAATGTTACGCCATGGAGGGTGTTCTAAACTCTTCATCGACCTCATTATTGCTTTTGGGTATTGATTGGCGATTCCTTTCTTAAATTATGACACACATTACATTGTCGTAAAACGGTGGGCGTTAAGCTACATGGGTTCAACATTAACCCCCAAAAAAATCCTACCCGAATTTCATCTCGCTGGAACCCAGACTCTCGCCATATCCCCACCCAATACGCTGTCCTCTGTAATAGGGGCAGCCGAACTCACAACTCGTTATAAAGACCAATTTGCGGTAAGTGCTGTTAAGGGAAAAATATCGCTTATTCTTAAAATTATAAGAATATATAATGTATTCTCTTTTCAAAATTAAGAGTAGGGGCAAATAACTTTTATCTGCCTCCAGAACGGATCTGTAGCCCATCCATAATCCTATCGATTGAGATGTGATTCTGAACACTCAAAGTTTGTCTGTGGCCTTTAGCCGGCCGGTGTTACTATACTGCTGTACCGAATGAATATCAGCTTGAAGAGATTTAAAATGTTATGCCTCGATATACTTTTAAATAATCAGCAAGCAATAGAAATTTGAAATAATTAATTTTAGCTTGAAGGTAGTTAATACTGGTCTAATCTAGATACGTCCCAAGATACAGGACTATGATAAGACATGAACATGTAAAAGAGATAATACAGTTACCTAGAATAAGAAGGAAGGAGGATATAATATAATTCTTAAGTAGCTATGAAACCATTTAATTTAACGTGAATGTAATCCAAAATTATTAGGCGTATCTAGTAGAAGAGTATGGTAAACTTATCAAAGCCTCAGCTAAGTTGAAATATTATGTCCCTGCGAACAAGATGGAATAACACCATTATTTGATTAAATAAGTTACCGTATATTTCAGTTGAACAAAGTAATGCTGAACTAATTCTTCTAGGATTTCAAACCGTATAAGGTGGCTTAATGAAGGAACCACCAACATTTCGAGAACCATCTTAGTCCTCGTCCAAAGGGCAGTGTAGTTTAAGTAATGGTGTCTTGCGTGTAACTTGGATTTAAAGTGGAAGAAATTTTGAACATTAATAATATTTTAAACATTTGTGAAACTTTATTTGAAATGGAAATAGATCTGTAATTAAAAACAAATGCGCTGTTGTCTTTCTTAGAAGTACGCAAAATAACCGATTGCTGGGACAACGAAGAGGCGCTTTCAGTTAATAAATCAAATATTAAAGTTTGGTAACATATTTCTTGATCAGAAGTGTTCCGGTAGATCTGTTTCTATTAATGAGTTCATGGATAGATGTTGTGTTTGGAACTGTGACGCCGGGAAATTTACGATAACATGTTCTCCAACACTTAACAACACTACCACATTACATATATAGGCCATACAGTTAACATAATTTTAAAGAGTACATAGGACCTTACACATACATACGCACTCATGCACACAGTGACAGCTACTTTAAGTTATATGAGACACAGCTGCACTCTTGTGAGAATTATTTTAGTAGGAGTTGCAGTAAGCTCTTGGCGATGAGTCGTTGAGCTCTTCCAGTAGTCGGAAAACGACACTTGCGTTCCGGTGTATCATTAAACGCTCTGTATGTAAAATATCTGGTAACCAAGTGAGGAAAGATAGACATTTTGGGCACAAGAGAAGAAATGGCTACATTAGCACCTTACGGCACAGTAGCAGTGAGACTGCAACTTCTGCTTGAAGGAAAGTGAATGGTTGGTTTCTATAGCTGTGATACTGGATACTGGGAACGACCCGTTCTTCAAGTGCCTGAACACTGCGGGTCCGAACTTTTCGTTGGATTAATCTATAGACATTCGGTAGGACTCTTTGGACGAGGAATCGGCCAGAGGCAAGGCCTCTACCTGTACACAGGACAACACAACACAGAAAAACGCGGACAAACATCCATGGGTTTGGGATTCGAACCCACCGTCACAGAGACCAATCGACACAAGGCCAGTTCCTCAGACCGCGCGGCCACTGTGAACCCAGGTGTTTATTGCACGATTGGTAAATGGAGATCGCATATTTGTTTATATTACAAGCCAGTTAATTATGATCTATTGCACATATTACTGTTGTTGATTCTATTCGTTTCAAAAAAGCTTTTGTTATCGTGTTACACAATTTCGTTATTTATGAAATTTACAGCACTTGAAACATCATATGAATACCGAATTTCTGTCAATCACGCAACAACGTAATGTGTAATTACAGCTCTGGCACTTTTCAAGGCTCACACATTGAATTCTGGGTCCTTCACGGAACATTTCTCAACGTATTTAGCTGAAACCAATAAGAGAAATATTTCAAGTAATAAAGTGATTGAGGAGTTTTGTTTGCATCTATTTCTTGCTGAAATTCAGAAGATGATAGTTCCTGAGCTAGTCAAGAAATTCTCCGCCTCTTATGAAACACCTAGGTTATTTTACATTTCTCCTAAGAGCTAACAATATCTAGAATATGCGATGAGCCAAATTAGTCCAATTCATTATTTACTGTAGGATATATTTTAAGATTATCGTTACATTAACGAAAGTCTTCAAAGAGTTTAATCACGCGGTTCTGCCAATGACTGAACCAGTTTCGTGAATCTAAATGATATTTGGTGATTTTTCATGTCATTACGGCTTTGAGTAAGAATATTCTTCGACATTTCATTTATTCCGTTCTTGAGAAAATGTACACATATCATGGAAACAAATTTCGTTTCAAAAATATTTCCATTTAGAATCACTGGGTTAGTAACATTCTTAGATCGTCTAGTATTCCTGAAAAGAGCTTTTTCAGAAACTGAATCCTCGGGATGAAAGCATGAGCAGTTTTAATCAGTCTCTTCCGCTAAAAACAGAAAAAGAGAAGGGAATCACCGAACACACCCTAGTCAGTCAACCAAAGTCGCTCAAGGCAAATGTTCAGTGCCTTCGAATATTTTCTTGTGCAGTACCGCACTCCATTGCACGCTCTTTCTTGAAAACGTAAGTACCGTCGCACGTTCGGTCGGCCAACCGCGACGTCACTTCGAGAAACTGGCTGGCTGTGTACCACGCCACCCGTGAATGATGATTGAAAGACGGGAGACGTTTAGGACGCCACATTCTCATCTTGAACATTCCCGGGTGACCTGGAACGGCGTCGGAAGGCTCTTAAAGTGCTCGTAGTCCGGGCCGTGTTCTCATATCGAGGCCGGACAATGCGTGAATTGATCGGTCTCTGAGTACTCTGCTACCCCTGACTGAGCTTTTCCCGTGCTATTCCTCAGTTTGTGAGGCAAATACGAGAGTAGGTATAATAGAGAACCCCAGTCATTAAGGCCGTCAGACAAAATGATTCTCCTGAAGTCCTAAAAGCCATAACCGAAATCAATCTCCACGCTTGTGGGTTAAACTCAGAGAAATCAATCAAGCAAGGTTCTTTTCGCGAAGAACCAATCGTCTGGTCGGATCATCCTCCCACCAGTAACAACAGCCAATAGTCTCATTACTCCACGGCCATCCGCCATGATAACAGTCCCGTTTGCGTAAGGATATTAGAGGTTGCATGTCTTAAGGCTCATAAAAAATGAGTGGTATATTACAAGGAGACTTTGCTGAACGTAATTGGTTTGCCTTTGTTCCCACTGACGCCAGTCGCAAGTCAGGGCTTCCCCTCGGGCGAATAACGCCAAGATTCTATACCCTTTAACGCGTTCTTAATTTTGCGAAATTCGCGTAATGCCCGCACCACCGAAAATCACTAGGACAGCTGTTAATTAGCCATAAATCCAACAATAATAATCATATTGTACCATTGTCAGAAACTTTCCCTCGGTGGACTAGTGGTTAGTGCTCGCCATTGGACCCAAGGTTATCGGATTCAATCCTGGTAAGGGGCGATAGATTTTTAAGGGCGATAAATATCCGTAGCACAACTTCCTTCACGTGTCGTAGATTACGGCATGTAAAGAACCTTACGAGCATGATTACGTAAGCAAAATTCAGAGGCCATTTCTCATCCAAGTCTCCTGATTTACTGCTGGAAGGCTCTGGCAGTCAAAATCAGGATTGAGTAGAAATTGTGTAGAGGCTTGTCACTCACTACTCATAAATGCACACATCAAAGACTAGGGAACCTCCGAATAGGAGGCGGCGAAAACCCACAACTGGGTTGTAGAGCCGAGAAAGAACAATAACCATTGCCATAATCTTTTGTGATCTATATATTTGGAGGTAGGCAATATTTGTTCGAATGTGGAAACTCATATAAAATATAGGTCTGTTTACTGTACAAACAAATAAACAAACAAATAAAAATAAATATTATTCCATGTTATATAATTCAGACCAAAGTTTCGAATTTCAATTCAATTCAAATATTTAAATGTTTGGCAATAACAAGAATCCAATAAGAGGCAAACACTGGTAATACGTACAATAATAATGACGTAATAATATATTACACAAACAGGTTAACTTAACATATACAAGTACAGTATTAAATATAATAGCCAAATACGAGGTGCGATCGGAAAGTTTCTAGACTGTGTCAATAGAGAGCGAACCGGATGTAGTACGAGCTTCTGCCGCTAGGGGCTGCGATCTACATTCAAAGTGAATCAGAGTGCCAGCCGGCACCATCGAATTAGCATTTGTTTCTTAGTTACGGGCGTTTTGGTAGTGCATTACACCGACCCTCCTGCGATTTCGGAATGGCGGATTTTCATGAACAAAGAGTGTGTATCAAATTTTGCCAAAGACTCGCCAAAACGGCTACGGAAACCTATGAAATGCTAAAGCAAGCATTTGGGGAGTCCGCAATGGGTCGTGCACAAACGTTTGTGTGGCATTCACGTTTTAAAAATGGCCGAACCTCTGTCGATGATGACGAGCGTTCTGGACGACCATCTTCGAGCACAACGCCCGAAAATGTTACGAAGATTCGGCAGGCCATTCACGAAGATCGACGTCGTACCATCAGCGACTTGTGCGACATTTTTGGGATAGGCTATGGGACCTGTCAGCTGATTCTAAAGGAAGAACTCCACATGCGACGCATCGCAGCCAAGTTTGTACCAAGGCTCCTGTCTGAGGACCAGAAGCAGAATCGACTTCTCGTTTGTCAGGAGCTCAAAGATCTTGCAAGAACCGACCCCAACTTCCTTTCTAAGGTTATCACAGGTGATGAAAGCTGGGTTTACGGGTAAGATCCGGAAACGAAGCAGCAATCTTCACAATGGAAGACCCCATTGTCACCACGACCGAAGAAGGCAAGACAGGTCAAGAGCAATTTGAAGTCAATGCTGATCTGTTTTTCCGACCAGGAGGGGATCGTCCATAGGGCGTTTCTTCCTGCAGGTCAGACGGTCAATGCTGAATTTTATTGTGGGGTCCTGAGGCGGTTACGTGAAGATGTGAGACGGAAGCGGCCGGCAAAGTGGTGCAACCACAACTGGCTGCGGCATCATGACAACGCGCCAGCGCACACCGCCCTCAAGGTTCGGCAGTTTTTGGCCTCAAACACCATGGCCGTCATCCCACACCCTCCTTATCCGCCGGATTTAGCTCCGTGTGACTTCTTCCTCTTCCCAAAGATGAAAATTCAGCTAAAGGGAAGGAGATTTGAGACGATAGAAGAGATTCAGGCAGAATCGCAGATGGTGCTTGACAGGCTGACAAAGAAAGATTTCCAGGGATGCTTCCAGGCTTGGCAGCGGCGCTGGGTTCGTTGTGTTCACTCCCAGGGGAACTACTTTGAGGGTGATGGATGCATTTAATACGGGTTTTTATAGGCGCAGTCCTGAAACTTTCCGATCGCACCTCGTAAGGTAAGGTAATGTTATTTATTATTTATTTAGTGTTCTGTCTGATGACAGGTCCATATGAACAGGATCCTTCCATCCTTTTCTCGGACTGGGACCTGTTCATATACGTTCTTGGCAAATGATCCAGAAGTGGTTTGCCATTACCTTCTTCTGTGGAGTATGGAGTAATTGTTGGAATGCCACGGAGAAACCGGGAAAGCCCCCGGAGGAAAACTCCGTGTTGCCTAGTCCACGGCCTTGCCCAACACAAGTTATAAATTCGGGCAACGCCGGGAATCGAACCCGAGAACCCAGGATTACAAGGCCAGCGTTCTAACCGCTAGACCACCCTGGCCTTAATGTACTGTAAGGTAAGGTAATGTAATGTAAGGTAAGGTAATGTAAGGTAAGGTAACTATGTAGGTAAACATTGTTGTTTATTTGTTGATAAACAGATCACGTTTCCAAGGTAACATAATAATAAAGTTTGACGTTTCCTAGGTAACATAACAATGAAGTTACACTTTTTGTTTCCCTTTTTCGTAACACTTTTTCGTTACATTTTTGCCGAATGACACTGACCCTAAAATATAGACTTATTTACGTCAAAAAATGGTTTAAGAATTTGTTTATCATAAGTTTTGCCATGTCATTAGATTGTATGCATGTTATTAAACTACTGAATTAAATGATCAGTATATTACAAACTGAATTTACAAACAAGGAATTCCTCTAAAAACACAACAGAAAAATACACAGAAAATGACACATGCTTGACGAAAGCTCCAAAACATTGCTAGCTCCATTAGGAATATCAAAGAATTCATTTACCGAACGTACAGTCATGATGCAGGGTGTAATACACTGTTCCAGGTCATTAAAGAACGTAAGGAACTCCATATCCAAACACAGAAAGAATCCGAGACATCACCTGCGACAGAGGAGGCCACTCTAGGTTAGTTGATTATTATTATTTTAGAGTGTTGTATGAACTGCTAAAGGTAAAGAGTCAACTATGATATTGCAGATAGACTGTGAATGATAAATCTGAAGAAATGAGTAAGGACGTGGTCTTGGCTTATTTTATGATTACTGTGAAAAGCTGGGAAGACAACAACTTGCATTCACAGGTCTACATTCAATCTGAGTATATCCTGCTATGCAGCCAGGATAGTGTAACAGCCCACTCTGAGTTCGATTCTCGAGCAGGCGGACCTGAGATAGACTTAGATTGGGCTTTTGGCGATTACTCCAGTTTATATGCAAGGAAAGGGGCCTAAGTTAGTTTTGTTTCGTTAGCGCCTTCCTTAATCGGAATTTATAATAAATTGTATTAAATTTTCCCGAGTTGACGGTTAGTATCGCTAGTTCGGGCCACATCTTGGGAGACTTGTTTGTTCCACCGGGCGACTGCCTGGCGCCAGCTACGTGACAGAATGAATGGGTGATTTTATGATCGGTGGCTCGACTTGGTGGGATGGGTAAGCTCTTCCAGATGTGTTTTAGCCGTTAGAAGACTTAGGATAAATCACGTCACTAAGCACCAATGGGTTTAAAATAAGCTATCGGCGGCAAATTTGTAAGGTTAGGGTGATGACCCACTCAGCCAATGAGAACACTCTCTTGAGATTCAAAAGTCTTGGGTGAGTCTTGCTGATCGCGGTGTGCGTCCAGCAAGGGGCTTCCAAAAACTCACTTACGCTTTAGTCTCGGCGGCGAGTAGTCCTGCACTCGGCGAGGGAAAGTACGAAATTAATAAACGTGCTTGATGAAAGTGAACGAATACACAATTTGTAACTGAACGACATCCCTTCTTATTACACTGCCTCGCAAGTTGATCCCGAAACCCCTCTTCACCTTGAAGGCAAGAATCTATGCCCTGAGCTACCAAAACGAAGCCCAACACAAAACCCCTTGTAACCAGCCGGGCGTCCTGATGGAGAGTTTGGAGTGAAAGGACGGTTACAATAGCTCATCTGGTATAGTGTCTAATTCCAGATTGAATGACCATGATTTGATCCTCAGCAGGAGCAAAGGATTTTTCTACTAACCTTTGGATCCAGATTGCCTCTAAAGCCCACTCAGCCTATCTGATGGGTACTGGAGAACTTTTCCCTGGGAGTAAAGCATGGTTGAGGCATGATGCTGACCACTCATTCCCATCTACTACCAAGGTCAAGAATGACAAGAAGCTGTACCTTCTCTCCTCCCAAGCCCCTACATGGCATGTAATGAGACAACCTTACTTGCTCATTGCTCAATGTTATTTCTTAGAGTAAACTGAATTTGACAATGGAAACAAATTGTAACATCATTTAATATCCAGTACTATTGGGATTATCAAAGTCAGACTTGTAGAAAAATTAAGACAACAAATTTAATACAGCTAAAATTTCTATCGAGAATCAGTTGAAATTATCTGTACTGTATAATGCCCAGTTTGATATTTGCTTACTTCTATTGAGGCACACGTGGTTGGCCTGAAAATTCTCAGTAACTATACTAGACCTCAGAAAGTTGTTTTACAAGTGCTGTTATGACGAGGCCAATTTTGGAAATTAATTTGAATACAGATGTCACAAGAAAGTGCAAATAACTTGGCACATAGTATTTTTTAATGGATTACAGGCACAAAGCGAAGGCTGGCATTCTTGGATTTTTTGCTGGATGCATCACACAATGGTGTCAAGTTGACAGATGAAGAGCTTAGGGAGGAAGTGGACACTTCCATGTTTGATATAGGGGAAAGTTTAAATCCAAATATGAAATTGTGTTAAAGAATTTTAATTTCTTCCTTTAAAGATTTTCAAAATGTCATCATCACATTCAAGTGTCATCTGTTTTCCTTGCACATTTGTTAGTACCATGATTCAATTATGGACCTTGGTACTATAATATAAACACAAAAATCTTATTGAACTAGCACAGTACAATAGAGCCCTACTTGAAAAGCTGATACCTGCTCAGGTGGCCAAGAAATTCCATATCCTTTATGGAAACTCAATCTTCACTACCATGTTCACAATTGCTTATCACTGAAACCTATCCTGAGGCGGTCCAATGTCACCTTACTTCCTATTTCTTTAACACTGTCCCATTTATACCTAGGTCTTCTAAGCACACTGCCTTATTGTAGTTGGTAATTCTATAAAATTCTTGAGTTTATATTATTATTATTATTATTATTATTATTATTTATTTGACTGCAAATGGGTTTTTACCCGGTGGCAGTGGTCCTACAATAAGACACAACAAAACATAAGACAACAAAAACAATAAGAAACAACAGAACAATGAGACAGAACAAAACAATAAGACACAAAAATCATAAGACAACAAAAACAATAAGAAACAAGAGAACAATGAAACAGAACAAAACAATAACACAAAAAACATAAGACAACACAAACAATAACAATAAGAAACAACAGAACAATGAGACACAACAAAACAGTAAGACAAAAAGACATAAGACACAACAAAACAATAAGACAACAAAACAATGAGACACAAAAAACATAAGGCACAACAAGAACAATAAGACACAACAAAGCAATGAGACACAACAATACAGTAAGACAAAAAGACATGACACAACAAAAACAATGAGACACAAAAAGCATAAGGCACAACAAGAACAATAAGACACAACAAAACAACACACCACACTCAAAATAAAACAGCTCATAATATTACAAAACCGTATAACCTAAAGTACATAACTTAAAAATTAATACCAACACCAATTTGTTCTCCTGCTTTATTCTTTCAGGGTCATAATACTACAAGTACTGGTATTTGCTGGGCAATCTATCTGTTAGGTCTGCACACCGACATATAGGTAAGAAATTAAATATGGGCTACCATGACACACTGAGGACCCTGAACGAACTTGAGCAAGGTTTGCGCCAGATATTGGACAGGAAGCCTGACTGGAAGAGACTGCTGAGGAGACATAAATGTAGAAGGGAGGATGATATCAAATGAAATCTCTGGGAGAGAGGAGTTGAAGGCCACTGGATTTTGTTGGCCCAGGACAAGGACCAGTGGAGTGCTTTGGTTAATTCGGTGATGAACCTTCAGTATCCCTAATCCATCTACTTTGTTAGTTAGTTTCAATTTAGTCTCTTGACTGAAATACATGGAGCTATATTTTAGGTGTAACTAATATTTTATAACAGTGTCCATTTTATGTTTACTCAAGCAGGTATTATATATTTGTTTGAAATTCCATATGGATTGAGGGTATAGTTATGGATTTTGCAACATTGGGAGATAAATTGAATTTGAGCCATTTTAATTTTATTAATGTTAAGATCAGTAGCAACTCCTCCAATTTGAAAAAAATGCAGCTAGTTCAGTGGGGTGAGATAAGGCCTTGAGTTGTGCAGTACCCACTTAAGCAGAGAATAGCCCATGTCCTACCAGACTAGCAGTAATGTGCGAAGTTGAATGACATCAGAAATGTTCTGAATTTCGAAGGTTAGGATCCAGAATGAAATCAGGATTATTTGTATGGAGAAACCTTCTCCTTGCCTTTGTTTCTGATATCTACGGTCAATAAGAATGATATTTATTAACAAATTTTAAAATAATATTAATTATTTCCAAACATGTTTAACCCTTTAGAGCAATGTGGTAAGATTGTTTATAACTCATTTCTCCCACATGTGTTTATGTTTGCAATTCTAACTGTTTTTTGTGGATTTCCATTCAAATAGTGAGGATGATTGTTGACAACAGGATAGTTAAAAGATAATGAACATGTAGTTAATAAACATAAAATGGACACTGTCATGAAATATCTGTTATACTTAAAATATAGCTTCATGTATTTCAGTCAAGAGACTAAATTAAAGCTAACTAACAAAGTAGATGGATTAGGGATACTGAAGGTTCATCACCGAATTAACCAAAGCACTCCACCAGTCCCTGTCATGGGCCAGCAATATCCAGTGGCCTTCAACTCCTCTCTCCCAGAGATTTTATTTGATATCATCCTCTCTTCTACATGTATGTCTCCCCAGCAGTCTCTTCCCATCAGGCTTCCTGACCAATATCTGGCGCAATCCTTGCTCAGGTGCAGCAAACTGGAAGGCAGCCATCTTATACTTGTCACGTTGGTAACCTAAAATCGCATTCTCTATGTACTCTGTTATTTCTCTTGCAATGAAGGATACACTGGGTACAATCTTAGAGACTCCTTGATGACCCTCTCAAAATATTTCATCTCACTTAGGAACTTCATCTTGGCAGGGCGGTCAGATCCTTGGAAGATCTGTTTCAGCTCCTCATATACGTTGTTCTGGAACATATCAGTCCATCTGCAGGTGGCGGTTTTTTTTTTTACAATTCTCTGAGAAAATTTCTGTTTCCTTTTTCATTATATTGATTGACTAAGGAGCATACTGTTCCCATGAAGAAGTGTATGAATGACTGCCTGGCTGTCTCTCAATGTCTCTGACTAACCAAATCAATATATAACTTTTTAATTGAATTGCAAATTCACTGACAAATCTGGCGTCCTAACCCTTCCAGTCTTACAAATGAAGCATTTCTGTAAAGGCACAGCATTCTGTCAGTCATTATGATAGTGTATTTTAGGCTGATAATTATAGAGGGAAGTTGTGTCTTTCTGCCTCAGAAGTGTGTATGGCAGTCATGTTAGTATTATTGATTTTTAGTATGGAAATTGTAACTAAATCAGGGATCATGTAACACCTGACTGATGAATGAAGAATGGCTGCGTTGTCAACATTCATCTTTGGGTTGTTACGCCGTGTGGACTTGTAGGTACCGCATTTTGGAGAAGCCATGAAGATGGAAACAGTGTGTTTCTCAGAAACATTGGTACCTTCTTCACAAGTCCACATGGTG
Source organism: Zootermopsis nevadensis (assembly GCF_977971745.1). Lineage (NCBI taxonomy): Eukaryota > Metazoa > Arthropoda > Insecta > Blattodea > Termopsidae > Zootermopsis > Zootermopsis nevadensis. The sequence continues at coordinate 8,468,740 of NW_028259142.1, forward strand.
TTACAGACCAGAAAACTATCAACACTTTTACCGCTATGAGAACTTTTCTCATATAATGACTGTGTTCATTCAGGGTCCTCAGAGTGTCATGGTAGCCCATATTTAATTTCTTACCTGTATGTCGGTGTGCAGACCTAACAGATAGATTGCCCAGCAAATACTAGTACTTGTAGTATCAAGACCCTGAAAGAATAAAGCAAAAGAACACTATACCAGATGAGCTATCCTGACTGCATAGCAGGAGATACTCAGATTGAATGTAGACCTGTGAATGCAAGTTGTTGTCTTCCCAGATTTTTACAGTAATCATAAAATAAGCCAAGACCACGTCCTTACTCATTTCTTCAGATTTATCATTCACAGTCTATTTGCAATGTCATAGCTGATTCTTTACCTTTAGCAGTTCATACAACACTCTAAAATAATAATAATCAACTAACCTAGAGTGGCCTCCTCTGTCGCAGGTGATGTCTCGAATTATTTCTGTGTTTGGTTATGGAGTTCCTAACGTTCTTGAATGACCTGGAACAGTGTATTACACCCTGATTCATGATTTTACGGTCGGTAAATGAAATCTGTGGTGTTGGTACAACATCCTATTGTAATCTGACTGTCTTATGGATCCATGGACTGAAATAAAATATTATTATTATTAATAGTGCATTCTCTGCAATGATATGGGCTAGTTTTATTAAGTGGTCCCAATATAGTAGAAACCCTTACTTCCTATTTGAACACTGAGACAGACAGACAGAAATACAGATAGAGGGACAGAGCCAGCCTCTGATGTGTCATCTCCCGTTTTCCCCAGACTCTGTGCAGTGTCCAAAGAAAATTCTTCCACGATGATATTATACCATTTTCACAGACCTTAAGAATCACAGTTGGTGTGTGTTGCACAGTCAATTTTGTAGAAGGTGAACATATAATTTGCAATTCAATCATATTTGGAATAAGGCACTTCTTACTATTTGAAGGTCACAGGTTTTTTGAAAGCAAACATTTTTTACATTTGTAACATCATTTTAAGATTATCATGATGTTTCTAGACTTGATGGTTGTGGAGAAATGAAGTTATTGGTATGGCCATGGAACTATGCTTTATAGAACTTCTGGCATGAAGAAGCGCACATTTTATTACCGGAAAGTTGAGAGATTGTGTTTGTGTATTAATTCTTTTCTGTTTAAATATATACAGTATTTCCAGATGCATCAACTTTTTCACACGTGATGAATGAGCTGTACTTAAATTTTTCATAGTTTTAAGAATTACTTTGTATTCTTCTTTATTGATAAATAAGTCAGATATTATTTGGGAGTTGGTTTATATTAAGGGGTTTATTAGTGTATTTACCTTAATTGTGGCAGTGCAAAATGTTGGCAGCCATGATTCCTCTATCTGGACAAATTTTTTATTATTTTTTTTTATTATTATTTATTTGACTGCAAATGGGTTTTTACCCGGTGGCAGTGGTCCTACAATAAGACACAACAAAACATAAGACAACAAAAACAATAAGAAACAACAGAACAATGAGACAGAACAAAACAATAAGACACAAAAATCATAAGACAACAAAAAAATAAGAAACAAGAGAACAATGAAACAGAACAAAACAATAACACAAAAAACATAAGACAACACAAACAATAACAATAAGAAACAACAGAACAATGAGACACAACAAAACAGTAAGACAAAAAGACATAAGACACAACAAAACAATAAGACAACAAAACAATGAGACACAAAAAACATAAGGCACAACAAGAACAATAAGACACAACAAAGCAATGAGACACAACAATACAGTAAGACAAAAAGACATGACACAACAAAAACAATGAGACACAAAAAGCATAAGGCACAACAAGAACAATAAGACACAACAAAACAACACACCACACTCAAAATAAAACAGCTCATAATATTACAAAACCGTATAACCTAAAGTACATAACTTAAAAATTAATACCAACTAGACATAAGTCAGTAACAGTAATGAATCACACGTTTCATCAGGACCTTCTCTTCACTTCACTACACTTATGAAGCCTTCCCATCCTCACCCCAATTTACCCCCCTTCACTGCACCCACCCATCTATTCCCTTTACTTCACCTCATTTATCACTTTCCTAACCTTCTTCCTAAACGTACTTGGTTTACAGGAGAGAGTCCCTAAAACCTCAGCAGGTAGCTGGTTCCAGAGTTGGAAGGTCCTATTTACAAAGGAATATTTTCCGATATCTGTTCTTTGTTTTCTGCTCCTAACTTTCCGAATATGATCGACTCTGCTCAGGTAGTATGGCCTTTGCAATCTGTCACCTATAGCTTTCCATGCCCGATCTCCCGTGTACGCCTTGAAGAGAGCACATATTCGTGCTATCTTTCTACGCTGTGCCAGGGTTTCCCAGTTCGAATCGCTCCTGTGATATGCAAATTTACATGCTTTCCTTTGCACCCGTTCTAACGCATTTATCTGCCCCTCCCTGTAAGGATCCCAGCACGCCGCCCCATATTCCAGAATCGGACGCACTAGTGATGTGTAGGCTAGACTTTTAGTGTTACTATTCCCCTTTTTGAGAACACGCATTGTAAAATGAAGTGCCTTCCAGGCTTTTTTCACAAACAAAAGATGGCTGTCTTCTGGGTTGTTGCGCCATGTAGTCTGGTAGAAGTTTACCAACGTTTCAGAGACCCTATTGGTGGAGGCAACAAGGACCTCAAAAACGTTGGTAAACTTCTACCAGACTACATGACGCATGGGTTAGAAGACAAACATCTTGAGACTCACTGCCGTGAAAACTTCAAATCCTACAGAGTACGACCTGAATTAGTTTGGCGAAGCCAAAATTTGTTTGTTTTATTTGACAGTGCCTCACACAATACAGTACTTTTCATGACAACATGTCTAGGTCATTCTTTTTGTAGAGCTTAAGTTACACCTGACGTGCAATTTCTAGAGATTGCTGTTGCAGAAAATTATTTACAACTCTTTATTCTGTCAGATTGCTTTTAAAACACTGTAAATACTAGCAAATTGATCTGCGATTTATCTAGCACCTAATGCAATTGAATAGGCTGTGTGTTAAGGGATTTTAGGTTCTCACAGTGGTGAGTATGATCTGGATTTTGATGTCATGTAGACTCTTAGCTAGATACCAGCATTTCAGAGAAACATACTGTCTCCACATTCAGAGGAATCTTGCAGCAAGCCAGTTTCCTTTTTGACATTGCCATGGAAACATATTTTACTCAATAGAATATATTGAATTTATAAATGTAATAAGTTGAAATATGTTGTTTTTTGTTTTCATATTTTGACCCACTATTCTTATCCCTTTTTCTTATGCATAACAATTTTATATTATTACTTTTAAATTTACTGTTACCCTCTTTTATACTTTGTACAAGAATTTTATCATTGTTCCAAGTGAATTATTTAATCTGAAATAAAAAGTGTTGTCGTGTAGAGATAATGGAGCTACATTTATATAAACATAAAACAACTCTCCTTCAAGCAGTAATTTCCATACCTTGTTAAATGTAAAGTTAAGCAAGTATCTTCATACTCACTGCTGTGAAAACCTCAAATCTTACAAAAGAAACTTTCATCTTCAAAATGATGCAGATAGCAAATGCAGTGTACTTAGAACTTTATACCCAAACCGGTCGAAGGAAAACTGAACGTCTTCTCGGGTAAATATTTTTACATGCCTCAGGTAGTTGCCACTAGTTTTGAAAATGATTTCCCCACAACAGAGGAGTTGGTGTGTCCTGCAGTTACGGAAGGAGTTCGTTACAACTGTGCAATGCGCATTTTGTACACAATTCCACGTGGAACCACACATTCAAGTATCAATTTACGTCTATTATAACATATTCGAATCACAACTTCCCGTCGTACCTGGTGAAAACCTTCTCGTCCTACCTTGCTGGCCGGACATTAAAAACGTCCTTCTAGTCGGCCACGTCCACACGTCTTGTCATGTGCTCCATTGATAACTAAACCTGCTCTGTCCCATTCATGCAACCTGCAGGCAGTTATTCGGGTACTGATTGACAGTTTTGATTCTTTCAAAGAAAACGCAGGGACAGGCCACACGAATCCATTCATTCATCCATCGCTTTACATTTCGAGTTGAAGCGTTACGTGAAAACAACACTCTTAGACAAATGATTGTTCTGTAAATATATTTGTTTCTAAAATGCAGTGTTTACCGATTCCAAGTCGAAACCGTGAGTGTGGCACCTCGAAAATATTTTCGTATGCGTTTAAGAAGGAAGCTGGAGTGAATTTTGTGAAAGGGTCCTCGCTTTGCTGATGCCAGAGACACTTTGTTTATTCTGACAAAAGGAACAAAGACGTTCAGGCCAAATTTGTACAGTTGACATAATTCTGCCTGCCTTTGTTAACAAAAGACCAATTTATCGACAAGGCTGATAAGATTATGAAGATTGTTGGCTTGAAATCAATTTTACGTTAATTACATGAATAATGCTTCTGAGAACGATGAATTGTAAAACTGCTGCAGTTGCGATGGAAATATCTGGAACTGATAGGTACATATACGATAATATCCATTTATCTGTCGCACTGCTCTGAGGACCACCAAGTGACGCAGACCAAACAGTCAATCTGAAGATGCAAGTCGTGAAATTATGTTGCCACCTACATGTAGATATTTTTGGTTAGTAAACAAGAATCCTATCCGGTGGGTACCGGGTTCCTTTCCCGGGGGTAAAAAGCGGCCAGTGCGTGATGCTGACTCTCCTTCTCTTGCCGAGGTCAAGAATGAGTAGGAGCTATACCGCCTCCCCCCAAGCGCCTACATGGCGTATATGTGCATATTGCCTGTGTAATATAACGATATTATTGTCCTGCAAATGCAACGACTGTCGAAACGTAATATTCGACGCAGCTTATCGGAAGCCAAAGTACAATAACTCGAAATTCCTTGTAGTGTTCCGAACAAGTATTTTTACTACACAGTGGATGGTAGATTGTAATGAGTGTTTTGGTAATGCGTCGAATCATTGGCGTTGTACTAACCGTTTTATGAAATTCATTCGTTATTTACTTTTCAATGTACCGCAAAACATGGCGGATTTTTTTGCCACCCATAAATGATTCCAATACTAGGTTTAATTAATGCATTATAAACGGATTTCTTAATGATTTAAAAGCAGAAATTAAACACCATATAAATATTTCTTATTTTATATAGAACATTATTTCCACACATTCAGTGATATTCTAATATTGACCTAACTCGACTTTCTTTGCTACCTAATATGGCACAGTTTTGTTTGGTAATTATATGTTAGTGTCTAAAGTATGAACGCTAATGACAATTCATATTTAGAAATTTGTTTCGCTGGAAATTTAATGTTAATACTAGAAATAGCCTGCTGCAAGAGAAAGGTATATCGATTTATTTGCATGGTTTATGCAAAGGACGTGGCACCACTGTACATTTCTGCTTTGAATCGAATGCCATCGTCGGGAAATTTCCCACGAGAGCAGTCTAAGGTTGTGCTTACGTGTAGTCATTTGTAGGCCATCTGTATGTTAAAATTGTGAAAGGTGAGTAGCAAAATACAGAATACATAGCTGTAATTATATGTCTTATTTCGGAATTATGTGTGAAATGTTTATGGGGTCAAGAAGTATCATGTACAATAATAAAGTAGGTAATGACAGAATACAATTGAGGCGATGTATGGATTAATTATTTGAATGAGTTTTGTACAGTTTAGTATGAGGTATATTTTTGTTCAGGAAATTTCTAGACAAGGTGTTGGTGTCAAGGGGCGACGATTTTTTTTTTAACTGTGTTTCCATGTAACGTCATCAGACGCGACGTTGCCTCATCTATATACATAGTTAAATATATGTAATGAAACAAAAGTCTTTATTGTTCATTTCAGAGCTCGTGGCCGATTGTTTTTTCGCAACTGAAGAAATTTAGAGAAAAAACAAACAAATTAACAAATCTAAAACTTCTTGACGATGGTGAAGAGTCAATTGAATAAAAATTTACTTGGATATTATCCATCGTCTAGTAATAAAACGTAAAAAACGTAAAAACGACGTTTCGGAGATGGGGCTCTATCTCCGTCTTCAGGTTCCTACTCAGTTGGGCCCACTAGATAGAGCTAATCCCTATCTCCGGACAAATTAAAAAGTTGAAAGTCCCAGAATAAAAAGGCATAACCACACCATCCATCTGTGGGACGTAAAAAAATAGTATGTAGAAAATAAATTTCATAAACACGAATAATGCCAAAAGCCAAAAAAACACACAAAAATTTGGGAATAAATACACAAGAATATTAACTTGAAACTCAATGCCCAACTTGGATTTCTTGAGAGATGACAGGTATCCAAATAGGAGATAAATCCAAACTAGGCTGGCTGATAGGATTGGCGAGTAGTGCCATGTGTGCCGCCTCCTTGTATTTTCTGTAGATGGTATTGGGTTCAGTTAATAATACTCTGGCCCCATCCCAACAGACATGATGATCTTCTTCGTACGCATGTTGGGCCAATCTGGATTTCTCCAGCAGGCCCTGTCTGAAATTATATTTGTGTTCTTTTAAGCGTACCTCCAGAGGTCTGCTGGTTTCGCCGATATACTATCTACCGCAATCACATGGTATTCCATACTGACTGGGTACGGGCTGGACGACCGGGGTTCGATCCCCGACGGGGGCAGAGGATTTTTCCTCTAGCCTCTGCGTCCAGACCGGCTCTGGAGCCCACCCAGCCTCCTCTACAATGGGTACCGGGGTCCTTTCCCGGGGGTAAAGCCGGCCGGGGCGTGATGCTGACCACTCACCCCATCTAGTGGCGAGGTCAAGGAAGAGAGGAGCTATACCTCCACTCCCCCCAAACGCCTACATGGCGTATAGCGGGACAATTTTACTTTACTTTACCTTACATTACATCCCTTACCTTACCTTACATTACATTACATTACATTAACTTACATTACCTTACCTTACCTTACCTTACATTACATTACATTACCTTACCTTACCTTACATTACCTTACATTACATTATATTATCTTACATTACATTACATTACATTACCTTACCTTACCTTACATTACATTATCTTATAAACTTCCTTTCCGTATAGACGTATTTAAGTCAAATTCTCCGAAACGGTTGTCCCACTGACAACTTTTTCATGTGTGAAGAATAAGACTTAGTTTTTACTAAGAACATTATGATCGCACACATACGCATCTAGTACCACGTTTTACTGAATTCTCTGTTTTAATGTTCACATTAGTGGTACATGCTGATGTTCCGGGTTGTGGGTAGCATCTCTTTGTGAGATAAGAGTTGAAACCAGTCATAACATAAGCAGAAGTATGTTTCTGTGGCTATAACATTTCTCACTGTGATGAGTTCTCTGGCCTTAGGGTAAGACACCAGACACTATTCAGAAGGTCCTGGGTTTGATCATATTTCTGTGCTCACTGTGTCACTGAATCCTACCTTTCTGCCACATAAATTTTGGGGAAGTGGGGTTTACCAGGTCAAGATGTGTTTCAAAGCCAGTGTTAAACCTTCTGCCAGTACCATCTGTATAAATCACTATTATTGGAGATAAGAGAATCCATTGATTTTGGAAATTAATTTTAAGACTTGCGTGAGTTTGGCAGTGGAAAGTTACCATAAAAATCCCTGTGGACATTCGGTGTCAGCCAACATTTCTCAGCTATATTCAGTATTTTGCTTGCACATAAGTTTTCTTGTTCTTCAGTTCATTCAACCCAGAAAATTATCATGTATGTACAAGTTCATTATCTTGAAATGTTCTGTCTCTGGATGTAGAAACCGCTATGAAGTTTTATGTCTGCCTGTGTTATAGTCGTTTGAGATGGTATCACATTTTCGTGTGCTCGTAATTCAGTGGAGCCTTGATTTTGGTGAGTCCTGAACATACTCATGAGAACTGCTTCATTTTCTAGGATTTGAATAATCTGCTGGGAGACATGCAGAAGACAGAGGCATCAGCATCATCATCAAGATGTATTCAGAGAAGTGCACTTTTACCCAGATGATTGATAGGGTATTCCCTGCTTTACTTTTAACGGTAAATGGGGAAAATAGATGGACACAGACAGTTTTCCTTTCTGGCTTCCTTTAAAAATTAAATAAGTTGTGTTGGGACAGTCAGACAGATGTAGAAATGGAATGCTATAGGACCTACCGCTGTGCCAAGGAACAACTGGGATGTATGTAGTGCTTATCGTCTAGATCAGTGGTATTCAACCTTTTTCGTTCTCGTACCCCCAGATGTAATTTCTCTTCAACTTTGTACCCCCAAAGCTGTTGGTGTATAATTCAAGTTATACATAGTATATAATCTACATCTAAAATAAATTAAATAAATTATATTACTGATTATTCAGTATTTATCATAAAATAATATATATTTGTTTTTAAATTTCACGTACCCCCTAAGATGTCTTTGCGTACCCCAGGTTGAATACCACTGGTCTGGATCACAAGATGTCTAGTTGGGAACTGTCTGTGCACACGTACTGACATATATGCATAACCCACTAACAGTAATGTCTGGGCATGTGCTGCTTAGCGAGTACAGGTAAAGTGTAAAGGATGTGACATTGGCATGTGTTTCGTCAACATGGAAGGATGTACAACAGGTTCGTAACAAGGAAATTAAACTTATTTAGTCCTGTGTTTTGCAGAGTGCAATGCATCAGTACTGAATTCCAGTGCATTCAACTGTGTAGGCCAGGAGAGGTTAAGACTGTGATATTTGAGGTTTTTACAGTCAACGTTTGTAGTTTAGTCTTCTGGGTTATGATATGGTGTAGTCTTGTAAGTCCATTTCAATTTTTTATAAGTATAGGAACATATCACTTCTGTATTTATTCACTTTTACATTGAAGATGGATGTTTGTCAAAACTGTGGTATCCGCCCACAAACAACACTAATTAGTGTTATGATCCAAATAAGGAAAATGGGCTAAATGGTTGGTGGTATGTCATATGCACGTTAAATGGATGATTGGCTCTATCCTGAGTTAATGAGTTTTACCACTGATCAACTGATGTGTCCATGGGGGTGTATAGTCATATGAAACAATTAAAATTTTCAGGCAGTGAGGTTTGAATGTGGGATGATTTTTGTTGCAGTAAGGAGCCCAGGCTGAAAGAATCCACTGTGCAAGCAAACGGTCCACATGAGAAGGTAATTGATGATGCATGAATCTGCCAGATTCGTTACGTGGAAGAACGGAGAGTTTTATTCTTACCTTGTGGTCACCTTGTAGCATGTGTGAAATGTGCACCATCACTTTCAACATGCGCTGTGTGCAGACAACCATTCACTGGCAGTGTAAGAGCATTCCTTTCATGAAAAATTGTATCAGCATTGGGATACCAAATTCACAATTGGGAGCCGTAGGTCCGCGGGATGTAGTTGGCCTGGAGTGTTGCCAACATGACTTGGCCCTGCTTTCTAAACTGTGTTGATGTCCGCTAGCATTTCCCCTTAAAGAGTATTCGCAACGGTGCAGGCACACGGCTCCCGTGGACATTCAGAACAAACTGGCACCAAATTTGTGTTGGTGTAAAGGAATGAGATGTTGTATTTTGTATTGAGACATGTCAGAATGAATGGTTTGTAATGACATTTAAATCTACCAAAGAAAGTTTGTATGGTACAGTTTACAGATTGAATTGATGGCTCTGTCCATGACAGGTAGGTGTCTGTGTGTCTTTGAAAGCTGGTAGTTGTGATATGCACGCTGTCTCATGCGCGGAGGCATGGGCATGTTGGCATGGCAAGAGACACCTTGCCACATAGTACAGTGTATTCCGCCATGGGCATTTCTTCCAACTTATGAAAACAGAATTCTGCCCTCTGATACTGGATGACTTATGCATTGATGACTGAAATTAGGAAATTTGATTTATAAATTGATAATTAATTACAGGTTATGTTGTTTTAAACCTTGTAGTATTATTTTGAAATTATGATTTCACTTGTTTGTATGCAAATACATATTGCAGGAAGGAAGAAAATTAAATGTACAATAACAATATATTATAATCATCATTAGATTAGAAATTCACAGCCATGAAAATTATCAAAAATTAATAACAAATGTGTGTAGGTAGAATGTTTATCTAGCAAATACCATATTTATGAATGTACAATGTGTTTTCCCTTTCCAAATTATTTATTCTTATAATTTGTAAATACACAAAACATATTTGGTGGGGGGCCTAACTCTCTTTTTTGTGCAAAGTACAATTTTATTAACAAATTCAATTTCAAATCTAATATTTTTTTGCCGGTAATATGCAGTCTGGTTTAAATTGTGTTATCAACTGTCTCTACTCATATTGTTGTCATCATCATAATCATTAATCTTTCATTGTGAATTCATTGACCATGAAATCCTCACCCCTGCCCATTTAATTGGAAATTCTAGTAACTTTGAAAATGTTGTCTACAATTTCTGGAGAAATTGAGCACCATGCTGCAAAAATTCATTTACACACACAGTCAGCAGTGGTGTGCAATTCACTCCAGTGCTAGGCCTTAGATTATTATAGCATCATCTGACTGATTTAAAATATGAGCACATTTGGATCAGTTTCACTATAAAATACCAGGACCAACAGAGAATGCAAACTATGTCATTGTAATATTCATACATCTCATACTACATAATATTTAAAATTTGTTTTCACTGCATAATTTTATTTCTTTTTAAGCGTGTTGTACACGAATAATTGATTTTTTTCATTTTGTGACCAAAAAATAAGGACGCATGCTATCTTCATTTTCTAATGATTACATTGTTGTTGCAACAGAAATTTAAAATGTAAGTTGTGTAATTATGTAGTGTGTCATATATTAAATGTGAAGAATTCAAAATTTGGAGAGTAATAAATGTTGACAGTGAATATAATTTGTGAGAATGACAGTGTTAAGAATGTTCCATTCCCACAGTCATCTTTACTCTCAAATTATGTAGTTTTTCTTACGTTTGTAATTCAAGTGCAGCTGAGCTGTGGAATTTTAACAAAACTAACTCTTAGTTCACTATAGCTGATGGGCGAGACTGTGTGATGGTTTTTTGAAACAGACCTACCTAGATTAAATCAATTGTTCATCTGAAGCATTTATTTTGACGTGGTCATTTACGAATGTTACATTGCTATTTGAAAGCATAACATGTATATTGAACTACATAGTTGTGTCACAAAACTAGTATTAGGTACAACATTAATAATACTGAATTTAATTGGGGTACTGGAGCAGTTTAAAGAGTCACGAACTGATAAAAACAAAATTAATTACGATTAATATAAAGATGTCTGGATATTGCTATCGAAATCTGTGTTGAATGATGCCCCTATCTGAAATTGTCAGTTTGCTCATGATGATTTCTTCCCTGTAATTTGATGTAAAACAACGTTTGTCCCTATATTTTAGCCAGTGATGTTAGTAGCTCAGAGAAACTCTGTTCTGCAGCTCAATAAAAGTATAATGGTGTGACTGCATGTTCTGTTTTTTACATGGATGTAGATGTGCTATGCCAGCAAGCCTGACTGGTGTTACACTGTATCCAGTTGCATTGCACTCTGCCTTTTGTACCAGACCAAGATGTCATACATTCACATTGTATATTAACAAGACGAGGTTAAGAAAAGTTAGTGTGATTTCTGTCATTTATTGACTTGAATATGAAGTATGTCCCTGTGCAGTGATTGGAGTTTGTGTGATCCTGACATCCATCGTTAATGTAGGTACAGTTTTTGAATTGAGTGACCATTTTGCCTTCAAAAATTAAATACCAACATACTTTATCATAAAGAATATTAACTGATTTGTGATTGAATGATAAATAATAAGTTCACTACAGTCCTGGTTGAACTGATGGTATGATAGGTAAATTTAGGAGAACATTAAGTAATTAATTAAAGTAAATAATCCTATGCAGAATTAATCATCTGCTTGTTTGTGTCACTTTAGAAAATACATTTTATTGACAGTTCTTTGGGTTTCTAAAGCATCTACTTTCCATGTTCTGTTGTGCTTCATACACCATGTGCTGATGGTGTTTTTGCATATGGGAATGTCCTGTTTTGCATACAGCAGTTCTGTCTGAATAATTATTTGGTTTTCTTATGCAGTGCAAATTACAGTGACTTAATTGGCTGACCTTAATGACAGTGACATTTCACATTGAGGTACCTGTTGATTGCCAGTTATTTTGTGAACTTCAGAAAGCTCCTTCATGGCAAAGTAATAAAAATGCAGGCTTGCAACTTGCTTCTAGTAATATAAACATCTGGAACTGCTGTGTCATCACATTCAGGGCAGCTCATTCTATGTTAGGTAGTCTATTAAGGTGAATTTATATTATGCTTATTTCCAGACTTTCATATTAATTTTACATGCATATTTTAATTGTGGATCCCAATGAAGCAAATTTTGCTATAACAGTTTCATGTTACTATGCTGTTTGGTATAACAGAATTTGTAGTCACATTTTCTCCAAACCCAGTTGTCAGAAGAAAATAAATTTGTTGGTACAGCCAAAATCACTGATTTGTGGGCTACCATGTGCAGCCCCCAGTGGTCCTGGGAGACTGTTTGTACTGTTGTTGCAGACAATTGAATTCTGGACCTCGCAGCCTAAACTGGTCTGATGATAGAATGTGCAGGAAAGGCTGTAATGGTGCCAGCACGTGTGTGTATTCTGATATGTAACATTGAGATAGGGCATTCTGTTTTCCACTATTATTCTGAACATGAAACGATGAAAAAGAGGGGGCATAATTGTGATCATAATTTAAAGTTTCTTGTAATTGCAAGAGGATAAGTACGGTTTTAATTATTGCATTTCCATATATAATGGAAGGAGTTACATAGTTCTGTGTGCATTTAGTGTACATGAAGATAAAAGTTATGACCCCTTTTTGGAACACAACACAAGAAGAACAGACTAGTGTCAGGGAGTGCTCTTGCAACTTCAGTATGAGGCAGTTTCTTAGGCAGGTTTTTTTTAACAACACTTAATGCTTGTTGTCGGTATAATATGCCCATTGGTGCCACCAGAAGTGTAAAGAAAGTTTGGTGTTACAGAAACTTAGGCTGCCATGATAATAGATGACACTGTACCTGGACAGAAGGTATGTGATATGACAGTATCATAATTTTAAAATTACCATGAAGGCTGCATCTAGCATGCTAATCCCTCAAAATTAATTGACCTGGAACTGAAAGAAAAAGACTTATGGCAATTTCATGGTGTCACCCCAAGGTTGAAAATCATCTTTTGATATGGTATCTTACAGTCACTAATAATTACTGACTAATGCAAAGTATCGAAAGGGTAAAATATTGTGCACCCTCTCCTTTGTTGTAAGAATGGCGGGCAACATAATGTAAATGTGTAGTTACAACACCGCTTTGCTTCTCAGCACTAGCCTTTGTGCAATTTCTGTGGAATGGTTGAGGTATTTTATTTACTTCTGACTCTCAAATGCATTGCCACAGTTGGTATAGGAACATGGAATCATTGCGGTTTATTGGAATTTTGGCAATGCATAGTAAAGGCTTATTAGTTTTGCTATTGAGTGAGGAGTGTCAGTGTTCAAGATTTGATTCTATAAATTTGCATTTCATGTTTAAGAGCAATAACAAATAGTGTGGTAGTCACGCTACTAAACTACATAGTACAACACACTTGAAGATGGATGTCCTCATTCTTCCTTCAAGAAATCTCTGGTCATGATATATGTTTTTTTGTTTTGTTTTTTGACAGGAACCTAAATTCTAAATCTTATAAAAGTTTGTTGTAAAAGTAAGGTTGTAAGGTGTTGTTAGAGATTATTGTCAGTTGGACATGTAGTTTAGATTGGGAGAATGGATTCAAAATATTACAAGGAACTGTTTATCAGAAAATTAATCTTTTAAAATACTGTTCCAATGTATTATGATGGATATATTTTGAAATACAAGTGTGTATAATTGATTGATAAAGTGATCATTATTTATGTACATATTATGGTAATACCATTGCTTCTAAAAGAGTACAGGTCGCATATGTTGTCTCAGACTGTACAAAATCTATAATCATATATATTGTGGTTGCCATCTTGATTAGCAACACCAGTTTACTTCATTAAAATTACGGATTTATAAATATTAAGGACAGCAGTTAGGAAACAAAATGCAAAATATACAGTTTATAAAACTGAGGTTAGAAATTTGTTAAAGAAGTAATTCAAATCTCCTGAGGCCACATCGTTAGAGATTACAAAGGTAATGTGTCATACCACCACATTTTAAATTGAACCGGTAGTATCAATACCCCTATAAAGGCATTACATAGCTGTTTTCTTCTTTCACATTTTGATGTGAAATAATTCATTAAGATCAATATTTTCAAAGATGAGATTTTCAGTGTACAAGTCTTGTGTATATGCACTAATTTTGTAGAATTATTATATTACAAAGTCTGTGGTTTTGGGGTAAATGCAGATGATTCATAAACAACAAAAAATAAATGAGAAAGTTTATGTATATGCTGTGTTTGTTTATAATTTCATTCCAAGTGTAGAATCTAAATTTTTGTGGCATTCATGGTAACTTCTATTCAGTTTATTTAATATCCAGACAAGCAACCTGTTTTGTGCTTTGTTTTTCATTTCATGAGTTTGAACACAGGACTTTTTCATTGAAGATTACCCAACCTTAACCGTTCAATATGCATTTCAGCAAGGGAATGCTGGATCGATTTGTTTAGACGAAATGTTTGTACTTTTGAATGGAACTGCTTAGAAACATTCCCCTCAAGTGTAGGTTTGATGTGACATTGGTTTTAACCACTTTATATTCATACACCTTCAAAAGTGGAGATGTTTCTTTACATTATCATTTGTGTAGTTTGTAAATCTGAGCTTTCAGTGGCGACAAGAAGGTAATAGTCTTCTGACATATTGCAATGTTTAGTCCGGTAGAAATTAACTGACATTTCAGAAGTGCAACTCCTAAACATCTGTGAGTTTCTACCAGACCGCAGTATCCTAAAAGATTGCCATTTTCAGGTTTCTTAAATTGATTTTAGCTAATGTACTGTCTTTGGAAAGGGGACGGGAGAAGAAGGATAGATAAAGGAACTTGGATGGTAACTTCGTAATTGTAGTACACACCATGTATTGGGATCAAATGGAGGAGGATGAGGTAGCTGTGGTATGCATAATGCTACATCTGAAGGGATGACTTGGAAGTTTACTCTGTCTGCCCTTCCATAGCAGAAGGAACTGTTCCTGCTATGATTCCAGGGAATAAAATTTTCCTGTGGTAATTAGTAATGTGTAATGTATGATCAGGCATATGATAGGCCTTGGGGAAACGAAGATCGATAAGAAATGTAAGCATTTGTTGGATTTTCCCACATTTAACTGTGCACAATAATAGTTTTGGATAAAACAATTACAAGTCTGATAAATCCTTTATCAGGGTGCTCTCCTGGTTTTAAAACCAGAAAGTTTCGCTGAACGCCTTCCTTCATTGTGTAGTTTTTCTGAAGGATTCTTTTATCAGTTGCTATTAAGTTCCATTTAGATGTGCATCCGTATGTGCAGTTTCACTTTTCACATTTGTATTAATAGTTGGTGCTGAAGTCTTATTCATTACAAGTTTATTTCGCTTAACTGGTGTACTAAATTCAGGTTATATTGAGTTATTCCTGTTGTGTTCCCACTTACTGATTTGTTTGCCTTATCTGCTTATTGTTCATCGTTTCTCTTGGACTTTGTCAGAAAGTCAGTTCTCAGGAGATGGTGGTCAGCTGCAAGCAGTTTGCTCCAAAAGCTGAAGTCTTTTGTGTAATTAATTTTTACTTTTGATGGAGTGAATAATCTTCCAATTGTATCTGTGAATATTTTATGTTTAAAAATGTGTTTTGGTCTTTTAGAAGGCATTGTTACACACAGTTTAAACAGTTTTCAAGTACAACTTTGATAAGTGTGGAATCAAGTACAGTAAATCCCCTCTGGTTGGACACCCCTATATCCTGGACACCCCTCTATATTGGACACTTTTAATTGGAACCGGCGAATATCCCATAATTTTACATGTCCACAACACCCTATATCTTGGACACTCCTTTATCCTGGAACTTGGTCACCGCTTTTGTTTTAAGTTGGACAGGTGCAAGCATGCACTTAGCTTCAATGCCTTTATGGGAAACGTTTACAGTTAGTATTTTGTTCTTTTGAATTTCTGACTGATGAATGCCTTCTACCTTAGGATTAGCTTATGGTTGAGGGTGTGAGACATTGAACACATCATCGGAATGCAGTGGAAGTGTATAGTTATTCCTTTGTTAAACCCCTCACTGGAGTTTTAACTTTGTCAGTACAATGCTTGCAACTGAATAAAACAGTGTTAACATAAATTGGAACGGTATTCTTTTGCTCATAACCAACAAGGAATGGTTGAAACTTTATTCCAATTAATTACGGCAAAAATTAGTAAGAGGATGGCAAATTCCAAGATAAAAGCAAAAAAGTAGTGTCTTGTAAAGGTTTTTTTTAAAACAAATAAGTGACATCTTATGTTGAGCTTAAAAAAATACATTCTGAACATTTAAAATTTTATTGAGTCTGGGATGTAATGTGCAACCATGAGAGTGGGTTTCAAAACATTATTATTATTGTCATTAATTCTTCATTCAAGCAAGCCTACAGTGGTTAGATTATGTAAGTAAATAGATTACATTGTCGGTAAACGTAAAGTATTGGTTTCCTTCCCTTTCAGCTTATTCATGCAAGTTTAATTTACTCAAAACATAATTTGTAAAAAAAATAATTTAACTTTTTAATTTTTCTTATCAATAATTTCCTTTTTGGGAAGGGCTCCATAATACTCTACAATTACCACATTGTCATTACACCACAATTTGAAAGGATGATTTTTCCATTTCCCTCTATCTTGGACACCTCTGTAAGTTGGACACATTATCGTGGAACCGCAAGTGCCCAAGTTAGAGAGGTTTTACTGTACATGAAAGCTGTGGTGCAAAATAACCATCCATAATATGCCTCCTGTCTGTCATAGTGCAAATTGATGCATTATGGGGACCTAGAGGAAAGCTAACAATTATATTAACTGCAAAAGTACAAATGATCTAAAATTCCTTGGTGTGAATTATGTAAACAACTTACACAACCTCTCTGATTTTATGCAGCAAATATATTGAAATCGGAGTGTATGTTATTCATTTTTCTAAATCAGTTGGAGAATAACAATTTTTTTACAGACCTTAAATCTTTCCACCTCCATAATTTTCCTTTCCTCTTTCAAGAACTGTGTTCAAAAATATAACATGTATTATTTTGTGATTATGAAAAATGAAATTGTATGTATTGTTTGTGTTAATAAAGTGAAAGACACCTTTATTGATGAATCCGGAAGTTGTACTTCTACATCAGTAATAGAAATTGCAGGCTCAAAGTCAGACATTTCTCTGGACATAAAAGCTTTGCAAAGTGCGGAAGTAAAAAATTCAGGTCTAGCATACAGCACAAAATATCTAAGGAGAACGTGAAATAACTTAAGATAATGCAGAAGGTTTTCCTTTATTATAAAATGAATTTTGAAAAAAATTTCTTGCCTACATGTTCGTACATCACAGAACTTAATTAAATACAGGATACCATACCATTGAAAACGCTATCCAGTATCAAGTACCATGGTACAAAAATGGAATCAGAAGCATTTTCATCCCAGTGTAATGAACTCTCCCAACCTTCGCCATGACATTCCAGTGAAGTTTTTCCTGGTTACTAGGCCCTAGCCCTTTTTAACTGTTAAAGGGAAGGCAAATGTGTCCCCGATGCTTAAATAAGCACGTAAAAGTTGTGATGGCGCACTGAATGGTGCTGCTTCCACCTCACAATTTCTCAAAGAATCCATGGCCTTTAATTCTAAACGTTCCGACAACAATCTGATGGAGTTTAATGAAAGCGCTGTTTCTTTGAAATTGTCTTTGTCTGGGGTTGAGTTGTATCAACGAAGCTTCTTCAATACGGCCGGTTAAATAAAGCTGTTATTTGTTTGTGACCACGTAACAGGAATGAAACGAATCCCCGAAATAAAGATGGCCGTCGTCTGTGTTGTTGCACTTCTGTTGCAGTCCTTGTCTTGTAATGACGATGATAGTAACATACCAATAAGTTTCGTGAAGTAGGCAAAACGCTTATCCCTTATCTGTGGTTGTCCTTGAAATAAGTCTTACTGAAATGTTAGAAACACTTAGGCGATTTGCTTCTAGCAGAGTGCCCGCAGAGTTAGTGCAGGAGCATTAGACAAATATTTCCATTTCTTATCAATGTTCGTTCTCCCAAGGCTTATAAACATGATCATTAAACGTGTGTCGTTGAGTACAGTAGTACAAATTATCTCTAGAACCAGCAGCAACCCAAAAACTCGAAACCAGGGCAGTTTTGGGGGTCTGCGACATTATGTTCTATAATTTCTGAAACCAAAAGAACAAATTTTACTTGGTGTCGTCCATTTCGTCTTGCTTATGTTCGACGCTAGAGAGACCAGCCCTGTCAGGTCTCGAACCAAAGACGGTTCGTCGGTGTTGTGCAATCTCTTCTTCAGAGCAAACAACTTCGACCTTGGCGCCGTTCTTCCATTTTGTTTACATTCGGAGCTAAAGGAACCGCCCCTACCGGAAATCGAATTCCAGCAAACTTCCCCATTGTTCCGACGTTCGCGTATTTTCTCACTGGTCTCAGAGAATAAGCATCTGCACGATTAGGAACAAATCGTGTATATTTATTCTCATACTCTTTGCGAACAACCCCCAGTATCAATCTTATGTAAGACTAGCCGAGTGTCGGCCTCGATAGGTTATTACAATATTGGCAAAGTTTATCGCCCGAAAACTCTTCACAGGCCAGATAATTCGATACGCGTCGCCGTGTGTTAGGAAGAGGCCTGCTTTAACAACCAATAAAAAGTGAAGTAAAGAAGTCCTGCTACACAGCTTGTAGGTCGCTTGAGAGGAAGAGGTCATATAGCTCTTACACATTCATTACCCCGGCACTAGATGGGGAGAGTACTCAGTATCACGCCCCGGCCGCACTTTACCCCTGGGAAAGCAACGCGTTACCCAGTGGACAAGAGGCTGCGTGGGCCCAAGAGCCGGTCTGGATGCAGAGGCTAGAGGAAAAATCATTTTCCCCCATCGGGCGTCGAACAAAAGTCGTCCAGCCCGTATCTAGTCATTATACTGACTGAGCTATCTCGGCTCTCTTCAACAACCAATAATTATGAATTTTGTTTTTGTTGTTTAAGATACAGTGTAAACAGGGATTATTTCCTCAAACAAAGTTACACAATTGATCTATGAAACTGTATAGATTTGTGTTTTCTTTGCGGTATTGACTATTACTTAAGCAACCTTTGTCTCAAACATTACCTTATAATTAAATCTGTCAAGTTCTTTGAAGTTTATTTTCAAAGCAGAGAAAAAGTTTTTTCAAAATAAATAACTTCATTGCTCTCTGTACTGACTGTAAGACCAAAGTTCACAGATAAAAACTGTCACCTTGTAGGAAGTTTTGAGAAATAAATATTCTTGGAACATGGCTGTCTTCTGGGTTGTTGCACCGTGTAATCTGGTAGAAGTTTACCAAAGATTCAGAGGTCATTGCAGCATCCATCATGAGATGGGGCGGTAAACTTCTATCAGAAAAAACGTTGCAACAACCCAGAAGACAGCGAGCTTAAAACTCGCTGTCGTGAAGAACTGAAAACCTAGGAAGATTTTCTGCTTCAAGAAAGTTGTACATTTTAGGAGTATGAAAGCACGACATCCCAGCCTTGGACCCACTAATTGTGAAAGAAGTTCGGGCTGTCGAAAGACACCTGAGTATGGCGGCACTGGACGTGAAAGTGCAAGGGATGAGAAAAGCGGTATTGCAAAACATAAGGTAACATTTCTTTTACAATGGTAGGACAGGCAAGGTGTGGCTTACTGTCGGTATTGTAATTGTTGACGGAAATTGAGCAAAGATGTGGACACGCTAACCGGTCCTGGCGGTGGCAGCTAGACAGCTTGACCTCCCCAACTCCAAAACCCAAACATGTAAAGTAATTACATGGAATTAAGTTTTTCTTTCAATATCTTCTACGAATAAGGGAATGATATATGATCCGATTGCCCGGCAATGCAGAGTACTAATGTCGAAAACACGTGGTCAGAATGTTACAATAAATTCCATTCCGCAAAATCAAATTCTTCATAATTGAGAGATCCGAGGTTTCCACATAGATGAATATTAGGATAGCGATTTTCTGAGTTCTTACACCACACAGATTTGTCAGTGTTTATTCATAAGTGGATTCATGGTTGTGGCCTACTTCAAGTCACTTAACTGGAGACACCAAGGAAAACCTCTGAAAATAAACACAGGAGAGTCATTAGTAGTGTTCAGTTCATGCAGCCAATTGTGGATATTTGCAAGAGTACAAACTATAAAACTGCAACACAATCTCATACAATAATAATAACAAATGTATTTATAACACTTATGTTACAATATTAATCTGTTGATGTCGTGTAGGACTATAACATGATTTCGTTACTTGAACTTTCTTGCGTAGTTGTTAGATGTGTCGTCCGTGAACGAATGAGTTGATCCGCATGAAGTTTAACAATAGGTCCGTCGTTTCTTTGCAAAGCGGACATGAACATCCACTAGGCGTTTCGGTCTGTCTACTAGGCCGGTAAAATGTCATTCCGATTGTATCTGATCCAGACAAAACAGGTTCGTTTCTCCAATAATTTTCAGTTACAAACTAATCGTCTTACCATCTACATATCTTTAACTTGTTTGCGAGTGGCTTGGGCTGTATGGGCCAATTTCGCTTTGGATGTTAACCGTTACACCCGTGTGTGAAAGATCGGATTGAGGGTGTTCATGAAATTACCCTGATGAGAATATCTCGATAAAGGAAAGGCAGTTCCATGTCTCAGGCGAATAATAGCTTGTTTCTGATATGGGATACTAGGGTTTTCTCCCATTGCATTCCGTACGGGATTTATGGCGGAATAAGTGGTAATGGGACATTTCCGTATTCGAGTCTTTCCGTTTCCACCTGTCACCATTTCTCCATGTTCACTTATGTATCATCTGGCGAATAGACATTTTATCCGCTAGCAGTCCAGATCCACACAGATACTTTTACCTAATTCGCTGTCTTCTGGATTGTAACGCAGCGTAAACTTCTGCCAGAGTACACGGTGCTACAACCCTGAAATCCGCAAGGGGTGGAAATGTGACAACATAATTTATGGCGGCCATAGAATTCAGTTGGAGCACATTAAAATTTATCTTACAGAAATGAATTCCAAAGGTGAAACTGCATTGAACGTGCTCATAGCAAAATAATTTTGTGATGGTAATGGACAATGTTAGGTTTCGTAACAAATTATTTGTTTTTAAACACAAAGCTCTCGATCACAGTTGTATCGAGGCCTCATGAATAAAGGCTGATAAAGTTATAAATTTAAACGTTTGGCGATACGATGTTTGCTGAAGTCACTTCTATAGTAAATAACCCAATCTGTTGTCTTCCAGATGACCTCTACGTCAAGTATACAACTGGTTATAGCTTTACGAAGATGGATGGCGGCGAAGTGTATCTTGTTCCTACTGACTATTATATATAGCCAACCCAAAAATTTGAAAGCTAAATTGGGAAATCTGTTTAACGGAAACAAATTACTAGGTAAGCTCACAACCACCGCAGATCCAAACCTGGCCGCACAGACGCGCAGGCTGATAACATGTCTGTTTCCGGAGACAGCATGAACGCGTTAATCAACGAAAACTGGCAAACCGTGCTGAAAGAAGTTGGGCAGCCTACCTACGACGCCCTAGGTCTCATCGTGCACACCATACTCAGTGCAGCCGCAGAAACGGTGCCTTACAAGGATATATTCGACGACACAGAATGAAGACATCCACGTCTGGTTAAAAAGAAATGATATAGTGTACGGCAGCAAGACGAAACGGGCGAAGTACCCTTCGACGTGAATTAAGATAACACAAAAATATTTAATTCGATTTACAGCAGCTGCACTTTATCCATTATGTACTATCGATAGGGACTTAATAGTTAGGATGTAGGGTTATACTACTGGTCGTGCCACTAACATAAACGCAGTAAAAATGTAAAATAAAACAAAAAATAACAAAGAAACATAAGATTAATAACAACTTTGTAAAAAATCGAAATTTGAAAAAATAATCATCACTCGCACGTTGATTCAAACGCAAAAGATCCGCCTCACTAACATTCCTTCAGGCAACACGAAGAGCATTTTTCGTTTTACAAATTTTTACTGCGCGACTATGCTTGCATTACTGAACCTTCAAGAAACACATGTTACATCTCTACAAAGAAATTCAGTAATTACTGACCCATGATTGACGTTAAAAGATCAAGTGTCGTAAGGAATATTTTTGTTTCGGGTCTTACATTTTCCACAACTAAATATCACCAGAGTTTTGTAACATTAAATTTTATCACAGAACACATTCACGGCTTCCATTACTGAATAATTAACATCAAATAAGAACCGATAGGTCATGACTATTAGCCTGTGGCTTGCTAGACGCATCAAGGGCTCTTGTCTGGCTTCGAACGTTCAGTTTAAGCCAACAACCTTATCTTCCCCGTTTGTCTTCCGCGAAGTACCACTGAGTATATGTCACAAGATAGTAGAGTTAAGCGGCAACAGTTTTCAACAAACCACAAAGAATTCAGAACGGACATTATATAGAAGTTGGCGTGTTATAACCGGCGCAATTATTTCTCTCCAATTAATTTATATGCACATTGTTGAACTAGTTAGTCTAAGGCTTCATATTATGTTTTGTGTTTTACCAACATGACTAATTATACCACACTATGAACTCGGACTGGTCTTGCGTTCTTAATGAAAATTCTTTTGATGCTGCAGTTAATAATCTCACGGCTTTTGTGTCGAAGGCTATCAACCTAGCTATTTCCTTTGTTAAACCCACAAATTGTACCCATCCTCATTGGTTTTACAAAACTCTTGCCTATTACATTACAAAGAAGAAAGCAATTCTTAAGAAATTTAAAAAATGTGCCAGGACTTATTATCATTATAGCGTTTTTTCATATTATCTTACACTTGTTAAAATGACTATTAAATGAGATAGACTGGTTTGGTTAAAAACAATTGAAGAAAATTTGAAAACCCAACCAAAATACTTTTGGAAATGTATTTCTAAATTTAAAAAGAAAGACCTGGCTATTACATAAATTAAAGTTGGAGATAGATTTGTCACGGAACAGCATTCTATCGCAGAGGCCTTTGCAGACCGCTTTCGTTCTGTTTTTAACTGCTCTTACGACAGGTTCTGACTTTTCTTATTCTGATATTTTGGATATTTCACGTAACCCTGATGATGATGTTACGCGGGCAATTAGTCGTCTCCGTTCGTCGAAATGCGTCGGATCCGATGAAATCCCGACTTTCATTATAAAAGATTGCAAGGAGATATTAACTCCTATTTTACGCCTCATTTTCAACCTTAGATTACATAGTGGGAATTTTCCTCTGTTATGGAAGCAATAGGCGGTTGTGCCGATTTTGAAGAAATGCAAGAGCGCCTTAGTTTCTAACAATCGGCCTATTTCGATCTTAAATGACCTCTCCAAAATTTTTGAAAGTATTGTTTATGATCACTTTTCCTTTTATTTGAAAGTCAAATTAAACCCCAGTCAGCATGGTTTTCGTAAATCAAAATCTACGGTAACTAATTTAGTTACCTACCAAAATAATGTTCAGCTGTCTGTTTGTTCACAGGGATAGGTCGACTTTGTGTATTTTGATCTTAGGCAGGCCTTTGATTCAGTCCCTGATTCAATTCTTTTGAAAAAGCTTAATAATTTTGGACTATCTTCTCCTTACGTCAAGTGGTTCCAAAATTATTTTTGAACTGGATCTGCCTTTGTTCGCATTTTAGGAGAGTCTTTTTCCTTTTACTCGGTGTTATCTGGAGTGCCGCAAGGCTCTACCTTGGGACCTCTTTTATTTAATGTTCTTATTAACGACCTTTGCGACAAAATTAAGTATTCTAAATATCGCTTATTTACTCATGACTTGAAACTATATTGTGATATAAAATCGGTAAATGACTGTAAATTTCTTCAAGCAGATATTGATTCTGTACATCAGTGGTGCGATGTTATCAATATGGAACTCAACATTGAGAAAACCAAAATTACATATTTCACACGGAAAACAAACAGTATTCATTTTAACTGCTTTGTCAG
The DNA here is from genome assembly GCF_977971745.1 of Zootermopsis nevadensis. Taxonomy (NCBI): domain Eukaryota; kingdom Metazoa; phylum Arthropoda; class Insecta; order Blattodea; family Termopsidae; genus Zootermopsis; species Zootermopsis nevadensis. Next base: position 8,493,151 of record NW_028259142.1, read on the forward strand.
TGATATCTTAATTTTCCGTACTGACTGTATAAAAGATCTTGGTTTCTTGTTAGACATTAAGCTATATTTCCATTGTCATGTAAATTTTGTTCATACTAGAGCAGGGCGCTCGTTTCGGAGCTCCTAGGGGGGGGGGGGTCAAGTTTGTAAAACGCAACCAACCATGGTTAGTCCCGAAGGGGAGTTAGTTTAGTGTCTTATTCAAATGTTTTAACCCCTGAGTAAAGAACTAAACTAACCTCCCCGAATGGGGGGTTTAAACCAACCCCCCGAAGGGGGTTGGTTGCGTTTTAAAATCTTGAGTAAGACGCTAAACTAACCCTCGTGTATAAACAAATATAAGGTGATATTGTTGATGACGTCATTTTTTGACGACAACGATGGCTAATCCTTTCGGATCGCTTCCTGTAATCTGATATTTTACTTCTTTACGTCGCTGATCAGAGGCCAACAGTTCTTGGTTAGTCAACTATCTACGTCTAACCCCACCCTTGCAAATATTTTTTTTCTTTTCTGTTTTTTGTCGAGTAGTTCTGATGTTTTAGTTCTTTACGTCGCTATTCAGAGGCCATCTGTTCTTGATCAGTCAACTTTCTACGTCCAGCAACACCATTGCTAATCTTCGTCTGTTTTTTCTTTTTTTCTCTTCTGTTCTTGTTGTATACGTTTTTCTATATTTATCAATGTAATTCTCTTTTCGTTTTTCTTTATTTGTTAAATAGGTCTGATGGATTAGTTCTTTACGTCGCTTTTCAGAGGACAACTGTTTTTGGTCAGACAACTTTTTACGTCCAACCCCACCCTTGCAAATCTTCGTCTGTTTTTCTGCGTGTGTTGTTAATATGGTCTCGTTTAACAATGTTAGTCTTCTTTCGCTTATCCTTATTTGTTAAATAGATCTGATGTCTTAGTTCTTTACATCGATATTCAGAGGCCAACTGTTTTTGGTCAGACAAAATTTTACGTCCAACCCCACCCTTGCAAGTCTTCGTTTGTTTTCTTCTGCTCTTCTGTTCTTGTTCAATAAGTTTATCGCTTTTCTTCATTTGTTAAGTATGTCTGATGTTTTAGTTCTTTACGTCGCTGTTCAGAGGCCAACTGTTTTTGGTCAGAAAACTTTCTACGTCCAATCCCACCCTTTCAAGTCTTTGTTTGTTTTATTCTGATCATCTGTTCTTGTTGAATAAGTTTTTCTGCGTTTATCAAAGTAAGTCTTCTTTCGCTTATCCTTATTTGTTAAATAGGTTTGATGTTTTAATTCTTTACGTCGCTGTTCAGAGGCCAACTGTTCTTGGTTAGTCAACTTTCTACGTCCAATCCCACCCTTTCATGTCTTTGTTTGTTTTATTCTGATCCGTTTATCAATGTAAGTCTCCCTTCGCTTTTCTCTATTTGTTAAATATGTCTGATGTATGAGTTTTTACGTCGTTATTCAGAGGCCAATTGTTCTCGGTCACTCAACTTTCTACGTCCAACCCCACCCTTACAAATCTTCGTCTGCTTTTTTTTTCTTCTGTTCTTATTGAATACGTTTTTCTACGTTTATCAATGTAATTCTCCCTTCGTTTTTCTTTATTTGTGAAATAGGTCTGATAGATTAGTTCTTTACGTCGCTTTTCAGAGGACAACTATTCTTGGTTAGTCAGCTATCTACTTCCAACCCCACCCTTGCAAATCTTCGTCTGTTTTTCTACGTGTGTCGTTAATATGGTCTCGTTTATCAATGTAAGTCTTCCTTCGCTTTTCTTTATTTGTTACATAGGTCTGATGTTTTAGTTCTTTACTTCGCTGTTCAGAGGTCAACAGTTATGGTTCAGTCAACGTTTTACGTCCAGCCCCACCCCTGCAAATCTTCGTCTTAAAATCTATCATAAAGTCAGTTTTCATAATGGTTTTCGTAATCGTAATATATCGAATGAGTATCAGTTTACCTTGTTGGAGTTGGTACTTCAAATACTTGATAACGTCTTCTTTCACTTTTCTGATGCTTTAGGAAAAACTGTCAGTAAATATTCAAGAATGCGATGTGCTGCTTCTGGGGCAGTGATCATGCGACTGGCTTGATATTCTTTGATTTCTTTTGTTGTGAAGCGTTATTTGTTTACTCGGCATTGTTGTGTCAACTTCAACAATGCCAACAGATATTTGTTTGGAACACAACAATGCCGAGTAAACAAATATCTGTTGGCATTGTTGATGACTTCTTCGTTTGTTTTCATCTGCTCTTCTGTTCTTGTTGTATAAGTTTCTCTTCCTTTATCAATGTAAGTGTCCCTTCCCTTTATTTTACTTGTTAAGCATGTCTGATGTTTTAGTTCTTTACGTCGCTTTTCAAGGCCAAGTGTTCTTGGTTAGTCAACTATCTACTTCCAACTCCACCCTTGCAAGACATCGTTTGTTTTCTTCTGCTCTTCTGTTCTTGTTGTATAAGTTTCTCTTCCTTTATCAATGTAAGTGTCCCTTCCCTTTATTTTACTTGTTAAGCATGTCTGATGTTTTAGTTCTTTACGTCGCTTTTTAAGGTCAAGTGTTCTTGGTTAGTCAACTATCTACTTCCAACTCCACCCTTGCAAGACATCGTTTGTTTTCTTCTGCTCTTCTGTTCTTGTTGAATATGTTTTACTGCGTTTATTAATATAAATCTCCCTTCGCTTTTCTTTATTTGTTAAATTGATCTGATGTTTTAGTTCTTTACGTCGCTGATCAGAGGCTAACTGTTCTTGAACAGTTAACTTTCATCGTCCGACCCTACATTGCAAATCTTCGTTTGTTTGTTTTTTGCTCTTCTGTTTATTTTTTGAATAAGTTTTTCTACATGTGTTCTTAATATGGTTTCGTTTATAAATGTAAGTCTTCTTTCGCTTTTCTTTTTTTCTGAAATAGGTCTGATGTTGTAGTTCTTTACGTCGCTGTTTAGTTGCCAACAGTTTTTGTTCAGTCAACTTTTTACGTCCAGCCTCACCCTAGCAAATCTTCGTCTTAATATCGATCAAATGTCAGTTTTCATAATACTTTCTTAATTGTAATATATCGAATGAGTATCAGTTTACCTTGTTGAAGTTGTTAGAGTTGATAATTGAAATAGTTGATAACGTCTTCTTTCACTTTCCTGATGTTTTAGGCCAACTGTCAGTCAATATTCAAGAATGCGACGTGCTGCTTCTGATGCAGAGATAATGAGACTGGATTGATAGTTTTGTTGTGAATCATTATTTGTTTTCTAGGCATTGTTGTGTTGTACTCGGCATTGTTGTGTTCCATAACAATGCCGAGTATAAAAAAACATAAGTTGACATTGTTAATGACGTAATTTATTGATGACAACGACTAATCACAAATTTTTATAAGGAGAAGACTAGAGCAGGGCGCTCCTTTCGGAGCTCCTAGGGGGGGGTTGGTCAAGTTTGTAAAACGCAACCAACCATGGTTAGTCCCGAAGGGGAGTTAGTTTAGTGTCTTATTCAAATGTTTTAACCCCTGAGTAAGAAACTAATCTAACCTCCCCGAATGGGGGGTTTAAACCAACCCCCCGAAGGGGGTTGGTTGCGTTTTAAAATCTTGAGGAAGACGCTAAACTAACCCCCGTGTATAAACAAATATAAAGTGATATTGTTGATGACGTTATTTTTTGACGACAACGATGGCTAATCCTTTCGGATCGCTTCCTGTAATCTGATATTTTACTTCTTTACGTCGCTGATCAGAGGCCAACAGTCCTTGGTTAGTCAACTATCTACGTCCTACCCCACCCTTGCAAATCTTTTTTTTCTCTTCTGTTTTTGGCGAGTAGTTCTGATGTTTTAGTTCTTTACGTCGCTATTCAGAGGCCAACTGTTTTTGGTCAGACAACTTTTTACGTCCAACCCCACCCTTGCAAGTCTTCGTTTGTTTTCTTCTGCTCTTCTGTTCTTGTTCAATAAGTTTATCGCTTTTCTTCATTTGTTAAGTATGTCTGATGTTTTAGTTCTTTACGTCGCTGTTCAGAGGCCAACTGTTCTTGGTCAGTCAACTATCTACTTGCAACCCCACCCTTGCATATCTTCGTATGTTTTTCTACGTGTGTCGTTAATATGGTCTCGTTTATCAATGTAAGTCTTCTTTCGCTTTTCTTTATTTCTTAAATATGTCTGATGTTTTAGTTCTTTACGTCTCTGTTCAGAGGCCAATTGTTCTTGGTCACTCAACTTTCTACGTCCAACCCCACCCTTACAAATCTTCATCTGCTTTTTTCCTTTCTGTTCATATTGAATACGTTTTTCTACGTTTGTCAATGTAAGTCTTCCTTCGCTTTTCTTTATTTGTTACATAGGTCTGATGTTTCAGTTCTTTACTTCGCTGTTCAGAGGTCAACATTTATGGTTCAGTCAACTTTTTACGTCCAGCCCCACCCCTGCAAATCTTCGTCTTAAAATCGATCATAAAGTCAGTTTTCATAATAGTTTTCGTAATCGTAATATATCGAATGAGTATCAGTTTACCTTGTTGGAGTTGGTACCTCAAATACTTGATAACGTCTTCTTTCACTTTTCTGATGCTTTAGGAAAAACTGTCAGTAAATATTCAAGAATGCGATGTGCTGCTTCTGGAGCAGTGATCATGCGACTGGCTTGATATTCTTTGATTTCTTTTGTTGTGAAGCGTTATTTGTTTACTCGGCATTGTTGTGTCAACTTCAACAATGCCAACAGATATTTGTTTGGAACACAACAATGCCGAGTAAACAAATATCTGTTGGCATTGTTGATGACGTCTTCGTTTGTTTTCATCTGCTCTTCTGTTCCTGTTGAATAAGTTTTATTCGTTAATCAATGTAAATATCCCTTCGCTTTTCTTTACTTGTTAAGTATGGATGATGTTTTAGTTAATTACGTCGCTGTTCAAGGCCAACTGTTCTTGGTTAGTCAACTATCTACTTCCAACTCCACCCTTGCAAGACATCGTTTGTTTTCTTCTGCTCTTCTGTTCTTGTTGAATATGTTTTACTGCGTTTATTAATATAAATCTCCCTTCGCTTTTCTTTATTTGTTAAATTGATCTGATGTTTTAGTTCTTTACGTCGCTGATCAGAGGCTAACTGTTCTTGAACAGTTAACTTTCATCGTCCGACCCTACATTGCAAATCTTCGTTTGTTTGTTTTTTGCTCTTCTGTTTATTTTTTGAATAAGTTTTTCTACATGTGTTCTTAATATGGTTTCGTTTATAAATGTAAGTCTTCTTTCGCTTTTCTTTTTTTCTGAAATAGGTCTGATGTTGTAGTTCTTTACGTCGCTGTTTAGTTGCCAACAGTTTTTGTTCAGTCAACTTTTTACGTCCAGCCTCACCCTAGCAAATCTTCGTCTTAATATCGATCAAATGTCAGTTTTCATAATACTTTCTTAATTGTAATATATCGAATGAGTATCAGTTTACCTTGTTGAAGTTGTTAGAGTTGATAATTGAAATAGTTGATAACGTCTTCTTTCACTTTCCTGATGTTTTAGGCCAACTGTCAGTCAATATTCAAGAATGCGACGTGCTGCTTCTGATGCAGAGATAATGAGACTGGATTGATAGTTTTGTTGTGAATCATTATTTGTTTTCTAGGCATTGTTGTGTTGTACTCGGCATTGTTGTGTTCCATAACAATGCCGAGTATAAAAAAACATAAGTTGACATTGTTAATGACGTAATTTATTGATGACAACGACTAATCACAAATTTTTATAAGGAGAAGACTAGAGCAGGGCGCTCCTTTCGGAGCTCCTAGGGGGGGGTTGGTCAAGTTTGTAAAACGCAACCAACCATGGTTAGTCCCGAAGGGGAGTTAGTTTAGTGTCTTATTCAAATGTTTTAACCCCTGAGTAAGAAACTAATCTAACCTCCCCGAATGGGGGGTTTAAACCAACCCCCCGAAGGGGGTTGGTTGCGTTTTAAAATCTTGAGGAAGACGCTAAACTAACCCCCGTGTATAAACAAATATAAAGTGATATTGTTGATGACGTTATTTTTTGACGACAACGATGGCTAATCCTTTCGGATCGCTTCCTGTAATCTGATATTTTACTTCTTTACGTCGCTGATCAGAGGCCAACAGTCCTTGGTTAGTCAACTATCTACGTCCTACCCCACCCTTGCAAATCTTTTTTTTCTCTTCTGTTTTTGGCGAGTAGTTCTGATGTTTTAGTTCTTTACGTCGCTATTCAGAGGCCAACTGTTTTTGGTCAGACAACTTTTTACGTCCAACCCCACCCTTGCAAGTCTTCGTTTGTTTTCTTCTGCTCTTCTGTTCTTGTTCAATAAGTTTATCGCTTTTCTTCATTTGTTAAGTATGTCTGATGTTTTAGTTCTTTACGTCGCTGTTCAGAGGCCAACTGTTCTTGGTCAGTCAACTATCTACTTGCAACCCCACCCTTGCATATCTTCGTATGTTTTTCTACGTGTGTCGTTAATATGGTCTCGTTTATCAATGTAAGTCTTCTTTCGCTTTTCTTTATTTCTTAAATATGTCTGATGTTTTAGTTCTTTACGTCTCTGTTCAGAGGCCAATTGTTCTTGGTCACTCAACTTTCTACGTCCAACCCCACCCTTACAAATCTTCATCTGCTTTTTTCCTTTCTGTTCATATTGAATACGTTTTTCTACGTTTGTCAATGTAAGTCTTCCTTCGCTTTTCTTTATTTGTTACATAGGTCTGATGTTTCAGTTCTTTACTTCGCTGTTCAGAGGTCAACATTTATGGTTCAGTCAACTTTTTACGTCCAGCCCCACCCCTGCAAATCTTCGTCTTAAAATCGATCATAAAGTCAGTTTTCATAATAGTTTTCGTAATCGTAATATATCGAATGAGTATCAGTTTACCTTGTTGGAGTTGGTACCTCAAATACTTGATAACGTCTTCTTTCACTTTTCTGATGCTTTAGGAAAAACTGTCAGTAAATATTCAAGAATGCGATGTGCTGCTTCTGGAGCAGTGATCATGCGACTGGCTTGATATTCTTTGATTTCTTTTGTTGTGAAGCGTTATTTGTTTACTCGGCATTGTTGTGTCAACTTCAACAATGCCAACAGATATTTGTTTGGAACACAACAATGCCGAGTAAACAAATATCTGTTGGCATTGTTGATGACGTCTTCGTTTGTTTTCATCTGCTCTTCTGTTCCTGTTGAATAAGTTTTATTCGTTAATCAATGTAAATATCCCTTCGCTTTTCTTTACTTGTTAAGTATGGATGATGTTTTAGTTAATTACGTCGCTGTTCAAGGCCAACTGTTCTTAGTTAGTCAACTATCTACTTCCAACCCCACCCTTGCAAGACATCGTTTGTTTTCTTCTGCTTTTCTGTTCTTGTTGTATAAGTTTCTCTTCCTTTATCAATGTAAATGTACCCTTCCCTTTATTTTACTTGTTAAGCATGTCTGATGTTTTAGTTCTTTACGTCGCTTTTTAAGGTCAAGTGTTCTTGGTTAGTCAACTATCTACTTCCAACTCCACCCTTGCAAGACATCGTTTGTTTTCTTCTGCTCTTCTGTTCTTGTTGAATATGTTTTACTGCGTTTATTAATATAAATCTCCCTTCGCTTTTCTTTATTTGTTAAATTGATCTGATGTTTTAGTTCTTTACGTCGCTGATCAGAGGCTAACTGTTCTTGAACAGTTAACTTTCTTCGTCCGACCCTACATTGCAAATCTTCGTTTGTTTGTTTTTTGCTCTTCTGTTTATTTTTTGAATAAGTTTTTCTACATGTGTTCTTAATATGGTTTCGTTTATAAATGTAAGTTTTCTTTCGCTTTTTTTTTTTGAAGTAGGTCTGATGTTGTAGTTCTTTACGTCTCTGTTTAGTTGCTAACAGTTTTTGTTCAGTCAGCTTTTTACGTCCAGCCTCACCCTAGCAAATCTTCGTCTTAATATCGATCATATGTCAGATTTCATAATACTTTCTTAATTGTAATATATCGAATGAGTATCAGTTTACCTTGTTGAAGTTGTTAGAGTTGATAATTGAAATAGTTGATAACGTCTTCTTTCACTTTCCTGATGTTTTAGGCCAACTGTCAGACAATATTCAAGAATGCGACGTGCTGCTTCTGACGCAGAGATAATGAGACTGGATTGATAGATTTTGTTGTGAATCATTATTTGTTTTCTAGGCATTGTTGTGTTGTACTCGGCATTGTTGTGTTCCATAACAATGCCGAGTATAAAAAACATAAGTTGACATTGTTGATGACGTCATTTTTTGATGACAACGAGGAATCACAAATTTTTATAGTACTATAACAGCGACGTCATTGCTCCATTTCGGATTGTACCTGTTTTTGTCGTCTCCAGGAAGCATCGACATAACCAAGTTTAGCTCCGGTTCAGACTCGTTGTTACGCTCAGCGTTTTCTTTTTCAAGCTTGTATTGGTAGTTCATCATGCGATAGGATTCTGCGTGGACGTTAATGCGCGAAATTATATTAGTTAATTTCGTGACAATTTCTTCTTTGATGTCATCTTTGGTGTCGCCTTTCGAATTCTGACGTGCATTTTCCATTTTTTGTTTGACGGCTTCTTCTTCGTCGATCATAAACAGTTGACCAAAAGTTGCATTCTCATTATCTTTCGGAAAAGATGCCGCATTCATGTTATAATAAATTTGGCCATGCAATTTAAAACAATATGGCCCTGGTCAATTAATTCCGAAGTCCATGAGATTCGCTTGAAATGATGCGAATGCAAGCATGTTGTTGTAAACACGACATTTGTTGCGAAAATGTCGAAGAGAAAAGAGTTTTCTAAGTTCATCAGGATATTCAGGCAACGAATCAAGCACAACCTTTCCATGTGCACAACAATCATAAAACGATTTACTGGAACGTTGAGTCGATTCATCGAGCCAGTGAAGCGCTTTGCAATGAATACATTCATAGTTCATAGGTCCGAGATAATGTTGTTGATGTTCGTCGTTCATAAAATGTGCTGCTATTAGCAGTCTTCCTCGGTTCTTCATTACTAATTTACTTTAATATCTAATAATTTTCTTTTCAGCGTCTTGTTTTATTTTCTCCTCTGTTCTTACCGAATAAGTCTTTCTACGTGTGTCGTTAATATGGTCTCGTCTATCAATGTAAGTTTTACTTCGCTCTTCTTTATTTCTTAAATAGGTCTGATGTAGTACTTCTTTACGTCGCTGTTCAGAGGCCAACTGTTCTTGTTCAGTCAACTTTTTACGTCCAGCCCCACCCTTGCAAATCTTCGTCTCAAAATCGATCATAATCATAATATATCGAATGAGTATCACTTTACCTTGTTGGAGTAGGTACTTCAAATACTTGATAACGTCTTCTTTCACTTTCCTGATGTTTTAGGACAACTGTCAGAAAATTATCAATAATGCGATTCCACGTGCTTTTTCTGGAGCAGTGATAATGCGACTGGCTCGGTAGTGAAGCGTTATTTGTTTACTCGGCATTGTTGTGTTGTACTCGGCATTGTTGTGTTCCACAACAATGCCGAGTTTGTTTATAGTTGACATTGTTGATGACGTAATTTATTGATGACAACGACTAATCACAAATTTTTATAAGGAGATAGTACTAGAGCAACGCGCTCACTTCGGAGCGCATTCTCTAATATGATATTTACTTCCTTACTTCGCTGTTCTTAGTCAGTTAAATTTCTACGATCTAGTATTCGATGAAGACGTATTGTTGCTGTTAAAATACTATGAGAAATAACGGAAGGAAATTTTTGAAGGCAATATACCAACACAACAAAGAGAGTAAAGAAATGACGTAACATATTTTATTCTATGATTTTTTCGAATAATAAGAGTGTTACACTTTTACATTTATCGATAAATTTTTTAGATTTTGTAATGCGATTATCGTCGAAGATAATCCATTCATCGTTATAACGTCGCCACGCCTTGAAATGTCCGTCGTTTCCAGTACCGTTAATGTCCACAAATTCTACCGCACTTTGCAATTTCCAATGTTTTCCATACATTAATTGGTTGTTTTGTCTCATTCTCATTATTTCAAATGTGCGTAGTCCATTTAGAGTCAATCTATTTATTTCCAAAATCATGTACTTTTGACGGTCACCAACAACAATTTCTGTCGTTCCACGTATGTAGTGTTGTTGACATTCCGTACACGTTCCGTTCACATCTGTTTTGGTTTGATACTCCAATAAGTCTTTGAAGTTTATCACGTTCGTTTGTGGTAAGTTCATGAACAATATTTGGTTTTTATAACGTTCCTCAAGTTGATGACCATTTCTACATGTTTTTGTATTCACCGTCTCATACTCAAACATGTTTTGCATATCAATTGGTAACTCCTCGAATATGTTGTAAATTGTTTCGGACACACTTTGAAAATCTCTTCTTAAATGTTCTTTAAGGTTTTGTCGTATTGAAATGACAATATGTAAGTTTTGAGGATGACTGTATGCGTTTGCAATCTCGTAGATCAGTTGTGCGCCATTGTTGTCGCCCTCGTAGTCATTTAATATCATTTCTTTCAGACTTTCAACGAACGCAGTAGCTGAATGCAACATGTTTATTGAGGAAATCAAGAATCAGTCTGATCCATTGGCATTCTCGAGTTTCAAGTATTCGATAGTTGGTACAATTTCACGTGTAATCGTCGTTTCATTCTGCTTCACTCTCCGTATAGGCTGTTCATCCTCTGTATGACTTATTGTTCTGATATTCCCTTCAACTTTTACACGTTTAAATGCATGTTCAACTGTTTCACTTTTAATTAATAAACTAAATCCCCTTCGGGGGGTTAGTTTAGTTTCTCACTTTAGTGTTTTAACCCCTGAGTAAGAAACTAAACTAACCCCCCGATGGGGGGGTTTAAACACTTGACCAAACCCCCCACTTTGGGGGGGGGGGTTGGTTGCGTTTTAAAATCTTGAGTAAGACACTAAACTAACCTCCTTCGGAAGGGTTTGTTTAGTGTCTCATTCAAGTGTTTTAACCCTTGAGTAAGAAACTAAACAACACCCCGAATGGTGGTTAAAATACTTGGCGAACCCCACCTCCGGGGTGGTTTGTTGCGTTTTAAAGTCTTGAGTAAGACACTAAACTAACCCCCCATCGGAAGGGTTACTTTATGTCTCATTCAAGTTTTTTAACCCTTGAGTAAGAAACTAAACTAACTCTCACCCCCCAATGGGCGGGTTAAAACACTTTACTAACTCCCCCTTCGGGGGGTTGAATGCGTTTTAAAATCTTGAGTAAGACACTAAACTATCCATCTTCGGTTTGTTAATTTAGTGTCTTATTCGGAGAACTTTCTCTATTCTGATTTTTTACTTATTTATGTCGCTGTTCAGAGGCCAACTCCTCTTGGTCAGTCAGCTTTCTACGTCCAGCCCCTCCCCTGCAAATTTTCGTCAGATTTTTTTCCCCTTCTATTTTTGTTGAATACGTTTTTCAACTTTTATCAATGTAAGTATTACTTCGCTATCCTTCATTTGTTAAATAGTTCTGATGTTTTAGTTCTTTACCTCGCTGTTCACAGGCCAACTGATCTTGGTCAGCCAACTTTTTACGTCTAACCCAATGCGTATATATCTTCGTTTTTTCTCTTCTACTCTTGGTGAATAAGTTTTTCTACGTTTATCAATGTATGTCTTCCTTAGATTTTCTTTATTTGTTAAATAGTTCCGATGTTTTAGTTCTTTTCGTCGCTGTTCAGAGGTCAACAGTTCTTGGTCAGTCAACTATCTACGTCCAACCCCACCCTTTCAAATCTTCGTCTGATTTTTTGTTCTTGTGTTCTTGTTAAATACGTTTTCCTGCTTTTATCAATATAGGTCTCCCTTCGCTTTCTTTATTCGTTAAGTACGTCTGATGTTTTAGTTCTTTACATCGCTGTTCAGAGGCCAATTTTCTTGGCCAGTCATCTATCTACGTCCAACCCCACCCTTACAAATCTTCGTCTGTTTTTTCCCCTTCGCTTCTTATTGAATAAGTTTTTCTACGTTTATCAATGTAAGTCTTACTTCGCTTTTCTTTATTTCTTAAATATGTCTGATGTTGTAGTTCTTTACGTCGCTGTTCAGAGACCAACAGTTCTTGTTCAGTCAACTATATACTTCCAAACCCACCCTTGCAAGTCTTCGTTTGTTTTCTTCTGCTCTTCTGTTCTTGTTGAATAAGTTTTTCTTCTTTTATCAATGTAACTCTCCCTTCGCTTTTCTTTACTTGTTAAGGATGTCTGATGTTTTAGTTCTTTACGTCGATGTTCAGAGGCCAACTGTTCTTGTTCAGTCAACTATATACTTCCAAACCCACCCTTGCAAGTCTTCGTTTGTTTTCTTCTGCTCTTCTGTTCTTGTTGAATAAGTTTTTCTTCTTTTATCAATGTAACTCTCCTTTCGCTTTTCTTTATTTGTTACATAGTTCTGTTGTTTAAGTTTTTACGTCGCTGTTCAGAGGCCAACTGTTCTTGGTCAGTCAACTTTCTACGTCCAATCCCACCCTTGCAAATCTTCGTCTGTTTCTTTACATGTGTCGTTAATATGGTCTCGTTTATCAATGTAAGTCTTCTTTCGCTTTTATTTAGTTATTAAATAGGTCTGATGTTTTAGTTCTTTACGTCGCTGTTCAGAGGTCAACAGTTCTTGGTCAGTCAACTTTCTACGTCCAATCCCACCCTTGCAAATCTTCGTCTATTTCTCTACATGTGTCGTTAATATGGTCTCGTTTATCAATGTAAGTCTTCTTTCGCTTTTATTTAGTTATTAAATAGGTCTGATGTTTTAGTTCTTTACGTCGCTGTTCAGAGGTCAACAGTTCTTGGTCAGTCAACTTTCTACGTTCAACCCCACCCTTGCAAGTCTTCGTTTGTTTCCTTCTGCTCTTCTGCTCTTGTTGAATAAGTTTTTATACGTTTATCAATGTAAATCTCCCTTCGCCTTTCTTTATTTGTTAAATATGTCTGATGTTTTAGTTCTTTACGTCGCTGTTCAGAGGTCAACAGTTCTTGTTCAGTCCACTTTCTACGTCTAACCCCACCCTTGCAAGTCTTCGTTTGTTTTCTTCTGCTCCTCTGCTCTTGTTGAATAAGTTTTTATTGCGTTTATCAATGTAAATCTCCCTTCGCCTTTCTTTTTTTGTTAAATATGTCTGATGTTTTAGTTCTTTACGTCGATGTTCAGAGGCCAACTGTTCTTGGTTAGTCAACTATCTACTTCCAATCACACCCTTGCAAGTCTTCGTTTGTTTTCTTCTGCTCTTCTGTTCTTGTTGAATAAGTTTTTCTGCGTTTATCAATGTAAATCTCCTTTCGCTTTTCTATATTTGTTAAATAGGTCTGTTGTTTAAGTTTTTACGTCGCTGTTCAGAGGTCAACTCTTCTTGGTCAGTCAACTTTCTACGTCCAATCCCACCCTTGCAAATCTTCGTCTGTGTTTCTACGTGTGTCGTTAATATGGTCTCGTTTATCAATGTAAGTCTTCTTTCGCTTCTCTTTATTTCTTAAATGTCTGATGTTGTAGTTCTTTACGTCGCTGTTCAGAGGTCAAAAGTTCTTGTTTAGTCAACTTTTTACGTCCAGCCCCACCCCTGCAAATCTTCGTCTTAAAATCGATCATAAGGCCAGTTTTCATAAGTTTTCGTAATCGTAATATATCGAATGAGTATCAGTTTACCTTCGGGGGGGTTAGTTTCAAGTGTTCTAAAAGTTCGCTGCGTTTTAAAATCTTAAGTAACACACTAAACCAACCCCACCTTTGGGGGGATTAGTTTAGTGTCTCATTCAAGTGTTTTAACCCTTGAGTAAGAAACTAAGCTACCCCCCCAATGGGGGTTAAAACACTTGACCAGTCTTGTTTTCTTTTCTCCTCTGTTCTTACCGAATAAGTTTTTCTACGTGTGTCGTTAATATGGTCTCGTCTATCATTGTAAGTATTCTTTCTTAAATTGGTCTGATGTAGTAGTTCTTTACGTCGCTGTTCAGAGGCCAACTGTTCTTGGTCAGTAAACTTTCTACGTCCAGCCCCACCCTTGCAAATCTTCGTCTTAAAATCGATCATAATAGTTTTCGTAATCGTAATATATAGAGTATATGAGTAGTATTATTAGTATCACTTTACCTTGTTGCAGTTGTTGGATTTGGTACTTAAAATAGTTGATAACTTCTTTTTTCACTTTTCTGATGTTTTAGGCCAACTGTCAGTCAATTTTTAATAATGCAACGTGCTGCTTCTGGAGCAGTGATAATGCGACTGGCTTGGTAGTGAAGCGTTATTTGTTTACTCGGCATTGTTGTGTTGTAATCGGCATTGTTGTGGTCCACAACAATGCCGAGTAAACAAATATTTGTTGACATTGTTGATGACGTAATTTATTGAAGACAACGACTAATCACAAATTTTTATAGTAAAGAAGAAGATAATAAGACACAGGCACCAAGGACCTTAGGGCTCATTCGTTTTATTACATACAATTTTCCTCTTTAGACAGTCTTGTTGTTTTATACAATGCTGTCAAAGCTTGAGTATGGTTTAGTTGTATGGAATAATTTTACACAGACAGATTCTAATACACTAGAAAATATAAAAAGGAAATTTGCCAGTTTGTGCAATTACCGGTTTTTTCGGTTTAATATTACACGTGAATACGAATTGATTTTAACTGCTTTAAATTTCAGAACACTTTATACCAGACGATGGCATCTTGATGCTATATTTCTTATTAATGTATTTAAGGGCAAAATAAATTGCAATTCCATCATGGACACTGTTGGTATTCGTGTGCCGTCAAGGCAAATAAGAGAATTTTCTACGTTTAGTGTGATCAGTGCGCTTAGACATAGTCCTTCAGACAGGTGTGTCATTGCTGCAAATGACGTATGTAAATTTTTGGGCGTGTTTGGTATAAACATTGTTTTTTAAGGGCACTTTCTCATTAAGAGAAATAATTTAGAGAGTGGCCTAGTTTAGATATACGAGGCTGGTCTACAAAGTAAGTTTCCCTGGGGCCGTTTACAGAAACAAAACACAATTTCATGGAAATATTTATTGCAACAGATACAGAAAGTGTCCAGCTATTTTTCAAAATATTCGCCACCGGAATTGAGACATTTGTCATACCGTGGGACCAACTTTTGAATACCTGTGTCGTAGAAGTCTTCCGCCTGGGATTGGAACCACTGTGTGACAACCATCTCCGCCTCTCTTACATTCTCAAAACGCTGACGCTGACCGGACAGGAATTTTGAGGTGTAGGAAAAGTTGAAAATCACTGGGAGCGAGGTCCGGGCTGTAGGGTGAATGATTAAACACCTCCCAGCTGAACTCCTGCAGGAGACTTGCTGTCCGTCGAGCCGTGTGCGGCCTAGCGTTATCACTGACCGCACTTCTCAGTCGGCGGGAGCTGGAATAAGAATCTCCATCTTCAACAGCTGCAACGATGCTACTGTGAGAACGCGGGAAGTGCCGTTAGTGCATGCGCCATGCTACGTCATTGCTCTATCACGTACGCACAGTCGCTTCGCGCAATATAAGGTTTTATAGCTGTGGGACGAGTGGGAAACTTACTTTTGGGACGCGCCTCGTAACTTAGTTATTTGTTTTAATTTGATTTTTGCATTTATTTTGTTCCTTCTATATTATTATTTTTTTTACGTATATACTAGTGTTTACCTAGGTAAATTATTTTCTTTTTATCTAATTTGTATCTTTGTATTAATGTTTGCCTGTGAATGGCTCTTTACCGTTGGCAAACACTCAATAAAGGAATTGAATTATTATTATTATTATTAGTAGTAGTAGTAGTAGTAGTATTTAGACCTCATTTCTTATATTTGCTTGCTGTGATGACTACATCTTATTTTGTGCTATTTAATTTTGATGTGAATACGTCTTTAAAATCAGACCGACATATGGGTTACCAGGACGGAAACGGCGATATAACATTTGCAGAGTGATGCATTCCGACACTATAACTTCGTGACTAATAACACGATTGAAATAAATGTCTCGTTCGATCGGGCATACAACTACGATGCGAGCATGACCTTGAGTTGGCGCCGCGCATGTGCGAGGCGCGGGTGGTGTGCCTGCGGCGACTGGCGGCCATTTTGGGCGTGGGCGAAAATTACGGGCAGTATATCTAGCGATTCCGATGTGCTATCGCGCTGTATTTGGTGCCAAACGAAAGATCACGTCTAGATCTGTCGATTTAAGCCATGAACTTTGTAAAATATTTGTTGTTGACAAATCAAAAATAAGTCGTGAAAAATTTAAACTGTCTGATGTCGGCCCATACTCACCGAAAAGCCCAGAGGAAATACAAGCAACGCATCTCATCTTAAAGGTCGTCTAATCAGCCATCGATCAGTACCGCCATGTCCGTGGCGGAACGAGTGAAACGGCTTCGGGTACGTCGGAATGTCTGAAGACTCTGTATATTTGTTATGCTAAATAAAAGCCATGTATCCATTTCGTTACTTTCATTTCATTCCTATATCTCAAAGAAAATATTACCCTCTAACGCAGACGTATTCACGTAAAACCCACGGCCGTTTCCCCGACACAGCCACACCTCGAGATTTTGTAACATTTTTCTGTTTTTTATTGTTTAATGTTTTTATTTGGTATTATTGAATTGAATTATATTACTTAGTTATCGTATTTTTCCCATTTACTTGTAAAATATTATTCAATAAATGAATTGAATTGTTATTATTATTAATAAAAATAAATAATAAAAATTATTGAATTGAATAGAATACGGTATATTTATATATCTAGTTTCATTCAATTGCTTGTTTTTGTATTTGTAATATTTTACTTTTATTATTATTGAAATTAATTTAATTATATAAGTATTTTATTCTGGACTTTGGTTTAGTACTTGGCTGTTATTGACCTTTTTGGCTGTTGTCAAGCACTTAAATAAATGAATTCAATTAAATTGAATTATTATTATTATTTAGACCTCATTTATTATATTTACTTGCTGTGCTGACTGCATGTTATTTTGTGGTATTTAAATTTGTAAGTTTTTTCTGTTTTTTTATTTTTTTAATGTGTTTTTAGTATTATTGAATTGGATTATATTACTTAGGTATCGTATTTAACCCATTTACTTGTGAAAAATCATTCAATAAATGAATTTAATTATTATTATTATTAATATGGTATATTTATATATTTTGTTTCATTTGTTTGTTTTTGTATTTAAATGTAATATTTTACTTTTATTATTATTGAAATGAATTTAATTATTTATTACATATATCCTGTACTCTGGTTTAGTGCTTGGCTGTTATTGGCCTTATTTAGCTGTTGTCAAGCAGTATTTATACTACCTACACTCGTGGTAAACAATTCAATGTAGCTTTCTTACTTGAGACACCATTTTAATAACCGTGAGTGTTGTTCTTCAGGTGGAAAGATGTGGAAACTCATTATTAACTAATTATTAACTTGATCATGTTACTTGCACAAATGCGTTTATCTTTCATTATTGAGCTCTTGGTTCAAGAGCAATGTTAAAGTGGCATACATTTAATGTATACACGCTGTATATGGGTCAGATTAAGATAAATAGGTGAAAGCAAAATCGATAATTAAATAGATTTAGAATTTTAAGGGAAGTCAATCATAGACTAAACAAGCCTGCAGTGTGGTCCTATATTAACAATTACGGGCTACTTAATAACACAAAAAAATTAAATGAACTAATTTCAAAATAAGAATAACGTGGCAAGGTCTTCCAGTTTAAAATTTGATCTAATTGGTATGATAGATTCCAACGGTCGTAAAATGTATCTGACAAGCTCTTTTTAAAGCTGATAAATGTAAATCAGATTGTTCAACATTATAAAATTTAGCACATGTAAAGTAATTATGGCATTTCAATACGCAAGGACATAAACAATTTAATTTATTCAAATTTCCAACCAATTAGTAATGATACAAAATTATGACATTTTCAAGGCGTGAAATGTCGACATGAATACGACAAGGAAGACTGATCACTGCCTTAATGGAATGGCACTGTGAAAATAACGCCTCGTTACATAAGAAGGGCTTGGTACAACTTCTCGAACTTTTCGAAATTTAGGAGACTTTTAATACGGCAAACGGATGACAAGAATTACAGTTCATCAATTTGGAGCTCGAGATGACTTTGTTTACTTAACGACGTTTATAAATTCATCCAGTGTTATGGAGAGCAGGGAATAATGAATGGCAAAGGATGCGGAAGGAAGATGTGGCTAAGGTGTTATCCTGTCAATGTCCTGGAAGGACTGAAGAAAACCAAGAATGACTTCAGCCCGGGTAGATGGTCAGGAAATGTAGATTTTAATACGGGGCATATGAAATACGAAGTAGGAGTTCTAATTACTGGACTGCGACGTTTGTTCGCTCAGAAAATCAAAAATCTAAATTGAGCTGTCCACCGATTTTGTGGGGATTTTTTGATAACGGTGATACACCTTTAGATTCCAACGAAATAGGATAAATGTCGGATAATTTCACGTCGGTCAGAAAACAACGCATATAACAAGCCATGCATTATGAGATCGTCTGTCTGTCGTGTTTTCCCAAAGGCGGCAGGCAACCTGCACAAAATCTCTTTTGGTTCTTTTTTTATTTAATATCCAAAAAATGCATAAATTTTCTTCTGGGTCAAACAGTCATCGCCATACAGAACTATTGTTCTTTCGTTAAGCATAAAATCGGATTTGAAATCGGTTTTCTTCATTTATGAATTCTGCAGTGGAGCAGCATGGTTAAAGGCGTTACAGTTAGTATTCATCAGTACCCAAAAAGACAATGAATATCAACTACGTTCAAATAATTGAAGTTTCATACTGTATATACCCGTCATCTTTAACATCACTTTCAAGATACACCACGAATAAAACTGCCCTTACTATTTTACGTTCTTCCCAAAACCTTCAGTGCCGTATTATGTATATAGAACCCTGAATCTTTCTATCTGATTCGTCTCCTCCAACTTAATTCTCCAAGCGAATGTTCAGAGACAAATTTCCAAGCAGATGCAATCAACTTGCACTGCGTCGTGTTAATCGTACTTTTAGAAGGAGAGGGAGTACGACCAGTCTATTTCTTAGCAAGGTCAACATGACTACATTTCAGTGCGATTCAATTCTCAGTGCGATCGGAAAGTTTCAAGACTGCGCCTATAAAAACCTGTACACTTATCTCAGGTATTAAATTCATCCATCACCCTCGAAGTAGTTCCCCTGGGAGTGAACACAACGATCCCTGCGCCGCTGCCAAGCCTGGAAGCATCCCTGGAAATCTTTCTTTGTCAGCCTGTCAAGCACAATCTGCGATTCTGCCTGAATCTCTTCTATCGTCTCAAATCTCCTTCCCTTTAGCTGAATTTTCATCTTTGGGAAGAGGAAGAAGTCACACGGCGAATAAGGAGGGTGCTGGATGACGGCCATGGTGTTTGAGACCAAAAACTGCCGAACTTTGAGGGCGGTGTGCGCTGGCGCGTTGTCATGATGCAGCAGCCAGTTGTGGTTGCACCACTTTGCCGGCCGCTTCCGTCTCACATCTTCACGCAACAGCCTCAGGACCCCACAGGAAAATTCAGCATTGACCGTCTGACCTGCAGGAAGAAACTCCCTATGGACGATCCCCTCCTGGTCGAAGAAACAGATCCGCATTGACTTCACATTGCTCTTGACCTGCCTTGCCTTCTTCGGTCGTGGTGACGATGGGCTCTTCCATTGTGAAGATTGCTGCTTCGTTTCCGGATATTACCCGTAAACCCAGCTTTCATCACCTGTGATAACCTTAGAAAGGAAGTTGGGGTCGGTTCTTGCAAGATCTTTGAGCTCCTGACAAACGAGAAGTCGATTCTGCTTCTGGTCCTCAGACAGGATGCGTCGCGTGTGGAGTTCTTCCTTTAGAATCAGCTGACAGGTCTCATAGCCTATCCCAACAATGTCGCACAAGTCGTTGATGGTACGACGTCGATCTTCGTGAATGGCCTGCCGTATCTTCGTAACATTTTCGGGCGTTGTGCTCGAAGATGGTCGTCCAGAACGCTCGTCATCATCGACAGAGGTTCGGCCAATTTTAAAACGTGAATGTCACACGAAAGTTTGTGCACGACCAATTGCGGACTCCCCAAATGCTTCCTTTAGCATTTCATAGGTTTCCGTAGCCGTTTTGGCGAGTCTTTGGCAAAATTTGATGCACACGCCATTCCGAAATCGCAGGAGGGTCGGTGTAATGCACTACCAAAACGCCCGTAACTAAGAAACAAAAGCTAATTCGATGATGCCGGCAGGCACACTTATTCACTATGAATGTAGGCCGCACCTCCTATAGGCAGAAGCTCGTACTACATCCAGTTCGCCGTCTATTGACACAGTCTGAAAACTTTCCTATCGCACCTCGTATATGATAATGAATGACAGTTATGACTAAAATTTGATTTAAGAAAATAGCGTTTCAGCTGGTAATTATTTATGGATCATATTACACCACTCAAATGTGAATAAGTATGATAGTACTGTTCATTATGTTTCATATTTCAATTTTCTCCAAAAGATTTCCTATCACTGACTGCACTGAATTTCTGAAGTCATGAAGTTATTTCTACTTTTATGGTACAATCTTATGGATGTACCAAAATAAACATAAGATGGTAACCATAAAAACTAAGGCAACCTTGGCAACTAAGATAACAATTGTAACTATGGTAACCAAAGTAAACAAAGTGATCACTAAGACGGGTTAACCAATTGAAATTTAATAGCCAATGTGACCAATGTCCAAGGCTGGAAGCAAACCCCATGTGGAAATCCCTTTTGTGGTGTCACGTACCTAACAGAGACGGCGATGCCCTTATAGAGCGGAGTTTAACCAGTGTAAGAGATCCCCAAGAGAGGCAATATGTCTCATAGGGTCCAGACGAATCTGGGTCAGATTAGGTTGGATTGAATTTTAAATAAAATGTGAACGTAAGTGGGAACTCTGTAAATTTAATAAGTATTTCCAGTTACGTTCTTCTTAACTTTTAGAAAACTGTCAAGCTTTGCAATCATTGTCAACAAACCAGTGTATGCGCCGTAATTCTGTCAGCAGGTATGCATGTAATATTCTTACTATCTCCAGCATATCTGAAGGAACAATGATGCATTCTTATGAGCTCAGATCGTGGCGAATTGTCGGGTCATTTAACTACGCTGTTTCAATTCTACACGCTGTGTAGTGTCGACCTGTAGAAATGTATTAGAGGGGTGGTATAATGGCAATTTGGAAGCGGTCGTGAATGTATTAAAGAACTACCGCAACATTTTCTGTGGGTAGCAAACCTCCTTGCTTAAATTGGAAACAGATTCGTCAAAAAACATTAATTACAAGGCTTTATCAACACGTTCCCATGTAACTTAAATGCACCATCTCTACAAAGTTATGATATCTACTCAAAACGTTTCTGTAAAATTCAACGTTATATAATAATTCTGAAACAATAAACTGTCATTCACACATGCAGTTCAGAGTAATCATCATTTTGTGGACGGTTATGTAGAAAAATAAGTTACGTTAATAATACCTACTGTGTGCTTACTTTGTTAAAACTTATAAATCAACTACCTTCATATTTTTACTGCATTTCAGCCAACTACTATATTAAACCCTGCTCCAAACTGACCCAAAGTTCAGCGACTGCCCGCTGAAGCACGGCAGAGAGGCTATTCCTAGACTTCTCAAAGGTAACTGTCTCATTCTCTCCATTGTACTATCGAAGCCACTGTAGCCTTTTGTATTTTTTTCCAAAATAATGTTTGATACTAACAGGCTATACATTAAAGATGTGAGAAATGTTTCAATAAGCAGCCTGCCGACCTGAAAATATAAGGAGGAGACTGTGATTTTGGACACCTAGAGAATAACGATCAGTATGCAAAGACAAAACGCAACTCGACATTTTGTGATTTTATTAGAGGACCGTAATAGGAGGTTCATTCAGCCAATTAAAGGATGTTTAAAGGAAAATCAAGAGAATCATGTTCTGGTAAATTGAGAAACTGTTTATGTGGCTAGTTTCACATTAATCATAAATGCTCATTTTAAATAAGACACTGATTTTTAGGCCTATCCTAGATCCTGTCCTTGTCGAAGAGGTAGTAGTCCGGGATTCAGGAATTACAATCGCTGCTCGGAACTTCACCATCGAAGAAGCCAAGGACGCTGTTTTGCAAGACGTGACGTATTTAGGCTAAATGACTTACACATTTATCCAGCCATTAATCCGAGCGGCTTATTACAATTGGACCCCAATAACAGAGAGTTAACAGAAAAGTAGGCTTCCAGTTTACAAATAACTCTTTCGTAAAAGACTCGATGAAACAATACCGCTAATACAAAAACATGACTTTATGTAGTGATTTTGATTTTATTCCATTCACCACCCGCCCTCACAACATATCTCACTACCATTCATTTTACAATTATCCTATCATTTCCACATTCTTACACGGATTAACTTATACCACATTCAAAAATTAAATTTAGATTATTAAGTGGCCATCTAACTGTTAATTTTATAGTGCCCTGCTCAAGCAAGGAGTTGCATTTCTTTTCTTTACGTGATATAAGCAATTAAAATGCAACTTGTTTTATATATATATATATATATATATATATATATATATATCGGAATTTTTTAAAATACTCACACAGGCGTATTTGAGTTGCCTTTTCATCGGTTACGTACACACGGAAGTATAGTAAAACAAGACAGGCATAACTGTTCAAGTGGGAAATAAATTGGCAAGTAAAAACAGAGAATATGTCACCGGACTACACTACCTATTCACGGTATAAAGGTTGCTAATACATTCTTAGAAAATATTGCGTATTTCGAACATCTGGAAAGAAGTTGACAAATTAAAATTGCATTCATGAATAAATTTAAAGCGGGCAAAATTCTACGTAAAATCGTAAAGATTAAAACCATAATTTAATTTTTTGTTTTGAGTGAGTGTAAAACTTAGCCTCACACTTCAAATGGCGTACAAAGATTTAACGTGTGCGAGAAGAGAGTTCTTAGGAGAATATCTGTATCTAAAATAGATTAAGAGAAGAAGAAGAAAAATAGAGTATGTACTGTTCCGTAGTTTGTAATATTTTCAAAAAAATATTAGTGATATGAAATACGACAGATGGAGGGGTATGGAATGCGAATGTAGGATATAAAAAATGCATAAAAAGCTTTCGTTTGGAAGCCTGAAGAAAATATATCACACAGGAAACACAGGCAGAGATTAGAAGATAACATTAAAATTTATCTTAGGGAGTGTGTGAGGGTATAAATTAGCGCGTGGGCTCTTATGAACACAGTCACGAAAATCCGTTTTCCTTAAAGGGCAGACATTTGTTCACCAGCTGAGCGCACAAGGACTCCTAGCCACGGAATAAGTTGGTTCTGTAGAGGGCTTAAATATTTTTGTTATTAGTGTTTATTCAAAGCGCATTGATTTTGTTTTTCACATATTCTATTCTTTCCTTCCTAAAAACTCTATTAGTTCCATAATGTCTTCATTTATTCGGTTTGGTTTCTGCAAACATTCCAATTTAGTCTGCTACTCTTAATCTCATAACTGTCAATATTCTTTCTCAAATTGTCTTTGTACTCGTTTAAGTCAATGCAGCCTACATTTGCGTTAACTAAATTTATATATTCTCTTTAACCTTTTCATAAATGCTACGGATGTCCACATTATCATCCAAGTATTCCAAAGATGCGCCATATTTTGAAATGTCGATCGAATATTGTTCTTTAGATTCTGCATCATTTACTTTCTTGAGAATATATCTGTCCATATCAAATTTTGAGTGGTTTATTTACCTTATGATAATTTGCTCCGTACTTTTGAATCACCAAACAGTGATCAGGATGTCATTCAGCTCCAATAAATAATCGGACGTCAAGCAAACGTCAATTTTATCATCTTCCTATTGTACGTTATCAATTTGATAATGTGTAAATAAATTAGAGGGATGTTAAGTGTATTTATGAAGTTTATGTACGAAATAACTAATTTAAGAGTTGCAACTGTAACCGTCCAGACATTAGAGTCCTGTGGAGTAACGCTGCAAGGGCAAGCTGGCTGAAATTCTTTAAAAACAAAGAGTCGGCTGTGTTAAGTGAGAAAGTAGGGGGAGGACTCACATTTGGTATTTTTTGGGGGAGTAAGCTAAGAGCAGCATTCGGGAAGTGTGTCTGGGCAGTCGTGGAAAGTTTCTTGACGGTAGAGGTTAAGATTTTTATAAATTTGTGTAATGAAGAAAATCCATAATAAAAGTATAAGTAGATCAACAGTTAATTATTATCTCTTCGTTATTCACTCGATCCCCGTGAACGACCCTGAGTCCCTGGCTAGATGGAGCTAACAACTAACCAAGGACGGTTATAGAAATTGGCGCATCAACCTGGGGCACTATATTGATCGGAATAAACCCAGAACAAGAGGGACGGAGCGAGGAATAGCATCATTTATACAGCATTCCACCCGGAACTAGTTCGACGGAGCGGGGAGAGACTTCCTTTCCACCCGGAACGATAACATTGCTCCGAAAAGGGCTCTCCGAAGTGGTAAGATAGATAGCGATATAGACGTAGAAACAAGTGGATTAGATTTAGACGTGCCATGTGGTCAGCTTATAGACACAGAAGAAAACCAGGTAGATAATAGTGTGGTGAACACGGATAATGATCAGTTAACCACGATCCTCAATGTGTTGACCGAAATGAAGAAAGAATTCCAGGAATTTAAGAAAGAAAATCAAGAAACTAGGAAAGAATTCCAGGAATTTAAGAAAGAAATTAAGGCGGATTTTGCTAAGATAGATGAGAAATTAGAAAATAAACTAAAAGAAACTAAGGAGGAAATGATGAATGTTAGGAGAGAAATGTTAACATCATTAGGTAAAACTTCTGAAGAAGTAGAACAAAGATTAAATGAACGAGTTAGTCGTGTAAGCAACGATTCAGATTCTTTGTCAAAGAAGACTGACAACCAAATTAAAACGTTAGCTGAGGCAATTCAATTAAACAGAGACAGTTGCGATTCTGGTCTCAACGTCATAAGTCAAGAGGTTATGGTTGTCCAAAACCAAGTTGTGGAGAGTAACAACAAAGTTCAACAATTGAAACGCAAAATGAGTCAACTTGAAGGGCGCATGGAAGATTTGGGGCAAAGAAACAACGAAGCTACTAACATGAATGACTCTGTTGACGTTGATGTTGCTGGATCAAGTCGTCATGTAAATTTTAATGTCCAGGATGGCGATAATGCAAGTGCTTTACCAAGTGCTAATCGGTCCTGTGCCTGCTGCAAGAGTTGTGATTACTTTTCTGTTGAATTAGCGTTACCGACTTTTGAAAATTTGCCGGGTCAGAACGCGAAGGCTCATTTAGAATCTTTAATTGATTATATGAGATTCAAGAATATTCCCCCGCATTTACAATCTTTGAAAGGAAATTCTGTGACGACGTGGGCGTCTGGAATGTCGAGAAATATAAGCAGTTTCAAAGAATTTGAAGGAGCATTCTTATCACAATATTGGAATGTGTCGTGTCAATCCAAGGTCCGCGTTTCTCTTTATCAGGACCGGTATCTTAAGGGAAACCGAATGAGTTATGCCGACCATTTAATGAAATACGTGGTCAAAGCTAAATATTTGGATCGCCCCATGACTGACACTGAAATATTAGAAGCGCTTAGACACCACTTTGCAACTCAAGTACAAAGATCGTGGGTCATTGCGCAACCAAAAGGTATACCAGATGCGGTAACGTTTGTCAATGAAGTAGAGGCGTTGGATTATAATCAGTCATCGTCAAACTACGCTTCAACCCCAACAAACCCAGGATCTCGTTTCAACGACAGAAACCACCGCTCTTATCAGGGTCAAGATAATGGACGAATGAGGAGTCCGCCACGCGTACAACAAGTTCGGTACCACGAACGTGATTATCAACGTGGGTGGGAACCTTATCGACAATATGATCGGGAAGCCTTCCGTGATTGTAGCTCTCGAGGTCCAGAGCCTATGGATAGAAATGGAAGAAGCAACTCAGGACCAAATCAAAGACCTCAAATGGATCCGCAAGCTTCACCGTTTTTTCACAGGCAAACAAATGCTCGTGACGTGCGTTCCAACAACGAATGTTCGGAAAACCAGTAAGTGAAGAGGAGGATGATGATGAGGTACTGGCAGAAGAAGAAGAACAAGAGGTCCTACAGGAAGAATGTGATGAAGGTGGTGATGAGTAAAGGACAGTTTATGTATGAAAACAGATTGTGAGGACTACATTTGGGTGTTAGTAATGATTAAATGGGTGTAAATTAGGAAAGAATACAAATCAAGATGGTTCTGTATCAAGTTTTAGTGGTCCTTATCACTCACTTAATTGGTTGCTTCAGGAAAAATATAACTTGTAGATGTGAGACTGGGCTGTTGAATTGCCGGTCAATGTGTACAATAGAAGACTATTGTTTATTCATGTTTTGTTTTATGTAATAATAAGGATAATAACTTTTGAGATGTGATTTGTGATTGAAAGTTCTGTTTGGTATTTGAATTGTCACTCGTTTTAATTGTTTATCTTTGTAATGGGCAATTCATGATTTTGTAATGCCTGATATATTTCAATTTTATTTGGATGCAAGAGACCTGTCTTGATAGCACTTTTGTTTTACAGTTGTCAATTGACGTAATATACTTGTATTGGTCCTTAACAGATTTTAGATCATCTGTTATAAAACTGAAAATTGCATTTCTTTAGGTCTTAAGTGGTTCTCAGTAGTAACGCACGTATTGTTCTTTGAAACTTATGTTTATGTTTATGATGTTGCTCTGTGCTAAATGCTGGTATACTGAATCAATAATGGTCCATGATAATGCTTCGAATAAGATTTGAGGGAAATAACATAATGGTCAACGAAAATAAGTAAAGAATGTTCGAATGTGTAGCAAGGAAGTTAAGCGACGAATATGATGAATCTCCGAGTATGAAATAAGTAAATAAAGCGACGAAAATAAGGGAATTGAGAAAGATAAACGACGAACATAATGAATATTCGAATGTAGTGCAAATAAACAAAGCGACGAAAATAACTAATGAATATGTTGACCAATGTTATGAAGTAAAGAAATGGATCGCAATAAGATGACGTAAACAAAATCATCAACCATCGCACCACAAAGAACCACTAATTAATTAAAAGGAAAAGAATGTTCCCTTAGAAGATTAAATTAAAAGTATCTTAATAATTGTAAGACAAGCTATTAAAATAGGAGGTCAAATATAAGATTAGAAAAGTACATGTTTAAGATTTTTTGTTGTATTAAATAGTCCCCGTGTATTCCTGTATTTGGGACAAGTGTTTATTAACCAGTCTACTGTGTTCTAAGAAGCTCTCAGTATAAGGAGTTATTACGTTTATTATGAATTGTTTATGTATTTTGTTCTATTTTACCTACTGTCTGGTAAAACACAATATTGATTGTATAACATTGTATTTTCTAAAATGTTATAAGACTGTCACGAAATCCGGAGGCAAAATTAAGTGAGTTGAGTGTCACTTATCTTAAGTTTCGACCCTCACCACACTGGATTGGGGAGGTTGTAACCGTTCAGACAATAGAGTCCTGTGGAGTAACGCTGCAAAGGCGAGCTGGCTGAAATTCTTTAAAAACAAAGGGTCGGCTGTGTTAAGTGAGAAAGTAGGGGGAGGACTCACATGTGGTCTCTTGGAGGAGTAAGCCAAGAGCAGCATTCGGGAAGTGTGTTTGGGCAGTCGTGGAAAGTTTCTTGACGGTAGAGGTTAAGATTTCTATAAAGTTGTGTAATGAAGAAAATCCATAATAAAAGTATAATTAGATCAACAGTTAATTATTATCTCTTCGTTATTCACTCGATCCTCGTGAACGGCCCTGAGTCCCTGGCTAGCTGGAGCTAACAACTAACCAAGGACGGTTATACAACCGCCCTTCCGCAGACTGTTTTCTTCTCACTCTGGTTGCCACGGGATCAAGCCCAGTAGCGTGCTCGGTTTTCTCGCGGTTACAGCTTGATATAACTTCGGATAATGCGGAAGGATATAAGGGATAATTGATGTAGGATTCTGTCGGAAAGCAAGAGTTTCCGACTCTCAGGGAATATACGGGGACTATGATAGTTGGAGCGGTAGTGCGCCAAGGACATGATATCTGTGGGGATGATCAACTGCAGACCACACCGAAGTCACCTTGGAAACGTTTCACCTTTTATTTCCTTTCGAGACACTGTTGTACAATAAGTTATTCTGATTGTAGGGCAGCGCGATGATTCGGCTGTTGTATTTATAATTGTAAGAATCAAGCAGAACCTGTCTGCTTGCCTTGAAGAACCGAACTTTCAGAGAGCGAGCACCAACGCAATCTCGCTTTTTATATTCCCGCAACGTAACTGTTCTTGAATTTTGAATTGAATATGACAATCCGATTCGTCCCCCAAAAAGTCACTTATGACGTCGGAAACGTGCCTAACAGCCACATTCAAATTCCATTGGTCCGAGTCGTAGTGAAGCAGCGGTTATCTGGCAATCGTCACTCCACCTTTGCTGATATATTTCTGAGTATTAGGGTGCTAAAATGTTGTTATTTGGGACACACAGATACTTGACCATTGCATATGTATCGCTACATTGATCAGCATCTTCAATGCTTCAGATACGACATTTTTTCCTCTCTCTTTAGTTCCAGGAATTATGGCTGTATCATTTGATACTTCCACACTGATAGAATGTTTATTCTGCATTCAAAAACAAACACCACGTGTTAAGTGGCAAGCCCCGATAATCTCGAGTTCAGGCAGTTATATTTACAGAGGCAAGCCCAGCCGCATGAAATACAAAGCTACTCCTATATGAACAGAGAGAGCATTCTTTTTACAACAGATCAACTAGAAACATCATATATCAGTCGTTATTCGTTCCATACTTATGGGCTGTAGAAATTAAGCTTACAGCCGTCCTTACAGTGCACCGACATCCTCAGATAGGGTAATTTAAATGCCTCACGAATTTATACGTTCATCCGCAACCAAAGGTTAATTCGGTGATGAACCTTCGGGTTCGGTAAGCCATCTAATTTGTTATGACCTACCTACAAATTATTATTTTGAAATTTGATTAAAATTGCAGTAGTTTAACCATTTCAGTCTAAATAAACATTTTGGTGAATTTGAAACGACGTATTTTCTGCCTTTGGATTATTTACCTTTATTTAAATATTCCAGAGTAGATAGGTTAAAAATAATTATTAATTAATCTGGGAACATAACTCCTAACCTCTTAAGCATGAAAAGCAACAGATTTGAAGGCTCTGATCTGAGCACAGAAAATTTGCCATGTATATTCAACCAGGAATAATAATGCTAAAATTATCCTAAAAATCAGGGCCCAGTGACTTATCCCTATACCATCATGGCTCCTCATTTTTAACAGAAAACATACTCACATGCTCTGATGTCCCTGAGCTCTGACGCTTTGTGCTGCAGAGTGAAAGATCTAAACTGCTACGACTTGGTCTAGTAGGTTTTGAGTCACTATGGTGCTTCTCCTGATTGTTTTCTGTGTCCAAGCTGATTGGCAAAATTGAGACCTGAGTTATGTAGCTCAGCATATGTACATGTTGCTTCCACCATACCCTAAAATACAAATATATTATTCATATGTGGAAACAGATATTTACATAAAGCACCAGCACTCTTTATTATAAAAGTGGAATAAGTCTACCTTATATAGAGAGGTATGTCAACACCAGTGACACACAGCTTATTTCATCATCAACAGAAATTTTCTAAGTTTCGTTCTGAACAAAATACTAGTATACGCACAAACTATTTTTAACAAAACTCTGGTATTTAAACACTGATGGAAAATTCAAACATACTGGGATACATGGATGCTAAAGGTATTAAGGATGCTTTATTCATTACTCTGAAAACATTAATATATACATGATATTATAATGCTAGTACATTACTATTAATGTGAACTACTAACACATTATTATTTTTGTTAAAATAAATATGGAAGCATGCTAAAAATCCTATTTTTTTCTTTCTCATAACAGTAACAGATATTTCATTGAAACAAAAATGGGTACTCTTCTTGAAATTTATTCTATAAATAACTTCTTCTCAACGTAATCACCTCTACAGTATATACATGTCCACCAACAATCAGGTAGTTCAGGACTCTATCACAAAAGAACTGTGCACCTTATTAATGGAGCCACATCTTCATCAATGTCTTAACTTCATCGTATGACAAAGTTGCACAAGAATTCATCACCTTCACATTCACATCCTCAATGAAAATTCTGGAAACCTGCTGTGAGCACATACATATCATTATCTGGGATCAGAAATTACCTCCTGCACTTGTACACATGAAGCAGCATTTTGTTTGCTACTACCTGCTAAGAAACAGTATAATTCTACTTGATTATCAACACAGTTTCAGTGAGCCTTGTTGATTGCTGTTCATGGCTTCCCTTTATGTTGCTTGTCTTTCCAGCTGGCATATCAAAGGTTTGCACAATGGACATGTCCATTCCAATGTCTGTTCAACTGTAAATTTATAGCCCTGATGACTGAGGCAGTATAACCTCTTAAACGTAGGTGGAAATATACCAGACTATATGGCGCAATAACCCAGAAGATAGCAATTTTTCCATCATTTTAAGTTCTGTTTCACATTTTTCCACAGATTCATCACATATAAATCATTTTTAATGAAGACATTTTTGTGGTCTGCTACATTTTACCATAATGATATTTTCAGTATGCCTGATGTATCCCGTCTTTATATATATATATATAAATTTATTTTTTATGAACATCTCCAGATATTAATCTGAATATTACAGATGTAACTATAGATCATGAATGATTTCAGATACTAACATTATTAAGGATGACTATTTTGTCCACTGTCTGAAGATACTGCAGTTGGTGTGTCACCAGCACGCGAGTTTTACCATGCAGGAAGTTGCAGATACAGTCATCAAACAGGTGATGACCCACATGGGCATCCACTGCAGAAAGTGGGTCATCCAGTATATATAGATCAGGTTGCTTGTAAATAGCCCTAAAGTATAGATGTAACACTGAAAGTCAATATTTATATATAGATGCAGAAGAAAACAAAATTTGTAAGGCAAAAAATTAGTTCAGTGTACAGAAAGAGTAATGTTTTGTATAGCTAGATGGTAGTGCAAAGAGAAATTGATACATAAAAGCTGTGGAATGCAAGACCTATGTTAAGTGGATAGAGTGATGTAAAGTGATCAAAACTCAAAAATATTGTATATTTATCTGTATTTGTATCTTTTGTAATATACATTATTTTTAAATTGCCTTCTAAGATTAGAACTTCACACTGCTAAAAAAGTGATATCTGTATACATTTTGATATCAAAATATTCAACCAAAAGTCAATGGTATCCATTCTTATGTACAATTCAGATAAAACTGTTGTTGAATACAGTGCATTCAGTGATAAGCCATAACACTTTTGAGTTCCTGGAAGGAACTGCATGGCTCACTGTGCAAGTGTTGCAACATTCTAACAATACAAATCAAGAATTACTCCAAGATACAATAAAATCAACTTATCTGTTCTGAAAATATACCTGTGTACACACATGCACCCTCTCTACCATTTAATAGGTTAATAGGTTAGGTCCTGTGGAACTTCCAAAAAGTTTCCTCAAATGTTTTCCTTTAACTCTTCTGTATCGTGTTTTGCTCTTTAGACTTTGTATTTCAAATTATCCCACAAATAAAAGCCACACAGGGAAGATCAGGTGAATATGCAGGCCATAAACCACAACTTATTATTCTATCAGCAAACACCCCTTGGAAAGCTGCAATGTAGGCAGTTGCTGAATCCCTTATCCCTTGGCCCTTATTTTGTCTAGTTTTTGTTCAGAAAGCATACAGTGTTTTAGGAGGTTTCCTGTCAAGATGTGACCCAGCATACTTGCCTTTATTAATAAGTTTATAGACACCTGTTGTGCAGGGAATATATGATTCCCTGACACTTTCCAGTGAAACCATATTTCACATACAATTTGCACAAAAAGCATGCTATTCAACAGTATATACATACATATCCACACACATAAGAATTAGCATTACTTAGAATGATGTTAAACACAGATATACTGTTGTGTGTGAATAATTTCAGTAGCAGTTACCATTTGTGCCTGGTGGTGAGTCATGTAGTTCTGGTCAGTAGCTCGGAACTGACAGTTGTGTTTCAATCCATCAATGATATTCTGTAGACTGGTAAGTGATAAAAAAGTTTCAAATTCTCTCGTAATTTTAAAGACTGTATTTCTAGATTCAAAATGGGACACAAATGGAAAAGATAAAATACTTAATTTTTTTAATTAATAGCTCATTTGAAAGTGGAAAACTTCTTACACTTTCATTGAAATAAATTACTTGGTTCTGCTTCACAATAACAGATATCTTTAATTACAGAATTGTCTTTTGATGACTCATCCATTATCTTGTTCCCAAATAGAGCATATGACACTATAGCAATAAATATGGCAAACTTTATTGAAAACTTTCCAATCAACAAGAGCAAGCCACGCACATAAAGTGCAGCCCTAACTCTTTGAATTTCATTTCTGCAAGAAAATAAAAACTGTATCAGACATGGTAAATTAATATGGTGGAAACAATCCATTTAAAAAAATTCTATGTTGAATCAGTAATGCTTTTAAAACATGTTATTATTACAATCCTGAGATAGCATTTATCTTCTGGAATATGTAGCTAGGGTTCACCTCCCACCATAGCTATTGGGACTTAACCTTTTCCAGAATGACTCTGATTCCCAGTCACATGACTTACACAAAGTGTGAAGTATTTAAATGGGTAAAGCTGAATTTGACATGAATGTCCAACAAGTTCTGAGAATGATCTTACAAGACTAAATATTGCAGTGCACATGCAATGTGGTAGTTCTGACTCACTTATTAGTTAAGCAGGTAGATACCGCCAACGCCTAAGCACAAGTGAGTGAATAATACTGAAATAGATCTTAAAGAAATAGGGTATAGGATGTGGACAGTATTGAAAAGGGCTGTGATAGGGATCAGAAGTAGACTTTAGTGAACATAGTAAAGAATATTAATGTCCTTAAAACTCATGAAATTCTTGAATAGCTGAGAAGCTATAAATTTCTCAAGGATTCTGGAATTAGTTACACCTGAAATTCAGTTGTGGCCTCCATTGCAACAACCTGAATTGTTTGATCTCACTCAATTTTTTGAACTACACATGCAAAATTGTTCCTATGAATCTAATGTTCAGTAGCAAATAAAAAAATGAATTATTGAGTGCCTAATGTACATACAAAATTTGATGGCTAATTGTCCTGTTCATAATCAGTGAATGAGACACACAAATGGTCAGATAAACACAGATGTTTTGCTTCAGCATTAGAAGGTAAGTAGACTAAATGCAGAGGTTAAGAGGACTGAAGGAAAACAATTGACAGACAAGATTCTGCAGTAAGTTATTAAATCACTAAAAGGGAGTTACATGCGAGCAACAGAGACATTAAAAGCAAATTGTTTCTCCCACACACACATCTTGATAACCTGTATGCCAACAATGATCTCATTCATGAATCTAACTCATACATCAGTTTGCTTGGCGGTGCAGAGACGGAAAGTGGACAGCAACTTTCCAAAATATAGTTATAAATTAAAAATTGCACATTTAACCAACTAATACAAATTCCATGAATATAAAGTACCATATTAGGGCTACTGCTTCCTGGATATGGGACAATATTCAAGTTATCTGATCTCCAAAGTGTATGAATTTTAATCTTTACCTATCATGCAAAATAATGATGTCCTATATATGAGATGTAAATGACAAACAATTAATGTTAATATGCTTAACCCTCTCTCAGGCCCCAATTAGGTTATAAATTCTGCGGTTTCATCAAATTCTTAAACTTACCATATTACATAAAGTAAATGCAGATCATGAACTAGTGGCAGAATTGAGGTTAGGATTACAGCAGTGTTTCATAAATTCGTTAAGCCATTAAATTTGTCATCATACAATTTATGCCAATGCTTTGCAATCACTTGTTTAGCCTTTCTGCATGCGGGAATTCAGATTCCAAGTACCAAACCTTCTGCAGGAAGAGCTTCCACTGGCAAATTTAAATTCAGGCAAATAAGTCATATTTCATTAATATTATTATTATTATTTTTAATTTCCTCTCCTCTTTTTAGAAAGGAAATGCTATTGCATTTCTGAGTTTGTAGTGATAATAATACAAGATGCCTGGGTACAATTACTTTAGCAGTTTAAGCCAATTATAATTGACAATATTCCACCATTATCTATAAAAGAGATCTACACATCTGGTCAATACATACATCAAATAAAACACACAACCTTTGTGTGGTTGGATATGAAAGTATAATTCATGTAGTTCAAAGACAATTTGTGAGATGGCCGCACAAAGCTGGAGCTGTATGAATCCAACACACATTAGAATCTGCAGCAGTAAATGGTAGCAGTGTAACTTCCATAATGTTGATGGACTAAACAGACATCTTCATAGAGGCTTGGGTCATGTTATTAAAGGGGACCATACATGTACTTATACACAATAATTTGTAGTTTTATGATTAGAATTTCCTACAAATACACACCTTGTAATGGAATAACAACCACAATGGTTGCAACTCCATTAACTGCAGCGAAGCCAATTTCACACCACATCAGATATGATATAACAAGTGTTTGTAATGGACCAAACCAGACGTACACAAAGAAATTGACACTATGGTCAAACCGGTTCAAATCGTTGGACATAAGATTTACTGCTTGGCCTATAGTTGTTTCCCTCAGAGCTGTCTTAGTCAACCTCAGTGCCTAAAATAGAGTTCAGAATTACAAGTTTCAAAATGTACAAGGCATGAATTTCAAAGTGCAATGTCAGCAATCCCAAACAACTGGCATAAAGAGTACAGAATTTTGAAACACCACATAAAAGCTGTTTTTCTTCATGTCAACGATACTGCAATTGCTCAGGCTATAACTAAGGTAACTTGATCCTAATATTTTGTAAACCCTTTCATAGCAATGCAAGTTAAGTTTTACTACATTTTAAAAATCTGCAGGCTAAATAAACAATTAAAGCAGGTTCCTTCAAACCTCCAAGTTTTAGTAATCCAGTGTCTGAAAACATACACTTAAAAGATTTTTGAAGCCTCAATAAATGTTACTTTTTAACAAACAAAGAAGTTAACAGACATTAATACTGATAAATTTAAAGTTCCTAGCTACACTGGTTATCAGCCAATACATTGGAAATATTTTGGACAGCCACCATAGTGTTCTTTCTTTTATAAAATAAGTGATTTAATAATAATTTCAACTTTATAAAAAATCCTGCATTGTACAAAACCTTACAGACCATCCTATACTGAGTGGTACTAGCAGTCTGCTTTCATAAAGTGATTTTATAACACAATACTAAAGCAGAAAGACAATCTTGCTTCAGATTTGTTGCGCTGGTATGTGTGAAGAGGACTATTTCTGATGAAGCAACATTCCGCTAGTCAAGGATGTAAATTAGCATGACTCCTAAACTGGGGTTCAGATTCACCAAGTTGACTACATAAAACATGGAGATTATCCTAAGATAAATGAGTTCAGTGCACTCTAAACACTCAGAAAAAAATAAATTATATTTGGACATGCTATCTAATTATACTCTTCCATTCCTTGCGGTATCTGTCATCATCGTTCAGCAACACAGAACAACGCCCACTTACCACTAATATTGTGCAGCAATCACCGAATACCCAAAGATGATAAATAACTGGGGGAGCAGAGAGATTGCTTTTAGCTTCATGATTCACCCAGTTGTATTTCCATGGGGTTACATAAAGAACAAAATGCACTCCTCAAAATTTATATCACTACAAAAGTTACAAAGAAGAATATCAGCTGCTACAGCTAGTTACCTAAGATATGTTGGTGTACACATAGCAACAGTTCAATTACAAGGTGGATGTATGCTAAGATAGAAATGGACCTAATATTAAAAACAAAATTATTTAAAAAAGTTTAATCTCATCCCATTCAGAAAGCATTTAAATCTAAATATGATTTATAGAACTCCTGTACATTACCTAGAGATAATAGTATTGCATTAGCATTATAATGCACATAAAATCTGGACCCTGATGAAATGCTATATGTTTATTTTCTATTATTCTACTTAAAATACTGGATAATATAGCGGTGTATGATTTGAGGTTTTCACAGCGGTGAGTATGAAGATTTCTGTCTTCTGGTAGATGTTTACCAACGTTTCAGAGGTCATGCTGCCTTCGTCATCAGGGCAATGAGTATGAAGATTTCTGTCTTCTGGGTTGTTGCGCTGTATAGTATGGTAGATGTTAACCAACGTTTCAGAGGTCATACTGCCTCCGTCATCAGGGCGATGAATGTGCCAATTGCCAACCAACCAAATAGCTAACTAAGGTCGGATTCCTGCGCAAGCGCAAGACACCTTTCCTTGAAAGGTATCACCATTCCTGCGTACGAAACGCAATGCTGGAAATGGTAAACTGAGGCTTAAAACTAAAAAGGGAGTTTGCTTACGCTAACGGGGATGTTTTCTTGGCGGGAACCAGAACTTATCAAACTAGGGTGGGTTGCTGCTGATGGGAGACAGCTTGCCCGAAAGAATTTTGTTGGTTAGTTGGTTCTCTGGGATTTGAACGCAGAGAGTGTGGGGTCGCTTCGGCTGAAGGCGTCAATTCAACTGAGAGTCTCCGTGATTGGGGTAGCGGGCCGTTTCCCTCTGGAATTGTACCCCTGCATTTCCCTTACAACTGAGGGAAACGCGGAAAACCTTTGTCAGGGTAGCTGAGAGGCCTGACCACTCGTTGCGCCGACTTGGCCGTGTTTTCAGGACAGATTCGGCTGGCCTGCTGAACATCAGCCTCTCTCGGTTGCTCTTGGGTGATCTCTGCCAGCCCTCCTTCGGCAAAGGTGCCTCCTGAGTTTCCGGACTAAGGGGTTCCCCACACCAGCTAAATTTGCGATCTTACTTTCAAAATAAAAGTATGTACTTTTTCCCTTCTCTACTTCTCTACTCATAAGTGACTAAATGAATGTCATCATTCTAATTATATGAAGTCACTGATTTAGTAACTTTTCACTTTGCATATTTTCTTATAATTGCAATCTTATTGACTTTATTTATTTGAATTAAAGATATTTATATATTCAGTAGAAATTTGCCTTTGTGTATAAATATCCCCTAAACTCGTGTATTTTTTTTATAATCTCTTTTATTACCTGTTTGTTTTCATTCCTCTCTTCTTGTGTTCTCCTCTTGTGACGAATTTGTAATTGACCTTCTGACTGCGATGCAGCACACTAATAATGAAGAACTTAATTGAATTTAAGGTTGGGTAATGAATTTTCTGTCAGTGACTACTGAAAGAACCTGAAGTCCCGATCTTATTAATAGTTATATGAAGACTGGAAAATTTAAAATTTTAGATGTAGAACGTTTTATTCCCGCCTGGTTGTAATTATTTTTACGAATATACAGTAAGCATGTCTCTAAATTAATATTTTATGCAGTTCGTACATACCTTCGGCAAAAAGGTAGGTCATTGTACGAGGTGCGATCGGAAAGTTTAGGATTGCGCCTATAAAAACCCGTACACTTATCTCAGGTATTAAATTCTTCCATCACCCTCGAAGTAGTTCCCCTGGGAGTGAACACAACGATCCCAGCGCCGCTGCCAAGCCTGGAAGCATCCCTGGAAATCTTTCTTTGTCAGCCTGTCAAGCACCATCTGCGATTCTGCCTGAATCTCTTCTATCGTCTCAAATCTCCTTCCCTTTAGCTGAATTTTCATCTTTGGGAAGAGGAAGAAGTCACACGGAGCTAAATCCAGCGAATAAGGAGGGTGTGGGATGACGGCCATGGTGTTTGAGGCCAAAAACTGCCGAACTTTGAGGGCGGTGTGCGCTGGCGAGTTGTCATGATGCAGCAGCCAGTTGTGGTTGCGCCACATTGCTGGCCGCTTCCGTCTCACATCTTCACGCAACCGCCTCAGGAACCCACAGTAAAATTCAGCATTGACCGTCTGACCTGCAGGAAGAAACTCCCTATGGACGATCCCCTCCTGGTCGAAAAAACAGATCAGCATTGACTTCACATTGCTCTTGACCTGTCTTGCCTTCTTCGGTCGTGGTGACGATGGGCTCTTCCATTGTAAAGATTGCTGCTTCGTTTCCGGATCGTACCCGTAAACCCAGCTTTCATCACCTGTGATAACCTTAGAAAGGAAGTTGGGGTCGGTTCTTGCAAGATCTTTGAGCTCCTGACAAACGAGAAGTCGATTCTGCTTCTGGTCCTCAGACAGGAGCCTTGGCACAAACTTGGCTGCGATGCGTCTCATGTGGAGTTCTTCCTTTAGAATCAGCTGACAGGTCCCATAGCCTATCCCAACAATGTCGCACAAGTCGTTGATGGTACGACGTCGATTTTCGTGAATGGCCTGCCGAATCTTCGTAACATTTTCGGGCGTTGTGCTCGAAGATGGTCGTCCAGAACGCTCGTCATCATCGACAGAGGTTCGGTCATTTTTAAAACGTGAATGCGACAGAAAAGTTTGTGCACGACCCATTGCGGACTCCCCAAATGCTTGCTTTAGCATTTCATAGGTTTCCGTAGTCATTTTGGCGAGTCTTTGGCAAGAGATTCAGGCAGAATCGCAGATGGTGTTTGACAGGCTGACAAAGAAAGATTTCCAGGGATGTTTCCAGGCTTGGCAGCGGTGCTGGGATCGTTGTGTTCACTCCCAGGGGAACTACTTCGAGGGTGATGGATGAATTTAATACCTGAGATAAGTGTACGGGTTTTTATACGCGCAGTCTTGAAACTTTTCGATCGCACCTCGTATAGCAGCAAAAGTATTACAAAACGCTTTTCGATCTGTAACGAGTTTAGTCTTGACAAGGGTACTCCGGTCAGTCTAAAGCCGACCACTGCTAAAGCAAATTGTTGTACTTATTGTTATTTATTAGTAATAAAGCTCTTATACAAGTATACTCTACAGCAGCTATTACTCCATTCGGCGACCGATAACCAACCATCAAATCCGCTCGACGAACTTATCGAATCCACACAGTACTTTGCACGGTTTTCCTGTGTCTGGTGCACAACAAACCAAACTAGTTTATATTTACAACTTTAAACTCAATAGCATGAACGATGTAGAAGTTGGAACAGCATGTAGCCAAAATTTCATTGTGAGATAAAATTCCTCGTTTTTAAGATGCACTTGTTTTACATTTTAAGATTTCTTAAATCTGAGTGCGTCTTACGTTTGATGACGTCTAAGAATCTCTATGGCGTCTTTATTCCTGTAAAATTATTGCTAACTCAAGGGCGCGTCTTACAATCGACGGCATCTTAGAAACGAGGAAATGCGGTATTGTGGAGAATATGGATACTTCAGCCGAAGGGAGACTGGGCAATTACGAGATAAAGCAGCATGAACCACGGCTTAATGAATAATGTACTATTATTAAATAAAGGGAAGCAAGCTAAATTGCACTTGTATCAGAATTCAGCCCAAATATATGATGACAACCTGAAAAATGTGGGACCTGAAATTACTAAATACTTTCAAATAAATAAGGTAATATGTGAAAGATAAAATTAATTAAAATGAAAAAGCCAAATAGCCAGCAAAAATTTTAGAGAACTGTCAAAATAAATGTGAATTTAAGAAGAGTTGCCGATCAAGAAATTTGTAAATAATAATTCAATTCAATTCAATTCAATTCATTTAATAAACAATAATAATAATAATAATAATAATCTGCTTGCAAATTAAAAAATCGATAGGCAGTGTCGGACACTGCCGCAGTTATTTTCGTGAAAACGTCAATCGTGTACAGTATATTGAAATTAAACAAAATTTTTGTTTTGAATAGTTTAATTCATTTGCAACTTATATTTATTGAATACAGGGTAGTGGTATGAGAAGTAGGATACATATGGCTTTGAAATTATTTGAATACCTCTTGCAAATGTTTTGGGTCCGGACCCGGCGTTTTCGGTGTCATTCTCTCTGGAATTTTGTGCTCTACGCATTCGTGCCCGATTTTTGTAATTCTGGTTGTACTTTGCCCTCATATATCGCGACATTTTAAGAAAATCGGGAAACTTTCAAACTTTTTCAAATTCACAGCCTCGTATCTTTTTGAGTTTTTGAGATACACACTTAGAGTTCAGAATGCGTTGTAACATATACACACCTCTTCAAAACAACACTTGGTTCACTCGGATCGGATAATTAATCTGAGATATGATCCCGTTTATAGACACGTGTCGAATCCGGAAAGTCGAAAATCGTGGGTTCAATTTGCGCGTACGCAGTTCCCGACGTCCGGCCGCACGAATGTCGGAGCGGTACTGGCATAAACGTGTATCCTTCCTCTTTAAAACGAGACTAAGATGGCGGTGCTATGTCTATTTGTAGCCGAGTTATTGAAGTTTGAAATTACTTCGACAGAAACTGTCGCTCATTTGGGCGCGATTGCCTCCCCACACCCTGCATCGATTTTAAAGACGTTTTCACGTCAAAAGTATTTTCAACAAACGGAATTATTACTGCTTCAAGCTACTAATTGTACGCAGAGTTAACAACGTTAGGCAGGCAAAAATGGACGCAGAGAGTCATTGGTATCTGAGTTTAGTTATCTTGAGGCTAAAATTGCTACTGTAAGCCTGAACAATGTAGTGTACCTATAAATATGCTTACTGAACCTCCAGGTTCAGACAACGGTGACTACGAAAATATAGAGATCTGAGATGTTGCGTTGTGTAGTCCGGTAGAAGAACCTAGAAGACAGTTATCTACACAAATGTTATTTACATTCTTACAAACTATGGACAATAAAACCTTTAGAACACAAAGAGAAATCTTGGCGTTTTAACTGTATCTTATCTGATGTCAGTCTTTTCCCGACTGATAATTGTACACATGTTAAAACAATAGCAATAGTTAACGAAATTTTATTAACATGTATTTTAAAAAAATACAGTAAATTTGACATTCATGCTCATTACAAACTTGGACTTAAAATCTTGGCTTCTTGTCACAGTTTAGATGAAGATAGTACTAGGAAAAAGAAGGTAATATTCTTCATATAAAGGAAGAATTATTTCTGTAAAACACATTTGGATTTAAAAGAGCGTGGTTCTTAAGTTTTGTATTTTTATGATTGTTTTTGTTAAGTCTGTCAATTATACCGTGACATAACTATGACTTTTTAGTGTATTCGAAGTACATGTTTATTAATCTCTGTATTTCCTTACTTATAATTTTATCTAATGGGATAATTATAAATTTAATTGGTTTTATTTGCATTTATAAGCAATTCAGTGACTGTGTCATGCATCCTTATTACAGACAACGGCTTGTGAATTTGTGTGATTAAGTTGTCTTATCTAAACTGCAGGTACCGACGCCCGTAACTCAGTCAGTAAAGTGTGCCGGTCATGTGTTGAGATTTTTTACGTCTCGTCCAGCAAGTTACAGGACACGTACAGTTAATTTAGCACTGGACACACAACATAAATCATCTGCGCTAGGACAGTGCGTTACGACCGAGACTGTAGTCGGGCACAGAGCGAGTTAGTGCCATGATCGACATTTGTTGACGAAGGGGAACGATTTGTATCTCGGCCGGTTGCCAGATGTCATGAGAGGTTTCTCGTGGCTTTCCTCTGATTTTCCAGACGTTTAAAATAAAGCAGTCCCGCTGCACATCATGTAGGTCGCTTGGGGGGAGAGCTATATAACTTCTACTCATTCTTGACCTCGGCACTAGATAGGTGTGAGATGTCAGCGTCACGTCTCGGCCGCGCGGCACTCACTGGATAGGAGACTGGATGAGCTCCAGAGCCAGTCTAGACGCAGAGGCTAGGGAAAAAAAATTCTCTGTCCCTGTCGGGGATTAAACCCCGGTCGTCCAATTCATAGTTACTCACTGTACTGACTGAGCTACATCATATCTCTTCTCCTTATAGAAGCTTATATACTGATTAAACCATTCATATTTCTTCACGTCATTCAAGTCTATATAGTATGTCAAGTTCTAAGAAGATCGTAAAATAAGCCACGTTTTACGTAATCGCGTGTCAGCCGTATACATGTCAACGATTAACGGCCTACACCGAACAGCTCTGCATGTAGGATTTGAAGTTATTCGAAAAGAACCTAACAATACAACTAATAGAGAAATGCGAATAAAGTCAAGAATAGATTAACTTTGTCACTTCTGAGGATGCCTGAATTCGGGGTTGTAGCTCCGTGTAGTTTAGTATAAGTTTACCAACGTTTCAGAGGTTCTTGTTGCCTCCATCATCAGGGCGGTGAAATCCTACTTTATGAATTTTATTTATCATCTAATGACATTATAATTATTAAGGGACAGACTAAGGTTGTAAAACGCATGAGACGAAATAAATTTGTATAATTTTTATTCTAATGTTTCATGGAATGCGATCGCTTATCTGATTAGACACTGACTAGTTACGAGCAAAATATTAAGAAGTATCTTCCTGAAATATATCAGTTTAAACTGATTCTAGCGCAAGTTTAGGAAGAAGATACAGCACTTCTACTTGCAAGACCTTATTTGCAGAGCCTCTCTTTTTTCCTCGAATTTCATACAGGACAACATAAAAGCACTTCATGCACTGAAAGAATAGTTGTTCGTTAATGATATTAGTCAAAAGGAGCTAGAAAATTATCAGTCAAATTCAACCACACAATGTATTAATACAAGGAATAAGTACCATGTTCATCGTCCAAATAACTACCTTTTATTTTTTCAGAAGAGTGCTCAATAAGCTGTGATGAGAACGTTCTATAGCCTAACGCTTCGTAGCAAAACTATTTCGGACAAAGAGGACAAATTTAAAGCAATATTATAAAGACACTTAACAGCAAACAAATTTGATTATGTTAATGAATTCATACAGTTTAAAAAGACTTATTTTCCTTTTAGAAGTTATTATACGTAGATAGCATAAATCATCATTAACGTATCTGTTGTCTTAAAGCAGATTTAGTGCTACATTTTAGTATTTTTATGCTAAACTTAGATAGGGTGTAAAACGTAAATAACTTTTTAAATTATAGAATTCTCATATGTTTGTTTTATTTATAACTTACTCCATATCTTTTAGTCAGTGTAGCAACTTTTAGATGCATGGAATGTATGTATGTATGCATGTATGTTTACAAGCTACGATTAACACATTAAAAAGACGGACGTCTCACGATGCTCGCGAGGAGAGATGGTTCATGGCAGTAGGCTGTGTAGGATCTCCGTTTAGTTCTGTCATCGAAAGGAGAAATTTTAAAAGCACTGAACAGGTTAAATCCTGAACTATCGGCATTAGACAGACATACGGTTAACTTTGATTAGTATCAATCCAGTAGGCATAAAAATGTAAAAGTTTTATAAAGGGACAATGAAACGCTTCTATATTTTTTATTTTTTCAAGGATTACCTTGAACAATTTTCCAATATGCTGTAACATATTTACATAAGAAGTTCTGTCAGCAATGGAAACTTAAATGCCTGCAGTACGTAATGACGCTTCGTTTTGTTACATCAGCAATACCAATGTGTTAAATGACCATCAAGACCAATGGAAGATACAGATAAGAAATAATATACAATTATACTCTGCCACTGCCCTCCTTCCTTTGTTCCTTCGGCAAGAAATAGTTATATCCCGAACTAGTGTCAGTGGGGAACAAGGATCACCTCAGGGTTGACGTGGTAATTTGTTTATATAAATCCAAAGAAACAACAAATTGAAGAACACAAAATAATTTTACCCTTGAAAATTGAATCCTCTGATACGCAATTCCCATAACAGTTGCAACGGTTATTGGATGCGATTGTTTGGTTTAATGGCTGAAGGGCTACCACTGGAGTACTGAAAGTGTTCTTGGCCTACTTTCCAGTTCTCTTGCAAGCGTGGGATCTCCACACATGATTGGCTGGCCAGTTAAAATTTGAATTCAGACAGTTACAGGGGTTCTGAACTGATATAAATCTATATCTGAAACCGTATGTACAGGTTTGACGATGCAGTATTTTTCTTTCAAGGTTATGTAATAAAAAGATTAACAACCAGATCTTCGTAAAACGTATCATGTTTATAGAATGAAACGGCATACACAAATCTAATACAAATCGCCGTGGATATAAGGAAAGTTTTAACGTAAAATTTGTGTTGCATTTACACAAACATGTAAGACAGTGTTTGAAACGGCAAACGGACATAGGAGGTCTGAATATAGTCAGACGAAATGATTGTTTTCAAAGTATTCCTCCATGAGGAATACAAAAACTAACTAATCTGAAATGTAGTGACCCATGAAGAATTTAGAAAGGAAGAGGGACGAACCGAATGAAACGTCCAATCTCCACCTGCTCTTTCTTTCAGTCAATTTGTCATATATGGGTACAATATTT
The DNA here is from genome assembly GCF_977971745.1 of Zootermopsis nevadensis. Lineage (NCBI taxonomy): Eukaryota > Metazoa > Arthropoda > Insecta > Blattodea > Termopsidae > Zootermopsis > Zootermopsis nevadensis. Next base: position 8,537,789 of record NW_028259142.1, read on the forward strand.
CAAAGTCTGATGCCGCTTGAGATGACAAATATTAGCATTACATCACGTCAACCAGAAAAATTAGCCCCTGTTACAAAGTAAGCGCAATGAATCACCATTAGTAAGTACAATTTTATAATAATTTTTGGGCTTCAGAATCTTATATTTTCCGTGCTCTGTAGCGGGATAATAGTCGTGTGGGTGGAAAGTATGTTTGGTGACGTAATCATTGAGGAACGATGTGGTAGAGAAATTGTATGACAGGATGCAGAGAACGTCATTAGAAAGCCCAACCTATTACCTATATCCTTTATACATCACCACTGCCATAGGCAGAAGTAGTTTTTGTTGTCAATGATATGTAGTAGCACATTTTTTTGGAATCAAGATACGAGGGACAGAAAGTGCCATAAAATGTTCTTCTCTCGAACTGAAGAATAAAACGTCTAAAATTAAGTCATTTTCATTTCATTCAGAAGTGATTATAATAGCACAATCACTCTGTAGAGCAGGAAATATTTCGAAACGTCGATTGTATACTCAGCTTGTCAAATAATAGCCCACTATCTTTGTGGAACCCGAAGGGTCATTACATTGTTCACTAAATCCCGCCACCGTACTCTATCCTGAGCCAACTGCATCCAGTTTGCTCCGTCGATTCCTATCTCCCTAAGGTCCATGACAATGTTATATAGCACTGAAAAATATTGCGCTTACTAACCTTCAGTGATGTGTATTTCCTTTTCGTTGTCGTTAGTGTGATAATACTGTGACACGTATAAGAAGTACATCAATCAGCGACCCGACTTTTGTGACCAGAAAGCGCGCGACAAGTGAGCATTTTCGAGGAAGACTGTTAAGCTCAGCATGGACATAGATGTACGAGCCAGATATAATATTATGAAATGGTGTCAAGATTTGGAAAGGTGCACACAAATCTATTTGGGCGTCCAGAGACTGCAACGTGTTCAAGTATGTTCAGCTATATTAACATATTCAACCAACCAAAGAAATAACGTTCATAAAACTGCGTCGGAAATGAGCTGTCATGGTAATATCGATTCAAATATGGCATATAATACACAAAAAGTTTTAATCTCAGTTGGACTAAATGTATTGAAGTACTGCGATTACCTGGAAACACAGTATATGTGTAACTACTGTGACCTTACTTACAGAAAATAATTCTGTTTTCCTAGGTAAGGCTTCGCCTTTACATAACATCATTTGCAATGTAATGAGAAAATTATTTACATTATTTGGGTCCCCGGAAGCGAAGTTTACGTCACCTGAAAAGCTTGTTAATGCAATTACAAAAATAAAAACTTCAACATGCATAACTAAAAAACAGCAAAAATGAACTCTATATTACGCAATATTCCCTCAAGACGTATTTAATAAGATAAATACTTTTTCTGGAACACAAATATTTACTGCTAAAGACCGCAAAATTGAGATGTATTGGCCCATTTATATCCAGTTCGGAAATTAAAACTAACTTTATCATAAATGTGTAATCTACTTCTTGTATGCAGATCTGAACGAACAACGCTAATTATCTTCCCATATCTTTTCAACATTATCCCATTTCTGTATCCATTGGCTAAAACGTTAACAACGCTCTGTGTAGTGCAGGTACAAGGAACGGACTTACTCATTACCAGTTCGGTAAAGTAATGTAAATTGCCTGTTTATACCATCTTACACCGTGAATTCGCAATAAATTAACGGTTTTCAAACAAACTGACCTGCACAGACTCCTCACTTTTCAAGTTCCGAATACCGTTTCCATTTTACGTGGCGGAGGCCATTACAAAGAATCCATCCAAGACAGAGGCCTTGTTCATACATGTTATATCCCGCTTCATACCAGGAGACCGCCTCCTCCGTCCGCAACCTGAGGACGTTGCATAGTGACAAGTGACAGAACTACCCCTTGGATTTGTCACACTCGTCCGTGTGTCTCAGTAACAGCTGCAGCTGAATTCACCCAATTCGTTCCTCTCAGATGCTCTATTATTTTATTCACCCACCACTCATAACTGTCCAAAGAGTCTCTTATCTTTATGTTTTCAACTAGAACTTTGTATGCATTCTCGGCTCTCCCATGAGAGCTACATGACCATCAACACCACACCTAGATCTAACACCGAACGGAGCTTTATCTACGTTCCTCCACAAGTCTTCGTGACGTGGTGATTAAGTACGATGCTTATCTAAATGCTTCTCTGCCTGACTCAGTGATAGATTAACAAACCATCAAACTGGCTATATTTTGTACATAATAAGTTTTATAAAACTGTCTATTATGGAACCCAAAGATTTGCCACCATAAACGAAACCTGTCCCACTGTATCATACCATAATAAAAGATGGCTCTCTTCTGGCTTGTAGTGCCGTGTAAACTTCTACCATACTATGCGGCGCTACAACACTTAAGACAGCATCATTGCACTCACCGCCATGCGATCCTCATATTCTGTATATAATAATTAAGTATAATTTTATTTCTACCTTCACAAATGTTTACCCTGAGAACTCGTTGATATAACTCTCCTTCATCATCTACTGATACATTTATATTTTATTTTTCCGATCAAGTAATAAAAATACCCGAACTCCTAGTGGAAATTAGTGGATCCTTAAGCATTAGAAATAACATCCATATTAATTGCTCTGCGTGCAACGTCGATAAATTAATGCTACATTATTATAAAACATGATACATCACAATAAATAATACCGGCCTATGATCTGAGACAAAATATTGAATTGTGCATTTCACACATCACTGCAGAAACTCTTCACGAGGGTGCTTTTGACATAAAGTAAAGAATGATTTCATGACTCACTGAACGCGGTGGACATTTCCAACATTTAACAAGACAATGCATTTGTTTTTTTTAATTCGTTGTTTTTTAACAAATGGGTCATGTGTCATGAAAGCGTTAAGAGATTTTTCGATCACTCTGAACAATAGTTGTCCTTCTGCATCTAAGGAATTAAGCCATCTGTTTAAATGATTGTGACTTGGAGGAGACACAAGTATGTAGTCCTTGGCAATCATGAGAAGACAGATGCTTACGATCTAAAGTAATGCGTGGGTACACACAAGGTTCTGTTAAACTTTAATACTTTTACTTTTCGAAGGACAAGGTTATGGTCAAAGCGAAACCTTGAAGGGAACTGCGCCATAATTCCTCGTATTATTATTATTATATTCTGGATGAGTTCCAGAAACGTTTCGATTTGAACAGACACTGGAGTCTACGTATCTCATACAAACATTTACAGACTGTAATTGCGAAGTTCAGCACATAAGTGCTGCTTCGTACATCTCATGACATAATAAACAATACGTATTTTAAACATAATAGTGTACAGACTGATATGTTAATTTGTCCTAGTGCATCATGGGCCAGAACAGCACAGTTAATATGGGTTGCATAAGCGGACGGCTATTAGAGCCTTCAAGCTTGCTGCAGCGACAGGAATGTTTGTCTCTATTGTAACTGTCCACTGTTCAGCTTCGAATGTGCCGCTGGTTAAACACTGTTGAGCTGTAGCTGTCTGTAAATGGATGTTGAACTACATCTGCTCCCAGGGCCATCTATGTGTTTGTTTAAGTTTGGGAGCAGGTGATCGAGTTGTGGTATCTCTGGGTAAATACGGTTGTTGTGTCCCAGCTCGTCGGTAGGTGAACTCTGTACCTCGGGTGGTGTTAACGGTCCGTTCGTAGCAGCTAATAATAACACAAGATTGTTATCGAGATAATTGCCACTATTTATTCATCACTTGCTACACTAAGGTTACAGATAACAATCGGTGGTAAATGATGCATTTATAAAATACCTCAGTCAAGCTATAAATCACTTGCATGGCTCTTTGTAGATTCGAAATTTTACATTTAGTTGTATTTGTGAAGTTTTCTAATTAAGGTTCCAAAATATACCAAGTGATAATTCTAAGTGAGAAGTCGAAGTTTTGCCAGTCCAGGTTCGTGGTTCGATTCCCGAACTGGCTGAACATACATACATACATATTTTTTACATTCCATGGGTCCATAAGACAGTCAGATGACAATAGGATGTGGAAAAGGTCATAATAATAATAATTCAATACATATTATAAAGTACAATTCATACTTTTATATAAATTTCACATGATACAAACAAAGGTTTCACCTAAAGAAATGATAAGTTATAAATAAATCTACCCATTAAACTCAGAAGAAAATTTATCACTTATTTGTAAACAACATAAATTCATTGACGGTGTAAGAGGAGTGTGTAATTAAGTACCTTTTTAGTGCTACCTTAAATTGCTCCTTTTTATATACAAGACTTGTGAGACTTCAACCTTGAGATGAGGGGAAAACCAGGCTTTGGCACCTTGGAGATAGCAGTGGGAGCAGAGGACAAATACGGGTTTAAAGGGAGGTGGAACAAGATCAAGAAAGCAGTAGCTGAAAATACGCTGGGAATATACAAAAAAAAAGAGGAATAACTGGTATGATGACGATTGTCGAATATCCCTGGAAAAAAGAAATGAAGTACGTAAGAAGATACTACAAAGAAGTACAAGATCAAATGTACAGGCATGCAAGGAAGTAAGGAAACAGGCAAAGAACTTACGCAGAAGGAAGGAACGTCAATATGAAGAGGAACAACTAGAACAAGCACAAAATAGGTTCAGAAGAGGCGAGGTACGAAAGTGTTATGAAAGTGTAAGACAGATGAGAGGCGGCTTCCAACCAAGAACATCTATGTGCAGAAACAAGGATGGAGAATTGGTAGCGGATGAAGCGAGTGCCCTTAACACTTGGAAGAAGTACTTTGAGAAGCTGATCAACCCAGGAGAATGAACACCAACACAAGAAGAAGGAAAAATATACTGTGGACCAGAAAGGGAAATCAATCCACCTCATTTACAAGAAGTAACTGCAACAATAAGAGCGTTGAAATTAAATCGTTCTCCTGGGGAAGACTCTATCTCAGCCGAGTTGATTAAATACGGTGCTAGAACGCTGTGGAAACACATACACTCTTTATGTGAATTGGTGTGGAAGACGAAGACCATGCCTGAAGAATGGCATACAGCAATTATCTGCCCAATATACAAAAAACGCAACAAGTTAGACTGCGGGAATTACCGAGGGATCTCACTCCTCAACGTCACCTATAAAATTTGTGCAGCATAGCCTGGAGCTTCATGTTGAAGAGTGTTTAGGAGACTACCAGAGTGGTTTTAGGAAAAACCGATCAACAATTGGCCAAATACATTGCCTTAGAACTACACTGGAGAAGATATGCGAACGAAACATCAAAGTACATCAACTATATATCGACTTCAAACAGGCCTACGATAGAATAGATAGAAATGAACTAATAGAATAATTAGATAATTCGGATTTCCTGCAAAGTTAGTACGATTGGTGAAAATGACCCTGACAAATACTTGCAATAATGTGAAAATACAAGGTAGGGTCTCTGACAGCTTTGAAACAGTGGCGGGCTTACGACAGGGCGACCCTCTGTCTACACACCTATTTAACATTTGTCTAGAAAAGGTAATTAGAGCAATCAAAACAAACCCTGGAGGATACATCTTTAATAGAACCAGTCAGATACTCGCATACGCAGATGATTTGGTGGCGCTGGGAAGAAGCATGAAGTACCTCACAGAACCAGTGGAAGAGATAATTACTGCAGCCAAAAAAGTAGGCCTTGAGATTAACAACACCAAAAGCAAGTCCATGGTGAACAAGACGAGCGGAGCCAATGAGCTTGGGGCTGTAGAGATTGCTGGGAAGGAATTTGAAAGGGTGGAGTCTTTCAAATACCCAGGCTCCTTGATCACAAGCTGTAATGACATCCTCACATAAATAAAAGCAATAATTGCTGCGGGTAACAAATGCTACTACGCTCTAGGTCAAGTTCTCAGGAAAAGGTATATCAATCAAAACCTTAAAGTGCGGTTATACACTACTATAATACTACCTATAGTACTATACGGATCTGAATGCTGGACTTTAACATCTCTAGCTGAAAGAATGCTTATGTCCTGGGAAAGGAAAATTTTAAGGCAGATTTTTGGTGCAATATGTGACAATGGCCTATGGAGAATTAGAATGAATATCGAGCTGGAGGAGCTGTTCAAAAGCTCAGATATTGTAGCTCTAATAAAGGCAAGAAGAATAGAATGGCTTGAACATATACGTACTCCATATGAGTGATGATAGAGGATGCAAGATGATCATCAATAGTAAACCTCCTGGCAAATTAAAGAAAGGAAGACCGAAACTCCGGTGGATCGAAGACGTGGAGTCTCATCTTAAACGGGTGGGTGTAAGAGGCTGGAGAAGAAAAGCTGGGCATCGATCGCAAGAGAAGCCAAGGCTACACTGAAAGGACCGTAGTACTACAGAAGAAGAAGAAGAAGAAGAAGAATGTTATTTAACGACGCTTTAGGTATGTAAATTATGAAGCATCAGATGAGAGGATAACAGTGATTAATAAATTGGAAATAATGTTGCAGGAAACGGTCGTGGCCTAATTTAAGTTAATATTACTGACTATGCTTGGAGAGACAGAATAAAACTACAAGAAACCTCAGTCAATATATCCGATCTCCGGGCCGAGAATTGAATACGGGACCTCCCAAATAATAAGCAGGTTAGAAAGCCCGGTTGTAAAATTTCCCATTAACATTCTTGGGAACTAAATTCGATGGTACAACAGAGACACGATCCTAGAATATTATATAATGTTGTAATTTACACGAATCGTGCAGACAAGACAGGAAAAGACAGGATTTCACTTGCAATCCATACTGGAATGCACATACACGATCTTTGCAAATTCTGTACATTTATAAAATATTATAATATGAAAAGCGGCGCTAATTGTAAATAGATCGAATAAATGGACGTCGGGCTTAGGTAGGGTGGAAGCAACATATTTGAAGATAAGCTCTGGGATACAGGCAAATGCTCCTCCGGTCGGGACTGGTATTTATAAAATTCTGGCCCATTCAGAACGCTAACGCAGGTTGAAATGCGGTCATTTACTTAGACAACTCCTGTTTCCTACCACACAAATCATATAGTCTTCTTTAAGTATGTCACAAGCCACGCTAAGTCGATGTTAGCATAGTGAATTTGTAGACATGTTGTCACATGATCGAATCAAGACCAAGTCAAAATTTCCCCCTCTTTCATGCAGCCGACTGTTATTTTACATTATACAAAAAATTACTCCAAATCTTTAAGATTTTCGAAGTTTTGACCGTTCATCCCTAAAAGTCCATGTTGCAAGTGGCACTAGTGTCGGTCACATCTCACAAGTTTGTCATGTGTGTATTAGCGATTATAGGAAATTCACAAGTATGGTTTTAGAGGTTTCCTCATTGGCAAAAGTCCATACCAAATTTTATCCGAATCCGTCTAGTGGCTTTCGATATGATTCATAATAATAACTAGACGGACAGTCTAACAGACGTGACCAGACTTCCTGTATTAATCTCATGTACATTCTGAAAATAACGTACAATTTCGCGAAAGAAACAGCAACTCAAAACGAAAATATGTCTTGAACACGGAAAAAAACACGCTCTCCTTGTCAATGACATTGTTCACATTATCTTGGATATATATATATCTATATATATATATATATATATATATATATATATATACACATTACCAAACAGAAATAGAGACACGTGTATAGCTCATGAAATTTCCCTCTCCACACTAACTTTATATAATGCTTTATGCCGATGTTCGAAAAGCTTAACAGCTAAAAAATTGAAAATAAAAGCGAATACGCAGTCCCTAATCCCGTTCAAGGTAACAGAAACACAACTTTCAAAGCACTTTGGTAATTATATGTATCGTGTGCTTAAAACGTATTAACTGCGGATCTTGCCCAAAGATTATATTTATAGATTTAGCATGACTCCAATTATAAATATTAAAGGCATCCCTAATCAGCAATAACCATTCCATCTTTGTAATGGAGAGAAGTTGTTTTCATTGATGTAGGAATTTAGTTACGAAACATTGTTTCAATGATCTTCATGCTTTAAATCTGGTGAGAACAGTGACTTAACGTGCACCTGGTGCGACGTAACACGTAATCATCTTCCAAATTAATAAACTCGAGAACGAATAATACGACTTTAATTAAATTTGGTACTGGAAGATTTGCGAAAAATTAGTGAACCAGTTGAACTGTCACATGTTTTGGTAAAAAGCGTCTTCTGCCACATCGAGGTCCAAGAGAGCTCCAAAGTTTTCAGGGCCAGAACTTCGTGTCTGTTCAGCGTCTGGTTGTAATCAAGACATCGGCCACCTCTCTTTACCCTAGTCAGAAGACATCGTTGAACGATATGTGAAGACGGTTGAAAAGTACCTGTGGAAGGTTGTTTAGAAGCATCAGAGATTAATAAAAGAGATGCTCTCCATTTTAAAGCTAGCTTCCAGAGCAACAATCAACAAGACCACAGGCAACAAGGTGTTCGGGGAGAGCTACGTATGCCCTGAAATCTGTCATACTGGGCTTCCTCGACAAAAATCCTTCTTTGACCGAGTAACTGAGGGACGTCAAATACACATATCATTACGCAGACAACCGAAGGCGTCTAGTGACCAGCTGAAGACCCGTTTGACTGCCTAGATAATTTAACTGGATTTCAGGAAGGAGATGCAATCTCGTTGTTTCGCTGATCGGTCCAAAGGAATGTGATATGTCCTTCGGAAACGGTGTGTGCCTTATATGTAGTTCATTCGTCTTGTAATGTACTATAGATGCCCGAAATAAAAATCTTCTGCTCGCAGCCATGTTCGGAAGTTCGAACTGCTGCAATTCAAGTGTCTTGGCATCGTGATTCATAGTGGCAGGTTAGTGGTCGGCAAATTCACGAGGATTTGGATATTCTAATTTTCGCCTACAACATTACATGAGAGCACCAACTCAATGTTTGCTGATGCCCGGAACGCCTATTTTTAACGATTTGGAAGGCACGTGTGTCTACCAATGACTGTTTGAAGTCGTCCGCATTCAACCCGGGAAGACAGATTATCAGTAGGTCGGCCTAGGTTACCAAACAGTTGGCCACGTCGACGCAACGTGCAGTGTCTAATGCTACTTGGCAACCGAGACTAGGTTTATCCACGCTTTTCCTTAGTTATATGACAAATTCCAGTATATAACTGAAAAGGGGCACACCCCGCCTACCACAAACAGTGAAGTTGTCAATCAAACCGATCTCAATTTTCCAGAATTCAACTTCTAGGCATCTCTACGATGTCATCTCGCAAAGGGCAAATTCCTGATGGGATCATCCTCCCATCAGGAGCAACACGTTATATTCTGATTACGTCAATATTTCAGCCAAAAACAAAAAACCGTTAGTGCAAACTTACCCCCAGTTACAGTTTTAGGGCATAGTATGAAATTTAAGCAGTGCATTTTGTGCGCATACATAGTTTAACCCAGCTAGTGACGACTTTTTGCGCGCGCATAATTACTCCGTGCTTAGCTTCTTGTTTGGATGGTTGATTGTTTGGTGGTTAGTTTAAGTCGGTCGACAGTCGAGAACTAAGTACAAAGCGAAATGTGAGCTGACTATTAAAAATTGGTCTTGTATTATTTGCGTTTACAGAAGAAAAGAAGGTAAAATTATTATAAATGCGACAGTCACATGCAATCGATGTTGTGATTCACAAGCTAATAATGATTAAATTTTCTAATAAGAATCAATTGTATAAGTCGAGATTTCAAAGCAAGAAACCGCAATTAATTCCTGCTATTTGTAATATAATTTAATATATCTGTTGTCCATTATGCTAACTAATGCAAAAATAATCTGCTAACATGTTATAGCAGTTGACAGAAATATGGGTTAAAAGGTGTAGTCGTTGAAAGAAAGTGCAAATACTATTATTCCTACAAATATAAAATTTGATAGCGAAACAAAATAAGCATATAAGGTAAATTATACGCACATGGTGTTTGTGTACTAATTACTGAGTTGCTCAAAATAATGCGACATAAATAAAACTAGTAACGTAATGTTAATAATAACGCTAGGAGAACACTTTTCAGTTTTAAAATATTACTACTAGGGAAATACAAAGAACAAACTTTCCCTTGGTAACCACATCGCAGTCATAAGAAGTATGTATCAGGAATATGTGAAGGGAAAGTCCACTACTTGGAAGACCTGACAGTAATTGTTCGAGAGTGGAATTGATTAATCTTATTTAATATATGATTTAATGGCGGTCTCCTTTCAACACAGAAATGAGCCCTCTTATCTATAAAAGGTCGAGAATTTATGGATCAGCTCTAACATTGTCGTCTTCGTAAGAACGACTATGTTCCAAAAAGTGTTATCCCGCTATACGTCACCTGGGCGCTTCTGGGAGAGGTGTATAATTCCTACACATTTTTAACCTCGGCATAAGATAGTGGTGATTGCTAAGCTTCACGTTCCGGCCGCGCTTTACCCCGGGAAAGACCACGGTACCCATTGGGCAGGAGGCTGGGTTGACCTCAAAGTTAGAGGAAGAATATTCTGTCCCAGTCGGGGATTGACCCCTGGCCGTGAGGTCGAAAGTCAGACACTACACTGACTGAGATACCTAGTTAGAACCGTCAAAGTGTATTAGGAAACTTTACAGTTCTATGGACTAGCTAAAAAAAAATGCAAAAATGGACAACGAAACAGTCGATTCTCGGCAAAAAAAGGAACAATGGAATAACTTTGGCTCATGCGCCTTAGTTTTTCCAATGAAAAATGTAGGAATCTAGCTCAATATGTGTTATTTCAAGTAATGAGTTATATGTAAGGCTATACCGTGCAGGCATGTTTCCTCCAAGTTTTTTAGTAATAGAAGAGTTACAGTATTTGTCTTCTAAAGTAGCATTCTTGAAAATAAAATTTATCATGATTGCCCTCGGTTTTGAACAAAGGCTATCTCAGTATCTTCATACAGTGGATACCACTTACGTCCTTATACAGTTATAGTATTTTAATTTGTTTGTACGTTTTGGAAAGTGCAGCATATTCAATATGACTCACCAGGCGTCCTGGTTCTGAACTCAATCTCTTCCAGGATATATTGGAAACGCCTTCAACTGAACTGAATAGCTGTGGTAAGAGATTGGTATAGTTTCCTATTAAAATCTAGGTTGCACACTTTGAAAGTTCTATTTAAATAATACTCCACTATCAGACTAAACAAAGTTAAAAAATCTCTTTGTTTTCTTATCCCTCAAGATACCTAGGTAATTTCATGACGCCTGTATTTTTTGTAATCATGCATCGGATGACACATTATGGAAGGATTTTATTTAAATTTGTTTATACGAATTCTCATTAAATTCAAGTATAAATGTGTAATTTCTGTGTTTTCAGTGTCAGCGGAAACCAACATTATTTCCAAAAGGCCCATAACAAGTTAAGTACACTGAAGGTAAAATAAGTACAAACACTTTAAGTACTCACACAACTTAACTGTCCACACTTTCCCCTTTCCATTTATTATAGAGAAACACAATCCTCCTTGATATTTCGTGTACGTATAGGCTGTATTTGGGTTGTTTTTATTTCAGTCCCTATATAAAGTATTTTCATTGTATTTATTTTAGTAATGTGCTCGCATTATTTAAGAATTTAACATTAAGGTGTTAAAAAGTGTTGATTTATAATGTCAGCTACTATGTAAGTAAATAAGTAAAAATCTAACTACATCGAGAATGTTTCTTCGTTAAGCTAGTCTATCATGTTTTTAACTGCATTATTTACAACAAATATTAAATCTACCATTGGTAAGGGAACTTTCCATTTAAATCGGTTTTTGTGGAACTTTAAGATGATAATATAATATTCGTTGCTATGCATATGGTTATTATAATGCTTTCTAAATTATTAAAATAAAAAATAATTGCAGTAATGCAATTTTACTATTATTTTACACAGAATTTAATTTTATGTCAGATTCATCTTAATTAATTTTCCACAATCATTCCTGTCAATACCCAGAACTTAAGAAAGAAGCATTCGTGAATATCAATCGTAAATATGTGTCGTTGTTTATCATGCATGCCAGCGACATCACTAGGCATTATGATTTGCTTCAGACTTCGTTGGATACAGTTTTAATATTTGAACATGTTATAATACTAATAACATCGGAGACGACAGAACAATATAATTAATATTTCTCGGGCTACCATCCGTGTTAGGTGGTTTAATGGCGAAAACATCAGCGTATCGAGAACCATCGTCATCCTCGTTCTCATGGTCATATAATACAAGACATAACAAGTTAGTAGGGAACACACATGAGGCAAATTCAGTCTTTCTGATTCACTCTTTCTAATCTTGGAACGTGTCTTCATTGTAATTTCTAGGAGATCGTTTAAGCGATATGTGTTAAGCTTCTTTCCATTGGTATGTAGCCATTAACGGATTAAATAATTATTTTTGACGTGAAAACGTCTTTAAAATCGATGCCTGGTTTGGGGAGGCAATCGCGCCCAAATGAGCGACAGTTTCTGTCGAAGTAATTTCAAACTTCAATACCTCGGCTAAAAATAGACATAGCGCCGCCATATTAGTCTCGTTTTAAAGAGGAGGGTTAGACGTTTGTGCCAGTACCGCTCCGACATTCGTGGCCGTCTGACGTCGCGAACTGCGCACGCGCAAATTGAACCCACGATTTTCGACTTTCCGGATTCGACACGTGTCCATAAACGGAATGATATCTCAGAGACTAATTATCTGATCCGAGTGACCCAAGTGTTGTTTTGAAGAGGAGTGTATATGTTACAACCCATTCTGACCTCCAAGTGTGTATCTCAAAAACTCAAAAAGATACGAGGCTGTGAATTTGAAAAAGTTTGAAAGATTTCCGATTTTCTTAAAATGTCGCGAATATTATATTATATATTTAGTGTTCTGTCTGACGACAGGTCCATATGAACAGGATCCTTCTATCCTTTTCTCGGACTGGGACCTGTTCATATACGTTCTTGACAGATGATCCAGAAGTGGTTTGCCATTGCCTTCTTCTGTGTGTGAATGGAGTAAATTTTGGGATGCCACGGAGAAACCGGAGAAGCCCCCGGAGGAAACCTCCGTGTTGCCTAGACCACGGCCTTGCCCAACACAAGTTATAAATTCGGGCACCGCCGGGAATCGAACCCGAGATCCCAGGATTACGAGGCCAGCGTTCTAACCCCTAGACCACCGTGGCGTTGCCGCGAATATAGGCAACGTAAATTTTGTTTAATTTCAATATACTATACACGATTGTGTGTTAAATGAAATTATATACACCAGGGACTTTAAATGACCCCATAGGTAAAAGTCCAAGTCAGGTCCGGAGATTGCGGCGGCCACGCCACGGGACATCCTCGCCCAATCCATCGCTGTGGGTAATGTTCATCCAGGAAACCTCTGACTACACGGCTGAAATGAGCCGAAGCCCCATCGTTCATGTACCACAATCGTCCGCAAATTTCAAGTAAAACGTCGTCGAGAAGCAGGAATCGCACATAAACCTGTCCTGTAAGGCGTGCCGGAAACATATGACGACCGTGAAACGTGAGACGGACAATTCCCGCCACAAGCTAACGGAAAACTTACTCTGAACGTGAGATTCCCTTGTTGCGTATGGACTTTGTATAGCCCATTTGTGTTCGTTGTGAAAAATACGCCGTCCTTCGTAAATACTGCTTCGTCTGAATAACACGCAAACGCTGAACATAGGATCTCTTGCCTGCTGGCCAAATAAACACTGACAGAACTGTAGACGAGTAGGACGATCAGACAGGACAAGTGATTGACTGGCTGATGGTGGAAAGCATGTAGCCGGAACGGCTAAATTTCGTGACACGTTAGAGTAAGAAGTGGTTCTTCCCAGCAGCAATCCGGCGAGTACCGGAATGTGGACTTGCTTCAACTGTGTCCTCCATAACCACCGAAAGGGTTAAACCTACGACATGATTGTCCGGCTTAGTGATCCCGTTTCACTGGCACGACGATCCACAGAATTAAATGTGGGTTCTGATGACAAGCGTCTGTTAGCAAATTTTTCTGCATAAAGGCTACGCGATGCTCTTGCGTTGCGTACCATTTCGCCAGATGTTAGACGGATGTCACCCAATTCTTCAAACCTCCATCTAGCAGACTAGAGCACTTGTAAACTAAATCGTAGACTTTCTTTTTTCTGAAACATCAACAGATATGCAATCAAAATGTGGTGACGTCGCACTAACACCACTCGTTCCTGATATTCTGTTATCTGAATTAATAGAAGGGATGAAAGTCCAAAGTTCAGTAGAGTGGCATTTGAAGAGCAATTCAGTGGTATCTTGCTAAGGAAGCATTACCGACCCCATGTTCATGTGAATTATTCTTAATGTTTTGGTTCCAACAACATGCCCTTAAATTTTCCAAACATATTTCTGACTCACTCTGTATAAGATAAAGTTTTTGTGACCTTTATTTACGGATGTACACTGAGTGGCCCAGCAGCTATCATTACGGCGTTCAATTTCAATTCACAATTGAAGAAGCGAGTCGACGGTAATTGTAGCTAATGCACACGTTATCTTTCCGGCAAAGAGGTGGTCAATGTTAGCACGTACACAGCATACTTGATGTAGCCAAAACTGAAAGAATTAAGGCGATTGAGGTCAGATGAAAGAGGATGCCAAGTGTTAGTCCCGCTTCTACCAGTCCATTTTTCTGGAAAGTTTAGTTTTACGAAGTCCGTCGCTTTCCCTTTGAATTTTGGAAATTTCTCCGTCTTCTTGGAAAGGCATACCATCGGAACCCTCTTCTTCCAAAGCAGGCGTATGAAATTCCTCTAACATTTCTAGGTACATTATGGCAGTCACAGAACTTTCGGCAATTTTATTTTCTTGGGACAAAGCTCAAAACACATTCAACTTTGTAATGTCTCTCGTATATTCAATAACATCGTGATGACTGCTGCTCCCCCAAAGTCTCAGGTAATGCCGATTAACTTTTTCCAATAAATGAAACGTGGCTCCATCGATGAAGACAAGTTTGTCTGTAAAGAATTCGAAGCTCTTGAAAGAAAGTTAGACAGAATTGTTTAGCGAATTTCTTTGTATTGGGTATTTAATTGTTGTTACAGCTCACACATATAACGTTTAAGTTGCAAACGTTTCCTCAAAACCATGTGCACTGTTGCGTGTGGAATGTTTAATTGTAAGGCAAGATGCCTGGTTTATTTACAAGAATTGTGAACGAAAGCCGCACGATCTCGATCCACCTGAGCCTCAGTGCTTGATCGTCTACGGGTCTCTTTCCTTTACAAATCCAGCCATCCTGCTTAATAATTTATACTACCTACACTCATGACAACACAATTCACATGTAGCTTTTTTACGTGATATGCCATTTTAATAACCGTGAGGGTTTTTCTTCAGGTGGGAAGATGTGGAAACTCAAGTGGCACTACTTATTAACTTGATCATATTCCTTGTACAAATACGTTTATCTTTGAAGATTTCCGTCTTCTGGGTTGTTGCGCTGTGTAGTCTGGTCGATGTTAACGAACGTTTCAGAGGTCATACTGCCTCCGTCATCATCGCCCTGATGACGGAGGCAGTATGACCTCTAAAACGTTGGTTAACACCTACCAGACTACACAGCGCAACAATCCAGAAGACGGAAATCTTCATACTCACCGCTGTGAGAACCTCAAGTCTTACACGTTTATCTTTCATTGTTGTGGCTTTTGATTCAAGAGCAATGTTAAAGTGGCATACATTTAAAGTATACACGCTGTATATGGGTCAGATTAAGATAAATAGGTGAAAGCAAAATCAATAATTAAAAAGATTTAGAATTTTTGACGAAGCCTGTCATAGATTAAACAAGCCTACAAATTGATTATATAATAACAATTCCGGGATACTTATTAAAACAAAAATTTAAATGAAATAATTTCCAAATAAGAATAACGCGGCAAGGTCTTCCGGTTTAGAATTTAACATAACTGGTATGAAAGATTCCAACGGTCGAGAAATGTATTTAACAAGCTCTTTTTTAAAGCTGAAGAATGTAAATCAGGTTATTCTACATTATAAATTTAGCACATGTAAAGTAATTATGGCATTTCAATACGCAAGGATGTAAAAAGTTTATTTTATTCATTTTTCCAACCATGTAGTAATGATACAGAGGTGTGTCATTGCCAAGGCGTGAAATGGCAACATAAATACGACAAGGAGGATTTTTCCTGTACCTTAATGGAGGGGCACTGGAACAATAACGCCTCGTTACATAAGAAGGGCTTGGTACAACTTCTCGAACTTTTCGAATGTTAAGAAACCTTCAATATGGTAAATGGATGACAGGAATTACAGTTCATCAATTTTGGAGCTCGGGATGACTTTGTTTACTTAACGACGTATATAAATTCATCCAGTGATATGGAGAGCAGGGAATAATGAATGACAAAGGATACGGAAGGAAGATGTGGCTAAGGTGTGAACCTGTCAATGTCCTGGAAGGACTGAAGAAAACCAAGAATGACTTCAGCCGGGGTAGATGGTCAGGAAATGTAGATTTTAATCTGGGTCATATGAAATACAAAGTACGAGTTCTAATTACTGGACTGCGACGTTTGTTTGCTCAGAAAATCAAAAATCTAAATTGGGGTGTCTATCGTTTTTGTGGGAATTTTTTGATAACGGTGATACACCTTTAGATTCCAACGAAATAGGATAAATGTCGGATAATTTCACGTCGGTCAGGGAACAACGCATATAACAAGCCATGCAGACAGTCGGTTAACTTGTAAATAATTCAGTTATCAGGCAATCAGAATGTGACTATCCTTTAGGGTTTGGTAGATTATCATTTTTACTCCGAAGAAGGCGGAAACACGTGTACACATTTTAATCAGTAGGATTCTTCTGGCTCTGGTCGTGGGTAGCGTGATATTCGTGATTATCAAATCACTACTCACGCTGGAATACAAACATAGTTCGCAATGAAGAGAATAGATACAAATACAGATTTCTGATAAGAAAATAACTTATTAAATGATTTTAAAACCGAAGAGATAAAAAGAATGTCAAAAATGATCATGAGGTCACCATATATCACATAGGTATATGAAAGAGGTTTGAACAAAATACTCAATTTGCATATCACCCATAGTCATTTCGTTCTGATGTGGAGCACAGGGGTCTCCTTTCGGAGGTTTGTTGATCTATTTAGATATTCGGTAGGACAAGTGATCAGCCTATCGCAAGGCCCCCAACTGGTCACAGAATAACACAACATAGAAAGAGGCGGACAAACATCCATTCCTTGAATGGGATTCAAACCCACGGTCACAGTGTCCAAGTGCACGAGAACCACGTCTGAGTTGGCGTGGTCACTGTGACCGGCCAGTTATTTTGTGCCACCCCTTCACTAACCGAATGCATTTTGTACAGGATAGAGTTACACTTAATTTTATTCAAGCTAGTGCAATGTCATTCTCCATCTTCAGCACTTTCACGGTAAAATATACGCATCACGCACCGAGCTGTATTACATACTCGTAGGGAGGGACTTTTACCAAGGTCATCCAATGCTTGTGTCTATATAAATGTTGGAATTTCTTATGTTTTGTGATTATTTAAGTGAAGTTAAATCATTAATCATGCAGCTTTGCAATCTCTACGTAGCCTGCACTGAAATCTTCAGCGTTGGCGCTCTAAAATTACGTAAGTAACATAAAATTGTTAAAATATGAATCATCCGTGACTATGTTTTGTATTTGCCTTTCGCCACCAATTCTATATCATTCATATTCTGTGGCTACTGGAGATAAAGCGGCCTGGACGTGAAGATTATCACTTGAAACTTATCTAAAACTCAGGCCAAGAAAGAAGAACTTTCACGCGTTTTTATGAAGTAATGCGTAGGTTAAAGGACACCTTTAACCGTCATTTATCTATAAGAAACTGTATCACAGCAATAACTGAAAGTCTCGGTTAAGTAATTAGCGTTCCTGCTTCATAACCAATAACACTTTGTTCAAGCCCCGGCACAGGAACAAAATATTCTGACCGAGTTTCTTAGTGGTTGTCGACAATTCGTGCAGGAAAATACCGGACAAATCATTAAAATAAGGTCAATACCACATCCTTCAGTATCACTGACAATTGATTCATCGTCCCATATTCGACTGTAAACGTGTATATTCTGAACTACTAGTTGCGAAATCAAGTGAGCAGCAAGTAAGTAGATAGCCAACTTCGTAGTCACCGCCGTGAACAGCTCAAATCCTTTTCGTCATAAATAAATAAATATATACAAATTAATTGTTGTTTACAGTATTGGTCACTTAGTAACTTCCAATTTGTTAAAAAAGAGAGATTGCGTCTACCCCGACAGACCACAGCATTCTATGACGGCTGCAAATTCTGTTAACTTCTGACTAGGACTATTCATTTTCCGAGGTTTCGTTAAAAACGGAAACACGGACAAAGTTTATGCGGATAACAGGAAGTTTAAAATCCGTTTAATAGAATGTGGATATTTCTGTGAGTATAACCCAGTTTACAATTTTCTTTCCGTACGTTTATAGGATTAATACAAATAAATCATTACTTACACCTGTATTGAATACTTTATAAATAAACGCTCTATTTAAAATGCGTTGGAGGTGGGGAATACTCAAACCCCTAGTCCATATGCCAGGTAGGTTCTAAAACGAATTAAGTCCTGGCATTTATGATTTTACCATTTCTATAATTTAAATATAAACGGTATCATAAAAATCAAAGTGTTACTTTACTGATATGATACACACGCAAATGCACGCAACCACCAGATTACACTTCAGAGAACACTTCCTTACATCAAACACACTTTCTGCCTGCAGGTATACAACTAGTTCTCTCATAAGCCGACTCACTATGTTGCTTGTTTGGTTAAAGGATTCATTAATTTTTCGCTGACAAACTCTCCTTTCTTCTAAGACAAAATATATTATTTGTCCTAAAATTAGTTTCACTCAACGTAGGGTGTTTCTCCACGGCCTGCTACTGATGTACAACTAAAGCGTAAAACGTAAAGGCTGCCGTACTTATATCCCTCCCTAAAATAACTTACTTTTAAAATAGAACCAGATAGAAATTCGTTCATTTACAGTTTCAACATATTTTAAAAATAGGTTCGAAATTGCACAAAGTTTTCTCGTGTTTGAAACACGTTTACACTAACAGTAAGTATTAACGTGTTTTCGTGTAAGTGGGCAGTAAGTATACCTACTTCTGACGTCTGTACCATGACCGAGTTAAGTCGATACGTTCCCATAGAACACAAAAAAATGTATTCGTATTGTACGTATACAAAAAATTTTATATAGGCATTTTGAATAGATGGCATGTTGTAGTATGCCAATAAGTGAACATTATTGAACGTTTGAAATAATTTCTTGTCGTTGGTCGCTCTGTACAGAAGTGGTGGCAAAATGAACCTTGAAATCACGGTTTGTAAATGCGGTTCAAATTTCAGTTTGGTATTCATTCTCATTACCTACAAAACGATACATAAAATGACGGATCAAATTAAACAAGAGTATCTTGAGAATTATTCTCAGGGATTGCATCCTCGTGTACATTAAGAATGTGTATTGTGCTGTCCTGTGTACAGGTAGAGGCTTTGCGACGGGCCGATCCCTCGTCCAAGGAGTCCTGCTGAATGTCTATAGTTCGAGCCAACGATAAAGTTGGATACCGGAAAAATGTAGAAACATTGTTAAACCGGATATATATATATATATATATATATTCATATTACATGTTTCAACCTTACTATTCCATCTTCCTTTTCGTGAATTAAATAATATTCAATATTAACATTAGCAGGTGATATGCACATCATGCTTAAGCACCTTGCTAAAATACGTCTTGGACTTACGTGTTGCTTTTTATGCGTTCTTTGCACGAAGTGCTTGCCAATAATGGGCTCGTCATGTCTGTCCGTCCGTCTTTTCAGTCGATTAAACTTGAGAACTACTGGACGAATCTGGATGAAATTTGACGTGTTGTTTGTGTTATTCTGCTTGTTTTCAAAATCGTACTTTTAAATATTCTACAAGCAGTGATAACAAAATGAAAGAAGAAATTCGTTGTACTTAGATAAATTCTCCTTCAACGCAGGTTTCCTCAGCGCGGATTCAATTATACGCGTCAAAATAAGTGCAAACGATTATTTGTCAAAAGCAGAATATCCCATTCTAGTATAAGAAAAATACGAATGCTGTTTAAAATTCTAATGCGTGTTTAGCCTTTGCATCTGCATTTGATTAACCCACTTGGTTTATTTTATTCAGCATTTGCAAGACCATAAATAATCAGCCCAGCTGTCAACACTACATTGCTTCTCCTGCGTCCTTCGCTCGCTCTTCGTCCCGGAGATTCGCTCATCCAAACCAAAGATACCACGCAAGTTAATCCGCAACAGCGTCTTGATTACTCTGTTACGCATTAACTTGCGTGGTACCTTGTCTCTTAATTTTCTCTTTGTTAATATTTTCCTGAAAGAGCATAATGTGATCAAAACGTAAATGTATGTGTAATAATGAAGGAATGATATGTGTACACATCGGCAGTCATTAGATATCGGTCTTGGCCAACGTAGATTATCCAGACTCGTCTGACGCCAGCGGCGAAGCATTGATGGTGTGCCCTTGTGTATGGATAGAACCAGACATAAAAGTCAAGCACCAATTAAAACTGAAATGTATAGTCCGAATACAACTACAATAATAAAGGTTTTGTAGACGGAAATTTATGTATATTGATGACATCAAAATATTTTTTCTGAAATACCTTCAATGTAAGTAGCATTTTATGTGTGATTTCGTTGATGTTATATTGTCCAATTAAGACAAAAGTTGTACATATTTCACAGAGATAATACGTACTTTAACTACTACCCAAATTCATGAGACTGTTTATCAGCAGATATGTGTGGATAGAATGTGTCTGTCTGTCAAATGAGTTTATCGTAAAACCATAAAATTTTCGGTTCTAAGAAGCTTTTTAAGGAATTCTGTTTACTTCTGCATTCGAGCTAACGATTAATCGTCCTCGAGAGTACTTGGGGCCCAATACAACTTTCGCCTATTTTGTTTTTCCCTTAAGGAACACAAATATTGGACAAGAGATGGCACTGCTAATAGAAATAGAAAATTCGACTTTATTTATATACGTACACCACAGTGTTTAATTATAATTATATTACACCCTGCACTGTCTCTGTTAAAAGTCTACAAGAATGTGTACAAATTAAACCCAATTTTGTTTTACAAATTTTGACAAAATAATGCCACAGTAGTTGGACATGTTTTGTTTCTTCCTTAAATATTATAATTTTCAATGCAATTGATAGAACGGTCTGTAAATATTCTGACTCCAACACAAAAAATTTATATATATATATGTTCAATGTATTGTACGTCGAACTTACACTGATACAGTTACGACTGAGTTTTGCAGCTTAAGCCGAACCAGTTCGAATCGAATTAAAAAATATTCTCATTCCAAAACTCCGCCCTGTTCGCTCAGTGTTTGATTTGCTGCTATGTGTGAGGTCTTAAGAAAATTTAAATATTTAATTCTTAACTCTCTTCCACATGCCTACAAATATTTAGTTCCCCGTTCTGCCCTGATCTCCCATATATATATATATATATATATATATATATATATATATATACACATATACACACACATTCATACTTACTTACATACATACATACATACAGCCAATTGGTCCAATTCTTAGGGGCGACATACACCACTCGTACATCGAGCCGAACAGAATCGAACTGAAATAAACTAGCAAAATCATCTTCCAGCATTAATTTCTGAATTGTTTTCAAAAAAATAAGTTCAATTAAAATTTCTGAGGTACTGTTAGAACAAGTTCATTACGAAGCAAAAGGAATTTAAGGCTTAATGAGCATGAGTTAAGTATGAAAAAATTTCATAACAACCGACTCCAATTTAGAAAGTATAAAGAAGTTTATTCAGTTTTTTTTTATTTTTTTAGTAGGACGTCTTACGCGATTATGATTTCATTTTCAGTGACATATCGATGTTTTATTTTTATTAATGTTTCCAAGAGCAAAATAAATAACATCCATCATGGACACTATTAATATTCGTATGTCTAAGAGAAATTGTTTCTACTTTCAGCGAGAACAGTGCAATGAGACTGTCCTTCGTCTACGTGCATCGCTGCTGGTAATTGTATATACAAATTTTTGACATTTTTGACAAAAATTATGTTTAATTTTATAACACTTTCTTGACAGAATAATATGTCTAAACTGTATTTATTTTCAGGTGCCCCCCTCACAAAACTGATGTATACTATAATGGTTTTGTGTATACAACTTTCGGAATGACCTGTGTTTTCTTTTCTTTTCGCTCTTTTCTATACTTTTCTGTTCTTTGTATTTAGTTTCTATTCTTGTTCTAACTCCGTATTTGACTTTGGTTGCGGTTGAGTTAGCACGTTCATAAAAAGGACTATAATTAACAAAATTTCTTTTAAAGGAAAATTCTTAATACCTTAAACATACACAACAAGCTCATATTAACTGCTATCTAATCAGAAGGATCCACAGCATCTGAGGTCAGTTGTCATATATTTTTCTTTCAATATATCAATATTAAATTATAAATTATATTAAATCATAACATCAGCAGTTTCTATTTTCTCCCCAGGCGCTTTCCATTCATAATCTTTGACCAGCTGATCGAAATATCGGAATAATTGGGATCAATGAACGGAAATAAGATTTGAAAGACGTTCTCTTTGGAGTACAGTGAAAATCCATATGTGCTTATCACGTCACGTAACGTAACGTAAACTATTGCTACGGTAATCCCTTCCTAGGTCACCTTTGAGCAATAATGTGTCATTGACTTGTTTTCACTGTTACGCAATAATGGCCTCCAGTCACTTCTGAATGGTTTCGTAATAGAAGGCTTAATTCAGACCCTCGGGGTATCATTAGATCAAGCTTTTCCCTCATACATACTTAAAATTTTAAGAGCGTAATTAAAATATTTAAATAAATGTGACATTTCCTTAAGAGCTAGTTCAGTGTAGTATAAAACAAAAATAATCGACAGGGAGCAAACGGGACGGAATTGTAGCATAAATGTATTTTTCGAATCCAGTCGGTTGCCTAGAGTTCTGTCCCATAAATTAGCGATACGTTGCGATTTCAAACGTATTGTGAAGCCGAGCGGCCGGAACACTACATGGAAAGTAACCGAACAGAACCGATCCGAATCGAATAAAATTTAGTTTTTCTATTGGATGCGCAAACTGGTAAGAACGCTTTCGAACAAAAGAACGTACTTAACATGGACGAGGTGAAATTAATTTTGAACGTGAGATAAAAAAATATTATGAGATCGTCTGTCTGTCGTGTTTTCCCGAAGGCGACAGGCAACCTGCACAAAATCTCTTTTGGTTCTTTTATTTTATTTAATATCCCAAAAAGTAATAAACTATCATCTGGGTCAAACAGGCATCGCCATACAGAACTATTGTTCTTTCGTTAAGCATAAAATCGGATTTGAAATCGGTTTTTTTCATTTATGAATTCTGCAGTGGAGCAGCAAGGTTAAACGCGTCACAGTTAGTATTCATCAGTACCCAAAAAGACAATGAAAATCAACTACGTGCAAATAATTGAAGTTTCATACTGTATATACCCGTCATCTTTAACAATTCTGTCAGCATCACTTTTAAGATAAACCACGAATAAAACTGCCCTTACTATTTTAATTTCTTCCCAAAACCTTCAGTGCCGTATTATGTTTACAGAACCCTGAATCTTTCTATCTGATTCGTATCCTCCAACTTAATTCTCCAGCCTCACTCATGGCTTCCAAGCGAATGTTCAGAGACAAATTTCCAAGCAGATGCAATCAACTTGCACCGCGTCGTGTTTATCGTACTTTTAGAAGGAGAGGGAGTACGACCGGTCTATTTCTTAGCAAGGTCAACATGACTACTTTTCAGTGCGATTCATTTCTCAGTTCGGCGACCGCTGGTCTATACGATAATCAATGACAGTTATGACTAAAATTTGATTTAAGGAAATAGCGTTTCAGCTGGTAATTATTTATGGATCATATTACATCAGTCAATTGTGGATAAGTATGTTAGTACTGTTCATTAAGTTTCATATTTCAATTTTCTCCAAAGGATTTCCTATCACTGACTGCACTGAATTACTGAAGTCATTAAGTTAATCCTACTTTTATGGTAAAGTCTTTTGGATATACCTGTAGCAACCAAAATAAAAATAAGATGGTGACCATAAAACTAAGGCAACCTTGGCAACTAAGATAACATTTGTAACTATAGTAACCAAGGTAAACAAAGTGATCACTAAGACGGGTTAACCAATAGAACTTTAATAGCCAATGTGACCAAGGTCCAAGGCTGGAAGCAAACCCCATGTGGAAATCGCTTTTGTGGGGCCACGTGCCCAACAGGGACGGCGATGCTCTTATGGAGTGCAGGTTAACCAGTGTAAGAGAGCCCCAAGAGAGGCAATATGTCTCATAGGGTCCAGACGAATCTGGGTCAGATTAGGTTGGATTAGATTTCTTTACGTTTAGCTATGTGTTAGCTTACGGTATTTACGATGAGGGTGGTTATGTAAGACTGAGGGCTAGGCGCATTTAAAATAAAAATGTGAACGTAAGTGGAAACTCTGTAAATTTAATATGTATTTCCAGTTACGTTCTTCTTAACTTTCAGAAAACTGTCAAGCTTTGCAATAATTGTCAAGAAACCAGTGTAGGTTCCGTACTTCTGTCAGCAGGCATACACGTAATATTATCTCTCCAGCATATCTGAAGGAATAATGATGCATCCTTATGACCTCTGAACGTGGCGAATTGTCGGTTCATTTAACTGCGCTGTTTCAATTTTAAACGCTCTGTAGCGTCAAGCTGCAGAAATGTATTAGTGGGATGATATGATGGCAGTTTGGAAACGGTTGTGACTGTTTTAAGGAACTACCGCAACATTCTCTTGGAGGCTGTGGGTAGGAAACCTCCTTGCCTAAATTGGAAACAGATTCGTCAAAAAACATTAATTACAAGGCTTTATCAACACGTTCCCATGTTACTTAAATGCACCATCTCTACAAATTTATGATGTCTCGGTAAAATTGAACGTTAAACCATCATTCTGAAACAAGAAACTCTCATTCACACATGCAGTTCAGAGTAATCATCATTTAGTGAACGATTATGTAGAAACATAAGTTACGTTAATAACACCTACTGTGTGCTAACTTTGTTCAAACTTATAAATCAACTATCTTCATATTTTACTTCATTTCAGCCGACTATATTAAACCCTGTTCCAAAAATGACCCAAAGTTCAGCGACTGCGCGCTGAAGCACGGCAGAGAGGCTATTCCTAGACTTCTCAAAGGTGACTGTCTCATTCTCTCCATTGTACTATAGAAGCCACTGTAGCCTTTTGTATTTTTTTCCAAAATAATGTTTGACACTAACAGGCTATACATTAAAGATGTGAGAAATGTTTCAATAAGCAGCCTGCCGACCTGAAAATATAAGGAGGAGACTGTGATTTTGGACACCTAGAGAATAACGATCATGATGCAAAGACAAAACGCGACTCGACACTGTGATTTTATTAGAAGACCGTAATAGGAAGTTCATTCAGCCAATTAAAGGATGTTTAAAGGAAAATCAACATAATCATGTTCTGGTAACTTGAGAATTTTTTATGTGGCTAGTTTCACATTAATTATAAATGCTCATTGTAAATAAGACACTGATTTTTAGGCGACCCGAAGTATGGCGTGCCTGTCGTAGATCCAGTCCTTGTCGAAGAAGTAGTAGTCCGGGATTCAGGAATTACAATCGCTGCTCGGAACTTCACCATCGAAGGAGCCAAGGAAGCTGTCCTGCAGGACGTGAGGTAATTAGGCTAAATGACTTACACATTTATCCAGCTATTAATCCGAGAGGCTTATTACAACTGAAACCCAATGACAGGCAGTTAACAGAAAAATAGGCTTCCAGTTTACAACTAACACTCTCGTAATATACTCGATGATTCAATACCGCTAATACAAAAACATTACATTATGTAACGATTCTGATATTGTTCCATTCTCCACCAAAACTGTGTTTGTACGCGTTTAAGTCATTGCAGCTTACATTTGCATTAACTAAAAGTGTTATTTTCTCTTTAACCTTTTCATAAGTGCTACGGATGTCCACATTATCATCCAAGTGTTCCAAAGATGCAACCTATTTTGAGATGTCGATCAGATATCGTTCCTTAAATTCTGCATCATTTACTTTCTTGAGAATATATATCCATATCAAATTTTGAGTTGCTTATTTACTTTATTATAAGGTTTTACGTACTTTTCAATCACTAAACAGTGATCAGGATGATATTGAGCGCCTATAAACTATCGGACGTCAAGCAAACGTCATTTATATCACCTTCCTATTGGACGTTATCAATTTAGTCATGAGTAAATCAATTAAAGGGATATTAAATATATTTATGAAGTTTATATACGCAGTAACTAATTTAAGTGTGCTCAACATTTTGTGTACCTGGTTACAATTTTCAATTTTATAATGCAAATAATCCACGCAGTCTGAGGCATGATCCCCGTGCGCCTGGCCGCTGCGATCGTGGGTTGAAGTTTTTCTCAATGCACGGATATTTGTCCGTCCTCCTCTTCCTGTCTGGTTTATTAAGACTGGCCACGCTAGGCTAGGCGACCGTGGGATCTTCGCATGTAAATCCCCGTAATGTGGTGCCAACTAATCCTAGGATTGACGACTAAAAAAGTGCAACTAAAACAGGATTAAATTCCTCAAATGCTTGTAATTATCAGTTTAAAAACTGAGATCACACCGTCTAATACTCTGAACGGCAAATGTTAGGGCGTGCAAAGGAAAGCTTTACCATTTCATGTGTCAAAAATGATCTTTCACTCTGAGGTAAGAATATAAATTCATACCTAAGGAGGATAAAGTAACTGAACAATTCACATTCTCTTTTATACACTTTTCGCTGATGTGTAGATCATAGTGGCTTCCTTTCGGAGGTTTCTTGATCTATTAAAGCGAATTGTAGGACTCCTTGGATAAGTGATCAGTCCGTCGCAAGGCTCCTATCTGAACACAGGACAGCACGACACAGAAACACGCGGACAGACATCCGTGCCTTGAGTGGGATTCGAACCCAAGCGCACGAGTTCCACTCCTCAGACCGCGCGGCCGCTACGACCACCACCAGGTTAGCTTGCCACCGCCATGAAGTCACCCACTATTGTAATATTCGCAAATGTAGTTAGGTTATGACCTGCGGCTAAGTTTAGAAACACATTAATTCATATAGAATCTTCTTAAACGTCTATCGAATGAATAATAAGATAGATGATGAGACTAAGATAGATATTGGAAATATTTTATTGGTAATAGGTGTTGGAAGAACTCGGTCTGGTGACTAGATTTAGTATTAGTGGTGTTAAACTGCGGGTTCTGTTAACACAGAGTAGAATAGAATAGAAAGCTGACATTAACTGTTCTCACTAATATTTATATGTCTCTGCCGCAGAGTTGACTTAGAAAAGCTGACCATTAGCCTCCAGTTTCAAATGCCAACACTTACATTCCGCGGATCGTACGAGATATCTGGAAAGTTGGTAGCCCTGCCTATAAACGGCAATGGCAACTTTAGCTCATCTTTCGGTATGATATATCGTTAATATTATAATAAACACCTCTGACGCTACTAATAATTTTTTAATTAGCTTTCAGGCTAAATGGAGGATTTTTTTCTAACGTAGCATATTTCTGCGCCCTTTCCAGAAACTCAAACTCTGTTATTAATTTGCCTTGGGGTAAGGTAATTACAGTATCAATTAAATGCGAACTACAACACAATTTATTTAAAATAAAATCTCATGCTTCCACTGCACCCAATACTTTCTCTTCTATCACCAATAGAAATTTAGGTTGTGTACATTTCAAATTTCTTTCGAAACATAGTTATGGAATAAAAACATAACTACGGTAAGCAGTTAACGCTTCTGATTACTTATAGTATTGTGAATATGGCCATTCGTCCATGTGAGCATTCGTACGTGTGTGCATTTGTCAGTGTGAGCATTTATCAGTAAAAATTTACTACGGAATATGTTCCAGAAACGTCCGTTAACTACGGTATCCAGTTAACGCGGCTGATTGTCCGAGAAGATTGTATTGAATTTGTTCCCGAAACGTCGGTTTACTAGGATAACCAGTTATCGCGGCTGATTGTTATCATACTAAACCGACGTTTCGGGAACAAACTCTGTCCGCATCTTCAGGGTTTTTTCCCGAAACGTCGGTTTACTACGGTAACCAGCTTGCGCGGCTGATTACTTTATAGTATTGTGAATATGAGCATTCGTTCATGTGAGCATTCGTACGTGTGATCATTTGTCAGTGTGAGCATTTATCAGTGTGTGCATTCGTCAGTGTGAGCATTTGTCCTTGTGAGCATTTTTCTGTGTGAGTAATTTTAGTGTGAGCATTTATGACAGTGTGCTTCTTTCTGTGCGCAATTTTCGTGTGCGGTTTTGTCATGGAACCGTATTAACCGCCCTATGTGTTACGAGCTTTAAAATTCTCCTCATGTGTGACACCCATATGAATATCTGTTCTTTTAGCGCAAATAATTAACCAAATAATCATCAATCTGGGATTTATAGTACACAGACTTCCGCGAGAAAATTAATGTAAATAGTTGTGGGCATGAAGAAGTCTATAAATATATGTACAGATATCGTTTAAACCTTAGAAACATACATAGTACACATCTGAACTCCATACAACTATATTACTTTCCTTATGGCAGTTTTATTCATATATATATATAGTAAGTTTCGTTAATAGCATACTACTCTTATTTATCATAATTAATCCTCGTAGTGCCAAAGGGAAAGACTGAATTGAGAGATGTGGACATCTGATTGCTGAACTGATCTCCCTCATTTTTAAAAAGAATCCAATACAAATTCCACACCTCAATCACTGTCTTGCATATATTGTTCCTCAACCCCACATCACCGGAACATTTTCATATATATATATATATATATATATATATATCACCATAAATTCAAATCCGAATTTTTCCTTTATTTTACCGAAACAATTTCAGAATAAAATAACATAATTTTTTCCTGGGAGTTTGTTCAATTTTATTAAGATTTTTCGGTATTTCTTTGTGGATTATTCAAACGAAATTTGTTATTCGTCCCGTTCGCAACTTCCGCCTCTAATTTTCTTTACTTTAATTAACTACTTTCCCAAAAATTTCATCCCTGGTAACATTTCCGTGCCTATTTTCTTTTCAAATATATTCTAAACCAATGATGTGAATAATTTCGCAATCTTTGGTGATAAAATTTTTAAAAGGTAACATCTTGTAAAGTGTTTTCAGTTATAAGCTAAATATGAAATACTGCGCTTCTTTAACGGCCCAACCTCTTTTTCTATCTACGTTGATAAGGTAGTTTTCAAACAGTAGATCTGTAATATTCTTTTTATCGAAATAGGCGGAATATGGTTCAATTGGTAAAATGTATTTTTCCACTATAATGTTAAAAAGCTTTTAATAATCACCACCAAATAATTTTAGAAAGTCGTCTGATTCCTTCATTCCATATGTAAGATCCTCTGTTGTTTTATAACGATTTCAGCAGTTGTTGAGGAATGAACTGACAACAATACAAAAACTGGAAGTATTTTATAACCGCGAATCATCGTTTTAATTAAATTGGTTCAAAGGTTTCCGTATATTTAAAAACAATCGATTTAAAAATTAAAAGATAAACGATAACAAATAAAGAAACTACACGATTTGAGGAATAATTTCACGCGGAATACTTTGAATTTCCTATTGATTACATACTTTCAGTTTTGTATAATACTGTCCATAAGAAGAGAAACAAATAATGTCCTTGAAAATAATAATAATGTGGTTTGGGACCTTACTTTTATAATTAACCTGATTTAATGAATATCCATGTATTTTTAATAAACATGAATTATGAAACACAAATTAAAAATAAATATGCCACTGCTACACGCAGAGATTTTACGACTCTCAGAAAGAATACAGGCAGACTGTCTTAAATTATCAGTTGTTTACATTCTTTCAATTTGGTATGGGTTCTAGAAAACGCCACTAGAATCGAAAAATTTTGGTCCGTAAAAGAATGATGAAAGGAAAAAAGAAATAAAAGTAAATCGGAAAAAATATTCTGTAATAACTAAATAAATCATGTCACGTAGGATTTGAGATCATCACGATGGTGAGTCTGAAGATGACTGTCTTCTGGCCATGGAGACAGCAAGGACCTCTGAAACGTCGGTAAAATTCTACTACACAACACGTTGCAACAACCCAGAAGACAGCCATCTTTAAACCACGCCACGTTCCAAAATACTTTGCGGTAAAGTAATGAAAATTTTAAATAACAAAATATTTTTGTTTACTAAAGCAGTCAATGCATATCATCCAGAAATTTTTGTAAATGAATTGCTGCAATATGATGGACACAACAACATTTGACACTTTCAAAATTTAACCTTTAAGATAGCTATGATTAATCTGAAGAAACCATTACACGAAACGCTATCTAATGAAACATCATATATCAATAGAATTTCTACGCATGCTTGTAACGAAGGCCAACATGTTGGTAAACAATGTTCAGAAAAGTAATAGTAGATAAATATTTTTGTAATAAGCACAGAGAAAATATTACTAAAAATCAATTAGCAAAAAGTATACATAAATTATAAAGTACATAATGATTTTGTAAAACGATTCAAAGCTGTATTGTAGGAAAGGAATGTATTTATAAACAAAACGGACTTCGCAAACAACATAAGCAGAACACTAATATTAGTCCAAACATTTATAATAACTTAGAGAACTTTTAAAGCACCAAATAATTTCAGCTAAGGAAACGATTTAATGGGGTTACTAGTGAAGACGTTTTAGTTTGCCTCTGAATGCTTTGATATCCGCGGCATTACAAAAGTTGAATAAGATGAGTGCCACAAAAAATATAATCCAACTAACCGGCTTTTGTTTTCAGTACAAGAGACCAGAAACACTAGAAAAGAAATAAATTACTCTATCGTAGATATCAAGAAAGAAGATACAGTAGAAAAAAGGAACAAAATTAATTGCATGTTTTTGAAGATTTCGCTGTTAAATTCACAGACAGATTTTTATAAACAATAAAAATATATGGGGTTATGAAAGCAATAAAGAAACAAATCTACCTCAGATAATGAACAGTATTACGATATGTTTTTTGCACTACGGTGATTAAGAACAATACGATGTAAAAGAACATAACAAAAGTAAGTAATAAAAATGGAGCACCAATCTATACCAATTGATTAAAAAGTTTAGTGAAATTAAAAAGGTTGTAAAGAAGAAACCAAAGTCTGTTTCGATATGGGGCGAAATAATGTAACACGCAGAAATTTGTGGAATTTATAAAAAGGACATTTCAAACTAAACAAAACTTAAATTTTCTAATAGTGTTTTTAAAAATAACAGCCCGAGAATCCTATTCATCTTCAATAACGAGAGTACAGTGAACTCAGATACACTGACCTTATGTTGAAAGCTGTTATGCAAACTGGCAATAATTCTACAGTTAATTGCATAAGCGACCGGAAGTTGTTTCTTATACATGTTAAAGAGAATAATAAAACATATATATTACGTGAATATATCGAAAAAATAAGGTTATTTACAGGAGTTGTTAGCAGTGATTCAAGGAAAGAGTAAAAGACAGACAAGACCATTTCTTAGGATATGGGCTGAGAGAGACTGTGTAATAAACTTAGCGGAATAATTTCTGTTGATGGTTTTGTACCATTGAAAACACACAACAGTTTTAGAGAAAAGCATTTCACCTAAAGAAAGTAATTGCCGCAAATTTCTTTCCAATTAAGAAATAAAATCAGTGTGTGTGTTTACATATATATGTTTATAAATATACATGTTCAGTCATAAGTAGTTTATAAACTTCGTGGCGTGTTCCAGGAACAAAAATAAGAAATAATTCTTCAATTAATTTTTGGGCAGGAATTATTGTCGACATGCTTATTGCCATGTCTCCTTGATTATGTACCATTGAATACAAGAAGACAAATGTGGTTTATGCACGACGGAGCCACAGCACACTTCTCCCGTCGTGTTAGAGATCATCTCAATATGAACAATCCCCTCAGCGACGGATTCGACGCTGTGACCCAGTAGTATGGTCACCGAGGTGACCAGATCTGACTCCATTGGACTTTTATCTGTGGGATCACTTGAAGTCCGTCGTTCATGCAACACGCATTAACCATGAAGACGACCTGTGGGAACGTGTGCAGAATGCATGCCACATGATTTGAGGAAACCCTGGTGTGTACGAACGAATTCGTCAGTCTTGTGTACGTCGTGCTCGGGTATGTGTGGAGAATGGAGGAGCAACATTAGAGCATCTGTTATAAAGAAACATTCCTGTCTTTATATTTTGAAATAAAGGTGTGCATTGAATCTTAATTTTTCTTTTTCTTTGGAAAATGAAACTTTCGCGACCACATGTTTATAGAAACATTATTTCTTATTTTTATTCAGGAACACGAACACAAAGTTTGTAAACATATTTTGACGAACTATGTATATTTTTTTCTTAATATGTGGTAGTGATACTTTCACAGACTAATGCACAAGAGCCTATTATAACGCAATTAGTCATTATTAAGAGAAATAAGAACACCTCTTTTCTAAACAAACTAGATTTTGCCCCTACTATGAGGATATAGCGATTACTTTCCTTAACAAATTCGACTTTGTTATGTTATGCTGGATCAATGTATTATGCTACGTAGCCAAGACAAAGAAAAATTGCAACAGGATTAGTTCGAATGCCAAGTGATAGATGGCAGAATGGGCGATGGAGTCGTCACTGTTCCAACGTATGTGATGACTGATCCATAGTGTTAAGGACAATTGTGTCATCAGTCACAGACGATCATGTGTAGGGGAGACATGGTGGAGCATAATCCTCCCACCTCAATATATCAAGAAACCGTCGTGTTGGTGTTAGCGATTGTATAAAATTGAAAATTACTAGTCTTTAGTAGCCTTGAATGGCATACCAAATTTCACATGGCATAACCTATATTTCGAAAGACCTCAGAAAACAATATCTGGATTAATGGATGCTACAGACAGACGTACAAAACGAGGCTACAAAGAGTTTTCCAGTATTTGTCTGAATAACACCCAAAATTAAAAGGGATTTTATTTTATGTTTTGAAAACTATTTAAACACTAATTGGACTATTCTTTGCGTATCAGCCTTTACATGAAAACCATTTTGCCTAGAGTTCCACAGATTTCCTTATTCCGTTTAAACTATTATTGCACAGCTTATTTACTATTCTTATTGTGCATACCCCACCTTAAGATAAAAGTCGTGATACATAATGTAACTTTATGAGCAAATAGGGTAGTATTTGATCGACATTCTACTCACAACATAACATACTGTTAGTAAATTGCAATGCGAAATCAGAGAGAGAAGGTATTTTCAAGCCGACAGGAGTGGAATGAAAATTAACTTTCTATGGTACCATTCCATTAAATCAGCAAGCATTTTAAGGGGACACAGCAACCTCTTGAGAAGAGGAGGTAACTGTAATTTAAGCGGCCTCGTGCACTTAAGAGACACCATTTTAGGATGTATCTGGGGATATTTGAGTCAATTACTAGCACATAAATATATAAGTTGTCTTTCCTGCTTCCATGTATGTTAATATGTTGTAAAAACTTTATAAAGCAAAGAACTATTTGTGAAACTTAAGAAGAATAATTACTGGCGGTAGTAGAACCAGTAATGGCTGTCATTCGTGATGTTTTTTGCTGATTTTAATTAACGTGGAAAGGTTCCTAGCCACCTGCATATCTCGTGTTTGTAATTAGCGTTAACCTTGGGCAATGAAAGAACTTTATTATTAGCCTTTTTGATTAGTTGTTTATTAGAGGCAGATGGGCGCAGATAAATATCGCAAAGGAATCGACAACAGCATGAGATCTCGCTCCTCAGGGGTGTCGGCGCACCAAAAATGCGGATTGTAAATGAAGGAAGGGACAAATTAGGAGGTTGCTGCAACGTTTCATCTTATTGTACACTGTAATAGATATTAATCAATTTTACCGATATTTGATTTATTACACTGCCTGGAAGCAAAAAAGAAATTTTCCATTTACACAACACTTATTGATAGAATTCTATTAGCTCATTGAACTAAACGTCTGTTATTAGGCGGCAAACCCACGAACTTCTAAAATATCCTTCGCAGTCTCGTCTACCTCCATTTATCCCAGCTGATGTTCTGGGGACCTGGTACGTGTTATTACCGATACTCGAACATGAAGAGGGCTGAGTTTATTGGCGATCTTCCAACATCTGTAATGCTTTAAAGTTGCTGCTTCACTTACAAATGTCACGTAACACTCAGTACTGACGTAATGTAGCAATTTGTTGCTTAATATTCTGAGTAAAAGACAAAAGTAATAAAGTTAAGGTAATGGAGTTCTCAGACATCCCAATAATTTAAAGAAGAAAGCAATTCAACAGAAAATGTTCATTTTTTAAATATGACACTTTTATTGTTCGCACTGTAAACATTGAGTCAAAAACAACAAAGACACTGATAAATTGTGTAACACATAAATAATTGTACTGTATGTGAATTTCGTAACACAGGGAACAATGAGTAGACCCATATTTGTTTCTATAAATATCTCAAAACTTTGTGTAAAAATGTTTTCTTTAAAAAAATTGTTCTTAGACGGAGCAATCTATACATAAAAGAATATACAGTGTCAACCAAAAATTTAAGACCACCATG
Organism: Zootermopsis nevadensis; assembly: GCF_977971745.1. Classification (NCBI taxonomy): domain Eukaryota; kingdom Metazoa; phylum Arthropoda; class Insecta; order Blattodea; family Termopsidae; genus Zootermopsis; species Zootermopsis nevadensis. Next base: position 8,572,846 of record NW_028259142.1, read on the forward strand.
CTATTTTAGTAAACCTTCCACAGGTCTCAAACTTTTGGTTGAAAATTTAGAATTTGTAAACCAAATCAAAACTGCTAACCAAAACTTGGAATGTGTATTCTATAGAGTACACAAAATTCGAAATATGTTCTAAACGAAATATCCGTTTTCTATGATAGGAATACAATGCGTCACAATGGTAATCGTTTTAAAATCAAAAAAATACGTAAAAATAACATTATAAGACTGAAAGCAAAGAGCGCATACTATTTCTGGAGACAGAAAGCATAATTGTTTACAAGAAACATATTCTTTTACAGTTAGATTATAAACTATAATAAATTATTATCGGGCTACCAACCCTATAAAGTTGCTTACTGAAGACAACACCAACGTTTTATAACCGCTCGGTGATAGGAGTTTGGCTCCTCGGTAGACACTCCGTAGTGTTTACGGCAGGTAACTGCCGACAACTAGAGGCTGCCGCTATTGCTGAATATTTCACACTATTTATTTACTTGCGAATGATACAGATAATAACTGGCTCTAGCTGCAAGAAGATGATTTCAGAATTGTATTAGACTTGAAAGTTTGCGTGTGACTATATTCAAAGTTTGTTATAGAATGCCAAACCTGTTCCTGTTTCGAAATATTCAAAACCCAGTGACGTAGGTACTTCAATACAGTTCTTGCGTCTAATTACCTCTTTAAAATTTCCTCACTCACACCATACAATGCATTGCCCAGTGACATTCGTCTCCTGAGTGACAATGAACCATAAAGTCGAAACTGAATTTCGACATATTGAAGTTACAAAATTTAAATTTTGAAAAGAAATTTATAAAAAATGTAGATTAATAAAATAACAAGAAATTAAATAACATGATTAAATTAACTCTGCAAATGTAATTTGGACCGTTACAATTTGGAGAACCATCTTCTTCCTCGTCCTCAAGGTACTGTCATTATCCTGAGGTCGAGGACTGCATTACACAGCTGGTAGGCCGAGAAGAATTTAACATACTTACTCGCCGTGAACATTTCATATCATACAAACTAAACAGTACCTAGAATTTGGGACTAGGTGAATCGTCCTATTGTGATTGCTTTATATAGAAATTCATAGTGACTGTACAAGATAGAGTTTATTACGGCACCTTGACGTATTTGTTGCCACTGATAAAAACTTTTCACACAGGTATGTCGTGCTAAGGTGTGGTAATTAGTCGATGGTTAGTTGTGAGAGTTTCACGTATTCGTCTCGGATGCTCATTTAAAAATCAGGAAAATATTACTGAGCTTCAAAATTAGTTTTAAAAGATAGTCTATATCGCAGCCAAATTCCATTACGGATCACAGTGATTTTATAGTAGGTTAAATAAATTATCTTCTAACCTACTCCAAATGCAGAAGGACTTTGATCCTGTTAGTGCTACGAAAGAGATCGGTATTGAAACGTCTTTTAAAACTACCTTCAAACACCAGTGGGACTTTGAAGGAACTAAGGATTAATTTATATGAATTCACAATCTTTTCCTGTAGACAAAAATTTTTTGCTGCTAATTTAACAATTGATTTTTCACAGAGTAGTGTTGACGAATAACGAAAGTTTTTAAAAAAAACCTTAAAATTGTATCACTTGAATATTTATATAGGTGTTGGGTACGTTGAACTTAACAAATATAGCGGAGACCAGGGCATAACGGGGCCACGGGCCAGAACAGCGTATCGGCTTTATTTCGTCTGCAAAGCGTTGCGATCTATCGGGACCGGGTGAAAAACCATTAGCATACAGCACAGGGTCATGTCATGTCATGTCAGTCAGCGCCATTTTGTGGTTACAGTTTCCGAAATAATCACCTATGCTGGATTTTGCTCCTACATTTTACAAATTTTTCTCCACTTCCAGTGAGCCCTATCCATTACTCATACCCACTTTGCTGAATGATGCATGTTACAAGGTGTTTTATTGAACGTCTTAACCACAATAATTTTATTCATTTTCATGATGTCATTTTTGGTGGGACAATCCTAATTTGAAATAATATACTCGGGGCAGGATGGGGTAGGGCAAAATTGGGTACCCAGAGAAGAAGATCAAATGACAAGTGGCTGTAAAGTGGAGACGTTAATCGCAGTCTATTGAAGGGAGGATCCAGTGTTCATCTTGCTTGAAATGGGCCCATATCTCATATGCAGGTGTTGGTAGTCACGATTATGAAAAGGTGCGCTTGTGAGCTGTCTGCTTTACGCCCAAGTACTTTTCAAATGTGTAAAGTTACGACATTTTACATTGTATGCCAAATCATTTTTATATCCTACGTCATAATTATTAGATAATCCGTGTGTTCTTACAAATTTTCAAATATATAAAAACCATATTCTGTCTTGCAGCTGGTACGGGGCAAAATGGGGAAAGTTATATTCTTCTATAAAAATTTATATTAAAACTACAACTCTTAGAACTAAACTAATAACTCATTATAAATTTCAAATAGACAATAAATCCACACAAGTTTCCTCCATGTTTTTATTTTTATTTTTGTCCCTTCCACATGCCTCAAAAAATTAAGTTCCCTGCCATACCCTGGGCTCCCCTATCTGATAAATATGGCACAGCAGGGCAATTATGATCAAAGATGTATATAAAAAATTCGATATATTATTTTTCAGCTTAGTTAGTTCTTTGCAAAATTAATGTCTTGATAACCGCATATCCTTCTACCGCAACAGAAATTATTTGTGGTCTGCCTGTATTTCCTTGCGCAATATTACATATAGAAGAGAGTTAAAACGATTCTTGACATCTGCGGCCTTTTATAGCACAGTATCTTTTCTTGATTGAGAGTTTTGTGATTATAAAGCCACGATATATTTTATGGTATGTATAAAGCTTGCGTGACGAGTAACTTCACTTACTTAGGCATGAAAGCCTGTCTTACAACTTATAAAATCTGCAATTTCCACAAGCACAGATACGGAACGAACTGATAAATTCATAGCCTTGACCGTATTGATTCCTGCATTCCGTTATATGAGCGATCGACGGAACATGAAATATTAAAGAATATTTTCTTCATTTCACAATCGCTGAGGTCTGTTGATGTATCGATTTGGGGTGAAAATATTCTACTACATTTAAATGCGATTATCATTTGTTAATTGACATCTTCTCACATTAATTCAATTTGTCGCTTAATAATAATAATATTAATAACAACAACAGAATGAAATCTGCTTTAAGTGCTTGGACTTATATTTTATCATGCTCAGTCATAAATTTTGTTCGCTATTAGCAGCAACAATGTCTCTCCAATGGTGTGGGAATTTATTTTGAGCAATTTAATATTAAATCTGAAATATGCCTAAAAGTAACTTTGCTCCTTTCATTAAGTTAGCTGTTTCCGAGATTTTATTCATTTTCGGTCTAAGAATTTTAGTGGTTTGTTCGCAAAGGCGCATAAACCATAAACCCATTCTTTAATCAAAGAGAATTTAAACTGTACACACTTCTCCAGTACTGTCAGAGAATTCTGACAAACTGAAGTCCCGGCGATTTCTAATCTGAGCTTTAACACCTCTATTTTAAATGTTGATGCTATATTCCTATTATTTTATATGTTCCACTCTCTATTTTGTACTCACAACTTTGGTGCGCGTCACACATTTTTGTACCCAGTGCTGCACTTAATTTAACCCCAGAGACTCCCATAAAATCATACACTACAATTTAAGGTAAAGGTCTGTACCGGCTTAGGCATGAGAATGGTAGTACAGATGCCGATCATTTCCTGATGTGGTTTAAATGATAGCAAAAGATCTTACATAGAATATCTATTTCTAGCATTCTCAGGCCATTCTTTGTTCGCAAGATAAACTAACTAACTAACTAGATGGGTTACCGAACCCGAAGTTTTATCACTGAATTAACCAAAGTCCTCCACCGGACCTTGTCCCAGGCCAGCATAATCCAGTCTCCCTCAACTCCAATCTCCCATAGATCCCGCCTAATATTATCCTCCCATCAACGTCTAGGTCTCCCAAGCGGTCTCTTCCCTTCAGGTTTCCCAACCAGTACCCGGTGCACACCTGTTGTCCCATCCATGCGCGCTACATGCCCAGCCCATCTCATTCTTCTAGACTTAATCACCCTGACAATATTGGGGGAGAAGTACAGATTTTTAAGCTCATCATTGTGCAGTTTTCTCCACGCCCCATCGTCTTCCCTCTTATTGTTATTATTAAGTGTTCTGTTTTACGACAGGTCCATTGCTCTGCCCAAAAAGAGCTCTCCAGTTGTCCCTATTCTCGGCTTCTCGCTTTAATTCCTGGAAAGTCATCTTCTTTCCTTGTTTAAGGTCGTCGGTTAGCTGTATCAATCTTCTTCCTAGTCCTCTCTTTCCTTCAACCTTACCTTCGGTGATATCACTCATTAATCCATTTCTTCTCATAATATGTCCCAGCCAGTTAGCTTTCCTTCGTGTAATCGCCTGCAGAATGCTTCTTTGCTAGTTGACTCTCCTCAATACTTCTTCGTTGGTCACTCGATCCGTCCACCTGATCTTCTCTATTCTTCTCCAACACCACATTTCAAAACTCTCCAGGTATTTCTGTTCCTTCTTCCTGAGTGTCCAAGTCTTTGCTCCATACAGCGCGACACTCCATACGTAACACTTCACTAGTTTCTTCTTCATCTCCAAGCCCAACTTGCTAGTGAGAAGTATCCTCTTCTTGACAAAAGCTGCCTTGGCTATGGCTATCCTTGCTTTTACTTCCTTGGTGCATAGGGCGTCCGTCGTGACTATGCTTCCCAAGTACTTGAAATGCTCCACATTCTCCATCTGTTGGTTTCCAATTACAACGTTCAATGGTTCTGCTCTCGGTGCTATCCTCATTACCTTTGATTTTTCAATGTTGATTTCCATTCCATACTCTCTGTCTGTTTCCACTAACTTGTCCATCATGTTATGTAATTCCTCCTCTTCCTTCGCCAATACTACTAAGTCTGCATATTTTACAGTTGTTATCACTCTTCCTCCAATTTTGAAGTCTCCTGTTCCCTCCAGAGCTTCCTTGGCAAGCCATTCCCCGTACAGGTTAAAAAGAATTGGTGATAAGCAGCATCCCTGTCTTACACCTCTACCTATCTCAACGCTGTTGGTGTCTCCTGAATCCAGTCTCACTTTGACTTTTTGCTGCATGTACAGGTTTTTGATTAATCTTCTATCTCTCCAATCAATTCCAATTCTCTGTAGGATCCTCATTAATTTCTTCCATTTTACTCGATCGAAAGCCTTCTTCCAGTCGATGAAGCAGGCACATACTTCTTCCTTGACATCGAGAACTCTCTCTGAAATTATTCTCATAACTCCGATGGCATCTTTGGTTCCTCTTCCTCTCCTGAATCCAAATTGGTCGTCTCCCATCACTTCCTCTATCTTCTTTTCTAGTCTTTTAGTCAGTATTCTCGTCATTATCTTCGCCGCATGTGAGATTAGGCTGATGGTCCTGTAATCGCCGCACTTCTTGGAATTCTTTTTCTTCTGTAATGGAATCATTGTTACTTCCAGAAAGTCCTTGGGCCACTCACCGGAGGTGTATATCTTGTTAGCGAGTCTAGTAAGAACCTTCACTCCTTTCTCTCCAAGTTCTTTCAATAGGTCCGATGGGATTTCATCATCTCCCATAGCTTTTCTTCTTCTCATATCCTTTATGGCCCTCTCTACTTCGCTCTTCAGTATCTCTGGACCTTTGTCGACCTCCTCTACGTCTTCTTCTGGCTCCAATTCCATCTCCTTCTCATCCAGTCGGTTGGCCTTGTCATAGAGCTCTTCAATATAATTTTCCCACACAGCTTTAACTTCATTCTGGTCACTGGCTATCTTTCCTGATGGGTCTTCTATTTCCTGTGTTCGAATTCCTTTGTTCTCTTTCCATCCTAGTTCTTTTGCCTTTGCATACATCAAATCGTATCTTCCAATTCTCTGGAGTGTCATTATCTCATCACATACTTTGTTGATGTAATCTTCTCTCGCCTTGTCTGTTTCTCTTCTCAGTTCGTTGTTCAGTCTTCGATATTTCTGTCTTCCCTCTTCACTGTTGATATTCTTCCATCTCCTCTTCTCCCCCATCTTATCGAGCATAACCTGTGTAATCCATGCCTTCCTTGGTATCCTCTTCATCCGACCAACCTTTTCTTCTAATGTCACTGTTAGGCACTTCTTGACATTTGTCCATTCCTCTTCAACGCTTTCGCCTTCACTTTCACTTAATTTTCCTTCCAATTCTTCTCTTACTTCGTCTCGCGCGCTCTTCAGGTTCTCCAGGTCCCAACTCTTCTTCCTCACCCCCCTTCTCCTGATTTTCTTCATTCTGGTGCTGACGTTTGCAACTAACATATTATGATCTGAGTCGATGTCCGCTGATGGCACTGTTGTCACATCCTTTACGCTATTCCTAAATCGTTGCTTCACTATTGTGTCAGATGTTTTATTTTGAGTGTGGTATGTTGTATTGTTGTGTCTCATTGTATTGTTGTGTGAGTGCATCAGTTCATGACGTTTGTAATACATTACAGTTATTGTCTTATGTCTAGGTGGTATTAAGTTCTTTTTTTTAAGTTAAGTACTTGAGGTTGGATGGTTTTGTAATTTATGAGTTGGTTGATTTTGAGTGGGATGTGTTGTTTTTGTTGTGTCCTTTTTTATTGTTTTGTTCTGTCTCTGTGTTGATGTATCTCATTGTATGTTGTGTCTTATGGTTTTTGTTGTGTCCTTTGTTTATTGTTTTGTTGTGTCTCATTGTGTTGATGTATCCCATTGTTTGTGTGTCATATTGTTTTTGTTGTGTCCTTTTGTTTATTGTTTTGTTCTGTCTCTGTGTTGATGTATCTCATTGTTTATTGTGTCTTATTGTTTTTGTTGTGTCCTTTGTTTATTGTTTTGTTGTGTCTCATTGTGTTGATGTATCCCATTGTTTGGGTGTCATATTGTTTTTGTTGTGTCCTTTTGTTTATTGTTTTGTTCTGTCTCTGTGTTGATGTATCTCATTGTTTATTGTGTCTTATTGTTTTTGTTGTGTCCTTTTGTTTATTGTTTTGTTCTGTCTCATTGTGTTGATGTATCTCATTGTTCTGTTCTGTCTCATTGTTTTGTATGTTATTGTAGGACACTGCCACCGGGTATAAACCCATTTGCAGTCAATAATAAATAATAATAATAATATAGTCTATCTGGTATCTTCTCCTGTCTCCTGGGCTTTTCCACGTATACAATCTCCTGTGATGCTTCTTGAACCAGGTGTTGGTGATTACCAGTCCATTTCTTCGGCAGAAGTCAACCATCATGTCCCCTCTCCTATTCCTTATTCCCAGTCCATGAGGGCCGACAATGTTGTTTTCTGTTCCTTTCCCCACGACACTGTTCCAGTCTCCCATTATTATGGTTTGCACTTTCCCTCTTCCTTCTGTCCTGATGATTTCTTCTATCTTCTCATATATTATTTCCACTTCTTCATCGTCATGATCCGATGTTGGCATGTACACCTGCATTATCAGAATATCCAATGGTTCTGCATTCAACTTGATATACATCAGTCTGTCACTACACGCTTGCACTTTGATTACACTTTTCTTGATCCATTTCTGCATCACTATTGCAACACCTCTTTCAGCACTCTCACCTCCCGAATAGTACATATGATAGTTTCCACACTCGAAATCACCTTGATCCCTCCATCGAACTTCACTGACACCCACAATGCACACATTATTTTTATCCATTTCGATCTTCAGATTTTCCAGTTTTCCTCCCTGTTGTAGTGTCCTGACGTTCCACGTTCCTATGTTGAATTTCCTAAAAGAATTCTCCTGCCTGATACCTTCTCCCGAGACAGTCCTCGCCCGGAGATCCGAATGGAGGACTAGTTTAACCTCCGGATTGTTTTGTCTCTGGAGAAAGCATTATGCACATTGTGACTGCTCCTGTTGGGCAGAAGCTGTTCTGGAAAAAAGTAATGTGGTAGTTTTTCCATTTGCTTTCCACATCGCAGTACCACAACCATTAAAGCTGCTCCAGCCATGCTTGTGGTAATCCAGCCTCGAACCGGTCCAGGATCATTTCCTTTACGCTTCAAGTTGGTAATAGTGGTCGCTGCTGCCCTCCACTATGCTAGTTTTTGTCCGCCCCGGGTATTTGATTTCCCCGGTACCACCCATATCTGGGAAGCATTCCCCTATCCGTAACCTGGGGAGGCGCCCGATGGGGGACTAGCAACCCCCTGAGGGGCTTTCCTCTTAGGCCCAAATATCCTCCTCAACACCCTATTCTCAAACACCTGCAATCTGTGTTCCTCCCTCTGAGTGAAAGACCATGTTTCGCACCCATACAAAACAACAGGCAAGATTATTGTTTTGTATACTTTAATTTTCAGGTTCTTAGAAATCAGACGGAAAGACAAAATATTTTGAATTGAGAAGTAGCAAGCTTTTCCGGAATTTTGTCTCCTCCTAACTTCCTCATGTGTATCATTTAAATTTGTTATTGTTGTTCCCAAATATTTGAACTTCGTAACACTTTCAAAGGATACTTATACCCGCCTCTCTGGTGACGACGAGATACTAACATGTACTTAGTTTTTTCTGAATTTACTTCTAACCCCACCGGTCTACTAGCCTCTAGTAAAACTTCTGCATTCCTCTTTATTGTATTTATGTCGTCCCCCAATTAATTAACATCAACATATGCCAATTGTTGAAGTGTCCCATTCAATAAAGAAACCCTCCTGCCTATCTTGGACTTTTCTGATGGCATATTCTTGCTCAAAGTTAAAGAGCAATGCAGACAAAGCATCTCATTGTTTTAGACCGTTCTTGATGAAGAATGACTCAGATAAATATTTCCATACATTAATTTTGCTACAGTTTGCATTTAAGCACATTTTTATTAGACTCGCTAGTTTCTTTGGCACTTATAATTCAATAAGAATGTGATACGACACTTATCTTTACGCAGAGTCATAGGCTTTTTTGAAATCTATAAGTAATTGATGTACGGTGTCTCTGAACTCCCATTTTTCCTCTAATATCTGTAGAATGCAAAGATCTGATCCATTGTTGATCTGTTTAGTCTGAACCCACACTGATGATCTCCAACAATTTCATTCGCATATGGAGTTAATCTTTGAAAGAACAATGTTTTGTATGAGGTTGATAGCAGAGAATTTCCGCGATAATTACGACACTCAGCCTTGTCTCCCTTCTTATGAATAGGAATAATTATGGGTTTTTTCCATTGTTGTGGCATCTCTTCCTTATGCTAAATTAAAATTACAAGCTTATGGATCATCATATAAAACCCGTTGTCATCTGCTTTAATTAATTCTGCTGGAATCTGATCAATACATGAATATTTATATATTTTAAACTTCCCAATGGCTAGTTCAACTTCCTCTAAACTAGGTACTTTCACTGACAGTTCAGTTGTATGTTCATTTAATCTGTTCAGCAACATCAGTCTCATGAACATTTAAGAGATGACTGAAGAAATTTTTCCACTTATTCACAATTTTTATTGGATCTGGAAACAAATTTCCATTATAATCCTTTACAAAATTAGTCTGAAGTTGATATCCTTTCTTAAATTTATCAATTTCATTGTACAGGTCAGTGATATTTTTTCCTTATTATTCGTTTCAAATTCAACAAATTTGCCTTTCAGGTATTGCCTTTCCTTTTTCCTAAAGTTTCTACTATCTTCACGTCTCACTCGTAGTTGCACTTAAACTATGTTTGTGACAAAGTCGGATCCAGAAACGAATCTCACCGAATTTATTTTCTCGTAGATTTTTGCAATTCCCCTTTCCCATAATTAATGACCTCAAAGTCGAAGCAACGGATGCCTGGCTCAAGATTAACGCCAAGAAGACCAAAGAGATGGGTTTCAAGAACCAGAAAAACGTACGATTTTTCTTGGACAACCAGGAGATAGAACAAGTCTACCAGATCTGCTACCTGGGGAGCATTGTCACCACAGGTGGGGGAACTGCGGAGGACATCAGGAACAGGATCAGCAAAGCCAAAGGCGCGTTCGCGATGCTGAGACCGATCTGGAGATCACAAGGGCACCACATCAGCACGAAGATGAGCATCTTTAATACCAATGTCAAGTCCGTCCTACTCTATGGCGGAGAAATGTGGAAGACAAACAAACTACTAACCAGGAGCCTTCAGACGTTTGTCAACAGGAGTCTGAGGAACATTTTGATGAAATGGTGGCTGCAGGTCGTCTCGAACGAGGAGCTGTTGAGAAAGACGAAACAAACACCCACCGACATCGAGGTGCGCCACAGGAAGAGGAGGTTGATCGCGCACACGCTGCGTCACGACACGCACAATATCGCCAGACAAGTCCTAGAATGGAACCCGCAAGGCACGAGACGCAAAGGCAGGCCGAATAACACTTGGAAGCTGAGTGTAGAGGTCGAAGACATTGAAAAGGGAGGGAAGACCTGGCTGGAGATCAAGGCCATGGCGCAGAATAGAGTCCGGTGGCGGAAGTTCGTCGATACCCTATGCTCCACTTAGGGGTTAAAGGGACAAATAGATTAATTGATTGATTGATTGATTGATAAATAGTTCGAAATAACAACTTAATAACTTGGCATCCCATCTCTTTGCGCCTTTCTTCAAACGCTACATAACCTCATATGTTCCTACATTGTAGTTAAATACGTCGTTTAAGGATTATCGTAAATTATGCGTGTCGGACAACAGCTACACAACCTCTCTAACTTGGACACTTGCGGTTCCACGATAATGTGTCCAACTTACAGAGGTGTCCAGGATAGAGGGAAAGGAGAAAATCATCCTTTCAAATTGTGGTGTAATGACAATGTGGTAATTGTAGAGTATTATGGAGCCCTTCCCAAAAAAGGAAATTATTGATAAGAAAAATCAAAAGAGTAAATTAAATTTTTACAAATTTTGTTTTCACTAAATTAAACTGGAAGGGAATACTTTACGTTTACCGACAATGTAATCTATTTACTTACATAATCTAACTACTGTAATTTATGTTAACACTGTTTAACTCAGTTACAAGCACAGTACAGTACAACCCCTCTATAACGCGGTTCGCTATACCGCGGTTCCAGATATAACACGGGTACCTCATGTCCCCCATAGTGCAGCGAAAAAGAAAAAAAACGTTCATCAATTATCCTTCACACACAACTCAAAATTATATTAAAATGTCAAGACAAATTAATTATTTATTACTTTTTCCGTAAAAATCAATCGTAGCATAGTGAAATAAGTATGTATACTCTTAAATGGCGATAGTCTATCAATACTGTACGTACCGTACAGTACGTACTATTTTTCTGATGCACTCCCGTAATAACGCGGTTTCTCTATAACGCGGGTTTACCCCTATCCCCCGCGACCCGCGTTATAGTGGGATTGTATTGTACTGACAAAGTTAAAACTGTAACAGCAATACGTACTGTAGTCCAGTGAAGGGTTCAACAAAAGAATAACTATAGACTTTCACTGCATTCCAATGTCTCACACCCTCAACCATAAGCTAATCTTCAGGTAGAAGGCATTCATCAGTCAGAAATTCAAAATAACAAAATACTAACTGTAAACGTTTCCCATAAAATCATTGAAGCTAAGTGCACGAACCTGTCCAACTTAAACAAAAAGGGGTGACCAAGTTCCAGGATAGAGGGGTTTCCAAGATATAGGGTATTGTGGACATGTAAAATTATAGGATATTCGCCGGTTCCAATGAAAAGTGTCCAATATAGAGGGGTGTCCAGGATATAGGGGTGTCCAACTAGAGGGGTTTTACTGTATTTCTTAACGTGTAAAATTTAATGTTTGGTGACCTATAATTTCATGATTACAAGATTTATTATTAACTGTCAGGCGGTTCGAAAGTTGTTAGAAAGGCGAGATACAAGAAATGCGTGTACTGTTATCTCAAACACCATTTTTCTTTATGTATAGGAAACGTTAGCTGAAAGGGTATACTTCAATTACCTGGTCTAAAACATTTTGTCCTAGTCCACGCTGAACTACGCCGACGAGAAATCCCGGGATATTTGGCAACGCGAAACCCTAAGCAATCTTTTGTTTTCACCAGTTAATGTTTAAACGAAGAGTCGGGAACAATAAAGAGGCGAATGTATTTTTCCTTCAACAAAATTACAGAAATGATTGTGTTCATGTTTCATAATGAGGACCTCCGGGCTCAAATATCGACCCGCAGATAGTTTTATCTTGCTTGAGGTCTGGTTTTTCCCATTATCTCCAGAACGTTCTTAGATGATACACTGAAATAGGCCACAATATCCTCTTCTCATATACTTTCCAATTCGTCTTTTATTAATCATCCCACCCTTTGACTATACAACATATAGTCTGATCTGTATTAACAGCATCATTAAGTAAAGTACACATATTCAAATATTATTATTTCATTTTTATACTACAGAGTTCTTTCTATTCCTCGACATGAGCAACGTAGGCGGTTCGAGTTTTAAACCTGTATCATCCTCACATGAAAGTCATGGCACATTCATCACCCTGATGTTATAATGCCGCCCACTGGACCTAAACACTAGAATTCAAATGGGTATTGTCTGACTGCCTGTTGTACACCCACGTTAGTGAAATTGCATCTAAAATTAGAGGTTTGCTCTGTTGACTCGAGAACCATTGGCCTTACCCAGCTTAAATCCGAAATTTACCTTCAGATATGTTACCCATAAACCAACTAAGCCCGACTTTCTCTTATTCCGAATGAATCCCGATATATTAAAGTTCTGCCTTGGCTGCCAATAAGTTTCTTAATTCGTGTGCATACATAGTTATAATAGTTGCCATGGCAAACCTTCTAAGGGATTCTTGGGCAGAACGCAAAATGAAATTAACCAGAAAACTCTGCCGCGGATTTGAGTCTAGATGAAAATGGATTTTGCTGTTCGGAATTATATATATACGACAGAACGACGGCAATATTTGCAGGCATATAATCATCTATCGAAATTCCCCGTAGTAAAACTGCTTGCATTATCATAGAATTTATTAAATATGCTAATTTGGCAAGGTTTGTTCCTGTAAAATTAACAATAACATGACAAAACACGAATCCTGAGTTTGGTCTTCTATTTTGTGGTTGAATTATAAACCACTGTAAATTTTATTGAGTCATATCATAAAATAAATGTCGTTTTAAACTTTTTCTAAATTTGAAGCATTACAGACATATCAACTTTGTGGAACTTCAAAATTAAGTATACGCAATTTACGGCACAAGCGAGCCTGCTAATGGTGAATGCTAATATAACACTAAGAGCCACGATAGTTATATACACCAAAAATTATTTCCATGATTGGAATCTAAATTATTGTAACAACCAGTTTTGCTACAACGACGAAGTCTTTTTTTCATATTTTAATGAAGGTGACCCGGTTTAAAAGTATATATGAGAGGAGCGCTTTGTCCTTCATGACATTGGAAGAATTCTTCACCATGACAAAGGCTGAAACGATCTTCGCATTCTACCTTGTGATCATCGGCGCTAAAGCACTCAACCTACGTAAGTTACAATAAAGTCAGTATATTTAGATTAATGTATAGTGAGTACTTCAAATGAAACTTATTAATGGAATTTTTATAATGATAATATTTCTACTGGAAGAATTTTCACTCTTGTCAGTAATCACATAAAACCTATCAAACCAAATGACTGAATGATTAAATAATTCTTTGGAGCAAGATACGTTTACAAGCATTCAGTACCGGAGTACTTTCCCGGGGATGAAGTAAGTCCAGGACGTAATGCTGACCCGCATCTTATGCCGAAGTTAAAATGTGTAGGTGTTTTTTGAGACAGCTTCATGATTTTATTTTTTGTATCTATTATATTTTACAACAACAAAGATTTCATCCAAGTTTCTATTTTGAATCCTCTGACACATTGGAACAAAATATGACACGCTGGTCACTCTATAAAAGGGAATAATTGAATTTTCGTCTCTGTGAACAGCATTTCATTAAACTAAATGCAAAACGTTTCTATTATAGTGGTATTTATCTTCAAGTGGGAGGCAGCAGTCTCACCACCTGCTACTCTGAAAAAAGGGCAAAGAATCCTAAGTGACTAGGATGCAAGAAACGGCCAGAAGGCTGTAAACCACACGCTGTGATGATGATAATTACCATGTGTCAGTTTTAATAACATTATTCGTTTAACGTCTCTCTATATACTGCCAACAATGTCTACTGGATTTACAACGCATTACGTAAACACAAAATTAAGACAGACAATAACGATGCCACTAAAGAAGCCTGCACTTATCTATACTTTTCAGTCCGGTTTTCTTATTTAATCAGGATAGAACTTCTAGGGGTTTGATGCCAATATGTATCCACTATTTTAAAGTTAATTCCCTGCCACCAACAAAATCTTCCTTCACTGTAACTTGAAACTTGAAGTAAAACGATAAACAATTTTAGCTGTAATAAAGGAAGTTTTGCGTACTTTCCTCGATACGAATGCAGGACATTAGAATAGTTATTTCTGGAAGAAAATGTCTTTCATTCGACTGACGTGTAGGTTTTATCACCATTTTATGTGGTTCGAACCACACGAATTGCTTCAGATGAAATGATATTTCTTTAATATATTACCCGATACCTAATTTCTATATTACACAAAGTGAAATGAAATTCACGCACATGGAGTCCATAGTGTCACAAAAAATAAGTGCAGAATGTTAAATAACATTAATCCTGGGACGCTTAGTTTTCGAGATGAACGTCACCGTCAATATGGTTACACACTCTTCTTCTTCTTCTTTTTCTTATAGCGTTATAACCATGTGTGGGTATTAGCTTGTTCGATGATTTTTTTTCCATTCTGTCCTATCATTTACAATTCTTCTCCATCCTCTCACTCCCATCGTCCTCACATCCTCCTCCACGTCGTCTATCCATCGTTTCCGTGGTCTTCCTCTCATCCTTCTTCCTATCGGTCTCCATTCCATCACTCTTCCAGTTACTGGTCTTATCAGAACTTTATAGATTCTCAGTTTAAGTTGCCTCTCCAGTATTTTAGATTTCATCAAATTCTGATAGGCATAATAACATCTATTACCATTCACAATACGTGCTTTTATTTCATTACTTACTGAATTTTAGTATTAATCTGTGAACCCAGGTAATTAAAATTCTGCATTTGTTCAAAATTGTAATGTCCTATTCTCAATTTATTTGTGATATTTCTTGCTGTTCTTGTAACTTTCATACGTATTTTGTTTTCATTTCATTTATTTTTAGCCCCGTTAATTGTGTTTCTCCTATCAATTTTAATACTGTTTCTTCCAGTGCAGCTTTATTTCTGCTAATAATAGCTATATCATCTGCATACGCACTCACTTGTATTGATTTTATGCCTATATGTCATGAGATCTCAAGTTTCCGAATAGATGCTTCCAGCGTCAGGTTGAAAAGTATTGTTGAGAAAGCGTCTACTTGTCTAACTCCCATATTAACATTAAATGGTTTAGTTAGCTCACCACCTACTCTTACTACTCCTTGGAGTCTTTCAACAATATTTTAATGAGCCTGACGTATTTAGATGGTATCCTTAGTAGGAGAATATCGTTTAACATTTGGTCCCTATTGAGACTATCAAATGCTTGTCTGAAGTCAACATATAAGTTATGTAAGTCAATATTATATTCATAGGCTTCCTCCTGAATCTGTCTCAATCCAAATATCTCGTCTATCGTTGATCTATCTGCTCTAAAGCCGCACTGGTACTCACCTAACATCTCTTCTACATATACAATCATTCTATTATATAAAATACTTGACAAGATTTTATATATTACATTCAGAAGTGTAATTCCTATATAATTGGTACACTCAATTCTATCTCCATTTTTAGGTATAGGTTGTATTACTCCTAGGGTCCATTTCTCTGGAATCTTTTCTTCTTTCCAGATCAACAATATCAGATAATGTATTCTCTCCCATAACTTGACTCCCCCTTTTTTTATTAGGTTTCAGCAGTAATCCCATCACTTCCGGGTGCTTTACCATTTTTCAGACATTTGATTACTTTTTGTACTTCTTCAAACATAGGATCTTCAATATAATTATACACAGTATATTATGTCGGCTGCTCTGTCTCGATTATATTTCCGGTCAGGATACCACTAAAATACTCTTTCCATCTATTAACAATATCACGGTTCTCTGTCAATAAATTCCCTTGACTTTCTTTACATGCTACAGCTTTCGGTCTGTATTCTTGTGTTACTTATTTAAGCTCCTTATGAAATTTTCTACTTTCATTTCTACGATGGTGTTCTATCATACTGTCGATTTTTTCTTCCTAACGCTTCTCTTTTCTTCTTTCTACATATTCTGTTCGCAAATATCCGTTTTTCATTACAAATATTTCTATTAGCTCTCGTATTTCTTTGTAAATATTTCATTCTAGCTTGCATCTTCTATTCCACGACAAATCTACATTCATCATCACAGCAATCTTCATTTCTTGATCTCCTTGTATCTCCAACAGTTATATGTGCTGTATTTAAAAATGGCATTCTTTATGCAGTTCCATTCATCTTCAATATTAGGCCCTTTTTCTATCTTTTGTAATTCTAAGTTTAAATTATATTGATACTCCTGTACTGTGCCGTTATCTTCTAATATCTCTACATAACATCTTACAATTTTTCCCATTTTCCCTTTCATAACCATACATATTTTTGGCTTCATTCTAAACCCAACTAAATAATGGTCCAAATCAGAATTTTCCCCTCGGAATGTGCGCAAATTTTCCACTTCTGTCGTCCATCTCCTAGATACCAATATATGATCTATTTGATTAAAATTATTTGTTACACGAATTTTCCAAGTACCCTTATGAATACCTTTCCTTGGGAAGTATGTCCTCATGACCCTTAAATTATTTGCAGCTGCAAATTGTGCTACTCTTAGGCCATTATTATTGGTTTCTTCATGTAGACTATTCCTTCCAAATAGTTTGACATAGACTTCTTCTTTCCCAAGCTTCGCATTATAATCACCAAGTACTTTTATCATGTCATGTTTCGAAATTTTATCACATACAGACTGCAATTCATCATAAAACCCATCTACTGCCACCTCTTCTGTCCCCTCGATTGGTGCATAGACATTAACAAGGGTTATATTATGGAATTTCCCTTTTACTCTAAGTGTACATATTCTTTCACTTACTGGCGTAAAGGCCAGCACAGCTTTACGCATTTGTCTGGTAACAATAAATCCTATTCCACATCCTCCTTGTCTATCGTATTTCCCAGAATAATATATGGAGAATTTTGCCTTATTAATTGCTCTTTTACTTTTCCATCTATGAGCCGGGATAGCTCAGTCAGTATAGTGACTAGCTATGGACTGGACGGCCGGGGTTCGATCCCCGACGGGGGCATAGGATTTTTCCTCTAGCCTCTGCGTCCAGACCGGCTCTGGGTATGTAATGGGTACAGGGGTCCTTTCCCGGGGGTAAAGCCGGCCGGGCGTGATGCTGACCACTCACCCCCATCTAGTGCCGAGGTCAAGGAAGAGAGGAGCTATACCTCCACTCACCCCAAACGCCTACAAGGCGTATAGTGGGACAAACTTTACTTTACTTTACTTTTCCATCTAATTTCTTGTATAGCAACAATTTTCATTTCTTTTTTCATAATTTCATCAGCTATACCATTCGTCGCTCCTGCTTGTAACAAAGTGCGCACATTCCACGTTCCAATATTTAGTACCATATTTTTATCCTTGTTCCTTGCTAAGGTTCGTCTTCGTGAGGAGAGTCTGGCTTCATTCATCAAATTATTCTCAACATTAACCTTTTTTACGAGGCTGGGTTGTTGGCCCTGCGCTTAACCCCCAAACTGGAGGACCAGGGACTCTTCTGTCTGGGTTACCCTACCATAGCCAGAAGAACAGACTGCACGGATAACACCCAATGAAGACGTCATACTTGCAGCTGTGAATTGACAGCCGTGGAGAAGCTCGCGCGATATCACACAAGGATTCGGTCTATCCGAATCAAGATTCTTCGAAGTACTTTAAGAAGAGCAATTGCATCCATACGATTACTTGCGGAGAGCACATCTGATTCCAAATAATCGTCCTCTATGCAGATTTTAGCGCTTTTTACATAATATTCCGTGGGCAGGCGAAGAGTGTTTTATGAAAATGTATAGTATGCCCCCACGTTCATAATATTTAGTTCCTGCAAGTACTTCTTTAATATCAAAGAAAATATTTTTTTATTTTTCAGTGTGATAAGTATACGCATCATTCATTATTTCTAAATACTTGTTCATTAATGGGCTGGGTGTCTGGCATTCGATCCCCGACGGGGGCAGAGGATTTTTCCTCTAGCCTCTACGTTCAGACCAGCTCTGGGGCCCACCCAGCCTCCTGTCCAATGGGATTGGGGTTCTTTCCCAGGAGTAAAGCGCGGCCGGGGAGTGATGCTGACAACCTCACCGCCCCTAGTACCGAGGTCAAGAAATAGTTATAGCTGTACCTCCACTCCCCGCAAACACCTAGATGTTGTGTAGCAGGAAAGCTTTACTTCACTTTTACCTGTTCATGAACTACAAAGCTAATAGTGTTAGATCTATTAAATAACTCAAGCTCAGTACAGCAAACATATAACATGGAGGGATGGCATGAGAAAAAGACGATCTACATTTTTGTTTAAAAAAATCAGGACAAAACACCATTTGAGAGATCTAGGCACAGAAGAAAAAGTAAATAAAAAAATATAGTTTGACTGCATAAACTGGATTTAACTATCAGGTTAGAGTCGGTGGCGGGTTACAATGACCACGATTACGGACCTTTGGGTCCCATAAAGACAAATAATTTGACTAGCTGAAAATTTTCGGATTTTCAGAATGACTATGGACTATGAAATATGGACTTCGTTACGTATTCCAGCATGTGGTGAAGGATTTGAGGTTCTTACAACTGCACCTACGAAAATGGGTGCCTTTCGAGTTGTAGTTCCGTGAAGTCTGTTAGAATTCTTCCGAAGATTCACAAGTACTTGCTGCCTCAATTATCAGCACTATTACTACGCTACAATCCAGAAGACAGCCATCTTCATTATAAATATATTAATTGTTTATATTATAGCAATTTTGTTCATAGTGAGGTACACTACATTTCCTATGACAGCCATGACAAGAACCTGTCGATATTTAATTATTTAAATAGCATTTTTAACGACTAAGAAAAAGCAGTTCAGCTTATAAAATAATCTTTTGCATTACACTAAAGAAAGAAGTTTCTTGAGGTGCTTCTAAACCCTTAAAATTCATCGAATAGAATTCGCGAAATTGCGTAGGACTCCGGTACTCATTGGGCAGGCGTTTGAGCGCTTCCAAAAGCTACTGACTTACATAACAGAGTGGTACCGGTAGTTTAACTGAAACATTAAGTCGTTCTTTTACTACTACGACTTCCACATAAAGGCCGGGCGATATATTTGCAAAATGCCACAAACATTGGTAATATAGTTGAAGGCTCCTTTTCGGAATAAAGCTGGAAATAAGTTTATTCTTCCTTCTTGTCTCTACTTTAAGCTAATCTTTGTTCAGACTTTAAGTGTGTTTCTCATATATTTTTAGTCTTCTTTTTCAAAACCGTAAAAGACTTGTTGTAATTTCTCAAGCTCCGTCTCAGAAGTTACGCATTCAGTGTACACGCCTGCATTTAACAACGCTATTTCAGTTTGTACCGCTGCGTCCCACAGTACCACTATAGCGCCCCCACACTGCGATGTTTTGAGAGAGTCTTCATTCTGCTCCAGAGTCTCCTCTTCACAAACCATCAGAGAAACAGCCCCATTTAAAATATACGAGAACGATGAACAGTGAAGGAAAGTTTGTTATCGGCATGTTCTTGAGCAGATGTTTGTTATGCTGAATTCTTTTCAGCGGACTACATTAAGCCATGTTCTAGAAGTGATCCGAAGTTCAATGAATGCGCCCTAAAGAATGGTAGAGCTGCTATTCCGAGAATTATCAAAGGTGAGTTACACTGCAACACTTCCCAGCTGCAGTTATCATTATGAAACACTATATTTCAGATTACTTCCCAATATGGATTCAGTTATATACGTCATAATAAATGCAAATAATTGTTTTTTAGAGCGAAAGATTAGATTATACTTAGTCTTTCAAACACATTGCAGCAGAATACGAAAAATGTCGTTGCTGTATTAAATTTAATGATGGTTTAAATTTTTCATATGTATTTATATAATAAATTTGGATTGTTTATTCAGCATATGTAAAAGTGTATATACTTAGTACAGCTGTCATATGTGTGTCCCTACCCGTGCTTCTTTTCGTCACAATTTGTAGTTAAGTTGGCAGGATTACAACTGGCCTCGGTAAGTTACTTGGACCAAGCTTCTAGTTCGTGACCTACGAATGTAGTTTTGTGCGTGAGGAATATTTAGCAATTATTCGTAGATGTCGAGGTCGCTGATACAGTGAAGCCCCTCTAAGTTGGACACTTGGGGTTATACGAAAATGTGTCCAACTTACAGAGGTGTCCAAAATAGAGGGAAAGAGAAAAATCAGACTGTGTTCTAATGACAATATAATCTATTTACTTACATACACTAACTACTGTAGGGTTACTTGAATTAAATATAACAGCCAAATACAGGCAAGCCCAAAATTTATACAATATTATACACAAAGAAAAATAAATGAGGAAATATAAATAAAAACAAATAATCCACCTAGGAATTCTAATATAAATGTAAAACGTTAAAGATATACAAAATCAAATAACCAAGCTAGATCATCTATTAAGACAATGGTATTAATAATAATCTTCTAAAGCCCACTCTCATGCATTGCACATTACAACCCAGACTCAATAATATTTTCTAAAGTTAATTCCACCAATTTTTACTATCCCATAGCTGAACTCAAATGCAAGCACAGTACTGATGGAGTTAAAGTTGTGTCTTCTGCAATACTATAGTCCAGTTAGGGGTTCAGCAAAAGAATAGTTAAACACTTGCAATGCATTCCAATGATGGGTTCAATGTCCATAAGTTAATCATCCAGAGAGGAGGCATTCATCAGTCAGAAATTTAAAATAACAAAACATGTAACTGAGAACGTTTCCCTGAAAAGCATTAAAGCTAAGTGCATGAACCTGTCCAACTTACAACAAAAGGGGTGTTCAAGTTCCAGGATAAAGGAGCGTCCAAGTTATAGGGTACTGTGTACATGTAAAATTAAAAGATATTCGCCGGTTCCAATTAAAAGTGTCCAATATAAAGGGGTGTCCAGTATATAGGGGTGACCAACTTGAGGGGTTTTACTCTATCTGTTTCAAGATGATTGTTCATTTCTCAGGAGATCAGAAGTATGACATCCCTGTCTTGGATCCACTAGTGGTCGAGAACCTTGTTCTGACATACTCCGGTATAAACGCATCTTCCAGCAATTTCACTATCGCGGGAGTAAAGGATGCCGTTATTGAAGATTTCAGGTAAAATTTGAATTGTACACTGAAGAGTAAATGAATAAATATCTAGAGATTACTTTCCTTTCAAATCTTCCTACACACTTCAGAAATATCTGTTCTTTGGCTATACCAGGGCTTGTCAACAGGTCCACAGATGTTTTCTGAGCGTCGTGCGTATGCTTTTAGTAACTCTATGACAGCTTAGGTCAAAGAGACCGCCTTGTCATGTTGGGAGTGTTTCGTAGTACCTGTTGGTGTGAACAACTGATAAGCTTAATAATAATCATCAAATGAAAACAACAACAGCTGTTATCGAATTGCGTGCTTCGAGGCTACAAGAAATAGTACAGCGCTGTAACACGAATACGGTATCACAGGCGAGTCACTACATCGCAGCACTCGCAGCGTAGTAGAGAAAAATATTACTCTATTGATCACTTAGAAATGCGGGGTAGACATGTGACGTACTTTGCGGCACTGAAGCATTCAATTTGGTGACGGATACTACAGGCCGTATCTTATTTTTGAAATCTTTGAAGGGTACAACCACAAAAATTAAACCTGATGTTGAAATAATTCACATGAAAAAGCAGTGTCAAATACCTCACCAGAGATAGATACTGTCACAGAAAACTGAGTAAAATGTGAAACTGTCTCCAACAATAGGACTAATTTAGTAGCAGTTTTAACAAACAAACAGTTTTTTAAATGACCAACATTAACGATGGCTGAAGAGTTTTGAAAGCCTCTGCGTATCTATTGTCAATTCCGTTGTGTCAGTTTCAGAAAGTTTATGTACAAATTATTCTGTTGTTTCAAGCATGAAGCAGCCACCATTTTACATATATTTCTTTCTCTGCGCCACCTGTCTTCGTTCCCGTCGATCTGCACAGAAATAGTCCAGATTAAACGGCTTGGTGTCCCAAATAAGCGAAGAAAATTCAGGTAACGTTCTCGATTTGTTTTGTTCATTAAGATTTGTCCCAAATTAACGGCTGCCCCGATTAACAGATGGCCCAATTAATCGGAATCTACTGTACATAACGAATTCTTTAAAGGCTACCAGCCCTGTAAGGTGTTTTCTTCATTAAAACACATAGTCGCCGTGAAAGCTTAAGATCACAAGCCAAATATACGATTATATATGTGGTTTAACGTAAAGCTAAAAATAATAAATCGTTGATTCAATTCAATTCGTTTATTTAAGTGCCTGACAGCAGCCGGATAATACCAATAACAGTCAAGCACTGAACAACAGTACAGGATGATGTATAATACAATAATTACATTCTTTTCGATAAAAATAAAAGTAAAATATTTAAAATACTAAATCAAACAAATGAAACTAAACATATAAATTTACCATATTAATAATAATTTAATTCAATTCCTTTATTGAGTGATAATTCACAAGTAAATGAGCTAAATAATATGCCTAACTAATATAATAATTCAATTCATTAATACTAAAAAAAAGGAAAAAAAAGAAAAACTAGAAAAAACTTACAAGATTAAATACCATAAAATATGGACAAAATGAAGTATTTTGAATATTATAAGTGCCTTGATTTCACTGTTAACAATTTTAATTATTTAGAAACTTGATTGATATCGGTAAGCAAAATACAATCTTTGTTAAAGATGTCGATGTTCATACAGACTGAATTGGCAACAGAAACGCATCTGGCAAAGGGACTAGTCTTGAAATTACGTTGTACAGTAAAGGTAGAGTAGTCTCTGATAAACCTAGTGGATATGCGGGGACTAACTGTATCGTATACCGATGAGCAACTAATTTTGCCTTTAAAATCATTAATGAGGGAAAGCGCATTCAGAAGCCTCCTCCTTAAATTTAGTCTGACTAAAATATCTTCATAATTATAAGCATACACGCCATTAAAAATCAAGTGTGACATAGAGCTACAAATTTCCTTTCAATCCTTTCTATCTTACAGGAGTCAGTGTTAGTGATAGAGTTCCAAACAACGAATGCATACTCAATTTTAGAACAGACTAGAGCACTGTACAAAACCACAAGTCTATCAAGGGTGGAGAAGGAAGCTTAGATTAAAGATATAGGTTAACAAGGGAGTAAAAATACCAGAACAACTCTTAATTACTAACGACGGAATTCCATCTAACCCCACAAAAAACAACAACTGGAGTTCGGTAATTTCTCGATGGGGCAGCCTCTGAATGGAAGTGAGGGAAATGGAAATAACCATGTCTGTGTTACCAACAAACAGAACCCTAAATGCAACACTGTGTGTCACAAGATGGTGGAAAAGGGAATTCCCAGTTGATATACTGGGAAACTGTGAATTTACTGTATCAGCAGTCACGAATCAAGTAGGGAACCCGGCAAAAGGTATAAAGTACTTCTATAAGTCAACCTCGAAAGGAAAAGTCCTAGAACCTAAGCTTTACTACGAAATAAGCCAAAGTGCCTGGAAAATGGTTTTTAAATTTTTATCTTCAGATTTTATCAGAACTTTGATAATCAAGTAGATACCACTGTATTTTCTTTTTTAAATATCTGGTTCGCAAAATAAACCTTTAAATATTTAACCTTTTAAATTGTTTATTCAATATGTTGGCTGAATAGAAGAAATGACTTCGTGTACACCAAACAAATACGTTGACCGGATTGGTGTGTAGCCGCTTTCAAATAAACTATTTACTTTACTAATTCGAACATTGCCTGCAAATCTGAACTTTAATTTATAGGTTCATAAAGTGTTTCCTAAGCAAATTTTACAAATTTTGAATCTGTGAACTCTACAGGTTTTATTCCTACCGTTCGGTGCTTTTTGTTACGACAATCACTAAACAATTTTAGAAGGATGTCAAACCATTTTATACTACACTGAACAGAAAAAGTTTTCCACATTTTCTCATTGATTGTCCTATTGAATCTTTCGCAGATTGCAGCTTTTTTGTTACTAAATGTTGAACATTGGTTTATGTCACACTTGTTCATTAATTCAGAAACTGGTTTGTTGTAAAACTCCATCCTTTATTTATTTAAATATGGTTTTCCGCTCATTAAAATGATTTTCGGAAGCTTTTACGATACTCTGTCAGGATTTAACTTTTAGTTTAAAAACGTGTCGGTTGTTGTTAACATGTACTTGAATCCATTAATTCCTGTGATTTCAACCAAATTAGCATGCCGTCTATACTTTTGTAATATTAGCTCTTGTAGGGTAATTTTTCCTTATCGGTTTATGAAGTTCGTTAACTATCTTTTCCTTTCTTTTCCTTTGTCATACATAATTATTTTACTGCGCGGTGCAGTACCGTCACTCACGAATTGACGTTTAGTCTTACCGCATATATTGCAGATACCTTTACGAAATATTTTACCGTTCTTAGTCGTTTCGGTATTTCCAGTACCCGCTTCTGTAGTAGTTACGTTTTTCATTTTACACAATGAATATATTTTTTTAAATAATGAATACTAAGAAAATATTAAGTTACAGGATTACCTTGTAACATGTCTCGAGGCTACATAGCAAGAGAGAGAAGGTATTTATTAACAAACAAATTTCGTCAGCAACCTGTAATCAATGCGACACGAAGTAAAGAAACCGAAATTGAGTACACACTTAAGGAACAGAAACAAGTTGATCCAGTCTACTTTACAAACCAGCGGATGCTGATGGGTTTATATATTATCACGAGTATAATGACGTTGGTTCTGCTACCGATAAACGATAGTAAGAATATGTTATTAAATTAAAATTATATATAGGTTACCACCAAGATTCTGGATAGAAATGTATGGAAAGGATTTGTTAACGATAACATCAATGCTGTTCACAACAAACTTATTGTTGCCAGATACAATTTTCTAGGCCCTGGTCCCAAATTAAATGAAAGATTAGAAAGATGTGACTAGGGGATACATCCGTTAGATAATGCTGCAAGAGTGTATGATGTAGCTTACAGAGATTATAAGGATCTAGAATTGAGACCTGAAGCTGACATAATTTTAGAATACAATGCCTGGGGTAGAGTCTTTAGTAAACAAACATCGTTTTTAAAGAAGTAATTCAAGCTCTTGCAACGTAACTTGCTATAAACAAGAAACTGAAAATTGGATGGGGGTTTAGGTTTTTAAAAGTTGATTCCTTATAATAAAAAAGAAACTAAAATAATTTACATTCAAAATCGGACATAATAAACTAAAACAGCTCATAATATATTGCGTTTTAACAGATAAACAAAGTGAAGAGAATGATAAAAACACTGGTAAAGAAACTGGAATGTCGTTGAAACTAACATATATCCAGTTTAAGAAAATTATAAACATCCATAGAGAACATATTGGTGGATTTATTTTTACGATTCCAGCTATTCTAGCTGCGTTAGGCGTAATTAGTTCTTTAGCTAGAGGTGCTGCAGCTATTTCAGTAAGAGTAATTGAAGCAAAAAAAATTAGAAGAACTTAGGAATGAGAAAATTCACAAACTTGCAATGGAAAACAAAATGTCGGGTTCAGTTCGGCACCAGTAGAAATTAATATTGATTCTGTTGAAGATTGGAATCTAGATATTGATGATAAAACCCCAAAACATCAAATAAACTTATTTTCTGTTTTATTGCATGAAATAAAGCATGCTTTAGAAATATCTCACTCAAATGATAATACAGAGTGATCCTAAAAGGACTTTACAAATTTGAAAGTATATAGAAATTTATTTAGAAGGCTTACAGAATCGGTTCAGGTGTCATTTTATAGCAAAATAAATCACGTGTAACCTCAAACAGTCATTTTGGTTCGATGTGACTGCTACTGGTGATACGGCAGACATCCCACCTGAAATCAATTTCTTGCCAAACACGATACAGCATATCCGGTGTCACTTCTGCAAACTGCGGCGGTGATTCGAGCTTTGAGCTCAGTGGGACTGGCAGGCAAGTGTGTAACAAACACACGATCTTAATTCGAGAGGTGTTAAATCTGGAGAACGAGGTGGCCATGCTATCGGCCCTGTTCGACCAATCCACCGACCTGGGAAACGGTTATTCAGGAAATACCGGAGGTAGTGAGGTAGTGAGGTGGTCCGTCGTCTTGCTGGAAGTGAATGCGTCCTTCTTGATCATCTTCGTCTAATTGTGGTATGAGAAAATTTTCGAGCATATCCAGATACACGATACCGTTGATGGTTCTCTCATGGAAAAAGAACTGTGCTAATGGCACAAAACACATTCACCTTTGGGCTGTCACGAACATGTTCCAGAGATGTACGTGGATTTTCGCTGCCCCAAATCTTGCAGTTGCAGGTGTTCACCTTATCACTGACATTAAATTTCGATTCATCACTAAAGATTATGTAGTCCAGTAATGTTTCGTCTTCTCCTATCCGATGCAAAAGTTCTGCACAGAATTCCTAACGAGCCACTTTATCTTGCACAATGGTAAATCTGTACGGTTTTAAGTGCAAACGTTTTCGTAACACGCGCCAAACGGTCGGTTGTGGAATGCCAGTCTCACGAGACGCACGTATCGCTGATTTCGCAGGGATACGGACAAAGCTCTCCCTCACTCGTCCCACGACAGCATCAGAAACACGCGGGCGACCTGGAGATTTGTCATGGCGAACAGAACAACCAGTCGCAACAAAATTCTTGTGCCAAGAGTAAATTCTAGGACTACTGCGAGGATCCTTGCCATACTGGGTGCGAAAATTCCGTTAAACCATTGTCGCAGATATGGGTTCTTCAAATCAAAGCACAAAGCGAGCGTTCCGCACCTGTGAAAGTAGTTATTTCAAAATGCACTGCCGCTTGCGCTCGCGCTGACGGAATTTGATACTAGAGCACAACGTGAATCAAACTTGATTTGTTTTGCTAAAAAATGACACCTCAACCGATTCTGTAAGCTTTGTGATTACATTTCTATACATTTTCAAACTTGTAAAGTCCTTTTAGAATCACCTTGTATATATATATATATATATATATTAGACTTGTAGTGTACAATTTAAAAAAAGTAATTGCATTAAGATAATATTTGAGCTAAATGGACAACCAGTTTAAAATTGAAAGTCTGCCTCCGGAACCAATACGTGGTCTAATAAACAATGTCAAATGCCTTTAATCGTCAATCACCTTATGTAAGAATTTCACAATAAAAGAGTTTATTCTTCTTTCTTCTTATACACGTTTTTCTCCTACGTAGAATATAGGCGTCTCCTTCCGGGGCTGACTGATCTATTTTAGACATTTGGTGGGGACGTTTTGGAAGATTGACCAGATATATGGTTGGAAATTTGTCGCTTAAATTTGCTTACGAAACATCTCGTTCATGCTCGTTAGGTTCATTTACATGCCGTAAATATTCGACAGGGGACAGCCTGCTTTACTTCCCAATCATGTACAACGGATTTTTATCACCCTTAAGAATCCTTCGACCTCGGACGGGTTTGAACCCGCAAACCTTGTGTTCAGTTACAAGCACGCTATCACTAGATCACCGGGAGCGATAAAAATGATTTCGGGTAGTAAATATTCAGTCAGCTACATATAATAAACCACAACTTATTGCTGATTGGTTATTACTTTTGCCACGTAATCAAAGATCTTCTGGCAAAATTCTGTTTTTCATACAAAATGCCATTTACGTGAATGAATATCCTAACTTAGGACTTGAAAGCGGTTATCCGAAATCTACTAGTATCTTAGGAGTTGCATCAAACGCAAAAATACCTGCTGCGTTTAACACCTATTCTGGTAAGACTTCTGACTTTTACAATGTTGGATATTTCATGGAAATACACGAATGTCGGTTTAAAGAAAAGCTTTACCTGTCGAGCTATACAATATTTCCTTGAATATCATCAAATATTAAATCAGCTTATGCAGACACTAACTGTGTGTTATATTTTTGTCTCCTTAATAACACTTCCTTTGAATTTAATGAGTTCACCAAAGCAGTAACTAAAGTAAACTGACACGGTCTTTCAGTATTTGGGATAAAATGCTCTTCCCTCAAAGAAAAACTCGAGGAATTGGGAAAAAAACTATTTTGAAAATAATTGTCATTAAAATAAAATTTCTCTCTTTTTTAACATTCTTCTATAATTTTCTTTTCACCACATCCAATATAGTTACAATCGTCCTGTCACCCACTGTTACTGTTCTAGGTTTGCTGGTTTCCATAACATACATAAGTCGCAAATCTTTAATTCATGTGGAATATCAATAAATTTTCCATCACCGTCTCACCCGACCCTCTAGAAAGAAATACAAGATTCGTACATTTTTAGAAACACATTATTTGCGATATCGAAGTTCACCGACTCTATTATTTCTAAATGAATGTCCCTCACATTACAGTGTTCAAACTCACTGAATTTTTTTATCTTGAATCTCGTTCTTTCCCGTTTGGCAAAGACTACAAAATTGGGTATGTCAAATTGCCGTGAAGTATCTATTTTTTAACATCAAACTCTAAATATTTACAAGTAAAAGTTTTTTGGTGGCACTAGTATATGTTAAATGCATAATTACATTCTGCTTTGAAAAATGTTAAGCTTTAAAATCAAGTGCGTATTTCATATTGCACTTAACAACAGGCATTCTAATTGCGATAGTTGAAAAATTACATGTCCTTGATGTGTTTCTTTCTTATTTTTCAATATAGAATTTTCGTTGGTGATGGTACCCTTTTCTAAATATAATAAAAAACCATATTAGCGATATCATGATTGAAACTTAACAAAGTTAAGAATGAGAAAGTTTTGGCCTTTAAAGAAATGCCAAAAAATTTCCAGAAAGAAGATTTTAAAAAATATTTAACATTATTAATTCCCCAAACATTATTATTAAGAATGGAGAAATTGTTGAACTTAAAGATTTATATTTGCAGAAAGGAATTGCGGAAAATTGAAATAATTGTACTGTGGTGGAGAAAAAGCTCTTTGTGATAGTGATTGGTAACTGCAAAGAAATCTTGAGAATGGTTGAATAAAAAGTTTTTTGTCATGTTTGGCCTTAGAAATTGGTAGGCGTTTTTCATATTGACATTTTCTTGGAATCGGAGTTTTCAGAAACAACCACGGCTTCAATTTTAGCCATTGTAATGTGGAAATGTATGGCTGAAATTAATGGATACGTTAGAATTGGCTATTTACCTGTAATTCTTGTCATGAAAAACCCATGTGTAATCAGTGCTATACCAGTTACTATATAATTTTCAGTTGTAAAAATTACTTTTCCAATTTTACTACTACTTGTGAGGTATTTTCCTAACGACCACCGTCTGTCTTTCTGTCAACAGCATTGACTTCGAGAAGCAGATCATCCGAGTTTCGTTCCTAATTCCGCATGCTGTGCTGAATGGAAATTACTCAATGGCTGGGACGTTGGTAGGACTGCCGATATATGGCAAAGGACTCTATGAAGCCTCCTTTGGTTAGTGTTACTAGTATATAATGTACGCGAGAATTAAGTGTACAGCACTTCTAGCAGACCGAAAAACGTCGTGCTTATTCTAAATTGATGTAAACTTAGCTGGGAATACTTTAAAACGCTGTAAGTTATTAAAGTGAGCTTTATAAAACAAATAATTAAATGAGGATACTATAGTCAGCGAATGGTGGCAAAGAGGTGCGAGAAATATCGTTCTACAAAATACCAACGTTCTCCACTCAGGTACAAGGTGTTACTCGCCCGCAAATCATTACTTGCCTACTAGGTTGTCTACGTCACAGGAACTTCCTTAACTCTCGAATACAATATTTCCTTTTGCTGCCAGTGTGATTTTATGTACCTACCGCTATTCTCACTGCCGCTGACAAACACATGTTGCTAGTTCTCCGAAGCATCCGGATTTGAAATTCAAAAAAAGATGTGGTTAATATGACCGATGTGCTACTGCATTTCTAGCAAAATATCGAGACTCCATCTTGGAATATACCATGCTTTCATGCAAATGAAATTTCTTGTGGTCCGTCTGTCTGAAGCGCTTTCTAAACTCTGAAACCGAAAGTGCCATTGATGAAACCCACTACTAAGAAACAATAGGATCCAAAGTTTCCAGTGAAGCAACAACGGGACATGGGATCACATCAGTGCAAATATTACCTAAGAACAGTGACTGAAAGTCACTGTTGTGCCAAAATTTCATAGCATAAATTGAGTGCATAAATTACCAAAATAACAACAATGACCTGGGACATTTGTATAAGAATCGCATAAAGCGCATTAATCTTCTTCTTAATTATGCCGCCTCCTTTAAAGGAGTTTGGCGATATATTATGAACAGGATCCTTCCATTATTTTCTGGGTCTGGGACCTGTTCATATATGTTTTTTAGGCAGGTGATACAGAAGTGGTTTGCCATTGCCTTCTTCTGTGTGTATGGAGTATGGAGTAATTGTTCAGATGCCACGGAGAAACCGGAGCAGCCACCACCGTGGCGGTCAGGCGCATCAATACCTCGATTCTATTAGTACAATAACGACTTACGTAATACGGCGCAGGAATTAGAAATAATATCAGTCGCTAGGCCCTCAGCAGCAGCCATGCTTGCCTACACCTCGCGCCTGCTCTATGTAGGACGAATAAAGTAAGAGAGAAGTTAATTGTGAAATGCGATTTCAAGAAATCTATACCAAAAGCTGACTAAAGAACTTCAAATAAGGGGAAAAGTTGTTATAAGCCTTGGTTCCAAAGAAATGGGCTGGCTTAAAAATGCTGGTGGTTGTTCTAATGAAGAGCGGTAATAACACAAATCAATATCTCTCAATCGGTGGTCCTATGTACGTACGTGGTGTGCGTGTTAAGAAGATCACTTTTTATCTTTATTTCTTTTCTAAACTGCTCTTAGTTTAAAGATATTTTAATGACAGTCCTGAGGAAATTACTCAGGTAACCTACTTTTAGCTGGCTTATTTTTGTGAGATGGAGGACTCCCAAAGTTTTTAAAAGGTCTTGTTAAAACAGTAGAAGATATATAAAAATATTAGTAATTTAATCAACTCAGAACACTTTTATTCTCTATTAATATCACTCAGGATACAAATTCTAAGCTTATCCTAGTTTCCCATCACCGAAAAAGGCTTGGCGACCTCTATCCTCCTCATTCTGTCCAAAGGAATACAGGACAGAAATGTCAAATTGATCACGATCACTTCCATTCAGGCTCTTACTTATTCACACTAATTATATTTTCATCTAATTTTTAATTTCTGAACTTGAACAATTTCATTAATAACCAACGATTCAACTTCTTGATGAGCATAAGGAGATCCTTAACCATAGAATTAATTAATAGGCTTTTTAAATGCCTACAATATCTGTTTTTGTTAATAAAGTTCTTTTTTCCCAGATGGGCTCAGTGGCAATTATTCAACAAACTACACCCTGACCACATTACAGGATGGTGAAGTGTACGTGATTCCGCAAGCTTATGACGTGGATTACAATTTGAAGTTGATGAAACTGCACTTAGAAAACCTTTTCAACGGAAATAAATTTCTAGGTGAGGTCCTATATATTGAACTAGAACATACTTATAACTATGACAGCATATATAAATTTAATTAGGGAATTCCAATTCAACTGCGGAACGTCTTTCAAGCTAATACAGGGAATGAATCCATGGGATACTCTTTTTAACTGAAATCAAAACGAATATTTTGAACAGGAACAAGTGAGCTGATAAAGAGTGGGAAAGGGGGAGAGATAATACAGAACAAGAACGAGTCTAGACAACAAGAGCAATGAAAAAAGCACGAAGAGGAAGACATAACAGAATGAAAAACATCATACTGACAATTTAGGGTTGGAAATGGACGCGATATACTACAGGAAATACAGCCTATGTGAACCGAATCATTATTTAAATGTATGTGGTCCTTCGACTGAGAAAAATCTTTCAAAAAACAATAATGGTGTTTTGAGGTAATGGTAGCTTGTACTTGGACGTCATGTTCGAAGTAACTGTGTTTCGTTACTAAATTCCCAGTCAATGTTTATTGTAATGATCTAACTGTACCA
The DNA here is from genome assembly GCF_977971745.1 of Zootermopsis nevadensis. Classification (NCBI taxonomy): domain Eukaryota; kingdom Metazoa; phylum Arthropoda; class Insecta; order Blattodea; family Termopsidae; genus Zootermopsis; species Zootermopsis nevadensis. The sequence continues at coordinate 8,605,410 of NW_028259142.1, forward strand.
CATAGACACCCAGACATATATTAATGGTGGGAAGAAAACACATACATGGCTTTGGGTGTTTTGATTTAGCATTCTGTTCTGCAGTTTTAACTCATTTTATTTAACGAAAGATCTATATTATTTGTTCAAATGCAAAATGAGGACTTAGTTAACTAATATAATTAAGGGTTAATCATATTATAGCAATTATGTAATTAATGAAATAGGCCGGTTTGTAAAAACAGAGAGAAGTCAGTTGCTGATATTTCTGTCTTTACAGGTGACAACATGAACAAATTTCTGAATGAAAACTGGCAGCTCGTCATTGATGACCTTGGCAAGCCTATGTTCTACACCTTAGGCAGCATAGTACACAGAATTGTTTCGAACGTCTCCAAGAAGATTCCATTCAAAGAACTGTTTGTTGATTGAGTCAGACCCGATAACTGCATGTTTTAGAAGTTATATGATACATTAGAACGTATATTATCCATTATAACCGTTCCAGCTCTTAGAACCGGATTACTCTGCTTCTCAGTGTATTCGACCCAAGGGTCGCTTGATCGAAAACAGATCACACAGGCATATAAAAAGTTCTGAAGTCTATACGTCCGTCCAGTACAACAGTTCCTTCCAGACTCTCTGTCACAAAAAGTCCTTCTGATATATAGTTATGCAGAATTAAAATATTTTCTAATAAAGAATACAAATCATGTGTAGCAAAACTTCTCATTCACTGGCGTCTACTTTATTAAACCATTTCATAGAGAATGAATAGCCGTGCCTCTAGGCTGTACACCTGCTTTCACACAAAACTCAACAGCTGTGTCAGTCTCTATACATATGCACCATGTATACTCTCTTAAGGGCAACTCCACAATACTAAAATTAAGAAAACGATATCATGACCTGCCCACGCGGCCTTCGTTCAAAAGAATAAATAAAGTACAAAAACACTTTCAAAGAATGTAACATTTGGGATTTGTGAAACTCATTAATCTTGCAAGTCATACATGGCAAACAGATGCCAGACATCACCAATAACAGAATCCAGAAATCAGGAACTACCACATGTCACAAGTCATGAATGTCTAACTATTATAAATTACCAACAATAGAAGTGGAGTGAGCGCACGGACATCAAAGCAAAGTTTGCCCCGTTACAACATAAGTATGTTAGGTTTTCAATCAGGTACAATTACTTTATGACTGTGTCCATATTTAACAATATCACATTTCCTATTACAAAATTCAAATACGCTGGTGTTAATGCGGACCGTCTATTAGAATACAACTGACTTTATACAGAACAAAATTTATGGTTGACTAGAGTTTGAAGTTCCTTGAACTGAATCCTTTACTTGAAACAACATATAGAAGTTTTTATATTATTTTAATATGTGTATTCCTATTTCCTCATGTTGTTGCTAAGCTAAGTATTCTTAGCTTGTTATTTAACAGCTGAAGTAAGTGTGTGTGTTCGTACATGCATGAACGTTTGTGTGTATCTACTAAAAACCCTAGTTATTCCTCTCATTGACACATTTTGTCTGTAATATGGAAGAAATGCGTTACAACATATGGCGAGTGGATGACGTCATTTTACAATGTGAAATTCGAGCAACTACGACAAATGCCTGCTTGTTATACCGCTTAACGGGCATAAGATGTTTCTTACTTTAACTACCACTGCAACCTAAGTAAGAAAGCATATATAAGTCTTCGTTTGGATGTTATCCACGGCCAAAATGTTGTTCAATTACAATCACAGTGTTTCGTTAGTTGGTTCACAAATGTGTCTTCAGATGGTAGGACAACACCGCACTGTGTTGGGTGCCGTGGGGTAGCAACTCTCAGCCATTATCTCTGTGAACAACAAAGTATATTTTGTTTACCCAATTGAAGACAGGCGTAGAACCAACTGGTATGGATTTAATTAAAATACTGACATGGAAAAAGTAATAAAAACACCTCACTATCGTTATAAGCCGTTAGAAATATATATGTAGGGCTTTAGATTTTTCACATATGTTAAGATTACTCATGCATATAAAATCATGTATAAAAACGAAACTCATATAGATATCTATTCGAAAGTTGACTGTCTCCTGGGTGTTGAACCGTGTAGTCTGGTAGACGTTTAATGACGTTTCAAAAGTCTTGCTGCCTACCTCATCGCCTTCTGAAACGTCTGTAAACTCCTATAAGACTACACGGCACAACAACCCAAAAAGAAACATTTTCTGGTCACACCAGCTTAAAAACTGCAAATATTACGATATTTATTCATTCCGTTCACAGCAAAGATGTTATCTTTAAAAAATTAGCGCCCCTTACATAAGTTCTCCGGGTAAACAAGTGTTCTTATACCAGATACTATTTGTATGATTGAATATATTATTTTTAAATTTTTAAGCCGATATCCTAAACCTGGTTCTGTGATAGCAATCACATCAAACGTCAAAAAGCAGGCTGTTGTTAACACCTATCTTGTATAAACTTTCATCATTTACAATTATGAATAAGTATCTAACTAATTAAATGGCTTATGAATCGCGAAGTTTCATCATCGAAATAATTAAAGCCCTCCACCGGTCTCTGTTCTGGGCCAACAAAATCCAGTCGCCTTCAACTAATACCTTCTATAGATACCGCTGTATTTTATCCTCCCATATGTACATCTAAATAGCCCGGCGGTCTTCTCTTTTCAGGCATCCCGACCTTTATCCGTTGTACACCTCTTGTCCCATCTGTTACCGCTCATTAATCACCTTGCCGGGTTATGCTATTTTTCTTTTTATACTTGTCAGAAACCCAACTTTTGTCTGCTAGGTAATAAGGTTTTGTATTATCCAATTATTGTCCTGCTTCTCTTTTCTTAGTTTATGATTCCTGTGTATTTTATTTATTTTTATTTTTATTGTTCTGTCTGACGACAGGTCCATATATTATGAACAGGTTCCTTCCATCCTCATCTGGTTGTCAGGGACATGTTCATATATATACATTCTTGGCAGATGATCCAGAAGTGGTTTGCCATTGCCTTCTTCTGTGTGAGTGTGAGTGGAGTAATTGTTGGGATGCCACGGAGAAACCGGGCAAGCCCCCAGAGGAAAATTCTGTGATGCCTTGCCCAACACAAGTTATAAATCTGAGCACTACCGGGAATTGAACCTGGGACCCCAGGATTACAAGATTAGCGTTCTGACCACTAGACCACCGTGGCGGCTTATTTTATTTTCATACAGAACTATTGTAAGCTTGGGATCGACTATGGACAGCCGATACTGAGTGATGAAGCGGTATTTGAAGTACATGGGAACGCAGAGGTCTTCCGAGTTCCTGGACTTGGATATTCCATTGTATCTGAATTACCTGCTTTTAGCCTAAGTGGGTTTTGCCGCTAGTTAGCGATGACCATTTGGAAGTGAAAGTGTTGGAGGGACTCCCTGAGGATTTTCTGAAAAGAAGGAGGTATTTCAAACCTAACCTGGACCCACACCAATAGGAGTTGAGGTTACATTTCCTTTTGGGTAAAGCTGGGAATTTTGGTTGTGTAAAATTAAGGGGGCTTACGGTATAAAATGGACCATTTTGGCCACAGAGAGGGAAGGTCACCCAAGGGAAACCGAGGGGGACTGAAGTTCAGCACGCCAGCTGAGGCTGTCCCCAAAAGACGGCCAACTAGGCGCAACGAGTGGTCTGTCCAGTCGGCTACCCTGACTGAGGTTTTCCGTGCTTTTGTAAGGCGAATGCCAGGGTATAACTAATTGGGGGCACGGCCCGCCACCCCCCGATCACGGAGCTCTCAGCTGAAGTGATCTCCCTCCCCAGCCGCAGAGGCCTTAAGCCGAAACGGCCCCTCCCACCCTGGGTTCAAACCTCAGAGAACCAACCAACTAAATTCTTTGGAAAAGTTGCCTGACGGGATAATCTCCCATCAGCAGCAACAGGCCATAGTTTGAATGGTAGAGGCTCCCGCCACGACGGAACCCTGTTAGCGTTAGCAAAAATGTTAGTTTTTAGTTATAAGGCTCTGTTTACCATTTCCAGCAATGCGTTTCGTACGCAGGAATGGTGTTACCCAGCAAGGGACGATTTTTGCGCTTGAGCAGGACACCGTCTTCAGTTAGCTTTTTGGTTGGTTGGTTGGTTGGTACTATAACCGTCCTTGGTTAGTCGTTTGCCTCGGCTAGGTCGGGTGCTCAGGGTCGTACATGGGGATCGGATGTGTAACGGAGAGACAATGATTCACTGTTAATCCAATTATACCTTTATTATGTGTTTTCCTTGTTACACAACTTTATAAGATCTTAACCTCCTTCAAGAAACTTTCCACCACACCTCACGACTGCCCAGCCACCCTTACCGAACACCACTGCTTGCTGCTGGTTCATTCCCCCCCAAAAAAGGACCACATGTGAGTCCTCCCCCTAATTTCACACTCAACGCAACCGTTTCTTTGTTTTTAACTCTTCGCATTGGGTCGACGTCTCGGGACGTTCTGGCATTTAAATCCAGGTCTACTGATCGACGTTCATTGACGTTCGGCTGTAAGCCTAATTTCAAAAGCCCATAAGTATGGAAACAATAACGACTGATATATGATGTTTATAGTTGATCTGGTGTGGAAAAAATGCTCTTTCTGATCATGTAGTGGCAACGTCGCATTCTTGGATCTGTAATGGCTAGTTTGTGTATGAATGCGTGACCTAAGAGGTTACGCAATCTTCCACTCAACACTGTGGTGTTTGTTTGTGGAGGGAAGGTAATCATGCTCTCAGTCTCAAATGACAGCGATAACTACTGCAGCGAACAAGAGAGGAAAAAAATATCTGAAACGGTCAAGGAGCTCCATAATATATATATATATATATATATATATATATATATAGATATGCCGTTGTCATTTATCGGTGTGTCCAAAATAACAAAATTTTTGCACGCCTATACTCAGAAGTCTATAATCAGAAGAGTTCTTAGAAAGAGACGGTTATAACTGCTAAGTATGATGCATATATGTGGCCTTCAGTTCGCTGTCAGATTATCAGCTGGCGCAACCATGTTTACTCCCGCGTATTATTGACACAGGAAAGAAATTCAATGCCTCAAAGACATTGCGTCATGTGCAGGAACCACTAGAAAAGGATAGAATCTATTTATTCGTGTAGTGTTGTGTTTTGATGACGTTTCAAGAACTGACATACAAAAATCAACGTCTAATCGACTTCTTCCATTGCTCACACACAGGATGTTCATATTTTACGCTGATAGTATAAACCATCTTTTAAGAGGGTGAACAATTGATAATTATATGTTATATAATTCAAACGTTATGATAAATAAAGTGTTTTAGAGCAAAATTTAAATGGCCATTCAGATGCAATCACCACTCCTCTCCAAGCACTGCGGAATTTAAATCCCCACTCTGTTGGTCAGCTCGCCCTTGCAGCGTTGCTCCACAGAACTCTAATGTATGGACGGTTACAGTACAGAGAGGGAGATCTGCTGTGCTCGACTGACTCTGCTTCCTGCTGACTGCATTTGGTGGTGTTGGAGAACCGCAGCGCAAAGGAAGGAAATGAAATGACAAAGGTGCGTGCTCTAAAAGAGATGTGCGGCCTGTGGGTCAAGATGGAAACGTGCGTCGCACCGAAGGGGCCCATGCAGTGCAAGAGGTGCCAACGCTTCGGCCACGCACAGCGGAACTGCTGCTATGCACCCAGGTGCGTGGCCTGCGGTGACACCCACCCATCTTGGTAGTGTGCTACCCCCAAGCAGCAGCTGAAGTGCTGCAGCTGCGGAGGCAACCACACTGCAAATTACAGAGTTTGCAGTAAGAGGAAAGAAGAGAAGGCGGCCGCTGCAAAGGGTGCGAGAAGGGAATGCGGTCGAGAGGATGGCGTCTCCACACGCCTGCCAGCGCCCTCATCGGCGCCAGCTAAGCCTACTACCGAACAGGAGAACCTGGGACCTAGCGGGAACCACGTGGTCCGTGGTAGCCGCGTCAACAAAGCAAAGGCTACGAAGAAACCCACTCCAACGCCGTCCGGCGCTTTTGGACGGGCGGAGCGGCCGGCTGTCCCTTAGTACGGCAATGCTAATCCCGCTTGTCCTGTAGTGCCGAAGGCGAATTCCAACGCACCCGCTTCAAAGAAGACTAGCACCATCCCACCTAAGGTTCAGGCCCCGCTCCAGGAAATCAGAGATCTGGAGAACCTCCCGACAATAGCCTGCGTCGAGTTAACACGTCTTCTTCTTGCCGCGGCCTCTTCTCTTCCACCAGGGGAGACCCGTCCGCGAGCCGTCCTCAAAACCGTTATATTCCGCAGGGCATAAATCATTTCCCTGCGCCGATCTCCGCTCTACAGCAACTGGAGTCAACCGCCATTCACCTGGTGCTGGCAACCAGGAAAGTGGAGCTCGTGGTGGCATACCTCTCGCCCACGCGGCCCTGGATTGAGTCGGACTTGACCGAATGCTTGAGCGGGGGTATCCCGGTCCTATTGGCTGGAGAACTCAAAGCGTAGCACACGGACTGGAATTGTAGACTAAATTCTGCGAGCGGTTCGCTCCTGCGGGATTATGCCAACAGAGAATCCTGTTTGATCTAAGGGCCGGACTCTCCATCCACGGCTCCCTACACATACAACGGAAACCCCGACGTCCTTGATATTGTACTCATCAATGACTTCGTCCTACCGGTGTATGTGACTGTCTGCCCTGCACTCAGCTCAGATCATCTGCCCGTCCTCATCGACATCACGTGCCGGTCATCCTTTTAAAACCTAACTAACTGCCCGGACTTCGCGAGAATGGACTTGGGTTTATTCCGGGCTTGCCTCGAAAGCAGACTCCCGAGGAATCCCATGGTAAAGGACGAGGAGGCAATCAACAAGTGCATCGAAGAGTTGACCCCGCTTAGACAGGCGACCGCCTCTGTCCGCTAGTATTCAGGATGAAATACGCCTGAAGAATCGGCTGATGAGGCGCTGGCAGGTCACGAGGAACCCCGCTCTCAGGCCCAGATTAACCGACTCCAGAGGTCTGTGACCTATCGGCTCAACGAGTGTAGAACCCAACAGTGGAGTGACACGATCTAATCCTTGGAATGCGGGGACCAGTCGCTTTGGAAGATGACTAAGCGGGTTATGCGAGTCCCTACACCGTCGCCCCCCTTGCTATTGCCGCGAGTACTGGCTCTCTCGAACTCCGAGAAGGCAGAAGCCCTGGCCGATAACCTTGAGGTTTAGTTCAAGCCGGTGGACAACCAGTCGGACCCGGCTGTTATTGACATGGTTGACGAGGTTATGCGAGCTTACGCGTATGCCCCCGCAAGTAATCTGAAATAAACCAATCCCTCGGAGGTCATTCAGTCCATCAAAGTTTGGCAAGTCTCCGGGCACTATCGGTATACCGAACACGGTCCTCAGACATATTTCACGGCGCGCGATAACCTTTCTCACGAAAGTGTTCAACGCGGTCCTCCGCAGGCAGCACCTCTCCTCGACATGGAAACACGTTCGCTTGATATCCATCCTGAAACCTGGGAAGGACCCCACGCTACCTTCTTCCCACGGATCCATTAGTCTTCTTGACAAGGTCGGCAAGTTCTGTGAGAAGTTCCTATTAACAAGGGTCCTACACGAGGTGTACGAACGCAGGCTGCTGCGCGGCAAGTAGTTTGGGTTTCGACCCAGACACAGCACGACGATGCAGCTGGCTCGCCTCGTTTAAAGGGGCAACAGGAACTCTGACGAGAGGCTGTTAACCGGCGCGGTTTTTCTGTATGTGACCAAAGCCTTTGATAGACTCTGGGTCGAAGGCCTCCTATACAAGCTGACCGTCCTCAACTTCCCGTCTTACCTGGTGAAAACCACCTCATCCTACCTCGCTTGCCGGACATTCCAAATTTCCCAGTCGGCCACGTGCACACGTCGTACCATGCGGGCCGGAGTTGTACAGGGCGGACTCGTCTCCCCTGTGCTCTTCAGTCTGCATGTCAACGACATACCAACACCTTCCCGTCATGTCGAGTTGGCGCATTACGCGGATGACATAGCTCTCGTAGACACATCCCTTAGTCCAACGCTTCTCGTTGGGTATCTTGAGACCAACCTTGGTGGACTGGACCTGTGACTCTGGACCTGCAAGTTCGTCATCAACGGCTCGAAGAGCACCGCCGTTCTCTTCATTAAGACTGGGAGTCGAATCCTACATCTCGGAGCGGTGTACTTTCTCGGACGGCCGATAAAATTGGTCAAAAGAGCGCAGTATCTGGGGGTCAAACTCTACGCCCGGATTACCCGGCCGGTGCACGTAAACCAGGTGGGAAAGAAGGCGGCGCAACGGTTGGGTGTGCTAGGCCTGATCCTTAATAGGAGAAGTTGCCTGAGCTTCAGGAACAGTGTGCTGCTCTATAAGCAGCTCATCCATCCCATGATGGATTACGCATTACCGATCTGGAAGTCATCTGCTTTTAGCCACGTTCGGATGCTGCAAGAGTTGGAAACAAAGGGTCTTCGCATTGCTAATAACGAGCCTTTGTACGTTAGTAACAGGCATGTTCATGAGGGTTTGGGGATCCCGCTCTTTGCCGACCATATTACGGCACTGACTGAGAGATATCAATCGAAATTTGCAGGTGTGGGGAACCCCTTAGTCCGGCAAATATTTAGACACTTGTCCCGAACGAGAGCTGACAGACGTCACCCAAGGGCAACCGATGGGAGATTAACTTCTGCCCTAAACTAGTATTAAAATTGATGTGTTCCACGGGCAGCAGTAACGAAAATGTTACTGCTAATAAAGTGACTATCAAAATACGAATCTTCTGAATATGACCTGTGGCCATACGCAGTTGTTCTTACCCCTACCCCTCTACCTTTTCCGTCCACTTCTTAGGACTGTGTTGTCCTGTAACTTCGATGACCATAGATATACAGGATTTTGCACCGCACACTTCTTGAAATTCGGATTTAGCCTGTGTATCTAAATTCCGTTTTGATTCTGTGGCGTTTAGCTCTCTGCTGTTGGTCCGCCTGTGGGGGCGCTCGCTGCAGAAAGTTCTTTATTTATCTTATAAAACTGTGTGCGTCTTACAGTGGAACTCGCTCAGGCGTATATTTTGTTTATCTCTTTTATTATCTCTTGTGTATATTTCTTAGTGTATGATAATATATTAAATTAAATATTTTATGATCTTGTGCCTTTTCCTTATTGGTTGATCCACAACTATACACATAGTTGACAAATGCACATAGAAGATGTAGCAGAGCGTATTTTATTATGTTTATGCATGTTTAAATTATGGAAGCCTCTTTTATATGTGAAACGTGCTTGGCCTATATCCCAGTGGTGGGTTGTTAGGTTACATTTTTACTTGTTTTGAAATCATATATGTACTGAAGTTATTGTCCCCATATTATTTTATTATGAACCCTAATTACTTGATAAATGAGGAGGTCGAGTACGTACTGCGTACCCGAGGGATTCAGAGTGATGGAGATTTGCATTTGCTCAGAAAAATATTTCGTTCCGTTATGTCGGTAGCTATGCCTATTAAGTTCGAGAACTTGGGAGAAGTTAACTTACAAGGACTTTGGTGGACCATCTCATATAAAGTGTAAGAATTTGCAGGCTTTTTGGTATAACCTATATCTAAATACGGACTCGGGTCAGGCATTTGACTGAACGTTTGTCCCATTTGAAGACTTTGGGTCCTCCACCCGATTGTCTTTTCCTGCCTGTTATTGGAGAGCATTTAGCTCATTTAGCAGAGACCGAGCGTAAGATAATGTGTGTGTTTGCTTCTTGACATTCCACTAAAATTTCAGTGCCCCATTTTGTAATTCAGCGAATCGACGATCAGCAACCGAGGCTAGCTATCTATCTTACCACCGTCTCTGTGCCACTACCTGTTGTAAGTACTGCGACTGGTGTGCAGTCCAGCCCAGGTGTTTTATTCCAGCCTTCACTCCTTATTTTCCGCTTCCTCCATTAGTGGGTTCTATTTCATCTACCCCCTTCAATTTTTCCGTGCTTACTTAGCTTGCTCATCCACTTAAAATTATTTGTTTATCTTTATCAATGGTCATTTTTTTAAAATTCACGACGTTTCGGAGGCTGGTTCTGCCTCCGTTGTCAGGTGAGAGGTACCTACTCTGTTTGGTCTCTTAGAAAGAGCAATTTTCTGTCATTGGACTAGCTCTTTCTAAGGGACCCAACAGCGTAGGTACCTCTCACCTGTAGACGAAGACAGAACAAGCCTCCGAAACGTCGTGAATTTTAAAATTATTAATAGAAAAAGTCCTGAAAATAAATAACTTTAAGTGTAAACTACCGTCGTCAAAGCCCTTTAGAATTGAATTGCTCATCCAATTGAGAGGCTGTTACAGGAATTACCTGTAGTGGAAGGTCTGAAAATCAATGTTTTTTGGATATTTTGTGAACTGTAATCAAAATTCGTAGTTTGTTTCAAATCCCAAACAGGACACTTTTTGAAATTATTTACCCGTAATGCAGCGTTAAGTTCCGATTTGACCTTTGGTAAATTTCATGCGAAAGAAATTTTTTTCTAAAACGGATCTTCGACTCCTTAAGACGGGATCCGTTTGGCCATCTTCAGAGGAAAGACGAATGTTTCTACGCATATGTTAGTAGTATAAAGGACGCAGCGTTTATATAAAAAACTGTCTGTGTTGGAAAAGGAATTTCTGGCAAATATTCAGAAGGGACTGAATTCCACGCAATAATTCCGTCTTGTTTTTCAGACCATACAGTCTAGAAGCTTTATACCATCCATGTTTCCATGATCAAAATATTAGCTTTTCTGATCAATTGAGGCCTAGGGGCGTGACAACTCTTGTTTCCTCTCCGGGTGTCCATTTTGGTGTTAGTAATCAACGTCAAGTCACAAAATCTTCCATTTCATCTGCAACAAATACTCCACCCGTCACAAAGACGCTTTTTTTGTGTGTAAAAAGGACAACACATTAAGGCCCGTTTCACACTGTCGACCAGTCGCTGAACGACCAAAACCATCAGTGACCAAACGAAGAGACCAGCAGGACGACCAGCGCAGACAGAGGCCTCAGCCTCAGTACTTTGGAAGCAGTCAAGAAGTATGGACGTCGAGGAGATCACTATAATGATAAAAATTCGTCAAACAATTCCACAACCTCTTCCCATTAATTTTTTTCAACTCCCTGTTTGCATAATCGGGACTTGCAAGGTCCGAAATGACTCTTCGTGACTCTACGGCCGAAATAAATCTTTCAGTATCAAAACTCATGATACATGTTGACACTTGAGTGACATGAACAAGACGAGAGAAAACAAGAAACATTGGATATGTCACCTCTCTGAGCTCTGGTCGCTGAATGAGTCGCTCGCAATGTGAACACGTGATTGCCATCTATGTATCCCTTGCGTCGCTCAATGCTTGTTGGTCGACGGCTGTCATTGGTAGTGGTCGCCCTCGTGTGTAAGCTCATACTTAACTTTTCTACCTAGTGGTCGTTCAGCGACTGGTCGTCAACCACCGGTCGACAGTGTGAAACGGCCATAAGAAACACTGTCGTAAGAGGCTGAGTGATTGCCAGACAACCAGGCCTGTGACCCAGACTCCGGGAGTTTCGTAATGACTAGAGGATCCTAATCGAAGTATAGTGGGCGAGTCTACCTTCCAGACGTCCCGCATCCAGGTTCAAGAGGCTAATCATTTGCTTCCGGCTGTGTTAGACTTTGGATCGTATAGGTCTTTGATTTGTTTACAAACCTTTAGTAGAATTCAGGAGGGGGTCACAGCAGGAGCGTTAAATATCGCGATCTCGGTCGAACCCATGTGCTGATGGGTCTTGCAATGCACACCATGCTGAATGTTGTGTTATTATTATTATTAAGTGTTCTGTGTTACGACAGGTCCATTGCTCTGCCCAAAAAGAGCTCTCCAGTTGTCCCTATTCCCGGCTTCTCGCTTTAATTCCTGGAACGTCATCTTCTTTCCTTGTTTAAGGTCGTCGGTTAGCTGTATCAATCTTCTTCCTAGTCCTCTCTTTCCTTCAACCTGGCCTTCGGTGATATCACTCAGTAATCCATTCCTTCTCATAATATGTCCCAGCCAGTTAGCTTTCTTTCGTGTAATCGCCTGCAGAATGCTTCTTTGCTCGTTGACTCTCCTCAATACTCCTTCATTGGTCACTCGATCCGTCTACCTGATCTTCTCTATTCTTCTCCAACACCACATTTCAAATCTCTCCAGGTATTTCTGTTCCTTCTTCCTGAGTGTCCAAGTCTCTGCTCCATACAGCGCGACACTCCATACGTAACACTTCACTAGTTTCTTCTTCATCTCCAAGCCCAACTTGCTAGTGAGAAGTATCCTCTTCTTGACGAAAGCTGCCTTGGCCATGGCTATCCTTGCTTTTACTTCCTTGGTGCACAGAGCGTCCGTCGTGACTATGCTTCCCAAGTACTTGAAATGCTCCACATTCTCCATCTGTTGGTTTCCAATTACAACGTTCAATGGTTCTGCTCTCGGTGCTTTCCTCATTACCTTTGATTTTTCAATGTTGATTTCCATTCCATACTCTCTACCTTTTTCCACTAACTTATCCATCATGTTCTGTAATTCCTCCTCTTCCTTCGCCAATACTACTAATTCGTCTGCATACTTTACAGTCTTTATCACTCTTCCTCCAATTTTGAAGTCTCCTGTTCCCTCCAGAGCTTCCTTGGCAAGCCATTCCCCGTACAGGTTAAAAAGAATTGGTGATAAGCAGCATCCCTGTCTTACACCTCTACCAATCTCAACGCTGTTGGTGTCTCCTGAATCCAGTCTCACTTTGACTTTTTGCTGCATGTACAGGTTTTTGATTAGTCTTCTGTCTCTCCAATCAATTTCAATTCTCTGTAGGATCCTCATTAATTTCTTCCATTTTACTCGATCGAAAGCCTTCTTCCAATCGATGAAGCAGGCACATACTTCTTCCTTGACAAAGAAATAGAATGCAGGAAGTGATTCCTAATCTAAAAATGTCTAATATCATGTATATGTGTGCTTCTGCCTCTAGGAAACTTAGGGAAGTGCTCGGTGAAGCATTTTGTCGGTGAAGGTCCGAAGTTACTCGTGGAAATTCCCCTTTCTGGTAATAAAAAAGTTAGTTGTTCCCCTTATTTTCGGGAACGAATTATTTTATAAATACTGGTCTCGTACTGGATGTTGTGAAACTCAGGTGTCATTTTCATTTCGCGCCGGATGCATACGTCCTGTTTTGTTCAATGTCAAGATCGGATTTTGCGTTGCAGGGGATCACTCAACCGGTGAAATTCTCCGAAAAGTATTTTAATTTGGGGCAGCTTTCGTCCATCCACCGTAGGTTTTTGTCAGGCTTTATTGGTCTGTACCCTGACGTGCTGAGTCAGAAGCTAGGACTGACCCACTTACTAGAATACCATATTCTCCTAACGGATTCCAAACCAGTGAGGTTAAAACAATGCTGTTTAGTCCCTACTAAAATGCAATTTCTGAGAAAACGAATCAAACAACTCTTGGATGTGGAAGTTATTGAACCCTCCTCATCGCGATACACAAGTACTAAGTTTCTTGTCCCGAAACCAGATCAGACTTATAGAGCAGTGGTCGTTTTAGTGCTCTTAATGAGCGCATCGAGATTGAATTTGTGCCAATAGCAGACATCAATTCGGCTTTCAACTAGTTTTCAAAAGCTACGTACTTCACGACATTGGATATAAATCAAGGTTATCTTTAAATTCCACTCTCCAATTCGTCTAAACATCTAACCGCCATTTGTACAGATTGAAATTTGTATCAATACCGCCGTGTTACTGGAGCCCAAGTGGAGCACTGGTCCCTGTTCTGGGCCAACAAAATCAAATCCTCTTCAACTCCTATCTCCCATACATCTCGCTTGATATTATCAGCCCATCTACATCTACGTGGTCTCAGCGGTCTTCTCTCTTCAGGCTTCTCGATCAAAATCCGGTGAACACCTTTGCCTCATCCATGCACGTCACATGCCCCAACAAGTAATTTTTCTTGACTTCATCACCCTGAATATAATGGGGAAGACTGCAAAGTTTTAAGCTCATCATTATGCAGTTTTCGCCGTACCCAATCTTCTTTCCTCCTAGACCCAAATATCGTACTAAACATCTCATTCTCGAAAACCCGCAATCTATGTTCCTCCCTGAGAGTTAAAATCAATGTTTCACGCCAGTTTAAAACACACACGAATTACTTTACATGTTTCAAACTGTCGGTTCTTCAGAATCAGACAGGAAGACAAAATATCTTGAACTGAATAGTAACAAGCATTTTCTGAATTTACCCTCTTCCTAATTTCCTCGTGAATATCATTTTCATTTGTTATTGTTGTTCCCAAATATTTTAAGTTTGCCACATTTTCAAAGGATTTATTAGCCATCCTGAATTTCTTTTGCATGCCTGTCTGCTTGCGGATTACCAACTTATATTTATTTATGATTTTAAGCTTTCACGGTGGCTAAGTATAATAAATTCCCCTCGAGCTACCAGGCGTGTAAGGTGGCTTAATTAAGAAAACACCGACAACTCCTACAAATACAGTACCTGTGGACGATGACTATCATAGTTCTCTAAACGTTTGCGTTTTCTTCAGTAAGGGTGCGTACAAAACGGAGCCGAGAAGGTCGCTGTTAAACTAGATTGTTGCCTTGCATGAACAATGAAACAGTGTAATTTAAATATGAATGAATCCGGCCGGTTGCTTGCCAGCTCGTGGTCACCGCAAGAATGAAAACTTTCATTCGTTTGGCCGCTTGAAGCGACCAGCTCGGAAGTCACGCATGCGCAGAGCACCACAGTGCGATTTGTATTCCATGCGGGTAATGAATTTTGTATGTCAGTTAAGAATTTCGTGCAAAATGTACTTGGAAAAACTGATCGCCTTTGCGACTTGCAGACCACCTATATGGAATCACGCACACTCCACACTCCAACCACCAGAGTAGATCTGTAATATTAAAACTGTGGAATGAAATCATAGCCGAAATGAATACCAACAGCAAATAAATCATACTAGAGCAGGGCGCTCCTTTCGGAGCTCCTAGGGAGAGTTGTTCAAGTTTCTAAAACGCCACCAACCTTGTGTAAGAAACTAAACTAACCGCCCCGAATTAAGGGTTAAAACAATTGACCAATTGCGTTTTGAAATCTTAAGTAACACGCTAAACTAACTCCCCTTCGGGGGGGTTAGTTTAGTGTCATATTCAAGTGTCTTAACCCCTGAGTAAGAAACTAAACTAACCCCCCGAATGGGGTTTTAAACACTGGTTGCGTTTTAAATTCTTAGTAAGACACTAAACTATCCCGCTTCGGGGTGTTAATTTAGTGTCTTATTCGGAGAGCTTTCTCTAATCTGATTTTTTACTTTTTTACGTCGCTATTCAGAGGCCAACTGTTCTTGGTCAGTCAGCTTTCTATTTCCAACCCCACCCTTTCAAATCTTCGTCTGATTTTTTCCCCTTCTGTTCTTGTTAAATACGTTTTTCTACTTTTATCAATGTAAGTCTTACTTCGCTTTCCTTCATTTGTTAAATATTTCTGATGTTTTAGTCCTTTACATCGCTGTTCAGAGGCTGATTTTCTTGGTCAGTTATCTATCTACGTCCAACCTCACCCTTGCAAATCTTCATCTGATTTTTTGTTCTTGTGTTCTTGTTAAATACGTTTTCCTGCGTTTATCAATATAGGTCTCTCTTCGCTTTCTTTAATTGTTGAGTACGTCTGATGTTTTAGTTCTTTACATCGCTGTTCAGAGGCCAATTTTCTTGGTCAGTCATCTATCTACGTCCTACCTCACCCTTGCAAATCTTCATCTGATTTTTTGTTTTTGTGTTCTTGTTAAATACGTTTTCCTGCGTTTATCAATATAGGTCTCCCTTAGCTTTCTTTATTTGTTGAGTACGTCTGATGTTTTAGTTCTTTACATCGCTGTTCAGAGGCCAAATTTCTTGGTCAGTCATCTATCTACGCCGAAACCACACCCTTTCAAATCTTCATCTGATTTTTTGTTCTTGTGTTCTTGTTAAATACGTTTTCCTGCGTTTATCAATATAGGTCTCCCTTCGCTTTCTTTATATGTTAAGATCGTCTGATGTTTTAGTTCTTTACATCGCTGTTCAGAGGCCAATTTTCTTGGTCAGTCATCTATCTACGTCCAACCCCACCCTTTCAAAACTTCATCTGATTTTTTGTTCTGGTGTTCTTGTTAAATATGTTTTCTTGCGTTTATCAATATAGGTCTCCCTTCGCTTTCTTTATTTGTTAAGTACGTCTGATGTTTTAGTTCTTTACATCGCTGTTCAGAGGCCAATTTTCTTGGTCAGTCATCTATCTACGTCCAACCCACCCTTGCAAATCATCGTTTGTTTGTTTTTTGCTCTTCTGTTCCTGCTGAATAAGATTTCCTACGTTTATCAATGTAAGTCTTCTTTCGTTTTTCTATATTTCTTAAATAGGCCTGATGTTGTAGTTATTTACGTCGCTGTTCAGAGACCAACAGTTCTTGTTCAGTCAACTACTTACGTTCAGCCCCACCCCTGCAAATCTTCTTCTTAAAATCGATCAAAAGTCAGTTTAAATAATACCTTCGTAATCGTAATATATGGAATGAGTATCAGTTTACCTTGTAGGAGTTGTTGAAGTTGGTACTTCAAATACTCGATAACTTTTTCTTTCACTTTTCTGTTGTTTTAGGCCAACTGTTAGTCAATATTCAAGAATGCGATGTGCTGCTTCTAGAGCAGTGATAATGCAACTGGGTTGATAGTTTTTGATTTCTTTGTTGTGAAGAGTTATTTGTTTACTCTGCATTGTTGTGTTGTATTCGGCATTGATGTGTTCCACAACAATGACGAGTAAATAAATATCAGTTGATATTGTTGATGACGTAATTTATTGACGATAACGACTAATCACAAACTTTTATATTCACTAGAGCAGGGCGCTCTTTCCGGAGCGCATTCTCTAATCTGATATTTTACTTCTTTACTTCGCTGTTCTTGGTCTGTCAACTTTCTACGATATATTATTCGATGAAGACGTATTGTTTCTGTCAAAATACTATGAGAAAATACGGAAGGGAATTTTTGAAGGCAATATAACAACACAACAAAATAGAGTAAACAAATGACGTAACATTTTTTTCTATGATTTTTTCGAATAATAAGAGTGTTACACTTTTACATTTATCGATAAATTTTCTAGATTTTGTAATGTGATTATCGTCGAAGATAATCCATTCATCGTTATAACGTCGCCACGCCTTAAAATGTCCGTCGTTTCCAGTACCGTTAATGTCCACAAAATCTACCGCACTTTGCAATTTCCAATGTTTTCCATACATTAATTGGTTGTTTTGTCTCATTCTCATTATTTCAAATGTGCGTAGTCCATTTAGAGTCAATCTATTTATTTCCAAAATCATGTACTTTTGACGGTCAAAAACAACAATATCTGTCGTTCCACGTATGTAGTGTTGTTGACATTCCGTATACGTTCCGTTCACATCTGTTTTGGTTTGATACTCCAATAAGTCTCTGAAGTTTATCACGTTCGTTTGTGGTAAGTTCATGAACAATATTTGGTTTATATAACGTTCTTCAACTTGATGACCATTTCTACATGTTTTTGTATTCACCGTCTCATACTCAAACATGTTTCGCATTTCAATTGGTAATTCCTCGAATATGTTGTAAATCGTTTCGGACACACTTTGAAAACCTCTTCTTAAATGTTCTTTAAGTTTTTGTCGTATTGAAATGACATTATGTAAGTTTTGAGGATGACTGTATGCGTTTGCAATCTCGGAGATCAGTTCTGCACCATTGTTGTCGCCCTCGTAGTCATTTAATATCATTTCTTTCAGACTTTCAACGAACGCAGTAGCTGAATGCAACATGTTTATTGAGGAAATCAAGAAGCAGTCTGATTCATTGGCATTCTCGAGTTTCAAGTGTTCGATAGTTGGTACAATTTCACGTGTAATCGTCGTTTCATTCTGATTCACTCTCCGTATAGGCTGTTCATCCTCTGTATGACTTATTGTTCTTATATGCCCTTCAACTTTTACACGTTTAACTGCATGTTCAACTGTTTCACTTTTAATTTCGTCAAGATTAATTTCAAGTTTTCGCTTTCCTTCTTTTATTTTAATGTCTTGTGTTCTCCTGTCACTCATACTCTGTTCGTTCAATATTTCTCTATAGCCAACGTTTTTAATGAGATTATTTATTCGTCCCTTTTTTAGATAACCAAATACACAATTATCGCTTGGTGCACGTGAAAATGCGACGTAGATTTGTCCATGTGCGAAAGCATCCTGTTCCAAATAAATGCCAATTCTTTTGAACGTTTGGCCCTGAGCTTTGTTGATAGTGATTACGAAGGCGGGCGTTACGGGGAATTGGCGTCTCCACATAGTAAATGGGTATTCGCTGTCACAATATAGTTTTATACGTGGAATGAAAACAATTTCCCCGCAATGATCTCCCGTTATGACCATACATTGAAGGAGGTTGTTGGTCATCTGCTGTACTAATAAACGTGTTCCGTTAACTAATCTTTCCCAAACGCTTAAGTTATGTACCAACATGACAATAGCGTTCTTACGTAGACGCAAATTATGTGGGGGCAGTGATCGTGGTCGCAAAGTGTTTAAGTATTCGGGTGTCACCATTTCACTGAACTTTTCTTTGTCCGAGTCTTCGACACCATCTATGCTCGAGTAGATTCACTCAGTCTTTTCGTCTAGTAAGTCAACAACTCTCTCATATATTTCGTCGACGTCACAATTTCTTGCAGCAAGGATTGCGGTAGTTTTGAGCATTTCGATTTCATTGTTTCTTATATCTCCGCGAATCTTTTCGACTAAATCGTCCGTACAAACCATGTTTTCAGGCACTTCTACCATATCGTCGTGGTCGTTGAGGCGTCCTTCGCCGAGGTCGAGTAAGAATTTAGTCCATTTTATAGCTTAAGGTGTGGCGCGCATATTTTCATACAATGACGTGACCTTAAAGTGTTTCCACAAAGGCGAATATTTTATTGTTGAATACAGTGTTGACGTTTTGTTTGAATTGCGTAAGACAGGTAAAATCTGTCTAAAGTCTCCACCGAGCAACATAACTTTACCTCCAAAGGGTAAGTTACAACGTGTGAAGTCTCGCAAAGTTCTATCGAGTACATCCATACAATACCGTGGTGCCATTGGTGCTTCGTCCCAAATAAATACGTCTGTATCTATCAATTCTTTTCCTCTGTTATCCGTTATCAAAATGTTGGTGTTAGAGTCAGGCAAAACAGGAACGGGCAGCCCGGCTACTCTGTGTACAGTGTTTCCTTTAGGCAACAAACTTGCTGCGATACCTGTATAAGCCATCGTAGTGACTTTCTTTTGTCGTCCTACTAACAAATGGTACAATGTTTTATATGAGTAAGTTTTACCGCATCCTCCTGGACCATCAATGTAGAAGTACGGGTTTTTGACAGTTGTTTTTTCGTCTATATGATTAAGTATTATGTCAACGATTTCCTTTTGTTTCTTGTTCAATGATTTGTACATTTCTCCACCAATTCCAATGTGTCCATCAACAGTTAATCCTTTGTTACTTACTGTCTGTAATTTTTTAATTTCCTGAGGCAGTGTTGGAAAGTCCTTCAAACTTTTCCCTTCAATAATTAACAATTCATTAATATTAGCATGAGCTTTGTCACGTGCGTCAGAGTCAGAAATTTTATCTTGTTTTTTAAAGTTTTGCGCCATTATATCGATGAAATCATTGAATAGCTCTTCGGGGTGCAATGGGTGACAATGCATTAGAATCTGAACAAACAAAACACGTAGCTGATAAGGCATTTGGTACATCGCACCTTCTTGCATGCAACGTTTCCATTCAGCGTCATCTTCGATCAGTCCACGTGCTAAACAGGCTTCTGTGAATGTTTGGTAAGTGACAGTGTCGTAAGTCTTTAAGTCCTCATAGTTTTCTGCGCCTTTCACATTCATCAAAAGAACACGAAGATGGAATGTTTCTTGATCTCTAGGGCTTAGAGTATAAACGCGTCCGATTGTGTGTTTACCATCTCTTCGTAGAAACCATGACTTCTGTTTCTTCAAGTTCGTCTTTTGTTCGTATTCAACAGTGGACGCTCCTTTTTCTTCTTCATCATCGATACCTTTCATTTCTGCTCTCCACGTATAGTGCTTTGGAATTTCGAAATAATAATACTTTCGTGCGTTTTGGTCCCGTTTGTTCAATTCGAAATATTCAAGGAGCATTGTTGAACCGGCAATTGCTTTTCGAATGTCTTCGTATGTTGCTTCTTCTCCAAATTCGACGGTTTGTTCGTTCGGCAAATGCACAGGTAGGCGTATGATTGCATGACTGCGCCTGTGCATTTCATTATCAAAAATGCGATGTGCTGCTTCTGGAGCAGTGATCATGCGATTGTCTTGGTAGCTGGTGATCTCGTCGTAGTGAAGCTCATCTCCTTTGATGATTGTATAGTTTGTCAAATCACCACCTTTAAAAGCATATTTGAATAGGTACTTTACTGAAGAAATCGATGATACAGACTCAACATTGATGTGACAGTTTAATTCCTGCATCAAATACGGACAGTATGGAACAACGTCTTGATTTGTTGCAACAAATCCATTTTTTGCTGAGTAAGTGCGTCCATTATTTTGTCGTTTGTAGATTGGATAACCGTCTTCAACGATTACTGTGCAAGGAGAATACTGTTTGGGAAACATTTAGTACACTCATTTCCCTTCATGCAACGCGGACTACATTGATGAATCATGTTACGCGTAACAATGTCGTAAAGATTTGTTTGTGTTTCGGGGTCTGGTAGTTCAGCGCAAATGAATTTGTCAACATCTTCATCAGTCTTAATTTTTGATCCTTCTTGGAGATTTAAAAGGATATGTGCATGCGGAAGTCCTCGCTTCTGAAACTCAACTGTGTACACGTAAGCAAGCGACTTTCCCATAACTGAATGTTTGGTCAGCAAATCCATCAAGTGTTTGAGTTTCAACTTGAATACTCTGTCAACGAAGTCGGGTCTGTCTGGTGGTGTTTCATGTGGTTCGAGATTTTCTCGAATTTCACGCCAATTATTATTGGTCGTAATGGTGATGAACAAACACGGCGTGCCGAAAGCAGCGACCATTGCCATTGCGTCTTGGCACAGTTCCAACATGTATCGTGGCGATCCAACGAACGATGAGTTCAAAACTTTAATGCGCCCGAGTTTTTTCTTCTTTTCTTTTGCAAGCTTTTCCAAGTTTGCTTTCAAACTACTGCACTTATCTACACGTTTACCTTGTTGGAGTTGATACCTCAAGTAGTTGATAACGTCATTCTCACGTTTAATTTCAGTATCAACCAAGTATTGTTGGAAAAGTTTCCCACTTTTTGTGATTGGATTAAATTCCTTTTCGCGAGTAGCGATTCTATAGCGAGCGAACAATCCTCGTGTTAGACGATCAAGAACTTTAGCATCTTTCAGTTTCAGATCTTTATGCCATTGCATTGTGCCGTAAGGAAACAGAAGGGGATAGACGAAGGGTTCAACGAATGGATTCATTGTCGAAAGACGTCTGAGTCTTTGCTCCTTGGTACTGTAAACAACAATATACGAATCAGGAATGTCACCGTCGTCGGTTTTAGGACACACAACAGCGACGTCATTGCTCCATTTCGGATTGTACCTGTTTTTGTCGTCCTCAGGAAGCATCGACATAACCAAGTTTAGCTCCGGTTCAGACTCGTTGTTACGCTCAGCGTTTTCTTTTTCAAGCTTGTATTGGTTGTTCATCATGCGATAGGATTCTGCGTGGACGTTAATGCGCGAAATTATATTAGTTAATTTCGTGACAATTTCTTCTTTGATGTCATCTTTGGTGTCGCCTTTCGAATTCTGACGTGCATTTTCGATTCTTTGTTTGACGGCTTCTTCTTCGTCGATCATAAACAGTTGACCAAAAGTTGAATTCTCATTATCTTTCGGAAAAGATGCCGCATTCATGTTATAATAAATTATGGCCATGCAATTTAAAACAATATGGCCCTGGTCGACTAATTCCGAAGTCCATGAGATTCGCTTGAAA
Source organism: Zootermopsis nevadensis (assembly GCF_977971745.1). Taxonomy (NCBI): domain Eukaryota; kingdom Metazoa; phylum Arthropoda; class Insecta; order Blattodea; family Termopsidae; genus Zootermopsis; species Zootermopsis nevadensis. The sequence goes on from NW_028259142.1 coordinate 8,627,567, forward strand.
TGATGCGAATGCCATCATGTTGTTGTAAACATGACATTTGTTGCGAAAATGTCGAAGAGAAAAGAGTTTTCTAAGTTCATCAGGATATTCAGGCAACGAATCAAGCACAACCTTTCCATGTGCACAACAATCATAAAACGATTTACTGGAACGATGAGTCGATTCATCGAGCCAGTGAAGAGCTTTGCAATGAATACATTCATAGTTCATAGGTCCGAGATAATGTTGTTGATGTTCGTCGTCCATAAAATGTGCTGCTATTAGCATATATGGAGTTGGTACTTCAAATACTTGATAACGTCTTCTTTCATTTTTCTGATGTTTTAGGCAAACTGTCAGTCAATATTCAAGAATGCTAAGTGCTCCTACTGGAGCAGTGATAATGCGACTGGCTTGATATTTTTTAATTTCTTTGTTGTGAAGCGTTATTTGTTTACTCTGCATTGTTGTGTTCCACAACAATGCCGAGTAAACAAATATCTGTTGGCATTGTTGATGACGTCATTTTTTGAAGACAGATTGGTTGAAGACAACGACTAATCAAAAATTTTTATAGTAAAGATTCAAATACTTGATAACGTCTTCTTTCACTTTTCTGATGTTTTAGGCCAACTGTCAGTCAATATTCAAGAATGCTAAGTGCTCCTTCTGGAGCAGTGATAATGGGACTGGATTGATATTTTTTGATTTCTTTGTTGTGAATCGTTATTTGTTTACTCGGCATTGTTGATGACGTCATTTTTGAAGACAAATTGGTTGAAGACAACGACTAATCACAAATGTTTATAGTACTAGGGCAGGGCGCTCCTTTCGGAGCTCCTACGTGGGGTTTGGTCATGTTTGTAAAACGCAACCAACCTTGTGTAAGAAACTAAACTAACCGCCTCGAATTGACGGATAAAACATTAGGGGTTAGGTTGCGTAATGAAATCTTAAGTAACATGCTAAATTAACTGGCCTTCGGGGGGTTATTTAAGTTTCTCATGCAAGTGTTTTATCACTTGAGTAAGAAACTAAACTAACCCCTCCCCCGAATTTTGGTTAAAATACTTAACGAACCTCCCTCCGGGGGGTTAGTTGCGTTTTAAATTCTTGAGTAAGACACTAAAATATCCCCCCTTCGGAAGGGTTAGTTTATGTCTCATTCAAGTGTTTCAACCCTTGATTAAGAAACTAAACTAACCCTCACCCGCAAATGGGGGTTTTAAACAATTGACTAACTCCCCATTGGTTGCGTTTTAAAATCTTGAATAAGACACTAAACGAACCCCCTTCCGGGTGTTAATTTAGTGTCTTATTCAAGTGTTTTAACCCATAAAGAACAGTATGACTTGGATGAATATTATTATTATTATTATCAGATTACCTTTTTAATGTTGGTAACGTCTTCTTTCACTTTTCTTCATTTCTTAAATAGTCTAATGTCGCTGTTCGGAGACGATATAGAGCAGTGATAATGCGACTGGCTTGTTACTAAGCGTTATTTGTTTATTCTGCATTGTTGTTCCACAACAATTCCGTGTATAAACTAATATAAGGTGATTATGTTGATGACGTCATTTTTTGACGAAAACGACGACTAATCCTTTCGGAGCGCTTCTTGTAATCTGATATTTTACTTCTTTACGTCGCTGAACAGAGGCCAACAGTTCTTGGTTAGTCAACTATCTACGTCCAACCCCAACCTTGCAAGTAATTCCCCCTTCGCTTTTCTTTATTTGTTAAGTAGGTTTTATGTTTTAGTTCTTTACGTCGCTGTTCAGAGGCCAACTGTTCTTGGTTAGTCAACTATCTACTTCCAAACCCACCCTTGCAAGTTTTCGTTTGTTTTCTTCTGCTCTTATGTTCTTGTTAAATAAGTTTTTCTACGTTTATCAATGTAAATCTCCCTTCGTTTTTCTTTACTTGTTAAGTAGGTCTTATGTTTTAGTTCTTTACGTCGCTGTTCAGAGTCCAACTGTTCTTCGTTAGTCAACTATCTACGTCCAACTCCAACCTTAAGCTTGCAAGTAATTCCCCCTTCGCTTTTGTTTACTTGTTAAGTAGGTGTGATGTTTTAGCTCCTTACGTCGCTGTTCAGAGACCAACTGTTCTTGGTTAGTCAATTATCTACGTCCAACCCCAACCTTAACCTTGCAAGTATTTCCCCCTTCGCTTTTCTTTATTTGTTAAGAAGGTATTATGTTTTAGTTCTTTACGTCACTGTTCAGAGGCCAACTGTTCTTGGTTAGTCAACTAACTACTTCCAAACCCACCCTTGCAAGTTTTCGTTTGTTTTCTTCTGCTCTTCTGTTCTTGTTGAATACGTTCTTTTTCGTTTATCAATGTAAATCTCCCTTCGCTTTTCTTTATTTGTTAAATAGGTCTGATGTTTTAGTTCTTTACGTCGCTAATCAGAGGACAACTGTTCTTGATCAGTCAACTTTATACGTCCAACCCCACACTTGCAAATCTTCGTTATTTGTTTTTTACACTTCTGTTCTTGTTGAATAAGATTTTCTGCGTTTATCAATGTAAGTCTCCATTCGCTTTTCTTTATTTGTTAAATAGCTCTGATGTTTTAGTTCTTTACGTCGCTAATCAGAGGCCAACTGTTCTTGATCAGTCAACTTTCTACGTTCAACCCTACCTTGCAAAACTTCGTTTGTTTTTTGTTTGCTCTTCTGTTTTGTTGAATAAGTTTTTCTACGTTTATCAATGTAAGTCTGTCTTCGCTTTTATTTATTTATTAAATAGGTCTGATGTTTTAGTTCTTTACCTCGCTGATAAGAGGCCAACAATTTTTGATCAGTCACCTTTCTGCATATAACCCTACTCTTGAAAATCTTAGTTTGTTTGTTTTTTGCTCTTCTGATTTGTTGAATAAGTTTTCTACATGTGTTCTTAATATGGTCTCGTTTATCAATGTAAGTCTTCTTTCGCTTTAATAGGTCTGATGTAGTAGTTCTTTACGTCGCTGTTTAGAGGCCAACAGTTCTTGTTCAGTCAACTTTTTACGTCCAGTCCCACCCTAGCAAATCTTCGTCTTAATATCGATCAAAAGTCAGTTTTCATAATACTTTCGTAATCATAAAGTCAGTTTTTCATAATACTTTCTTAATCATAACATATCGAATGAGTATCAGTTTACCTTCTTGGAGTTGTTAGAGTTGATACTTCATATAGTTGATAACGTCTTCTTTCACTTTCCTGATGTTTTATGCCAACTGTCAATCAATATTCAAGAATGCGACGTGCTGCTTGTAGAGCAGTGATAATGCGACTGGCTTGGTACTAAGCGTTATTAGTTTTTTCGGCATTGTTGTGTTGTACTCGGCATTGTTGTGTTCCACAACAATGCCGAGTTTGTTTATAGTTGACATTGTTGATGACGTAATTTATTGATGTCAACGACTAACCACAAATTTTTATAAGGAGACTAGAGCAGGGCGTTCCTTTCGGAGCTCCTAGAGGGGTGTGTGCCAAGTTTGTAAAACGCAACCAACCTCGGTTAGTCCTGAAGGGGAGTTAGTTTAGTGTCTCATTCAAGTGTTTTAACCCCTGAATAAGAAACTAAACTAACCACCCCATGGGGGGTTTAAACACTTGACCAACCCCCCGAAGTGGGTTTTTTGCGTTTTGAAATCCTGAGTAAGACGCTAAACTAACCCCCGTGTATAAACAAATATAAGGTTATATTGTTGATGACGTCATTTTTTGACGACAACGACTACTAATCCTTTCGGAGCGCTTCCTGTAATCTGATATTTTACTTCTATACGTCGCTGATCAGATGCCAACAGTTCTTGGTTAGTCAAATTTCTACGTCCAACCCCACCCTTGCAAGTCTTCTTTTTTATTTCCTCTTCTGTTTTTTGTTGAATAGTTCTGATGTTTTAGTTCTTTCCGTCGCTGTTCAGAGGCCATCTGCTCTTGATCAGTCAACATTCTACGTCCAGCAACTCCATTGCTAAACTTCGTCTGTTTTTTTCCTTTTCTTTCTTTTTCTCTTCTGTTCTTGTTGTATACGTTTTTCTATATTTATCAATGTAACTCTCCCTTCGTCTTTCTTTATTTGCTAAATAGGTCTGATGGATTAGTTCTTTACGTCGCTGATCAGAGGCCAACAGTTCTTGGTTAGTCAACTATCTACGTCCAACCCCACCCTTGCAAGTCTTTTTTTCTCTTTTGTTTTTGTTGAATAGTTCTGATGTTTTAGTTCTTTACGTCGCTGTTCAGAGGCCATCTGTTCTTGATCAGTCAACATTCTACGTCCAGCAACACCATTGCTAATCTTCGTCTGTTTTTTCCTTTTCTCTTCTGTTCTTGTTGTATACGTTTTTCTATATTTATCAATGTAACTCTCCCTTCGTCTTTCTTTATTTGTTAAATAGGTCTGATGGATTAGTTCTATACGTCGCTGATCAGAGGCCAACAGTTCTTGGTTAGTCAACTATGTACGTCCAGCCTCACCCTTGCAAATCTTCTTCTTTTCTTCTTCTGTTTTCTGTTGAATAGTTTTGATGTTTTAGTTCTTTACGTCGCTGTTCAGAGGCCATCTGTTCTTGATCAGTCAACATTCTACGTCCAGCAACTCCATTGCTAATCTTCGTCTGTTTTTTCCTTTTCTCTTCTGTTCTTGTTGTATACGTTTTTCTATATTTATCAATGTAACTCTCCCTTCGTCTTTCTTTATTTGTTAAATAGGTCTGATGGATTAGTTCTTTACGTCCTTTTTCAGAGGTCAACTGTTCTTGGTTAGTCAACTTTCTACGTCCAACAACACCCTAGCAAATCTTCGTCTGTTTTTCTACGTGTGTTGTTAATATGGTCTCGTTTAACAATGTAAGTCTTCTTTCGCTTATCCTTATTTGTTAAATAGATCTGATGTCTTAATTCTTTACATCGCTTTTCAAAGGCCACCTGTTCATGGTTAGTCAACTATCTACTTCCAATCCCACCCTTGCAAGTCTTCGTTTGTTTTCTTCTGCTCTTCTGTTTTTGTTGAATAAGTTTTTCTGCGTTTATCAATGTAAATCTCCCTTCGCTTTTCTTTACTCGTTAAGTAGTTCTGATGTTTTAATTCTTTACATCGATGTTCAGAGGCCAACTGTTTTTGGTCAGACAACGTTTTACGTCCAACCCCACCCTTGCAAGTCTTCTTTTGTTTTCATCTGCTCTTCTGTTCTTGTTGAATAAGTTTTTCTGCGTTTATCAATGTAAATCACCCTTCGCTTTTCTTTACTCATTAAGTAGGTCTGATGTTTTAATACATTACGTCGTTATTCAGAGGTCAACTGTTCTTGGTCAGTCGACTTTCTACGCCCAAAACCCACCCTTGCAAGTCTTCCTTTGTTTTCTTCTGCTCTTCTGTTCTAATTGAATACGTTTTTCTACGTTTAACAATGTAAGTCTTATTTCGCTTTTCTTTATTTGTTAAATTTGTTAAATATGTCTGATGTTTGAGTTTTTACGTCGCTGTTCAGAGGCAAACTGTTTTTGGTCAGACAACTTTCTACGTCCAATCCCACCCTTGCAAATCTTCGTCTGTTTTTTCTACGTGTGTCGTTAATATGGTCTCGTTTATCAATGTAAGTCTTTTTTCGCTTTTCTTTATTTCTTAAATATGTCTGATGTTGTAGTTCTTTACGTCGCTGTTGAGAAAGCAACAGTTCTTGTTCAGTCCACTTTTTACGTCCAGCCCCACCCTAGCAAATCTTCGTCTTAAAATCGATCATAAAGTCAGTTTTCATAATAGTTTTCGTAATCGTAATATATCGAATGCGTATCAGTTAACCACTTTACCTTGTTGGAGTAGGTACTTCAAATATTTGATAACGTCTTCTTTCACTTTCCTGATGTTTTAGGACAACTGTTAGAAAATTATCAATAATGCTATTCCACGTGCTTCTTCTGGAGCAGTGATAATGCGACTGGCTCGGTAGTGAAGCGTTATTTGTTTACTCGGCATTGTTGTGTTGTACTCTGCATTGATGTGTTCCACAACAATGCCGAGTTTGTTTATAGTTGACATTGTTGATGACGTAATTTATTGATGACAACGACTAATCACAAATTTTTTTATACTAGAGCAGGGCGCTCCTTTCGGAGCTCCTAGGGAGGGTTGGTCAAGTTTGTAAAACGCCACCAACCTTGTGTAAGAAACTAAACTAACCGCCACGAATTGAGGGTTAAAACAATTGACCAACCTCTGCGTTTTGAAATCTTAAGTAACACGCTAAACTAACTCCCCTTCGGGGGGTTAGTTTAGTGACTCATTCAAGTGTTTTAACCCCTGACTAAGAAACTAAACTAACACCCCGAATGGGGGGGTTTAAACACTTCACAAACCCCCCCTTTGGGGGATTTGGTTGCGTTTTAAAATCTTGAGTTAGACACTAAACTACTTTCGGAACGCATTCTCTAATATGATATTTTACTTCTTTACTTCGCTGTTCTTAGTCAGTCAACTTTCTACGATCTATTATTCGATGAAGACGTATTGTTTCTGTTAAAATACTATGAGAAATAACGGAAGGGAATTTTTGAAGGCAATATACGAACACAACAAAGAGAGTAAAGAAATGACGTAACATTTTTTATTCTATGATTTCTTCGAATAATAAGAGTGTTACACTTTTACATTTATCGATAAATTTCCTAGATTTTGTAATGTGATTATCGTCGAAGATAATCCATTCATCGTAATAACATCGCCACGCCTTGAAATGTCCGTCGTTTCCAGTACCGTTAATGTCCACAAATTCTACCGCACTTTGCAATTTCCAATGTTTTCCATACATTAATTGGTTGTTTTGTCTCATTCTCATTATTTCAAATGTGCGTAGTCCATTTAGAGTCAAACTATTTATTTCCAAAATCATGTACTTTTGACGGTCAACAACAACAATTTCTGTAGTTCCACGTATGTAGTGTTGTTGACATTCCGTACACGTTCCGTTCACATCTGTTTTGGTTTGATACTCCAATAAGTCTTTGAAGTTTATCACGTTCGTTTGTGGTAAGTTCATGAACAATATTTGGTTTTTATAACGTTCTTCAAGTTGATGACCATTTCTACATGTTTTTGTATTCACCGTCTCATACTCAAACATGTATTGCATATCAATTGGTAATTCCTCGAATATGTTGTAAATCGTTTCGGACACACTTTGAAAATCTCTTCTTAAATGTTCTTTAAGGTTTTGTCGTATGGAAATGACATTATGTAAGTTTTGAGGATGACTGTATGCGTTTGCAATCTCGGAGATCAGTTGTGCACCATTGTTGTCGCCCTCGTAGTCATTTAATATCATTTCTTTCAGACTTTCAACGAACGCAGTAGCTGAATGCAACATGTTTATTGAGGAAATCAAGAATCAGTCTGATCCATTGGCATTCTCGAGTTTCAAGTATTCGATAGTTGGTACAATTTCACGTGTAATCGTCGTTTCATTCTGCTTCACTCTCCGTATAGGCTGTTCATCCTCTGTATGACTTATTGTTCTGATATTCCCTTCAACTTTTACACGTTTAAATGCATGTTCAACTGTTTCACTTTTAATTAATAAATTAAATCCCCTTCGGGGGGTTAGTTTAGTGTCTCATTTAAGTGTTTTAACCCCTGAGTAAGAAACTAAACTAACCCCCCGAATGGAGGGGTTTAAACACTTGACCAAACCCCCCCACTTTGGGGGGGGGGGGTTGGTTGCGTTTTAAAATCTTGAGTAAGACACTAAACTAACCCCCTTCGGAAGGGTTTGTTTAGTGTCTCATTCAAGTGTTTTAACCCTTGAGTAAGAAACTAAACTAACTCTCACCCCCCAATGGGCGGGTTAAAACACTTTACTAACTCCCCCTTCGGGGGGTTGAATGCGTTTTAAAATCTTGAGTAAGACACTAAACTATCCACCTTCGGGTTGTTAATTTAGTGTCTCATTCGGAGAACTTTCTCTAATCTGATTTTTTACTTATTTATGTCGCTGTTCAGAGGCCAACTCCTCTTGGTCAGTCAGCTTTATACGTCCAGCCCCTCCCCTGCAAATTTTCGTCTGATTTTTTTCCCCTTCTATTTTTGTTGAATACGTTTTTCAACTTCTATCAATGTAAGTCTTACTTCGCTATCCTTCATTTGTTAAATAGTTCTGATGTTTTAGTTCTTTACCTCGCTGTTCACAGGCCAACTGATCTTGGTCAGCCAACTTTTTACGTCTAACTCAATGCATACATATCTTCGTTTTTTCTCTTCTACTCTTGGTGAATAAGTATTTCTACGTTTATCAATGTATGTCTTCCTTAGATTTTCTTTATTTGTTAAATAGTTCCGATGTTTTAGTTCTTTTCGTCGCTGTTCAGAGGTCAACAGTTCTTGGTCAGTCAACTATCTACGTCCAACCCCACCCTTTCAAATCTTCGTCTGATTTTTTGTTCTTGTGTTCTTGTTAAATACGTTTTCCTGCGTTTATCAATATAGGTCTCCCTACGCTTTCTTTATTCGTTAAGTACGTCTGATGTTTTAGTTCCTTACATCGCTGTTCAGAGGCCAATTTTCTTGGCCAGTCATCTATCTACGTCCAACCCAACCCTTACAAATCTTCGTCTGCTTTTTTCCCCTTCGCTTCTTATTGAATAAGTTTTTCTACGTTTATCAATGTAAGTCTTACTTCGCTTTTCTTTATTTCTTAAATATGTCTGATGTTGTAGTTCTTTACGTCGCTGTTCAGAGACTAACAGTTCTTGTTCAGTCAATTATATACTTCCAAACCCACCCTTGCAAGTCTTCGTTTGTTTTCTTCTGCTCTTCTGTTCTTGTTGAATAAGTTTTTCTTCTTTTATCAATGTAACTCTCCCTTCGCTTTTCTTTACTTGTTAAGGATGTCTGATATTTTAGTTCTTTACGTCGATGTTCAGAGGCCAACTGTTCTTGGTTAGTCAACTATCTACTTCCAAACGCACCCTTGCAAGTCTTCGTTTGTTTTCTTCTGCTCTTCTGTTCTTGTTGAATAAGTTTTTCTTCTTTTATCAATGTAACTCTCCTTTCGCTTTTCTTTATTTGTTAAATAGTTCTGTTGTTTAAGTTTTTACGTCGCTGTTCAGAGGCCAACTGTTCTTGGTCAGTCAACTTTCTACGTCCAATCCCACCCTTGCAAATCTTCGTCTGTTTCTCTACATGTGTCGTTAATATGGTCTCGATTATCAATGTAAGTCTTCTTTCGCTTTTATTTAGTTATTAAATAGTTCTGATGTTTTAGTTCTGTACGTCGCTGTTCAGAGGTCAACAGTTCTTGGTCAGTCCACTTTCTACGTCCAACCCCACCCTTGCAAGTCTTCGTTTGTTTCTTCTGCTCTTCTGCTCTTGTTGAATAAGTTTTTCTTCTTTTATCAATGTAAATCTCCCTTCGCCTTTCTTTATTTGTTAAATATGTCTGATGTTTTAGTTCTTTACGTCGATGTTCAGAGGCCAACTGTTCTTGGTTAGTCAACTATCTACTTCCAATCACACCCTTGCAAGTCTTCGTTTGTTTTCTTCTGCTCTTCTGTTCTTGTTGAATAAGTTTTTCTGCGTTTATCAATGTAAATCTCCTTTCGCTTTTCTTTATTTGTTAAATAGGTCTGTTGTTTAAGTTTTTACGTCGCTGTTCAGAGGCCAACTATTCTTGGTCAGTCAACTTTCTACGTCCAATCCCACCCTTGCAAATCTTTGTCTGTGTTTCTACGTTTAATGTTAATATGGTCTCGTTTATCAATGTAAGTCTTCTTTCGCTTCTCTTTATTTCTTAAATGTCTGATGTTGTAGTTCTTTACGTCGCTGTTCAGAGGTCAAAAGTTCTTGTTCAGTCAACTTTTTACGTCCAGCCCCACCCCTGCAAATCTTCGTCTTAAAATCGATCATAAGGCCAGTTTTCATAAGTTTTCGTAATCGTAATATATCGAATGAGTATCAGTTTACATTCGGGGGGGTTAGTTTCAAGTGTTCTAAAAGTTCGCTGCGTTTTAAAATCTTAAGTAACACACTAAACCAACCCCACCTTTGGGGGGATTAGTTTAGTGTCTCATTCAAGTGTATTAACCCTTGAGTAAGAAACTAAGCTACCCCCCCAATGGGGGTTAAAACACTTGACCAGTCTTGTTTTCTTTTCTCCTCTGTTCTTACCGAATAAGTTTTTCTACGTGTGTCGTTAATATGGTCTCGTCTATCATTGTAAGTATTCTTTCTTAAATAGGTCTGATGTAGTAGTTCTTTACGTCGCTGTTCAGAGGCCAACTGTTCTTGGTCAGTAAACTTTCTACGTCCAGCCCCACCCTTGCAAATCTTCGTCTTAAAATCGATCATAATAGTTTTCGTAATCGTAATATATAGAGTATATGAGTAGTATTATTAGTATCACTTTACCTTGTTGCAGTTGTTGGATTTGGTACTTAAAATAGTTGATAACTTCTTTTTTCACTTTTCTGATGTTTTAGGCCAACTGTCAGTCAATTTTTAATAATGCAACGTGCTGCTTCTGGAGCAGTGATAATGCGACTGGCTTGGTAATGAAGCGTTATTTGTTTACTCGGCATTGTTGTGTTGTAATCGGCATTGTTGTGGTCCACAACAATGCCGAGTAAACAAATATCTGTTGACATTGTTGATGACGTAATTTATTGAAGACAACGACTGATCACAAATGTTTATAGTACTAGAGCAGGGCACTCCTTTCGGGACGCATTCTCTAATATGATATTTTACTTCCTTACTTCGCTGTTCTTAGTCAGTTAAATTTCTACGATCTAGTATTCGATGAAGACGTATTGTTGCTGTTAAAATACTATGAGAAATAACGGAAGGAAATTTTTGAAGGCAATATACCAACACAACAAAGAGAGTAAAGAAATGACGTAACATATTGTATTCTATGAATTTTTCGAATAATAAGAGTGCTACACTTTTACATTTATCGATAAATTTTTTAGATTTTTTAATGCGATTATCGTCGAAGATAATCCATTCATCGTTATAACGTCGCCACGCCTTGAAATGTCCGTCGTTTCCAGTACCGTTAATGTCCACAAATTCTACCGCACTTTGCAATTTCCAATGTTTTCCATACATTAATTGGTTGTTTTGTCTCATTCTCATTATTTCAAATGTGCGTAGTCCATTTAGAGTCAATCTATTTATTTCCAAAATCATGTACTTTTGACGGTCACCAACAACAATTTCTGTCGTTCCACGTATGTAGTGTTGTTGACATTCCGTACACGTTCCGTTCACATCTGTTTTGGTTTGATACTCCAATAAGTCTTTGAAGTTTATCACGTTCGTTTGTGGTAAGTTCATGAACAATATTTGGTTTTTATAACGTTCCTCTAGTTGATGACCATTTCTACATGTTTTTGTATTCACCGTCTCATACTCAAACATGTTTTGCATATCAATTGGTAACTCCTCGAATATGTTGTAAACTGTTTCGGACACACTTTGAAAATCTCTTCTTAAATGTTCTTTAAGGTTTTGTCGTATTGAAATGACATTATGTAAGTTTTGAGGATGACTGTATGCGTTTGCAATCTCGTAGATCAGTTGTGCACCATTGTTGTCGCCCTCGTAGTCATTTAATATCATTTCTTTCAGACTTTCAACGAACGCAGTAGTTGAATGCAACATGTTTATTGAGGAATTCAAGAAGCAGTCTGATCCATTGGCATTCAAGAGTTTGAAATGTTCGATAGTTGGTAAAATTTCACGTGTAATCGTCGTTTCAATCTGCCTCACTCTCCGTATAGGCTGTTCATCCTCTGTAACACTTATTGTTCTTATATTCCCTTCAACTTTTACACGTTTAACTGCATGTTCAACTGCTTCACTTTTAATTTCGTCAAGATTAATTTCAATTTTTCGCTTTCCTTCTTTTTGTTTAATGTCCTGTGTTCTCCTGCAACTCATACTCTGTTCGTTCAATATTTCTCTGTAGACAACGTTTTTAATGAGATTATTTTTTCGTCCCTTTTTTAGATAGACAAATACACAATTATCGCTTGGTGCACGTGAAAATGCGACGTAGATTTGTCCATGTGCGAAAGCATCCTGTTCCAAATAAATGCCAATTCTTTTGAACGTTTGGCCCTGAGCTTTGTTGATAGTGATTACGAAGGCAGGCGTTACGGGGAATTGGCGTCTCCACATAGTAAATGGGTATTCACTGTCACAATATAGTTTTATACGTGGAATGAAAACAATTTCCCCGCAATGATCTCCCGTTATGACCATACATTGAAGGAGGTTGTTGGTCATCTGCTGTACTAATAAATGTGTTCCGTTAACTAATCCTTCCCAAACGCTTAAGTTACGTACCAACATGACAATAGCGTTCTTACGTAGACGCAAATTATGTGGGGGCAGTGATCGTGGTCGCAAAGTGTTTAAGTATTCGGGTGTCACCATTTCACTGAAATTTTCTTTGTCTGAGTCTTCGACACCATCAATGCTCGAGTACATTCGCTCAGTCTTTTCGTCGAGTAAGTCAACAACTGTCTCATTTATTTCGTCGACGTCACAATTTCTTGCAGCAAGGATTGCGGTAGTTTTGAGCATTTCGATGTCATTGTTTCTTATGATACCTCCGCAAATCTTTTCGACTAAATCGTCCGTACAAACCATGTTTTCAGGCACTTCTACCATGTCGTCGTGGTCGTTGAGCCGTCCTTCGCCGAGGTCGAGTAAGAATTTAGTCCATTTTATAGCTTGGGGAGTGGCGCGCATGTTTTCATACAATGACGTGACCTTAAAGTGTTTCCACAAAGTCGAATATTTTATTGTTGAATACAGTGTTGACGTTTTGTTTGAATTGCGTAAGACAGGTAAAATCTGTCTAAAGTCTCCACCGAGCAACATAACTTTACCTCCAAAGGGTAAGTTACAACGTGTGAAGTCTCGCAAAGTTCTATCGAGTATATCCATACAATACCGTGGTGCCATTGGTGCTTCGTCCCAAATAAATACGTCTGTGTCTATCAATTCTTTTCCTCTGTTATCCGTTATCGAAATGTTGGTGTTAGAGTCAGGCAAAACAGGAACGGGCAGCCCGGCTACTCTGTGGACAGTGTTTCCTTTAGGCAACAAACTTGCTGCGATACCTGTATAAGCCATCGTAGTGACTTTCTTTTGTCGTCCTACTAACAAATGGTACAATGTTTTATATGTGTAAGTTTTACCGCATCCTCCTGGACCATCAATGTAGAAGTACGGGTTTTTGACAGTTGGTTTTCCGTCTATATGATTAAGTATTATGTCAACGATTTCCTTTTGTTTCTTGTTCAATGATTTGTACATTTCTCTACCAATTCCAATGTGTTCATCAACAGTTAATTCTTTGTTACTTACTGTCTGTAATTTTTTAATTTCCTGAGGCAGTGTTGGAAAGTCCTTCAAACTTTTCCCTTCAATAATTAACAATTCATTAATATTAGCATGAGCTTTGTCACGTGCGTCAGAGTCAGAAATTTTATCTTGTTTTTTAAAGTCTTGCGCCATTATATCGATGAAATCATTGAAAAGCTCTTCGGGGTGCAATGGGTGACAATGCATTAGAATCTGAACAAACAAAACACGTAGCTGATAAGGCATTTGGTAGATCGCACCTTCTTGCATGCAACGTTTCCATTCAGCGTCATCTTCGATTAGTCCACGTGCTAAACATGCTTCTGTGAATGTTTGGTAAGTGACATTGTCGTAAGTCTTTAAGTCCTCATAGTTTTTTGCGCCTTTCACATTCATCAAAAGAACACAAAGATGGAATGTGTCTTGATCTCTAGGGCTCACACTATAAACGCGTCCGATTGTGTGTTTACCATCTCTTCGTGGAAACCATGACTTCTGTTTCTTCAAGTTCGTCTTTTGTTCGTATTCGACAGTGGACGCTCCCTTTTCTTCTTCATCATCGATACCTTTCATTTCTGTTCTCCACGTATAGTGCTTTTGAATTTCGAAATAATAATACTTTCGTGCGTTTTGGTCTTGTTTGTTCAATTCGAAATATTCAAGGAGCATTGTTGAACCGGCATTTGCTTTTCGAATGTCTTCGTATGAAGCTTCTTCTCCAAATTCGACGGTTTGTTCGTTCGGCAAATGCACAGGTAGACGTATGATTGCATGACTGCGCCTGTGCATTTCATTCTCAAGAATGCGATGTGCTGTTTCTGGAGCAGTGATCATGCGACTGTCTTGGTAGCTGGTGATCTCGTCGTAGTGAAGCTCATCTCCTTCGATGATTGTATAGTTTGTCAAATCACCACCTTTAAAAGCATATTTGAATAGGTACTTTACTGAAGTAATCGATGATACAGACTCAACATTGATGTGACAGTTTAATTCCTGCATCAAATACGGACAGTATGGAACAACGTCTTGATTTGTTGCAAAAAATCCATTTTTTTCTGAGTAAGTGCGTCCATTATTTTGTCTTTTGTAGATTGGATAACCGTCTTCGACGATTATTGTGCAAGAAGAATACTGTTTGGGAAAACCTTTAGTACACTCATTTCCCTTCATGCAAAACGGACTACATTGATGAATCATGTTACGCGTAACAAAGTCGTAAAGATTTGGTTGTGTTTCGGGGTCTGGTAGTTCAGAGCAAATGAATTTGTCAACATCTTCATCAGTCTTAATTTTTGATCCTTCTTGGAGATTTAAAAGGATATGTGCATGCGGAAGTCCTCGCTTCTGAAACTCAACTGTGTACACGTAAGCAAGCGACTTTCCCATAACTGAATGTTTGGTCAGCAAATCCATCAAGTGATTGAGTTTCAACTTGAATACTCTGTCAACGAATTCGGGTCTGTCTGGTGGTGTTTCGTGTGGTTCGAGATTTTCGCAAATTTCGCTCCAATTAGGATTGGTCGTAATGGTGATGAACAAACACGGCGTGCCGAAATCAGCGACCATTGCCATTGCGTCTTGGTACAGTTCCAACATGTATCGTGGCGATCCAACGAACGATGAGTTCAAAACTTTAATGCGCCCGAGTTTTTTCTTCTTTTCTTTTGCAAGCTTTTCCAAGTTTGCTTTCAAACTACTGCACTTATCTACACGTTTACCTTGTTGGAGTTGATACCTCAAGTAGTTGATAACGTCTTTCTCACGTTTAATTTCAGTATCAATCAAGTATTGTTGGAAAAGTTTCCCACTTTTTGTGATTGGATTAAATTCCTTTTCGCAAGTAGCGATTCTATAGCGAGCGAACATTCCTCGTGTTAGACGATCAAGAACTTTAGCATCTTTCAGTTTCAGGTCTTTATGCCATTGCATTGTGCCGTAAGGAAACAGAAGGGGATAGACAAAGGGTTCAACGAATGGATTCATTGTCGAAAGACGTCTGAGTCTTTGCTCCTTGGTACTGTAAACAACAATATACGAATCAGGAATGTCACCGTCGTCGGCTTTAGGACACACAACAGCGACGTCATTGCTCCATTTCGGATTGTACCTGTTTTTGTCGTCTCCAGGAAGCATCGACATAACCAAGTTTAGCTCCGGTTCAGACTCGTTGTTACGCTCAGCGTTTTCTTTTTCAAGCTTGTATTGGTAGTTCATCATGCGATAGGATTCTGCGTGGACGTTAATGCGCGAAATTATATTAGTTAATTTCGTGACAATTTCTTCTTTGATGTCATCTTTGGTGTCGCCTTTCGAATTCTGACGTGCATTTTCGATTCTTTGTTTGACGGCTTCTTCTTCGTCGATCATGAACAGTTGACCAAAAGTTGAATTCTCATTATCTTTCGGAAAAGATGCCGCATTCATGTTATAATAAATTTGGCCATGCAATTTAAAACAATATGGCCCTGGTCGATTAATTCCGAAGTCCATGAGATTCGCTTGAAATGATGCGAATGCAAGCATGTTGTTGTAAACACGACATTTGTTGCGAAAATGTCGAAGAGAAAAGAGTTTTCTAAGTTCATCAGGATATTCAGGCAACGAATCAAGCACAACCTTTCCATGTGCACAACAATCATAAAACGATTTACTGGAACGTTGAGTCGATTCATCGAGCCAGTGAAGCGCTTTGCAATGAATACATTCATAGTTCATAGGTCCGAGATAATGTTGTTGATGTTCGTCGTTCATAAAATGTGCTGCTATTAGCAGTCTTCCTCGGTTCTTCATTACTAATTTACTTTAATATCTAATAATTTTCTTTTCAGCGTCTTGTTTTATTTTCTCCTCTGTTCTTACCGAATAAGTCTTTCTACGTGTGTCGTTAATATGGTCTCGTCTATCAATGTAAGTTTTACTTCGCTCTTCTTTATTTCTTAAATAGGTCTGATGTAGTACTTCTTTACGTCGCTGTTCAGAGGCCAACTGTTCTTGTTCAGTCAACTTTTTACGTCCAGCCCCACCCTTGCAAATCTCTGTCTCAAAATCGATCATAATCATAATATATCGAATGAGTATCACTTTACCTTGTTGGAATAGGTACTTCAAATACTTGATAACGTCTTCTTTCACTTTCCTGATGTTTTAGGACAACTGTCAGAAAATTATCAATAATGCGATTCCACGTGCTTCTTCTGGAGTAGTGATAATGCGACTGGCTCGGTAGTGAAGCGTTATTTGTTTACTCGGCATTGTTGTGTTGTACTCGGCATTGTTGTGTTCCACAACAATGCCGAGTTTGTTTATAGTTGACATTGTTGATGACGTAATTTATTGATGACAACGACTAATCACAAATTTTTATAAGGGGAAGATAAATAGTAAAAAGAAGAAGATAAGAAAGATAAGTAAGCTCACAATAATGTGTCCATCCTTTGTCAGATTGACGGAAATAAAGTGAGCGCCATGAAGCAGCGATGCTCACCAGTCGTAGGCAATGAAATTTATTCGATTTATTTTGAATATATTGTTACAGAAGTTACTGTACAAAAGAAGTGGAAATATTTAAGGGATTATTTCCGTGTAGAACATGTCGAAATTCCACAGTCACAGTCAGGAGATGCTTCCAACAATATACGGCCAACATGACCATATTATAAACAACTGCTCTTTCTGAAAGAACAGATTAAGAATAGAATTTCACAGGCAAATTTACAAGCCACGCAGCCAGACAGCGAATCTAACAACTGCAGTGCATCTTTTGTTGTTGATGAACCTTTTCGTCCAGAGACACAGGAAGAGGTTCCTGTGTCGCCAGCATCTGCAAGTAAATTTACTGGTGAACAAGTGGAATGTGAGCCACGTATTTCACTATCGCAAGCGGCCCAAAACAATACTTGGAGAAGCATTAATAAACGTCGAACAACAGAGACTTGATTACCTTAAAGAATTAAAGGAAGGAAATAGCACTAGTCTTCCAATGAAAATGTAAGCTTTTTCGAAAATTTACTGCCTCACGTTGGCAAAATTACGTCGTGGAGAAAACTGCATTTTCGGTGCAATGTTCAAGACTTGTTACATCCGTTTGCTTATGAAAGACCTAAAAACAGCCCGACGTACACGACGAGCATCCCTTCTCCCGAATTTACCCAGCATGCGGATTCATTGTCTGCGCAGCCATCTGGAACAGTACACACAGAACCAGTTTAATTCGACCCTCTGGTCACAGATTACAGTGGAGAGTTATCTTCGCACACGAAAAGTTTAAATTGAGATTAAATTAAGACTCATTTTACAGTTTTCAGTTGTTCAGTAAGCTTACATTTCCGTTTACCACAAGCAATCTGAGTTTTTAACAATCATTAATGTTATGTAACTCTGTTCAGATAAATGTAAAATACGATTCCCATGTTCAGCATTTCAGTATTTACATTCGGTTGAGTTATACTATAGTCGACAAATACCAGTCTCTGAAATGAGTGAGCTGGTATGATAAGCCGGAAACAAGAGTCACTATGTACGCCCTCTGTTTCTGCCATGCTACCCTCCAGCGACCTGCTAGGCTACCTTCTAGGCTCCGTCTTGTACGTACCCTAAGCCACCTGGCTGGTACGTGCAGAAGAATTTATTTCTAGGCCCACCCTCCTATTAGCTTCTAGTAAAACTTGTGTGCTCCTCATTATTGTATTTATAACGTTACCAAATAAATGAACATAATTAGCATATATCAATGCCTGATGTGTCCCACTAACTTGCAAACCCTTTCGCTTATTGTGGACTTCCCCGGTGGCCATTCTAAATGGAAAATGAGACATATAAATATTTACCTATACAAATTTTGCTACAGGATTCATTTAAGCACAATTTTATTAGACGTCTGGTGAAGTTAGTAAACGCTCAGCTATTCCACACCCTGTTTTCTAGTTTTATAAAAAGAATAAACGGCCATTAATGTGTTCAGGACATATTCCCACTGGTCCTTCCGCTTAGCAAGATAAATGTAATCATAAAGTTACTGATATCCTACTTCTAAGTGTCATTCGAATATCATCATTTCACCTATGTTTCTAGTTAGTGGTCCTTTCCGTCCATAGTTTAAATTAAGTCTTCTTAGTCTTTTTATTTCCTAACTCGCCATTCATGCTACATATCCCATCCATCACATTGTAATCGTTCTCTCTTTTATCTGTTTTTGTTCCGGTTATTTGTTGGGCGACAGTGGACCTCTTGTTATCACGAGAGATGGTTGTTCAAGGTGGCTCCAGCCAGGAGAACACGTAAACTGTTCACTCAGGTTAGTGTAACGGCCGGACTCATACAATATATACAAAAGTAATAAACACAAAGCCATCATTAACGAACAAAACACTCAAGATTTTAACGTATTATTTAACCTGGAGTTAAACAGGAGAAAGTAAATTTTTAATAGTTGGCCACTCTGATTTCAAGCTTATATATACCCACGCATTCCAACTGATAGTCTCTCACCCACCGTTTTGAAGTTCACAGGTATAGACGACGCAACTACAGCTCGCCGCAGACCAGCTACGGCACCGGATCACCGGATAAATAGCTAACTTCAGAGTCTATTCCTATGAATAACAACATTTGGTGCAGTGTCGCTTATAATACTTTTCGTCAAATTTCCTATTTATTTTTTATTTTATAAATCAAGTTCGAGAAATTTAATTAAATGAACTGATTTCCGTGATGCCACTCATGATGACCTTTTGAGGTTGAACTGCGTATGGCAATAGTGTCTTTTTTATAGTGTTAATAGTTGTTTGTGTGCTTATTTATATTCTCAGTTTTAAGGTTTTACCTTCATATTTGAAGAGTTCTCAGTTAACACCATCCTATATAGGTTATTCCTGTTCTTCAGTATCTAGCAAAGCTAATTATACTTCTTCCATTCTAATTGCATCCAATTTCTTCACTGTATGAAGTTTTGAAAACTTTGTAGTTTTTTCCGCTTTGGAACGGTTTGCAACGTTCTAATTATTTTCTTTTTGAAAATGTTGAGTTCTTCCTAATTTTGAACATCCTCTCTCGGCCGGGCACAGTCCGTCCTTACCCTGTCTCTGCAGTACCTGGTGTCTGCAGGACCCGAAATCTGAGAGACCCGATCGCTTCTTACACGTGCTCTCATGGACCCGTTTTCTGCCAATCAGTTATAGTACCACCACGCTCTAAAAACGTGATCAGCAACAGTCACCCCGCACTGCATTATATGAAAAGTTGTTACTGCATCAAATGCATCTTTAACTCTTGCAGTATTTCTCGAATCACAGCCAAGTACTGAGTAATTCGTTCTCAGTTAAGGCCCGTTTCACACTGTCGACCGGTCGCCGGCGACCAGTCGCTGAACGACCTCTAGGTAGAAAAGCTAAGTACGAGCTTAATCTCGATGCACACGAGCGGGAAAATGCCGCGCGTGCTCGCAGCGAACTCGCAGCGAGGAAACCCGTGACAGTGCACACGTAGCGTCATCGCTGCGAGCACGCCGAAAAACTCTCACCAGTACTAGATTGGATGGCAACCAAAATGGATGTGTACAGAAGAAGACGTGTAGTGTTTGCCTATTTCGTTTATGAATACATCCTTAAAAAACGCAATAGGAAGTATTGGACACACCCGTTGTTAGTTCACGGCTGTTAAAAGGGGCGTTCGTGACAGTTTTTTATAGATTTAAGAGAAGATGTAAACAAGGTGTTGAAAAAAATTAATGGGAAGAGGTTGTGGAATTGTTTGACGAATTTTTATCATTATAGTGATCTCCCCGACGTCCATACTGCTTGACTGCTTCCAAAGTACTGAGGCTGAGGCCTCTGTCTGCGCTGGTCGTCCTGCTGGTCTAGTCGTTTGGTCACTGATGGTTTTGTTCGTTCAGCGACTGGTCGACAGTGCGAAACGGGCCTTAATGTGTCTTGTCCTTTTTACACATACAAAAAAGCGTCTTTATGACGGGTGGAGTATTAGTTGCAGATGGAATGGAAGATTTTGTGACTTGACGTTGATTACTTGAATGGTATTCAAGACTATTCATAGCTAATTTGCAAGTGGATGGTCCCCTAAGCATAGTGTATGTTAACCAGTTGTACATTATTTGAAAGAAGTCACCAAATCGAATGTACCAACATATTTCGAAGCAAAGGAGTGTAGTGAATTGTATTTTGTTACCGATGTAAAAAATTTCCAGGCATTAAACTCAAAACGTGGTTCGCTGTAATTTCAAAGAGTTTAGGTCGTAAGTAACAATGCGTTTTATTTTCGTGTATGGTTTATTAACGATGCTTCTTCAGTAGCTCAAACGATAGAGTGTGGAATGAGAGGATAATAGTGAATTGGAAGGGATGTGGAAGGAAGCGTTCGTGGCATAATTTAGGGTTCTCTGCCGGAATTTGCCCGGAGTGACCGTGGAAAACAACGAAAAATTCCAGTCAGGACATCCGGTCTCCGGACCTAGATTTCAACCCGGTACCACCCGAATACGAAGCAGGAGTGCTAACCACTGGAGCACGACGTCCGGGACAAAACATTCACATCAAATTGAGAACGGATAAACAAAGCGACCCATCGTCCCTTGCTGGATTCACAAAATTTCCGCGTACGAAACGCATCGCAGGAAAAGCTAAACAGAGCCTCGTCCTAAATCTGGCGTGCGCTTGCGCTATCAAAATTTTGTCGCAGTCGAATGCCTTGACTTTTCAAAACTACGGGCTACTGGCGGGAGACTTTTTCTTCGATTTCATTCCGGAGTTTGAATCCAGAGATAAATGGTGCAGTGATTTTGCCTGGAGGTCTCAGCGACTTAAGGGGGGAAACCCTTCGACTAAAGACCTCAATAATTAAATTATACCTTGGCATTTGCCTTACAACTGAGAAAAATCACGGAAAACCTCAGTCAGGTTAGCCGAATTCCCGGACCACTCGTTGTGCCGACTTTACAGGAACAAATTCGGCTGGCATGCTTAATGTCAACCCCCTCCTCTCGGTTGCTCACGGGTGTCCTGAGTCAGCCATTGGCCGAAATATTTGCCTCCCGAGTTGCCGAACAATGGGTTTTCAGCCGCATTAGAAAACTTTGAGATAAATTGTAGTTTCAAGGCTCTGTTAACCGGCATTGCGTTTGGCACGCTGGAATGGCGTTTCCTGGCACGGAAAGTTGTCTTGCGCTTGTGTGGGACTCCGTCCATAGTTCTTTTATTTAGTTTCCCACCGATCCTAACACTTATTTTGAAATTGACAGAGCAATTCAATAAAAACAATTTTCACAAATTCCAAGTTGATTGATATGCTAACCTCCCCATCAGCAGCAGTAGCACCTGCTTTGAAAAGTCAAGGCCTTTCACCATGACAAAATTCCGGTTAACATGAGCCAATTATCGTCACAGCTTCAAGGGGCTATTTACCGTTTCCAGCAATGCGTTTCAAACGCATGAGCGGTGTTGCCTAGCAACAGACGCTGTCTTAGGCTTGCGCAAGAGCGCTCACTTAATTACATTTGTGGTTGAGTGGCCCACTTCAACCGCCTTGAAAATGGCAACTGTAGAGTGTGACGAAACGTTGCTTAACATCAAACGTTCGACGAGGTTCTCACCAGAAAGTCGAAGCTGTACATTGAATTACAGCAGCGAAAAACTTCAGAATAGAGGTAAAAATGTAGTTTTCCTTCCAACTGCAGGCAACACTAGCAGTAGGATTTCAGGTTTTCAAGACCGGGAATCTGAAGTTGGCTGTATTCTGGGTTGTAGCGCCGTGTAGTCTAGTAGAAGTCTCATCAGGGCGATGAGTCATTCATCGTCCTTATGATGGAGGCAGCAAGGACCTTTGAAACGTCTGTAAATTTCTACCAGACTACACGGAGCTACAACCCAGAAGTCAGCGATGTTCATACGCTAGCACTGTTGGAAAATTATATTCAGCAAGCAGAACAGCTGACGGAACAGAGCTGGGAGGCAGAAACAACAATATGAAAAAGGAGATGTAGATTCTTTTATTATTAGCGTCGAAAAACCTCTGAGAAAGAAATGGCTCTAAGAACTCTCATGTCCCATTAGAACGAACATTCATAGTATTAATCAGTAGCTAAAGCTGGTTTCATTGCAAATGACGCGTAGGTCCTCCACATTTTAATTGCCGCATCTTCCTTCATGTATAAAATGTTATCAGGTACCCGGATGACGATCTTAAGAAGTTCGAGTCGGAAGCAATGACACGTATTTGATGCTTGGAGACAGATCGGCAAAAAACAACAACATAAGTTTCAGAGAACCAGTGTGATTTCTTAAAATGTTATGGGTTCATAATAATATGGCGAACACGCTAAATCTCACGTTTATGGGAATTAGAACGGAATCATTAAAAGAGAGACGCGGAGATCCGAGAAGTTGAGGAATGAACATAGAGTGGTGCAAGATGTAACAAAAGACTACCAAACAGCTTTTGTAATATTGTCAAGAGCAATGTTCATAAAAATTTCAACATCTGAAAGCCGGAAAGTGGCGTTTTTATCAGCTACCTCACGTTTCACTTGTGAACATACCAATTCGATGGGGTTATATTGACAATGCAATTGCGGCAGCCTCACAACAGTATGACCACGAGTGTGAGCGATAGCATCAAGATCATAACGCACACATTTCGGCTTTGTCAATCGCACCATGCCCAGTAGTTCAGATCGAGTTTGGTTCGGGTCATATCCAATATTCTTTCCTGCCAACCACGACACGATATCGGTAACTAGCGTTATCTATCACGATCACAGCTCTCTGAATATTTAGTTCGTCTAATTTATTTAAGAACTGAAAGAACAATTTCTTAAAATCACTGGCGTTCATATCAGTATGGTAATAAGGATCTGAGGACTTCTTCCTGGGCCGCAAAACTAATTTGCATCCTTCGGGGAAGCAAGATATCCCAACGTGACAGGCAATTACTCTTCCATCTTCCTCTATGGGCACTTGTAGACCACTCCTATAATTCGAATCTTGTCATGTTTTGCTTCGAAAATGATTCTGATTAACCCATGTTTCATCCTAATAAAACATAATGGACTTTGTTGCTTCTGCTCTTGGATACCTAATGTTGTGCATTTTGCGCAGAAAAATAATTCTGGCGGTTGCAAAATCTGTCTTTTCCATCAAAACTTTTCTGCCATCAGTCTTAGCCTTACATCTAAACCCTGTTGACTTTAATATCCTCCACATTGAACTAATAGATCCCTGAAATTCCAGTTTAGCCTTCAGTTATTTTAGAGTTGGATATTCTTTTTTAGCATATGTATCAAATACCTTTCTTCTAATTAAATCTGAGTCAAAAGAATCAAGTCAAGTTGTTTCCTTACATGCGTTTATAATTTTCCTAGGCGTAACAAACGAAGTAGATCCACATTTCTTGACAGAACGGCGACTTTCTTGTAGTATTCTTTGGTCGGTTCGCTTTCCAATACCACACGCCGCAGCAACTCCATCTTGAACTTCCGGAAAGAGTGTGAGTGGTCCTCTGTTTTCGGCCTCTCTCTTAAAATACTCGTGAATACTGTGTATTAATTTGCGAGCTTAGCTATGCAAATGCACGCTTTCCTTCTTCATCGGAGACAAGGTTATAACATTACTCAAAGTACACGTAAGAACTGGCAACAGCTCAATGCGGCTGCCGATGCTTCTATCACGGTTTTTTTATAGACTGAGGTCTAGCTGCTTATCAGCAGACCTCCTTTGCGCTGCTTGGTCTCTCACAAAGTGCAGAACTCAACTCAATCGCCAATTCCGCTGAAAAACATAATAGTAGCCTGTGAACGCCAGTCTCCTCACTCATGCTTGCCTCATGTCCCGCCAACCCCATCCTCCATTTAATCACCCTTACGATATCGTGTGAGAAATACAAACCGTGAAGCTAATCATCATGCAATTTTGTGCATGATCCACCTTCCTCCCTCAAGGTGAGAGACCAAGTTTCTCACCCATATACCACAACTGGCAAAATTACATTTAAGTATATTTTAATTTAGTTTTTTACATGAGACGGGAGGGCAGAATATTTTGGACCGAATGATATTAAGCATTCCCTGAATTTAATTTGCTCTTGGTTTCGTCATAAATATCATTCTGGGTTCTTAGTATCGTCTTCAAGTATTTGAATTTTATCACATCTTTTAACGATTCATTAGCTGTCCTTGTATTCGGATTCTGTCCTGGATTGTGTTGCCGAGACATCATCATATATATTTTGTCTTTTCTGTATTTATATATTGACCAACATCCCACCCAGAGAGTTGTTTTGTGTTCGTTTTTACAGTATTTATATTATTTTCAGCAGATTAACATCAATAGTATAGACCAAAACCTGATGTGTCCCATTCATTTCTAAGCCGCTCTGATTATCTTGGGTGTTCCTGATGGTATATTCTAAAGGAAAACTGAAAAGCAGCGGCGATCGAGCATCTCGTTGTCTTAGGCTGGGCGCAGTCCAATGTAGCAAAGCTGCTTTTGGCAAAAGCACGTGTGCTCTATGCAGAAGCGTTCTTGCTTCCATTGAAAGCAATTTGCTACATCTTTCTTCTAATCAAAGCAAAAGCACTTTTGCTCATTGTACCTCAGTCGTCGTCATGGCTGAAGATGATGAGGATGTTGCTGTGCTATTGTGGTATTGTTGGGAGAAATTTTCCCCGCGAAACGACCTTTGTGAGCGCAAAAGCTTTGTTTACGTCTCGTTCCAGTTAGACGGAATGTCGGTAGGAGATACTTTCACACGACTGAGCGTCGCCACTATTTCCCAATTTAATACATTTAAAATTGCCAAAATTAATAAAATGACTTAAATTTGGATGAAGTAAGGCGCACTAAAATATCATCTAATCACACCTTTTTCGTTTATATAAACCAGATTAATATGCCAAATCCTGGTTTACCCTTCATCTCAAGATTCAGCCCGTTCGGGAATTGAACCACAGACCTGGACAAATTACAGCTGGAGAACGGATCAGAACACAACACTGTAGAAAACAAATGACGAACAGCAGCTGGCGCATGCGCACAACAAAATGCTATATCTTGTTTTACGAGCTAGCAATGGTCAGCTCCATCGTGCATGTTTTAGCACGTTGCAACAAAAGCGCTTTTGCCAAAAGCAGCTTTGCTACATTGGTCTGCGCCCAGCCTTAGGCCACTCTGAAGAGGAAATGTGTTAGACAAGTGTTTGTCTACATGAATTTTGCTAGAGGGGTTATTTAAATACATTTTCATTAGCCTGAATCGCTTCTCAGGTTCACCAATTTAAAGTGAAGTATTGTGAAGAGGTGCTGATGTAAATGAGACATGGCCTTTCTTGATGTCTGTAAATAGTTGATGTAATTTCCTATTGTGCTCCCATTTCTTTTCTAATATCTGGAGAATGAAGAAAATTTCATAGGTTGCATATCTATTATGACAGAACTCACACCGAAGATGCCTAATAATTATATTGCCATGTGTAGCCAGCCTCGCCAGAAGAATGAGGGATAAAATTTTGTAGGCAGGTAATGAGAGGGAGATTTCTCGATAATTATTACAGTCAGTCTTATCGCTTTTCATATGAATCGGTAGAATAATAGATTCCCTCCATTACTGTGGCATTTCCTTCTTATTCCATTAAGAGCAAATAATTTTGCATATCTCGGAGAGCAACGTTTCTCCTTCTGCTTTGATCAATTCGGCCGGAATCTAACCAGTACTTCTTCAATGTCTCAATACCAGTCTCAGTTTCGATAAGGCTAGGTTCTGGCACTAATGGCTCAGTGGCGTGTACATCTATATGCGTCATATAATGGCCTCGTGGGCATTTAACATCTAGTTAAAGAAATTTGTCCAACTATTCAAAAGAGTGTGGAAAGCTACGATCAGATAACCATTCATATCACTTGATAATGTTAACTTTAAATTGCTAACCGTTATTAAATTAATTTATGCATCTGTATAAATCTACAATATTTGTCTGTCTGTAATTAGCTTCGAGTTCATTAATTTTGTTTTTCAGGTAATCCGTTTTCTTTTTCCGAAATGTTCTACTGGCTTCATGTGTTGAATTTTACAGATTATCTCCATTTATTTGGCTTGGTTTACGCAGTAGTTGTAATTTAACATGCTTCCGCGTGTCTATCAAGTTTGAACCCTGATCATCAAACCATTGTTTACTACGCTTTAGCTTGTGATATCCTAGATTCTCCTTGATTGAGGTCATGACATTGATCTTAATACTTTCCCATGCGTTATTAATATCCAAACTGTTAACTTCTCTCTCAAGCCGGAAATCTTTTGAAGATTTCTGTGCAGTGCTTTCCCTTAACTTCTACAATATTTAGTTTCTCAAAAGCAGATTTTGCTTCCTCACTGAAAGTCTCTTCCTTAATTTTGCCACTACGAGGTAAATGGTCGGTATCACAGAAAGGTCCTCATAACGATGTGGCATCTGATTTATAGGAGTTTTGTTCTTTGTCAATTACAACGTGTGACACAATCAGGACGAGCCCTATGTATGATTTGGGGTTTTCACAGCGGTGA
The DNA here is from genome assembly GCF_977971745.1 of Zootermopsis nevadensis. Lineage (NCBI taxonomy): Eukaryota > Metazoa > Arthropoda > Insecta > Blattodea > Termopsidae > Zootermopsis > Zootermopsis nevadensis. The sequence goes on from NW_028259142.1 coordinate 8,654,447, forward strand.
GTATGAAAATTTCTGTTTTCTGGGTTGTTGCGCTGTGTAGTATGGTAGATGTTTACCAACGATTCAGAGGTCATACTGCCTCCGTCATGAAAGCGATCAAATCAGATATTTTCAAGTCCGAGTATGTTTATTAGTGTCATCGTGAGGTATTGTTGTGCTTTTGACAACTGGGTTTTTTGAAGCTGCAAAATATACTACTCTGACTCCATTATCATTAGTAACGTCATGTATAGTTTTAAATCCATTAATCGGTTTAAAAATGTGTTCCCTATCTATCTTTGCATTGAAATCTTCTAGCAAAATTTTCAAATATTACCTAGGAAACTGGCCAAATACCTGTTTTCTTCTTCGTAGAATTTGCCCTTTGTGTCATCGTCTTTATCCTCTGTTAGGGCATGCATATGCCATAAAATGAGATAAAACTAAGAACTCTTTAGTGTTACATAAGACATAATGTCACAAAAACACTCTACGCTTTTAACTGCTGAAATAATCATATTATGTTTGAAAAGTCCTGCTCCTAAGTTGTGATTAACATTCCCTTTTCCACAGAAAAACATATAATTTTCTGCTGTTTGATATCCCTCCCCTTCGCACCTAAACTGTTGTACTTTCACGAAATATAGGTTTCACTTCATGAACGTTCCCGCTACTGGCTTCATTGAAGCTTCCCCAATATTCGACTTTCAAATCTCGTGTCCTTTCAAATTGGTTAAGTCCGAGGCGCTTTGAGGAATTTCTTAACAAAATAAAGTTTTTACGGTGAAGAGCTGTTAGCCCCACGCCCAACCCCAAAATTTCAGGACCACTCTTTCTCGGCTGCTTGCAACTTCTTATTCAACAAATTTGCAGCTACCCGGTGGCCTTCATTCCCCGCAACCTGAGGATGCGCCATGCCGTGTTGACAAGGACCCACGTAACATAGTCACGAACATTAATAGACATTTTAATCTGAGTCTATGACGCGGTCTCTTGAGAAGTTTAATTTAAGCTTATCGATCGAGCCTAGGATTAGTATGGTACATTATTATCTTGGGAGTCAATATCATTTAGCAGCGATATGAAATGCGTCTCATTCGAACCTCTTGCTCAAGAAAATCACACGTTTTACATCTATGCATTACATGTCAAACACAATCAATACTGCTTTGCTTGTAAAATTGCACTCTAATGTCTACTAACCAATGTTTATCCACTTTGACCTTCAGACTGACCATTGCTTCAGTCAACTTATGCAATCAGCGTCACAAAGACTGTCACAAAATAGTAAATATTATTACTAGAAAAAGTAATCATGTTATTCTACTAAACAAATGTCTCACCTCATCTTGTTTGCTATATTTCATGTGGAGTTAAAAATCTGCTTTAGAAATTATTCAAGGAATAATTTGTCGGTACATAAATAATTACATAGCTTTAGCTGAAGAAAATGTTTGTGTAGTTTGTTAATGCCTAAATTATAATAAAAATATTAAATGTAACATAACATATAGAATCAACAATGAATAATAGTGTTTATTTCAAGTGGGTTATGACATAGTACGGAAGCCCAGGGCAGAACAGAAAACTTAATTTTTGGAGGCATGTGGAAAGGACAATAATAAAGACAAATACGTGGAGGAACATTGTGCGGATTTATTGTCTATTTGAAATATATAATGAGTTATTAGTTTAGTTCTAAGAGTTATAGTTTTTTAAATATTAATTTTTATAGAGGAATGTAACTTGCTTCATTTTGTCCGTGCCGGGGCAAGACGGATTATGTTTGATATTATGTATGAAAAGTGTTGTGAAGATACAGATTATCTAATACATATGACGTAGGATATAACAATTATTTGGCTTACAATGTCAAATGTCAAAATTTTACATATTTGATATCTACTTAGGCCTAACACAGACGGCACACTTGTGCACCTCTTCATAATCGTGACTATCAACACCTGCACATGAGTTATGGGATCATTTCAAGCAAGACGAATACAGGATCCACCCTTCAACAGACTGCAAATAGACATCGCCACATTAGAGGCACTTGTCGTTTGATCCTCTTCTCTGGGTACCCCATTCTGCCCTACCTCATCCTGTCCCGAGTATACTCTTCCAAATTAGGATTGTCCCACCAAAATTGACATCATGAAACTAAATAAAAATATTGTCTTTAAGACTTTGAAGAAAACGACTTGTAACATGCATCATTCAGCAAAGTGGATATGAGTAATGAATAGGGCTCACTGGAAGTGGAGAAAACTTTGTAAAATGTAGGAGCAAAATCCAACATGGGTGATTGTATCAATAACTGTAACCACAAAATGGCGCTGACTGACATGACATGACCCTGTTCTATATGCTAATGGTATTTCACCTGGTTCCGATAGATCGCAATACATTACAGATGAAATAAATCCGATACCCTGTTCTGCTCTTTGCTCCCCTATATTATTTTAAAAAGCAAGGGAAATTTATTTATTACTCCACACACACTTACACAATATTTATTGATTATATATCTCAACATTATAATTCATAACGGCATTTTTTGACAATTGTAGAAATTTATGTGCCATAATGTCTAACAAAAGTAATCAGAGGGGAAAATTGAAAATTCATTCAGAAAATTAGTGTTCTCTGAAACAGAAAACATATTTATTCTTTAGTCTTTTGTAAATAATAAGATAGAGTTGGTGTAGACGTGTATTATGAACATATAAATGTGAGTCATTATTAAGAGTCATCATGACATTAAACCAATAAGCGTGTGCTGCCTCTCATATGCAGAGAGCAGGATCAAATAAGTTTCAACTGTTTCATTACAAAATGCTCCATACTTTCCAAAGTAACTTCAACTCCACGATCATAAAAAGAGCCTTTAGTCCAATTTGCATCCAGCGTAATCTGACAAGCAACCAACACAAAACATAAACTTAGTACATAAATCGTAGCTTAGGACTCACTAGGACTCTGCATCTGAATTAAATTGAGTATGCGCTACGTACAACAACTTTTGTGTTGTTTTCAATTTGATTCATGTTGATCCACTTACACACTAACATAAAGCAAAATTGGAATCTCTGGACTTACAAGTGCTATATTAAAAATTCAACAGGTTAATATATGTGCATCGTGGTATTCTCAGGAGGCTCAAGTAAAAATAATTTTGTCAATAAAGAGCAATAATATTCATTCAGTGAAAAAACTAACTATATAGTTAAGTGCATTTCTGCATACATGCATTATGGTTCTCCTTTTTCTGAAAACTGAAGTTCAGTGACATAATCACATATTCCGTAACACTCTAGGAACAGAAGTTAATTTTTTTTCAAAAAAAAACTGAATGTGTGAATATGACCACATGACATAATTCCGGAAGTGAGCAGTTGTAAATACTTGGGAATACTCTTAAGCAGCGATTTAAGCTGGGCTGATCAAGTACATTATACGGTGAAGAAAGCCTGGAAGGCACTTCATTTTACAATGCGTGTTCTCAAAAAGGGGAATAATAACACTAAAAGTCTAGCCTACACATCACTAGTGCGTCCGATTCTGGAATATGGGGCGGCGTGCTGGGATCCTTACAGGGAGAGGCAGATAAATGCGTTCGAACGGGTGCAAAATAAAGCATGTAAATTTGCATATCACAGGAGCGATACGAACTGGGAAACCCTGGCACAGCGTAGAAAGATAGCACGAATATGTGCTCTCTTCAAGGCGTACACGGGAGATCGGGCATGGAAAGCTATAGGTGACAGATTGCAAAGGCCATACTACCTGAGCAGGGTCGATCATATTCGGAAAATTAGGAGCAGAAAACAAAGAACAGATATCGGAAAATATTCTTTTGTAAATAGAACCATCCAACTCTGGAACCAGCTACCTGCTGAGGTTTTAGAGACTCTCTCCTGTAAACCAAGTACGTTTAGGAAGAAGGTTAGGAAAGTGATAAATGAGGTGAAGTAAAGGGAATAGATGGGTGGGTGCAGTGAAGGGGGGTAAATTGGGGTGAGGATGGGAAGGCTTCATAAGTGTAGTGAAGTGAAGAGAAGGTCCTGATGAAACGTGTGATTCATTGCTGTTACTGTCTTATGTCTAGTTGGTATTAATTTTTAAGTTATGTACTTTAGGTTATATGGTTTTGTAATAATATGAGTTGTTTTATTTTGAGTGTGGTGTGTTGTTTTGTTGTGTCTTATTGTTCTTGTTGTGCCTTATGTTTTTTGTGTCTCATTGTTTTTGTTGTGTCATGTCTTTTTGTCTTACTGTTTTGTTGTGTCTCATTGTTTTGTTGTGTCTTATTGTTCTTGTTGTGCCTTATGCTTTTTGTGTCTTATTGTTTTTGTTGTGTCTTATGTCTTTTTGTCTTACTGTTTTGTCATGTCTCATTGTTCTGTTGTTTCTTATTGTTTTTGTTGTCTTATGTTTTTTTTTGTGCCTTATTGTTTTGTTCTGTCTCATTGTTCTGTTGTTTCTTATTGTTTTTGTTGTCTTATGTTTTTTGTGTCTTATTGTTTTGTTCTGTCTCATTGTTATGTTGTTTCTTATTGTTTTTGTTGTCTTATGTTTTGTTGTGTCTTATTGTTTTGTGTCTTATTGTAGGACCACTGCCACCGGTTAAAAACCCATTTGCAGTCAAGTAAATAACAATAATAATATATAGATTCAGTTATTATCACTATTTGGAACATTTTTCTGCATCATAAATACTAAATTTAATACCGTCTGAAGAATTTGAGTGCAATTATGCCGTCTCTAATATGTTCGCAAAGCAGAATTATACCTACTGCAGACCGCAATATGATTATGTACAAAGGTCTGTTATTGTAAGTGAACTACACAGGTAGCAAGTCTTCTTAAACTTTCCTTGACTGTGCCTTGAACATTGCATTATAAAAGGTTAATGCGCATTCTTGACTTGCGAAATTCTGTGCAACTGTGGAGAGGTCTTCCTTCATTGTGTATATCCTGATTCCTCAGGCTCAATTGCAGCAAAAATCATTCCAGTCAAGGCCATCAATATCATAGTCAAACACTTTTTTGTCATATTCATTTATTTTCTCACACAGTCCTTGTATAATGTTGTCTGTTATCTTCAACTTACGGTTACAGAAGTAAGATAAGACACTGCAGAACTTAATGATCTTTTTATAGATCTTCACTAACCTGAGAAAAAAGAATTATATTAAAGATGCTGACTTCTGAGTTTTTGCTCCATGATGTGTGGTAGAACTTTACGGACGTTTCAGAGATCCTTACTGCATCCATCATCAGGGCGATGAAGCCTCGTTGCCCTGATGATGAAAGTATAACTTCTGAGATATGACTCCATGTAATTCCGTGTGTGGTTATAGGTTTTTCATAGAAATTGTGGTGTTTGTATACTTTGATTTCAATAAGAGCTTACATAATTCTTGAGTTTTAAGCTATCCGAGGGACGCCAATGTCAATTTCTGTAATTACTTGTTTATTTTATAAAATGAAGGAAACCGCTTTTCGGTCACCATGTAATGTCATCTTTGTAAACACTACCTTTCCAGCTTCCCCTCTTCTCTCTCATTTCCTTCTTTTTTTCTTCCCCCCATATCCCCTTCAAAGAATTTCAGGATGAAGCTCCATACCTCGGGGCATTTGGCATTCAACTCCCTGCCCAAATTTCTGTGTGCATTTTATTAGTGGTTTTCAAATTATTGCTGCGCTGGTAAGTAACTCTGCCCGTTCCACGATACTTGGGGATATTGTCACTCTGAAGGCTGCCCTGATATCTGATTGACTAAGCCATCGAGGGTGTGGCGGATTGGCAGCTGCCTTGATTTGATTACCTGTAGTGAACAGGTTCACATCGGCATTTTTTATATTTCTTGCATTAATTTTTTTGTATTCGTAATCAAGAACAAGTTGTATAGGCTCACTTTGTTTGCTACACATTGCTACAGAGGTATAGATGGACCTACTGCCTCGGAGGCTTCATTATATGCCATTTCAGTTATTAAGGAGTTCATTATATAAATGTTATTTGGAAAATATTTGATTTTTTAATTTTTGAAAAAGCTAATATGGACGATTTTTCCTAGTGTGTGTGCACATGTTTTCGTTATTTGGACGTTAATACCCGCAGGTTAGTTCTATAATGACACTGTATCAGTTATTTTAATAATTAGTGCAAATATGCATGGAATGTTCATTATGAACTGTTAACGGCGGACTAAACGAAAAATAAATTTCAATCTGTTATTTCGTTACATTATCTCTGTATTAGAATGGAAAATAGGAACACTCAAGAGAGGTATCAAACAGTCGTGACAGTTGTCGGTCGATAATCGACTCAGTAATCTCTCGACTACAAATCAAAAATATTAATTACACTCTGGAGAACTGTGGAAGATTGTGAGCACTCGAAATGGTCCAGAGATTTTTATATGACATGATCTGATGTGTCGGTAGTCAAGCTTTATCCTTGTATAGATGAAGGAATACGACACAGAAGATTTTACTTACTGGATCGTTGAAGAAGTCGTCAAGACGCGATTCGGCGCCCTTACATTTCTTGCTTCGGACCAGCTTGTAGACGCTGCTGAGGTTTGGGCAGGACCGAAGCAAATTCTCCACCAGTAATTTGCCCATGAAAGCAGTTCCACCCTCGATAAGAAGACTGGAACCCCGGTAGAACTTTTGGATCATGCCGAACATCGTGGTCAAGTGTTATTTAGGAGGCCCCGGGTTCACATCTCGGCCCGTAGACTGGCTATTTTCACTGGTGATTTTGTGGCTGTCCCCAGTTAATCTAGGCAAATGCAGGAATAAATTGGACCACGACCGATTCCTTTCAAATTATTTCGAATTCATTACTCACTATCATCCTCTCATAGAAAGCTACATAGTCTCAGCTACTGAAAAAGCGTTGTTAAATAAACTAAGATAACTAATTAAATAAAATACGTCGCCATACTTGGACCCCGGATTTCACCCGCCTCTGGTGGCATAAACAGCTGCTGCTGGCGCAATCAAAGGAACTGCTCGAGCGACCTTGCTTTATGAACCTGTTCCTCGTCTCGTTTTCATACTAAAAGTCGATTGCCGTGAACCTGCGTTGACATAATGTCTCCTCATTATGTTTCTACTGTTTCTTATCTGCTCTTCTTATTTTTCATTTCCAACAAAAATCACATATCAAGAGACCATATAAAAATTCCATCATGACATCTCCGTAATTCATGAGCTTTCTTGAGCAATTGATGCTTCTTTCGCTAAACAAGTAATCCCCCACCCTTTTAAGGTACCTTCACGTAGCTAGCTTACTCATAACATTATGCCTGGCAATTCCAATTTAGGCTTACATGTGCCCAACCGCCTCCTATAACAAAACAATTAATTAAAATAGATGTTTTCAGTCGCAGAAACGTCTTGCGACCGAAAGTGTTGTTATTAATCTAAATTTGTTGTATTCGGTACGTCCTTGTCAGGAAGCGCATTATTAAGTGATTTACAACTGCAACAAAAATTTCAGTGCAAAGTAATGTTCGAGAATGAACACACTTTCTGCTCGTGAATAAACTATATTCGAAACTGCAAGTTTTTGAGCAAATTTTTTGAATGTTATAAAATTGACTGGGAGGGTAGAAGAGCCTATGCAATTGTAGTTGCAAAGCTCGGAGGCAGAAGACCGCTCGGAAGACGAAGGCGTAAAGGCAAGGCTTTCTAAGCCACTATAAAATCTTAAATCGCTTACTTGATCTGCAATTTTAGAGTCATAAGATATATTTTCGTTGGCGCACTGTTTCCAGTCACTTGTACTTTCTATTCTTTCTTCAATGTAAGAAACTAATTTGACAACCACAAAAAAGTGGCGTAATTATTGGATACCGTCACTTTCTGCGACTTGGAAAGTTATAAAGTTAAAGATAATGTTGGAAGAAAACAGCCAGACATCTATCGTTCGTTTGCTAAACGGAGATATTCGTGTTAAGTGTTACGGGGAATACGCTTCGTGTGAGGCTGGTTATGGATGTAAGAGCGCTCTCCGATGTCAGGGTGAAGCTAAACGCGAATCTAATCTGAATGGAGAACTGAAAGTTTTCAAGGTGAAGAAACCAACCTGAATGTGGCGCTCCAACCCAGAAGACATACGTTATTTAATCCTCTTGTTATTATTTGATTTACGCCTTTACGTTTATATATACTTTCTAGTTCTTAAGATTGCTGAACTCTTTAAAATAACGGGGAATAAACCAAACAAGAGATGTTTGCTAGTGCAATGTTAAGAATGCCTGATGAGGAGGTGTGCAGTGTGAAAAAGCGACGAAGAATTGTGAAAACTACAGCTAGAGACATCAAGAGTTGTGGAAGGAGACGTTCTCGACATATGAGGGGAAACTGCCAACGTATGTAATAAGCAGCGCGGATGAAAGACAGGGGGTGTCCTATTTTTTGGGGGGTTGGACTTGCCCAAAGGAACAACGGCATATAAAGTGATGAAAAGAAACGAGACATGGGTCACAGGAATACAGTGTAATGGCATACAAGCCCAGTATTCAGAAGGCCGCGAGTTAGATTTCATCAGTGGCTACTCTAATCAAAATAAGAAAGTAATGAAAGAAAACAATTTTACTGTAGACGGAAAATTAGCCGTCTTCCAGAATACTGTTTATTTAAGGTAATAAAAATGTCTAACGTAATTTTCTTATGAAAGTTTGCTTAACTCGAACTAATGTTGATAACAAGCAAATCGGAATACATCGGATTCACACCACATATTTTAACGACTGAGAAATTTATGCAGTAGATTGTAATACTTACGAACTTATTGTTATGAGCCTCCTTGGATATAAATGTTGGTAGTCTAGTTTAATGACTTTATACTAAATTCTTGGGAAATACATAAGGACTTCAGAGAGAAATCAAACTATTTTGGAATTTTAATACAGTAAAGCCTGCTGACCAGGTCAGTCGGAAACCTCAATGATAGTCAAATATGAGTATAAAAAATAAGGAACAAAGAATTGAAGATGAAGAAGAAGAAGAGGAATAATCGTCAGTTGTTTCCATTTTGAACACTAAAATTCCTTGTAATTGCCTTCTACAACTACGAGGAACACACAGAAGAAACTGCCCTTTGTAATTCTATTCTTAAGCTTAAAATTCAGTAAAGGGCTAATCACCGTACGGACAGAGCACTTAAAAATTCCTCGAAGTTTTTACAAAGTATTTAAATCTGGTATAACTATGAAATTACATTCAAATATATGGTAATTCCGGGAGAGATGCCGCACTTTTTGCAACATTTGTTTTAACTCAATCCGGAAAAGATCAAAACGGCTGAAAATTCAGGGATATTATATCTAAGATCTCTATTATACTAATCCACAAACAATAAATCTAAAGCAAATTAATTCTCAGAGCTATAGGGCGATAAAGAGAAGTTGTCTTTGCGTCGTCTCTCCCGGACATGCCGGGAGAGACTCCGCTCATTGAAAACATCCTAGAATTCAAAGAGAAACATATGCAAATAAAAACTGATGAACTTCATTCAAAGTAATGAATTAATGTGAACATTAAAATGGAAAAAAATATTGGAATACCAATAAAAATTGAAAAGATAATGAATATTCAAATGAATTTTTAATTACTAAGTAAATACATTCAAAAAAGAGTGTTCCAGAGTTTGCTAGAGTCTAAGTGTAAACCAGTGAATTTGGAGTCTATGTGTTAGTCAATGAAATTTGTACGGAGAGCAGAACTCATGCAACCAGTTTCTGCAACAGTTTTCCCAGCGCTCACAGCACTTGTTAGTGTTACAATTTTCAGGGGTCTCTTGACTAAAACATTTTTTATTGATTTATTCTTTTTAAAGTTTTCCGAACTTGTAGACCTGAAGTACTCGGACTATTCGCCTTTGTCTTTTTCCCCTGCTCTTTGACTGCATTTCCTCTTTGTTTCTTTGGCCTTTCCTCTATGTTAGCTGTTTCAGTGAGGACAGAAGCCAGTGGGCTCCTTGCAGTTGAGTTTTTCTAGATATTTTCAACAATGGTCTAATCTTCCTCGATAATATAAGATAATGCAATATAGCAGGCATTTTTGAGTACTCTTTAATGTATATGCATGATTTTTTTAAATTAGAAGTGGTACTGCGGCATTTCTCCCTTAATTTCCTGCGGCAACTCTCCTTATCTTCAGGGAGAGACGCCGCGCCCTCCTGCTTACCTTACCCAATGATCAACATGGCGGCCACATCGTGTGAAATCAAGACCAATAACGCTGGAAACCTCTAACGTATCGTGATTTCATAGTTACTTAGAATGGAACTAATAATATGAACAATAGAAACAATTTTGAGCATAAAATTAACAAATTCACTGCATAAAATCAATTATAACTCTTGCAAAACAGCACTGATTTTCAATGCGTCCACCCACAACATTTTTCTTGGCTCACTGAAGAAGGACATGTACTGATATCGGCCAAGGATCACTGGAAAACACCGAACTAAAGAATGCGATGACACTCCTGCCGCTGCATCTCTTCCGGATTTACCCTACTCTTCCAGCTCATAACACTGAAATATGAGCACGATGTATTTCAGTTTACTGTCATTAAGAGAGTAAGTAACAAGGCGACTAGTGAGCATGAAAAAACACAGAATGTAAGAAAAAAACAACAGTGGCCGTGGAGAAATTATTGGATAACTTCTTTTCCAAAGCACTACAAAAAGTGACAATTCAGTGCCCTCATTCAGCGACAAGAAAATTGAATATAAGCAAGATTATTTCGGACTTCGTCGTTTGTTCTCAGCTGACGGCCAAAGTACGTGGTTCAGCTACAAGTGCAGAAATTTCTTTAATACGTAGTGGCAAGTGGTAAGTGTGATTCACGGGCTATACAATGTACACGTTGTGTTACACATGACAGAATTCTCGGACATTTTATGTATTAACTGAACAATTTAAGCAAAGAATACAACGATAAGAAAATTTAAGCGTTGCTTCGTATAATACTTACCTATTCCATCAAGTAACTATTTTTGCGGCCAGTTAAAAAAAAGAGGTATAAAGAATTTTAAATTCACTCTATTCTTTTTATAAAAGGTGGGTACATATGTATGGAAATGTTTCTTCTCATGAATAATCGATATTGGAATTTCATTTCTTCTTCAAATAATTCCAACCTATTTGAAACATAAAGAAAGCGTATTTTTCTACAGGGCACACCACGTAACATAATAAAATGATATTATTGCTTCTATGGAGAGCGATAATACAGTCTAATCGTGAAACGTTTTTAGCTCATTGCGATAAATACTACTAATTTTGGGGAGGGGATAAGATAACACGGAAACGTCACGGACAAGCACTAACACCCCGAAAGCAATTCGAACAAAACTAGAGGGAAATGACGTTGATCACCTCAAATTGCTTCCGTACGAAAATCGCCAGAAAATATGTGATAAAGAGTGAGCTAGAAACAAAGACGTTTCTGTGTACGTGAAATTTCAGATTCAGATCAGTATCCTGATTGAAGTTTTCCGTTTTATGGAATTTCCGAAGACTATGTCTCTCCGAAGAAATATCGCTTAAGAAATGTTACGAAGTTCTGAATTCGTGTCTTACTTGCGTTCATTACTTCAGAGATGCACTTGTCAGTGGACAGAGGCACTATGGTACATGAGTTCTACCAGGGGGAAAATGTTCTGATCACGGGTGGAACTGACTTCGTGGACAAAGTTCTGGTGCAGAAATTGCCCCGGTCATGCCCACATCTCAGCAGCATCTATCTGCTTGTCCGAAGAAAGAAAGGCAAAGACGTGGGAGTCAGGATGCAGGAAATTTTTGATTAGGAACGAATTGTTCAACGCTTTTAGTACCAACAAAAACACAAGTTGCTTCAGAAAGACTGGCGCCAATTCACAGGTGTGTTCTGTGCATAGAAGCAAGTTAATTTGCCTTCATTAAACGATTTGCTTCGTAACACTTTGGAGTTTTTGAGCGCGTTTGGTTGCTCTCAGCTCCAATGTCATGCATTTTCTCTTTCGATTTAATTACTAAGCTTTTATCCAGCAAGTCTCGCCTGTCTTAATTTTTGCAATTGTATGTGTAGCCATTGCGCGTGGAACTGCAACATATCAAAATATACGTCGGTATGTTTTCGCATATTTCCTTGGATGGCCACTTTGCACGTGAACACGCGTTGTTGCATCGACCGTCTCGTACGTGGCATTTTTTCCGGAAAAAAAGCGAGAGAAGGAATAACACACAAGTTATGTGCAGTGGCGGCAGTGACGTTGAACTTGAGTTCCGCTACTCGATATGATGGTGATGCTTAAGCTCGCTTCGTTGAACTGTTATGCAATTTGTTGGACGCTCAGATTAAACCTACACCTGACTATAAATCCCTTAAATCTAATCGCTTCCAAAAACACTTTGCACTTCTTTGTAAACGAGAAAAGCATCTCAGAATTATTGCAGCTGTTCAAAAAGTTGAAAGAAGAACAGCCTGACTTCAGAGAGAAAGTCCTTACTGTGGAAGGCGACTGCTCAAAGCCGGGTCTGGGTTTGAGTCCTGCCGACAGAGAGAGCATTGTGGAGCATGTGCACATTGTGTTCCGCATGGCAGCCACTGTTCGATTCGACGAGAAGCTGCAAATCGCCACAGCAATCAACGTGGTTGGCACTCGAGAGGTTCTACTGTTATGTCAAGACTGTTCGAACATCAAGGTCAGTGCAATAAGTTTTCTTTACCTAAATCACTACATCTGTCTGTCTTCGAGATTGTCTGTAAAAAGCGTTATTAGGCTTCTCTAAATGTGCATAGCAATTGTACTCGGTACCGTTTTTGATCTTCACGTTTGAATAAGTCTTAGAAAGTCTTATACAGCAGAAAAATTACTTTAGAAATATGGGGAAGGAAGAAGTGTTAAAGACGCACCTGGAAACATAAGCTACCGATGGTAAAGTGCAGAACAAATTATGCAACGAAACCTCATATATTTTTGTGAGAATATGTTGTTTCGGGATGGCTCTGTGAAGATTATTTGAAACAAATTTTCTTTCTCACATGAATTGCATTCTTCCTGTAGGTGGTGGTTCATGTATCAACCGCGTTCAGTCACTGCCAACGCACATCCATCGACAAGGAGTTCTACGACCCGCCTATCACTGGCGAGAAGATTGTTCAGTTAATCGAAATCCTCGACGACAATACTTTGACCACCATTACTCCCAAGTGAGTAAGGTGACGAGTCGTTTCTGTCCTGACTTTAGAATTTTCTCTATAAGAATTTCAAATAGGTAAATAGTGATGTGAGGCAAGTTTGTTGCAGTGGTGAAATGAACTTACTTTAATATATTTCATTTAAATTCAATTCTTTTTATTAGAGTGCTGCATCAACAGCCAGACGACCAATTACAGATACAGCACAAAGATAAGAAAGTAAATACAATAATCATATATTAATAATGATTCAATTCATTTATTTGTCTTCCAACAGCAAGGAGTCAATAACAGGCAAACACTGATAATACATACAATTATAATGAAAAATATTACACAAACAGATTAACTAAACTTATACATGTAAAGTATTAAATATAACAGTCAAGTACAGGCAAGCCCAAAATAGAATCAATATTATACACAAAGAAAAATATATGAAGAAATATACATAAAAGCAAATAATCCACCTAAGGAACACTAATATAAATGTAAAACGTTAAAGAAATTAAAAAAAACAGATAACTAAGCTAGATCATCTATCAAGACAACCTATCTAGATCATTTCCCTTATCGAGAACTTGCCCTCATGGGAGACAATGTTAATGATAAATACGCCCAAAGACTTACATATATCATTTGAAGCGATAACGCACCTGGCTAAAAAACTATGTCTTAGCGCACTCCTCACAACAAAAGTAGAAAATTCTCTTATTTGCCTCGTCGGCACACGTAAACAACAGCGTCCATAATGGAATTGCAATTTATTTTGCCCTTAAAGAAATTAACAAGAAATGACGCATCGAGATATCGTCGTCTAGAATAAAGTGTACTAAAATTTAAAGAAGATAAAATTAATTCGTATTTGCGTGGGAAATTATACTGAAGAAATCGGTAATTGCACAAACTGGCAAATTTTCTTTGAATATTTCATAATTTATGAGAATCTGTTAGTGTAAGATTATTCCATGCGATCGAGGCATACTCAAGCTTTGACCTAATTAAAGCATTATATAAAACAACAAGGCTGTCTAAAGAGGAAAAATTATAAGTAATAAAACGAATAAGCCCTATCGCCCTTAGTAACTGAGAATGAACACAATTTACATGACAGTTGAAATATAGTTTATTATCTAACAAAACACCAAGATCATTTATATAATTAGTACGCATTATTAAAAAGTCACTAACAATATCATTAAAATAGATACTGTTGGTTTTACTTGTGATGGATATAGTTTTGTTTTTCTCTATGTTAATTTGCATATTGTTATCATCACAACACTGATGTACGAATTCAGGATCTCCTTAAAGAGATTTGCATTTTCCCACAGATTTAATATAACGATATAATTTCAAGTCATCAGCAAATAAGAGAAATTTAGAATAATTAATTTTGTCAAAGGCTCTCCTAAAATAAGAACAAAGGCAGATCTAGATGATAAATAAATTTGGAACCACTTGACATAAGGAGAAGATAGTCCAAAATTATTAAGCTTTTTCAAAAGAATAGAATGCGGGACTGAATTAAAGGCCTGCCTAAGATCAAAGTACACATAGTCGCTCTGTCCCTGTGAACGAGCAGACAGCTGAGCTGAACATCATTAAGGTAGGTAACTAAATTAGTTACCGTAGGTTTTTTTAACGAAAACCATGCTGACCGAGGTGTAATTTGAATTTCAAATAAAATGAAATATGATCGTGAACAATACTTTAAAAAATTTTGGAAAAATTATTTAAAATCGAAATAGGCCTGTAGTTAGAAACTATGGCGCTGTTGCCTTTCTTAAAAATAGGCACTACAGCCGCTTGCTTCCATGATAAAGGAAAATTCCCACTAAGTAAACTAAGGTTAAATATGTGGCGTAAGAGAGGAGTTAATATCTCAGAATAACCTTATATAGTGAAAGTCGGGATTTCATCGGGTCCGACGCATTTCGACGAACGGAGACGACTAATTGCCCGCGTAACATCATCATCAGCAGGGTTACGTGGAATATCCAAAATATCAGAATATGAAAAGTCAGAACCTGTCGTAAGAGCAATTAAAAACAGAACGAACGCTATCTGCAAGGTCTCTGAGATAGACTGCTGTTCCGTGACAAATCTCTCTCTAGCTTTAATTTGTGTAATCAACTGATCTTTCTTTTTGAATTTGAAAATATATTTCCAATATTACTTTGGTTGTGTTCTCAAATTATCTTCAATTGCATTTAACCAAACCAATCTATCTGATATAATAGTAATTTTAACAAGTTTACGATAATATTAAAAACGCTATAATGATTATCAACTTAGACTTTTAGATTTCTTAGTAACGCATTTTTCTTTCTAATGTAATAGACAAGAGTTTTGGAAAAACAAAAGATAGGTATAAATTTTGTGTTTTACAAAGGGAATACCTAGGTTGATAACCTTCGACATAGTAACCGTGAGATTATTAGCAGCAGCATCAACAGTTTTCATTAAGAACGCAAGACCATTCCGAGTTTTCTAAGGTATGGTAAAGTAATAAATAGTCTCCTTTACAGTAATTGTGTCGAGGTATAATCGGAGTATATTGACAGTCAAGAATTAGTTTAACATTAAGGAAAAAGGCGAATGATAGTGGTCATGAGGGATCAGCGAGTGAGTAGAAAGAGAAACGCTGAGATCACTGATGTTTGTAAAGACAAGGTCGAGCAGAGCATTTTTAGGAACGCAGTTGTTGTGCTGATTTAGGCAAATAAAGCACGAGGTGGCGTAAAGAGAATTTCCTTCAATTTTATTACAGTAGTAAGAATTAGAATAAGGGATGCCGTTTAGGCAATCTTAAATGGGGACATTAAAATCTCCTAACATGACCACCCGATAGAGTTGCGACTTTAGATTTACTTTTAAAGAGTGTAGATAATTTTCAATTACATTTGTATCACAATCCGGAGCGAAGTAATGATTCCCGATAAGAAGACCATGGTTGTCTCTAACAGGAATTTCAACACACACACACTCTTCCATCGTTTCCAGATCATACCTTCGTTTAACGCCACGGAAAGACTTTGAGACTGCAGTCAGCACTCCGCCTCCCCGTTTTCTTTATCGGAGCTTAAGTAATCTCTATCGACACGAAACACGAAATATGATTCAGGAAAATATTATAACTTAATATAGAGTCATTAAGTGAGGTTTCCGTAATGCAGTAAATTCCTAGCAAACAGACAGGTTAATAATTAAAACAAAGCAATAGAACAATATTATTTATAGATGAAACAATGCCATCTACATTAGGATATGCTTAAGAGGAAGCGCATGGTTATTAAAGATGTAAAAATCATTGCACGGAATATTCGCATCTGATGCGCATCAAGCAGATGGACAACCTTTGCATGCTGGGCCAACAGTAAAATATCTAAAATTACCAAATGGGACACGTACACCAACAGTCTCGATTAAGGAGGGACAAAATTTATATCCGCCATATACGTTAATAAGAAACAGGGCGTCTAGGTGACTCCTCCTAGTGCCAAGAGTGTGAAAATGTAGGTGTTCTAAGGCATTGGCTTAATGATAATAGGAATGAGGAACAAGAACGATTGAAACACAAGAATAAGAACTTGCTCTGTATGCGTTCAAGCTTACAAGTGTCAGCAGAAGTTAAAGAATTCCATGCAACTGATTCATATTCAAGCTTAGATCTTATTAGGCTAAAATATAACATATAAAGACTGTCCGAGGTTGAAAAAAAAACGTTATGGCACGAATAAGACCCAATAACTTCAAAACTTGAGAAGATACAAAGTTAACATGGTGGTGAAAATGCAGTTTAGAATCAAGGATGATTCCCAAAACTTTAATAGTAACCGTACGATTAATGCGGGATCCAGAAAGCTGGTACTCAAAACAAAACGTGTTGGTGTTCCTAGTAAATGAAATAACATTAGTTTTACTAACATTACGCTTCCTGTGGTTGGATGCGCACCAGCCACATAAGGAGTCAATATCCTTTTGAGGTAAAGAACAATCGTGAGGAGACTTTAAGAGCCCGAAATTTTTTTATGTAATCCTTAAAAAGCAGGTAATTCGAAAATTTAATAACATTACACAAATCATTAATGAACACATTGAACATATCCGTATCCTCATTAATACCATACTTTATTGAGTTCGTCTTACGCGGATTGATGGCATGCGTAGCTTTAGAGGTACGTATCCACCGCGGTGCTCGAAGGTCTGCTGTACTTACACGATTGAGGACACGGAACATAATATTAACGTAGTCTGATAACGGAGATTGTTCAGTGTGTCCACAAAGTCCCTTTGGGGATTTGAAAAATTGAGGCGCGCAAACAAATTGAGCGAGCTACATGCGGTTTGGGGCAGATTACAGTGAAACTTTGGAAGTTTTTTACTGACCCCAGTAGAACTTCCAGATGATATTCGAGCTCTTGCCATATTCTGTGGAACATGTCCGCTGGAATAGCCGAGATCGCATTCTTGATAACGGTCTTCAGGTCATCAAGTCCGTTAACTGGTGTTCGGAACACATTGCTCTTGACATAATCCCACAGGAACTAATCCAGTGGTGTTAAGTCTGGTGAACGTGGACGCCAAGGCATTGGACCGCCTCTGCCGATCCATCTTCCTGGAAATGTCCTGTCTAGGTACGCGCGTACCTACAGACCCCAATGAGGTGGAACACCAACTTGTTTCAGAATGATATGTGGTTGTAAGTGCTCAATTTGCGGTACTGCGTACAGTTCCAGCATGTCCAGGAAGGTGTTCATGTTGATCGTCTGCTCTTGAAAAAAGAAGGGTCCAATAACCTGGTCATACATTACACCACACCACACGTTCTTTTTCGGACTATCGCGTATGTGCTCCCTAACAAAATGTGGATTTTCAATGCCCTATATGCGAACATTATGCCTGTGAACTTTAGTCGAGACAAGAAATGTTGCCTCGTCTGTGAACATGATTTTTTTCAAGAAGTCCACATCAAGGTCAATGCGGTCGAGCATTTCTTCTGCGAAGTGTTGACGTGCTATGCCATCACCAGGTTTCAACTATTGCACTAACTGAACCTTGTATGCATATAACCTCAACCTCTTATGTAGCACTTTGTGTACCGTTGAACGTGGGAGTAACAATTCACGCTAAGCGCGCCGTGTGGATCTTGTACGGCTTCGTACAAACGAATCACGGATTCTTTCCACACATTTATCGCTTACACCCGGTCTGCCACTTCTCTTGCGATCATGGAGGCTAACAGTTTCTAGGAAACGTCGTTGCCAGTTTCTTATTGCAGTTTCACTCTGAGGTTGCTCATTGAACTGTGTGCGGTAATTTCGTTGAGTCTGGGTGACTGATGTTGTCTCAAAAAGCCATATCACACAACGCGAGCTTTCCTGCACAATCGCCATTTCATAAACAACTGGCTGAGAATCATAAAGATTGCCGCTTATACCATCTGTTGGCGGAAAAAAAGACTTCCAGAGTTTCGCTGTAATCTGCCGCAAACCGCATGTGGCTAGCTAAATTTGTTTGGGCGCCACAATTTTTCAAAACCCCGAAGGGACTTTGTGGACACACTGTATATGAGGATAGGAGACGGGTGCTTCGCGTAGCATGACGCTTTTGTTATTAACAGTGTTGAATCTTCAGAGGTCACTATTGCAATATCAATTAATGAATCTAGATCAGTGTTCGGCAAACTACGGCCCGCCGCCTCTTTTTGTACGGCTCGCGAGCTAAGAACGGATTTTACAATCTAAATTCTTTGAAATTTCAAACTGCTTTGTGCATTTCCCATGCTGTCAAAAATTAAAAGAAATGAAATCTCCATTCCCGCACAAATGTGCAGCGGATATATTTTTTGAACTCAAACTACAGTTCCAGCAGCGTTTTTCGTATCTGATGCAAGTGAAGAAGACATTTCCATATTTCAAAATCCATTTGACTGTACAATTGAGAAGCTTCCACTTAACCTTCAATTGGAAGTGATTACTCTGCAGTGTGATCATATGTTAAAAAGCAAATTTCAAGAGAAAAATCTAATAGAATTCTGTAAATTTCTTCCAAGCGATGAATACGGTCAATTAAGATCATATGCTCGGGGAATTTTATCTGTATTTGGCAGCACCTACCTGTGTGAAAAGACATTTAAAAAGATGAAATATGTAAAATCTCAATACAGGTCACCATTTACAGTCAATTTTGATGATAGGGAGTATTGAATTTAAACCTCAGTTTGGTGAAATGTTATCTCATAACAGGCAATTCCATTCTTCTCATTAGTAGAGCTGTATTTCAAACAATCGATGTCTACTTAACATTATTACGTTACATTTTGTTCAATAAATTTGTTAAAACTTGTTTTTTCTTGTTACATAAGTAGGCTTACCTATTCAAATATCCTCGAGTTTGCCTCTTGGCCCGCAGAGCCTAAAATATCTACTATTTGGTCCTTTAGAAAAATGTTTGCCGACCCCTGATCGAGATCGTGATACAAAGAATGTTGATAGTGAACGCTGGTGAGTGTTTCTGCTGCTGTGAAACATAGAATACAGAGTGTCTCAAAAGTATGTGTACACACAAGTTTAATAATATTTCGTATTATAACGCATATACATCTTATTAGGACATTCTGTATATTGGCCTTCCGGATTATGTCAACTGGAAGGATGTGAAAGTAGTTTCTCCGGATGGCGGCAATAAGCAGTAAAAGTATCAAAGCACTAGGATGAAATAAAAGGCGTCGCTCTCGCCAGAGGTCCTAATACTTTGGTATGCACTTGGAGGGTAAGGGGGACTTTTATAAAATACATTTGTTCCGTGTACACTCTCATATCAACTTACAGTTTGTTGTCTTTCATGCTGTGAATTTCAGGTGAAAGGAAATACAGCATCCCGCCACTGGAGCCACTTAAAATAAAACAAATAAAGATTGCCGATCGAAATTTGGATGCCTCAGTACGGGATGCATCTATGTTTGGGGCAAGAAATACAAGTCTGACAAGCATAAGGTGACGTGCGATTTGTATAGGTATTCTCCGCATGGCCAGCAAGCCAACTGTTAGTGGTTTTATTTGGCGTTCTTTACCTTTTATCGAGCGAAAGGCACAGAATGGGACCTGAGAAGTGACGCCGTGTAGATGCGAAGGTAAATACCAACGATTCGAAAAAAATACTGTCTCCATCTTCAAGGCTGAAGGTGGAGGCAGAATGTTTTTCCGAAACGATTAAATCTACCTACGAGTCTACATGACGTCACAACCAATAAGAATCGTCATACTTACCGCTTGTGATAAATCCAAATCTGTCGCAACATATGATCCTTTCATAACTATCTGACGAGTCGGTTGGCTAGCCCCCATTGATTTCGCCCCCTGGGAACAATACAATCACCAGGGTGAACGAAGGAACAAAGCAATCCGACGAGCTTCCTCTCTAAAAATGTTAATGAATCCCCCCCAGATTTCGCAGCAGTGGGACACTTTTTCCTAGTCCTTTTCTCACTTCGTTTTCCACTACCCGGACTTGCCGCCGACTAAATACCAGTTGCTGTCTATATCTGTCGCGTCAGCCGAGGTCGTGTTGCAATCTGTCTGTGGTCAGAGTAACTAAAACTTTCTGCCATAACTTTACTCCAGAACAGACGAAAGGTTTCCGATAAACTTTGTAATGAAGCTCTGGTCATCAAAGGCTGGTCCAAATTCGTACCACAAAACGTCCTATAACAGATGATACAGACGTTATGGATTCTCAAATTCATGACATGGGAGGACGATGCTCAGCCACGACGCTGTTACCCATGCTCATTTAAAGTATACGTGCTACCATCTATAGATAGTCACATGAACTATTTGATATTAGTGTTTATGACATGCTCGTACTGGCATTTGATCACACTCACTCCACGGTGCAGCGTAGCCTTTGAAAAGTCTATTTTATACTCGCCCTTCAAAGAATAGCCCACGTTCTTTATGAGACGGAAAGGTTCATCATCGCGTTCATAAAAACCCTCCTTCTGACTCTGCCCTGAGCTAGCAGTACTCTCCATATTTATCTCCCTATAATCCATCTAACGTTAACTTCCCACTTACGCTTAGGTCTTCCCAGCGGTCACTTCCCAACCAATACCTTCTAAAACCCTCTCCCCTTACCCATGCATGCCGCATGTCCTGCCCAATTCATCCTTCTCCATTCTTTCACCGTAACACTATCAGGTGAGGAGTGCAGGCCGTGAAGCTCATCGTTATGCACTTTTCTACGTGATCAGTCTGCCTCCATTTTGGGTCCAAATATCTTTCTCAACACTCTGTTCTCAAACACTCTCAATCTACGAGGCTGGTCTACAAAGTAAGTTTCCCTGGGACCGTTTACAGAAACAAAACACAATTTCATGGAAATATTTATTGCAACAGATACAGAAAGTGTCCAGCTATTTTTTAACATATTCGCCACCGGAATTGAGACATTTGTCATACCGTGAAACCAACTTTTGAATACCTGTGTCGTACAAGTCTGCCGCCTGGGATTGGAACCACTGTGTGACAACCATCTCCGCCTCTCTGTCATTCTCAAAATGCTGACGCTGACCGGACAGGAATTTCTTGAGGTGTAGGAAAAGATGGAAATCACTGGGAGCGAGGTCCGGGCTGTAGGGTGGATGATTAAACACCTCCCAGCTGAACTCCTGCAGGAGACTTGCTGTCCGTCGAGCCGTGTGCGGCCTAGCGTTATCACTGACCGCACTTCACAGTCGGCGGGAGTTGGAATAAGAACCTCCATCTTCAACAGCTGCAACGATGCTACTGTGAGAACGCGGGATGTGCCGTTAGTGCATGCGCCATGCTACGTCATTGCTCTATCACGTACGCACAGTCGCTTCGCGCAATATAAGGTTTTCTAGCTGTGGGACGAGTGGGAAACTTACTTTTGGGACGCGCCTCGTATGTTCCTCTCTCAAAGTGAGAGATCAGATTTCACAACAATACAACACAACTGTCAAATTTCCACTTTTGTGTTATTTGACATTTTTCATTTTCATGTAAGACGGGAGTACAAATTATTTCTTACTGAATGATATCATGCCTTTTCTGAAATTAATATGCTTTTAATTTGGTCATGAATATTTTTCTGACTTTTGAGTGTCGTCTCCAAGTACTTAAATTTTGTCACACTTTCGAACAATTCATTATTAATCCTCACACTCTGGTTCTGTCCCGAATTCTGATACCGAAATATAATCGTATACTTGTCATTTCAGTCTCGCGCCGTAGCCGTGCTGTCTGAGGCATCATGCTTCGGACCGGCGATACGGAATGCGCGCTGGTTCGAGTCTCGGGAAAAGAAATTTCTCATGAGATTTTCGATTTGTGTATGGGACCGGTGCCAACCCAGTATCGTGAGGAAATTGGGGAGCTACAATGAGTAGCGTAATCCGGTCATGAAAAGTAGCAATGGCGGGGGGTTCGTAGTGCTCACCACACGTTACCCTGTATCTGGTTGGATGATCGTTCACCTCTGATTAGGCGTGTGAACGTGAGGCCAGCAGTCATGCTAGTCGGCTTTGGCCCTCTGGAGATGTTACGCCACGGATTTAATTTAAAATTTTACTTGTCATTTCTGAATTTATTTCTAGACCAATATTCCTACTAGACTTTAGGGATGTTTCATTGTTTGCTTTTATAGTATTTATATCATCGCTCAGTAAATTAACATCATCAGCATAAACTAAACGCAATTCCAAACAGCCCTGATTTTCTAGGACTTTACTGATAACAAATTCTAGGGTAAAATTTAAAAGCAGTGACGAAAGAGCATCTCCCTATTTCAAGTCATTCTGAACAGGAAATTCATTGGACAATTTTTTACCTACACGAATTTTGCTGTATGTTTCACGTAAACACAATTAGCCAAAATGGGTTTTTAGGTACACTGAATTCAACAGAAATGTTGTAACGAGCTTCTCTTTTAACTGAGTCATAGACTTATTTGAAGTCTATAAAGAGATTTAAAACTTTTCAACTTCTTAAAAGAGTCTCCACTGCGATAAGGCTAGGTTCTGGTAATAATGGCTTAACCGTATGTGTATCTATGTGCGTCATAATGTGAACTACGTAAACCAGTGGTCCCAACGCGGTGCCCGCGGGCGCCATGGCGCCCGCCAAGGCTTCTTTTGGGTGCCCGCTTTATTAAGGAAAGAGATTATACTGAATAATGAAGGCCGTTCAACCATGAAAATTATAAAATCAAAGCACAGATCTCGACTCCCAAATTTGAAATCTTGCCGATGAAATGCAGCGCCAAACATCACAATAACTTCCCACTTGAGTAAAAATAATTGTACTTTTAAAAGTACGTATTTTTGATTGCGTGGTTTTCTGTATCATTAAACTTCGTGTTGTTTTGTGTATTATTTGGTGTCCATATCTTATTTGTCCAGAGAAAAGAGAATTTGGCTTTGTTAATTGGTTGGTGTCCGCCACGATCTCATAAACTCTCAAATGTGCCCGTAGGTACAAAAAGGTTGGGGACCACTGACGTAAACATTTAACACCTGGTAAAAGAAATTTTTCCAACTACTCAAAAAATGTGGGAATCTGAGAGCTCATAACCCTTCTTTTATCTGATAATATTAACTCAAGTTTGAAAATATTTCTTAATTTAATTTATGCCTTTGTATAAATTTCTAATATTTTTGTTTCTCTAATTCGTTTCAAGTTCATTAAGTTTGTCTTTCAGGTATTCCCATTTCTTCTCCCTAAATGTTCTACTTGTTTCAAGCCTTAAATTTTGCAGATTAGCTCCACTGATTTCGCATGATTTTGCAATAATTGTAATTTAGCCTGCTTCAGTTTGTCTATTAGTTTTGAACAATACTAATCAAACCTTGGTTTGCTATGTTTTAGTTTATAATATCCTAGATTTTCCTTTTCTAAGGTCTTGATATTGCCCCTAATAATCTCTCACGCGCCCTTATTATCCAAACTGTCATCTGAGTTCTCTATACCAGCAAACCTATTGCAGACTTCTATCTGGTACTTTCCCTTAACTTCTACATCACTGTGTTTCTTCACATCAAATCCTTAAAAATCAATATTTGCCTTGTTTGTTTCCTTACTGCAAGTCATTTGCCACTGTCAGGTAATGGTCGGTGTCTCAGTCAGCTCCTAGTAAGTATGTGACACCAAATGCACTGGAGTATATTCTTTTGTCAATTAAAACACGATCTATATGATTGTGTGTAACACCATCACGAGAAGTCCAAGTAAGTTTATAAATATCACGGTGAGGGAATATTGTGCTTTGGACAGTTAGATTTTTTAAGTTGCAAAATTTACTACTCTGATCACATTATCATTGTAAACATCATGTACCTTTCCTTACGAATAATCGGTTTAGATTTGTTCTTCCACCCAAACTTTGCATTCAAGGTTCCGAGCAAAATTTTCGTATGATATCTAGGGAACAAGTCAAATACATCTTCTATTTCTTCTTAAAAGTCATTCATTGTCTCATCGTATTTATCCTCAGTTGGGGCCTGCTTATTCAGCATAAACATATCGCACTAATGACTTTTTAGAATTACATACGACATCCTGAACAACTCCTAATCCTTAAAGTACTGAAATAATTCTATTATGCACGGAGAATCCTGTTCCTAAATGGTGATTAATGTTCCCTTTTCCATAGACAAATTTATAATTTCTTGCTGTTTGATATCCCTCCTCTTCCCACCTAAATCCTTTTACTCGTACTAAATCTATCTTGTACTTCTCAAACTCACTTGCTGCTGGCTCGATTGAACATCATCTGTAGAGACTCCTAATATTCCACGTGCCAAATCGCATGTCTTTTTTACTTAGATCGTGCCAAAGAATCAGTTCAGGTCCGGTAGCTTTTAGACGTTTCGTAACAAAATAAGTTTTTTAAGGTGAGGGGTTGTTAGCCCTACACCAAACATCCAAACTTTATTATCACCCATTGTCGGTTGTCCGAGACTGTATATTCAACACATTTGCAGCTGTCATCCATATATGAACGCCTTCTCCTCCGTGCGCAATCTGAGGACGGGCTATACTATGATGACAAGGGACACACCTAACAAAAAATGGCATCCGATCAGGAGGCCTATTCTGTTGAAGGAAGTGAATTGTTTAATTCTCTAAAATTAATTACTGCACTTGCATCGATGAACGTGTATAAGCTCATAAATGTACCACTTCTACAAATTAAGACGATATATTTTTTTTAATATTTATTTCTTTCTTATTATAAGTTATATATTGGAGAAGACAATGTGTGGAGCAAAGAAAACCTTTGGAACTTTGTTGTATTCCAAGGAGAACAACTTTTCGATCTTAAGCTGCCTGTCTCCTGGGTTGTAACGCCGTGTAGTCTCGTAGAAGTTTACGAGTGCGTCAGGGGTCCTTGTTGCTTCCACATCACACTGAAGATGGAGGTAGCAAGGACCTCGGAAACGTTGGTAAACTACTACGAGACTACACGGCGCTACAACCCAGGAGACAGCCATCTTCGGACTCACCGCCGTTAATATCTCAAATCCCACCCTTAAACCTTTTCGGTGGAATTTGGAATTAGCAGAATGTCTACTTGAAACCAATTAGCAGGAATGCTAATTAATAATTCATTACTTATGTACTGCATTGTGTTGAGATTAAACCCTCTTGTTGTCCGGGCATAACTACATTGTATTTAAATACGAGGGAAAAATATGAGCAGATTCAGTTCTATTCAAGATCCACAGTAATTGTTATTTTGTTTTCCCTCTGTCCACAGTTTTGATTTCAACAAGAAAGAAATCGTTATCGGAGCCCAAGTGCCAAATTTAACTTGGGTTGGCAGGTATAATGTGAGTGGTAAGCTGCTGTCACTCCCGATAAGCGGCGAGGGGCCTATGAAGATTTCTTTTTGTAAGTGGTCATTCCGTAACGTAGACAAGGCAAACATAAGTATATTTATCATTATTATTATTCCATTTATTTATCACTTTATAGGGTATTTGTTTCTATGTACCCGAGACAAAGTTGCCCTAATGTACATAGTACAGCAGCTATTTCCGAAATACATTTTTTTTAATATGTGTTACATGAATTATGGGGTCCGTAGTGGCCGCGCGGTCTGAGGCGTAGGCCTTATGCCGCTTGGTCGCTGGGACCGTGGGTTCGAATCCCACTCAAGCCATGGATGTTTGTCCGCGTTTTTCTAATGTGCTGTCCTATGTAGAGTTAGAGACCTTGCGACAGGACGATCCATCGTCGAAGGAGTCCTACCGAATGTCTATAGATGAAGTCAACGAAAAGTTGGGACCCGCAGTGCTCAGGCACTTGAAGAACGGGTCGTTCACACCATCCCCCTGTACATGAATTATACAGTTTTATCGTGAGAGATAACTACATGTTTTACGACAGCGTATTTCGAATGGCGTATAAAGATACTAAAATGGTAGTTTTCTGAAGTTCCCCAATGTCGTGGTCGCCCGGGATGTTGGCCAAATATTTTCTGAGTGACTTGGAGACAGTTCTAGTTGCTCCTATAATTATTGGGATTACTTTTGCTTTCAATTTCCACATTCGCTGTATTTCAATGAGAAGGTCCTTGTATTTAAAGATCTTCTCCGCTTCCTTCTTAATCACATTCCTGTCAGTTGGTATTGCTATATCAATTAAGAGACGAGTCCCATTTTTGTTTAGGATTATAATATCTGGTTATCCTGACTTGTCTCAACTGCCTTTGGGATTTGTTCATACCAATGCTTCTTTTCTAGCTTTACGCCAGCTTTCCTGCATATTTTAAAATGCAGCTAAGTACGATCACGATCATGTCGTTGTATACATTGCTCTTTTGCCAGTACTTGGCATCCAGACACAATGCGATCTGTCGTTTCTTCAATTTGCTGACAAAATCTGCATTTGTTGTCTGTGTCTGTTTTTAATATTTTGGTTGCATAATTTATTATTACCATCATCGTCGTCGTCATCGTTCATAAGAGAGATGTAACAGGATACGAGGTCTGACAAAAAGTGTGACTCAGTCAGAAGCGCAAAGTAATTAATTAATTCGTCTATTTCAAGTTATGTTTGCACAGTTTTTGTCACAAAACAAAGATAAGTCCCCAATTAACGTGCACATACAAATTATTCTTAACTGTTCGGATAGTTATAGCATATTTAAGAACGTTGTCTTTCAGCCACACGCCGTTTCTTCGTTGAAATCTTCACATAGGTTTCATGCTTCACAAAGACTAGGTGTAAGAAAAGAAAGGGTATAGTCCGATGACTTGGCTGTCATGCTATTAGGTCTCATATGCGTGTCTCCTATGAAAAGAGCATTAAAATGCTGACGACTGGTGCAGAGAAAATGTGTAAAGCATGTTTAGCAGGATTTGTACAGAAACGAATACCGATCACACATCTGCTGGGTTCATCTCAGTTTCGGAAATATCTGAAGTCGCGTAGGACAAAATTATTTAGGCTAGGTACGGTAGATACACTCGCACTGGTATTTCTCATATTTTTAAGACGAATGCCAAGCACTAAACGGTACGATTAAACGTGAGCGAAAAACAACCGGTAGAATGTTCCAGAGAAACAAATTAGCCAAAATTATCAAAGCTAGCCAACACAGTTTTGATTCTGAACTTTCACATTCATTACTTTTGTATTTTGTTTCTTGGTCCAACTGGAAAATAGTTAGTCAAGTCAATTTTTCATTTTGTTCTCGAGGTCCGATTGGAGTAAAGGATCTGCAGATATAGAAAAGTAACTGCAAATTCACTTATTTATCAGTCGTGTAAACTGGTCCTTCAACTTAGGGGTTGGGAAGGGGTTGACAACTTGTCGTTTTAAACCAAGTTACGAAATCCCCCAGATGGCGCCGGACATGGATAATTTTCGACAAGGTGATTTCAGTAGGTTAAATATGTAGCACGCACAGGAAAGGTCAGAAGTGCAAAATGTTGGTTATAAAGCTTGAGGAGAAGAGTCAACTAGTGAGACCTTGACGTGGATGGAAAGATAGTATTAACAAAGATCTTAAAGTGGTGGCATTCATGTTGTTACAAGGACCGGTGATGTATTTCTGTGGACACGGTAATATACATTCGGTTTCCACTTAGGCAAGACACTTATTCACAAGCGAACTGAGTGTTGGCACCTCAATGTCTTTATACCTATTATTTAGAAGTAATGTTTAAATTTATAAGAACATTTTTTCTCATTAACTAGACGTAATGAAACACTCAGCCAAAAATACTTACTTCAACCATAAATCAAACTGGTTTTGTTCGAATTAATGCTTTCAGAACCATGTAGTAGATTTATCATACATGCATCAGTTCATCAGTGCAGCCACCTATTGCATAAGAACTTCAATTCGGTTGTCAGAACTCGTACATAATAAACAAGTTTGAAACAAAAGAATTTTAAAAATATTTGTACCTCAGAGATAAAAGTTAAGGAAGGTTTTCTTTCTCACTTAGAATTATTGTCAGTTTGTTATGGCATAACGGCGTAAACATAGTCTTTAACAAACGCCGATATCAGAAGAAAATCCTGGTTGCAAAATCTCATGGATACCCGAATGAATTTTAGAGATATTTGGTTACGATCCTTAGAAGTAAACATAAAAATCCAGGATAAAATTCAATGGAGTGAATTTATCCTTCATTCATTCTTTCATTCATTCATTTATTTCCACTCGAAGGACTGGATCATTGGCCCATTCCAGGACAGTTGCTCAAGGCAACTTGTCCTATTAGTCTTGAAGTGCATTTTGAGTAGTGATTAAAACGCCCACTGCCTCAGCACAATTTCTGCTCAATCCTGATTTGTCTGCGAGGGCCATCTAGTAGAGAATCTATGACATGGGACCGACGACTGTACTTCCCCTAAGAAGAAAGTTGTGCTACGGGTTCTTATCACCCGTAAAAACTCGGGAACCTTGGGTCCGGTGGCTTACACATTAACCACTAGTCCACCGAGGGCGACAGAATTCATTTTTAAAAACAAATTCTTTATGATGAGCAAAATATTTGATACGTGTTTAAGAAAATCTTATGTCACTGAGATAACATCGCAGTTGCCTTCATTTTCTTCCAGATGATTGCGATATGAAGTATACGACCAGTTACAATTTAACTAAGATCGGTAAAGAAGATGTGTACCTAGTGCTCAAGGACTTCAAGTTGTTGATGGCACCTCAGGGTTTAAAAATTCAACTAGATAACTTATTCAACGAAAACAAGATACTAGGTGAGTGAGGAAATTTTGCAGTTCTATATGTGAGCTGAGAATTTTTGTAGTTGTAAACAAAATAAAAGATTAACTCTAATGTAATTTCGAAAAAAGTAATGTTAATTGAGCTAAAAATTGTGTAGTTGGAACAAAGATCTATGGCAGCTGGAAACTTGTGGAGTTTCAAACCTATTTAAAGGTGAGCCGAGTATTTGTAAAATTCTTAACAAACTACTAAACGAGTTGAGTACTTACGCAGAGCAAAACAAATTGCCACGTAGTTTTGGAACCTTACCAATCCCAGACGAAATACTGCGTGAGCTGAAGACTTGTGCAATTTAGTTACATACTGTTTGAGCTGAGAAATGCACTTCTAAGAAACTGCTGGTAGATTTGAAAAATTCTGTAGTTCCAAACAAATTATTACATGAGTTGAGAAGTTGTGTAAAATCCTCAGAGACTAATGGTATGTCTCCCTCTTTCAGGGGATAACACGAACAAATTCATTAACGAAAACTGGAAGCTCGTCCTGACTGAAACTGGGCCGCTCATTTATGACGCCTTAGGCAAAATACTACACGCGATTTTTTCGGAAGCCGCCAAGAAGGTGCCATACAAGGATATGTTCGATGAAACTGAATAAATATCTTAAATTTTGTTAAATAAATAAATACGGTGAATGGTCGATGGACAATAACAAGACAACTAGATATTCCATCTGCTATTATCATCTCTTTCTCTGCTC
Source organism: Zootermopsis nevadensis (assembly GCF_977971745.1). Classification (NCBI taxonomy): domain Eukaryota; kingdom Metazoa; phylum Arthropoda; class Insecta; order Blattodea; family Termopsidae; genus Zootermopsis; species Zootermopsis nevadensis. The sequence goes on from NW_028259142.1 coordinate 8,684,624, forward strand.
CTTTCACTAATATGGTAATCCGGAATCTTCGGAATGGATGTAAGTTTTGAGATTGTGAATAAATAATTGCACGCTGTGTTTTCCAATTACTTGAATTCAACCCATTACAAGGTGTTCAATATCAATAGACCAAAGAAGCCGAAAATCAAGTATCCCAGCAAGATTCTAAATTATGATCTTAGACAGCACGCCTTAATATTTCACTGTCTCAGTTCACTTTGCAATATTAACAAAATCATTTACTCTTTAAAATGTTGTTAAATATGTACAAAGTAATAATTCTTATTTTATATTGATGTGACATTTACTTGTTTTCTCGCCCTAATGGGCAATTATGAAATGAAGGTGCTTAAACACAGAGAACACTTGCCTTTGCTAATAAGTTTATAGACAACTGTTGTGCTTGGAATTTATAATTCTCTGACTCTTTCTAGTGAAACCCCATTCCCCATACAATTTGCACAAAAAGCATGCTATTCAACAGTATATACATACATATCCACACACATAAGAATTACCATTACTTAGCATGATGTTAAACACAGATATACTGTTGTGTGTGAATAATTTCAGTAGCAGTTACCATTTGTGCTTGGTGGTGAGTCATGTAGTTCTGGTCAGGAGCTGGGATGTGACAGTTGTGTTTCATTCCAACAATAATATACTGTAGACTGGCAAGTGATAAAAAAGTTTCAAATTCTCTCGTACTTTTAAATACTCTATTTCTAGATTCAAAATGGGACACAAACGGAAAATATCAAATACTTAATTTTTGTAATTAATAGCTCATTTGAAAGTGGAAAACGTTTTACACTTGCAGTGAAATAAATTACTTGGTTCTGCTTCACAATGACATATCTTTAATTACATGACCAACAACTTGTGATGACTTGGCAGACACAATTTCTGAAAAACAAATTGTAATTTCTTATGGATTTATTACAGGACACTGCTCCCTTTGATGAAATTCTATCAGAATTAATCTATTTATCTTAATAAATATTCTATAAAAAACTGCTTGTTAAAGTTGCATACTTGGTTTGCGTGTAAACACAATAGTGCAACTGAGTAGAATTCTGGTAAACAACAAAAACTATCACACCTTACCAGGTTGATTCTTGCTCTTTGCCCACCACTCAGAGTGACACCCCTCTCCCCCACAATGGTCATGTCACCATGGGGCAACAGCAGGAAGTCTCGTTCAAGAGCACAGGCCCTCACCACTTGTTTGTACCGGTTCCTATCCATGAGCTGCCCAAACAGGATGTTCTGCCGCACAGAGGCTGTGAACATCCATGGTTCTTGCGACGCATATGATACTGATTCTCCCAGTAATATGGAACCGCTTATGAGAACAGTTCTTTCAGAATGGCATGGACCAGTGATGTCTGCAACAGCAGTAATATTTAAACAACACATGTACAGTATGGTGCATTTTGGTGTATCTCAATGACTCCCCAATGAACTACAATTTAAAGATTAATATTTTATTGGCACAATTTCACAAGCAATGTACGAAGTTTACTCTACAACACAAGACAAATATTGAAGTAATAAAATCTGATAGTAACATCAAAATATCTCTCTTTATTTTCCGAATAACGTGTCATGGAGAAGAGGAAGGAGACGCAATAATGATACATTGAGTTCGATGCAGTTGTTGGTTGATGTGTGTGTGTGCAATCCCCTGAAAGCGACCCTGAAGTCCCCTGAGCTAGCTGAGCAAACTGAGAAAAAGTTGACGGCTAAAGCATATAAAGGTTAAACTTCTCCACAAACTGTAGAATTGCTTCATAAATTACTTACTGTTGAATTAAACCACACAAAACCAAAAACACTGTTCTTACAAGACAAAGATGAATAAATATAATAGCTATTGTATGTGAGAGGTATAGGTTATCTGCAACTGGTCGAAGTCTGTTGTCCATATAATAATAAAATTAATAAAATAAATTAATGATATTCCAAGGAAACTCCAGTGTCATGAATGTGACAGACCTTCCCTGATCCTACAGGTCCAATGACAGCCACCAGTCCTCCAGGTCTTACTTCCAGACTCACATCAGTAAGCGTGTTCTCAGGCAAGTCCTCAGTCCACCTGGTCATCACATTAGTAACCTTGAGACCATTCTTGTCTGGAGTGTCACCACTATCTGTATTGTTTTCTTCTGCATATACGCTAAATTCCAGAGCACCAGTCTTTGCCATCTCCATTTTGCATTCATTTCCAAGAGGTCTGCTTTTGTCACAGATTAAGTCTGTGGTCTTCATATCATTTGCAACGCACCTAGTTTCAGTAGTCACTTCACCATAAAGAAAGAATCTCTGTGGCAATAAAATAACTTTGTTGAAATTAAAATACACATTCTTATCCATCTAATATTACATAATAATTTTAATAAAAAAACAAAAGAGTTATTTATGTTTACCTTGAAGGCAATTTTATTTACTTGTTAAAACTTTAACTCTTCTTAACATTCATTTTAATATGAATGAAACTATGAAAGTTAAGCTAATCCTGTGAAGAAGTTTCAGCCTGAGCATATGCATTACCACTTTGCTATAATGACACAGATCTCAATAAGATTGAAACATTTTCAAACGATTCATCAATCTCATTTTGCTGTACCTGCTGATGATAATGATTTTGTGGTATGATCATCCATTTCATCATTATACCTTGCTCCTGGTGCAATACAACCTCTGGAATTTAAAAAGTTGTCTGTTAAGGGAAATAAGCTTAGAACAAAACAACAAAGCATGAAAATAAAAATATTGTACCAATTCTATAAATTAAAACTAACATTTTTGTCAATGTACAACATAAAAACTATTAGTTATTTACTTCACAGAATTATGGATTTTAATTTTTACGTATATATCAAGGAGAACAAACCTGAATTCTCTTAACAGAGACATGTGCTATTGATCGAGGAAACTGACCAGTCAATGCCTTGTTTATGATATTCATAAATCCGGTTATCACAAACTTATGGGAAAAAGAAACAAAACAAATTATAAATACATTTGGTGTGACTAATTTAAACAAACAAATTATAAATAAAACTGTAGAGTTTGTTAGTACGGGATGTCATATGTAACACTCTAGAGTTGTCAGTTAAAAGAGAAGCTCTTTACAATATTTTGCTCGAATTTGGTTTACCTAAGAAGCAAGTCAGACTAATTAAAACGTGTTTAAGTGAAACCTTTAGCAAAATTCATGTGGTAACATTTGCAAATTACATTTCCTATTCAGAATGGCCTGAAATAGGTAGATGTTCTATCACCACTGCTTTTCAATTTTTCCATAGAATATGCCAACAGGAAAGTTCAAGAAAATCTGGGCAGTTTGGAACTGAATGGGACACATCAGCTGTTGGTCTATGCTGATAATATTAATCTTTTGAGTGACAATACAAATGCTATAAAAGTGAACACATAAACACTCTTAAGGGCCAGTAGGGATGTTGGTCTAGAAATAAATGCAGAAAAGACAGAGTACACGATCAAGTCTTATCATCAGCATTCAGAAGTAAACCAAACTATAAGGACAGCTAATGAGTCGGTAAAAATGTGACAAATTCAAGTAATTTGGGATGACAGTAACAAGTCAGAATGACATTCAAGAGCAGATTAAATTCAGGGAATCCTTGCTATCATTCAGTCCAAAATCTTTTATCCTCCTGTCTAATATAAAAAAATGTAATTTTGCTGCTTGTGCTTATGGGTGCAAATCTTGGTCTCTCACCTTGAAAGGGGAACATAGACTGAGGGTCTTTGACAACAGTGTTGAGGAGGATAGTTAGACCTGGAAGGGTGGAAGATGAATCATGGAGAAATTTGCATAATGATGAGCTGTGCTCCTCACCTGATATTTTTAGGGATTAAATCCAGGATGAGGTGGGTGGGATATGCGGCATGCATGGGGGAGGAGAGGAGTGTTCATAAGGTATTGGTTGGGAGGCCTGAAGGGTGGAGACTGCTGAGAAGACCTAGGTGTAGGTGGGAGGACAATGTTAAGATTATCTAAAAATTAAAAAAAAACTATATATTTTGTCAATATATATATCTAATGAAAGACTCAACCTTATCTTGATGGTTATGAAAATATAATTCATGTAGTTCAAAGACAATTTATGAGATGGCCGCACAAAACTGGAGCTGTATGAATCCAACACACATTAGAATCTGCAGCAGTAAATGGTAGCAGTGTAACTTCCATAATGTTGATGGACTAAACAGACATCTTCATAGAGGCTTGGGTCATGTTATTAAAGGGGACCATACATGTACTTATACACAATAATTTGTAGTTTCATGATTAGAATTTCCTACAAAATACACACCTTGTAATGGAATAACAAGCACAATGGTTGCAACTCCAATAACTGCAGCAAAGCCAATTTCACACCACATCAGATATGATATAACAAGTGTCTGTAATGGACCAAACCAGACGTACACAAAGAAATTGACACTATGGTCAAACCGGTTCACATCGTTGGACATAAGATTTACTGCTTGGCCTATAGTTGTTTCCCTCAGAGCTGTCTTAGTCAAACTCAATGCCTAAAATAGAGTTCAGAATTACAAAAGAGTTCAAAATGTACAAGACATGAATTTGAAAGTGCAATGTCAGAAATCCCAAACAACTGGCATAAAGAGTACAGAATTTTGAATCACCTCATAAAAGCTGTTTTTCTTAATGTCAACTATCCTGCAATTGCTCAGGCTATAACTAAGGTAACTTGATCCTAATATTTTGTAAACCCTTTGATAGCAATGGAAGATAAGTTTTCCTACATTTTAAAAATCTGCAGGCTAAATAAACAATTAAAGCAGGTTCCTTCAAAACTTCAAGTTTTAGTAATCCAGTGTCTGAAAACATACACTCAAAAGATTTTTGAAGCCTTAATAAATGTTACTTTTCAACAAACAAAGAAGTTAACAGACATTAATACTGATAAATTTAAAGTTCCTAGCTACACTGGTTATCAGCCAATACATTGGAAATATTTTGGACAGCCACCATAGTGTTCTTTCTTTTATAAAATAAGTGATTTAATAATAATTTCAACTTTATAAAAAATCCTGCATTGTACAAAACCTTACAGACCATCCTACACTGAGTGGTACTAGCAGTCTGCTTTCATAAAGTGATCTTATAACACAATACTAAAGCAGACAGACAATCTTGCTTCAGATTTGTTGCGCTGGTATGTGTGAAGAGGACTATTTCTGATGAAGCAACATTCTGCTGGTCAAGGATGTAAATATGCATGACTCCTAAACTGGGGTTCAGATTCATCCAGTTGACTACATAAAACATGAAGGAGATTATCCTAAGATGAATAAATTCAGTGCACTCTAAACACTCAGAAAAAAATAAATTATATTTGGACATGCTAGCTAATTATATTCTTCCATTCCTTGAGGTATCTGTCATCATCGTTCAGCAATACAGAACAACGCCCACTTACCACTAATATTGTGCAGCAATCACCGAATACCCAATTATGATAAATAACTGGTGGAGCAGAGAGATTGCTTTCAGCTTCATGATTCACCCAGTTGTATTTCCTTGGGGTTACATAAAGAACGAAATGCACTCCTCAAAACTTTTGTATATGCGTGGCAGTTAATATGATATTGTTATATCAGGTAGTATAATTTGTTCTTGGTTGCTAGTTGCAGCACATGAATATTAAGTCATGTAATGAACACTCTTGCCCAATTCTTTAACTCGGACTTTCACCGATGTTATCCCCTTTCGATAATTAAGTTGTTTTTCAAGAAAACGGTGACACTGTGACATTTTGACACTGGCACCCCACAAATGTACTATTCCAAAATAATTAATATGCATCAGCCAAAGTCTGGGAGTGAGGCAAGTGCCAGAGGACACATTCATAAAAACTTTAAAACATTCTAGAACTTTCTTATCAATACAGAGTACGGAGTACACATATTGTACCCGGGCTACGCCCTTGCTGGCCAATATATATAGCAGCAAGACCATTACAAAACGTGTTTTTGATCTGTAACAAGTTTAGTCTTGACGACGGTACTTCGTTCTGTCAGAGTCGGCCACTGCTAAAGCCTTAAGAAGCAACCTGTTGTACTTACTACTATTTATTAGTAATAAAGCCTTTGTATAAGTCTATTCTCAGCAGCTATTACTCCATTCAGCGACCGATAACCAATCACCAAATCCGATCGACCAACTTATCGAAACCACAGAGTACTTTGCATGGTTTTCCCATATCTGGTACACAACAAACCTGATATCACTACAAAAGTTACAAAGAAGAATATCAGCTGCTACAGCTAAGTTACCTAAGATATGTTCGTGTACACATGGCAACAGTTCAATTACAGGTTGGATGTATGCTAATATTAAAAAAAATATTCAAAAAAGTTTAATCTTATCATATTCAGAAAGCATTTAAATCTAAATATAGTCACTATTTTATAGAACTCCTGTACACTACCTAGAGATAATAGTAGTTGGTATGGATGCTGTTGCATTAGCATTATAATGCACATATAATCTGGGCCCTGATGAAATGCTACATGTTTATTTTCTATTATTCTACTTAAAATACTGGATAATATAGCGGTGTATGATTTTAGGTTTTCACAGCGGTGAGTATGAAGATTTCTGTTTTCTGGGTTGTTGCGCTGTGTAGTCTGGTGGATGTTTACCAACGTTTCAGAGGTCATACTGACTCAGCAGGGCGATGAATATGCCAATTGCCAACCAACCTAAATGCTAACTAAGGCCGGATTCCTGCGCAAGCGCAAGACATCGTCCCTTGCTAGGTACCGCCATTCCTTGGTACGAAACCCAAGGGTGGAAATGGCTTACGCAAATGGGGATCTTGTCGCGGCGGGAGCCTAGACTGTTCACATTAGGGACTGTTGCTGCTGATGGGATGTTATCCCGTCAGGCAACTTGCCTGGAGAAATCTTGTTGGTTGGTTCCCTGGGGTTTCAACCCAGAGGGGTGGGGTCACTTCGGCTGAAGGCCTCTGGTTCTTGGGGGCGAAAACTTCAGCTGAGAGCCACCGTGATTTGGGTAGTTGGCCGTGCCCCTCTAGAATTATACCTTGGCATTTGACTTACAACTGAGGAAAAGCACGGAAGAGTACAACAACTATAATGATGAACTACATCATCTGATCCTTCCTCATCCGACTGCCCAGATCAATGCTGTTTCCTCGTACAGCACATTCATTGGGTCAAAAGAACGCTGAGTCCTGGTGTCAACCTTGACGCCAGGCATACTTTGTCGGCGCACGTCAACTAGGTGGGAAAGTAGACGGCGTGACGTTTGTGTGTGCTAGGCCCGCTCCTTTATAGGAGAAGTAGCCTGTCCATCAGGAACGGTGTGCTGTGCTATATACAACTCATCAAGTTCCATGACGTATTAGGCATGAACGATCTGGAGGTCAGCTGACAGCAGCCACGTCAGGAAGGTGCAAGAGTTGCAAACCAAGTGTCTTCGCATTGCTACTAACGCACTTTGGTACGTTAGTAACAGGCAAATACACGAACATTTGGGAATACCGTTTATAGCCGACCAAATCAGAGCACTGACTGGGAGATTTGAAACAAGACTTGCTGGTGTGGGGGAACCCGTTATTCCTTCAAATCGGGAGGCACTTGTGCAGAACGAGGGCTGACAGAGGTCACCCAAGAGCAACCGAGGAGGACTGATGTTCAGCATGACAGCCGGAGCTGTCCTTGAAAAGACGGCCAAGTCGGCACAATGAGAGGTCTCTCCACTCGGCTACCCTGACTGAGGTTTAACGTGCTTCTCTTCTGTTGCAAGGCGATTGCCAGGGTATAATTTAATAGGGGCAAGGCCCGCCACCCCCGGTCACAGAGGCCTTCAGCTGAAGTGATTCCCCCAAACCGCAGAGGCCTTCAAGCGAAACGGCCCCTCTATCTCTGGGTTCAAACCCCAGAGAACCATCCACATTCTTTGGACAAGTGGCCTGACGGGATAACCTCCTATCAGCAGCAACAGACACTAGTTTGAATGGTCGAGGCACCCGCCACGACGGAACCCCGTTAGCGTAAGCAAATTCCCTGTTTACCATATCCAGGAATGCGTTTCGTACGCAGAAATGGTGTTATCTGGCAAGGGACGATGTATTGCGCTTGCGCAGGACTCCGCCCTTAGTTAGGTTTTTAGTTGGTTGCTTGGCGAAGATGGAGCATTAGATTACATTAGAAATAAATGAGGTGATTGAGTAGTTAGCGGGTGGAAAATGTGACCGAGTTTGTAGCTGCAGTGAGTGGTACATGTGTGCAGAGGTGGCTGTGCAGTCGTCCCACAGACCTACCTCCATGTCTAAGTCACCCAGAGGGGAGAAGTGCGCCAGGTTTACTGACACTACTGGCGCAAACCTGGAAGCCCACCCCGCAGCACCGATTCAGTCAAGTGGGACGCTGAAACCCATAACCAAGGACACCGGCTTCCAGCTTGGACCCGACTAATCAGCAGAAGTGAAAGAAAAACACACAAATGTAACACATGCGTAAATTTACATACAGACATACACTACTCAATTATTTTTAAGTATTTACATAAATTATATTATGCGTAATGTAATAGAGCAACCGTTCTTCTCCCGCGTCTAGGGTATGTAACGATGCTTTAGCACCTCGGACCAGGTGCCATACTTGTCGTCGTTCTTCTGCGGGTCGGTGGTTTTGTAGCTGGATGTTATCTGGTGGTGCCTCAGGTAATGGGAGAATCTCAGGGTTTATTGGTTCAGTCAGTAAGGTGGGACTCGTCTCATGGAAAGTGTCCACGGCCTGGATCAACTACAGTCGATGGTCCACCGTACAGTGATTTAAAAGAAGTTGTCACTTTTTTACGTCCTTTCAGTATGAATTTAGATAAATTCTAATCTGATGTGCCAAAATGAGCTGCTCGTAAACACAAGCTGCTTCGACGCACTAAAAGAAGGTCAGGAATCCGAATGAATCCACAGCTTGCAGATTCTTGAACGTAGATGCATTCACGATTGTAATTCTTTTCTGATTTCACTACAAAGTTACAAATTCAACCAAGGAATAAATAACAGATGTGTAGGATTTAAGGTTTTCACGTCGGTGAGTCTAAAGACAGCAAACTTCAGGTCAGGTCAGGTGTTTAATCCAAGAAAGGGCCTCTTTCCCACGCAGCAGAGTGAAGCGTTCAACACGGGGGCAACATACGAGGCGCGTCCCAAAAGTAAGTTTCCCACTCGTCCCACAGCTAGCAAACCTTATATTAAGCGAAGCGACTGTGCGTACGTGATAGAGCAATGACGTAGCATGGCGCATGCACTAACGGCACTTCCCGCGTTCTCACAGTAGCATCGTTGCAGCTGTTGAAGATGGAGGTTCTTATTCCAGCTCCCGCCGACTGTGAAGTGCGGTCAGTGATAACGCTAGGCCGCACACGGCTCGACGGACAGCAAGTCTCCAGCAGGAGTTCAGCTGGGAGGTGTTTAATCATTCACCCTACAGCCCGGACCTCGCTCCCAGTGATTTCCATCTTTTCCTACACCTCAAGAAATTCCTGTCCGGTCAGCGTCAGCGTTTTGAGAATGACAGAGAGGCGGAGATGGTTGTCACACAGTGGTTCCAATCCCAGGCGGCAGACTTGTACGACACAGGTATTCAAAAGTTGGTCCCACGGTATGACAAATGTCTCAATTCCGGTGGCGAATATGTTGAAAAATAGCTGGACATTTGCTGTATCTGTTGCAATAAATATTTCCATGAAATTGTGTTTTGTTTCTGTAAACGGCCCCAGGGAAACTTACTTTAAGGACGAGCCTCGTACCTTTGAAACAAAGCAATTGTCTCAAATCAATAAATCCAAAGCAGTTAAAACAAGGTAATTTAAAAGTACAATGGGAAGTCCGTTTGTAGCGCACGCACTAAAAAAGGTCCCAATCGCTCTAGCTTTTTCTGTTGAGACCATGCCTCTGGATTTTTACTTAGCCGAAGACAGTGGCCGCTCCGACACTGTTGGCTTCGGTTCGAATCCTACTGGAGACATGATTGAATCGCAACGGAATAAAACGATCGATCGGAGATATTCTCCACGGATATCCAAGGCTCAGAGAGACTTATAACGCCTAAAACAAGCGCACACTAACAGAAGAATAGGTTAGGTGAAGGAAACTCGATTTCTAGTGATTCTGGCACGAAGCGGCCACGGAAATAATGACGAAGGTTGCAAGAAGGAAAGCCACAGTCATGACGTATGATCTCATTAACTGGTTTTCAAAACTCTTTTCTACTAACACTGTTATAAGAATGATAAACAAGTAGAAGGAGAAGGAAGATTCTCGCTTCTCACAGATCATCCCTAACAAAAGTGCGGGGCTTCTACAGGGACTAAAGACAGCTGCAACATATTCATATCTTCTTTGCCTCTGTCTGCATGGTTAACGTAAACCCTGAAAATGGAGGAGAATTTTACTTCGAAACATTGACTTACAATGTTAGTAGATGGTTTGAAATCTACCTCCGTTAAAGTCTGGAATGTTGTGTGTATGTATCATCGTTTAATAAACATCACGAAATATAATATTGTTTAATAAAAAGAAGGCGCAGTGAAACAGTTATAGTAAACAACTTGAAATAAGACGACTCCTGTGAAAGTAATCCTGGAAATGTCTGAGAATTCGTAGTTTCAGAATTAGTTCTAAATCTGAAAAACTCAATTGACATACTTAGTCTAGCTGAAACGTTACTACACCAAATCGCTTATTTCAGAATAAGAAACTATGGTGTACAATTATCGTTAGTCAGAATTAGAATTTATCAATAAGGAGAGACCATAACCCTCTTTCATCGATATGCGTTCTCGTGCACGTGCTGCTTCGTCCGTGTATTTATTCTATTATCTGCGATGTTTTACCCCTTCATTCCACCCACAGCCGACCTGCGAAATACTATGGCGGCATCGTTCATCCATGTATTTGCTTACCATTAACGTATTAAAGTCTTTAAGGAAGCTGCAGTGTGGCGATAGATTACTCCAGTAAACTGTCACACATAATAGAACCTGTATGATTTGAGGTTTTCACTGTGGTCAATATGAAGATTTCTGTCTTCTGGGCTGTTGCGCCGCGTAGTATGGTAGATGTATACCAACGTTACAGAGGTCATACTGTCTCTGTCAAGAAGGCGATTCGCCCTGATGATGAAGGCATCAAGGACCTCTGAAACTTCGTTAAAATTCTATCAGACTACACGTCGCAACAACTCAGAAGACAGCCATCTTCAGACTTTCCGCCGTGAAGACCTCAAGTCCTTTAAATTCTAAGACTGCCTTATCTTAAGACATCCGGACTGCATAATTATTGCTAACTGAACTAATTCACAGATTTTATGAGGTATGTAAGAAAGAAAAAAAGATAATTTAATCAGTTGGTAATTAAATATAAGTCTGAGATCTTCTTTGAACACCCTTCACGATTTCGTATATTCAAACATCGTTGGCACAACTGATTTCGTTGGGTATCAGTTCACGTGTAGGTTTCCAACAACAGGCTAAAGAAGATACTATAGTGACTGAAACGAAGTCAAATTCAGGGCACTTATTGTTGCAACTAACAAATGTAAGTCGAGAGCTCCTGAAATCGTACACGTAAAGTATCACAATCTCTAGATAACGAAGTCAATGGAAACGGAAATTACTAAGAAATTTCGAAAAAAAGAAACCGGGTTACAGCAAAAATGAGGACACTACTGAAAAGTAAATTGAAGCATTTAATTGAGAAGGAGACAGCAGTGATAGAGCCGGTTATACAGAAGTACGCCCGCGTATATTTTGAAGAGGGACACCGTGAGTTTGATAGCACTAAAGTGGTAACTCATACCATAGATACAGGAAATGCAGAGCCGATAGGGAAACCTCCATACAGGGTAGCGTACGTTTTAAGAGATGTCATGAAAGAACAAATACAAGATTTGTTGAAAAAAGGCATTATTCGTGAAGGTGATAGTCCGTGGTCAAGAACCGCCATATTTGTCCGAAAAAGGAGTATGGATGGCACACGGAAATGGAGAATGCGTAATAGATTTTAGGGGCTTAAATGCACTACGTTTCAGGCATATCCATTGCCGCATGTAGAAGACACTGTGGCGTCTTTGGATGGAAGCCGTTATTTCACGTTGCTGGATTGTTTCAGTGGATTTTTGCAAGTGGAGATAGCGGAGAAAGACCAAAAAAGACTGCATTTGCGTAAGCTTTGGGCATTACGAATATAATCGGTTATATTTTGTGTTATGCAAATCACCTCCGACATTTCAGTCTCTGATTTATAAAGTATTGGGAGATTTAGTAGGCACGGAGGTCTATTGTTGCATAGATGACTTGATAATTTTCAGTTCTACTCCTGAAAAGCATACGAAAATGCTAGAACGTGTGTTAGAGAGGCTGGAGAGAGCTAATCTAAAGCTACAGCCAAATCAATGTTTTATAGCACAGCCACAAGTCGAATATTTGGGTTAAATTGTAAGTAGAGAGGGAATAAAAGCCAACTCAGTTCCAAAAACGGTATGTGAAGTTAGATCTTTTCTTGGATTGACAGGATTTTATCATCAAATTATACCAAATTATGCAGAACGAGCAAAACCATTAACCCAACTGATTAGAAAGAATGAAAATTTTGTCTGGACCCAAGATCAACAAGATGCTTTTTAGCATTTAAAAATGGCGTTAACAACAACCCCAATTTTGGCATACCCTGAATTTTCGCAGACATTCTATGTTACAACCAGTAGTGGTAGCATGTGTACTGTCTCGGTATCAAGAGGGCGAAGAAAGACCCATAGCCTGTGCTTCTAGACAATTAAACAAACACGAAGAGAGATATAGTTCTAGTGAATTGGAACTCTTAGCTCTAGTATGGGCCACAGAGCCCTTGTGAAGCTATTTCAACGGTCGTCAGTTCGTAGCCCGAATTGACCATCGAGCCATGTGTCGCATGTTGACTCGCCTTTTTGATTTGAAAGACGAAGTAAAGTGTCTCCTCTCAAAATTGAAACCCGGTTTGGTTACTTATTTTGAAGGTGAAGGCTGTTTTTGTCAATTAGCTTATTTGGCAGATATTTTCAACAAATTTAATGACCTCAATTTTCAGCTCCAAGGCTTTGACAAGAATATTTTTAAAGCGCGTGAGAAGGTGAAAGGATTTCATAAGAAGATTCTGTTTTGTATTAATTGTGTTAATAATGGGAATGTTGTAGTTTTCCCAACAAAATGAAGTTAGCGTTATTGATCGCGTTTTCGAAATAATCAAATTCGACTTGGAAAATCTCAGGATACAATTTTTGAAATACTTCCAGAAATTGAGAGAGAAGACAATATCGAAGATTGTTTACACCACTGCAATCAATTCCTCTGATCTTCCCTTAAAATTAAAAGAAAGCCTGCTGGAAATGTCCGTTGTTGGTTCACTGAAAATAAAATTCGAAAATATATCAGTCTGGGACTTTTGACTTGCTGCCCACAAAGAGTTCAAGGAGCTTAGTGACGCTGCCATTCCCATCAACGTATTTGTGTGAGCAAAGCTTTCCCGCACTGACGTCAATCAAAACGAAACGCAGGAACCGCTTGAACCCAGAACCATCTCTGATCTTCACTTTCTCGAATATTCGTCCCCTAATTGAGGTGCTGGTGTGCCAGAAACAAGTTCAATCATCTCATTAATAGGCCTGAACCACATTAATTAATAATTGTTAAAATATTTAAACATATAATTTTGCTTTGCTAAAATACCTCTGTTCCTTTATTAATTTCTATATGATAGGTAATAACATATTTTACAGATTCTCCTATTTCTTATTTCAAACTTATTATTAATGCATTTTTGTATGTAATTTATTTAATTTATTTTAAATGTAGATTATATACTATGTATAACTTGAATCATACACCAACAACTTTGGGGGTACAAAGTTGAAGAGAAATTATAACTGGGGGTATGCGAACAAAGGTTGAATACCACTGCTCTAGAGAATAAGGACAGGGCTAGCGAGGTCACATTTTCAGTACACGACCATTTAGAACATCAAATGAAAGGACTTAGAGATGCGTATGAGATCGCTCAGAAAAAGTCCATGCAATCCCATGCAAAAAAACAACAAAATTTATGACCAAAAGGCCAAAATCAGAGTTTTCGAGGAAGGCAATCTGGTTTACCTATTTTCGCCCGCTAGAAAACAAGGTGTCTCCTAGAAGTTCACAAAACGTTGGTTACCAGCCCATGAAGTTATTGGAAAAATATCTGATCTCACTTACAAGGTCAGGAGCCCTGAAGGAAGAGAATTTTTTGTAAATGTAAACAGAATGAAGTTGTGTAGCAACTCTAAAGTTTGGAATCCAAAACTGGCAATAACATCACAAATAGCACAGCAACAAATCACACCTCCACGCCCCATCGGCACCGGAGTAAGGTGGAGACCAATAGCCATAGATCCCATAGATCTTATTTGTCCACAGCCTCCACCACAGCAGAACCCTCGCCCTGAGGACGTTACCCCGCGCAGCGACAATACACCGTTGTCAGTTGGAGAGGACGTAGCAGGCGATCCGAGCTGGACCCCACCAAGAAGCAGACAAGCCGCTCGACCGACAGGGCCGCCGATGCTAACAAGGCAGCGTGCCCGAGAGCTGGAGCAGTGACTTCAGCATGAAGTAATCAGGGAAGAAGACGAAGGAGAATTGACAATAAATGCACCTGGAGACGCTAATTTATCGGAGAATAATCCTCCCACCAATTCGCGACCAACCCCTAACGTTCAACCTCCCCGCGTAGTTCCACGTCTCTTAAAAGTGATCAAAAATAATTTGTGTGTTCTTTCACTTTAGCCACACGAAAGATGTCTTTACTTAATACAAGTCTGGGGAAAGCGAGTGTAATTAAAGGATTGCAGAGAGACGCATGACTGAAGTAATGGCAAAAGCTGTACACAAACGCATCTTTCGTCTTGGGATCTCGAGAAGTTCTCACGCGCTCCACTTTTTTTGACTCAGTGAACCTCCTGAGTCCGACGAGAAACGAGCACCTTCTTGACCTTCTTGCTGGCTATAATAAATTATACTCCTCTTGTGCATGATTTATTTTTGGTGTTGTATCCACAAGTAAATATACTACACATATTCCCATAGGTACCAATACATTGCATGAATGCAGAAAGAGATAGAATATATATATATATATATTTTTTATATCTTAATTGCGTCATGTTTGTGTTTTATTGATACAATATTTTTATTTTCCGTCTATACACAAACTTAAAATAATGTTGTTTAAAATTACTTAAAATTATAACATTCTCAGTAGATACTGCATCTTGTTACATTTTTTGTATTCGACGACATGTTTCAATGTGTATTACATCATCAGGTCTGTCAATTTTAATATATTTTAAAAACTGTTGCACATTTTGCGTTGCGTTTATTGATTATTTTAATTGGTTTAATTTTAAGTTTTTTCTCATCGACCCAACCCCCTGAACAACTTTCACTCAATATATATAGCCACACGCGACACACACATCTCAGTTGCAGTTTACCGTCTCTTAACATCGGACACACAACACATCAATTACAACCCGGTATGTTTTACTACCTTTTACTACATTTTATTATGATTCATTTACATTTTATTACGATATATTACGTATTAACTCTTAAATTATTATATTTCCTATGTCAATATCCAAAATCACGACTTGAAAATTAATTTTACAGATATAAAACATCCAAGTACAACATCCAAATCAAAAAGAAGAGACAAAACTTAAAATTAAACCAATTAAAATAATCAATAAACGCAACGCAAAATGTACAACAGTTTTTAAAATATATTAAAATTGATAGACCTGATGATGATGATGTAATACACATTGAAACATGTCGTCGAATACAAAAAATGTAACAAGATGCAGTATCTACTGAGAATGTTATAATTTTAAGTAATTTTAAACAACATTATTTTAAGTTTGTGTATAGACGGAAAATAAAAATATTGTAAGAATATATTATGTAAGACTTGAGGTTCTCACAGCGGTGAGTATGAAGATATCCGTCTTCTGGGTTGTTGCGCTGTGTAGTCTGGTCGATGTTAACCAACGTTTCAGAGGTCATACTGCCTCCGTTATCAGGGCGATGAAGCAGTATGACCTCTGAAACGTTGGTTAACATCGACCAGACTACACAGCGCAACAACCCAGAAGACGGATATCTTCACAGATGTAAAATTTTACTGTGAGATAATTGTGACTCAGGGATAGTGGAACAGTAAGACCAATGCTTAAACTTTGTCACTTGAACTCCACCGATTCTTTATTAAATCAGCTGCCTTTTCGGCAATCATGTAGACAGGGGTAGTCAAGTGACCAGACGGAATTAGTGGAATGATGGAAGCATCCACAACACGGAGATTATTAATACCTCGCACTTTTAAATGTGTATCCACAACAGCATCTTGGTCAGAATCATTGCCCATTTTACAGGTTCCGCATAGGTGGTAGAAGGTAAAAGTCGTGTAGCGAATTGAACAATTCCAGTATTTATCGGAAGCGAATTCATACTCCTCGCACGGTGGAAGAGGAACTGGGTAGAGTTCTGCGGCGTACTTCTGAAAGGCTGAGGTGTTAACCAGTTGAAGCGAACTATGGATTCCACTTATAATAATATCCGCATCATATGGATCAGTCAGATAGTTGTGGTACAGCAGCGGCTTGTCCGTAGGGTCAGCACTTCTGAGAGCAACACGACCCCGACTTCTTGGGTGCATGATCATGGGAAATATCATGAAAGAATCCTTATGAGCTAACGGCTCGTAGGCAGCATATATGTCAGAATTGCCACCCCAGGCATCCCAAACAGGTTTCAGTGACGGAAGAGTGCTGGACGCAAAGAGTATTTCTATATCTGGAACACCGTCGGTGCTGTTACTGCTACTAGTATTTAGTTCCTGAAAAACAAGTGCTTCGGTGCCACCTGCTACAGCAAAGGGCCCGGTGCGACTTAGTAAGTACTCTGCAGCGTTAAACAAATTTTCAAGAACGTTGTCAAAACGAATACCAATCGACGAGTTTACAGTGAAATAAAGGGTTCCAAAACTGATATGATCCTGCAGGTTGAAACCCACTTTTGCATCCTGTAATACATTGATTCCCAAGCTCTGGAGCTCTTCGCGGGGCCCAATTCCTGATAACATTAACAGCTGAGGAGAGTTTATGGCACCCGCAGAAAGAATCACTTCCTTTCTAGCAAAAGCTTTTAGTGTAAGGCCATTGAACAATTTATACTGTACGCCGGAAGCTGTGCGACTATTTGAGTCAATAAGGATTTTGGTAACGAGGCTTTTCTTCAGGACGTGCAAGTTTGGCCTCGTCCTCGCAAACTTTAAAAACGCACGATTCCCACTGAATCTCAACCCATCCTTCATGGTGCACTGGTGAAATGAATATCCTATTTGATTTCCTGCATTATAGTCAGTTTTATTGAATCCTAGTTCTTTGGCGGCCTCGGTAAAGCTCCTCGCAGCCTCGGTGCGATATGGAGGGTAAGTAATGGCCAGCTGTCCAGACGCGTTATGGTATACCGTGTCTTCAGCCAAACGCGGAATAAGCATGCCCTCAAACCGGAGGAAATACGGTAAGACATCGTCGTATCCCCAGCCTTCACATCCTTCCTCCTCCCAGCCGTCATAATCCTTGCGATTGCCTCTCGTGCTCACCATGTAATTGAGAACACTGCTGCCACCTAAGACTTTGCCACGTGGCCACTTGCACTGGCCGCCAACCAGGCCGAGGCAGGCTGTTGATGACGGCTCTGTCTCATAACCCCAGTTTATCGACGTCAACTGTGAGAATGCTGCAAACAGAGGAATGTCCTGCAGAACGTTCTCTTCTCCGCCAGCTTCGATCAGTAACACTGACCACTCGGAAACCTCCGACAGCCGTGAAGCCAGCAAGGATCCAGCCGCACCGCCGCCCACAATGACGAAGTCGTATTCGACAAACTGAGCCGCGCATCCGCTCAGGATGAACGCAATCAGCATAAACACATACGCAGACTTCCTCGGCCAAAGGGAAATCTGAAAATACTGTCAAACATTTTTATTGCTTAACAAATATGCACATATTGCATGCCTTCCAATGCCTGGGAAGATGTTCATATCCACATTTCACATAGAGAGCTAAGTGCATCAGTCGGAGAAGTTAACTGAAACAGTGTTTTGCTTCAACGTCTGTCAATGAAATTTTAATGAAGTTCTCATCCTGTCGTATCTCCGTCCGCATTAATCCCTAAAAAACTATACTTTGGTGTCGAAAATTATTTGAATAATGTAAAATAGCATCATGGCGGCTGCTTTAGAAAAAAATTGTAACAATCCTTCACACGCCAGGACAGACCTATTACACGGTAGATCGGCAAATCAGAAGGTAACACACCACCGAAAACAATCGGCATATATAAGATCCAGATCACAGCAGGAGAACAATAAGAATGCAGTGTTTGCGTCTCAATCAGTGATATAAGGATACTCAATGCTAGGGTTCTGACCAGCCCCTCAACTGCAGCAACACAGTGAATAAGGCTACATGAAATTGTGTCTTTTGCTTCTTCTGCTTCTCCGGCCTGTTCTGTCTTCAACCAACCATCCAACCAACCTAAAAGCTAACTCAGGTCGGAGTCCTGCGCAAGCGCAAGACATCGTCCCTTCCTAGTAACATCATTCCTGCGTACGAAATGAATTGCTGGAAATGGTAAACAGAGCCTTAACATGGACACGGGAATTTTACTAAAGCTAACGGGGTTCTGTCGTGACGGGAGCCTCGACAGTTCAAACTAGGTTCTGTCGCTGCTGATGGGAGGGATGGACTGACCACTCGTTGCGCCAAATTGGCAGTATTTTGAGGACTGCTTCGGCTGGCCTGCTGACCATCAGTCCACCTCTGTTGCCCTTGGGTGACCTCTGAGAGCCCTTATTCGGCACGAGTGCCTCCCGAGTTGCCGGACTAAGGGGTTCTCCACACCAGTTAACCTAGAGTCAAATCTCTCAGTCAGTGCTCTGATGTGGTCGGCAAAGAGCGGGGTCCCCAAATCATCGTGGATTTGCCCGTTACTTACGTACCAAGGCAAGATAGTAGCAATGCGAAAACACTTGGATTGCAACACTTGCAGCTTCCTGACGTGGCTGCTGGCTCTGTCTCCAAAACTATTCTGAAGTCATATATATACAGGCAACTGGTATCACTCAGCGTAGGTACTAACGGTTTATCGCGTGGCTTCTCAACCAATAAAGATAACGTAACATTTACTGCCATGTCTCGAGCAGGATTCGAAAGTGAAAGACAAGTTTTCCTTAGCGAAGTAAAGATTATTCTGAAATTCGATATAACGGAGAAGCCTGAACAGAATTACAATGCAGATGGAAAATCATGCAGCTTATGTCTAAATAAAGAGCCCAAGCTACTACGACAAAATGGAGCCGAAACAGTGGACACTGTGGCCCGATCCACGAGCACACGGTAGTTTCATGTGGAAATGAAATGTTGACTCCATGTGCCTTGATACGTTGCTTTTACAAGTGTTTTGGTTCACCATTTTAATAGAACTACGCAGGTAATACACCCGAAAGTATACTTTTCAGACAACAATTCTCTTCTGTCGCACGTAATAAGCGACAAGTCATAATATTCTTTTAACGTAAGTAATTGAGTCCTACAGTAGATCCATACACCGAGTTTATTTGAAAGTTTTTAATATGATGAAAATTATAGAAGCCTGGCATGGCCATATTCCCTTCAAGAACAATGTCATGTTTTATAATTTTATAGCCCACAAAATTACCTCACTAGGTAATTTTCTCAACAGCATTCCGAGATCTCTTCGTGTACCACACAATCAAAAGTACTGTGACGTACATACGCCCTTTATTTGTCAACTCTGTGTAACCGCTCATCTGGAATTAGTTTGGTTTTATTAATCGATTCTGTGTGTTTCCAGTATGTCAAAACATTTCTTTAAGATTTTAGCACCACTTGCCGAGAACAATTATGGACTTCAGCCCTAAGAGCTAGAAGTCGTGTTTATACCATCTGGGCAGAAAGGAATGTTTGGGGATCTGGTTAATATCCGATCTCGACTCTGCCTACGACAGACAGAGAAGTGTTGTGCGGTCCGTGAGAGGTCTCTCTCTGTCATGATAGCGGGGGGGGGGGGGGGGGGGGGTGTGCTTTTCACCAAGCCCGGGACCCTGGCGCCGAGGAGAATTAGGTAGGGACAGTCTTGTTTTAACTCGCGATAGCGAAGGTGATAGAGACACATAGGAAGCTGTAAATTGTATACTAATAAATAATATTGACTTCAAACTTCAATCTGAATTATTATTGGCTGGTGTGATCAGGCCGTTAACACGACCTGAGTTAAGAGCTACCTACCGACTGGCTAGGCCCTAAAAATCCTACATCCTGAGATATCCACATAGCCCTCGGGAGGAGAAGCAGTCAAACACCAACCCTGATACGGCAGCTGTCACGAGGCCACGAGCAGTGGACCTTTTACACCTGGGTTATGCTACGCTTACACGGCGGGGGTTTACACAATACCGTTAGGAGTTATGGTCAGGTACATGCTTGTAAACGGTTTGGAGGGCAGGTATTTTCCTTAGTCTAAAGTCTAAGAAAATAAAAGGTTGGGAGCTACATGAGGTCAGCTGTCGACATGTAAACCATACAGCGATTGAACCCGTGACCATACTAAACTCTGAATAGTGGTGCTCCACGAAGATCAACACAGCTGAACTTTTATTCACTCTAGCGAGAGCAGAAATGGAGGACGCAAGGAGAAAGAAGTAGATGAGGACTGCCAAAGTGTGGAGTGTTCTTGAAAAATCATACAGGTTCAAGGGTTTAAAAAATAAAGTGCATCAGGGAATGGCAGCCAGGTTTCAAACGACAGTAAATGAGGTACAAAGGAAACTGTACAACCTCCGGTAAGTGTGACAAATTCCTGCGGAAGCCAATATTCATGTACTTTCACTTTTATTAATGTAATAATGGAATGTGCAGTGTAATCATGGAGTTTGCATGCGTTGCTGTAGGTGTCAGTACACCAGGGAGTTGCGTAAAGTACGGACCAGAAAGTCGGGTTAAGGTACCGTAGACACATTCAGATCGCAATGGCCGTACATCGAAAATATGAAATTTCTTGAGGGAAATATGTTAATATTTCTTCTATCTGTTGACGACATTCTAAGTAAATTTCGTAACTGGATGAAATCTTCCACCCACAACTCCCTGACAAGGCAGGGCTTTACCCAAATTGTTCTCTGTCTTCTCCTCTTCAAGAGAATTAAAATTACCGCAGCTGCCGCAACACGTTGTTGTTCATCTGCCATTCCGAACACACTGACCTATGGCGGCTCCAGTTCATTGTCAATTCCATGTAGAGTTCTGTTATGTCTCATTATAGCCACTCTCACTGCCTCATTGTGTAAACGGTACTGAGAGAAGCGCGACATGTAGAGATATGTTTCGCTCTGTTGGAAGAACCTCTCAGGCCGACAGTAGTAACATTCACTCAACGTCTAAACACCCTCCGATACCTCTCTCCATATACCTGACTTAAGACCGACTGCCGCTCTGAACTCTCGCCATATAAACGTAGCATTATGTTACGTTTATACGGCGAGAGATGAATGCGAATGATTTCTTTACAAAAAATTTCCGGCACACCTGAAACCTTCAGGCGACACACAGGTTGCGGAACGCTGGTCTAGACCTAACTACCAGTTTTATGCTGAAAGGAGAAAACAAGGCTGAAGTGTTTTGGTAACTTAAATTATCACAAACGAAACTAAATTACATTCCCAAATCAGATACATTATTTGAAAGGCATGCATTCAGATAGGCCAGTAACTAAAAAAATTGTTCTTATTTCAGATGCTAGTTTCAGAAATTAAAGTGAGAACACTGCTGGAACTTGGAAAAACTAACCTTTGATGAGATGTGGAAGAGCATCCTTGGCGCTCTTCAGTGCGCAAATATTGAATTCGCGGTCCTTAATGGAGGATTTATTTATGTAGTTAGCTGAAATGAACCAATACTATCTGTACTGTCATAAGATATATGGAGTGAATTCATCAAGCCAAAACAAAGAAAAACAAAATAACATTAAAATTGAAACCGTGCAGGATTTAGAAAGTTGTTGATGATAGATCTCCAAATTGGTAACTAATTACATATTACAAGTCTAGACACTGCCTTGTATAGAGAAAGTGCCCTCAAGGGAGCAAATGTTTTTGTTAAAATATGTTATATACAGTAACGAAATGCACAGCTGAAGCTGGAGGTAAAATGTCTACGATATTCCGTATGTGCTCACAAATAGAAACAGCGTCCATCCATAAGGATATGACTAGAAATAAAACATCGATATGTCGTCATTGACAGAAATAAGTCATTTTAATATTAAAAAATTCAAAGTCGAATCATGGATACGTAAAATATCAAACTGTGAGAGAAACGATAAATACACAAATGTGCAAACATTCGTTATTTGCTTTTTAATTAATCAGAGTGGATTAATGTATACATACAAATAGCTTCAATGCCTCATGAACCATCGCTGTCAAACTGAAGGTAAATCAAGACATCGCACGGCCACCAAGTTACTATTTTACTTTCTACGTAACAGTTACCGTAAAAGTATATTTTAATAGGTCCTAACGATGGCGTGTTATTCTAGAGATTACTAAATACTTGGGCTTTGTCCATCGTTTACTTACCTACACCACTAGGTCAGTGTCCAGTACCGAGGCTTCTGTTTCTAACGGACGCAACTGAGCAAGACCCCGTTCCTTTTCACCTGTGGACGGAAATAGATCCAGTTTCCGACACGTTGTGCTCCGTTGAATACCAGATAATAGACAAAGTCCAGGAATTTAGAAATCTCGAGTTACCGTAAAAGTTTATTTTTTATGAAGACCTATTAATTCGTTCTTTTATGATCATGGGGCTGGTATCGGTAATACCTGACAATTTAATGCGTCCGCCGTTTGGCCATTAACGAAACTAACAGCGAAATATAAGATTAGGCCATCTTAAAACCAGTTCAGGACATAAAAGGAGAACGAGAGTAAGGTAGTATCACAAGCTTCCGTTTTTCCTGAAGAAAGGAACGGAAGCTAAAACCCTTTGCAAAGTGATAAAATTTTGTTCTTAAAGAAAACCCTTTAATAATTGAGTGCCATGACTTTCATAACGATTCATGATGTTGATTAGAGTAGCGTGAACAGTATAGCTCTCTGTTCGGGATGTGCATTGTTGTTATTTTCTTTATCCTATCGTATTTAATCGCAGAAGTTTGAAACAAATTCAGAAAATATTAAGGTAAAGTAATCCATTAGTAACTAGTACCTAAATCTTACTTTCTTAAGTAATACCTAACTTAATCCCATCACAATAGATGCTTCGTGCCATCTACGTTTGAAGCAGAATCGTTAAATAACCCATGGACGAACAAAGAATTCATTGCTGTTTGCGTAAAATTTCTAAATATTTTGAGAGAATTTGGTAGTCCTCGCTCAACTGTCAAGATGGTGGATTATTTTCCCGAAGCTATATGAGTTCAGAATTATTGCGGTTTTCGTAGAGGAGTAAATGTGAATGACTTACGTAATTGTAGAGCCGTGGCGCTATGAAGTACTAGAAGCAAGATGGGAATATTCAATGCAACCGAATCCCACGTACCACTGATCTGCTATAAGTAAGTTGAGAACGGCCCCGTACGTCTTTAAATACAGAACGTGGAGTCACCTTCATCATCCGGTTTAGCCAAAACGCCACGCCATCTAGGCAGGCACGAAAATTATAAGTTGTCTCATCGCGTAGTCAGAGTAGCCATGAAAAGCAGTAATTAAATTTATATTTTTATATATTATAATCTTTGTTGTACGTGTTCATATTTATGTAAAGTCGTTGGTTCGTGAATTAGATGGTAAATTAGAGACTGAATTTAGAGAAATAGGTTATGAGAATGTGGACTGAGCGGAGTTAGGATATCAAGCATTTACGTGCTCTTATTAGCAGTGTGATTGACCTAGAATTTATGGCAAGATGAGGGATTTTTGGCGTCTTAAAAACTCAGATCAGTGGAGTTATGTTCTTATACTCTAAACGGGAGAACCGGGATAACTCAGTCAGTATAGTGACTAGCTACGGACTGGACGACTGTGATTCGATCCCCGACTGGGGCAGAGGATTTCTCCTTAAGCCTCTGCGTCCAGACCGGCCCTGGGGGTAAAGCCGGCCGGGGCGTGATGCTGACCACTCACCCCAATTTAGTGCCGAGGTGAAGAAAGAAAGGAGCTATACCTCCACTCACCCCAAACGCCTACATGGCGTGTAGTGAAACATACTTTACTTTACTTTTACTCTAAACGGAAAGATTATGAGCCGAATGGCAACAAACATTATACGGGGTTTGATATGAATCTTTCACGGTGTTTGGAGAACCATCTTCTTCCTCGTCCTCATGGACGAGGACGAAGATGGTTCTAGAAACGTTGGTGTTTTCTCCATTCAAACACCTGACACGGCAGGTAGCCCGAAAAGAATTACGAGTTCTGCCACAAGAAAACAAAGGAGACTGTGCCTGTAACTCTTTTTATTTAACAAATTCAGAAAATCAACCAAGATCGCCTTCAAAATAGTTCCCTTCTAAGTTCACACACTGCTGCATACGATGCTGCCAACGTTCAAAGCAATTCCGCAGGTCATTTTCTGTAAGGCTGTTGAGGATCTCCGCTATTTTTGTTTTCACATCTTTTAGCGATAAAAAATGGGTTCCTTTGAGCACCGACTACTAACTCTTTACAGATTTTATCGTTATTCGCAATCTTAAAAACCTGTTTCTTTGTTGTTGACAGTAGACGGGGCTAGAGATGTAACGAACTTCAATATTAAACTCGAAAAGGCGACATAAGAAAATACGTGCACGTATTCCTATACATGCATCAGACGGACCACTGATTCGAAGACGTAACTATTTAGACAGAATAAAGAAGACTGAATAATACCAACTTACAACTGTTTAAAAAATACAAACAGCCAAGCCGGTGAAGGGAAACTGCACCATAAATAATTTATGTTGTTGTCCGTGTTAGGTACGCCGTATATCCACTTCTATAAAGCTCTCAGTTGATGATTAATGTGGACTCATAATTTTTGCCACCTAATAGTTCCTGGAGTGATTGTTGTAACATGGATATTTTTGTCCGGTGCGTTCCTGTCTAGTCTTGTTTGATTTCACAAATTGAATTATATTACTGTATTTTGTGAGAGTCGAGTTCCATCGAAAATCCCACCGTAAAGATCGTCTTGGAACAAAATAAGAAGCGAAAATCACAAGAACAGATCCAGCTGAAACACAACTACCAGTCACATAGATTTATGTAACATTACAACATAGGGAGCCTAGTCGATGCATACGGACAGATAGACTATAACGAAACTAATAGGTTGTAATGAAACTTGTACCGGTCCAAATTATATCTTCTGTTGAGATAATTTAATCACAATATTTAATTTCTTATTATTTTATTAATCTGAAATTTTTTGAAGTTCATTTCCAAAAGTTTAACTTTTTGTAACTTCTATATGTCGAAAGTTAGTTTGGGCTTTATGGTTCATAGTCACTCAGCAGATGAATGTTACTGGACCATACACATTAAGGAGTGTGAGGGAGAAACTTTGGAAGAGCCAATTAGACGCAAGAGCTGTATGAAAATGAATACGTCACTGGGTTTAAATATTTCGAACCTGGGACATGACGCTTATAGCAGCGAGTAAATTTGGTATTCCACAACAAACTTTCAACACAGTCGCACGCAAGTCTACTACAATTCCAAAATTTAACTGAAATCATCTTCTTGCAGCTAGAGCCAAGTAATATCTCTATCATTCTCAAGAAAATAATTAGTGTTACTTAATCATCAATAGCGGCAGCCTCTAGTTGTCTGCAGTTACATGCCGTAAACACCGCGCAGAGAGTCGAGAGTCGAGTGTCTACTGATGAGCCAAGATACTGTCACTGAACGGCAATAAACGTTTGTTACGAACTGACCTAAAAAAATTTGTTAACACACATCGTATATATAATATGGTTTGTTTTCATGGAAAATGCTCACCGCGAATCAGACCATCGACTAAATACGAGATGACATTGGGGAGATTTTGTTCCATTCTTCTTCTGTGATAAGAATAATTACATATATAAGTATATTACGTGTTATAAATCAATTGATTGTAGATCCCTATGTACCTACACGGAAAGGTATGGTTGTTGGTCAAAATGTAACCCAAAATAAATTGTTCAAATACACTAGTAGGGTGTAGTTCACATTTGATGTATAACGATGCTACAGCACCCGAAGATTGCAGTTCATGAGCTCCCTTCCCTGTTTAATTGCTCTCGACCTGTCACACTACACTTCCTCAGTTTGTGTAGATTTTCACGTTTCGTGGTTATGGTCTTGACTGCAGGTTAGAGAATTCCTTTCCGTGGATTTTCCTACTAATTATTATCTAGAAAAAATATTTCATGTTGATACCCTACATTGCTGCTGGAGCGCCACTGATTGAAAGAGCAGAGAAACTTCACCAATTCCTAAGCACCGAGGCGCATACAATCATGCAGATAAAGTTCATAATATTTGAGCAATGAGATGTCTGAAGTCCTTGTTCATGGAACAACAGATAAAAACGACAGTGAATGTCAAATGCAAGGAACGCACACGGCAAAGAAGACAAATACATCAAAACCACGCAGAACATCGCTGTTGACAATTGCTGACTGATTCTAGCAACGTTTGAGCAAATATTGTAGTCGGGCAACTTCATAACAGAACATTTTATTTGCCCATTTTTAAAGGCTACTGATGATGCTGTGTTACAATCGAGATTGATGAATTCTTAGATTTTTCAAGAAGAAACAGTGCATTTAGGAAACCGGAACTCCTTCTGTCCTCAGGTTAAAAAGTGGGAGAATGACACCTACACATTTGGTAGATGGAAATCAGCTCCTTTGTCGAACCCAACTGACTACTTGCCCTTTTCCCACCTTTGTAACCTAAACAGCTTCCGAAACAGAGTGTTTTTTTAGGAAAAGGAGACAGTGCACAAAGTCCTAGAATTTAGTAATCCCGACAAAATACTCCCATATTCGTGGACTAAATATTATCAAAGCCTCACGCGCAATAAAACTGGCTGAGCCTTCAATCGACATTTGTTAACATTTGACGAAAACTTCCTCAAAAAACACAGAAATAGATTTCATATCTAAATGTGTTGATACAGTTCCTTGTGAAATTATGAAGAGAAGTTCCAAGATTCCAAGACATTTAACAACTCCACTAAATATACGGTGGTCCTTCAGTGTAGTTTAAGCGGAAACAGAAGTACAATGAAGGTAAGGAGTCAGATGAAATACGACGAGAGTAGACTTATGACTGTTGTATAAAAAGTATACAGCTGTAAATAGTGAAAGGTGTTTGTCCTGCTGAAGAAACCAATCTACAAAAGAAAATTAAGTAAATGCTCTCTGAAGAATGTACAATCTGATTGCACCCTAAGATTAAAATTGAGGCTGTGGTAACTACTCGAATGTTTAAATGTCGTTTACGTACTCTCTTACGAAACCCTCGTACCTAAGCTGTCATTTTATTTGCGTACTTCTCATATTGATTTTCAGAAAATTTATTTTTTGATGTCGAAAATTCATAACATTACAATTTCGAGTTTGTGACACCCAAAATCTTAACTGTTTCTGAACACTTTCATAATGAGAGGTTCCCTTTGTGTTTTTCTTTGTCTTGATGTTTTAGACTTAGATCGTTCCTTTGTACAACGATGCGCACTAGAAATGAAAAACCATACTTCCGTTCTTCGTCTTCGAACTCCAGAAAAGTTCCTTAATTTCTACAACAAATTTATTGCATTCAGTTCTCTAAATGAACGTCTGAGCTTAACATATTTACTAAGTCGACGAACGTCACAGAAGTAAGAATAATTAACACTGCCACGCTAGAATTTAGTTTCTGCAAACAAATTCAAGGCACTCAACTTCATTAAATTTATTTCTGAACCCACAGTTACCGTTAGTTTCGAATAATGAAGGGCGTATTGCATGTTTAACTTCTTGACAAACGACGCACTGGGACAAATGAACTCTTTAAGATATTTTTGTCTCTTTTGTTAAGGTTACCAGGCAATTTCTTATGCAGATTTGGAGGGCGCATCACCAGTCACGAAACTGACATGCCTGAAAGCTTCATTCCTTGTTCATCTAGGACACATCAGTCTTCTCGCGAAATCATCAGTAACCTTCTGCGGCACACAGTGAACATACAGACGGTTATGTAACGGTCTTCCTTCTCCTTTTTGGGAACATTATTAGTTCTAAAACCGCTGCCTTGCAGTATTTATAAGATGCCCATCTATAAAAGGTTTCATTATCCTGGCCATTATGTGATATCATGTAAGTGCTTTCAGGTGTCCACCCGAATCTACTTCAGTAAGTTCAAAGACGATTTATGCAGCGAAATTTGATACTCTGTCGCTTTATCAATTTATAAACGCCTATTAAGTTCACTTTGTCATCCATCAACATACAACATAATACATGCAACAAACCGAGAGCTTTTCTAACTATTTTCATTAAATTTGGTATGAATACTGTGGCATTGGAAGCTTTTTTACGTTTCTATAATAAATTATACCAACGTGACAGGCACTCAGACTTGTGCGGTGGAGAGTAATCTTCAGCGATGACGTTATTATTATCCTTGATGATGTGACAAGGTCTCTGACATTTTTAAGAATGTTACGCCATGAGGGTGTTCTAAACTCTTCAACGAGCTCATTATTGCTTTTGGGTATTGATTGGCGATTCCTTTCTTAAATTATGACACACATTACGTTGTCGTAAAACGGTGGGCGATACGCTACATGGGTTCATCCTTAACCCCCAAAAAAATCCTACCCGAATTACATCTTGCTGGAACCCAGACTCCCGCCATATTCCCACCCAATACGCTGTCTTCTGTAACACAGGCATCAGAACCCACAACTCGTTATAAAGACCAATTTGCGGTAAGTGCAGTTAAGGGAAAAAATATCGTTTATTCTGAAAAATAAGAGAACATATAATATAGTCTCTTCGCAAAATTAAGAGTAATTGAATGTTATTTAAGGTGTTAGGGGAATTTCGTATAGTACCGGACACCTAATGAATTTTAAAAAATCTTATTAATTTTCAGAAATTTGAACTTTTTTCTTCCTGAAACATGTAATGTGATTTAAAACAATTTGTCAAAAAAGTAAAGAAAAATGTGGTAAAAAATTGTTTACATTTTGAACATTACAAAAATTAGTGTCTAGTATCAGACACTTCTTTACTTAAAATGTTTTTCTTAGTTTTGACAGAAACTTTCAGTTTTTATGAATCTAAATGTCTTTTGCAGGAATCACATTTGTAATATGTCATATTTACTTCAGTATCGGCTCCGTTTTCATACGTCCAACCACGACAAGAATGACATTGTATCCAGTCCTAGTCAAACATTTCTGAACTGATAATGACCTCTGTTGTAAGGCTTTTTATTTGGCTGACTAGTTCTTCTTCCAAATCATCAGTGAAATTTCTCCAGAACCAACCAATCACGTGTGTCATTTTCACCATTATGGGGACTGAAAAAGTGTCTGCTGCTTCCCTTACCGATATCTCCTTATTCCTAACCTTATTTATAACAATTTTCATTTGATATTCTGTCCATTGTTCCCCTTTCCTTTTTTGCATTGGTTTCGCTCTTGTTCATTCTAATAGCAAATTCCAATTTAAATCCCTGAAAAAAAATAAAGAACACCAAAACCTGTTATCTATCCAATAGTAAAGATAACAGTGTTATACAATCATCAGTGTTGAAAAACAGAAGCAAACAAAATTGTATTTCTTCTGAAATAATATTTTCGAGAATTGTACTTTGTCCGGTACTACCAGAAACCACACTGTCCGATATTAGACGACTGACATGTAAAGAGAAAATGGCTGCTCTATACTCAGTGCATACTACTGGAACAAAATCATTCTACACATACAGTATGTAGTTGATAAAACGAAATTAAAATAAATTGAGTAATTATTTCACTTACCAGCATTAGTTGATACAGCCTTCCAAAGATAAACAATGTAGCTCAAAATTTGTACAAATTGAAAGATTCACTCAACGGATTTACTTAAACTAAGGGCTGTCGTCTGTGACGAACAGAGGCAAGACTCCGATATTTGACATATGTCACTAACTATCGACGTTTCGGTAAAGTAAGTACTGTCCGATAATGGACCCTGTCCGGTACTATACGACCTTACCCTACATACAAATGCCAGTTATGCTATAAGCATTAAATGTTATCGAAGTCCAACAGGATTCCAAGTTCTCACAGCCACGATTTTTAAGATGGCTGTCTTCTGGGTTTGTTGCGCCGTGTAGCTTGTTAGAAGTTTATCGACTTTTCAAAGGTATTTGCTGACTCAACCATTATTGCCCTGATAATAGAGGCAGCTAGCGCCAGTACAACGTCAACAAACCTTAACCAGATACGGCGTAGAAGCCCAGAAGATAGGCATCATCAATCATAATTAAATTGCAAAAAGAATATCACGTCAAGCATTACAGACATGTGCCTACATCATTTCTTTTATGTCTGAGTGAAACAAACTGCCTTATGTAACAGAACTGCATTCCTGGAGATATTTTTATGATCTTGAAAAAAATGCCTGGAACTTGGGTGGTTCTACGTTTCTTTAGGAAAACAACCATTACCTAAGAGGTGTCAATCCGAAAGTACGAAAACACCTTGTCCTTGGAGAGTAATATTTTATTTTTATGATTTGAGGTTTTCACAGGCGTGAAATGAAGATTTCTGACTTCTGGGTTGTTGAGCAGTGTAGTACCTTACTTAGATGCAGTCTTTTGACAGGTTACAATTTACTTTGATTTCCCGATAAAACTCGTTAAACCTACTTTTGTACGTCACCTTTACGTTCTTAGACAATATAATATTATGTAAATTTGTAACCCAACATTAAAATGCATTTTAAGTGATTTCGAGTCTTGCGCAGATGATCATACCATAAAAATAAAACCACTTCTGTGACACAGGAACTCTTCACAGAGTTGCATCAAACTTATGGAAAAGAATGAATGAAGGGATCTCTGAATGTGGAGGACATTTCCGACATTTAATATAACACTGTCTTTTTTGTTTTCTAACTTCATCCTAATTTATATTGTTACAAAATAAACATGTGTCGAAGATGCGTTGCGTTACTTTTCAATCATCTGTTTTTTAGGACATAATATTATCATTTCGCTCCATATCTTAGTATGTAACTTTCTGCTTAGGCATGATCTTTTGTATAGATTTTATGTACGTGCAATATTTATCTTCATATCAAATAGTACATACCTATCTCCAGAGGGTCTTCACTTGTCTTTCAATTGACCATTAGCTAAATGGCATGAATGTTTCATGCAGCTAACGTGTTGTTTTGAATTGCTCAGAGCAGTAATGGGGCAAAAGATGTTGCTTTGTGTTTTCAAGATTTGATGTCATACAATATTCGAGGACCCAATAATAACAGCCGCTAGTGTCGATTTTACATTGTTGTAGAACACTAAAGAGTGTGAGATTTGTGATCAAATGGTATAACGCACATACCAGGCTTTGTGAAAATACGTCAGTCTGTTAAAAATTTGAAAGAGAAAGGCGGACAAAGGCACACAAGGCTTGATGGTTTCGTACACCCACATCTCCTGCTTTAAAAAGATGACAATGCTAAACACGTGCATGCATGTTTCACTACGAAACTAAATAGCACTGGACGGATATAACACAGAATATTTTAGAACACTCGAGAGATCTTAAAAGACAGAGAATTTCATGACTGGCAGGATACTTTGAGCCATTAGTGCCAGGACCTAGGCTTATCGAAGTGGTGACGGCATTTAATAAGTTGAAAAGTGTTAAATCCCGGTGCACTGATCAGATTCCGATCAAGTAGATCAAAGAATGAGGTGAATTGTTGCATTCCAAGATACAGACTTATCTGCTCTATACGGTGTAAGGAGGAAATGCCTCAGCATCGGAAGGCCTCAATTATTGTACCAAATTATAAGCTTGATAACATCGTATATGGACCCTCTTGCCACATATCGACCCTTCACACATGAAATTGTGTATGACCACATTTATTTTTTGACACTGTTAGTTCTTATTATTAATAGATACTTGTAATTTTCAATCATATTGTAAGATTTAGTAAACTACAGGTGTTACAGGTCCGACTGTGGAGATATTGAACTATAAATACGATAAGAAGATTACTATACAAAAATCCGATTATACTAATACCCCACGCTCTATAGTTAAGTGTCGCCGTATGATAAACCCCCGCAGTTCTTGATGTGTCTGTTTGCCCCCTCCGGCACTACGATAACACACGACGCACTTTCAATTCCCTTTATAAACTCCTGTCTGTAAGGAAAACGCGGACTACACCGGAATTCACCACCGAACTTTACGTTCTACTCTGCATCACGCCTAACACAGTTTTGCATCATACTTTTCTGACTCGAGTTACTGTAAAGTGGTGTAACTTTAATTTAATATATATCTATATTAGGCCTGTTGCTTGACAGGGATGATACCTAAAGGGCTGATGATTTTTAATCAATCCAAACGGCTGATAGCCCCAGAAGATTTTGTTTATGAGCGTGTACTTATACTGCCTTGTTTGTTTCTCTATTCGCCAACATCAGATAAATTTGAATACATGTTAAATTGAAGTATCAAAATAATGTGATAAGTATCGGACTGTATTTCTTTGTTGTGTGCTTTTAAATGAGTAACCCATCTCCATGGAGATGATAGTGGCTCACGTGGTAAGAAACTCTCCTCATTTTATACACAGCAAATTTGAATTTGGTGCATTAGCATAAACCAGCTGTTGGATTAATTGTATGTCAGATTGATGCAGTCCACATCACTACAGCAGAACCTCGCCGTTCGTGGGGTTTACGTTATAGAAAACCTCAGCGGACGGTAAAACTGCAATGAGCAAAGTCAAGACCTTTTGAAAAAATGCTGTTAGGAGTATCAAAGACGATCGAAAACGGTACTTGATATGTATTTAACAATTTATAATAATGAAAACTTTGGGCCGGCCGCAGTAGCCATGCGGTCTGAGGAATGGACCTCGTGCGCCTGGCCACTGGGACCGTAGGTTCGAGTCCCACTCAAGGCTTGGATGTTTGTCCGCGTCTTTCTGTGTTTGTATAGGTAGAGGCCTTGCGTCGGGCTGACCACTCATCCAAGGAGTCCTACCATTGTCCAAATAGATCAACTGAATAAAATAAAAACATTGACACCTACGGTAAAAGTGGATAAAAGATAAAGGATTGTAGTCGAATTACATGAAAATCAAGGCGGAGGAGGTGGAATAGGAGACAGAAGACTTTATGAATAACAAGGTATTCTTCTGTCGCTTTGCCATCTTCTGCATGTCGTTATATATCTTCTTGTATGGTGTCAGGACAGACTCTATCACGCGTTTAAATTTCGGACCTTTTTAAAAGCAGTTGGTGTTCGTTAAGACCTAATCCGCCTGCGCATTAGCGACAGCGAAAGAGCGAGGGAACTACACAGCGACGTACACTTAATACAAAGCAATTTTTTTGTGATTATGCAAACCTCTAACATGGCGTTTGTTCTGTGGGCTACTTTAACCGGACAAATTTTTGTGACTTGGTCTCACGCAACATTGCCCGTCATCCTATTTACTTCAAATTTTAGTTCCTTGGTAAGTAGGAACATAGAGTGTATTCTGTTGTCCTTTCAGACATCTTGTCTTGACTAATTGCTCTGCGTCAGCGTTGGACCTCTTAGATATGACTAGAACGTTCTTAATGATTAAAACAAATAATGAATTCGAGTTTTTGCTGGTCAAAATTATTACCGGGCCTAGCATGAAGATTATTATTATATTATTATTATTGAGTGTTGTGTCTTACGACAGGTCCATTGCTCTGCCCAAAAAGAGCTCTCCAGTTATCCCTATTCTCGGCTTCTCGCTTTAATTCCTGGAGCGTCATCTTCTTACCTTGTTTAAGATCGTCGGTTAGCTGTATCAATCTTCTTCCTAGTCCTCTCTTTCCTTCAACCTGGCCTTCGGTGATATCACTCAGTAATCCATTCCTTCTAATAAGATGTCCCAGCCAGTTAGCTTTCCTTCGTGTAATCGCCTGAAGAATGTTTCTTTGATCATTGACTCTCCTCAATACTTCTTCGTTGGTCACTCGATCCGTCCACCTGATCTTCTCTATTCTTCTCCAACACCACATTTCAAAACTCTCCAGGTATTTCTGTTCCTTCTTCCTGAGTGTCCAAGTCTCTGCTCCATACAGCGCGACACTCCATGCGTAACAATGGGTCCTAACGATGGCGTGTTATTCTAGAGATTACTAAATACTTGGGCTTTTTCCATCGTCTACTTACTTACACCACTAGGCCAGTGACCAGTGACCGAGGTTATCTGTTTGTAACGGACGCAACTGAGCAGGACCCCGTTCCTTTTCACCTGTGGACGGAAATAGATCCAGTTTCCGAAACGTTGTGCTCCGTTGAATACCAGATAATAGACAAAGTCCAGGAATTTAGTAATCTCGAGTTACCGTAAAAGTTTAATTTTTATGAAGACCTATTAATTCGTTCTTTTATAATCATGGCGCTGGTATCGGTAATACCTCACAATTTTATGGGTCCGCCGTTTGGCCATTAACGACAGTAACAGCGAAGTATAAGGTTCGGCCATCTTATAACCAGATCAGGACAAGAAAGGAGAATACACACAACGAGAGTAAGTTGGTATCACAAGCTTCCGTTTTACCTTAAGAGAGGAACGGAAGCTAAAACGCTATGTGAAGTGATAAAATTTTGTTCTTAAAAAAACTCTTTAATTTTTGGGTGCCATGACTTTCATAACGATTCATGGTGTTGATTAGAGTAGCGTGGACAATCTAGCCTTTTGCTTGTGATGTACATTGTTGTTATGTTCTGTTTCCTGTCGTATTTAATCGCAGCAATTTGAAAAAAATTCAGAAAATATTAAGGTAAAGTAGGCCATTATTATCTTCTACTGAAATCTTACTTTCTTAATTAATACCTGACTTAATCCCATCACAATAGATGCTTCGTGTCATCTATGTTTGAAACAGAATCGTTAAATAACCCAAGGACGAACAAAGAAATCATTGCTGTTTGCGTAAAATTTCTAAATATTTTGTGAGAACTGTCAAGATGGAGGATTATTTGCCCGAAGCTATATGAATTCAGAATCTTTGTTTTTTTTCGTAGAGGACTGAATGTGAATGACTTACGTAATTGGAGAGCCGTTTCGCTAGGAAGTACTAGAAGCAAGATGGGCGTATTCAATGCTACCGAACGCACGTACCACTGACCTGCTATAAGTAAGTTGAGAACGGCCCCGTACGTCTTTAAAAACAGAACGTGGAGTCACTTTCATCATCCAGTTTCGTCAAAACGCCACGCCATCTTGGCAGGCACGAAAATTATAAGTACTCACATCGCGCAGTCAGAGTGGCCATGAAAAGCCGTAATTAAATTTATAGTTTACGACGGACGCTCTGTGCACCAAGGAAGTAAAAGCAAGGATAGCCATGGCCAAGGCAGCTTTCGTCAAGAAGAGGATACTTCTCACTAGCAAGTTGGGCTTGGAGATGAAGAAGAAACTAGTGAAGTGTTACGTATGGATTGTCGCGCTGTATGGAGCAGAGACTTGGACACTCAGGAAGAAGGAACAGAAATACCTGGAGAGTTTCGAAATGTGGTGTTGGAGAAGAATAGAGAAGATCAGGTGGACGGATCGAGTGACCAACGAAGAAGTATTGAGGAGAGTCAACGAGCAAAGAAGCATTCTGCAGGCGATTACACGAAGGAAAGCTAACTGGCTGGGACATATTATGAGAAGGAATGGATTAATGAGTGATATCATCGAAGGCCAGGTTGAAGGAAAGAGAGGACTAGGAAGAAGATTGATACAGCTAACTGACGACCTTAAACAAGGAAAGAAGATGACGTTCCAGGAATTAAAGCGAGAAGCCGAGAATAGGGACAACTGGAGAGCTCTTTTTGGGCAGAGCAATGGACCTGTCGTAAGACAGAACACTTAATAATAATAATAATAATATATCATAATTTTTGTTTTACGTGTTCATATTTATGTAAAGTCGTAGGTTCGTGAATTAGATGGTAAATTAGAGATTGAATTTAGAGAAATAGGTTATGAGAATGTGGAATGAGCGGAGTTAGGATATGAAGCATTTACGTGCTCTTATTAGCAGTGTGATGGACCTAGAATTTATGGCAAGATGAGGGACTTTTGGCGTCTTAAAAACTCAGATCAGTGGAGTTATGTTCTTATACTCTAAACGGGAGAGCCGGGATAGCTCAGTCAGTATAGTGACTAGCTACAGGCTGGACCACCCAGAATTCGATCCCCGACTGGGGCAGAGGATTTTTCCTCTAGCCTCTGCGTCCAGACCGGCTCTGGGGCCCACCCAGCCTCCTCTATAATGGTTACCGTGGGGTCCTTTCCCGGGGGTAAAGCCGGCCGGGGCGTAATGCTGACCACTCACCCCCCCCTCTAGTGCCGAGGTCAAGAAAGGGAGGAGCTATACCACCTCTCACCCCAAGCGCCTACATAGCGCATAGCGGGACAATACTTAACTTTTACTCTAAACGGGAAGATTATGAGCCGAATGGCAACAAACATTATACGGGGTTTGATATGAATCTTTCACGGTGTTTGGAGAACCATCTTCTTCCTCGTCCTCATGGACGAGGACGAAGATGGTTATAGAAACGTTAGTGTTTTTTCTATTCAACCACCTGACACGGCAGGTAGCCCGAGAAGAATATACGAGTTCTGCCACAAAAAAACAAACGAGACTGCGCCTGTAACTCTTTTTATTTAACAAATTCAGAAAATCAACTACAATCGCCTTCAAAATAGTTTCCTTCTAAGTTCACACACTGCTGCATACGATGCTGCCAACGTTCAAAGCAATTCCGCAGGTCATTTTCTGTAATATCCCCACAAATACTTTACAAGACGTCATATATAATATACTAAACAAACAAAAGATCAATATACAAATAATAAATGAAATTAAAATAGTAACGAACATAATTATTAATCAAAATTATTTTCAATTCAATATTCAGCATTGGCAACAAAATACAGGACTACCCATGGGTGCTCCCACTTCAAGTATATTATCAGATATATTCCTTCAATATTTAGAACACAACAACATAGTAAACACATCAAACAAAAACCACATACAATATTATAGCAGATACGTGGATATATTAATAATTTACAATAGAAGAAAAACAAATATCCAACTAGTCCTTTATGAATTCAATAACATAAATCAAAACATCCAATTTACAATAGAACTTGAACAAAATAATACACTAAACTATTTAGATTTAACTATGATAAGAAAAACTAAAAACTTTGAATTGAAAATTTACAGAAAACCCACTACCACGAGTACCATAATTCATACCTCATCTTGCCACCCTATTGAACAAAAAGAATGACCATCAATTATTTAATGAACTGGAAAAACCTATACCCAATATCCACAACAAACAAACAAATGGAATTAAATATAATACAACAAATCCTCAAAGAAAATGGGTATAACAACAACAACTTTCTAAATAAAAAAACAACGAAACTTAACGACAATAATAAAAATAAAAATGAAGATACACAAAAAGATGGGCTACTTTTACATATATAGGAAAAGAAACTAAATTCATAACAAAACTATTCAAAGAAAGCAAATTAAAAATATCTTTCAAAACAAATAACACAATAAAAAACTTCCTTAAACAAAAACCACCAATAGACATAAATAACAAATACAATTTACCAGGAATATACAGACTAAAATGTAAAGAATGCCCATTAACTTATATTGGTTAAACTGGACGTACATTCACAAATAGGTATAAAGAACACATTGCGGCAATAAAACATAATAAAGATAATTCAGCATATGCCAAACACATTCTAAACACTGGACAAGCATATAGCACGATAACAGACACAATGGACATCTTATAAATAGTACACAATAAGAAACACAGAGACACAATTGAAAAATTACATATACAACAAGCATTCAAACAAAATACTTGCTTGAATGACAATAATATTTATCTTAATAACCCTATCTTTAATTCCCTTCAAATACTTAACTCCACCTCCAACAACCTCCTTTCACTTACCCTCCCTACAAAACAACCACAATCCACAATGAACACAGTTCAGTTCAAACACGGCAATACTTCCAGACAGATGTAACTCCTCCACAACTTTCATTTCTGGTATGTTTCAAAATTATATTTCATTATCTCAATATATTATTTTATTTTCTATTTTATTAATATTCATTTAGTCTTTATATTACTTACATTACAGGCTGATACAAAAACAACAAAAAAACGTTCACCCACACTAAAGTCATATTGAGCATGATGTATAGGCCGTTCGGTGGGACAAGAGCTATGGCCTTGAGATGTGCAGTGTATTTGCAGCTCGAACAGTGGGTGGGGTGAAGCCGGAGCTCAGTTACAAGCCAGACGCGACCGAGTTCACTTCGTGTGGTAAATTCCATTTCAAAAACATTGAACCATTTATAATTAGGCCTGTCATATTCATCGCTGTTGGTTTTACTCAGCACGAACAGAATGCAAAGCGTGGACAGAGGTGTAAAGAAAGCCAAAGTAGAGAAATGGTGATAAGTGTTTACAGTTTTATGAAGAAAGAAGCTGACAGCGGCAATGTGATTAACGTTAATCAAATACCAAATCGTGTTCCTGAAGCTACTGGTGTGTCTATAAGTACTCTGAAACGCATTCTAAAAGAGTAAGAACATAATAAACGAGTGGGAAAAGAATTCGGCACACCTCACAAGAAACGACCAAGAAGGAAAATTGAAACTGATGTAGATGATTTTGACAATTGTGTAATTCAAAGAACGATAAACGAATTTCACACTACACAAGGCGAGCGTCCTACTTTAAAATCATTGTTATTAAGAAAAAGATTAACTTCAGTGGCGGGAAGTGGGCTCTTTGGAAAATAATTAGAGATTTAGGCTTCAGGTGGAGGAAATCCGAAAGTAATAGAAAAGTTCTCATCGAAAAGGATGATATTCGTACAGCAAACCTGTCTTATTTGAGAAATATAAGTCGTTACAGAAATGAGACGACAGTGATACCAACAGTTGTAGCAGTAGTGAGGAAGAGGAGAGGGAGGAAGAAGTTGCAGAAGAAGATGATGGGGAATTAAGTGGAATTGAAGCTTTGTAAAATGTGCATCAGCCTGCACTGATGTTTTTGTGTTTAGTAGTACAGAGAAATCTGTTCCCTTCCGTGCCCTACTCCCGCTAGCAGACAGCGTCAGTACCCTCCCTTCACAGCTCATGTCTGAGCGAACGACTAATACATATACAGAACAACATCGAATATATTATTAAAGTGGAATAAAATCTGGAAAAGAACATCGTTTGATATCTGATAAACATCTGATAAAAATGTACGC
The DNA here is from genome assembly GCF_977971745.1 of Zootermopsis nevadensis. Lineage (NCBI taxonomy): Eukaryota > Metazoa > Arthropoda > Insecta > Blattodea > Termopsidae > Zootermopsis > Zootermopsis nevadensis. The sequence goes on from NW_028259142.1 coordinate 8,724,426, forward strand.
TAAAAAAACATATGGAAATTGTATTTAAGATATTGTATTTAAGTTATTATTGATTTGAATCTTTATATAATTATATACACCTGAAGATAGTTCTTTTAGGAACTGAAACATGTCGAGAAAAATGGTCTACTGTAAATCGAATATTTCGATAAAGAACATTTAATATTTTAAATTTTAATTAATGTAATATTTTAATATTTAATAAGTATTTATTGTGATTAGACGGACAAGATTTAAACAATATATATTTATTATATCACAATATAACTCAACTTTACCATCTCAAGGAACTTGATGTTAACACGTTGTTCACTTTTGCATTTTCCGGCCGATGGTAAAAACACGACTGTACAAAAACACTCGTCCACTGCTACTGAGTGAAGCAAACAAGTTGAAACTTGCGTCACTGGTAGAGGACAGATCAAGGTCAAATATGGTCTGCTTATGTCGCCCTCACCATAATTGTTTGCCTACTTAGAGCATCAGTCTCGTTATTTTTGTTGCAGATATCGTAATATGTTTTACGGGCTTAGCTGTTGACAGTGTGATTTCTTACAGAACGTTGAGAATCATTTATAGCAGCGTTTATCAACCTATGGTGCGCGTACTACTGACGATAAGGGAGCCAGTATTGAGTAGTCAGCGAACTAAGTAAGATAATAAAAATATAATATTATAATAAACAAGATTTCCCTTAACGCATTTTGTTAGTGGTATATCCAATATGTTAAATTAGAATTAGTGGTACGCCAGCGAATATCGGAGTGAATCCCTGATTTAAAGAATTTTCAGTTTCATATGCAGGTACATAATTCAAGTAAGTATTCTCCAGTGACTGCATAGCCGGTGCAATCTTTAGTTGTTTCTTATCGTAGATAAATGTAGAATAGCAAAGTGACTGTATCAGATATATAGATTGTGAACATTGGACAAATATACTGGTCTGTTAGGAGTCAGTGTGGTACAATAAAACTTCTTCTTACAACCACTACACATATTCGTTTTCAAGTTTTATGTTTTACATACACTTGTAATATGACTTGTTCAAGGTGTGGAATAAATACTTAGGTTGGTTAAACACACTATATATTATAAAGCTTTATTATGAATAATTTATCAGTGTGGACACAAATTACTCGGGCAGAAATTATGTCAGAAACAACCATGTCCTTTATAATACACCGACTGCCAAATCATGTCCCTTCTGAATATTCAGTGATTTGTTGACTTTGAAAACTGATCTCACATAACCCCACTATAATGTAACTCTTGCTCGATGCTAGGATGGCCTGTACTTCGCAGAACATACACTGGAGGGACAAAGTTAGTGCCAAGATGACTTTTCCGAGACGAAACTCTATGTTAAAGGCGAGATATGAGCTCTCTTTGTGTTTCGCAAGCTGAAGTATAACAATAATGGCTGTGCAGTGAGTTTCATTCTAATTCGTTGAATATTATTCGTTGGTGAAAGTCGTAAAAATATCCTGTGCTGAGATACAATAATTCTGGTGATATTTAGTTGTCGGAAATTTGCGACCTGAAGCCAAAGTGTTTCGTTTAACACTTGCTCTTTGCATGTTAATTATGAACAAGCAATTGTTTACTTTTTATGTAGAGATCTAACACGTGTTTCCCGAAGATACGTAATCTGTTTTGTAATACGAGTTGAATTCTTCGTGTTGCATGCATTATTTGTATTTCGTCATTCAATTTTATGCTTTGTTACTTCGGCGCGTGACGCTGAGCACTCACCTCCACCTAGTGCCGAGGTTAAGCATGAGTAGGAGCTATACCCTCCCAAGCGCCAGCATGGCATATAGTCGGACAGCTCTATCTACTTTTACAGTATTACTTCTGTTTTAACCAAACTTGGGCCTCTTAATTCTGTCTTCAATATAGCTTTGTGGGGTGCCGAATGAAGCCCTGTGGTAAAGATGTTTTGCATATACAGGCTGTCCGATTTCATTCAGCACGGAATGCCAGTTAACGTTGAAGAAATTGGTCATGTTATCCCTTTAAGCTGATAGATACATTAACGTATGCGTTTTGAGGTTTATACGGCAATGAAGTTGTCGGTTTGTAACGCTCTGCGGACTTGTGGAAGACGGAGAAAGTATGTATCTCCGAAACTTTGGTATCTGCCTACAAGTCCACACGGCTTTACAACCGAGAAGACCAACGTCGACGGATACATAATCTGTGTGCGCTCTTCTGAGGTCAAGTTTGTAACTGCAGAGATTCTGAGGATCTTGCCTATTACTTAATTTGAATTGAATAAGTTCCGAAGTTTAACATTGTATTTGAGATTCATGTTGTGCACGTAGTATCAAAGGTAATGTGTGACTCTACGCAACAAGAGGTTCAACAATTTTATGATATGAACAGTACTGGCCAAAATGTTTCGGACATAGACGGTCCCCTGTTTTTTAACTTGGTGCATAATCGACAAAATTACGTTGGAGAATGTGTTATAAAACGATGAAATGCGTTTAAAATATGAACAAAACTTCGTTCCGTACAATCTTAAATCATATTTCAATATCTTAGTTTTGTTGACGTATATTACATATGCAGTTGGTGAACATCTTTGTTCTGTGGCAGTTTTTCCCATTTAAGTATTTGGAATATGACCGTGATGGAATTGAAATTGTAGTTGTGTCTGGTAGGTTTTAAGTGGACATAACGATCAAGCATATCTTGGCAGATTATTCTCCTTATTTTGAAGCGATGAGTTACTCAAAAAGAAATGTGTGCGCAGTAAAACTGCTGTCACCGCAGACGAGGCACAATCGACTTTATCCACAAGTGTAATATTGCAGCTTTTGTAGCAAGCTAAGAATCAGAAGATGAATCAATGAGACCGACACATGTCATCCCGTAGTGTCAAATGAAACGAGTATATGAACTTGTAAATCGTACAATTTCTTGAGTGGACAAGAATGTATAATAATGGAGCGTATTTCAGAACTTATAAGAATCGTTTTGTATACTTTATGAACGTCTATTGGTTAGAACAAAACTATTATAAAACATTCTCGTTGAACTCATTATTTGTTTTAGAAAACGCTATTAGGAAGAACCAAGAAAGCAAGTACGGATCTCATAGATGGCTGCCTTCTGGGTTGTTGTGCCGTGTAGTCTGGTAGAAGTTTACCGACGTTTCAGAGGTCCAACCCAGAAGACGGCCGTTTTCGGACTCACCGCCGTGAAAACCTCAAGGACATACGCTTCTCTGTCTTCGTCTTTGCATGTGATGCTTATTTATAGGTGGACAAACGAAACAAACACAATTTCTGTTAAATACAAAGAAGCAAGATTTCCATTAGAAGTAAACGTCGAGACAACACACATGCATATCTATGTCTCGGACTCTCAAGTGGTATCTCACTTTTACTCTCGTCACTCTGAAATCTTTTATGTATTTCTCATTTTTCCTCATTCGTGGTGTATGTCCCATATTCCTTTTTTATTTAATTTTCGTAATAATATTTGCTGGCGAGTTTAAATTGTGAAAGTCTCCATTATTTGTTCCATAAAAACCTTAACAACAAATTTTCTCATGTTCGTTATATTAGAACATTTGAAGTGTTATTCGGTATTCCACAAGGATCTGTGTTAGGGTCATTGTTATTTAATGTTTTTATAATGATTTTTGTAATGATTTTTTATTTATATACAGGATGTGTGCCTGCTCTATTTTCAAAAATAAGAAAAAATGTTCCTACGAACATAGGGTCACAAATGTTTCATTTTCGAAATAATAACAAAAAATAAGTTTCAATATATGCCTTTATTGCCAAGTATAAGGGCTGGAACGTTTCTTTATAAGAGATGCTCAAAGTTGTTCCCCCATTCTCCACACATGCACGAGCACGAGACTGGCGGATTCGTTCGTACACGCCAGGGTTTCCTCGAACCATGTGGCATGCATTCTGCACACGTTCCCATAGGTCGTCTTCATTGTTTATAGGTGTTGCATGAACGACGGACTTCAAGTGACTCCACATATAAAAGTCCAATGGAGTCAGATCTGGTCACCTCGGTGGCCATGCTATGGGCTACCGCGTCAAATCCGTCGCTGAAGTTACTTCTCACTGAGATGATCTCTGACGCTATGGGAGAAGTGTGCTGGGGATCTGTCGTGCATAAACCACATTTGTTTCCTTTTATTCAGTGATAGATCTTCAAGGAGACGTGGCAAGTGTCTTCTTAAGAATCGCCGATATGAAGGTTCTCTTAGACGTGATGGAAGCATGTGTGGACCAATAAGCATGTCGCCAACAATTCCTGCGCAAACGTTTACTGAAAATCTTTGCTGGAAGCTGGATTCACTTTGATATAACATCAGTTCATTGAATCTTATTTTTGGCTATTATTTAGAAAAAGAAACATTTGCGACCACATGTTCAATGGAACACTTTTTCTTATTTTTGATCCTTGAACACGCACACGAAGTTTGTAAAAATACTTTTGACTCATCCTCTATATTTATTTGATTCTATCTTTTCCATATATTTGAAGTCTTAAATTCATAAAAGTTTTATTGCCATTTAATAGGATTTGCCTCTCTGATTACAAGACATAAACAACTGTTTAATTCCATCTGAGCTAATTTCTGTACCAACCTCTTTATTTGTGTGCAATAATGATTTGAAACTTTATTTATAAGTTTAAGGAGTAGTAATCGAAGCAGGCGATAATATAATATTTGCCTGTGTCGCATTCTGAAGCTTTCTGCTGACACGTTGAATATTTTTTGCTGTCTGGTTTTTAAGCGACGATGATCAGATGATCTTGAGAGATGCTTTGAAAATAATTATTAATTAACCAATTGTTATTACTAGATTTAAAACACCTCACAGTGGAAGCATCGACGTAGGCTTGTTCCCATCCACCTTTACTTTTATCGAGGTTTTTATTATTAGCTTCCTAAAAAGAGAAAATTGAACGTTCCAAGGCTTTGCTACTAACTCTTTACAGATTTTATCATCATTCGAAATCTTAAAAACCTGTTTCTTTGTTGTTGTCAGTAGACGGGCTAGAGATGTAACGAACTTCAATATTAAACTCGAAATGGCGACATAACAAAATACGTGCACGTAGGCCTAAACATGCATCAGATTGACCACTGATTCGAAGACGTAACTATTTAGATAGAATAAAGAAGACTGAATAATAACAACTTACAACTGTTTAAAAAAATACAAACAGCCAAGCCGGGGAAGGGATACTGCGCCATAAATCATTTATGTTATTGTCCGTGTTAGGTACGCCGTATTTCCACTTCTATAAAGCTCTCAGTTGATGATTAATGTGGATTCATAATTTTTGCCACCTAATAGTTCCTGGAGTGATTGTTTTGATATGGATATTTTTGTTCTGTGCGTTCCTGCCTAGTTTTGTTTGATTTCTCAAATTGAATTATATTACTGTATTTTGTAAGAGTGGAGTTCCATCGAAAATTCTGCCGTAAAGAACGTCTTGGCCCAGAATAAGAAGCGAAAATAAAAAAAAAACAGATCCAGCTGAAACACAATTGCCAGTCACACAGATTTATGTAACATTACAACATAGGGAGCCTAGTCGATACATACGGACAGATAGACTATAACGAAGCTAATAGGTTGTTATGCAACTTATACCGGACCAAATTACATCTTCTGCTGATGTAATTTAATCATACCATTTAATTTCTTATTATTTTATTAAATCTGAAATTCTTTTAAGTTCCTTTACAAAATTTTAACTTTTTGTAACTTCTATATGTCGAAAGTCAGTTTGGGCTTTATGGTTCATTGTCACTCAGCAGATGAATGTTACTGGACCATACACATTAAGGAGTGTGAGGGAGAAACTTTGGAAGAGCCAATTAGACGCAAGAGCTGTATGAAAATGAATACGTCACTGGGTTTGAATATTTCGAACCAGGGACATGACGCTTATAGCAGCGAGACAATTTGGTATTCTACAACAAACTTTGAACATAGTCGCACGCAAGTCTACTATAGTTCCAGAATTTAACTGAAATCATCTTCTTGCGGCTAGAGCCAAGTAATATCTCTATCATTCTCAAGAAAATAATTAGTGTTACTTATTCAGCAATAGCGGCAGCCTCTAGTTGTCTGAAGTTGCATGCCGTAAACACCGCGCAGAGTGTCGAGTGTCTACTGAGGAGCCAAGCTCCTATCACTGAGCGGCAATAAACTTTTGTTACGATCTGACCTAAAGAAACTTGTTAACACACATCGTATATATAATATGGTTTGTTTTCATGGAAAATGCTCACCGCGAATCAGACCATCGACTAAATACGAGATAACATTGGGGGGATTTTGTTCCATTCTTCTACTGCGATAAGAATAATTACATATATAAGTATATTACGTGTTATAAATCAATTGATTGTAGATCCCTATGTACCTACACGGAAAGGTATGATTGTTGGTCAAAATCTAACCCAAAATAAATTGTTCAAATACACTAGTAGGGTATAGTTCACATTTTATGTTTAACAATGCTACAACACCCAAAGATTGCAGTTCATGAGCTCCCTTCCCTGTTTAATTGCTCTCGACCTGTGACACTACACTTCCTCAGTTTGTGTAGATTTTCACGTTTCGTGGTTATGGTCTTGACTGCAGGTTAGAGAATTTCTTTCCTTGGATTTTCCTACTAATTATTATCTAGAAAAAATATTTCATGTTATACCCTACATTACTGCTGGAGCGCCACTGCTTGAAAGAGCAGAAAAACTTCACCAATTCCTAAGCACCGAGGCGCATACAATCATGCAGCTAAAGTTCATAATATTTGAGCAATGTGATGTCTGAAGTCCTTGTTCATGGAAGACCAGATAAAAACGACGTTCCAGACACATACGTAAGTACAGTGAGTGTCAAATGCCAGGTACGCACACGGCAAAGAAGACAAATACATCAAAACCACGCAGAACATCGCTGCTGAAAATTGCTGGCGCCTTGGGCTACGGCCCTAATCGCGCATCCCCGAGATAGATACTACAGACGAGTACCGCTAATACAACGTTGTTTCAAACCGAGTAGGGAAGAATCACTGCACCACACTCCTTTAGTTCATTACAGTACTCCGTGCTTCTCTTCACTGTATCTCTTCTTTGCCTTGCCATCATAGCAAGTTACCTAAATAGTACTCAATCTTTGCTGTGCTTGCCAGCACCCCGTACCGATTAGTCACTTGCACTGGTTCTAGCAACGTTTGAGCAAATATTGTAGGCGGGCAACTTCAATACAGAACATTTTATTTGCGCATTTTTAAAGGGTAATGATGGTGTGTTACAATCGGAGTTGCTAAATTCTTGGAATTTTCTAGAAGAAACAGTGCATTTATTAAGCTAGAACTCCTTCCGTCCTCAGGTTATAAAGTGGGGAAAAAGACACCTACTCATTTGGTAGATGGAAATCAGCTCCTTTGTCGGACCCAACTGAGTACTTGCCCTTCTACCACCTTAGTAACCTGAACATGGAAGCAAATCCAGGTTCCGAAACAGAGTGTTTTTTAAAAAAACGCAGACAGTGAACAAAGTCCTAGAATTTAGTAATCCCGGCTAAATACGCCCATATTCGTGGACCAAATATTATCAAGGCCTCACGCGCAATAAAACTGGCTGAGCCCTCAATCGACATTTGGTAACATTTGACGAAAGCTTTCTTAAAAATCACAGAAATACATTTCGTATGAAAATGTGTTGATACAGTTCCTTGTGAAACGATGAAGAGAAGTTCCAAGGTGCCAAGACATTTAACAACTCCACTAATTATCCGGTGGACCTTCAGTGTAATATATACGGAAACAGAAGTACAAAGGAAGGTAAGGCGTTACATGAAATACGACGAGATTAGACTTAGAGTGTTGTATAAAAAGTATACAGCTGTAAATAGTGAAAGGTCTGTGTCTTGCTGGAGACACCAATGTACAAAATAAAATAAAATAAATGCTCTCTGAAGAATGTGCAATCTGATTGCACCCTAAGATCAAAATTGAGGCTGTGGTAACTACCCGATTGTTTAAATGTCTTTTACGTACTCTCTTACGAAACTCTTGTACCAAATCTATCATTTTATTTGCGTACTTCTCATATTGATTTTCAGAAACTTTAATTTTTTGATGTCGAAAACGCATAACATTACAATTTTGTTTTTGTGACATCCAAAATCTTAACTTTGTATGAAGACTTTCATAAATGAGACGATGCCTTTGAGTTTTTTTGTCTTGAGGTTTCAGACTTAGATCGCTCGTGTGTACAACGATACGCACTAGAAGTCAAAAATCATACTTCCGTTCATCGTCTTCGAACTCCAGAAATTTATTGCATTCACTTCTCTAATAATAATAATAATAATAATATATTTGTTTTAGACTATATACAGAGATCTGTGGCCGCCTAACACCAGGTTTTCACGGCCACAGTCCTTACAAGCACTATTAGCACTACTGCTTACTACAACTATTCACTAATGCTACTCTACATGACTATTCCTTAATCCCTAATACTATTTACATAACTCTTCCGTATTGTTCTCGTGCCTTCTACCCCAGTGGCAGTTCTAAATTCCTAATTTTGACCTGTCTTTTACATCTTACTTTGTACAGAAATTTCCCTACATCCCTGACCTCCGTGTCATTCGTGGTGTTTAAAATTTTCTTGAAGGCCAACTCTTCGCCAACGCTGAACCACTTGTTCCTCAGGAGCTGTTCCCTCCACCTCCCGGTTTCCGTACACTTTAATAGTATGTGAATCTCGCTTACATTAGCTACGGAGGCGAGCGGACGTGTTTCTACAGCTCAAGGAACAATGGGTGTCACCTTAGAAAGTTACAGGGCCAGAGTTGGCGCTTTTGCAGCCAGGAAAGCGAGGATTCACGCAGAAGGGAGCTGGAAAGTTGAGTTGGCAGGGCAACAGACGTGGTTCCTGGGTCTGGTAGTAGCGACTCTTCTGGTGATTGGAGGAGTGGAACTAAACCCGGGGCCGCCAACCGAACAGGACAAGATCGACCAGATCTTATCCCATGTTAAAAGCCAAGCTAGGGAGACGAAAGCTATCAAGGAGCTTTTGGAGAAGCACAACCAGGAAATAGGTGACTTGAGGAATGGGACGAAGGACTTAGGACCGAAATTGGAGACGCTAAGCGCGTCAATAAATGAAGTGATCAGGGATTAACTAACTAACTAACTAACTAACTAGATGGCTTACCGAACCCGAAGGTTCATCACCGAATTAACCAAAGCCCTCCACCGGACCCTGTCCTGGGCCAACAAAATCCAGTTTCCTTCAACTCCTATCTCGGATAGATCCCGCCTGAGATTATCCTCCCATCTACGTCTAGGTCTCCCCAGCGGTCTCTTCCCTTCAGGTTTCCCAACCAGTACCCGGTGCACACCTCTTGTCCCATCCATGCGCGCTACATGTCCCGCCCATCTCACTCTTCTCGACTTAATCACCCTCACAATACTGGGGGAGCAGTACAGATTTTTAAGCTCGTCATTGTGCAGTTTTCTCCACGCCCCATCGTCTTCCCTCTTAGGCCCAAATATCCTCCTCAACACCCGATTCTCAAACACCTGCAATCTGTGTTCCTCCCTCTGAGTGAGAGACCATGTTTCGCACCCATACAAAACAACAGGCAAGATTATTGTTTTGTATACTTTAATTTTCAGGTTCTTAGAAATCAGACGGGAAGACAAAATATTTTGGACTGAGAAGTAGCAAGCATTTCCGGAATTTAGTCTCCTCCTAACTTCCTCACAAGTATCATTTTGATTTGTTATTGTTGTTCCCAAATATTTGAACTTTGTAACCCTTTCAAAGGATTTATTAGCTACCCTAAGATAATTTTGCCCGCCTGTCTTCTGATGACGAGATACTAACATGTACTTAGTTTTTTCTGAATTTACTTCCAGCCCCACTTGTCTACCAGCCTCTAGTAAAACTTCTGCGTTCCTCTTTATTGTATTTATATCGTCCCCCAATAAATTAACATCATCAGCATATGCCAATAGCTGATGTGTCCCGTTCAATTGCAAACCCTCCTGCCTACCTTGGACCTTCCTGATGGCGTACTCTAGCGCAAAGTTAAAGAGCAAGGGAGACAAAGCATCTCCTTGTTTTAGACCGTTCTTGATGAGGAATGTCTCAGATACATATTTACCTACTCGAATTTTGCTGCAGGTTTCATTTAAGCACATTTTTATTAGACCCACTAGCTTCTTTGGTATACCAAATTCAATAAGAATATTATATAGCACTTCTCTCTTCACAGAGTCATAGGCTTTTTTGAAATCTATAAATAACTGATGTACAGTCCCACCGAACTCCCATTTTTTCTCTAGTATCTGACGAATGCAAAAGATCTGATCAATCGTTGATCTGTTTCGTCTGAACCCACACTGATGATCCCCAATAGTTTCATTCGCATATGGGGTTAATCTTGCCAAAAGAATGTTGGATAGAATTTTGTATGAGGTTGATAGCAGCGATATTCCTCGGTAATTACCACACTCAGTCTTGTCCCCCTTCTTATAAATAGGAATAATTATGGATTCCTTCCATTGATGTGGCATCTCTTCCTTATCCCAAATTAACTGAATAAGCTTATGGATCCTCATATGCAACCCTTTGCCACCTGCTTTAATTAATTCGGCCGGAATCTGATCAATTCCTGGAGATTTATAACTTTTCAACTTCCCAATGGCTAGTTCCACTTCATCTAAGCTAGGTTCTGGCACCAACAGTTCAGCTGTATGCATTTTAATCTGTCTAATATCACCAGTATTATGAACATTTAAGAGCTCGCTAAAGAAATTTTTCCACCTATTCACAATTTTTATTGGATCTGCAAGCAAATTGCCACTATCATCCTTTACCAAATTAGTCTGGGGTTGATATCCTTTCTTAAAGTTATTAATGCCTCTGTACAGGTCTCTGATGTTTTTTTCCTTATTATTTGTCTCAAGTTCAGCAATTTTGCCCTTCAGGTATTCCCTTTTCTTAGTCCTAAAGGTTCTACTAGCCTCACGTCTCACGTTACATAGATTATCCGCATTTGTTTTGTTTGGGTTCTGCAACCATTGAAATTTTGTTTGCTTCCTTCGATCTATTAATTTTGAACATTCTTCATCAAACCACGGTTTATTTTGCTTTCTCCTGTAGTATCCTAGTTTCTCTTTTGCTGAAATTTTGATGCAGTTTCTGACATTTTCCCACTCCCTGTTGATGTCCACACTTTCATTATCCTCATTTGTCTCTAAAATTTGAAACCTATTCGAAATTTCAACTTGATATTGTTCCTTTGCCTCTCCCTCACTTAATTTTTTCAAATCAAATCTTTCTGTGTCAAAATTTTGTTTAGTTCGTCTACTTACTGAAAGCCGCTCCCTCACTTTTGCTACCACCAGATAATGATCAGTGTCGCAATCTGCTCCTCTGAATGATCTCACATCAATTACATTTGTCTGCCTTCTCTTATCTACTAAAACATGATCTATTTGATTGTGTGTTCTGCCATCTGGGGAAGTCCAAGTGTATTTATGAACATCACGGTGTGGAAATTTTGTACTTTTTACAATTAAATCTTTTGACGTAGCGAAGGTCACTGCTCTGACGCCATTATCATTACTAAGTGCATGGAGACTCTCGCTGCCTATTGTGGGTTTGAAGACATCCTCCCTCCCAATTTTTGCATTGAAATCTCCTAGCAGAATTTTCATGTGATACTTGCCAAATGTATCAAATACTGATTCCAATTCTTCATAAAAGCTATCCTTGATATCATCGCTTTTGTCTTCAGTTGGGGCATGAACATTAAGGACAATGATGTCGCACCAACGTCCTTCCAAAATTACGTAAGACAACCTGTCACTAACAAATTCTACTCTCTTAACTGCTGCCCTAATTCTGCTATGAACAAAAAAACCCGTCCCTAGCTGATGATTGTCATTCCCCTTTCCATAGAAAAATGTAAAATTGTCCACTGGGATCGTGCCCTCCCCCTCCCATCGCACTTCCTGCACTGCCACTAAGTCTAACTTATAATTCCCTAATTCCCTACACACTGATTTCAGTGCCCCAGCCCTATAGAGGCTCCTAATGTTCCAGGTACCAAATCTCATGTCCTTAGTGATCAGGGATTACAAGAAGATAACCCGGGTAGTGAAAGAGTGGGAGGAACGGCAGCAGAGGATGGACGATAAAACTAGGCAGCTGGAAGAAGGGAATCGGAAGAACAATATTCTTATATTCGGGCTGGTGGAGAAAAGAGAGGAGGGCTACTTCGACACGCTGGATACGGTATGCAAGTTCCTCAAGGAAACGATGAAACTAGAGATCCCGAGAGGGAACATCGATTACGTAGGCCGGTTGGGTCGAAGCAGAGGTGAGCGCCCGATATTGGCGAAATTTACCACGTTCGCTTCTAAGCTAGAGGTACTCCGGAACACTAAGCACCTGAGTGGCTCCACATTAAGTGTAGACGAGGATTTTGCTCCAGAAATAAGAAAGTGTAGGAGGGAGCTGATTCCCTATTTACGAGATGCTAAGAGGAGAGGGCACAGAGCTTTTTTGAAGAAGGATAAACTGGTGGTGGACGGGCGGGCCTACGCCCTGGAATACCTTTCAAGGAACATGCAATTGGAAACGTGGGACAGCGGGGTGGACACCCCTGCGGTCAGAAGGTCGGCTAGCGCCGAGGGAAGGACTCCTCGGAAAACGGGTAGCAGTGGGTCGGATGCCAATACCCTGCAAAGGAGCACCGTTACACGGGAAAAACCGACCGAAACTATGCACGCTGGGTTGGGCTGCAGGGTGAGGACGGACACCGCGTCGCAAGTTATAAAGTTAACGCCGCAGGGAGGTGCAGCCTCTGCGAGGCGGGCGAGGCCAGCTGACCGCGCGGAGGACAACGGCTTGACAACGGAACCACGGAGTGAGAGGGTCTGTAGGCAATACAACCTGAGGAGCTGGCTCACGAAGCCGAGTGACGTGTCCGGCAGGGAGGGAGGAGGAGGAGGTGGAGGAGCGAGGGTCAGAAGTGGCTCAACATAGGCCCGCGTTAGTGTGGCAGGTTTGCTAAGGGTAGGATTCTGGAATGTGGAGGGGCTTAAGTGTAAAATGGGTACAAAGGATTTCTTAGATTTTCTGAGTGGCCATGATATTGTGGGGATTGCGGAGAGCTGGGCGGGAAGCGAGGTTTTTGAAATTAAAGGGTTTGTCAGCTTTTGGAAAGAAAGAAGAAGAATCGCAAGATTCGGTAGGAATCCGGGGGGACTAGTAATCTATACAAGGGAGGGAATGAGCAGAAAGGTGATTGAGATAAGTACGGGCATGAAGGAGGTAATATGGGTAGGAGTGAGAGGGCACAATGGCGTGCGGGTCCAGATATGTATGGGCTTTGTGTATAATGCGCCCCAAAGCTCAAGGTGGTTTAATCCCAATTTTACAACCGAGTTGGAGGAGGACTTGAAGATGTTGAGGGACCGGTTCGTGGAGACGGAATTTTTAATAGTGGGGGACATGAACAGTTGGGTGGGGACAAAGCAGATAAACCTGCCACACACATGGGGCTGCTTTAATGAGGTGGACAAGGGCTATGAAGATCTGTTTTGCGGTAGATCGAGTAAAGACCGAATGTGTAATGAGGAAGGAAGAAAGCTCGTCGATTTCTGTGAAAGGAACCTTCTAGAAATGCTGAATGGAAAATACGGCGAGGACACGGAGGGGGAGTTTACTTATGTCAGCCAGCTGGGGAAGAGTGTCATAGACTATGCTCAGTTGTCGGAGGGGTTGGTGGGGGAAGTGGTGGATTTCAGAGTAGGGACGGAAATTCTTAGCATTCACTTCTCTAAATGAACGTCTCATTTTAACATCTTTACTAAGCCGACGAACGTCACAGAAGTAAGAATAATTTACACCGCCACGCCAGAATTTAGTTCCTGTAAACAGATTCAAGGCACTCAACTTCATTAAATTTATTTCTGAACTCACAGTTACCGTTAGTTTTGAATAATCAAGGGCGTATTGCATGTTTAACTTCTTGACAAACGACGCAGTGGGACAAGTGACTGTTTCAGACATTATTGTCTCTTTTGTTAAGCTACCAGGCAATTTCTTATGCAGATTTGGAGGGCGCATCACCAGTCACGAAACTGACATGCCTGAAGGCTTCATGCCGTGTTCATCTAGGACTCATCAGTCTGCTCGCGAAATCATCAGTAACCTTCTGCGGCACACAGTGAACAGACAGAGGCTTATGTAACAGTCTGCCTTCTCCTTTTTTGGAACATTATTAGTTCTAAAACCGCTGCCATGCAGTATTTAAAAGATGCCCATCTATAAAAGGTTTCATTATCCTGGCCATTATGTGATATCATGTAAGTGCTTTCAGGTGTCCACCCGAATCTACTGCAGTAATTTTAAAGACGATTTATGCAGCGAAATTTGTTACTTTGTCTCTTTATCAATTTATAAACGCCTATTAAGTTCACTTTGTCATCCATCAATGTTCATACATGCAATAAACCGAGAACTTCTCTTAATATTTTCACTAAATTTGGCTTGATTATTGTGGCATTGGAATTGTTCTTACGTTTCTATAACAAATTATATCAATGTGACAGGCACTCAGACTTGTGCGGTGGAGAGTAATCTTCAGCGATGACGTCATTCTACATGATAATCCTTGATGACGTGACAAGGTCTCTGAGATTTTTAAGAATGTTACGCCATGGAGGGTGTTCTAAACTCTTCATCGAGCTCATTATTGCATTTGGGCATTGATTGGCGATTCCTTTCTTAAATTATGACACACATTACATTGTCGTAAAACGGTGGGCGTTAAGCTACATGGGTTCAACCTTAACCCCCAAAAAAATCCTACCCGAATTTCATCTTGCTGGAACCCAGGCTCCCGCCATATCCCCACCCAATACGCTGTCCTCTGTAATAGGGGCAGCCGAACTCACAACTCGTTATAAAGACCAATTTGCGGTAAGTGCTGTTAAGGGAAAAATATCGCTTATTCTTAAAATTATAAGAATATATAATGTATTCTCTTTTCAAAATTAAGAGTAGGGGCAAATAACTTTTATCTGCCTCCAGAACGGATCTGTAGCCCATCCATAATCCTATCGATTGAGATGTGATTCTGAACACTCAAAGTTTGTCTGTGGCCTTTAGCCGGCCGGTGTTACTATACTGCTGTACCGAATGAATATCAGCTTGAAGAGATTTAAAATGTTATGCCTCGATATACTTTTAAATAATCAGCAAGCAATAGAAATTTGAAATAATTAGTTCTAGCTTGAAGGTAGTTAATACTGGTCTAATCTAGATACGTCCCAAGATACAGGACTATGATAAGACATGAACATGTAAAAGAGATAATACAGTTACCTAGAATAAGAAGGAAGGAGGATATAATATAATTCTTAAGTAGCTATGAAACCATTTAATTTAACGTGAATAAAATCCAAAATTATTAGGCGTATCTAGTAGAAGAGTATGGTAAACTTATCAAAGCCTCAGCTAAGTTGAAATATCATGTCCCTGTGAACAAGATGGAATAACACCATTATTTGATTAAATAAGTTACCGTATATTTCAGTTGAACAAAGTAATGTTGAACTAATTCTTCTAAGATTTCAAACCGTATAAGGTGGCTTAATGAAGGAACCACCAACATTTCGAGAACCATCTTAGTTCTCGTCCAAAGGGCAGTGTAGTTTAAGTAATTGTGTCTTGCGTGTAACTTGGATTTAAAGTGGAAGAAATTTTTAACATTAATAATATTTTAAACATTTGTGAAACTTTATTTGAAATGGAAATAGATCTGTAATTAAAAACAAATGCGCTGTTGTCTTTCTCAGAAGTACGCAAAATAACCGATTGCTGGGACAACGAAGAAGCGCTTTCAGTTAATAAATCAAGTATGAATATATGGTAACATATTTCTTGATCAGAAATGTTCCGGTAGATCTGATTCTATTAATGAGTTCATGGATAGATGTTGTGTTTGGAACTGTGACGCCGGGAAATTTACGATAACATGTTCTCCAACACTTAACAACACTACCACATTACATATATAGGCCATACAGTTAACATAATTTTAAAGAGTACATAGGACCTTACACATACATACGCACTCATGCACACAGTGACAGCTACTTTAAGTTATATGAGACACAGCTGCACTCTTGTGAGAATTATTTTAGTAGGAGTTGCAGTTAGCTCTTGGCGATGAGTCGTTGAGCTCTTCCAGTAGTCGGAAAACGACACTTGCGTTCCGGTGTATCATTAAACGCTCTGTATGTAAAATATCTGGTAACCAAGTGAGGAAAAATATAGACATTTTGGGCTCAAGAGACGAAATGGCTGCATTAGCAACTTACGGCACAGTAGCAGTGAGACTGCAACTGCTGCTTGAAGGAAAGTGAATGGTTGGTTTCTATAGCTGTGATACTGGATACTGGGAACGACCCGTTCTTCAAGTGCCTGAACACTGCGGGTCCGAACTTTTCGTTGGATTAATCTATAGACATTCGGTAGGACTCTTTGGACGAGGAATCGGCCAGTCGCAATGTCTCTACCTGTACACAGGACAACACAACACAGAAAAACGCGGACAAACATCCATGGGTTGAGTGGGATTCGAACCCACCGTCACAGTGACCAATCGACACAAGGCCAGCTCCTCAGACCGCGCGGCCACTGTGAACCAGGTTTTTATTGCACGATTGGTAAATGGAGATCGCATATTTGTTTATATTACAAGCCAGTTAATTATGATCTATTGCACATATTACTGTTGTTGATTCTATTCGTTTCAAAAAAGCTTTTGTTATTGTGTTACACAATTTCGTTATTTATGAAATTTACAGCACTTGAAACATCATATGAATACCGAATTTCTGTCAATCACGCAACAACGTAATGTGTAATTACAGCTCTGGCACTTTTCAAGGCTCACACATTGAATTCTGGGTCCTTCACGGAACATTTCTCAACGTATTTAGCTGAAACCAATAAGAGAAATATTTCAAGTAATAAAGTGATTGAGGAGTTTTGTTTGCATCTATTTCTTGCTGAAATTCAGAAGATGATAGTTCCTGAGCTAGTCAAGAAATTCTCCGCCTCTTATGAAACACCTAGGTTATTTTACATTTCTCCTAAGAGCTAACAATATCTAGAATATACGATGAGCCAAATTAGTCCAATTCATTATTTACTTTAGGATATATTTTAAGATTATCGTTACATTAACGAAAGTCTTCAAAGAGTTTAATCACGCGGTTCTGCCAATGACTGAACCAGTTTCGTGAAT
Source organism: Zootermopsis nevadensis (assembly GCF_977971745.1). Lineage (NCBI taxonomy): Eukaryota > Metazoa > Arthropoda > Insecta > Blattodea > Termopsidae > Zootermopsis > Zootermopsis nevadensis. The sequence goes on from NW_028259142.1 coordinate 8,741,777, forward strand.
CTAAATGATATTTGGTGATTTTTCATGTCATTACGGCTTTGAGTAAGAATATTCTTCGACATTTCATTTATTCCGTTCTTGAGAAAATGTACACATATCATGGAAACAAATTTCGTTTCAAAAATATTTCCATTTAGAATCACTGGGTTAGTAACATTCTTAGATCGTCTAGTATTCCTGAAAAGAGCTTTTTCAGAAACTGAATCCTCGGGATGAAAGCATGAGCAGTTTTAATCAGTCCCTTCCGCTAAAAACAGAAAAAGAGAAGGGAATCACCGAACACACCCTAGTCAGTCAACCAAAGTCGCTCAAGGCAAATGTTCAGTGACTTCGAATATTTTCTTGTGCAGTACCGCACACCATTGCACGCTCTTTCTTGAAAACGTAAGTCCCGTCGCACGTTCGGTCGGCCAACCGCGACGTCACTTCGATAAACTGGCTGGCTGTGTACCACGCCACCCGTGAACGATGATTGAAAGACGGGAGACGTTTAGGACGCCACATTCTCATCTTGAACATTCCCGGGTGACCTGGAACGGCGTCGGAAGGCTCTTCAAGTGCTCGTAGTTCGGGCCGTGTTCTCATATCGAGGCCGAACAATGCGTGAATTGATCGGTCTCTAAGGCAATGTCCTGCGTGAGCGATAAGAAGCGAGCAGTGCGAGCTGCATAAGCAGCATGGGGTATCATATGCAATAAGGGAATCGCTCGTTGTGTCCTAGGTGAGAGAAACACACGGCCTTCCTGCGCATGCCTCTTCCCCGTACTGCACAGTCAGAGCTTATCTGCGCATGCGCCTTACTGGCCAGCGCAGCGACCTGCGCGAAAATATCAAAATATTTTATCTCGGAATCCGGCCGCTTTACTCTCTTGACTGATTCGCTGTAACCTAGGACAGCGCCATACAAACAGCCAGTTTGATATTTCCGCTTCACCCACGCAAATCGCACCGCTCGCATTTAATCGCTCACGTAGGACACCGGGTAAGTACTCTGCTACCCTTGACTGAGCTTTTCCCGTGCTATTCCTCAGTTTGTGAGGCAAATACGAGAGTAGATATAATAGAGAATCCCAGTCATTAAGGCCGTCAGACAAAATGATTCTCCTGAAGTTCTAAAAGCCATAACCGAAATCAATCTCCACGCTTGTGGGTTAAACTCAGAGAAATCAATCAAGCAAGGTTCTTTTCGCGAAGAACCAATCGTCTGGTCGGATCATCCTCCCACCAGTAACAACAGCCAATAGTCTCATTACTCCACGGCCATCCGCCATGATAACAGTCCCGTTTGCGTAAGGATATTAGAGGTTGCATGTCTTAAGGCTCATAAAAAATGAGTGGTATATTACAAGGAGACTTTGCTGAACGTAATTGGTTTGCCTTTGTTCCCACTGACGCCAGTCGCAAGTCAGGGCTTCCCCTCGGGCGAATAACGCCAAGATTCTATACCCTTTAACGCGTTCTTAATTTTGCGAAATTCGCGTAATGCCCGCACCACCGAAAATCACTAGGACAGCTGTTAATTAGCCATAAATCCAACAATAATAATCATATTGTACCATTGTCAGAAACTTTCCCTCGGTGGACTAGTGGTTAGTGCTCGCCATTGGACCCAAGGTTCTCGGATTCAATCCTGGTAAGGGGCGATAGATTTTTAAGGGCGATAAATATCCGTAGCACAACTTCCTTCACGTGTCGTAGATTACGGCATGTAAAGAACCTTACGAGCATGATTACGTAAGCAAAATTCAGAGGCCATTTCTCATCTAAGTCTCCTGATTTACTGCTGGAAGGCTCTGGCAGTCAAAATCAGGATTGAGTAGAAATTGTGTAGAGGCTTGTCACTCACTACTCATAAATGCACACATCAATGACTAGGGAATCTCCGAATAGGAGGCGGCGAAAACCCACAACTGGGTTGTAGAGCCGAGAAAGAACAATAACCATTGCCATAATCCTTTGTGACGTAGGCAATATTTGTTCGAATGTGGAAACTCATATAAAATATAGGTCTTCACACCAGGTCTGTTTACTGTACAAACAAATAAACAAACAAATAAAAATAAATATTATTCCATGTTATATAATTCAGACCAATAGTTTGGAATTTCAATTCAATTCAAATATTTAAATGTTTGACAATAACAAGAATCCAATAAGAGGCAAACACTGGTAATACGTACAATAATAATGACGTAATAATATATTACACAAACAGGTTAACTTAACATATACAAGTACAGTATTAAATATAATAGCCAAATACGAGGTGCGATCGGAAAGTTTCTAGACTGTGTCAATAGAGAGCGAACCGGATGTAGTACGAGCTTCTGCCGCTAGGGGCTGCGATCTACATTCATAGTGAATCAGTGTGCCAGCCGGCACCATCGAATTAGCATTTGTTTCTTAGTTACGGGCGTTTTGGTAGTGCATTACACCGACCCTCCTGCGATTTCGGAATGGCGGATTTTCATGAACAAAGAGTGTGCATCAAATTTTGCCAAAGACTCGCCAAAACGGCTACGGAAACCTATGAAATGCTAAAGCAAGCATTTGGGGAGTCCGCAATGGGTCGTGCACAAACGTTTGTGTGGCATACACGTTTTAAAAATGGCCGAACCTCTGTCGATGATGACGAGCGTTCTGGACGACCATCTTCGAGCACAACGCCCGAAAATGTTACGAAGATTCGGCAGGCCATTCACGAAGATCGACGTCGTACCATCAACGACTTGTGCGACATTGTTGGGATAGGCTATGGGACCTGTCAGCTGATTCTAAAGGAAGAACTCCACATGCGACGCATCGCAGCCAAGTTTGTGCCAAGGCTCCTGTCTGAGGACCAGAAGCAGAATCGACTTCTTGTTTGTCAGGAGCTCAAAGATCTTGCAAGAACCGACCCCAACTTCCTTTCTAAGGTTATCACGGGTGATGAAAGCTGGGTTTACGGGTAAGATCCGGAAACGAAGCAGCAATCTTCACAATGGAAGACCCCATCGTCACCACGACCGAAGAAGGCAAGACAGGTCAAGAGCAATTTGAAGTCAATGCTGATCTGTTTTTTCGACCAGGAGGGGATCATCCATAGGGCGTTTCTTCCTGCAGGTCAGACGGTCAATGCTGAATTTTATTGTGGGGTCCTGAGGCGGTTACGTGAAGATGTGAGACGGAAGCGGCCGGCAAAGTGGCGCAACCACAACTGGCTGCGGCATCATGACAACGCGCCAGCGCACACCGCCCTCAAGGTTCGGCAGTTTTTGGCCTCAAACACCATGGCCGTCATCCCACACCCTCCTTATTCGCTGGATTTAGCTCCGTGTGACTTCTTCCTCTTCCCAAAGATGAAAATTCAGCTAAAGGGAAGGAGATTTGAGACGATAGAAGATATTCAGGCAGAATCGCAGATGGTGCTTGACAGGCTGACAAAGAAAGATTTCCAGGGATGCTTCCAGGCTTGGCAGCGGCGCTGGGATCGTTGTGTTCACTCCCAGGGGAACTACTTCGAGGGTGATGGATGAATTTAATACCTGAGATAAGTGTACGGGTTTTTATAGGCGCAGTCTTGAAACTTTCCGATCGCATCGTACAGGCAAACTCAAAATAAAAACAAAATTATATACAAAGAAAATAAACGAAGAAATATAAATAAAACCAAACAATCCACGTAGGGAACACTAATATAAATGTAAAACGTTAAGGAAATTAAAAAAAAACAGAAAACCAAGCTAGATCATCTATCAAGACAACATATCTAGAGCATTTCCCTTATTGAGAACGTGCCCTCAAGGGAAACAATGTTTATGCTAAATACGTCCAAAGATTTACATACTTCATTTGCAGCGATGACGCACCTGGCTGAAGGACTATGTCTTGGGGTACTGATCACACTAAAAGTAGAAAATTCTCTTATTTGCCTCGCCGGCACACGTAAACCAAAGTGTCCGTAATGGAATGGAATTTATTTTGCTCCTAAAGACATTAACAAGAAATAACGCATCGAGATATCGCCATCTAGAATAGAGTGTTCTTAGATTTCAAGAAGATAATATCAATTCATTTTTGCGTGTTATTTTTAACTGAAAAATCGGTAATTGCACAAACTGGCAAATTTTCTTTGTATATTTTATAATTTATGAGAATCTGTCTGTATAAGATTATTCCATACGACCGAGACAGCTAGCTTTGACCTAATTAAAGCATTATATAAAACAACAAGTTTGTCTAGAGAGGAAAAAGCATAAGTAATAATACGAATAAGCCCTAAGGTCCTTAGTAACTGAGAATGAACACAATTTACATGACAGTTCAAATATAGTTTATTGTCTAACAAAACACCAAGATAATTTACACAATTAGTACGCAAGATTAAAAAGTCACTAACAATGTTATTAAAATGGATTCTGTTGGTTTTACGAGTGAACGATAGAGTTTTGGTTTTCTCTATGATACGTTCCATCTTGTTATCATCACACCACTGATGTACGAAATCAATATCTCCAGGAAGAGATTCGCAGTCATTCACAGATTTAATATTACGATATAGTTTCAAGTCATCAGCAAATAAGAGAAATTTAGAATAATTAATTTTGTCCCAAAGGTCGTTAATAAAAATATTAATTAAGGGAGGTCCCAAGGTAGAGCCTAGTGGAACTCAGACAACACCAAGTAAAAGGAAAAAGACTCTCCTAAAATAAGAACAAAGGCAGATCTGGATGATAAATAAATTTGGAACCACTTGACATAAGGATAAGATAGTCCAAAATTATTAAGCTTTTTCAAAAAAATAGAATGCGGGACTGAATCAGAGGCCTGCCTAAGACCAAAATACACAGCGTCGATCTGTCCCTATGAACAAACAGACAGCTGAATATCATTTTGGTAGGTACCTGAATTAGTTACCGTAGATTTTGATTTAAAAAACCCATGCTGACCGAGGTGTAATTTGAATTTCAAATAAAAGGAAAGGTGATCATGAAGAGTACCTTCAAAAAATTTGGAGAAGTCATTTAAGATCGAAATAGGCCTGTAGTTAGAAATTAAGGCGCTGTTGCATTTCTTAAAAATCGGTACAACAGCCGCTTGCTCCCATAACAAAGGAAAATTCCGACCGAGTAATCTAAGGTTGAAAATATGACATAAAAGAGGGGTTAATATCTCAGTGCAATCTCTTATAATGAAAGTCGGGATTTCATCGGGTCCGACGAATTTCGTCGAACGGAGACGATTAATTGCCCGCGTAACATCATCATCAGCAGGGTTACGTGGAATATCCAAAATATTAGAATATGAAAAGTCAGAACTAGTCGTAAGAGTAGTTAAAAACAGAACGAAAGCGGTCTGCAAAGGTCTCTGCGATAGACTGCTGTTCCGTGACAAATCTCTCTCTAGCTTTAATTTGTGTAATAGTCTGATCTTTCTTTTTAAATTTGAAAATATATTTCCAATAGTGCTTTGGTTGTGTTCTCAAATTATCTTCAATTGCTAATCTATCTGATATAATAGTAATTTTAACAAGTTTACGATAATATTAAAAACGCTATAATGATAATCAACTTAGACGTTTAGATTTCTTAGTAACGCATTTTTCTTTCTAATGTAATAGACAAGAGTTTTGGAAAAACAAAAGTTAGGTATAAATTTTGTGTTTTACAAAGGGAATACCTAGGTTGATAACCTTCGACACAGTTGGCGTGAGATTATTAACCGCAGCATCAACAGTTTTCATTAAGAACGCAAGACAATTCCGAGTTTTCTAAGGTATGGTAAAGTAATAAATAGTCTCCTTTACCGTAATTGTGTCGAGGTGTAATCGAAGTATATTGACAGTCAAGAATTAATTTAATAATAAAGAAAAAGGCGGATGATAGAGGTCAGGATGGATCAGAGTGTGAGTAGAAAGAGAAACGCTGAGATCATTGATGTTTGTAAAGACAAGGTCGAGCAGAGCATTTTTAGGAACGCAGTTGTGCTGATTTAGGCAAATAAAGTACGAGGTTTTCGTAAAGAGAATTTCCTTTAATTTTATTACAGTAGTAAGAATTAGAATAAGGGATGCCGTTTAGGTAATCTTAATTGGGGACATTAAAATCTCCTAACATGACCACCCGATAGAGTTGCGACTTTAGATTTACTTTTAAAGAGTTTAGATAATTTTCAATTATTTTTATATCACAATCCGGAGCAAAGTAATGATTCCCGATAAGAAGACTATTTTTGTCTCTAACAGGAATTTCAACACACACACACTCTTCAATCGTTTCCAGATCATACTTTCGTTTAACGCCACGGAAAGATTTTGAAACTGCAGCCAGCACTCCGCCTCCCCGTTTTTTTTTAATCGGAGCTTAAGTAATCTCTATCGGCACGAAACACGAAATACGATTCAGGAAAATATTATAATTTAATATAGAGTCATTAAGTCAAGTTTCCGTAACACAGTAAATTCCGGACATGCTAGCGAAAACATTGTCAATGAATTGACTGCATTTGGTTCTTAGACCCCTGACATTTTGATAAAATATATCAAAATAACAGTTGTCAAAAACCATAATCAGTGGGAATCTGAGCCGCCTCAAGGCACAGGATCCGCACTGGCCGTAGGAAGAGCATCCGACTCTGTTGACCTGACAGGCGTGCTCGAGAAGTAAACCTGCTCAGGAGTGAGTCTGCCGTAAAACGGAGCAATATTATAATGCCTAAGTAAGACGCTGCGTGACTTATCTTTTTTTACAACTCAAACTATAGAGACATTTAGAACACTGTTGATCGCTTCCAGTATGGTTCAGTGTCAAACAAACTAGTCGTGCTCTTAAATACCTCACCATGTCTTATAGAAGTGGAAGGTCTCCTCTGCTTAAATGTCGCAATGAATAAATTTTATGTTACAGGAACACAGATGAATGAATTATGAACGAAAACTGGAGGCAGGTTTACAAGTCAATATCTCAATATCTGAGGCTTTCGCCCAGGTCAATTTCGGTTCTTGTTCCGTTCGACATCATATGTCTGGAGACTATACTTTGAAGGAACACGCCTCTCGTGGCAAAGTTACGAACCCTGTGACAGCCAAGCACGTGAGATTACTTTCAGGTAGATCCCTTACACTGATAGAGATGAATTCCTATAATTTTATCGACTGATGTTCTGTAGTAAACTAAGTATTACTGAAATAAAAATGTCTATAAAAATCACCTCAAAATAATTAAATTTTTCTTCTGTTGCCTTCTTGACAATGTGTATTCATTTTCTACCATTTTATTGCATGAAATCAAACTTAGTTCTAAGAAGGATGGTTGATTTCAACAAAACTTTATTAAATGTTTGTCACGTAGTTACGAATTTCAATAAATGATTCTGCTATTATTGGCGGATAAAACCAGCCAAAAAAACACTCGTACTTAGAACTTGTGTTACTTTAGAGGCAAGCACAAATTTCAAATTAATAATTGTGGAGCATAGTGAGTTATTGTTCATTGCCAAGTAATTCTCAGACACAGTATCAGATAATTGCACTTCTGCCACGTTTGTTATTCGTGAAGTAACTTACGAATAAAAATACTCATGTTTTTAATCAATGTTCTTACCAAACTCTTTACACTTTTTGGGGTCACTTTCTGCACAAATTTATTCACAGTGTTTTACAAGCGTTTATTTTGTTACCAAATTACATATTTCGACTGTATATGGTCAGTACGTTAATGAGTACTACGTTAGTCATTGCACCTGCTCCATGCACGAAAGTGTTTCTTTCATTTCAGTGTTTTTGACCAAGGTAAAAATTATGTTCGATTAAATAATGGCAAAATATTGAGTTAAAATCTTTAATTTAAGAAAGTGGTGTTACGGAGTAGTCATGATCTTATTTATGTAGCGATTATTATACCTAAAAAAAAAGGATGTGACAACAGTGCCATCAGCGGACATCGACTCAGATCATAATATGTTAGTTGCAAACGTCAGCACCAGAATGAAAAAAATCAGGAGTAGGGGGGTGAGGAAGATGAGATGGGACCTGGAGAACCTGAAGAGCGCGCGAGACGAAGTAAGAGCAGAATTGGAAGGAAAATTAAGTGAAAGTGAAGGCGAAAGCGTTGAAGAGGAATGGACAAATATCAAGAAGTAACTAACAGTGGCATTAGAAGAAAAGGTTGGTAGGATGAAGAGGATACCAAGGAAGGCATGGATTACACAGGCTATGCTCGATAAGATGGATGAGAGGAGGAGATGGAAGAATATCAACAGTGAAGAGGGAAGACAGAAATATCGAAGACTGAACAACGAACTGAGAAGAGAAACAGACAAGGCGAGAGAAGATTACATCAACGAAGTATGTGATGAGATAATGACACTCCAGAGAATTGGAAGATACGATTTGATGTATGCAAAGGCGAAAGAACTAGGATGGAAAGAGAACAAAGGAATTCGAACACAGGAAATAGAAGACCCATCAGGAAAGATAGCCAGTGACCAGAATGAAGTTAAAGCTGTGTGGGAAAATTATATTGAAGAGCTCTATGACAAGGCCAATCGACTGGATGAGAAGGAGATGGAATTGGAGCCAGAAGAAGAAGTAGAGGAGGTCGACAAAAGTCCAGAGATATTGAGCAGCGAGGTAGAGAGGGCCATAAAGGATATGAGAAAAAAAAAGCTATGGGATATGATGAAATCCCATCGGACTTATTGAAAGAACTTGGAGAGAAAGGAGTGAAGGTTCTTACTAGACTCGCTAACAAGATATACACCTCCGGTGAGAGGCCCAAGGACTTTCCGGAAGTGACAATGGTTCCATTACAGAAGAAAAAGAATTCCAATAAGTGCGGCGATTACAGAACCATCAGTCTAATCTCACATGCGGCGAAGATAATGACGAGAATACTGACTAAAAGACTAGAAAAGAAGACAGAGGAAGTGATGAGAGACGACCAATTTGGATTCAGGAGAGGAAGAGGAACCAGAGATGCCATCGGAAATATGAGAATAATTTCAGAGAGAGTTCTCGATGTCAAGGAAGAAGTATGTGACTGCTTCATCGACGGGAAGAAGGCTTTAGATCGAGTAAAATGGAAGAAATGAATGAGGATCCTACAGAGAATTGGAATTGATTGGAGAGATAGAAGACTAATCAAAAACCTGTACATGCAGCAAAAAGTCAAAGTGAGACTGGACTCAGGAGACACCAACAGCGTTGAGATAGGTAGAGGTGTAAGACAGGGATGCTGCTTATCACCAATTCTTTTTAACCTGTACGGGGAATGGCTTGCCAAGGAAGCTCTGGAGGGAACAGGAGACTTCAAAATTGGAGGAAGAGTGATAAAGACTGTAAAGTATGCAGACGACTTAGTAGTATTGGCGAAGGAAGAGGAGGAATTACAGAACATGATGGACAAGTTAGTGGAAACAGGTAGAGAGTATGGAATGGAAATCAACATTGAAAAATCAAAGGTAATGAGGATAGCACCGAGAGCAGAACCATTGAACGTTGTAATTGGAAACCAACAGATGGAGAATGTGGAGCATTTCAAGTACTTGGGAAGCATAGTCACGACGGACGCCCTATGCACCAAGGAAGTAAAAGCAAGGATAGCCATGGCCAAGGCAGCTTTCGTCAAGAGGATACTTCTCACTAGCAAGTTGGGCTTTTATATGAAGAAGAAACTAGTGAAGTGTTACGTATGGAGTGTCGCGCTGTATGGAGCAGAGACTTGGACACTCAGGAAGAAGGAACAGAAATACCTGGAGAGTTTTGAAATGTGGTGTTGGAGAAGAATAGAGAAGATCAGGTGGACGGATCGAGTGACCAACGAAGAAGTATTGAGGAGAGTCAACGAGCAAAGAAGCATTCTGTAGGCGATTACACGAAGGAAAGCTAACTGGCTGGGACATATTATGAGAAGGAATGGATTACTGAGTGATATCATCGAAGGCCAGGTTGAAGGAAAGAGAGGACTAGGAAGAAGATTGATACAGCTAACCGACGACCTTAAACAAGGAAAGAAGATGACGTTCCAGGAATTAAAACGAGAAGCTGAGAATAGGGACAACTGGAGAGCTCTTTTTGGGCAGAGCAATGGACCTGTCGTAAGACAGAACACTTAATAATAATTATTATACCTGTAAACACAACATTCCTTGTGCACTTGTGAAATGTTACATTGTGAGGTACGTAGTACAAACCCTGGCGAGTATTTCTAATCCTTTGCAGTCCCTTTTAAATACCACTACGGATCTCTGCTGGTCTATTTAAATACCACTAAGCTGTATCAATTTAACTACTATTATGAACTGGTTTGATTTTATTTTATAACTTGCATAAAACGGAAGAATTTCATTGAGAAACCTCAAGGGAATTAAAATGGACCTTTGACGAGTAAGTATGATTGTAGAAACTGGATTAACATGTCTCAAAATATGGCCCAGTTTTGTGAAATTTTCAATATAATGATGAATTTTCGGGGATCATGAAACCAATCCAGACCCTCTATGTGATGCATACCTCAGTTCCATCCCATAATATCTGCCTCTATACTTGGTATGTACCAGGTATGTGGATGAGATTTCAACTGATGATGGAGGCAGCAAGGGCCTCTGAAACGTCCGTAAACTTCTTCAAGATTACACGGCGAAACAATCCAGAAGACATTCATCTTCAGACTCATTGTCATGAAAATGTCAAATCCTATGATGGGATTTCAGTTTCTCATGGGAACAACGACGAAGATGGATGTGCTCTAGGTTGTTGCGTTGTGTGGTCTCACAGACTGCCGTACTGATGGAAGCAATAAGCACCTCTGAAATGTCAGTTAATATCTACCAGATTATATGGTGCAACATACCAGAAAACAACCATCTTAATGTACATGGGATTTAGATAACCTCTATCTGCAGGGTAGGACACCATTCAAATGGCTGTCTTCAATGAAGGGATAAGAAACGAAAAGTAGTTTTAAGTCTGCTTGTGTTTCAGGCGTTCCTAAGCAGTATCAGACATCTGGACAAGACGTTCACTTACAATTTTCTGCACCACTGGCTGGGAACAGGGCTGCTTACGTCATCATGTAAAACACCTAATTTCTGTAATAGCAATCAGTTCCATTGAACAGCAATATTCCAGACTGCGATTAAGAAGGCAGTTATCACTGTGGGAAAACAATTAATTCTGAAACAAATTAATCCACCTTTATTCAGTGAACATTAGAAAATAAGAAGCATAAAATTCAATCTGAATTATATGTAATGTAGGGATTATGCTTCACAATAAGGACCAAAATTAATTTGTTCTTGTTAGACGACTGTCCTGATGGAGAAAGCTGCACCTATGAAACAGTCAGATTCTTCTGGATTATACGGCGCACCATCCCAGAAGACGGCCATCATGCTTGCTACTGTTAAGCCTTGTATCGACTGCGCGCGGCTGCCTCGCGAGGCAATGTTCGTTGCTTTGCCTCGCAAAGTCGATACCATGTTGCCACGTGTGGCAGAACCGAACAATGCCGCGCTCGAACTTGGCTCGCGTCGAGCCAAATCTGAGCGGTTCTTTGTCCCGCGGCAAAGGGATTTCACGGTGTTGTATTCATGGTGATCTTGCGAGAACTGACGAACAGCGTCGATCGTAGCCGAACACGGCTGCCGCGCTCGATGCTGGTAACCACGAGCACAATGAGCGAATGAACGAGTTTGCCGCGCACGAACAGGTGCGCGAGGCAGCCGCGCGCAGTCGATACAAGGCTTTAGAACCTAAAATCAAACCCAATTTTTCTCTGTGGGTTTCTGATACCAAGTCTCTCTAAAAACACATGTCCATGATATCATTAAATAATCAGATCGGTTCTTTAATTTCTAAAACCAGGTCAGAAATGGCACACCAACAGGAAGATAATCACGCCGACTTTCCACTTCAAGATCTTGGACAGGATTCTGCAGAAGGAAGTCAGATCTCAGTACTTCGACGTGTATCCTTACATCACCCTCTGTGCTCTGGACATTATCTGTGGTGAGTTGCGTGCAGAAGCTATAATTTATGAAAGTCGACTGCATAGATTTAAGTAAATTATATTTTCCAACTTCTCAAACACTATAAAAATCTCTTATTTATAAAACAGAAAATTATATCAACATTTATAACAGAACAGGTTATTACAGATATCTTCTTTCAATTCAGGCTAGCAAGTTTGTGTTTCATGGTTTTCCTCAGTCATTTCGCTGAATGCTAAGACCATACCTTAAAATAAGGCACAAAGATCCTTTAGAATAAATATGTATTAATCACTAAATAATCATTAAAATGTCCATAACTTTGTTAAACAGTTATGAATGTTACACAAGTAATGCACATTTCATTAGTTTAAACATGTTTTTCAAGTTGAGAAATATAATACTTCAGTCAGCATTCACTGCAGACTATCAGTACATAATTTCATGTGAGTCAGTCAGTTGTTTTCAGAGGTGAAAGACGCAAACATATAATACGTTCTCTCCGATATGCACTAATTTCCTTCATAGTATACTTTCACTTTTACGTCAACATTTAAATCTTTACTTTTGCTTTAACGTTTTGAAGGCGGTGGGAAAAGACACGAAAATGAACCCTTACCTTTCCTGTACTCCCGCACGGTCCTACTTTATGCTTCTGAAGGACTGAGTGGTTGAACTACAGAAAGTGTGACTATGTTGCAGAAACTACAATGGGGATCCCAGTTTATGCACAAGAAGACTTAGAGTCGCCTTACATCTCTGCAGTATACGAGTGAGTGGGCATTATCATCATCATCATCCAGACTGTATGTGGTAAAAACGGAGAGCAATTTTTCAGGTTCCTATGGCAATGAGTATGAAAAAGGCTGTCTTATGGGTTAAAGGCAGGAGGAAGCTGTGAAATTTCAGTCAGTTTCTAACAGATTACATGGTATAACATTCCAGTGGCAATTTCTACAGTAATATTACAAGCTGTGTCTGCTGATACGACCTTAGCACTCATAACATTCGAAAATACAAATGTGGTAAAGCTTAATACAGTGCCCAAATGAAATCTAAAATCTAACAAATTCAACTAACTCCATTGTCCGTCTTGAGAAGCTAATCAAGAAATTCCCCTGCCTTTTACAGAACCAAAATATCCATAACCTTGTTTTACAGTAACCCATCACTGTTCGCTAATTATGAGCCAGGTGAATCCAGTCCACACACTCACGACCTTATTTAATTAAGATCCATTCTAATATCATTATTAATCTTTAATGAGACCTTCCAAATAGTATCTTGCCTTCAACATTTGCAACCAAAATTTTGTATTTGTTTCTTTACATCTATCCCATGCATGCTACATGCTCCAACCATCTCATTTTCCTTGATGTCATCATTCTAATAATATTTGGTTATGAGTACAAATCATGAGGCTCCCCATTATTCAATTTTGACTTCTATCTTGTCACTTCATCCCTTTTGTATCCAAGTATTTTCCTTAGCACCCTCATCACAAATACCCTCAATCTCTTCATAAGAGACTACTAACATATATAATTTTCTTCCCAGTAGGACAAAAGCCTTATATATAACCTCTTAGATGTTATAATACTGTAAAATAAATACCCTTACGATCCATGGACTGTATGGACTTAAAAACATATATTAACATTTTGGAGGAACATACTGCCCCCATCTTCTATCCTGAACATGAAGGTAGTATATTTTTTCAAAAATTTGTATCTACCCTCAAGTCCACATGGCGTTACAACTCACTGACATTGACATTGTCACTGCCATGAGAACATCAAATTTTATCCAATTCACATGTTGCAGTTTGAGTGAGGTGACAATATTCCAGATGATACGCCATTGGCTTCACCCAGATTTTCTATTCAGACTGAGTTCTGGACCTTGGTGTAAAGTAATCTCCAATCACAATTCTGCTGACATAAGCCAAAGCCGTGATGTAAGAAATATTTTACATGAGAAAGTATAGCATCACTGGTTTGCTTTTGGTATCTACTGGCTTCCTGAACTGATTCATCTAATTTATATTTCTTTCAATTTAATCAAATCTGAATCTGGATGATGTTTAGGTTATGTTTAAACTTTAGAAAATTAAATTATATTTTTTCCCCATGAAAGGAGGAATGTAATTTATGAGTGCAATGCTGTCTCACCATTATGAAATTCATTGCCGCATTCATCTATTTTTGTTCAATTTTGGTATCAAGTGATAAATTTAAATTTATTATACGTCATTCAGAATGATCTCACTGCCTGAGATTTGTCAGAGATCACTGCAGAGCAAACTTAAGGTCATAATTGAAAATATGTTCATACTTCCATAACCATCATATCTCAGTTTTATGTGCTGGGCTTTTGCAGGTGATCAAGGAAAAGAAGTCTCTTTATGGAACTAAGAATGAGGAAATAGGTAGGTTACAGTGGAGTGGTATTTTTCAAACTGCGACACACATTGCCACCATACATGAAACTCGGACCCCGAAAGATGGTCACTGTGATAACACGCCTGACTTAGAAGATGACTGTCTTCTGAGGTGTTGCACCATGTAGTCTGGTAGAAATTGACCGATGTTTCAAAAGTACTTACTGCCTCCATGCTCAAGGCGATGCCAATTTCTCCCAGACTGCATGGTCTAACACTCCAGAAAAAGTGATAGTGGAACCACGGTTCCGGAGAATTTGACGTAAATACGTCTATACGGAAAGGAAGTTTATATATTGGCTTTATTGTAAATATTTCTTTTATACATTCTTGAGATAAGTTTGATTAAGACATTCCTTATTTAACCTGAATTAGTTACGCTTAATATTGGTCTGTGATAGCTGAAATATGTTATAAAATTTGTAAACATTAGAGTATCAACATTTCGTGCAAACACCATATCTATACAAGATTTTGATCTAGTAGTACTACATTGAGGATTTGACATCAACATTAAGCCAAACGTTTCCTCCATAAATGCGACAAAGCTTTGATTTTCCTCCTTCTTTAAATCAATGTTAAAATCTCCTGTCAATATTATCGGCATTGTATTAGGACCTTCTGTGGCCATAATTGAAAACATTTTTGTATAATTTCTCAAATGACTCAAAATAAATCTCTTATAATCATCAATAAGTGTATGGTTACAAATATATAGGGTTACAATTAAAATCTTTTCACCATTGACCATACACTCTGCCGCACAAATATCTCCTCTCTTTTCAGCTGCAGCTATTCTGTAATCTGCTCCATCTTCTTTAGGTAGCTTCATCAACAGATATGGGATAGCCATGGTAGTTGCTCCATGTTTCTCGTACATAGCCACTCCGCCTGCTCTTTGTTCCTCACGCATAATTTGCGTGATGCATTTATAACCTTCCAAATATACAGTTTCGTTGTTGTGCATCCACGTTTCGGTTAGCGCCAGGATATCGGTATCAGTTATCACTGTATCCGTTGCTATGTCTTGCACATGATTTTTTAAACTCTGTACGTTTAGAGTAGTCATTTTTAGATCACGAATACCAGCAATCCTTATGAATGCTCTCACCGAAGCAGTGAACGTGGGCAATATATGTGTTTCTAACCGCCTCAGCTCAGTGCGTACGTCCTCTACCTTTGGGTTGTTTGTTCCCTTGGCATGATAAAACACGAAGTCGTTGTTTCTGCTTGTGATGTACAAACAGTCCAACGATGTAACGCGAGACAGGGCAACGTACACAACTGATGATCTAGACTCTTGTTGTAGTTGAATACAATTTGTTGAAACGTACCACCCTGCGACTTATGAACCGTTAGAGCTCTAGCTTCAATTAACGGGAATTGTAATCTTTTACATTTAAGTTGCCCGTTTTTAAATGTGATAGTGCCACTTCGTCCACTTCAGCCTCAGTAGTTCTTTGTACAGATGACAATTCTTTCATAGGCTCTTTTACATCTGCACCGTGTTTTAAGCGATGCAGCACATTTAGCAATCTGGGGCAGCGAATTTCATTTGCGCTCATTGTTAAAAACATGGTAGGTTTTCCCAATTGCCTTATCATGGCAAATACTTCTCGCTTCCTCTGAGCCCAGTAGTGTACAGAATTAGGTATGGACTTTAGAAACGACAGGTTTTTTTCTACGCATGTTTCTAAAAATTCCTTATCTTCAATCATCTTTCTTGTAATGCTATCTGATTCTCCTATACATTTGAACGTGTTGTGCAAGCCTTCGCTAACTCGCAACCGCATTATTTTCATTGCCATGTATAATATGTGTTGAGGTGTTACACCTCTTCTGTCGCTAATGGGAATTTCGCTGGTTGCCATCATGAGTGGTGTTACCTTGTGATGTTCTTTAAATTGCCTCGATCTTCCTAAATAGATGCCTGAAAATGACAACTCTTCCGCGTGTTCATCGTATATGATGGATAAGGGTGTCTTATTTTGTGCAGGAGCAATTTCCAAGTATTTATCCTCATTCCACTAGAGAGTTTGCTGTTGAGCTAGCAGCAATTCTACATCACTTGACAATTCTTTGTCTTCTATCCATTTATTTTATTCTTCAGTGGTTTCTTGTTTTTGGAAAAATGCATCGTTAATTGTAATCTTGTAATGTTTGTATAATGGAGTATTAATCAAATAAGTAAGCCAACGTTTTATTGTATCTTTCTTCACAGTTCCTTCCAGATACGTAGATTTGTGAATCAAGTTTCTCTTTATATGGACGTTGAAACTGTAATCATCGTCCAATTCTCTAGGTAGTAGCGTTACCATATTATTAACATCTACTGGAACATTGATTATTTGTCCCGTATCTCAAATGCACCCAATTGATGTCTTAACCTCCTAATTTGCATAAATGGAAGTCTAGGAGATATTCATCTTTCGCTTATGCAATATAGAGGAGGCAAATCAGTGGGGTATGGTGGATACACAATCCATTACTCCTAGACAATATAGGTATTTGTTGTTTATTTAAAGACAGCCAACATGTTGTGCATACCTTAAATTGGGATACATTTTCATTTACAAACTCCGTACCCAATAAATATAAATGGCTATCAGTAACTTGTTTCAAATCTTTTTCAAACCATAACCGATCACATACATTGCAAGCGTATCCAAATCTATTTTCATTAACATGCTTATGAAAATATTCTGCTGCATTGTCACACCTTGGTTGCGCGATTCTTGTAGGAACGCTTGTACTTGCTAATGACGTGGAAGCATTAACTTGCACTAATGGCTTCTTGCGATTTCTATATTTCTTTATACGTTCAGCATTAGTTTTTGGTATTTCTTTTGAAACCTTAGGTTCATTATTTGATAATAATTGCTTCTTGCGATTTCTATATTCCCTTACACGTTCAGCATTAGTTTTTGGTATTTCTTTTGGAACCTTAGGTTCATTAGTTGATAATAATTGCTTCTTGCGATTTTTGTATTCTCATTTTCGTTCAGCATTAGTATTTGGTATTTTTTCGGGAACTCTAGGTTCATTATCTAATACTTATAATTTTTACGTTTTCTCTGCTCTCTCTTGTATTCTGCGTTATGGAGTCTTTTAGCTTCAATGTCATCCTTCTTGTACATAGTATGACGCAACAAACTAAGGCAATAACAGATTACTTAATAACTCTTATATAAGATAAGTACCTGTGAAATTGTAAAACGTTTTAACTAGCACAAAATTATCTACTCCACGACGCACTTCTTGTACAAGCGAATCACAGCTCAGCTCTTTCCGCAATAACGAAAGTAGTGTAATACAATGTGAAGTAACGTTTCCTAGGTAACAATAACGTTGAGTAAACAGCTGAAGTTTCGTAGGTAGCAATAAACATGAAGTTTCCTAGGTAACCATTCTTGTTTATTTGTTGATAAACAGATGATGCTTCCTAGGTAACTATCTTACACTTTTTCGTTCCCCTTTTTCGTTACACTTTTTCGCTACACTTTTTGCCGAATGACACTGACCCTAAATTATAGACGTATTTACGTCAAAAGGTCACCTTCTTACTAGTCACTGTGAGAACCTGAGATCTCTCTTCTGATATATTGAGGACAAATTTTGGTTCCTTCCTTTCCTCAGACCTTACATGATTTTTATCAGCCCCTTCAGATGAATAACTGCCTTCCATCTCCCCTGTACTAAAGGACAGATGGCGGAGCTGAAACTTTAGGTTTAACAGCTGCTCCAATGTAATAAAATACATATATAAATAGATAAAATACTCACTTATCCAGTATGAAACGTCTTTGATGATGCATCCTGATTTTCATGAAAGAAACCGTAGAAAATTAAAGCTGTCCTAGCACATACCATGGGTGTGCTCAGGGTGTGAGGGGGTACAGCGCCTACTCATTCTTCACCTCAGCACGAAATAAGGGTGAGGTGACTCGTGTCATGGCCCCCAGATGTACTTTGCCTCTGGCGAAAGATCCGCAGTACACGCAGGTTTTCTGCTCTACATGCCTTCACTTGAGGTTTCATGGCTGAAATTTTGTACAAATTTCTCATCTCACATGTATGCTACATGCCCAAAATCTTATATTTCTTGGTTGAATCAGTCTACTATTATCTGGATAGAAGCAAATATTATGAAACTCCTCTCTGTGTAATGTTCTTAAGCATCTGTTACTTCCTTTCTGCTGTCAAAATAACTTTCTCAGTATAAAGTTCTCGGATATACTCAACTTATGTTCCTTCCTTTAGGTCAGAGACCAAGTTTCACACCCACAAATAACTTCATGGAGCAGCGTCCTTCCTGAGAATCTTACTGCACACTCAACTACCTAAGAAATTCCCCACCCTTTTATTATTTTATTTAGTGTTCTGTCTGACGACAGGTCCATATGAACAGGATCCTTCCATCCTTTTCTCGGACTGGGACCTGTTCATATACGTTCTTGGCAGATGATCCAGAAGTGGTTTGCCATTGCCTTCTTCTGTGTGTGAATGGAGTAATTGTTGGGATGCCACGAAGAAACCGGGGAAGCCCCCGGAGGAAAACTCCTTTATGAAAACAAAATGTTCACAAGATCCAACCTCTGGTCCCTGTCCTGGGGTAGATGAATCCAATCTACACCCTCCAACCCTATATCCATAAGATCCATTTTAACATTATTCTTCTATGTATGCCTACAGTCCGCAGACCAGGAGAAAATCCCTGCTAGGTATTCGATATACGCGCATGCGCAAGATTTCGTGGTGAGTGACGACCCATCCTACAAGCATTCGTTCCACAACCACTGAACCAACAACAGACGACAGGCATTCGTGTGTTCTAATGGGTACAGCTTTAAGATTACCTCACAGCGGCACAGTGATTTAATCTAGAATATTTTTGCAACACCCGCAGAACACATTGGAGGTGCGCTCACTACACGCTAATCTCAACTGCTTGATGTTTTCAGTCTGTGTGTAGTAGCCTTAAACTGTGACGTATCACACTTCCCAACAATAGCAGCCCTCTAGTCCAGCTGATAAGTAACATTCCCCCCGCACCGACCAGAAACGACTTTCCCTTGTAGGGATTTTCTCGTCATCTTCTGAGTGGTTTGTTCCCATTAGGCTTTACAGCCAAAATCGGCAATAGTCCAAAGTCCTATGTAACATGTAACATTAAGCATTTTTGAAGGACAAAGATGATGATTCAATGATGTAACACTCACTTGTCATAATCTAACCAAGTCATGATGACTTTGGAATTATGTTATCATGAGAAATGAGAAAAAATTATGACAGTTGCACTTCACTCTACACACTGATAACACTGTCTGATATGTACTAGTCAGTAGCAACACACAATAGATCACGGTATGTACAAATTCAAACATCTACATTACAGACGCAATGTACTGTGTTACATCTCTATATTGTAGTCTAAATAAAAGTAAGTGGTGCCACACATAATTTTTTCGTTAGTAATAAATTTGAACTACTTTTAATATTTACATAAAAATCAATATGAAGGATATGGTCAGGTATGTTACCTCATAGACTTCTATCTAATTCTAAAGCACCAAACAGAACACGTGAAAAATGTGTGTACAAGTAGCCCTCAATTTGCGCCGATTCAGAATAACGCCGATTTTGTAACCAGCAAGTCAAAAAGTGAAAAAAATTACTATTATTAATAACGTTTTACAATGTTTCTCGTACTGATTCTTATACTAAATCGTAATTCTTACATCGCCGATTCTGAATAAAAAATATAAATACAATCATCTCTGCAATTTCGTTTCTGTCGTTAACGCGAATTTGCTCCAAAGAGATCGATGAATCGGTAAAAGCTGTTTGTAAAATGCAAACTTTTGCATATGCGAGTTTGGTCTTATGCATTTTCATTCCTGGCGCTTTGAACTTTCAATTAACCTCTGCGAAGGTACCGGGGTTATTTTTACTACGCGATTTTCTATAGGTCGGCGTCTTACATGAATGCAACTATCGCTTAACAGCAGAGATGACTGTACACATCAGTCACATGAAAGAATCCCAGTCAATCGCGGGGACCAACGAATTGCCGATTGTAAGTGAATAAAATATATTTTTTTTAAATTCCCTTGATTTTATTTACGTTATTTCAGAGCTTCAAATGCAATGCCATTATATTACTCATCAATGTTTGGGTTCCAGGAACGCATGTCATTGACTTCCCAATAATTTACATTATAAAGAGTTTCAATTTACGCCGGTTCCTCCAGGAACGCATCCCAGGCATAAATCAGGGCTTCCTGTACTGAAATTAGTTGTCTGCAATGTAATTATGAAACTCTGAAGATTGATTTTCAAAATGTACGAATACTAGCGTTTAGAAAGTGTCACAATGACTAATACGAAAAATAATAATGAAATGCTCTTGTGGAATTATATTCAATTCTATCTATTCCGAAACTAACTGAATAATAACTTTAACTATGAAACTGATTGTTTGTAAAAATATATTTGTATATTTAAATTCATAAACACGGCAACGACTTAAATCTCTGAATCTCTTTGCTAAATCACTAATTTTTAACGGTTGTGTGTAAAGCTCCCATCACAATAGTGACCACAAAATGACGCACACTCCTGTTTATGCTGTGCTAGAATTCAATATCTGTTGTGCCAGTATCTAGTAAAAACTGAAGATGTGCAAAAGTAGTGAAAATGCATATTTAATATTTATGAAATTGAAAGCAGAGACATATCTTGAGACTCAATGTCAAAGATGAAATTTAGAACCTTGCCTTCTAACACATGCATTTTATAACTTATAAATAAAAATGCTCACATATTTTGCATAAACATAAATCTCTAGGTTATATAACTTTTATTTTATGACTTTCAATGGCACCTGTAAATAATTTAACCCTTTGCGTTCCGATGTCGGAATGAGACCGCCATGCATTTTACGCAATTTTAGGCGACCTGTAGCCAAACTTGTACTAGCAAACTGTGTCAGGATGTCATTGAAGCCTTATTCTTTCCACTAGTTCCATCGTAGTTGTACCCTGTAATAGTGAAAGGAGGCAGGAGATAAAAGTCGTCTTATTCTGACAAGTGTACAAAGAAGCCAGGATTCCACACCAAGTGGTTTGCCATACATCATATAGTGAAGAAATACCATCGGGTGAGTAGATGTCATATTTACTTAGAATAGAAGTATTTTATATCTGATAAAGTTATAAAAGAAATATTCAATTTTCCTAGTAGGAAATCATATTTTTTTAATTATTTTTGATGCATAAAGCAATCCACCACTGACATACGCATATTCATTCTTCTTATCAAGCATTATTTATGTGTAGTGACTTCATTGTTTACACTTCGCATTCTATTTCAATTTCCTGTGCTCAGCTCTGAGAATATGAAATCCAGCACTTATACGAGGGTGAGTCAAATGAAAACCTGTATTCTTTTAAATTTAATTTATTGAATGAAAGTGACACACAACTATATGATTTTGACGTGAAAACGCTTTTAAAATCGATGCCGGGTGTGGGGAGGCAATCGCGCCCAAATGAGCTACAGTTTCTGTCGAAGTAATTTCAAACTTCAATACCTCGGCTACAAATACACATAGCGCCGCCATCTTAGTCTCGTTTTAAAGAGGAAGGATGAAAGTTTGTGCCAATACCGCTCCGACATTAGTGGCGGCCGGACGTCGCGAACTGCGCACGCGCAAAGTGAACTTACGATTTTCGACATTCCGGATTCGACACTCATCCTGGCCTCCAAGTGTGTATCTCAAAAACTCAAAATGATACGACGCTGTGAATTTGAAAAAGTTTGAAAATTTCCCGATTTTCTTAAATTGTCGCGATATATGAGGGCAAAGTACAACCAGAATTACAAAAATCGGGCACGAATGCGTAGAGCACAAAATTCCAAAGAGAATGACACCGAAAACGCCGGGCCCAGACCCAAAACCAACGCGCAGTACTGCCGCGAATATAGGCAACGTAAGCGCGCTCTGACAACTCAGGCGGCATCTGACGAGCCTGGGTCAAGTATGGATGTGGATTTCGTTGCTGATGAGATGGAGAGTGCAATGGAGGTCGACCCAGACCCATCGGACCCACTTGGCATACCCAATATGGCGACGGGGGCCCAAAATTGGACTTGTACCGGGGCCGACAACTACTTTAAAAAACAAAACTTTTGTTTAATTTCAATATACTATACGAAGTGCGATCGGAAAGTTTCAAGATTGCGCGTATAAAAACCCGTACACTTATCTCAGGTATTAAATTCATCCATCACCCTCGACGTAGTTCCCCTGGGAGTGAACACAACGATCCCAGCGCCGCTGCCAAGCCTGGAAGCATCCCTGGAAATCTTTCTTTGTCAGCCTGTCAAGCACCATCTGCGATTCTGCCTGAATCTCTTCTATCGTCCAAAATCTCCTTCCCTTTAGCTGAATTTTCATCTTTGGGAAGAGGAAGAAGTCACACGGAGCTTAGAAAGGAAGTTGGGGTCGGTTCTTGCAAGATCTTTGAGCTCCTGACAAACGAGAAGTCGATTCTGCTTCTGGTCCTCAGACAGGAGCCTTGGCACAATCTTGGCTGCGACGCGTCGCATATGGAGTTCTTCCTTTAGAATCAGCTGACAGGTCCCATAGTCTATCCCAACAATGTCGCACAAGTCGTTGATGGTACGACGTCGATCTTCGTGAATAGCCTGCTGAATCTTCGTAACATTTTCGGGCGTTGTGCTCGAAGATCGTCGTCCAGAACGCTCGTCATCATCGACAGAGTTTCGGCCTTTTTTAAAACGTGAATGCCACACAAAAGTTTGTGCACGACCCATTGCGGACTCCCCAAATGCTTGCTTTAGCATTTCATAGGTTTCCGTAGCCGTTTTGGAGAGTCTTTGGCAAAATTTGATTTATTCATGAAAATCCGCCATTCCGAAATCGCAGGCGGGTCGGTGTAATGCACTACCAAAACGCCCGTAACTAAGAAACAAATGCTAATTCGATGATGCCGGCTGGCACACTGATTCACTATGAATGTAGGCCGCACCCCCTAGCGGCAGAAGCTCGCACTACATCCGGTTCGCCCTCTATTGACACAGTCTTGAAACTTTCCGATCGCACCTCGTACACGATTGACGTTTTCACGAAAATAACTGAGACAGTGTCCGACACTGCCTATCAATTTTTTTTCTACATAGTCTCCATTTCGTTCAATACAGGCCCTCCAGCATTTACGAAGTGTATGGATTCCTCTAGAAAAAAATTCTTGTGGTTGTCTGCGGAACCACTCATGCACCGCCTGCTGTACCTCTTCATCATAACGGAACTTCTTTCCTCCTATCGCCTCTTTGAGTGGCCCAAACATGTGATAATCACTTGGGGCTAGGTCTGGTGAGTATGGCGGATGTCGAAATGCAGGTCTTGGATTTTTGCAACTGTTGCACGGGCAGTATGGGGCCGAGCATTGTCATGTTGTAAAAGGACACCTCTAGTCAAAAGTCCACGTCGCTTTGATCTGACTGCAGGTCGAAGATGATTCTTTAAGAGATCTGGATATGAGGCACTGGTGATAGTGTTCCCCCGAGGCGTGTAGTGCTCCAAGAGTACGCCTCGTTCGTCCCAAAAGAGAGTCAGCATATTCTTATCTGCAGACGGCTGCGTCCGGAACTTCTTGGGTTTTGGTGATGAGGAATGAGGCCATTCCTTGCTCGTTCTCTTTGTTTTCGGTTGGTGGTAGTGCACCCAAGTTTCATCGCTAGTAACGATTCTCGAAATGAAGCCACCATCTTCTGCTTCAAGGCGCCGCAGAAGTTCTTCACAGGCGTCAACACGTCGTTGGTTCAATTCTGGAGTCAGCTGCCGTGACACCCATCTTGCAGACACTTTGTGAAACTGGAGCATATCATGAATGACATGGTGTGCCGATCCGTGACTCATGTTAAGAATTTCGGCTATTTCATCCACCGACACTCGGTGATTCTCCATCACTAGGGCTTCAACTGATGTAATAGACTCAGGGGTCACAACTCTGTGCGCCTGACCAGGGCGAGGAGCGTCTGCCACAGACGTCACACCATTTCTGAATTTCCTACTCCACTCGTATACTTGCTGCTGTGACAAGCATGCATCACCATACTGAACCTACACCTTCACTGATCAAAAAACGAATTACAGAACGTTGTTCTTCTTTCGTGCATATAACTAGTGGAGCAGCCATCTTCAAACTGGCACTGTGATGGCGTTATATTTGTCTTCATTATACTGCCACCTATAGGATACGCTTTATGGCATTGGTAATATGTCTGCCAACTTATAGGACAATGGCGCGATATTTCGAATTTTTATCTCAGTTTTACGGTTTTCATTTGACTCACCCTCGTACATCTTATATTTGCATGCTATAAGAGATGTTTAGACGTCGGTAAAGTCATATCTACCGACTTTGACATGCTTTATTCTCTACCGAACAACAAGCAGAAAGGCACCACATATTACACATCTCACTGGCGACAGTGGTACAGTCCGTGAAAAATATTTCACACGGTCAGTATTCAAACAAAAGGAACTGTGATACTCTCAGAACATATTTTCACCATATTTAGCAAAGTTCTTCCATTTTATGCAAGTTATAGAAAAGATCAAACTAGTTCATAATAGTTGCTGAACTTATACAGCTCAGTGGTGATTTAGTGTAATTAATTCCAACTCATTAAAGCATAAAACTACGTAGATTCTACACAAAAAGATGAGTTCCTTTTATCTACTTTTTGTTGTGAATTTCATACATGTATGTCATCTGTTTCCAGGAACCCACTTTTACAATGGAGACCTTCAGCCTGCTACTTTGTGGAGTAATTCTATTATTAAGTGCCTTGTTTCTACATTCAAGAAACACTAAGCGAGCTCAGTTCATCAGAATGATAGATCAGATACCTGGGCCTCGTGCATACCCCATCATTGGTTCATTATTGCCGTTCATCTTCACGAAACGAAGCGGTGAGAAATGAAATATATGTATCTGCTTGCACAAAAGCAGAATTGTGACAATGAAGTGTGTCTATTACGGCGTGTTACTGAAGTTGGTCTATAAACAAATAGATATGAACCCTATGTAATTAAATTTTCACCCTAGTGTATTTAAGTAATTTTACTGGAAAGCTGCTTTATATACCTGTCAATAATACCTCATACATATGCTATATGTTATAAAAGTCATATATTATGGTATTTCATTACGTTAATAATATGATGCCATAAGAATCAACCTTGTGTTTCTGTTCATCACATCACTACACTGTGTCAAAAATGCAGCACAAAGTATTACTAAAGTTTTAGCAGAAACTCTTGAATCATTTTTCAAGGTTGATCCCGACCAATGAGCAGTGGAAACCTGAAGTGTCTGTTTTATGTTTCTGTTGTCTCAAGATATGTTTGAAGTGGGACAGAAGATCATCTACAAGCACAGTCCAATATTTCGCATCTGGATTGGTCGTTTGGCTGATATCAATCTCACACGCCCTGAGCACGTAGAAGTGAGTCAGTTTTATTTACAAGTGTTAGTCATCAATTAACATAAGCACCTGAACTACAGAATGTCAGGATGTCATTGAAGGCATGTAAAAGCTCTTTGAAATGAGCAAGCAGCAATGCGCACATAACTTAACATTCCAAAGCAATTTATATTTTCTGTATGCCAAAAATAATTTCTGTACCAATGTAGTATCCGAATTTAAGAGAACACAGAATTTCACCATGAAATATCCTACCTTTTTTCAAATAAAATTCAGCATCAATTTTTTACCACCTGGATGACCTGCTACTCCTATTACCATTCAAACCTATCAATTAAATCTGTAATCCTTTATTAAAATTACCACTGTCTGCCAACACAGGTTTGAACTCTGATATTACAGTACAGTGTGTTAATACGCAGGTGGTTTTGTCAAGCAGCAAACATCTGGACAAGGCCATTATGTACACGTTCCTTCACAGATGGCTTGGTACTGGACTTCTCACTGCTACAGGTACGTGGCACAAGTTCCCATATTTAGACACTATCACACGTAGATAAGCACACACTACTAGATGTAAGAAATGTGTTTATTCCATATTTCATTCTGACTGCTTCAGCCCTTGTCACATGGTAACAGGGGATTTAAATGCCAACAAAAACAAGGTTGCCAACCAACTACTACATGGTTAAATTCTTTGCAGTATGCTAGTGCAACACACAGCCAGCTACATTATGCATAGCATATGCCCCCATATACCTTCATGCTGTAGCTCTTAACTAAGCACAGGTAACTAAAATTTGTAACATGCATAGTGCAAGAGTTTAGATACACCTTTGACATGAAAGGGAAATATCTTGCAGTGTTCCACATTTGGAAACTTGTTTTGTATCTCATTTAAGACAATATGCCTCCATTTTCAATCATCTAAAATTTACAGAGATAATCTTCTGCCACTTTTGCATAACATCAATAACTAATTACCATTACAGTGGCCCAGAGACAATCGCGAGTATTTGATACACAGAGCGGAGTTTATGATGTGCGTTGAAATGTTCTTCTATGTTAGTACCACATTCCTCTTAAATTTGTTACCCATTCAAAATAAGAATACAGATAAGTATTCTTTATATATATATATATATATATATATATATATATATATATTTATATTCCTGACTCAAAATCTGTATATTAATATTTAGCATGGTGAATTTGATGATGTGATGGAATTATTGTCATTTTAATATTTGGTTAGAATAAGTATGAACTCTTGAGATAACATTACCTCTAACACTTCTTATCTAGGTCAGAAATGGCACTCCCACAGGAAGATGATCACGCCGACTTTCCACTTCAAGATCTTGGACAGCTTCGTGGAGGTGTTCTCGGAGAAGAGCGAGATTCTAGTCAGCAAACTGCAGAAGGAAGTCGGATCTCAGGGCTTCGACGTATATCCCTACATCACTAAGTGCGCACTGGACATCATTTGTGGCAAGTGACTGAATGCCAACTTACCAATTTTTAATAAATTGCAAATTTTTGTAAACTCAAACACATCAAATAGTAGTAAATCAGAACTCCTAAGACAAAATAATGAAATAAGTAACTGTTATATGCTTCATGAGTCAAATCGTTTTCATCAGACTGAAGACTGCAGCAGAGTGGTTAACACCCATATGCCATATTTGGGAGTTACCAGCGGTTGGCTATCCAAAGGTGCTTTGCAGTTTTTCTAAGTCTCTTCTGGTAAATACCAAGATAATATTTACAATTAGGCCACAACCACTTCCGTACACATCTTTGTCACATCATAATCCACTGATCACTGTGTCATCAAACACTATAATATGAGGTACTTATGGCATTGTTTTAGAAACCACGAATAAATAAATTAAAAGTTATCAGCAGAAGCTATTTTTTTAAAATCAATCTATATCATTCAAGTGATTGCTCTATCGTTAAATGAATCACATGCCAGAGATTTGTGTTCCTCATTCCTTATCCATGTTACATGTCTGGTACATTCACTCTAACTGCCAACAATCACAAGAATACAGAATAAAACTGTCTTATAACTACAAACTGAATAGGCAGAATCATTATTTGTTGCATTTTAATCATGAATACATATGCTAAAATTTTAATTGAGTTCATTATATCTTTAATTACTCTTCTGTTCTGATACTATTACAAAGTTAAATATTTTCTTCACATACCGACATACTTCACAGTACCCCATTCTGAATTGAACCAGCTGTAACCTAACATGCCGATAGATCTATGGAGGAGCACAGTGTTTTGATGGGAAGCGTGTTGTGCTATGTGTTCCAGAGACTGCGATGGGGACCCCAATATTTGCACAGGATGATGGGAACTCAGAGTATGTGAAGGCAGTTTACGAGTGAGTTTTGGCCTTCAACATTCTCAGAATTTTGCAGAGAACTTGATTTTTGACAAGGTTTTTCTTAAGATTAATTGTAATTAAATAATTACATTGAAGATTTCATTTTCAATATAAACTGTTTGTTTTATGTGTTATTCATATGTACGATCTAAAGCTTTCATAGTGACTGAGAATAATGCATTCTTCTTGGGCTACCAGCCATGTGAGGTGGTTGAAAGGCGTAAAGGTGTACAGGCACTTGAAGAACAGGTCGTTCCCAGTGTCCCAGTTTAAAATAGCTTTCTTATGCAGTGTGTATTATACAGTTCTTTTAATTTTGCAACATTTTGGCAAGAATTACCTGTAACACTTTCCAGTAAGTTCAACCAATGCCAGGTGAAAAAATTTGTTGACACTTAGCAGTACACCAAGTCACATCCCTTCATAAATGTGGGTTCAGTGAATGTTAGTTTCTTCAGGTCATAATATGATGTGTTTCAGCATGAGTGAAATTGTAGTAGAGCGAATATTACATCCATGGCTGCATCCCGAATTCATTTTTAAGCTGTCTGCATCAGGCAGGCGCCATGATGTATGTCTAAAAGTGCTGCATGGATTCACTAAGAAGGTACGCTCCAGACAGAATTATTTTTATCTATGTCAGTAACTTCCTGTTTATCGTTTACCAAAATATGTCTAAAACTTAACTCCTGGAAACCTTTTATTGTCTAACAACACTACGTATATAATGGATGATACAACTGTGTTCAGTTGACCGAATTAAGAACAGGGATTGGATTTCTGAGTGGATACTTGCAAATGGCAAAACCAGAGACTGATGCCTTTTTAGTTACGCCAGCTACAAGGAAGAAACACTTAAACATGAACAATTATTATTATTATTATTTATTATTGACTGCAAATGGGTTTTTACTCGGTGGCAGTGACCTACAATAAGACACAAAACAATAAGACAGAACAGAACAATGAGACACAACAAAACAATGAGACAACAAAACAATAAGACACACAAAACATAAGACACAACAAAAACAAAAAGACACAACATAACAATGAGACACAACAAAACAATGAGACAAAAAACAATAAGACACAGGAAATATAAGACACAACAAAAACAATGAGACACAACAAAACAATGAGATAACAAAACAATGAGACACAAAAAACATAAGACACAACAGAAACAATGAGACACAACAGAACAATGAGACACAACAAAACAATGAGACAACAAAACAATAAGACACAGAAAATATAAGACACAACAAAAACAATAAGACACAACAGAACAATGAGATACATCAACACAATGAGACAGAACAAAACAATAAAAAAACATAAGACACAACAAAAACACTAAGACAACAAAACAACACATCCCACTCAAAATAAAACAACTCTTAAGATTACAGAACCATCTAACCTAAAGTACTCAACTTAAAAATTAATACCAACTAGACATAAGACAAGAACAGTAATGAATTACATACGTCATGAACTAATGCACTCACACAACAAAACAATGAGACACAACAATACAACATACCACACTCAAAATAAAACAACTGACACACAATACAAAAACACACATCCACTAATTAATCACAATACTTAGAGTAGAATATAAAGTCCGCCCTCAGTACATGAAAAGTTTATCCCAAACAACTACAGCCCTTCATCACTTGGAGACTAAGACACTTCACTTCCCTTATCACCATCTAATCCCCACTTAATAACCCCTAGCTTGTAATTACTTTCCTGACCCTCTTTCTAAAGGTGAATAAATAATGATTTGAATGAAAATCTTCTTGGATATTATCCATCGTCTAACGTAAAACGACGTTTCGGAGATGGGGCTCTATCTCCGTCTTCAGGTTCCTACTCAGTTGGGCCCACTAGATAGAGCTATTCCCTATTTCCGGACAAAGTAAAAAGTGAAAGATCGAAATATAATAACACCACCACACCATCCATCCATGGGACGTAAGAAACAGAAATAGTAGAAAAAAATTAGTTAAAAACGAAAAAGCCAAATAAAACAAAGACTCACAAAATGTGGAAATAAATACATATGACCATTAATTTGAAACTCGATGCACAACTTGGACTTCTTCAGAGATAACCGGAATCCAAATACGAGATAAATCCAAAGTAGGTTGGCTGATAGGATTGGCAAGTGTGCCGCCTCCTTGTATTTTATGTAGACGGTATTAGGTTCTGTTAGTAACATCCTGGCTCCATCCCAACAGATATGATGATCTTCATACGCATGTTGGGCCAATCTAGATTTCTCCAGCAGACCCTGTCTGAAGTTATATTTATGTTCCTTTATGCGTACCTCCAGATTTCTGCTAGTTTCGCCAATATACCATCTACCGCACTCACAAGGGATCCCGTACACACACTGCCTAGTCTGCCTCTCGACTGTTTTGGGTCTCATGGACATCAATAAACCACGGAGAGTGTGGCCGGTTTTAAAAATCGTCCTGAAATTATGACGGTTCCCAATTCTTCTAAATTCCTTTTGAAACACTTTTGACATCTGGGATAACTGCCGTACCCAGAGATGTTCTGTCAGGAGAAGGCCGGATGTTTTTGGACGTAAATACGTCTATATTTTCGGGTCAGTGTCATTCGGCAAAAAGTGAAACGAAAAAGTGTAAGTTCATTGTTATGTTACCTAGGAAACTCAAACTTCATTGTTACGTTACCTGGGAAACGAAAAAGTGTAACTTCATTGTTATGTTATCTTGGAAACGTCATCTGTTATCAACAAATAAACAACAATGGTTACCTACATAGTTACCTTACATTACATTACCTTACCTTACATTACATTACCTTACCTTACATTACATTACCTTACCTTATATTACTTATATTACCTTACCTTATATTACATTACCTTACCTTACCTTACATTACCTTACTTTACTTTACCTTACATTACATTACATTACCTTACCTTACATTACATTATATTACCTTAACTTACCCCACCTTACCTTACATTACATTACCTTACCTTACATTACATTACCTTAACTTACCTTACCTTACCTTACCTTACCTCACCTTGCCTTACAATACCTTACCTTACCTTACATTACATTACCTTACCTTACATTATATTACCTTACCTTACATTACATTACTTTACTTTACCTTACATTACATTACCTTACCTTACATTACATTACATTACATTACATTTCCTTACCTTACCTTACCTTACCTTACATTACATTACATTACCTTAACTTACCTTACCTTACTTTACCCCACCTTAACTTTCATTACCTTACATTACCCTACCTTACATTACCTTACATTACATTCATCTACCACAGACCCATCTGAAGCCTTACTAATTCAAGTTAAATAAGCAATGTCTTAATCAAACTTCACTCAATTGTAAAGCAGGTATGACGTATTTACGTCAAATTCTCCGGAACCGTGGTTCCACTGACAACTTTCTCTTCAGACTTAATAATAGATTCAATTAACTGGCGAGGATACCCATTCAGAGACAAATCCTGTTTGATGATCTTAATTTCTCTATGAAAATCGTTCTTCTTTTGACGTGATCTTAGCTCTATTAACCAGACTGTGAACCACTCCCCTTTTTACGTGGAGTGGGTGATTAGATTTGAAATTTAAATAACGACCAGTATGTGTGGGTTTCATATAAACATCCGTAAGTAAACTAGAACCCTTCTTCATAACAAAAACATCCAGGAACGGAAGAGTACCATTGTTTTCCATCTCCATGGTATTTATTCCCACATTTTGTGAGTCTTTGTTTTATTTGGCTTTTTCGTATTTAACTAATTTGTTTCTACTATTTCTGTTTTTTAAGTCCCACGGGTGGATGTTGTGGTGGTGTTATTGTTTTCCGGCCTTTCACTTTTTACTTTGTCCGGAGATAGGGAATAGCTCTATCTAGTGCGCCCAACTGAGTAGGAACCTGAAGACGGAGATAGAGCCCCATCTACGAAACGTCGTTTTACGTTTTATATTTTATTGACTAGATGATGGATAATATCCAAGAAGATTTTTTTTCAAATGACTCATCATCATCGTCGTCAAGAACTTTTAGATTTGACAATTAAATAATGAGTAATACTGAGAGTATTATTCGCCATTGACATTCACAAAACGTGCTGGCAAGGACAGCCAGTGGTCTTAAGGTTAGCCAATAAAATCTCTTCCTCAAGCTTTCAGTTGGGGCTGACAGTCCCTTGCAACATTGAATTTTTGGGTTCCATGAGAAGCTGGAAATTTGAGTAACAAAGTGGAATCTTAGGCTCTGAAGAGTTCCCTACTCCATGCAGTTAGTTAGTTCAGCAACTTGCTATATATATTTTTGGAAGCCTTTCCATACACAAACAAATCACATTCATTACTAAATAGCAAATGCACCTAAGAATAAACATAACACACATTCTCAAACATGCTAACTAAACTTTACCATGTAAATGTATACTGTTCTTTGCAGGTGATTGGAGAACGTAAAGTCCAAATGCTGATCAACAGAGAGAACTCTGATCAATTTTCAGGAAGCAATGATGAAGCCATGGGTGGGTAATGTTATTAAATCTAATTCCACCGAGTTGTGTCCTTGAGAAACCGAGTCACACAGCTGGTCAGGAAATTCCCTTTTACGGACCTAAAAGTCTCATTACCATTTTTATAACAGCCCACCATTGTATCATATCCTCAGCCAGTCCAATCTTATCTATGTTTTCACATTGTATTTATTTAACATCCCCTTTAATATATCCCAATTTGTGCACTGATCTTCCAAGCAGTCTCTTATCTTCAGACTTCACGATTAATATTTTGTCCACAACTTTTAAACAAAGGTAGATGAACAATCAAACGCAATATCTCCCAAATACAAAGTAGGATAGCTGACCACTTGAGCTAGGTTTGGTGAAAATTAAGAGAAGAGAATCGGCCACAATTTCTGGTTCTTCTGACGAGACAATGACAGGATACCATCCAAGTACAAAGTAGAAACACTGACAGTGTTTGTATAAATTGTTGATATATACAAATCGAGTTTTTAAATCTCTATTATCTTAAAAGACAGGCCATTAGACTAAATAACACTAATATTGTGACCAATACAGAAGCTTAAAAATGTGAAAAAAATTTAATTATTTAATGGCTAACATTCCTGCTTCAGGATTCAAGTGTTTGCAATTTTCTCAGTTCCTCCAAACACCTTCTGAGCAGGCCACAGTCACTTCCTTCCTTATGTGCCTTCCAGATGAATATAATAAATCATATTCCCATTCAATGCTATATAATTTACACAGATGATAAAGTATAATTAAATAAGTAGGATTTGAGGTTTTCACGGCAGTCAGTCTGGGTTGTAGCACTGTGTAGTCTAGCAGACGTTTATCAATGTTTCAGAGTTCCTCGCTGCCTCCATCATTGCTCATCGCCCTGATGATGGAGGCAACAAAGACCACTGAAACGTTTATACAAGTCTATCAGACTACATGGCGGCACTACAATCCAGAAGACAGCCATCTTTATAATGAAACCAAACGAAACACAGTGTAATTGATATCATATTTAAATCACCCCAATGATATGATGTAATAATACAATAAGCTGCTGCGTTTTCCTGAAATACAATGGAGCTGGCTGAACTGCAATAAAGTGAAGGGAAAATGGGTTAGATTTTTATTGTGCCAGTTTGGTGGAGACCTGAGCCCTCAGCCCTTAATAACAGGAAAACATGTTCCAATTTTCTAGGCAAGAAGAGGAGGAAAGCGTTCCTGGATCTTCTGCTGGAGGTGTCACTCGATGGCGTCAAGTTGACAGATGAAGAGTTAAGAGAGGAAGTGGACACATTCATGTTTGAGGTTTCTGTTACTTGATGGTTGAGTCTAATGAAATAGCAAATATACTGAATTTAATGTTTCCAGAATGACAAGGCCAATTTAAAACTCAGTTCGCATTCCCAAAAGGATGATCACAGGGGTCTCTTATCAAGAAACCATAAATAAACTGAAAGATATAAGTCAGTGTTGTTCTTCTGGATTATGACACTGTACACGCTCATAGGCTGACACCACAATGATATTAACCCAGAAGACCACACAGTGTTCGAATACGGAACAGGATCGACACCCTCACCATTATGAGAAACCCAAATCTTATAAAGAGAAAATATAATTATAAAGAAAATGACCATCAGCTGTTTTTCGTTTCTGCACTAGATTACGAATTGCGTCTGCTCTTACAGATTTTTAAAATATCCTCATCAGTAACGTGGTCCGTGTGTTTCTCCACAGGGCCATGATACGACAAGTGCTGGGATTTGCTGGGCAGTTTACTTGCTGGGACTCCACCCTGATGTGCAGGTAAGCCTGTCATTAATAGCACAAACTGAACAAAGATTTTATATCACAAACGTTATCATACAGAATTCTTTCAGGAGAAGGCGTACCAGGAGCAGGAGAGCATATTCCAAGGATCTGACCGCTCTCCAACGATGAAGGACCTCAACGAGATGAAATACCTTGAAAGGGTCATCAAGGAGTCCCTGAGATTGTATCCCAGTGTTCCAGTAGTTAGCAGACGTCTTAATGAAGATATCGAAATAGGTACAGTCTCTTTTTGCTTATCTGAAAGTTAGGGATATACCATTTGTTTACATAATTTTTTTTTCGTATCCAGTACACTCCATTCAGCATGGTGTGCATTGGTGATTAGCTGGATTCCCGACCCATTAGTACATGAGTTCGACCGGGACCGCGACATTTAACGCTCCTGCTGTGACCCCCTTTTTGCGAAATGATGATGAAAGTGGAGTAATTGTTGTGATGCCACGGAGAAACCTGGGAAACCCCGGAGGAAAACTCCGTGATGCCTGGAACACGGCCTTGCCCAAGTTGTAAATCTGAGAACCGCCGGGAATCGAACCCGGGACCTTAGTATTACAAGCCCAGCGTTCTAACCGCTAGACCACCGTGGCGGTTGTTTACATAATGAATAAGTACCTAATTACAATAACACTACCAGCTAATAACTGGCTAAGAAACTAAATAAAGAAACAGAAATCTATTGAACTAGTGAGGAGTACTATGTATTTCTATCAATACCATACTCCAAACATAAATAAAAGTAAACCAATTTATATTGAAATCAAGCATTCAACATAATTTTCCAGGTGATTACACCATCCCAGCAGGTTGTATGTTGACCATTCAAATTTACAACCTGCATCGGAACCCCGATCAGTTCCCCGACCCAGAGAAGTTCGACCCGGACAACTTTCTGCCGGAGAGGGCAGCAAAAAGACACCCTTACGCCTACACCCCCTTCAGTGCCGGTCCCAGAAACTGCATAGGGCAGAAGTTCGCCCTGCTGGAGGAGAAAACGGTGCTGTCCTACATCCTCCGTCACTACGAACTGCGTTCCCTTGACAAGAGAGAGAATATCACATTAATATCAGAGCTAATTCTCAGACCACAAGGTGGAATCCGTCTCATCATCACACCTAGAAATGCAGGAAGCAGTAAGATGTAAAAAATAGGAAGGTAGTGTTTCCTTCATGACCTGAAAACAGCAGAAAGGAAGAGCGGATGAAGAAATTGATGTGAACCTAACCTAACCTAACCTAACCTAACCTTATATTAAAAAAATAAAAAACACTCCTACATAATGCATTCCTGAAATCATAAAAGACTTGAAAAGTGAAACAAATGGACAAAAAATATATAAATATGAGTAGTCTGATTAGCTGCTTTATTACAACACTGGTGCTGAACAAACTTTGGTATGAAGGTATGCCACCAGAGGTCACCCACGCTTCATACCGTTTAACTCCCTTTTCTTTGGGAGATATCAGGAGCCTTAAACCAGTCAAAATTTGGTTTTAATATTTATGATGAATTTTAAAAACATGTACGGTAATTCTTTTTAGTTTGTTTTGAGTAAACTCTGCTTACTGTGTAAACCGTATCCCATTCACGCTTCACATAAATTCACTGGCATAATGTGACAGAAATATGAAATATACACATCGGTATCTTTGATTTTCCTGTAGGTAACTTACAACATAGAACAGCTGACTGAAGCATTACACTCATGTAATTAATGCATTTTTCTTTAAGATGCTGTTTTAAGAATTAAAATGCTGTTTCATGCACATCTTTTTTATGAAACATAAACTAGCCCATGACCCTTAATTTCTCCTCCCAAATCCAGACTTCATCATCATTATCCCACATTTCAGACAATAATATATAAATTCAGTATTTCATAGACCATTGTCAATTTAGGAGGCCGGAACATGAAGAGATGATTTTAACACTTCTCATAAAAATCAACCTTCAGAAATACGCTGCTACTTCCAAAATCTAGCAAATGGCAGCAGTACTTGTAAAATACAACATCAGCGCAATCTAGCGCTTATATTGAGAACTTGATCAATAACGTATGATATAAAAGCTCATAGTAATAAAAAAACCGTAACGTGTTGCATGCACAGCCAACCAGTTTGTGGGCTGTACGAGAAGAAGTCATTAATTTATTTACAATGTTCATAAGAATTCCAAATTCTATGTCGTATTTAGTGTAAAGCATAACAAACACGTTCCGCAACATACAGTCATATATCTACATTACGTTCCAAAAATATGTATAAATATTATAAGATCTATTTTAATACTATCC
The DNA here is from genome assembly GCF_977971745.1 of Zootermopsis nevadensis. NCBI lineage: Eukaryota > Metazoa > Arthropoda > Insecta > Blattodea > Termopsidae > Zootermopsis > Zootermopsis nevadensis. The sequence continues at coordinate 8,778,811 of NW_028259142.1, forward strand.
TTTCATCTATGCCTGGATTTCCAAGCGGTTTCTTGCCTTCTGTATCTCAAGCTGAATTTCTTACAAATTTCTTATATCTTCCATCCCAAGCACACGCTGCATACCTCTTTCTCTGAGAGCAGAGTCCTTCTTGATAGACTGGCATGTCTTCAGCTACGCAAGACTTCATATCATTTGTGAAGCTCTACTCAAGAGCGAGCCACTTTTTAACAATAGTTTATAAATGCTAGCCTGTTATTGCAAGGAACTGTCAGACCTAACTAAAAGTTTAAGGAAACACTGTATTGGCTAACCTTAAGACCACCGGCTGTCCTTGCCATAACGTTTTGTGAATGTCAACGTAAAATAATACTTTTTGTAGAACTCGTTATTTAATTATACGTGTTTCCTAGCCGCTGCATCGAGACCGGCTCTGGAGCCCACCCAGCCTCCTATCCAGTGGGTACTGGGGTCCTTTTCTGGGGGTTAAGCTCGGCTGGGACGTGATGCTGACCATTCACCACGACCTAGTGCCAAGGTCAGGAATGAGAAGGAACTATACCTCTCCCCCCGCAAGCTACTACATGGCGTATAGTAGGACAGCTTTCCTTTTACTTCTTTTTAATAAGAAACAAAAAGCATTTAAGCATACGAATACGCCCTTAATGAATTCGTCTTAAGGCTACCAGCCATGACAGGTGTTTGAAAGGCTAAAACACCTTTTCGCCTTTCAAAAACCTAACATGGCTGGTAGCCCAAAAAAATTTCACTGTACTTCGTCACTGTGAAAGCTTTAGATCGTACATATGAATAACACATAAAACAAACAGTTTATATTGAAAATGAAATCTTCAAAATATTTATTTGATTACAATTAATCTTAAGAAAAATCTTGTCAAGAAACAAGTTTTCTGCAAAATTCTGAGAATTCTGAAGGTCAAACTTAACCTAGTTATCGATACCCGTATATTGTATTAACAGAAGACACGGACGGTGGCCATTTTGAATATTTTCAAGGGGCATTCTGTATTTGTTCCTCGGTTTGATTCATCCGCCTTTCAGTTGATTCTAAAGAGCAGCGAGCACCTGGACAAAGGGCGCTTCTACAGGTTTCTGCATCAGTGGCTTGGAACAGGCCTGCTCACTTCCACAGGCGCGAATTCTTGTCACCTCTGTTTACACAAATACATGAGAGATAGCAAATCAGTTGACAAACAACTTCAGTGTTTTTTAAACACACAGCTTTATCAATGCGTTCACGTAATGTAAACACAATACTACGTGTTTCACAACTTTGAAACAGATTTATCTAACATCAGTTTTAATATTATCGTTCTATCTACATTTATGCATCCCAAGAAACTTCAGTGTTTGAATTCCTCAGCCAAACAAAACTTATAGTTCCAGCATTTGATCACTGTGACGGCGATAATTGAACAGCGTCATTTATAAAGCTAATCCCCGGAACTAGACAACGTGAGTAAATAGGACGCACATTTATTGCGATTCCTTGTTTCCTTGACGACACTTAAATTACGAAAATTACAAAGCGTCAAATTATCGAATGGCATATGGTTCATGGATGACAAACCGCTTGGATCGTCGTATAATTTAACACACTATTTGCTGAATTAGCCTGAAAGAACTGAGGAGAACCACAACATGCTTCAGTCGTATAGTGGTAGCCAACCCGAGATTTGAACCCACTCCCTCCAGAATCCACAAATCTTAAACGTGAGCAGGAAAGCAATAACATAATTATATGAAAAATGTCAATACATTAAACTTCAGAGCTGTTAATAATTAGTGAAAGGATGGTTGTTAGAAATATAAATTTATAATTGCAAATTTTAAGCCGATTTAAAGTAAGTCTGTATTTATCACGCATAATACATTTCAAAAGTCCTCGCTGGTTCTCGACAAATGAACTACGTATAAATCTGGTACGGCATTGTTTAACGCGGTTCATAATTTTTATACCTTCTCATCCATCTCAGCACATAACTCTGACTGATAAACAAAATTTTGATATTTTAATGATTATATTTTGATATTTTAATGTCTATATATATATATATATATATATATATATATATATGTTTGTGTGTGTGTGTGTATGTGTTTGAGAAACAAGATACTAACAATGCAAGTGGCTAAAATTAGTTTCCACTGACAGTCTCGATCCACAGAAACTGTCCAGGTCTCATACTTCGCATAAAATTTCGCAACGAGCTGTTTTTTCGATATGCAGTTGTTGGCCACCCGCCCAACCACACGTTTTGAGGACCACCCCTTATCAAATGCCCGCGGCTGTTTATTCGATATATTTGTTGGCACATTTAAGGAATCTAAAATTACTGGGATATATTTTAAGACATTAAAAGTGATCAAATACAAAATCGTACAGAAACAACCACATTCATGTGCACCACCACTTAAAATGTGCCCTGAATTCTGCACCACTCTATATGTTTTGAAACTCCCTGTAGCATGTGATTTACAGGTGCTCAGAGAGCGCAAGTCTCAACTTGAGAACACGTCCATCAGATCCCCAACCACGTCTCCTGACGAGGACGCTTTTGTTGGTGAGTGTGGGTCAACTACACTGGACAGGATCCACTGTCGGGGTTCGTTGTGACAGAGACGAAACTTTGGCTTCTATTACCACAGGTTCAGTTGCCAATTCAAAACCTAGCGGTAACTCTACGTGCCATCTGCTCAAACATTTTGAAGTCAGAGTGTATTTGTAAATTTGATATGATTCTCATAATGATAGGAAACAGCGATTATTTCATTAAAAAGTGTTAACCAACTGACCCTTGTCAAGCTAAGCAGTATTTGACGTTCTGACGACGCCCTAAGTCGCAAGGCCGTGAAGTATTTTGGCTGCATGCCCGTGTTTCGGAAAAACACTATCTCCGTCATCAAACTTCAACTGGCTATGCCTGCAACCCACAAGGTCGTCGTTCATGAAACGAGACTTTTTTCATGTTTCAAGGCAACAGAAAGAGGGAAGTGTTACCGTATCTTCTGCTGGAGGCGTCACTCGACGGCGTCAAGCTGACGGACGAAGAAGAGAGGAAGTGGACACATTCATGTTTGAGGTGCGTCAACTAGCGCTCTGCGACGTCACAATATCTCCATCCACAACAATGATCCTTCATTTCAGAGAGAGCAGCCGAATTTCGGAAAATAAGTCTACAAATCTGTACTGAATTTGTACAATATGATGTTTTCTGGGTTGTTTCGGAGGTCCTTGCTGCCGCCATCATCAGGGCTTGACTCATCGCCCTGATGATGGAGGCAGCAAGGACCTCTAAGACGTCGGTAAACTTATACCAGGCTACGCGGCGCTACAACCCAGAAGACAGACACTTTGTTAACGATGTCTATGGAGCGAACTAAAAGCAAGACGAGAAATTTTCTGAAATGTCGGTTTCCAGGGCAACGGTCGGTCAGAAAATCAGGAATGTTGCGAATTAGCCATCACGTGACAGTTTAACACTTCAGTGTCATAGTCAGCTGCTGTTACAACCTTAGGCTCACATTGAATTACGTTCATTCTAGTCGCATTGAGGTCTTCTTTTGTCTTCGTGTCTCTCCCATGTCCATAGTGAAACACACTCGGTTAGTTAGTTGGTTATTTAGCTCGTTAGCTGAGGCTACAAATACAATAACGAATCTTCGGGCTCCATAAAAGACGGAGAATTTCTTGGCTAGCCGAACGGAATACAGTGGATTCCGGTTAACTGGGACACATCGGGACCAAAACACTTCGGCCTAATTAAGCGGCTGCCCCGATTAACCGATAGCCCAATCTACCGGAATCCGCTGCATCAGGTACTCAAGAACGCCGCTGTTCCACGGAGTTTCTGATGCGATAAATTTGATAAGATAACACTGACACTTGTTCCCCAGGACCACAACACGAGTAGCGCTGGGGTGTGCTGGGCTGTGTTCCTACTGGGGTTGCATCCAGACATACAGGCAACTACCTACCTGATTAGATTGGCAAGCGCTTATGCAACAGTGTTCGTGCTCCTGTGTAATTTAATTTCATACTGTGCCCACAGGACAGGGCGTACCGCGAACAAGGCAGCATCTTCGAAGGGTGTGACCGCCCTGCCACGATGAAGTACCTTGAAAGGGTCATCAAGGATTCCCTAAGATTGTACCCCAGTGTTCCCATCGTGGCACGATAACTCAACAAAGACGTAAAGATAGGTAATCTAATAGGAAGAACGTAATTTGAACTATACATTACAGTAACATTACTAGAGTACTCTGAGATTCAGAAGACGTTCTTCACGCCGAATAACGTACGTCGTTGTTGCACTAATGCGATTTGAAATAACATGCTCCTTAGATCATTCTTCCACTGTGATACAGGTAACTTGCACAACGTTTTCTAAGGATGCATTACACCTATCTGGGTCAAACAGAGTCCTTGAAATGCCAACAGTTCGAGCGTCTAGTTAAATAAATTCACAGTCTTTTATTAAATCCATCCATATCCTGAGCCAGATCAATCCAAACCTTCCTACCCATTTACCCCAAGATCCATTTTAATATTATCCTTCCACCTACACTTAGGTCTTCCGAGTGGTTTCTTCCCTTCACGCTTATCGAACCAAAATTTTACACACATTTCTTATATCCTACATGCACGCTACATGCCCCGCCCATCTCGTCCTTAATTTGATTATCCTGATAATAAGTGTCGAACAGTACAAATTATGGAGCTCAACGTGGAATTTTCTCCACCCTCATGACACTTCCCCCCCAACCAGTTTTCCCCAACACGCCGTCTGCGTACCATCTTCCCACACACGACAGGCAGACTTTTACACGTAAAAAACAGGTAAAAATTATAGTACTGTGAGTATATTTAAATCTTTGCATTATGGATAGCAGACCGGAAGTCTCAAATACTCAGTGATATATCCATAAAATATCTGAATATTTTAAAACAGAAGTTGACCAAGAAATGTGGTTGAAATATGAGACGGAATTTTAAAACTATGGCGTCATAATTCAGGGTCAGCTGAAGAGTCAAAGTATGTGCATTATCATCCGAATAGTTTAACGGTTGGCGAAGTAATTAACACATGCTCACGTGATCAGCGAAGACAGAGATAACTCTTTGCCAGCGAGTTCAAAATGTTGCGTAATATTGTCTCGGCGATAACACTGCAATTCATTATACAGAGTGTACCATTTAAAACGAAACCCAACAACCGCTTATTACAGTACAAAAATAATATCAGAAGCACGTCCAACCTATTACCCCCCCCCCCCCCCCCCCGTGACACGGGTGAAGGTTAACTTTGTTGCTAGGTCGCTGCTCATGCCAGTTGTGAACGTGTTGTATTCGCGAACATCACTTCGCATCGAAATCGTTTGCTGCTGATCATGAAGCATTTAGCGAACGCGTATCCTGACAAGGAAGTACCGAATTGGACGACGACTGACAACAAAGTTCCGGGAAACCGAAAGTGGTGTTCGCGGCAGCTAGCACGTCCGGCATCGGACAACGCTGACGCTGACAGATGATACGCTCTGCTACGTTTAAGGAAGACTAGGAAACTACTCGTTCGCACTGTTATGCTGATGTCGCCTTTGGTTATGACAATGCTGTACTTTCGGCTGCATGTTAAATTAAACATTCTTTACGTAATGGATTTGCCTGCCCCGTGACAGGCTCAATATGCAGACTACCGCACTGTTCGTTAAATCACTGCGCCGTAGAAAAACTTGTTCATCTTCAAGGTTGTAAAATCAACCACTTCACCTCTGAAACTCCTCCCCCCTCCGCCAACCAGCTAGTCTTCGTGGTCACGTGACGAGTTATAAATTACGTACACGCAGGAAAATTATTTGGAACCCAAATAATACATGCACGGTCATACTAAGTGTGTAATTAGCGTGTTTCGCCATTCTCACGGTCTTTTATACAAACATTGAGCTTGACTGTTCACACTGACAACACTGCGTCTTTATTTTGCAGTCGAGTATAAATTTCCGGCTGAATGCTCTGTTATTCTGCATATGTACAGCATCCATCGAAATTCCGATCAGTTCCCCAACCCGAGAATTTCGACCCGGACAACTTTCTGCCGGAGAGGGCAGCAAAAAGACACCCCTACGCCTACATTCCCTTCAGTGCCGGTCCCAGGAACTCCATAGAACAGAAGTTCGCCCTGCTGGAGGAGAAGACGGTGCTGTCCTACATCCTCCGTCACTACGAACTGCGTTCCCTTGACAAGAGAGAAGACATGGCTCTCTTAAAGCGAGCTTGTGCTGAGACCAGAGAAAGGATTGAGGCTTGTCATCACTGCCAGGTCGAGCAATGACACGTGACGGTTGCCAGATAACCGTTTTCGTCATACCGTGTCTTCTGTAATCGTACAATTAAAATTATATCACAAATAAAGAATCTGAACGGGAAAAAAATATGAGTTTAAAGACAAGGTAATAATGTAAAATATCGACGACAATGCCGATGAATTAGTAAATATATAAATTAAGGAAAACCTGAATGTTGCAGTTTGTTTTGAGATCGGACAATAATGAGAACTTTAGACGGAGACCTACGTGAGTGTTTTATGTTATAGTGACAGGGATTCCCCTGTCCGGGAATCCGTCACTCACCAACAGAGGTAAATTTTGGCGAATTCTTCACAACTGAAACGCCATTCATGCGATTCCTCACTTGTTATCCTCATTTCTTCCCCCTTCTTTCCCCTGCGACTAAACATTTCTGGGAATTTAACACTTCTACTTCTGATTCAAAACTTCAGTTTCGCCCTTTTATCAATGCGTCATTTCCATGTACTAATCATCATCAACAATTCCTAAAGGCCAGGCCTTGTCGCTGCAGCCACATTCTTGGTCGTCCCCTCGGTTTTTTCCTTAACACCTTACCTTCAAAAATGTTTTGGAGGCAGGTGTCGTATCTCAATATGTGCCCAAGGAGCTTCGTTCTTCTCTTTCCTATGGCCTTCAGTAATTTCCTTTTCTCCTTTATTTCTTTTAATATTTGGTCATTACTCATCTTTTCGGCCCAACTTGTTCTTGTTAGCCTTCTCCGAACCACATTTCTGCGGCCTCAAGTCTTGTTTTTTCTTGTTGTCCTAGTCAAGTTCTCACATCCATACGTCAGCACACTCCAAGCGAAGGTTTTAACAGATTTCTTTCTAGTCCCTATACTGATGTGTCTAAGTAATTATAGGTTCCTGTTATTTTGAAACACTTGCTTTGACCTCGGTAAGGCATTTGTTTTCGGTGCCAATCACACTCCCCAGATAGCAGAATTCCTTGGCTTTTTCTAACCTTGTTCTATTTATTCTTATATTTGCCTTCATTCCATCTTTCTGTTTGTCTACTACCATGATTTTTGTCTTCTTTGTGTTTACTTTTAGCTTCAACTTCTCTAAGGTTTTGTTAAATATTCAAAGTATCAAGTTCATATCGTGAGCCGGGATAGCTCAGTCAGTATAGTTACTAACTACAGGCTGGACAACCGGTGTTCGATCCCCGAAGGGGGCAGAGGCTCCTGTCCAATGGGTACCGGGATACTTTCCCGGGGGTGAAACGCGGCCGGGGCGTGATGCTGACATTCACCTCCCCCCAGGCGCCTACATGGCATAAAGTGGGACAGCTTTACTGTTGCAACGTATAAACTGAACCTAAAGAGCTAAACTATACTAATGAGAAAGTTACGTAAGATGTTTTCACTCTTTCACAGCGCATGTTACAAAATCCTCTCGGGCGATCAGCCGTGTCACTATTGAGCTAACAACCAACGTTTCGGAGATTAACCCAGTCACCGTCATGAAGGTAACAGGATTTTATAAAATGAGGAAGCTATACACCATTTTCTGGTTAACGAAAATCAGGCACTATACTTACCAACACGGAACACACACGCGCGACAACATGGCGTACGTTTCCGTTCTGACTAAGGAAACGTCCCTCAAAAATATTTTTAAAATATTCAAAGAATCGAAAAACGATTTCAGAATTGACACTCATCAAACTAATGGACGTTAAGTGTTGCGTTATAATTTATTTGGTTGAAAGAAGGGCACGTTTTATCAATTGTTTTCAGGAAGTAAATTAGCAAACAAATAAAAAATAAAGTATCATAAATGGCAAACCTGAAAATTAAAGTATACAAAACAATAATCTTGCCTGTTGTTTTGTATGGGTGCGAAACATGGTCTCTCACTCAGAGGGAGGAACATAGATTGCAGGTGTTTGAGAATAGGGTGTTGAGGAGGATATTTGGGCCTAAGAGGGAAGCCGATGGAGCATGGAGTAAACTGCATAATGATGAGCTTAAAAATCTGTACTACTCCCCCAGTATTGTCAGGGTGATTAAGTCGAGAAATATGAGATGGGCGGGGCATGTAGCGCGCATGGATGGGACAAGAGTTGTGCATCGAGTATTGGTTGGGAAGCCTGAGGGGAAGAGACCTCTGGGGAGACCAAGACGTAAATGGAAGGATAATGTCTTATTCTTCTTCATCTTAAAGTGCCTATCCGTTCGGGATGTTGGCGATCAGCATAGCAATTTGAACTTTACTGGCTGCTACTTGAAACAGTTCTCCAGTAACATCTAGAACTAAGTTTTTAGGTTCTGAAGCCAGGAGATTCTTGGCCTCCCAGGTCTTCTGTTTCCGAATATTTTTCCCTGGATTATCAGCTGAAGCAGCCCGTATCTATCACTATTTCTGACCATGAACTTCGTTTCTTTGATGTTAAGATCTAAGCCGTGGTTGGTACTGGTCTTCACAATACGATTCATTAAGGATAAAGTCAGGCGGGATCTATGGGACATAGGAGTTGAAGGAGACTGGATTTTATTGGCTTTGGTTAATTCGGTGATGAACCTTCGGATTTAGTAAGCCATCTAGTTAGTTATCATAAATGGCCCTAACACTGCAAAGACTATAAAAGTCATCTATAATTACTAGGATATAACACAGAAACTTCCAGCGATAAATATAAATGCTGGATGTTGAAAGGCTGCCTCATAAGTTGTAGGAGGAGCCTGTTGTGGTCAAGTATCTGAAGGAGGGGCACAGTTTCTCACTGGCCATAAGGAAGATAATAAAAAAAACATTTGGTGAGTCCACGAAGTGCCTTCAAGCCGGCAAAACGATTTTTAACACAGAGAGACAACTTAATAAGTTTTTAAAATCGTTTCAGTACTTTGTGACAGGCACTATTTGACTTACAACTGTTTAATTAAAGGTAAGTATCAGCCGAATTTTAATTCCTGTATATTTTTAATTAGACTATGTCCTAAAGCAAATCTGAAGTTTGTGACGATGGTGTCTCTCCGGGCATTATCCATGACCTGAATTTTTTTTCGCTGTGTGGTCTGTGTCCCGTTGTGGCGTTGAAAACGCATGCAAGTTTGTGTCTTCATTAACTACTTCCGGGGAGATTCATACATCCCATTTTTATTCATAATGCTTCTAGGATATAAATACTTCCTACGTATTCTGACTCCATTTTTCGGCGTTCTCATTGTCTGGCAATTATTTTACAAAGAAATGGCCTGATTTTATGAACCCTGAAAGTTCGTAATAAAATTAATGATTGACTGTAATTTTTATGTAAGTGAAGTAGACTTTGCACAGTAGCGAACATTTGGTTTTCGTAACAGATTATTTCAATTCAATTCATTTATTAAAGAGCTTGACAACAGCCAAAACGCCAATAACAGCCAAACACTAAAAATAATACAAACCTTACAATACAAATGCAAACCGCCACGGTGGTCTAGTGGTCAGAACACTAGCCTTGTAATCCTGGGGTCCCGGGTTCAATTCCCGGTGGTGCTCAGATTTATAACTTGTGTTGGGCAAGACCATGGTCTAGGTATCACGGAGTTTTCCTCCGGGGGCTCCCCGGTTTCTCCGTTTCATCCCAACAATTACTCCATTCACACACAAAGAAGAAGGCAATGGCAAACCACTTCTGGATCATCTGCCAAGAACGTATATGAACAGGTCCCAGTCGGAGAAAAGGATGAAGGATCCCGTTCATATGGACCTGTCGTCAGACAGAACACTAATAATAATAATAATAATAACAAATGCAAACAAACAATGAACTGAATATATAAATGTATAATATTAATTTATTGCAAAATAATTAATAAGTAAATAGTAAACACTAATAAAATACAAGGAAAAAAATAAAAACAGAAATCAAATTGAAGCAAATAACCAAGCTAGATCCAATCAAGTCCACTCTCTAAATCATTTCTCTTATTGAGAAAGTTTCCTCAAAAAAACAATGTTTATACCAAACTCGTCCAAAAATTTACATACGTCTATTGTAGCAATGACACACCTGGCTGAAGGACTATGTCTAAGCGCACTGATTACACTAAACGTAGAAAATTCTCTTATTTGCCTTGACGGCACACGAATACCAACAGTGTCCATGATGGAATTGCAATTTATTTTGCCCTTAAATACATTAATAAGAAATAAAGCACCAAGATATCTTCATCTGGAATAGAGTGTTCTGAAATTTAAAGCAGTTAAAATCAATTCGTATTCACGTGTAATATTAAACCGAAAAAACCTGTAATTGCACAAACTGGCAAATTTCCTTTTTATGTTTTCTAATGTATTAGAATCTGTCTGCGTAAGATTATTCCATACAACTAAACCATACTCAAGCTTTGACAGCATTATATAAAACAACAAGACTGTCTAAAGAGGAAAAATTGTATGTAATAAAACGAATGAGCCCTAAGGTCCTTAGTGCCTGTGTATGAACAAAATTTATATGGCAATAAAAGTATAGCTTAGTGTCTAACAAGACACCAAGATCTTTTATACAGTCAGTAAGGAAAATTAAGACATCACTGACAAAGTAGTTAAAATGAATACTGTTGGTTTTCCGTGTGAAAGATATAATTTTGGTTTTCTCAATGTTGAGTTCCATATTGTTAACATCGCACCACTGATGTACAGAATCAATATCTGCTTGAAGAAATTTACAGTCATTCACCGATTTGATATCACAATATAGTTTCAAGTCATGAGTAAATAAGCGATATTTAGATTACATAATTTTGTCGCAAAGGTCGTTAATAAGAACATTAAATAAGAGAGGTCCCAAGGTAGAGCCTTGCGGCACTCCAGATAACACCGAGTAAAAGGAAAAAGACTCTACTAAAATGCGAACAAAGTAAGATCCAGTTCAAAAATAATTTTGGAACCACTTGACGTAAGGAGAAGATAGTCCAAAATTATTAAGCTTTTTCAAAAGAATTGAATGAGGGACTGAATCAAAGGCCTGCCTAAGATCAAAATACACAGAATCGACCTGTCCCTGTGAACAAACAGACAGCTGAACATCATTTTGGTAGGTAACTAAATTAGTTACCGTAGATTTTGATTTACGAAAACCATCCTGAACGAGGTGTAATTTGAATTGCAAATGAAATGAAATATGATCGTGAACAATACTTTCAAAAATTTGGAAAAATTATTTAAAATCGAAATAGGCCTGTAGTTAGAAACTATGGCGCTGTTACCTTTCTTAAAAATAGGCACTACAGCCGCTTGCTTCCATAACAAAGGAAAATTCCTACCGAGTAATCTAAGGTTAAATATGTGGCGTAAGAGAGGAGTTAATATCTCCGTACAACCTTTTATATTGAAATTTGAAATTTCATCATGTCCGACACATTTCGTCGAATGAAGACGATTAATCGCCCGTTTGGCATCTGCATCGGAGATGGATGTAATATTAATGAAACCAGAGCAGGTGTAACCAGAATTATTCTGAGTATTACCAGAAGAAAAAGGTTTAAAAACAGAGGAAAATAATAAAAATAAAAATAATAATAATAATAATAATAAGGGGCACAAATCGGATCAGCAGCCTCCTCGTGGCGTGCCCTGGACAGTCTTTGTACTGACAGATGCTGCCGTCTGTGTGTCGGGCCAACCACCCGGCACGCAGTCTAAACTGGTTCCCAAAAAGAATCATAGTAAAGCCACTTCCAGCCGGCCTGTTTCGGATGTGGGCCCTAGAGGCGCTGGGAGTAGCACAAACCGTGGGGCCGTTCGCATGGTGTGGACGGACGATCTACGGCGTAGCCTTCTTGCGTGTCACGCCACCAGTGATCCTTCACGGAGAGGATACATGTCACGGATGCATTCCCTTTGGTGCGAGATGCATCCTGAGCACTCCAGTCTCTCGCAACAAAACCTGCGAGACTATGTGAACCATCTGCGAAGGAAAGGCTTTGACTTCAAGCCGCAAGATCCAGTTGCAGCTACGCCGCATAAAGCGGAAGAAATTAAAAATATCGCACCATGTCCCCCACCTGCAACTGTTGATATCGACATTAAAACGCGGTTCTACCAATTGTTGAACTCCTGTGAATATCTGAAGGACAGGCAGCGAACAGTTCACCACAAGATATCGCTGCGGGCCAAACATCTGGCCGAAATGAACAAAATCTTAGATGAATTCCTAAAAGATGATTCCGATCTGCTTATTATCAATCGCGCCGTTTACGCTGCAGCCAGGTTATTAGTAACCCCAGCCCCGTTTAGGGTGGCAGAAAAAGCTGAGCAGCAAACAAAACGTCTGGACGCGAAGTTAAAGTTGGAAAGGCAACTGGTATCCAGAATTCACTGCGTGATTGAGTATGTAAACTCTGGTCGGAGATTTACCACCAAGCTGAGGCTTATCGCCCGCTCTCTCAAGGCCAATTATCACACACTGAACAAGAATACGCTGCTGACCATCAAGCAGCACTCTCTGGACAAAATACGGGCACTAACCGCGGACAGGAAGAAGTTAGTGAAACGTTACAGGGCCGTAAAGGAGAACACCATCTTTCGTGTATGCCCTTCCCGTCTCTTCAGCAAGAACACTCCAGTCGTTCATACCCCACCAACAGCAACGCAGGTCGAGTCATTCTGGAAGAAACTCTACGAGACTAGATTTCCGTTGAACATAGATTCTCCGGCCATTGGCCTCTTTAGGCAGTTCTGCGATCGCCATTTAGAGGATGATGATGTGCCCCTAGTGATCACCGAACAAGATGTGAAACGTGCCTTTACTGGCAAAAAGAATTTTTCTGCTCCTGGAATAGATGCCATCAATAATTTTTGGTGGAAAACTTTCACGAGCACACATAAACATTTATCTCGTATCTTTACATCTTTTTTGTGTGGTACAGAGCCCATTCCACCTTGGTTAACAGAAGGGCGCACCGTTCTTATTCCGAAGAAAGGCGATTTGTCTAATCCGGAAAACTACCGACCTATTACCTGTCTTAATACTGTATACAAGGCGTTCACCTCCATCTTGAACGAACGCATACTGCACCATATTGACCCTATCTGGAAAGAGGTATATGAACAGCGGGGTTCGAAACGTGGCATTGCAGGTTGCAAGGACAATCTGTTGATTGACAGATGCATCTGTCAAGATGCGGTCCATTATAAGCGCAACCTGTCAATGGCCTGGGTGGACTATAAAAAAGCTTTTGACACAACATCTCATGAGCTAATTGTCATCTTGCTCAAAGTGCTGAAAGTCCAACCTGACATAGTGAAATGCATTGAAAATCTACTACCGCTCTGGAAAACGCTCTTCATTCTAACATCTGGAAAGCGTGTAGTGTCAACCGAGTTGGTATGCTACCACCGCGGAGTGTTTCAAGGTGACAGCTTGAGCCCTCTTCTTTTCTGCATCTCGCTACTTCCTCTTTCCGTTGTGCTAAGACGTGAGCGTGGCTACATGTGCGGTGCACCGTCCATCCGTAGGCACAAAGTCACACACCTTTTCTATATGGATGACTTAAAACTTTATGCTGCCAGCGACAGTGGCATTCATAGCGCACTGAACACCGTGCAAGTATACACTCAGGATATCGGCATGGAATTTGGATTGGACAAGTGTGCAGTTCTGCATTTGAAAAGGGGAAGAAATAGGGATTTCGGCTAAGACGTGCAACTCGTGGACGGAAGCATCATACACCATCTTGATGCCGAAGAGTCCTATACATATCTTGGTGTGAGTGAGAGTCATGTCCAAGATGTCTCCAAAGTCAAAGAGGCTCTGTGCAGCAAATATAGACACACCCTACGACAGATTTGGAGTTCCGAGCTCTCTGGTAGAAACAAAGTCACTGCCACCAACATGCTTGCTGTTCCGATCCTGCTCTATACTTTTGGAGAAATGAAGTGGACAGTTAACGAGTTGAAAAACCTGGACAGGGCCACCAGAAAAATGATGACCATGCACCGAAGTCTTCACCCTAAATCTTCTGTCCAACGCATATACCTCCCGCGTCATCTTGGCGGTAGAGGTCTCTTGGGTCTGGAGAATCTTCACAACAGGATAGTTCTGGGCACAGCTCATTCCATCATTAATAGCTCTGATCCCCTTTTGACATTCGTATGTTCGCATGAGTCTACGGGTGTAGGGGCGTTTATATTTCAGGCGGCAAAGAGAGCAGCAAATGACCTCGGATTTGACTTCGACACCAGCTCAGTTGGACAGCGAAGACAGTTGCCCCTCTTGACACTGACGTCAGATCAATTCAAGGGCACTGTTAAGAAGGCTGAGCAAACTTTGTTGCTCAAGCAACATGCAGATAAACCCATGCATGGGGCCTTCTTCAAAAATGTAGAAAAAATGGGCTTGTCAAAAGACCTGACGTTCGCCTTTCTACGGTCGGCTGGACTAAAGTCTGAAACCGAGGGTTTCATCTTAGCGTGCCAAGATGGTGTTGTAAACACACTTGTGTACCGCCGAATGGTGATGGGTGTGGGGGTAGTGGATACTGTCTGCAGGGCATGCCGAATGCAACCAGAGACGTTGATGCATCTTTTGTCGGCATGTAAACATTATGCCAGCTGCGCCTACATTCATCGACATAATGCTGCTTTACGTATACTCTATTACCACCTGAGACACTTTTACGGCATAGATAAGACACCCGTTTTGCCGTACGCTCCTGGGGACATTGAGTCCGTCGTTGAGAACGACAAATGTAAAATTTATTGGAACTATTCGTTCCCCACTACCAGGCAGTTAACAGCCACTAAACCTGACATCGTTCTCATCGATACCTCTGGATGCACCATGTATGTCATCGAGTTTTCGGCCCCCGCTGAAACCAACATAGTTGTGAAGGAGGCTGAAAAACGGACCAAGTATCAAGACCTTGTGTTTGAGCTAAGACAGCTGTACCCAGGATTCACTGTCAAATTAATCGTCCTTATAATTGGAGTTCTTGGAGGAGTCAAGTCGTCACTGCTGGCTAACATCAAGCTTATTCCGGCATGCCAGCGTAACGCTGAAGCACTACTCAGCCGGATGCAAAAGGCCGTGCTTCTTGGGTCGCTCCGACTACTACGTGCGCACGACCCCAACTCACTGTAGCCGCCTATCTCGTGGTTCGAGCCGTGACTACAGTTTCATCTGGCTTGCAAGCATCCGAGTTATGACGGCAACACGCCTGAAGTTTTTGGCTGCTTGTGGACCAATTAAACAATTCATAATAATAATAATTTCTTGATTAGCTGAGTCACCGTAAACCTCTCAAGGACTTTGGTCCATGCAATCGGTAGACATTTCTAGAAACCTAGGGACGTAGCAAACCTCTCATCAAGTAACCGTATTTCATGCAAACAGTTAGTGCATTTCAGAATAAATTAAAAACTGAGATGTTAACGAATATGATGATGATAATTTAGTGTTAGCGTCTTTAATGACTGATGTTTCAAACTGCAAAATACTTTAGGATAATGACATGGTGACAGGACGTGTAATTACATTTTTGTATTAAATTCGGTCTGTGACACAATTTTCAAAAGAAGCAACCTCCGTGTTTTTGTCTAATAATTCAAAAGCATCGATTCATGATATTACGCAGATAGATGTAAACACGGCTGACCCATTAGTGCCAGAGCCTAGCCTTACTTAAGTGGAGACTGCCATTGAGAAATTTAAAAATTATAAATCCCCGGGTACTGGTCAGATTCCGTCCGAATTGATCAAGGCCGGAGGCGAAACTCTGCGTCCCAAAAAACACGAATTTATCTGCTCTATACAGGATAAGGAGAAAATGCCACAGCAGTGGAAGGAATTTATTACTGTGTCAGTTCATAACAAGGTATTGGTTGCTTCCAACCAATACCTTGTTATGAACTGACACTGGGAGGAGACCGCTGGGAATACCTAGGAGTAAATGGGAGGATAAGATTAAGATGGACATTAGGGAGACAGGAATCGATGGAGAGAACTGGATGCACCTGGCTCGGGACAGAGTCCGGTGGCAGGGTTTTGTGAACACGGCGATGGACCTTCTGGTTCCGTAAAGAAAGTACTCTATTGTTTGACAAGCCGAATATACAATCGACTTTCCAAAGAATATCATGCACCATATATATATATACACACAAAGTTATTCATAATTCCGTGACTATACAAAAAATCGCTAGACTTCAATGGTGCAATGGATGGTAATATAGGACATGACTATAGAAAGAGAAACTCTACAAGTTTATTTTACATACTCGTACACCAGTGTGCATGAAGCATGAAGTCCAATTGCATAATATTAAAACAAACAGTTCTTACCTCAAATAAAACACAATACATGCATGGCAATGATCAGTTGGACAATGCAATTTAAAGAAATACTAGCTGTTTATTTTGAGGATCGTAAGTAACACACAAATACATTAGATGGGCAAAATACTAAAGTTGGTGGAGCATACAGTTAACAATTACTTTTAAACATTTAAATGTGTTCTCTACGCCTTGTAACTATGCGAATTTTTCCACTGCTTCCTAAACCGTTTTCAATGATGCTGCCTCAGTCCGAAGATGGCTGTCTCCTGGGTTGTGGTGCCGTGTACTAGTCTGGTACAAGTTTACCAACGCTTCAGAGGTCACTTCTGCCTGTATCATCAGCATACACAACGCTACAATCCAGAAGACAGCCATCTTCGGACCAATCGCCGTGGAAACCTCAAACCCTACAATGCTGAAGATGAAAGCAGCAGGCGATGTTTTTGATTAAGATCTGTTGTACACGCGAAGCAGAGAGTGCGACAGGTACTAGCCTCTGTATCGGACGCGGATGGGGCATGTGCCAGAAATAAATCTCATGAAACCAGAACACATCGAGGTACTTATCTTTAAAATTCAATACTTAATAACCAAATAATGAGATGACATATCCTTTTCGGTTGTTTGCATATGAAAGAGTAACTCTCAAAGTTTTTTTCTTGCTTTAATACACCTCTACGTGAGCACCATTAATTGCACGTAACACGTCAAGACGTAATTCGATTGCTTGCTATGTTCTCTCTAGCATCCCTGCATCAATTGTTGCGATAGCTGCAGTAATCCTTCGTCTCAGGTCTTCCAAATTGCGAACCTCTGTTCGATACACAACATCCTTAACATATCCCCATAAAATGAAGTCCAGAGGAGTTGCAAAAAAACTACATTGTGATATCTCATCTCATTATTTGGTTAAGTGTTAAAGCTGTAAAGATAGTTAAGGGACACAGTGTATGTGTGAAAACTTTGGTTCCCATAGCGACCACAGTAAGTCATCTTTTGATTCTGGTGATTGTTTCAGACAATTCTGGGCAGTAGTAAGCACATAGATAAGGCATTCATGTACAATTTCCTGCATCCCTGGCTTGGAACAGGCCTGCTCACTTCCACAGGTACGTACGAGTATTCTGAGGAACAAAATTCCTTCTCTGACACCCTGTTAGAGAGTATATCTGTCTGTCCGTTTAAGCATGAACATCTACACTGAAGGGACCAGTTATTTATAACAGTTTGGATTTCTTCTTTGAGGTGGAATAGGCAGGGTCTTATGATATTTTCAAACAACTTTCACTAGGAAGATTTGTCTTCTGGGCTGTTGCGCTGTGTAGTCTGGTCGATGTTAACCAACGTTTCAGAGGTCATACTGCCTCCGTCATCAGAGTATGACGATTTCTGTCTTCTGGGTTGTTGCGCTGTGTAGTCTGGTCGATGTTAACTAACGTTTCAGAGGTCATACTGCCTCCGTCATCAGGGCGATGAGTATGAACATTTATGTCTTCTGGGTTGTTGCGCTGTGTAGTCTGGTCGATGTTTACCAACGTTTCAGAGGTCATACTGCCTCCGTCATCAGGGCGATGAGTATGAAGATTTCTGTCTTCTGGGTTGTTGCGCTGTGTAGTCTGGTCGATGTTAACCAACGTTTCAGAGGTCATACTGCCTCCGTCATCAGGGCGATGAAGATTTCTGTCTTCTGGGTTGTTGCGCTGTGTAGTCTGGTCTTTGTTTACCAACGTTTCAGAGGTCATACTGCCTCCGTCATCAGGGCGATGAGTATGGAGATTTCTGTCTTCTGGGTTGTTGCGCTGTGTAGTCTGGTCGATGTTAACCAACGTTTCAGAGGTCATACTGCCTCCGTCATCAGGGCGATGAAATTTATGTCTTCTGGGTTGTTGCGCTGTGTAGTCTGGTCGATGTTTACCAACGTTTCAGAGGTCATACTCCCTCCGTCATCAGGGCGATGAAACATCGACCAGACTACACAGCGCAATGACCTATAAGACAGATAACTTCATACTCACCGCTGTAGAAACCTCAAATCTTATAACTTTCACTAGGTCATAAATGGCACACCCACAGGAAGATGATCACGCCGACCTTCTATTTCAAGATCCTGGGCAACTTCGTGGAGGTGTTCTCGGAGAAGAGCGAGATTTTGGTCAGCAAGCTACAGAAGGAAGTCGGATCTCAGGGCTTCAACGTGTATCCATACATCACTAAGTGCGCATCGGACATCATATGTGGTAAAACATTTAACCATTTAACTCTATAAATGCAAAATAGTTGGTCCCAGTAACACCCCTACATCACATTAGTCCTACATTTATTGTTTTGAAACTAAAGAGGTACTGTTCTTAACTTCATCGGAAGAATGGGGTGTGTTCCTTGAAGTCAGAGGCCAAATTTTTAAATCGGTTATATTTTATGCAAGAAATTTTCCCTTCATGGATAGGGAGTATGCTAAGTTCTTAGCGTGGGAATACTGAGAGAGTTCAAGAAAACCTGTCAGGCTGTATGATCAGATAATAATTCTATGTTGCAGAGACAGCTATTTGGACAGCAGTTCATACCCAGGATGAAACAGATGCAGAATATCTGTCTGCTGAGTATGAGTAAGTAGGAAGTCAGGAATTTATATGAAAACACAGGGATAAATATCATATCAGTGACAGTCATTAACAAGGACAGAATCTGGTACAGACAGTAAAGTAATCTGAAGACCATTGAAGAATGTAAAATTGATTCTGGAAACTTTCTGAAATCCTAATTTGAAACTCTCGAGAAATAAATGATATACCGTGTTAACGAGTGACCTGATCATTACTTTCAACTACATTTGGTACACAGAAGAACACAACTAACCAATTCCTGGAATGGGCAGTGCAGTGCCCGGGGTTTGGCCTGCCTCTAACTGAAGGAGCGCATGAAACAATTTCCCAAGGCAAAGGTACAAAATGCATAATGTTCACCTCAGTGCCACTTAAATGCATTCATGGCATGTCTGTTTGGGCAGACATACAACTTCACCGTCTTACGAGGAAGAAAGCTTCTTGTATGACATAATATAAAACAGAATACAAACAAAGTTATGAAATTGTCTTGGGCAATCATCCATGTTAATGTTTAGTGAAATACCAACATTCTGAAGACTAGCTGTCTCCATCTTCAGGGTAAATGATCCATGAGCCAAGAAAGCATTGTGTGTTACACAGAAGTTTCTATTTATGTTGTGACATCAGTCTTTGTGCAGTATGAGCGAATTGACACTATTTCACATGATTCATCCATGGCTGTATCCAGACTGGTTATTTAAGCTAACAAAAGCAGGGAGAAGATATGATGAGTGCCTCAAAATTCTGCATGGCTTCACAAAAATGGTACAGTATGCTGCCATCTTTGAGTGGCAGGAAGAACTGTATTCTACTAAGCAGCATTAGAAATAATGCAGAAAAATCATGATTAAAAAAAGGTTTAAGAGTTTGTTTATCATAAGTTTTTCCATGTCATAAAATTGAATGCATGTTATTAAACTACTGAATTAAATGATCAGTATATTACAAACTGAATTTACCAACAAGGAATTCCTCTGAAAACACAACAGAAAATAACGCATGCTTGACGAAAGCTCCACAACATTGCTAGCTCCATTAGCAATATCAAAGAATTCATTTAACAAACGAACAGTCATGTTGCAGGGTGTAATACACTGTTCCAGGTCATTCATGAACGTAAGGAACTCCATAACCAAACACAGAAAGAATCCGAGACATCACCTGCGACAGAGGAGGCCACTCTAGGTTAGTTGATTATTATTATTTTAGAGTGTTGTATGAACTGCTAAAGGTAAAGAGTCAGCTATGACATTGCAGATAGACTGTGAATGATAAATCTGAAGAAATGAGTAAGGACATGATCTTGGCCTATTTTATGATTACTGTAAAAAGCTGGGAAGACAACAACTTGCATTCACAGGTCTACATTCAATCTGAGTATCTCCTGCTATGCAGCCAGGGTAGCTCACCTGGTATAGTGTCTTATTCCAGATTGAATGACCAGGGTTTGATCCTCAGCAGGGGCAAAGGATTTTTCTACTAACCTTTGGATCCAGATTGCCTCTAAAGCCCACTCAGCCTATCTGATGGGTACTGGAAAACCTTTCCCTGGGAGTAAAGCATGGTTGAGGCATGATGCTGGCCACTCATTCCCATCTACTACCAAGGTCAAGAATGACAAGAAGCTGTACCTTCTCTCCTCCCAAGCCCCTACATAGCATGTAATGAGACAACTTTACTTGCTCACTGCTCAGTGTTATTTCTTAGAGTAACTTGAATTTGACAATGGAAACAAATTGTAACATCATTTAATATCCAGTACTATTGGGATTATCAAAGTCAGACTTGTAGAAAAATTAAGAAAACAAATTTAATATCGCTAAAATTTCTATCGAGAATCAGTTGTAATTATCTGTACTGTATAATGGCCAGTTTGATATTTGCTTACTTCTATTGAGGCACACGTGGTTGGCCTGAAAATTCTCAGTAACTATACTAGACCTCAGAGAGTTGTTTTACAAGTGCTGTTATGATAAGGCCAATTCTGGAAATTAATTTGAATACAGATGACACAAGAAAGTGCAAATAACTTGGCACACAGTATTTTTTAATGGATTACAGGCACAAAGCGAAGGCTGGCATTCTTGGATTTTTTGCTGGATGCATCACACAATGGTGTCAAGTTGACAGATGAAGTGCTGAGGGAGGAAGTGGACACTTCCATGTTTGACATAGGGAAAAGTTTAAATCCAAATATGAAATTGTGTTAAGAAATTTAATTTCTTCCTTTAAAGATTTTCAAAATGTTATCATCACATTCAAGTGTCATCCGTTTTCCTTGCACATCTGTTAGTACCATGATTCAATTATGTACCTTGGTACTATAATATAAACACAGAAATCTTATTGAACTAGCACAGTGCAATTGAGCCCTACTTGAAAAGCTGATACCTACTCAGGTGGCCAAGAAATTCCTTATTCTTTATGGAAACCCAATCTTCACTACCATGTTCACAATTGCTTATCACTGAAACCTATCCCGAGGCAGTCCAATGTCACCTTACTTCCTATTTCTTTAACACTGTCCCATTTATACCTAGGTCTTCTAAACACACTGCCTTATTGCAGTTGGTAAAAGTAAGTAAAGTTTGTCCCACTATACGCCATGTAGGCGTTTGGGGTGAGAGGAGGTATAGCTACTCTCTTCCTTGACCCCGGCACTAGATAAGGGTGAGTGGTCAGCATCACGCCCCGGCCGGCTTTACCCCCGGGAAAGAACCACGGTACCCATTGTAGAGGAGGCTGGGTGGGCCCCAGAGCCAGTCTGGACGCAGAGGCTAGAAGAAAAATCTTCTGCCCCCGTCGGGGATCGAACCCCAGTCGTCCAGCCCGTAGCTAGTCACTATACTGACTGAGCTATCCCGGCTCATTATTGCAGATGGTAATTCTATAAAATTCTTGAGTTTATATCAACACCAATTTGTTCTCCTGCTTTATTCTTTCAGGGTCATAATACTACAAGTACTGGTATTTGCTGGGCAATCTATCTGTTAGGTCTGCACACCGACATATAGGTAAGAAATTAAATATGGGCTACCATGACACTCTGAGGACCCTGAATGAACCTGAGCAAGGTTTGCGCCAGATATTGGTCAGGAAGCCTGAGTGGAAGAGACTGCTGTGGAAACATACATGTAGAAGGGAGGATGATATCAAATGAAATCTCTGGGAGAGAGGAGTTGAAGGCCACTGGATTTTGTTGGCCCAGGACAAGGACCAGTGGAGTGCTTTGGTTAATTCGGTGATGAACCTTCAGTATCCCTAATCCATCTACTTTGTTAGTTAGTTTTAATTTAGTCTCCTGACTGAAATACATGGAGCTATATTTTAGGTGTAACTGATATTTTATAACAGTGTCCATTTTATGTTTATTAACTACATATTCATTATCTTTTAATTATCCTGTAGTCAACAATCATCCTCACTATTTGAATAGAAATCTACAAAGAACAGTTCTAACTGAAAACATAAACACATGTGGGAGAAATGAGTTATACACAATCTTACCACATTGCTCTGAAGGGTTAAACATGTTTGGAAATAATTAATATTATTTTAAAATTTGTTAATAAATATCATTCTTATCGACCGTAGATATCAGAAACAAAGGCAAGGAAAAGGTTTCTCCATACAAATAATACTGATTTCATTCTGGATCCTAACCTTCGAAATTCAGAACATTTCTGATATCATTCAACATCGCACATTACTGCTAGTCTGGTAGGACATGGGCTGTTCACTGCTTAAGTGAGTACTGCACAACTCAAGGCCTTATCTCACCCTACTAAACTAGCTGCATTTCTTTCAAATTGGAGGAGTTGCTACTGATCTTAACATTAATAAACTTAAAATGGCTCAAATTCAATTCATCTCCCAATGTTGCAAAATCCATAACTATACCCTCAATCCATATGGAATTTCAAACAAATACACAATACCTGCTGGAGTAATGACAACAATGCACATCTACTATCTGCATCAGAACCCTGATCAGTTCCCCAACCCCCAGAATTTTGAGCCTAACGTCTTCCTGCTGGGGAGGGTAGCAAAAAGGCACCCCTACGCCTACATCCCCTTCAGTGCTGGTCCCAGGAAATGCATAGAACAGAAGTTCGCCCTGCTGGAGGAGAAGACGGTGCTATCCTATTTCCTATGTCACTACGAACTGCGTTCCCTTGTCAAGAGAGAGGACATAAATTTGACAGCAGATCTGATTCTAAAACCAGAAAATGGTCTCCAAGTCGTCATCACACGAAGGGACTCACTTGAAGAATAATGTAGGGCCTTAGTATGTTAACACTTGTGACCATCTAGGTACAGTGACCATGGATTCTTTCTGTAAAGATATTATGTAAGTAACAGACTAGATTGCATATAACCTACCTCAGTAACTAACTATGATCAGTTGATCAGGGTTCTGATGCAGATAGTAGATGTGCATTGTTGTCATTACTCCAACAGGTATTGTATATTTGTTTGAAATTCCATATGGATTGAGGGTATAGTTATGGATTTTGCAACATTGGGAGATGAATTGAATTTGAGCCATTTTAAGTTTATTAATGTTAAGATCAGTAGCAACTCCTCCAATTTGAAAGAAATGCAGCTAGTTCAGTGGGGTGAGATAAGGCCTTGAGTTGTGCAGTACCCACTTAAGCAGAGAACAGCCCATGTCCTACTAGACTAGCAGTAATGTGCGATGTTGAATGATATCAGAAATGTTCTGAATTTCGAAGGTTAGGATCCAGAATGAAATCAGTATTATTTGTATGGAGAAACCTTTTCCTTGCCTTTGTTTCTGATATCTACGGTCGATAAGAATGATATTTATTAACAAATTTTAAAATAATATTAATTATTTCCAAACATGTTTAATCCTTCAGAGCAATGTAGTAAGATTGTGTATAACTCATTTCTCCCACATGTGTTTATGTTTGCAGTTCTAACTGTTTTTTGTTGATATCCATTCAAATAGTGAGGATGATTGTTGACAACAGGATAATTAAAAGATAATGAACATGCAGTTAATAAACATAAAATGGACACTGTCATGAAATATCTGTTATACTTAAAATATAGCTTCATGTATTTCAGTCAGGAGACTAAATTAAAGCTAACTATCAAAGTAGATGGATTAGGGATACTGAAGGTTCATCACCGAATTAACCAAAGCACTCCACTGGTCCTTGTCCTGGACCAACAAAATCCAGTGGCCTTCAACTCCTCTCTCCCAGAGATTTCATTTGATATCATCCTCCCTTCTACATGTATGTCTCCTCAGCAGTCTCTTCCAGTCAGGGTTCCTGACCAATATCTGGTGCAAACCTAGCTCAGGTTCATTCAGGGTCCTCAGAGTGTCATGGTAGCCCATATTTAATTTCTTACCTGTATGTCGGTGTGCAGACCTAACAGATAGATTGCCCAGCAAATACCAGTACTTGTAGTATTATGACCCTGAAAGAATAAAGCAGGAGAACAAATTGGTGTTGATATTAACTCAAGAATTTTATAGAATTACCAATTGCAATAAGGCAGTGTGTTTAGAAGACCTAGGTATAAATGGGACAGTGTTAAAGAAATAGGAAGTAAGGTGACATTGGACCGCCTCGGGATAGGTTTCAGTGATAAGCAATTGTGAACATGGTAGTGAAGATTGGGTTTCCATAAAGGATAAGGAATTTCTTGGCCACCTGAGTAGGTATCAGCTTTTCAAGTAGGGCTCTATTGCACTGTGCTAGTTCAATAAGATTTTTGTGTTTATATTATAGTACCAAGGTCCATAATTGAATCATGGTACTAACAGATGTGCAAGGAAAACAGATGACACTTGAATGTGATGATAACATTTTGAAAATCTTTAAAGGAAGAAATTAAATTTCTTTAACACAATTTCATATTTGGATTTAAACTTTCCCCTATGTCAAACATGGAAGTGTCCACTTCCTCCATCAGCTCTTCATCTGTCAACTTGACACCATTGTGTGATGCATCCAGCAAAAAATCCAAGAATGCCAGCCTTCGCTTTGTGCCTGTAATCCATTAAAAAATACTGTGTGCCAAGTTATTTGCACTTTCTTGTGTCATCTGTATTCAAATTAATTTCCAAAATTGGCCTCATCATAACAGCACTTGTAAAACAACTCTCTGAGGTCTAGTATAGTTACTGAGAATTTTCAGGCCAACAACGTGTGCCTCAATAGAAGTAAGCAAATATCAAACTGGCCATTATACAGTGCAGATAATTTCAACTGATTCTCGATAGAAATTTTAGCGATATTAAATTTGTTTTCTTAATTTTTCTACAAGTCTGACTTTGATAATCCCAATAGTACTGGATATTAAATGATGTTGCAATTTGTTTCCATTGTCAAATTCAAGTTACTCTAAGAAATAACACTGAGCAGTGAGCAAGTAAGGTTGTCTCATTATATGCTATGTAGGGGCTTGGGAGGAGAGAAAGTACAGCTTCTTGTCATTCTTGACCTTGGTAGTACAGTAGGGCCCCGCTTCTCAGCGCTCCGCTTTACGGCGATTCGCTAATACGGCGCTCAACAGCTGAGGCAGAGAAGTGCATCCGGCGCCATTTTCTCGTCGGTGATTCAGTCTGTTTACAGCTTTTGTGCGCTGTGCGTCTCCGTGTTTCTGGCAATTTTTCAAAGTTATTACAAACTGTATATTTATGTAATATTTTTGTGTTACTACAGAGTAATTACAAAGACGTCTAAGGGTAGTAGCGATAAAAAGAGGAGTCGTAAGCCTCTTACTTTAAATGCTAAGTTAGATATAATTAAACTTCGTGAACAAGGCATGTCTATGGCCGAGATAGAACGTAAGCTAGGCCTAGCTCGCCAAACTGTTAGTGCCATCGTGAACGCTAAGGAGAAAGTGTTAAATGAAATTAAAAGTGCCACACGAATGAACTCTAAAGTCATAAGAAAAAGAGATAGCCTTATTGCTGACATGGAAAAACTTTTAGTTGTGTGGATTGAAGATCAAACGAGCCACAATGTGTGTACTACTGATATTCATTTTACTTTCATATCGTTTTCTTAGGCCTAGCGCTATTGTGCACTTACTGTATGATAGCGTAAACATCTTATTAGGCTTTGATATGCATTTGCAAGTGAAAAAAGGCAAAGATCCGCTTTACGGCGGGGGTCTGGTCCCTAACCTGCCGTATAAGCGGTGCCCAACTGTAGATGGGAATGAGTGGTCAGCATCATGCCTCAACCATGCTTTACTCCCAGGGAAAGGTTTTCCAGTACCCATCAGATAGGCTGAGTGGGCTTTAGAGGCAAACTGGATCCAAAGGTTAGTAGAAAAATCCTTTGCCCCTGCTGAGGACCCTGGTCAATCAATCTGGAATTAGACACTATACCAGATGAGCTACACTGGCTGCATAGCAGGAGATACTCAGATTGAATGTAGACCTGTGAATGCAAGTCGTTGTCTTCCCAGTTTTTTACAGTAATCATAAAATAAGCCAAGACCAAGTCCTTACTCATTTCTTCAGATTTTTCATTCACAGTCTATCTGCAATATCATAGTTGACTCTTTACCTTTAGCAGTTCATACAACACTCTAAAATAATAATAATCAACTAACCTAGAGTGGCCTCCTCTGTCGCAGGTGATGTCTCGGATTCTTTCTGTGTTTGGTTATGGAGTTCCTTACGTTCTTGAATGACCTGGAACAGTGTATTACACCCTGCATCATGACTGTAGGTTTGTTAAATGAATTCTTTGATATTGCTACAACATCCTATTATAATCTGACTGTCTTATGGATCCATGGACTGAAATAAAATATTATTATTATTAATAGTGCATTCTCTGTAATGATATGGGCTAGTTTTATTAAGTGGTCCCAATATAGTAGAAACCCTTACTTCCTATTTGAACACTGAGACAGACAGAAATACAGATTGAGGGACAGAGCCAGCCTCTGATGTGTCATCTCCCGTTTTCCCCAGACTCTGTGCAGTGTCCAAAGAAAATTCTTCCACGATGATATTATACCATTTTCACAGACCTTAAGAATCACAGTTGGTGTGTGTTGCACAGTCAATTTTGTCCAAGGTGAACATATGATTTGCAATTCAATCATATTTGGAATAAGGTACTTCTTACTATTTGAAGGTCACAGGTTTTTTGAAAGCAAACATTTTTTAAATTTGTAACATCATTTTAAGATTATCATGATGTTTCTAAGCTTGATGATTGTGGAGAAATGAAGTTATTGGTATGGCCATGGAACTATGCTTTATAGAACTTCTGGCATGAAGAAGCATAGATTTTATTACCTGAGAGTTGAGACATTGTGTTTGTGTATTAATTCTTTTCTGTTTAAATATATACAGTATTTCCAGATGCATCAACTTTTTCACACGTGATGAATGAGCTGTACTTAAATCTTTCATAGTTTTAAGAATTACTTTGTATTCGTCTTTATTGATAAATAAGTCAAATATTATTTGGGAGTTGGTTTATATTAAGGGGTTTATTAGTGTATTTACCTTAATTGTGGCAGTGCAAAATGTTGGCAGCCATGATTTCTCTGTCTGGACAAGTGAGTAGAAACAAAAGATGGCTGTCTTCTGGGTTGTTGCGCCATGTAGTCTGGTAGAAGTTTACCAGCGTTTCAGAGACCCTATTGGTGGAGGCAACAAGGACCTCAAAAACGTTGGTAAACTTCTACCAGACTATGTAAGACTTGAGGTTCTCACAGCGGTGAGTATGAAGATATCCGTCTTCTGGGTTATTGCGCTGTGTAGTCTGGTCGATGTTAACCAACGTTTCAGAGGTCATACTGCCTCCGTCATCGCCCTGATGACGGAGGCAGTATGACCTCTGAAACGTTGGTTAACATCGACCAGACTACACAGCGCAATAACCCAGAAGACGGATATCTTCTACCAGACTACATGGCGCATGGGTTAGAAGACAAACATCTTGAGACTCACTGCCGTGAAAACTTCAAATCCTACTGAGTACGACCTGAATTAGTTTGGCGAAGCCAAAATTTGTTTGTTTTATTTGACAGTGCCTCACACAATACAGTACTTTTCATGACAACATGTCTGGGTCATTCTTTTTGTAGAGCTTAAGTTACACCTGACTTGCATTTTCTAGAGATTGCTGTTGCAGAAAATTATTTACAACTCTTTATTCTGCCAGATTGTTTTTAAAACACTGTAAATACTAGCAAACTGATCTGCGATTACCTCGCACCTAATGCAATTGAATAGGCTGTGTGTTAAGGGATTTTATGTTCTCACAGTGGTAAGGATGATCTGGATTTTGATGTCATGTAGACTCTTAGCTAGATACCAGCATTTCAGAGAAACATACTGTCTCCACATTCAGAGGAATCTTGCAGCAAGCCAGTTTGCTTTTTGACATTGCCATCGAAACATATTTTACTCAATAGAATATATTGAATTTAGAAATGTAAAAAGTTGAAATATGTTGTTTTTTGTTTTCATAATTTGACCCACTGTTCTTATCCCTTTTACTTCTGCATAACAATTTTATATTATTACTTTTAAATTTACTGTTACCCTCTTTTATACTTTGTACAAGAATTTTATCATTGTTCCAAGTGAATTATTTAATCTGAAATAAAAAGTGTTGTCGTGTAGGGATAATGGAGCTACTTTTATATAAACATAAAACAACTCTCCTTCAAGCAGTAATTTCCATACCTTGTTAAATGTAAAGTTAAGCAAGTATCTTCATACTCACTGCTGTGAAAACCTCAAATCTTACAAAAGAAACTTTCATCTTCAAAATGATGCAGATAGCAAATGCAGTGTACTTAGAACTTTATACCCAAACCGGTCGAAGGAAAACTCAACGTCTTCTCGGGTAACTATTTTTACATGCCTCAGGTAGTTGCCATTAGTTTTGAAAATGGTTTCCCCACAACAGAGGAGTTGGTGTGTTCTGCAGTTACGGAAGGAGTTCGTTACAACTGTGCAATGCGCATTTTGTACACAATTCCACTTGGAACCACACATTCAAGTATCAATTTACGTCTATTACAACATATTCGAATCACAACTTCCCGTCGTACCTGGTGAAAACCTTCTCGTCCTATCTTGCTGGCCGGACATTAAAAACGTCCTTCTAGTCGGCCACGTCCACACGTCTTGTCATATGCTCCATTGATAACTAAAGCTGCTCTGTCCCATTCATGCAACCTGCAGGCCGTTATTCAGGTACTGATTGAGAGTTTTGAGTCTTTCAAAGAAAACGCAGGGACAGGCCACACGAATCCATTCCTTCATCCATCGCTTTACATTTGGAGTTGAAGCGTTACGTGAAGACGACACTCTTAGATAAATGACTGTTCTGAAAATATATTTGTTTCTCAAATGCAGTGTTTACTCATTCCAAGTCGAAACCGTGAGTGTGGCACCTCGAAAATGTTTTCGTATGCGTTTAAGAAGGAAGCTGTAGTGTATTTTGTGAAAGAGTCCTCGCTTTGCTGATGCCAGAGAAACTTTGTTTATTCTGACAAAAGGAACAAAGACGTTCAGGCGGAATTTGTACAGTTGACATAATTCTGCCTGCCTTTGTTAACAAAAGACCAATTTACCAACAAGGCTGATAAGATTATGAAGATTGCTGGCTTGAAATCAATTTTACGTTAATTACTTGAATAATGCTTCTGAGAACGATGAATTGTAAAACTGCTGCAGTTGCGATGGAAATAGCTGGAACTGATAGGTACATATACGATAATATCCATTTATCTGTCGCACTGCTCTGAGGACCACCAAGTGACGCAGACCAAACAGTCAACATGAAGATGCAAGTCGTGAAGTTATGTTGCCACCTACATGTAGATATTTTTGGTTAGTAAACAAGAATCCTATCCGGTGGGTACCGGGGTTCTTTCCCGGGGGTAAAAAGCGGCCAGGGCGTGATGCTGACGACCCTTCTCTTGCCGAGGTCAAGAATGAGTAGGAGCTATACCGCCTCCCCCCAAGCGCCTACATGGCGTATATGTGCATATTGCCTGTGTAATATAACGATATTATTGTCCTGCAAATGCAACGACTGTCGAAACGTAATATTCGACGCGGCTTATCGGAAGCCAAAGTACAATAACTCGAAATTCCTTGTAGTGTTCCAAACAAGTATTTTTACTACACAGTGGATGGTAGATTGTAATGAGTGTTTTGGTAATGCGTCGAATCATTGGCGTTGTACTAACCGTTATATGAAATTCATTCGTTATTTACTTTTCAATGAACCGCACAAACATGGCGGATTTGTTTGCCACCGATAAATGATTCCAATACTAGGTCTAATTAATACATTATAAACGGATTTCTTAATGATTTAAAAGTAGAAATTAAACACTATATAAACATTTCTTATTTTATATAGAACATTATTTCCACACATTCAGTGATATTATAATATTGACCTAACTCGACTTTCATTGCTGCCTAATATGGCATAGTGTGGTTTGGTAGTTATATGTTAGTGTCTAAAGTATGAACGCTAATGACAATTCATATTTAGAAATTTGTTTCGCTGGAAATTTAATGTTAATACTAGAAATAGCCTGCTGCAAGAGAAAAGTATATCGATTTATTTGCATGGTTTATGCAAAGGACGTGGCACCACTGTACATTTCTGCTTTGAATCGAATGCCATCGTCGGGAAATTTCCCACGAGAGCAGTCTAAGGTTGTGCTTACGTGTAGTCATTTGTAGGCCATCTGTATGTTAAAATTGTGAAAGGTGAGTAGCAAAATACAGAATACATAGCTGTATTTATATGTCGTATTTCGGAATTATGTGTGAAATGTTTATGGGGTCAAGAAGTATCATATACAATAATAAAGTAGGTAATGACAGAATACAATTGAGGCGATGTACGAATAAATTATTTGGATGAGTTTTGTATGAGGTATATTTTTGTTCAGGAAATTTCTAGTCAAGGTGTTGGTGTCAAGGGGCGACGATTTTTTTTTTATTTTCTTAACTGTGTTTCAATGTAGCGTCATCAGACGCGACGTTGCCTCATCTATATACAGATTTAAATGTATGTAATGAAACAAAAGTCTGTATTGTTCATTTCAGAGCTCGTGGCCGATTGTTTTTTCGCAACTGAAGAAATTTAGAGAAAAACAAACAAATTAACGTTTGCTGCTAATATCGCATGTCATGCCTCCCAGTGGCGTTAACGCAGCTCTCCCAGTGTCTATTGAAAAGAACCGCCCACATCTCAAATCCTCCGTGGACACTGTTGACAACCCTCCAGCAGATGTCACACCTTCCAGCTCCACTGCCCCTTGTGCCTCACCGCCTCAACACCACACCAGCCTGCCACTAAGATCTGGCAATCACTAAACTTGAAGCGTGAGCTGACCGTCTGAAAACGTATGAGAAATGGTCCATCTTGTTCAGGACCCACATTCTCTGTCAGCTGCTGGCTTTTACTACAAGAACCAGGGTGATGTGGTTGCAGTGTGCCTTTTGTGGAGTTCAGGTGGGACACTGGGAGGAAAGAGATGACCCCTTCACAGATCATCAGCGCTGGGCCCCATTCTGTGGGTTTGTTAGAGGGTTGCCAGTTGGAAACATTCCCATCAATTCTGATGGCCACCCTGAGAAACAAGAGAGTCGTGACTATGTCTGTGGACCATCCCTGGAGTTTAGGCCGAATTCTGGCTCGGAGCAAGGTGCGTTGCATGGCTTACACTTCAGACTGCTGCTGGTTGCTTGTCAAACTGGACACAGCTTTGAAATTTGTTTGTTGTTGCAGCTGTCAGCAGTGGGGTGCATCACAACCTTTTGACACCAGAGGAGCTGCAGAAGCATGGCATCAACCAGAGCTGTGGCCCAATGCACCCATCTCACAACACATGATTCACGTGTACGGTCATATGAGAACTGGCCTCGCTCCCTCAAACAGAAGCCAGACAAACTGAGTCAGGTTTCTATTACACGGGTAAGTCATGGCTGGTGTGTTTACCATAGCATGGCATTGGTTGGTTAAAATGTGGGGACTAAATGTTTATTTATATGAATAGGATTATCACTCATACATGCAGTTTGGTATTCTGGAAGACTAAAGTGTGCTGGTATAAGTTAAGACAGTATGCTTTAGCTCCTTCAGTGTTACCTATGGACAAGAGTACAGCGTACTGTACTGTCGAGCTTTTATAGCTGTAGATATACTTAAGCTCTTTATGAGAGCAGAATAGTGATAAAACCAGTGCAGCCGGATGTAAATGTTGATGGTGTGGTGATGTTTGGAAACTGTGTTAGTTTTTATTTTATTGAAATATTGATAGCAGTTGACCCATTCCCATTGATTGCATTCTGATCTGGGCAAGGCAGTCTTTGTATTGTACTGGTGTGTATTGCCTTCCACTTAGTTTCCAGTTTTTCTAAAGTAAACTGAGAGACACGAGAAGAGTGGCCACTTAATTGTCTTTGAGGGCACTGTATTCAAGCTCGTTTGATGTAGCAGTGTCTCTGTGCAGGCAGGTAAGGGAGACCAAACAGTATG
This sequence comes from Zootermopsis nevadensis, assembly GCF_977971745.1. NCBI lineage: Eukaryota > Metazoa > Arthropoda > Insecta > Blattodea > Termopsidae > Zootermopsis > Zootermopsis nevadensis. The sequence continues at coordinate 8,811,563 of NW_028259142.1, forward strand.
TTTCATCTGCGGTGGAAGACTCAAAGACTGGGAGGAGATGGATGATCCATGGGTTGAACATGCAGTGTTGTTTCCCAAGTGTATGTATGTTGTGCTGAACAAGGGGCGGGAATTCATTCAAGAATGTCGTTAGCCAAAGGAAGCTAATGTTCCAGTCCAGGTGAGTATCTGGGAAAATGTTTGTTTTAAGGAAATCAGTAATGGCTACTTGCTTCTGAGCCACCTCCGTTTTCTCTGTGGCAAGGTAATGCCAATATTTGAACAGTGGTATGCCTGTAGTATCAACTGAGTACATAAAATATATGAAAGATTCATGGTAGGGGTGTATTATTCATTCTGCTACGTGCAGACCTGGCTGTTGATGAAATTGAGTGTTCCGACATGGCACGTCCGATAACTGTAGGTGGGTTAATTGGGACTCTACTGTAGTTTGTTGTGTTTGCAGTATGGTTTTGCATAGCATCTTGTAATTGGCTCATTCTGCATAATTTACTTCAAAATTTCTATTCTTATTTGCAGAACCGGTGTATGAAGCTGCATATTTATGTTTGTCACACCAAACTTGACATGTGTCAGCATAAGAGTATTTGTGTTGACGTAAATACGTCTATATTTTCAGGTCAGTGTCATTCCGCAAAAAGTGAAACGAAAAAGTGAAACTGCATTGTTATGTTACCTTGGAAACTTCAATTGTTTACTCGGCATTATTGGTACCAAGGAAACGTCATCTGTTTACTTAGCATTGTTGTTACCTATAAAACATTTCATTACATTACCTTACATTACCTTACCTTACCTTACCTTACCTTACCTTACCTTACCTTACCTTACCTTACCTTACCTTACCTTACCTTACCTTACCTTACCTTACCTTACCTTACCTTACCTTACCTTACATTACATTTCATTACACTACATTACCTTACCTTACCTTACATTACCTTACATTACATTACATTACCTTATAAACTTTCTTTCCGTATAGACGTATTTACGTCAAATTCTCCGGAACGGTGGTTCCACTGGCAACTTTTTCATGTGTGAAGAATAAGATTTAGTTTTTACTAGAACATTATGATCGCACACATACGCATCTAGTACCACATTTCACTGAATTCTCTGTTTTAATGTTCACGTTAGTGGTATATGCTGATGTTCCGGGTTGTGGGTAGCATCTCTTTGTAAGATAAGAGTTGAAACCAGTCATAACATAAGCAGAAGTATGTTTCTGTGGCTATAACATTTCTCACTGTGATGAGTTCTCTGGCCTTAGGGTAAGACAACAGACACCATTCAGAAGGTCCTGGGTTTGATCATATTTCTGTGCTCATTTTTTTTTGGTCACTGAATCCTACCTTTCTGCCACATAAATTTTGGGGAAGTGGGGTTTACCAGGTCAAGATGTGTTTCAAAGCCAGTGTTAAACCTTCTGCCAGTACCATCTGTATAAATCACTATTATTGGAGATAATAGAATCCATTGATTTTGGAAATTCATTTTAAGACTTGCATGAGTATGGCAGAGGAAAGTTACCATAAAAATCCCTGTGGACATTCGGTGTCAGCCAACATTTCTCAGCTATATTCAGTATTTTGCTTGCACATAAGTTTTCTTGTTCTTCAGTTCATTCAACCCAGAAAATTATCATGTATGTACAAGTTCATTATCTTGGAATGTTCTGTCTCTGGATGTAGAAACCGCTATGAAGTTTTATGTCTGCCTGTGTTATAGTCGTTTGAGATGGTATCACATTTTCGTGTGCTCGTAATTCAGTGGAGCCTTGATTTTGGTGAGTCCTGAACATACTCATGAGAACTGCTTCATGTTCTAGGATTTGAATAATCTGCTGGGAGACATGCAGAAGACAGAGGCATCAGCATCATCATCAAGATGTATTCAGAGAAGTGCACTTTTACCCAGATGATTGATAGGGTCTTCCCTGCTTTACTTTTAACGGTAAATGGGGAAAATAGATGGACACAGACATTTTTCCTTTCTGACTTCCTTTAAAAATTAAATAAGTTGTGTTGGGACAGTCAGACAGATGTAGAAATGGAATGCTATAGGACCTACCGCTGTGCCAAGGAACAACTCGGATGTATGTAGTGCTTATTGTCTAGATCAGTGGTATTCAACCTTTTTCGTTCTCATACCCCCAGATGTAATTTCTCTTCAACTTTGTACACCCAAAGCTGTTGGTGTATAATTCAAGTTATACATAGTATATAATCTACATCTAAAATAAATTAACTAACTAACTAGATGGCTTACCGAACCCGAAGGTTCATCACCGAATTAACCAAAGCCCTCCACCGGACCCTGTCCTGGGCCAACAAAATCCAGTTTCCTTCAATCTAAAATAAATTAAATAAATTATATTACTGATTATTCAGTGTTTATCATAAAATAATATATATTTGTTTTTAAATTTCACGTACCCCCTAAGATGTCTTTGCGTACCCCCAGGTTGAATACCACTGGTCTGGATCACAAGATGTCTAGTTGGGAACTGTCTGTGCACACGTACTGACATATATGCATAACCCACTAACAGTAATGTCTGGGCATGTGCTGCTTAGCGAGTACAGGTAAAGTGTAAAAGGTGTGACATTGGCATGTGTTTTGTCAACATGGAAGGATGTAGAACAGGTTTGTAACAAGAAAATTAAAATTATTTAGTCCTGTGTTTTGCAGAGTGCAATGCATCAGTACTGAATTCCAGTGCATTCATCTGTGTAGGCCAGGAGAGGTTAAGACTGTGATATTTGAGGTTTTTACAGTCAACGTTTGTAGTTTAGTCTTCTGGGTTATGATATGGTGTAGTCTTGTAAGTCCATTTCAATTTTTTATTTGTATAGGAACATATCACTTCTGTATTTATTCACTTTTACATTGAAGATGGATGTTTGTCAAAACTGTGGTATCTGCCCGCAAACAACACTAGTGTTATGATCTAAATAAGGAAAATGGGCTAAATGGTTGGTGGTGTGTTACATGCACGTTAAATGGATGATTGGCTCTATCCTGAGTTAATGAGTTTTACCACTGATCAACTGTTGTGTCCATGGGGGTGTGTAGTCATATGAAACAATTAAAATTTTCAGGCAGTGAGGTTCGAATGTGGGATGATTTTTGTTGCAGTAAGAAGTCCAGCCTGAAAGCATCCACTGTGCAAGCAAACGGTTGACATGAGAAGGTAATTGATGATGCATGAATCTGCCAGATTTGCTACGTGGAAGAACGGAGAGTTTTATTCTTACCTTGTGGTCACCTTGTAGCATGTGTGAAATGTGCACCATCACTTTCAACATGCGCTGTGTGCAGACAACCATTCACTGGCAGTGTAAGAGCATTCCTTTCATGAAAACCTGTGTCAGCATTGGGATACCAAATTCACAATAGGGAGCCATAGGTCGGCGGGATGTAGTTGGCCTGGAGTGTTGCCAACATGACTTGGCCCTGCTTTCTAAACTGTGTTGATGTCCGCTAGCATTTCCCCTTAAGGAGTATTCGCAACGGTGCAGGCACACGGCTCCCGTGGACATTCATATCAAACTGGCACCAAATTTGTGTTGGTGTAAAGGAATGAGATGTTGTATTTTGTATTGAGACATGTCAGAATGAATGGTTTGTAATGACATTTAAATCTACCAAAGAAAGTTTGTATGGTACAGTTTACAGATTGAGTTGATGGCTCTGTCCATGACAGGTAGGTGTCTGTGTGTCTTTGAAAGCTGGTAATTGTGATATGCACGCTGTCTCATGCGCGGAGGCATGGGCATGTTGGCATGGCAAGAGACACCTTGCCACATAGTACAGTGTATTCCGCCATGGGCATTTTTTCCAACTTATGAAAACAGAATTCTGCCCTCTGATACTGAATGACTTATGCATTGCTGATTGAAATTAGGAAATTTGATTGATAAATTGATAATTAATTACAGTTTATGTTGTTTTAAACCTTGTAGTATTATTTTGAAATTATGATTTCACTTGTTTGTATGCAAATACATATTGCAGGGAGGAAGAAAATTAAATGTACAATAACAATATATTATAATCATCATTAGATTAGAAATTCACAGCCATGAAAATTATAAAAATTTAATAATAAATGTGTGTAGGTAGAATGTTTATCTAGCAAATACCATATTTATGAATGTACAATGTGTTTTCCCTTCCCAAATTATTTATTCTTATAATTTGTATAATACACAAAACATATTTGGTGGGGGGCCTAACTCTCTTTTTTGTGCAAAGTACAATTTTATTAACAAATTTAATTTCAAATCTAATATTTTTTTGCCGGTAATATGCAGTCTGGTTTGAATTGTGTTATCAACTGTCTCTACACATATTTTCGTCATCAACATAATCATTAATCTTTCATTGTGAATTCATTGACCATGAAATCCTCACCCCTGCCCATTTAATTGGAAATTCTAGTAACTTTGAAAATGTTGTCCACAATTTCTGGAGAAATTGAGCACCATGCTTCAAAAATTCATTTACACACACAGTCAGCAGTGGTGTGCAATTCACTCCCGTGCTAGGCCTTAGTTTATTATAGCATCATCTGACTGATTTAAAATATGAGTGCATTTGGGTCAGTTTCACTATAAAATACCAGCACCAACAGAGAATGTAAACTATGTCATTGTAATATTCATACATCTCATACTACATAATTTTTTAAAATTTGTTTTCACTGCATAATTTTATTTCTTTTTAAGCGTGTTGTACACGAATAATTGATTTTTTTCATTTTGTGACCAAAAAATAAGGACGCATGCTATCTTCATTTTCTAATGATTACATTGTTGTTGCAACAGAAATTTAAAATGTAAGTTGTGTAATTATGTAGTGTGTCATATATTAAATGTGAAGAATTCAAAATTTGGAGAGTAATAAATGTTGACAGTGAATATAATTTGTGAGAATGACAGCGTTAAGAATGTTCCATTCCCACAGTCATCTTTACTCTCAAATTATGTAGTTTTTCTTACGTTTGTAATTCAAGTGCAGCTGAGCTGTGGAATTTTAACAAAACTAACTCTTAGTTCACTGTAGCTGATGTGCGAAACTGTGTGATGATTTTTTGAAACAGACCTACCTGAATTAAATCAATTGTTCATCTGAAGCATTTATTTTGACGTGGTCATTTACGAATTTTACATTGCTATTTGAAAGAATAACATGTATATTGAACTACATAGTTGTGTCACAAAACTAGTATTAGGTACGAAATTAATAAGACTGAATTTAATTGGGGTACTGGAGCAGTTTAAATAGTCACGAACTGATAAAAACAAAATTAATTACGATTGATATAAAGATGTCTGGATATTGCTATCGAAATCTGTATTGAATGATGCCCCTATCTGAAATTATCAGTTTGCTCATGATCATTTCTTCCCTGTAATTTGATGTAAAACAACTTTTGTCCCTATATTTTAGCCAGTGATGTTAGTAGCTCAGAGAAGCTCTGTTCTGCAGCTCAATAAAAGTATAATGGTGTGACTGCATGTTCTGTTTTTTACATGGATGTAGATATGCTATGCCAGCAAGCCTGACTGGTGTTACACTGTATCCAGTTGCATTGCACTCTGCCTTCTGTACCAGACCAAGATGTCATACATTCACATTGTATATTAACAAGACGAGGTTAAGAAAAGTTAGTGTTATTTCTGTCATATATTGACTTGAATATGAAATATGTCCCTGTGCAGTGATTGGAGTTTGTGTGATCCTGACATCCATCGTTAATGTAGGTACAGTTTTTGAATTGAGTGACCATTTTGCCTTCAAAAATTAAATACCAACATACTTTATCATAAAGAATATTAACTGATTTGTGATTGAATGATAAATAATAAGTTCACTACAGTCCTGGTTGAACTGATGGTATGATAGGTGAATTTAGGAGAACATTAAATAATTAATTAAAGTAAATAATCCTATGCAGAATTAATCATCTGCTTGTTTGTGTCACTTTAGAAAATACATTTTATTGACAGTTCTTTGGGTTTCTAAAGCATCTACTTTCCATGTTCTGTTGTGCTTCATACACCATGTGCTGATGGTGTTTTTGCATATGGGAATGTCCTGTTTTGCATACAGCAGTTCTGTCTGAATAATTATTTGGTTTCCTTATGCAGTGCAAATTACAGTGACTTAGTTGGTTGACCTTAATGACAGTGACATTTCACATTGAGGTACCTTTTGATTGCCGGTTATTTTGTGAACTTCAGAAAGCTCCTTCATGGCAAAGTAATAAAAATGCAGGCTTCCAACTTGCTTCTAGTGTTATAAACATCTGGAACTGCTGTCTCATCACATTCAGGGCAGCTCATTCTATGTTAGGTAGTCTATTGAGGTGAATTTATATTATGCTTATTTCCAGATTTTCATATTAATTTTACATGCATATTTTAATTGTGGATCCCAATGAAGCAAATTTTGCTATAACAGTTTCATGTTACTATGCTGTTTGGTATAACAGAACTTGTAGTCACATTTTCTCCAAACCCAGTTGTCAGAAGAAAATAAATTTGTTGGTACAGCCAAAATCACTGATTTGTGGGCTACCATATGCAGCCCCCAGTAGTCCTGGGAGACTGTTTGTACTGTTGTTGCAAACAATTGAATTCTGGACCTCGCAGCCTGAACTGGTCTGATGATAGAATGTGCAGGAAAGGCTGTAATGGTGCCAGCACGTGTGTGTATTCTGATATGTAACATTGAGATAGGGCATTCTGTTTTCCACTCTTATTCTGAACATGAAACGATGAAAAAGAGGGGGCATAGTTGTGATCAAAATTTTAAGTTTCTTGTAATTGCAAGAGGATAAGTACGGTTTTAATTATTGCATTTCCATATATAATGGAAGGAGTTACATAGTTCTGTGTGCATTTAGTGTACATGAAGATAATAGTTATGACCCCTTTTTGGAACACAACACAAGAAGAACAGACTAGTGTCAGGGAGTGCTCTTGCAACTTCAGTATGAGGCAGTTTCTTAGGCAGGTTTTTTTAACAACACTTAACGCTTGTTGTCGGTATAATATGCCCATTGGTGCCACCAGAAGTGCAAAGAAAGTTTGGTGTTACAGAAACTTAGGCTGCCATGATAATAGATGACACTGTACCTGGACAGAAGGTATGTGATAATGACAGTATCATAATTTTAAAATTACCATGAAGGCTGCATCTAGCATGCTAATCCCTCAAAATTAATTGACCTGGAACTGAAAGAAAAAGACTTATGGCAATTTCATGGTGTCACCCCAAGGTTCAAAATCATCTTTTGATATGGTATCTTACAGTCACTAATAGTTACTGACTAATGCAAAGTATCGAAAAGGTAAAATATTGTGCACCCTCTCTTTTGTTGTAAGAATGGCGGGCAACATAATGTCAATGTATAGTTACAACACCGCTTTGCTTCTCAGCACTAGCCTTTGTGCAATTTCTGTGGAATGGTTGAGGTATTTTATTTACTTCTGACTCTCAAATGCATTGCCACAGTTGGTATAGGAACATGGAATCATTGCGGTTTATTGGAATTTTGGCAATGCATAGTAAAGGCTTATTAGTTTTGCTATTGAGTGAGGAGTGTCAGTATTCAAGATTTGATTCTGTAAATTTGCATTTCATGTTTAAGAGCAATAACAAATAGTGTGGAAGTCACGCTACTAAACTACGTAGTGCAACACACTTGAAGATGTATGTCCTCATTCTTCCTTCAAGAAATCTCTGTTCATGATATATGTTTTTTTGTTTTGTTTTTTGACAGGAACCTAAATTCTAAATCTGATGAAAGTTTGTTGTGAAAGTAAGGTTGTAAGGTGTTGTTAGAGATTATTGTCAGTTGGACATGTAGTTTAGATTGGAGAAATGGATTTAAAATATGACAAGGAACTGTTTATCAGAAAATTAATCTTTTAAAATACTATTCCAATGTATTATGATGGATATATTTTGAAATACAAGTGTGTATAATTTATTGATAAAGTGATCATTATTTATTTACAAATTATGGTAATACCATTGCTTCTAACAGAGTACAGGTCACATATGTTGTCTCAGACTGTACAAATTCTATAATCATATATATTGTGGTTGCCATCTTGATTAGCAACACCAGTTTACTTCATTAAAATTACGGATTTATAAATATTAAGGACAGTAGTTAGGAAACAAAATGCAAAATATACAGTTTATAAAACTGAGGTCAGAAATTTGTTAAAGAAGTAATTCAAATCTCCTGAGGCCACATCGTTGGAGATTACAAGGCTAATGTGTCATACCACCACATTTTAAATTGAACTGGTAGTATCAATACCCCTATAAAGGCATTACATAGCTGTTTTTTTCTTTCACATTTTGATGTGAAATAATTCATTAAGATCAATATTTTCAAAGATGAGATTTTCAGTGTACAAGTCTTGTGTATATGCACTAATTTTGTAGAATTATTATATTACAAAGTCTGTGGATTTGGGGTAAATGCAGATGGTTCATAAACAACAAAAAATAAATGAGAAAGTTTACGTATATGCTGTGTTTGTTTATAATGTCATTTCAAGTGTAGAATCTAAATTTTTGTGGCATTCATGGTAACTTCTATTCAGTTTATTTAATATCCAGATAAGCAACCTGTTTTGTGCTTTGTTTTTCATTTCATGAGGTTGAACACAGGACTTTTTCATTGAAGATTACCCAACCTTAACCGTTCAATATGCATTTCAGAAAGGGAATGCTGGATCGATTTGTTTAGACGAAATGTTTGTACTTTTGAATGGAACTGCTTAGAAACTTTCCCCTCAAGTGTAGGTTTGATGTGACATTGCTTTTAACCACTTTATATTCATACACCTTCAAAAGTGGAGATGTTTCTTTACATTATCATTTGTGTAGTTTGTAAATCTGAGCTTTCAGTTGCGACAAGAAGGTAATTGTCTTCTGACATATTGCAATGTTTAGTCCGGTAGAAATTAACTGACATTTCAGAAGTGCAACTCCGAAACATCTGTGAGTTTCTACCAGACCGCAGTATCCTAAAAGATTACCATTTTCAGGTTTCTTAAATTGATTTTAGCTAATGTTCTGTCTTTGGAAAGGGGGCGGGAGAAGAAGGATAGGTAAAGGAACTTGGATGGTAACTTCGTAATTGTAGTACACACCATGTATTGGGATCAAATGGAGGAGGATGAGGTAGTTGTGGTATGCATAATGCTACATCTGGAGGGATGACTTGGAAGTTTACTCTGTCTGCCCCTCCATAGCAGAAGGAACTGTTCCTGCTATGATTCCAGGAAATAAAATTTTCCTGTGGTAATTAGTAATGTGTAATGTATGATCAGGCATATGATAGGCTTTGGGAAAACGAAGATCGATAGGAAATGTAAGCATTTGTTGGATTTTCCCACATTTAACTGTGCACAATAATAGTTTTGGATAAAACAATTACAAGTCTGATAAATCCTTTATCAGGTTGCTCTCCTGGTTTTAAAACCAGAAAGTTTTGCTGAACGCCTTCCTTCATTGTGTAGTTTTTCTGAAGGATTCTTTTATCAGTTGCTATTAAGTTCCATTTAGATGTGCATCCGTATGTGCAGTTTCACTTTTTACATTTGTATTAATAGTTGGTGCTGAAGTCTTATTCATTACAAGTTTATTTCGCTTAACTGGTGTACTAAATTCAGGTTATATTGAGGTATTCCTGTTGTGTTCCCACTTACTGATTTGTTTGCCTTATCTGCTTCTTCTTCATCGTTTCTCTTGGACTTTGACAGAAAGTCAGTTCTCAGGAGATGGTGGTCAGCTGCAAGCAGTTTGCTCCAAAAGCTGAAGTCTTTTGTGTAATTAATTTTTACTTTTGATGGAGTGAATAATCTTCCAGTTGTATCTGTGTATATTTTATGTTTAAAAATGTGTTTTGGTCTTTCAGCAGGCAGTGTTACACACAGTTTAAACAGTTTTCAAGTACAACTTTGATAAGTGTGGAATCAAGTATACATGAAAGCTGTGGTGCAAAATAACCATCCATAATATGCCTCCTGTCTGTCATAGTGCAAATTGATGCATTATGGGGACCTAGAGGAAAGCTAACAATTATATTAACTGCAAAAGTACAAATGATCTAAAATTCCTTGGTGTGAATTATGTACACAACTTACACAACCTCTCTGATTTTATGCAGCATATATATATTGAAATGGGAGTGTATGTTATTCATTTTTCTAAATCAGTTGGAGAATAACAATTTCTTTTTTCAGACCTTAAATCTTTCCTCCTCCATAACTTTCCTTTCCTCTTTCAGCAACTGTGTTCAAAAATATGACATGTATTATTTTGTGATTATGAAAAATGAAATTGTATGTATTGTTTGTGTTAATAAAGTGAAAGACACCTTTATTGATGAATCCGGAAGTGGTACTTCTACATCAGTAATAGAAATTGCAGGCTCAAATTCAGACATTTCTCTGGACATAAAAGCTTTGCAAAGTGCAGAAGTAAAAAATTCAGGTCTAGCATACAGCACAAAATATCTAAGGAGAACGTGAAATAACTTAAGATAATGCAGAAGGTTTTCCTTTATTATAAAATGGATTTTGAAAAAAATTTCTTGCCTACATGTTCATACATCACAGAACTTAATTAAATACAGGATACCATACCATTGAAAACGCTACCCAGTATCAAGTACCATGGTACAAAAATGGAATCAGAAGCATTTTCATCCCAGTGTAATGAACTCTCCCAACCTTCGCCATGACATTCCAGTGAAGTTTTTCCTGGTTACTAGGCCCTAGCCCTTTTTAACTGTTAAAGGGAAGGCAAATGTGTCCCCGATGCTTAAATAAGCACGTAAAAGTTGTGATGGCGCACTGAATGGTGCTGCTTCCACCTCACAATTTCTCAAAGAATCCATGGCCTTTAATTCTAAACGTTCCGACAATAATCTGGTGGAGTTTAATGAAAGCGCTGTTTCTTTGAAATTGTCTTTGTCTGGGGTTGAGTTGTATCAACGAAGCTTCTTCAATACGGCCGGTTAAATAAAGCTGTTATTTGTTTGTGACCACGTAACAGGAATGAAACGAATCCCCGAAATAAAGATGGCTGTCGTCTGTGTTGTTGCACTTCTGTTGCAGTCCTTGTCTTGTAATGACGATGATAGTAATATACCAATAAGTCGCGTGAAGTACGCAAAACGCTTATCCCTTATCTGTGGTTGCCCTTGAAATAAGTCTTACTGAAATGTTAGAAACACTTTGGCGATTTGCTTCTAGCAGAGTGCCCGCAGAGTTAGTGCAGGAGCATTAGACAAATGTTTCCATTTCTTATCAATGTTCGTTCCCCCAAGGCTTATAAACATGATCATTAAACGTGTGTCGTTGAGTACAGTAGTACAAATTATCTCTAGAACCAGCAGCAACCCAAAAACTCGAAACCAGGGCAGTTTTGGGGGTCTGCGACATTATTTTCTGTAATTTCTGAACCCAAAAGAACAAATTTGACTTGGAGTCGTCCATTTCGTCTTCCTTATGTTCGGCCCTGTCAGGTCTCGAACCAAAGACGGTTCGTCGGTGTTGTGCAATCTCTTCTTCAGAGAAAACAACTTTGACCTTGGCGCCGTTCTTCCATTTTGTTTACATTCGGAGCTAAAGGAACCGCCCCTACCGGAAATCGAATTCCAGCAAACTTCCCCATTATTCCGACGTTCGCGTATTTTCTCACTGGTCTCAGAGAATAAGCATCTGCACGATTAGGAACAAATCGTGTATATTTATTCTCATACTCTTTGCGAACAACCCCCAGTTTCAAACTTATGTAAGACCAGCCGAGTGTCGGCCTCGATAGGTTATTACAATATTGGCAAAGTTTATCGCCCGAAAACTCTTCACAGGCCAGATAATTCGATACGCGTCGCCGTGTGTTAGGAAGAGGCCTGCTTTAACAACCAATAAAAAGTGAAGTAAAGCAGTCCTGCTACACAGCTTGTCGGTCGCTTGAGGGGAAGAGGTCGTATAGCTCTTACACATTCATTACCCCGGCACTAGATGGGGAGAGTACTCAGTATCACGCCCCGGCCGCACTTTACCCCTGGGAAAGCAACGCGTTACCCAGTGGACAAGAGGCTGCGTGGGCCCAAGAGCCGGTCTGGATGCAGAGGCTAGAGGAAAAATCATTTTCCCCCATCGGGCGTCCAACAAAAGTCGTCCAGCCCGTATCTAGTCACTATACTGACTGAGCTATCTCGGCTCACTTCAACAACCAATAATTATGAATTTGGTTTTATTGTTTAAGATACAGTGTAAACAGGGATTATTTCCTCAAACAAAGTTACACAATTGATCTATGAAACTGTATGAATTTGTGTTTTCTTTGCGGTATTGGCTATTACTTAAGCAACTTTTGTCTCAATCATTACCTTATAATTAAATCTGTCAAGTTTTTTGAAGTTTATTTTCAAAGCAGAGAAAAAGTTTTTGCAAAATAAATAACTTCATTGCTCTCTGTACTGACTGTAAGGCCAAAGTTCACAGATAAAAACTGTCACCTTGTAGGAAGTTTTGAGAAATAAATATTCTTGGAACATGGCTGTCTTCTGGGTTGTTGCACCGTGTAGTCTGGTAGAAGTTTACCAAAGATTCAGAGGTCATTGCAGCATCCATCATGAGATGGGGCGGTAAACTTCTATCAGAAAAAACGTTGCAACAACCCAGAAGACAGCGAACTTAAAACTCGCTGTCGTGAAGAACTAAAAACCTAGGAAGATTTTCTGCTTCAAGAAAGTTGTACATTTCAGGAGTATGAAAGCACGGCATCCCACCCTTGGACCCACTAATTGTGAAAGAAGTTCGGGCTGTCGAAAGACACCTGAGTATGGCGGCACTGGACGTGAAAGTGCAAGGGATAAGGAAAGCGGTATTGCAAAACATAAGGTAACATTTCTTTTACAACGGTAGGACAGGCCAGGTGTGGCTTACTGTCGGTATTGTAATTGTATTTTTACGGAAACTGAGCAAAGATGTGGACACGCTAAACGGTCCTGGCGGTGGCAGCTTGACCTCTCCAACTCCACAACCTAAACATATAAAGTAATTACATGGAATTAAGTTTTTCTTTCATTATCTTCTACGAATAAGGGAATGATATATGATCCGATTGCCCGGCAATGCAGAGTACTAATGTCGAAAACACGTGGTCAGAATGTTACAATAAATTCCATTCCGCAAAATCAAATTCTTCATAATTGAGAGATCCGAGGTTTCCACATAGATGAATATTAGGATAGCGATTTTCTGAGTTTTTACACCACACAGATTTGTCAGTGTTTATTCATAAATGGATTCATGGTTGTGGAGACACCAAGGAAAACCTCTGAAAATAAACACAGCAGAGTCATTAGTAGTGTTCAGTTCATGCAACCAGTTGTGGATATTTGCAAGAGTACAAACTATAAAACTGCAACACAATCTCATACAATAATAATAACAAATGTATTTATAACTCTTATGTTACAATATTAATCTGTTGATGTCGTGTAGGACTATAACATGATTTCGTTACTTGAACTTTCTTGCGTAGTTGTTAGATGTGTCGTCCGTGAACGAATGAGTTGATCCGCATGAAGTTTGACAATAGGTCCGTCGTTTCTTTGCAAAGCGGACATGAACATCCACTAGGCGTTTCGGTCTGTCTACTAGGTCGGTAAAATGTCATTCCGATTGTATCTGATCCAGACAAAACAGGTTCGTTTCTCCAATAATTTTCAGTTACAAACTAATCGTCTTACCATCTACATATCTTTAACTTGTTTTCGAGTGGCTTGGGCTATATGGGCCAATTTCGCTTTGGATGTTAACCATTACACCCGTGTGTGAAAGATCGGATTGAGGGTGTTCATGAAAATACCCTGATGAGAATATCTCGATAAAGGAAAGGCAGATCCATGTCTCAGGCGAGTAATCGCTTGTTTCTGATATGGGATACTAGGGTTTTCTCCCAGGGCATTCCATACGGGATTTGTGGCGGAATAAGTGGTAATGAGACAGTTCCGTATTCGAGTCTTTCCGTTTCCACCTGTCACCATTTCTCCATGTTCACTTATGTATCATCTGGCGAATAGACATTTTATCCGCTAGCAGTCCAGATCCACACATATACTTTTACCTAATTCGCTGTCTTCTGGATTGTAACGCAGCGTAAACTTCTGCCAGAGTACACGGTGCTACAACCCTGAAATCCGCAAGGGGTGGAAATGTGACAACATAATTTATGGCGGTCATAGACTTCAGTTGGAGCACATTAAAATTTATCTTACAGAAATGAATTCCAAAGGTGAAACTGCATTGAACGTGCTCATAGCAAAATAATTTTGTGATGGTAATGGACAATGTTAGGTTTCGTAACAAATTATTTGTTTTTAAACACAAAGCTCTCGATCACAGTTGTATCGAGGCCTCATGAATAAAGGCTGATAAAGTTATAAATATGAACGTTTGGCGATACGATGTTTGCTGAAGTCACTTCTATAGTAGATAACCCAATCTGTTGTCTTCCAGATGACCTCTACTTCAAGTATACAACTGGTTATAACCTTACGATGATGGATGGCGGCGAAGTGTACCTTGTTCCTATCGACTATTATACACGGTTCCAACCCAAGAATTTGAAAGCTAAATTAGGAAACCTGTTTAACGGAAACTAATTACTAGGTAAGCTTACAACCACCGCAGTTCCAAACCTGGCAACACAGACGCGCAAACTGAAAACATGACTGTTTCAGGAGACAGCATGAACGCGTTTATTAACGAAAACTGGCAAGCCGTGCTGAAAGAAGTTGGGCAGCCTACCTACGACGCCCTAAGTCTCATCGTGCACACCATACTCAGTACAGCCACAAAAACGGTGCCCTACAAGGATATATTCGACGACACAGAATGAAGACATCCACGTCTGGTTAAAAAGAAGTGATATAGTGTACGGCAGCAAGACGGAACGGGAGAAGTACCCTTCGACGTAAATTAAGATGAAACAAAGATATTTAACTCGATTTACAGCAGCTGAACTTTAGCCATTATGTACTATCGATAGGGACTTTATAGTTAGGACGTAGGGTTATCCTACTGGGCGTGCCACTAACATAAACGCAGTAAAAATGTAAAATAAAACAAAAAAAATAACAAAGAAACATAAGATTAATAATAACTTTGTAAAAAATCGAAATTTGAAAAAATAATCAACACTCGCACGTGGATTCAAACGCAAAAGATCCGCCTCACTAACATTCCTTCAGGCAACACGAAGAGCATTTTTCGTTTTACAAATGTTTACTGCGCGACTATGCTTGCATTACTGAATCTTCAAGAAACACGTGTTACATCTCTACAAAGAAATTCAGTAATTCCTGACCCATGATTGACGTTAAAAGATCAAGTCTCGTAAGGAATATTTTTGTTTCGTGTCTTACATTTTCCACAACTAAATATCACCAGTGTTTTGTAACATTAAATTTTATCACAGAACACTTTCACGGCTTCCACTACCAAATAATTAACATCAAATAAGAACCGATCGGTCATGACTATTAGCCTGTGGCTTGCTAGACGCATCAAGGGCTCTTGTCTGGCTTCGAACGTTCAGTTTAAGCCAACAACCTCATCTTCCCCGTTTGTCTTCCGCGAAGTACCACTGAGTATATGTCACAAGTTAGTAGAGTTAAGCGGCAACAGTTTTCAACAAACCACAAAGAATTCAGAACGGACATTATATAGAAGTTGGCGTGTTATAACCGGCGCAATTATTTCTCTCCAATTAATTTCTATCCACATTGATGAACTAGTTAGTCTAAGGCTTCATATTACGTTTTGTGTTTTACCAACATGAATAATTATACCACACTATGAACTCGGACTGGTCTTGCGTTCTTAATGAAAATTCTTTTGATGCTGCAGTTAATAATCTCACGGCTTTTGTGTCGAAGGCTATCAACCTAGCTATTTCCTTTGTTAAACCCACAAATTGTACCCATGCTCATTGGTTTTACAAAACTCTTGCCTATTACATTACAAAGAAGAATGCATCTCTTAAGAAATTTAAAAAATGTGTCAGGACGTATTATCATTATAGCGTTTTTTCATATTATCTTAAACTTGTTAAAATGACTATTAAATGAGATAGACTGGTTTGGTTAAAAACAATTGAAGAAAATTTGAAAACCCAACCAAAATACTTTTGGAAATGTATTTCTAAATTTAAAAAGAAAGACCTGGCTATTACACAAATTAAAGTTTGAGATAGATTTGTCACGTAACAGCATTCTATCGCAGAGGCCTTTGCAGACCGCTTTCGTTCTGTTTTTAACTGCTCTTACGACAGGTTCTGACTTTTCTTATTCTGATATTTTGGATATTTCACGTAACCCTGCTGATTATGATGTTACGCGGGCATTTAGTCGTCTCCGTTCGTCGAAATGCGTCGGATCCAATGAAATCCCGACTTTCATTATAAAAGATTGAACTGAGATATTAACTCCTATTTTACGCCTCATTTTCAACCTTAGATTACATAGTGGGAATTTTCCTCTGTTATGGAAGCAATAGGCGGTTGTGCCGATTTTGAAGAAATGCAAGAGCGCCTTAGTTTCTAACAATCGGCCTATTTCGATCTTAAATGACCTCTCCAAAATTTTTGAAAGTATTGTTTATGATCACTTTTCCTTTTATTTGAAATTCAAATTACACCCCAGTCAGCATGGTTTTCGTAAATCAAAATCTACGGTAACTAATTTAGTTACCTACCAAAATGATGTTCAGCTGTCTGTTTGTTCACAGGGATAGGTCGACTTTGTGTATTTTGATCTTAGGCAGGCCTTTGATTCAGTCCCTCATTCAATTCTTTTGAAAAAGCTTAATAATTTTGGACTATCTTCTCCTTACGTCAAGTGGTTCCAAAATTATTTTTGAACTGGATCTTACTTTGTTCGCATTTTAGTAGAGTCTTTTTTCTTTTACTCGGTGTTATCTGGAGTGCCGCAAGGCTCTACCTTGGGACCTCTTTTATTTAATGTTCTTATTAACGACCTTTGCGACAAAACTAAGTATTCTAAATATCACTTATTTACTCATGACTTGAAACTATATTGTGATATAAAATCGGTAAATGACTGTAAATTTCTTCAAGCAGATATTGATTCTGTACATCAGTGGTTCGATGTTATCAATATGGAACTCAACTAACTAACTAACTAACTAACTAGATGGCTTACCAAACCCGAAGGTTCATCACCGAATTAACCAAAGCCCTCCACCGGACCCTGTCCTGGGCCAACAAAATCCAGTTTCCTTCAACTCCTATCTCCCATAGATCCCGCCTGAGATTATCCTCCCATCTACTTCTAGGTCTCCCCAGCGGTCTCTTCCCTTCAGGTTTCCCAACCAGTACCCGGTGCACACCTCTTGTCTTATCCATGCGCGCTACATGTCCCGCCCATCTCACTGTTCTCGACTTAATCACCCTCACAATACTGGGGGAGCAGTACAGATTTTTAAGCTCGTCATTGTGCAGTTTTCTCCACGCCCCATCGTCTTCCCTCTTAGGCCCAAATATCCTCCTCAACACCCGATTCTCAAACACCTGCAATCTGTGTTCCTCCCTCTGAGTGAGAGACCATGTTTCGCACCCATACAAAACAACAGGCATGATTATTGTTTTGTATACTTTAATTTTCAGGTTCTTAGAAATCAGACGGGAAGACAAAATCTTTTGAACTGAGAAGTAGCAAGCATTTCCGGAATTTAGTCTCCTCCTAACTTCCTCACAAGTATCATTTTGATTTGTTATTGTTGTTCCCAAATATTTGAACTTTGTAACCCTTTCAAAGGATTTATTAGCCACCCTAAGATAATTTTGCCCGCCTGTCTTCTGATGACGAGATACTAACATGTACTTAGTTTTTTCTGAATTTACTTCCAGCCCCACTTGTCTACCAGCCTCTAGTAAAACTTCTGCGTTCCTCTTTATTGTATTTATATCGTCCCCCAATAAATTAACATCATCAGCATATGCCAATAGCTGATGTGTCCCATTCAATTGCAAACCCTCCTGCCTACCTTGGACCTTTCTGATGGCGTATTCTAGCGCAAAGTTAAAGAGCAAGGGAGGTAAAGCATCTCCTTGTTTTAGACCGTTCTTGATGAGGAATGTCTCAGATACATATTTACCTACTCGAATTTTACTACAGGTTTCATTTAAGCACATTTTTATTAGACCCACTAGCTTCTTTGGTATACCAAATTCAATAAGAATATTATATAGCACTTCTCTCTTCACAGAGTCATAGGCTTTTTTGAAATCTATAAATAACTGATGTACGGTCCCACCGAACTCCCATTTTTTCTCTAGTATCTGACGAATGCAAAAGATCTGATCAATCGTTGATCTGTTTCGTCTGAACCCACACTGATGATCCCCAATAATTTCATTCGCATATGGAGTTAATCTTGCCAAAAGAATGTTGGATAGAATGTTGTATGAGGTTGATAGCAGCGATATTCCTCGGTAATTACCACACTCAGTCTTGTCCCCCTTCTTATGAATAGGAATAATTATGGATTCCTTCCATTGTTGTGGCATCTCTTCCTTATCCCAAATTAACTGAATAAGCTTATGGATCCTCATATGCAACCCTTTGCCACCTGCTTTAATTAATTCGGCCGGAATCTGATCAATTCCTGGAGATTTATAACTTTTCAACTTCCCAATGGCTAGGTTCTGGCACCAACAGTTCAGCTGTATGCATTTTAATCTGTCTAATATCACCAGTATCATGAACATTTAAGAGCTGGCTAAAGAAATTTTTCCACCTATTCACAATTTTTATTGGATCTGCAAGCAAATTGCCACTATCATCCTTTACCAAATTGGTCTGGGGTTGATATCCTTTCTTAAAGTTATTAATGCCTCTGTACAGGTATCTGATGTTTTTTCCCTTATTATTTGTCTCAAGTTCAGCAATTTTGCGCTTCAGGTATTCCCTTTTCTTAGTCCTAAAGGTTCTACCATCCTCACGTCTCACGTTACATAGATTATCCGCATTTGTTTTGTTTGGGTTCTGCAACCATTGAAATTTTGTTTGCTTCCTTCGTTCTATTAATTTTGAACATTCTTCATCAAACCACGGTTTATTTTGCTTTCTCCTGTAGTATCCTAGTTTCTCTTTTGCTGAAATTTTGATGCATTTTCTGATATTTTCCCACTCCCTGTTGATGTCCACACTTTCATTATCCTCATTTGTCTCTAAAATTTGAAACCTATTTGAAATTTCAACTTGATATTGTTCGTTTGCCTCTCCCTCACTTAATTTTTTCAAATCAAATCTTTCTGTGTCAAAATTTTGTTTAGTTCGTCTACTTACTGAAAGCCGCTCCCTCACTTTTGCTACCACCAGATAATGATCAGTGTCGCAATCTGCTCCTCTGAATGATCTCACATCAATTACATTTGTCTGCCTTCTCTTATCTACTAAAACATGATCTATTTGATTGTGTGTTCTGCCATCTGGGGAAGTCCAAGTGTATTTATGAACATCACGGTGTGGAAATTTTGTACTTTTTACAATTAAATCTTTAAACGTAGCGAAAGTTACTGCTCTAACAGCGTTATCTTTACTAAGGGCATGGGGACTCTCCCTACCTTTTGTGGGTTTGAAGATATCCTCCCTCCCAATTTTAGCATTGAAATCTCCTAGCAGACTTTTCATGTGATACTTGCCAAATGCATCAAATACTGATTACAATTCTTCATAAAAGCTATTCTTGATATCATCGCTTTTGTTCTCCGTTAGGGCTTGAACATTAAGGTTAATGGTGTTGCACCAACGTCGTTCTAAATTCACGTAGGACAACCGGTCACTAACAAATTCTACTCTCTTAACTACTGCCCTAATTCTGCTATGAACAAAAAAACCCGTCCCTAGCTGATGTTTGTCATTCCCCTTTCCATAGAAAAATGTAAAATTGTCCACTGGGATCGTGCCCTCCCCCTCCCATCGCACTTCCTGCACTGCCACTAAGTCTAACTTATAATTCCCTAATTCCCTACACACTGATTTCAGTGCCCCAGCCCTATAGAGGCTCCTAATGTTTCAAGTACCAAATCTCATGTCCTTTTTCAATTGCCGTGGTCGTGCCAAAGAGTCCGTCCTGATCCGAGGCTTGGTTGATTTTTTCGTAACACATATTTTTTTAAAGGTGAAAGGTTGTTAGCCCTACACCCAACCCCCAACCTGGAGGACCAGGGTATCACTCTTAGTCTAGCGCATCTCCTTAGAAGTGTCCGGCTTGGGTGACCCTACCATGAGCCGAAGCTCAGGCCGGCATAGCCCTAAGGGTCATTTGAGCACGCAAGCCTCCTCACCCGGCAGATTGCCTTCGACAAGGAACTCAACATTGAGAAAACCAAAATTATATCTTTCACACGGAAAACCAACAGTATTCATTTTAACTACTTTGTCAGTGATGTCTTAATTTTCCGTACTGACTGTATAAAAGATCTTGGTATCTTGTTAGACACTAAGCTATACTTTCATTGCCATGTAAATTTTGTTCATACACAGGCACCAAGGACCTTAGGGCTCATTCGTTTTATTACATACAATTTTTCCTCTTTAGACAGTCTTGTTGTTTTATACAATGCTGTAAAAGCTTGAGTATGGTTTAGTTGTATGGAATAATTTTACGCAGACAGATTCTAATACATTAGAAAATATAAAAAGGAAATTTGCCAGTTTGTGCAATTACAGGTTTTTTCGGTTTAATATTACACGTGAATACGAATTGATTTTAACTGCTTTAAATTTCAGAACACTCTATTCCAGATGAAGATATCTTGGTGCTTTATTTCTTATTAATGTATTTAAGGGCAAAATAAATTGCAATTCCATCATGGACACTGTTGGTATTCGTGTGCCGTCAAGGCAAATAAGAGAATTTTCTACGTTTAGTGTGATCAGTGCACTAAGACATATTCCTTCAACCAGGTGTGTCATTGTTGCAAATGACGTATGTAAATTTTTGGGCGTGTTTGGTATAAACATTGTTTTTTTAAGGGAACTTTCTCATTAGGAGAAATAATTTAGAGAGTGGCCTAGTTTAGATATAGCTTAGTTATTTGTTTTAATTTAATTTTTGCTTTTATTTTGTTCCTTTTATTTTATTATTTTTTTTACGTTTATACTAGTGTTTACTTAGTTAGATTATTTTCTTTTTACCTAATTTGTATCTTTGTATTAATGTTTGCCTGTCAATGGCTCTTTACTGTTGGCAAACTCTCAATAAAGGAATTGAATTATTATTATTATTATTATTATTATTATTAGTAGTAGTAGTAGTAGTATTTAGACCTCATTTCTTATATATGCTTGCTGTGATGACTACATCTTATTTTGTGGTATTTAATTTTGACGTGAATACGTCTTTAAAATCAGACCGACATATGAGTTACCAGGACGGAAACGGCGATATAACGTTTGCATGGTGATCCATTCCGACACTATAACTTCGTGACTAATAACACGATTGAAATAAATGTCTCGTTCGATCGGGCATACAACTACGATGCGAGCATGACCTTGAGTTGGCGCCGCGCATGTGCGAGGCGCGGGTGGGGTGCCTGCGGCGACTGGCGGCCATTTTGGGCGCGGGCGAAAATTACGGGCAATATATCTAGCGATTCCGATGTGCTAGCGCGCTGTATTTGGTACCAAACGAAAGATCACGTCTAGATCTGTCGATTTAAGCCATGAACTTTGCAAAATATTTGTTTCTGACAAATCAAAAATAAGTCGTGAAAAATTTAAACTGTCTGATGTCTTCCCATACTCACCGAAAAGCCCAGAGGAAATACAAGCAACGCATCTCATCGGAAAGGTCGTCTAATCAGCCATCGATCAGTACCGACATATCCGTGGCGGAACGAGTGAGACGGCTTCGGGAACGTCGGAATATCTGAAGACTCTGTATATTTGTTATGCTAAATAAAAGTCATGTATCCATTACGTTACTTTCATTTTATTCCATATCCCAAAGAAAATATTACCCGCTAACGCAGACATATTCACGTAAAACCCACGGCCGTGTCCCCGACACAGCCACACCCCGAGTATTTGTACTTTTTTCTTTTTTTATTGTTTAATGTTTTTATTTAGTATTATTGAATTGAATTATATTACTTAGGTATCGTATTTTGCCCATTTACTTGTAAAATATTATTCAATAAATGAAATGAATTGTTAATATTATAAATAAAAATAAATAATAAAAAGTATTGAAATGAATAGAATATGGTATATACTATATCTAGTTTCATTTTATTTGTTTGTTTTTATATGTAATATTTTACTTTTATTATTATTGAAATGAATTTAATTATATAAGTATTTTATTCTGGACTTTAGTTTAGTACTTGGCTGTCATTGACCTTTTTGGCTGTTGTCAAGCACTTAAATAAATGAATTCAATTGAATTGAATTATTATTATTATTTAGACCTCATTTATTATATTTACTTGCTGTGCTGACTGCATCTTATTTTGTGGTATTTAAATTTGTAAGTTTTTTATGTTTTTTATTTTTTAATGTGTTTTTAGTATTATTGAATTGAATTATATTACTTAGGTAACGTATTTAACCCATTTACTTGTGAAAAATCATTCAATAAATGAATTGAATTATTATTATTATTAATATGGTACATTTATGTATTTAGTTTCATTTGTTAGTTTGTTTGTTTTTGTATTTAAATGTAATATTTTACTTTTATTATTATTGAAATGAATTTAATTATTTATTACATTTATCCTGTACTCTGGTTTAGTGCTTGGCTGTTATTGGCCTTATTTGGCTGTTGTCAAGCAGTATTTATACTACCTACACTCGTGATAAACAATTCAATGTAGCTTTCTTACTTGAGACGCCATTTTAATAACCGTGAGTGTTGTTCTTCAGGTGGAAAGATGTGGAAACTCATTATTAACTAATTATTAACTTGATTATGTTACTTGTACAAAAGCGTTTATCTTTCATTATTGAGCTCTTGGTTCAAGAGCAATGTTAAAGTGGCATAAATTTAATGTATACACGCTGTATATGGGTCAGATTAAGATAACTAGGTGAAAGAAAAATCGATAATTAAATAGATTTAGAATTTTAAGGGAAGTCAATCATAGATTAAACAAGCCTGCAATGTGGTCCTATATTAACAATTACGGGCTACTTAGTAACACAAAAAAATTAAATGAACTAATTTCAAAATAAGAATAACGTGGCAAGGTCTTCCAGTTTAAAATTTGATCTAATTGGTATGATAGATTCCAACGGTCGTAAAATGTATCTGACAAAGCTCTTTTTAAATGCTGATAAATGTAAATCAGGTTATTCTACATTATAAATTTAGCACATGTAAAGTAATTATGGCATTTCAATACGCAAGGAAATAAACAATTTAATTTATTCAAATTCCCAACCATCTATTAATGATACAGAATTATGACATTTTCAAGGCGTGAAATGGCGACATGAATACGACAAGGAGGACTGATCACTGCCTTAATGGAGTGGCACTGGGAAAATAACGCCTCGGTACATAAGAAGGGATTGGTACAACTTCTCGAACTTTTCGAAATTTAAGGGACTTTTAATACGGCAAACGGATGACAGGAATTACAGTTCATCAATTTGGAGCTCGGGATGACTTTGTTTACTTAACGACGTTTATAAATTCATCCAGTGATATGGAGAGCAGGGAATAATTAATGGCAAAGGATGTGGAAGGAAGATGTGGCTAAGGTGTTATCCTGTCAATGTCCTGGAAGGACGGAAGAAAACCAAGAATGACTTCAGCCGGGGTAGATGGTCAGGAATTGTAGATTTTAATCTGGGGCATATGAAATACGAATTAGGAGTTCTAATTACTGGACTGCGACGTTTGTTTGCTCAGAAAATCAAAAATCTAAATTGGGCTGTCTATCGTTTTTGTGGGGATTTTTTGATAACGAAATAGGATAAATGTCGGATAGTTTCACGTCGGTCAGAGAACAACGCATATAACAAGCCATGCAGACAGTCGGTTAACTTGTAAATAATTCAGTTATCAGGCAATCAGAATGTGACTAACCTTTAGGGTTTGGTAGATTATCATTTTTACTCTGAAGAGGGCAGAAACACGTGTACACATTTTAATCAGTAGGGTTCTTCTGGCTCTGGTCATGGGTAGCGTGATATTCGTGATTATCAAATCACTACTCACGCTGGAATACAAACACAGTTCGCAATGAAGAGAATAGATACAAATACAGAATTCTGATAAGAAAATAACTTATTAAATGATTTTAAAACCGAAGAGATAAAAAGAATGTCAAAAATGATCATGAGGTCACCATATATCACATAGGTATATGAAAGAGGTTTAAACAAAATACTCAATTTGCATATCACCTATAGTCATTTCGTTCTGATGTGGAGCACAGGGGTCTCCTTTCGGAGGTTTGTTGATCTATTTAGATATTCGGTAGGACAAGTGACCAGGCTATCGCAAGGCCCCCAACTGGTTACAGAATAACACAACATAGAAAGAGACGGACAAACATCCATTCCTTGAATGGGATTCAAACCCACGGTCACAGTGTCCAAGCGCACGAGAACCAAGCCTGAAATCGCGCGGTCACTGTGACTGGCCAGTTATTTATGTGCCACCCCTTCACTAACCGAATGCATTTTGTACAGGATAGAGTTACACTTAATTTTATTCAAGCTAGCACTTTCACGGTAAAATATACGCATCACGCACCGAGCTGTATTACATACTCGTAGGGAGGGACTTTTACCAAGGTCATCCAATGCTTGTGTCTATATAAATGTTGGAATTTCTTATGTTTTGTGATTATTTAAGTGAAGTTAAATCATTAATCATGCAGCTTTGCAATAGCCTGCACTGTAATCTTCAGCGTTGGCGCTCTCAAATTACGTAGGTAACACAACATTATTCAAATATGGAACATCCGTGACTACGTCTTGGCCAACGTAGATTATCCAGATTCGTCTGACGCCAGCGGCGAAGCATTGATGGTGTGCCCTTGTGTATGGATAGAACCAGACATAAAAGTCAAGCACCAATTAAGACTGAAATGTATAGTCCGAATATAACTACAATAATAAGGGTTTTGTAGACGGAAATTTATGTATATTGATGACTTCAAAATATTTTTTCTGAAATACCTTCAATGTAAGTAGCATTTTATGTGTGATTTCGTTGATGTTATATTGTCCAGTTAAGACAAAAGTTGTACATATTTCACAGAGATAATACGTACTTTAACTACTACCCAATTTCATGGGACTGTATATCAGCAGATATGTGTGGATAGAATGTGTCTGTCTGTCAAATGAGTGTATCGTAAAACCATAAAATTTTCGGTTCTAAGACACTTTTTAACGAATTCTATTTACTTCTGCATTCGAGCTAACGATTAATCGTCCTCGGGAGTACTTGGGGCCCAATACAACTTTCGCCTATTTTGTTTTTCCCTTAAGGAACACAAATATTGGACAAGAGATGGCACTGCTAATAGAAATAGAAAATTCGACTTTATTTATATACGTACACCACAGTGTTTAATTATAATTATATTACACCCTGCAGTGTCTCTGTTAAAATTCTACAAGAATGTGTACAAATTAAACCCAATTTTTTTTACAAATTTTGACAAAATAATGCCAGAGTAGTTGGACATATTTTGTTTCTTCCTTAAATATTGTAATTTTCAATGCAATTCATAGAACGGTCGGTAAATATTCTGACTCCAACACAAAAAATTTATATATATATATATATATATATATATATATATATATATATATGTTCGATGTAGTGTACGTCGAACTTACCCTGATACAGTTACGACTGATTTTTGCAGCTTAAGCCGAACCAGTTCGAATCGAATTGAAAAATACTCTCATTTCAAAATTCCGCCCTATTCGCTCAGTTTTTGATTTGCTGCTGTGTGTGAGGTCTTAGAAAAGTTAAATATTTAATTCTTAACTGTCACTTCCACATGCCTACAAAAATTTAGTTTCCCGTTCTGCCCTGATCTCCCATATATATATATATATATATATATATATATATATATATATATATACACACACACATTCATACTTACTTACATACATACATACATACAGCCAATTAGTCCACCTCTTAGGGGCGACATACACCACTCGTACATCGAGCCGAACAGAATCGAACTGAAATAAACTAGCAAAAGCATCTTCCGGCATTAATTTCTGAATTGTTTTCAAAAAAAAGTTCAATTAAAATTTCTGAGGTGCTGTTACAACAAGTTCATTAAGAAGCAAAAGGAATTTAAGGCTTAATGAGCATGAGTTAAGTATGAAAAAATTTCACAACTACCGACTCCAATTTAGAAAGTATAAAGAAGATTTTTCAGTTTTTCTTATTATTTTTTTAGTTGGACGTCTTACGCGATTATGATTTCATTTTCAGTGACATATCGATGTTTTATTTTTATTAATGTTTCCAAGAGCAAAATAAATACCATCCATCATGGACACTATTAATATTTGTATGTCTAAGAGGAATTGTTTCTACTTTCAGCGAGAACAGTGCATTGAGACTGTCCTTCGTCTACGTGCATCGCTGCTGCTAAATGTATACGCAAATTTTTGACATTTTTGACAAAAATTATGTTTAATTTTATAACACTTTCTTGACAGAATAATATATGTAAACTGTATTTATTTTCAGGTGCCCCCCTCACAAAACTGATGTATACTATAATGGTTTTGTGTATACAACTTTCGGAATGACCTGTGTTTTCTTTTCTTTTCGCTCTTTTCTATACTTTTCTGTTCTTTGTATTTAGTTTCTATTCTTGTTCTAACTCCGTATTTGACTTTTGTTGCGGTTGAGTTAGCACGTTCATAAAAAGGACTAAAATTAACAAAATTTCTTTTAAAGGAAAATTCTTAATACCTTAAACATACACAACAAGCTCATATTAACTGCTTTCTAATCAGAAGGATCCACAGCATCTGAGGTTAGTTGTCATATATTTTTCTTTCAATATATCAATATTAACTTATAAATTAAATTAAATCATAACATTAGGAGTTTCTATTTTCTCCCCAGGCGCTTTCCTTTCATAATCTTTGACCAGCTGATCGAAATATCGGAATAATTGGGATCAATGAACGGAAATAAGATTTGAAAGATATTCTCTTTGGAGTACAGTGAAAATCCATATGTGCTTATCACGTCACGTCACGTAACGTAAACTATTGCTACGGTAATCCTTTCCTAGGTCACCTTTGAGCAATAATGTGTTCCATTGACTTGTTTCCACTGTTACGCAATAATGGCCTCCAGTCACTTCTGAATGGTTTCGTAATAGAAGGCTTAATTCAGACCCGCGGGGTATCATTAAATCAAGCGTTTCACTCATAAATACTTAAAATTTTAAGAGCGTAATTAAAATATTTAAATAAATGTGACATTTCCTTAAGAGCTAGTGCAGTGTAGTATAAAACAAAACTAATCGACAGGGAGCAAACGGGACGGAATTGTAGCATAAATGTATTTTTCGAATCCAGTCGTTTGGCTAGAGTTCTGTTCCATAAATTAGCGATACGTTGCGATTTCAACCGTATTGTGAAGCCGAACGTCCGGAACACTACATCGAAAATAACCGAACAGAACCGATCCGAATCGAATGGAATTTACTTTTTCTGTTGGATGCGCAAACTGGTAAGAACGCTTTCGAACAAAAGAACGTACTTAACATGGACGAGGTGAAATTAATTTTGAACGTGAGATAAAAAAACAATATGAGATCATCTGTCTGTCGTGTTTTCCCAAAGGCGACAGGCATCCTGCACAAAATCTCTTTGGTTATTTTTTTATTTAATATCCAAAAAAATGCATAAATTTTCTTCTGGGTCAAACAGTCATCGCCATACAGAACTATTGTTCTTTCGTTAAGCATAAAATCGGATTTGAAATCGGTTTTCTTCATTTATGAATTCTGCAGTGGAGCAGCAAGGTTAAACGCGTCACAGTTAGTATTCATCAGTACCCAAAAAGACAATGAAAATCAACAACGTGCAAATAATTGAAGTTTCATACTGTATATACCCGTCATCTTTAACAGTTCTGTCAGCATCACTTTTAAGATAAACCACGAATAAAACTGCCCTTACTATTTTACGTTCTTCCCAAAACCTTCAGTGCCGTATTATGTTTATAGAACCCTGAATCTTTCTATCTGATTCGTATCCTCCAACTTAATTCTCCAATCTCACTTATGGCTTCCAAGCGAATGTTCAGAGACAAATTTCCAAGCAGATGCAATCAACTTGCCCCGCGTCGTGTTTATCGTACTTTTAGAAGGAGAGGGAGTACGACCGGTCTATTTCTTAGCAAGGTCAACATGACTACATTTTAGTGCGATTCAATTCTCAGTTCGGCAGCCGCTGGTCTATACGATAATCAATGACAGTTATGACTAAAATTTGATTTAAGGAAATAGCGTTTCAGCTGGTAATTATTTATGGATCATATTACACCACTCAAATGTGGATAAGTAAGTTAGTACTGTTCATTATGTTTCATATTTAAATTTTCTCCAAAGGATTTCCTATCACTGATTCCTATTACTGAAGTCATGAAGTTATTCCTACTTTTATGGTACAATCTTATGGATATACCTGTTGCAACCAAAATAAACATAAGTTGGTAACCATAAAAACTAAGGCAACCTTGGCAACTAAGATAACAATTGTAACTATGGTAATCAAGGTAAACAAAGTGATCACTAAGACGGGTTAACCATCTTTTTTATACTATAAAAATTTGTGTTTCCTCGTTGTCTTCAATAAATTACGTCATCAACAATGTCAACAGATATTTGTTTACTCGGCATTGTTGTGGACCACAACAATGCCGATTACAACGCAACAATGCCGAGTAAACAAATAACGCTTCACTACCAAGCCAGTCGCATTATCACTGCTCCAGAAGCAGCACGTTGCATTATTAAAAATTGACTGACAGTTGGCCTAAAACATCAGAAAAGTGAAAAAAGAAGTTATCAACTATTTGAAGTACCAAATCCAACAACTGCAACAAGGTAAAGTGATACTAATAATACTACTCATATACTCTATATATTACGATTACGAAAACTATTATGATCGATTTTAAGACGAAGATTTGCAAGGGTGGGGCTGGAAGTAGAAAGTTTACTGACCAAGAACTTTTGGCCTCTGAAGAGCGACGTAAAGAACTACTACATCAGACCTATTTAAGAAAGAATACTTACAATGATAGACGAGACCATATTAACGACACACGTAGAAAAACTTATTCGGTAAGAACAGAGGAGAAAAAAACAAGACGCTGAAAAAGAAGGGGAGGTTGGTCAAGTGTTTTAACCCCCATTGGGGGGGTAGCTTAGTTTCTTACTCAAGGGTTAAAACACTTGAATGAGACACTAAACTAATCCCCCCAAAGGTGGGGTTGGTTTAGTGTGTTACTTAAGATTTTAAAACGCAGCGAACTTTTAGAACACTTGAAACTAACCCCCCCTTCGAGGGGGGTTAGTTTAGTGTGTTACTTAAGATTTTAAAACATTAAAACACAACTCAATTCGGGGGGGGGGGGCAGTTTAGTGTATTACTTAAGATTTTAGAACGCAATTCCCCCCCAAAGTTGGTCAAGTGTTTTAACCCTCCATTCGGGGGGTTAATTTAGTTTCTTACACAAGGTTGGTTGCATTTTACAAACTTGACCAAACCCCCCTAGGAGCTCCTAAAGGAGCGCTCTGCTCTATCTTATTATTACTATCTCCTTATAAAAATTTGTGATTAGTCGTTGTCATCAATAAATTACGTCATCAACAATGTCAACTATAAACAAACTCGGCATTGTTGTGGAACACAACAATGCCGAGTACAACACAACAATGCCGAGTAAACAAATAACGCTTCACTACCGAGCCAGTCGCATTATCACTGCTCCAGAAGAAGCACGTGGAATCGCATTATTGATAATTTTCTGACAGTTGTCCTAAAACATCAGGAAAGTGAAAGAAGACGTTATCAAGTATTTGAAGTACCTATTCCAACAAGGTAAAGTGATACTCATTCGATATATTATGATTATGATCGATTTTGAGACGAAGATTTGCAAGGGTGGGGCTGGACGTAAAAAGTTGACTGAACAAGAACAGTTGGCCTCTGAACAGCGACGTAAAGAAGTACTACATCAGACCTATTTAAGAAATAAAGAAGAGCGAAGTAAAACTTACATTGATAGACGAGACCATATTAACGACACACGTAGAAAGACTTATTCGGTAAGAACAGAGGAGAAAATAAAACAAGACGCTGAAAAGAAAATTATTAGATATTAAAGTAAATTAGTAATGAAGAACCGAGGAAGACTGCTAATAGCAGCACATTTTATGAACGACGAACATCAACAACATTATCTCGGACCTATGAACTATGAATGTATTCATTGCAAAGCGCTTCACTGGCTCGATGAATCGACTCAACGTTCCAGTAAATCGTTTTATGATTGTTGTGCACATGGAAAGGTTGTGCTTGATTCGTTGCCTGAATATCCTGATGAACTTAGAAAACTCTTTTCTCTTCGACATTTTCGCAACAAATGTCGTGTTTACAACAACATGCTTGCATTCGCATCATTTCAAGCGAATCTCATGGACTTCGGAATTAATCGACCAGGGCCATATTGTTTTAAATTGCATGGCCAAATTTATTATAACATGAATGC
Source organism: Zootermopsis nevadensis (assembly GCF_977971745.1). Classification (NCBI taxonomy): domain Eukaryota; kingdom Metazoa; phylum Arthropoda; class Insecta; order Blattodea; family Termopsidae; genus Zootermopsis; species Zootermopsis nevadensis. Next base: position 8,842,444 of record NW_028259142.1, read on the forward strand.
GGCATCTTTTCCGAAAGATAATGAGAATGCAACTTTTGGTCAACTGTTTATGATCGACGAAGAAGAAGCCGTCAAACAAAGAATCGAAAATGCACGTCAGAATTCGAAAGGCGACACCAAAGATGACATCAAAGAAGAAATTGACACGAAATTAACTAATATAATTTCGCGCATTAACGTCCACTCAGAATCCTATCGCATGATAAACTACCAATACAAGCTTGAAAAAGAAAACGCTGAGCGTAACAACGAGTCTGAACCGGAGCTAAACTTGGTTATGTCGATGCTTCCTGGAGACGACAAAAACAGGTACAATCCGAAATGGAGCAATGACGTCGCTGTTGTGTGTCCTAAAACCGACGACGGTGACATTGCTGATTCGTATGTTGTTGTTTACAGTACCAAGGAGCAAAGACTCAGACGTCTTTCGACAATGAATCCATTCGTTGAACCCTTCGTCTATCCCCTTCTGTTTCCTTACGGCACAATGCAATGGCATAAAGATCTGAAACTGAAAGATGCTAAAGTTCGTGATCGTCTAACACGAGGAATGTTCGCTCGCTATAGAATCGCTACTCGCGAAAAGGAATTTAATCCAATCACAAAAAGTGGGAAACGTTTCCAACAATACTTGGTTGATACTGAAATTAAACGTGAGAAAGACGTTATCAACTACTTGAGGTATCAACTCCAACAAGGTAAACGTGTAGATAAGTGCAGTAGTTTGAAAGCAAACTTGGAAAAGCTTGCAAAAGAAAAGAAGAAAAAACTCGGGCGCATTAAAGTTTTGAACTCATCGTTCGTTGGATCGCCACGATACATGTTGGAACTGTACCAAGACGCAATGGCAATGGTCGCTGCTTTCGGCACGCCGTGTTTATTCATCACCATTACGACCAATCCTAATTGGAGTGAAATTTGCGAAAATCTCGAACCACATGAAACACCACCAGACAGACCCGACTTCGTTGACAGAGTATTTAAGTTGAAACTCAAACACTTGATGGATTTGCTGACCAAACATTCAGTTACATGTACACAGTTGAGTTTCAGAAGCGAGGACTTCCGCATGCACATATCCTTTTAAATCTCCAAGAAGGATCAAAAATCAAGACTGATGAAGATGTTGACAAATTCATTTGCGCTGAACTACCAGACCCCGAAACACAACCAAATCTTTACGACATTGTTACGCGTAACATGATTCATCAATGTAGTCCGCGTTGCATGAAGGGAAATGAGTGTACTAAAGGTTTTCCCAAACAGTATTCTCCTTGCACAATAATCGTCGAAGACGGTTATCCAATCTACAAAAGACAAAATAATGGACGCTCTTACTCAGCAAAAAATGGATTTGTTGCAACAAATCAAGACGTTGTTCCATACTGTCCGTATTTGATGCAGGAATTAAACTGTCACATCAATGTTGAGTCTGTATCATCGATTACTTCAGTAAAGTACCTATTCAAATATGCTTTTAAAGGTGGTGATTTGACAAACTATACAATCATCGAAGGAGATGAGCTTCACTACGACGAGATCACCAGCTACCAAGACAGTCGCATGATCACTGCTCCAGAAGCAGCACATCGCATTCTTGAGAATGAAATGCACAGGCGCAGTCATGCAATCATACGTCTACCTGTGCATTTGCCGAACGAACAAACCGTCGAATTTGGAGAAGAAGCTTCATACGAAGACATTCGAAAAGCAATTGCCGGTTCAACAATGCTCCTTGAATATTTCGAATTGAACAAACAGGACCAAAACGCACGAAAGTATTATTATTTCGAAATTCCAAAGCACTATACGTGGAGAGCAGAAATGAAAGGTATCGATGATGAAGAAGAAAAGGGAGCGTCCACTGTTGAATACGAACAAAAGACGAACTTGAAGAAACAGAAGTCATGGTTTCCACGAAGAGATGGTAAACACACAATCGGACGCGTTTATAGTGTAAGCCCTAGAGATCAAGAAACATTCCATCTTCGTGTTCTTTTGATGAATGTGAAAGGCGCAAAAAACTATGAGGACTTAAAGACTTACGACAATGTCACTTACCAAACATTCACAGAAGCCTGTTTAGCACGTGGACTAATCGAAGATGACGCTGAATGGAAACGTTGCATGCAAGAAGGTGCGATCTACCAAATGCCTTATCAGCTACGTGTTTTGTTTGTTCAGATTCTAATGCATTGTCACCCATTGCACCCCGAAGAGCTTTTCAATGATTTCATTGATATAATGGCGCAAGACTTTAAAAAACAAGATAAAATTTCTGACTCTGACGCACGTGACAAAGCTCATGCTAATATTAATGAATTGTTAATTATTGAAGGGAAAAGTTTGAAGGACTTTCCAACACTGCCTCAGGAAATTAAAAAATTACAGACAGTTTGTAACAAAGAATTAACTGTTGATGAACACATTGGAATTGGTAGAGAAATGTACAAATCATTGAACAAGAAACAAAAGGAAATCGTTGACATAATACTTAATCATATAGACGGAAAACCAACTGTCAAAAACCCGTACTTCTACATTGATGGTCCAGGAGGATGCGGTAAAACTTACACATATAAAACATTGTACCATTTGTTAGTAGGACGACAAAAGAAAGTCACTACGATGGCTTATACAGGTATTGCAGCAAGTTTGTTGCCTAAAGGAAACACTGTCCACAGAGTAGCCGGGCTGCCCGTTCCTGTTTTGCCTGACTCTAACACCAACATTTCGATAACGGATAACAGAGGAAAAGAATTGATAGATACAGACGTATTTATTTGGGACGAAGCACCAATGGCACCACGGTATTGTATGGATGTTCTCGATAGAACTTTGCGAGACTTCACACGTTGTAACTTACCCTTTGGAGGTAAAGTTATGTTGCTCGGTGGAGACTTTAGACAGATTTTACCTGTCTTACGCAATTCAAACAAAACGTCAACACTGTATTCAACAATAAAATATTCGACTTTGTGGAAACACTTTAAGGTCACGTCATTGTCTGAAAACATGCGCGCCACACCCCAAGCTATAAAATGGACTAAATTCTTACTCGACCTCGGCGAAGGACGCCTCAACGACCACGACGACATGGTAGAAGTGCCTGAAAACATGGTTTGTACGGACGATTTAGTCGAAAAGATTTGCGGAGATATCATAAGAAACAATGACATCGAAATGCTCAAAACTACCGCAATCCTTGCTGCAAGAAATTGTGACGTCGACGAAATAAATGAGAGAGTTGTTGACTTACTCGACGAAAAGACTGAGCGAATCTACTCGAGCATTGATGGTGTCGAAGACTCGGACAAAGAAAAGTTCAGTGAAATGGTGACACCCGAATACTTAAACACTTTGCGACCACGATCACTGCCCCCACATAATTTGCGTCTACGTAAGAACGCTATTGTCATGTTGGTACGTAACTTAATCGTTTGCGAAGGATTAGTTAACGGAACACGTTTATTAGTACAGCAGATGACCAACAACCTCCTTCAATGTATGGTCATAACGGGAGATCATTGCGGGGAAATTGTTTTCATTCCACGTATAAAAATATATTGTGACAGTGAATACCCATTTACTATGTGGAGACGCCAATTCCCCGTAACGCCTGCCTTCGTAATCACTATCAACAAAGCTCAGGGCCAAACGTTCAAAAGAATTGGCATTTATTTGGAACAGGATGCTTTCGCACATGGACAAATCTACGTCATATTTTCACGTGCACCAAGCGATAATTGTGTATTTGTTTATCTAAAAAAGGGACGAAAAAATAATCTCATTAAAAACGTTGTCTATAAAGAAATATTGAACGAACAGAGTATGAGTTGCAGGATAACACAAGACATTAAACAAAAAGAAGGAAAGCGAAAAATTGAAATTAATCTTGACGAAATTAAAAGTGAAGCAGTTGAACATGCAGTTAAACGTGTAAAAGTTGAAGGGAATATAAGAACAATAAGTGTTACAGAGGATGAACAGCCTATACGGAGAGTGAAGAAGAATGAAATGACGATTACACGTGAAATTGTACCAACTATCGAACATTTCAAACTCTTGAATGCCAATGGATCAGACTGCTTCTTGATTTCCTCAATAAACATGTTGCATTCAGCTACTGCGTTCGTTGAAAGTCTGAAAGAAATGATATTAAATGACTACGAGGGCGACAACAATGGTGCACAACTGATCTCCGAGATTGCAAACGCATACAGTCATCCTCAAAACTTACATAATGTCATTTCAATACGACAAAACCTTAAAGAACATTTAAGAAGAGATTTTCAAAGTGTGTCCGAAACAATTTACAACATATTCGAGGAGTTACCAATTGCTATGCAAAACATGTTTGAGTATGAGACGGTGAATACAAAAACATGTAGAAATGGTCATCAACTAGAGGAACGTTATAAAAACCAAATATTGTTCATGAACTTACCACAAACGAACGTGATAAACTTCAAAGACTTATTGGAGTATCAAACCAAAACAGATGTGAACGGAACGTGTACGGAATGTCAACAACACTACATACGTGGAACGACAGAAATTGTTGTTGGTGACCGTCAAAAGTACATGATTTTGGAAATAAATAGATTGACTCTAAATGGACTACGCACATTTGAAATAATGAGAATGAGACAAAACAACCAATTAATGTATGGAAAACATTGGAAATTGCAAAGTGCGGTAGAATTTGTGGACATTAACGGTACTGGAAACGACGGACATTTCAAGACGTGGCGACGTTATAACGATGAATGGATTATCTTCGACGATAATCGCATTACAAAATCTAAAAAATTTATCGATAAATGTAAAAGTGTAACACTCTTATTATTCGAAAAAATTATAGAATAAAATATGTTACGTCATTTCTTTACTCTATTTGTTGTGTTGGTATATTGCCTTCAAAAATTTCCTTCCGTTATTTCTCATAGTATTTTAAAATCAACAATACGTCTTCATCGAATACTAGATCGTAGAAATTTGACTGACTAAGAACAGCGAAGTAAAGAAGTAAAATATCATATTAGAGAATGCGCTCCGAAAGGAGCGCATTCTCTAATATGATATTTTACGATATTTTATGATATTTTATGACGCATACAGTCATCCTCAAAACTTACATAATGTCATTTCAATACGACAAAACCTTAAAGAACATTTAAGAAGAGATTTTCAAAGTGTGTCCGAAACAATTTACAACATATTCGAGGAGTTACCAATTGATATGCAAAACATGTTTGAGTATGAGACGGTGAATACAAAAACATGTAGAAATGGTCATCAACTTGAGGAACGTTATAAAAACCAAATATTGTTCATGAACTTACCACAAACGAACGTGATAAACTTCAAAGACTTATTGGAGTATCAAACCAAAACAGATGTGAACGGAACGTGTACGGAATGTCAACAACACTACATACGTGGAACGACAGAAATTGTTGTTGGTGACCGTCAAAAGTACATGATTTTGGAAATAAATAGATTGACTCTAAATGGACTACGCACATTTGAAATAATGAGAATGAGACAAAACAACCAATTAATGTATGGAAAACATTGGAAATTGCAAAGTGCGGCAGAATTTGTGGACATTAACGGTACTGGAAACGACGGACATTTCAAGGCGTGGCGACGTTATAACGATGAATGGATTATCTTCGACGATAATCGCATTACAAAATCTAAAAAAATTATCGATAAATGTAAAAGTGTAAGACTCTTATTATTCGAAAAAATCATAGAATAAAATATGTTACGTCATTTCTTTACTCTCTTTGTTGTGTTGGTATATTGCCTTCAAAAATTTCCTTCCGTTATTTCTCATAGTATTTTAACAGCAACAATACGTCTTTATCGAATACTAGATCGTAGAAATTTAACTGACTAAGAACAGCGAAGTAAGGAAGTAAATATCATATTAGAGAATGCGCTCCGAAAGGAGTGCCCTGCTCTAGTCTACTATAAAAATTTGTGATTAGTCGTTGTCATCAATAAATTACGTCATCAACAATGTCAACTATAAACAAAATCGGCATTGTTGTGGAACAAAACAATGCCGAGTAAACAAATAACGCTTCACAACAAAGAAATCAAAAACTATCAAGCCAGTCGCATTATCACTGCTCCAGAAGCAGCACATCGCCTCCGAACAGCGACATAAAACTGTTTAAGAAATGAAGAAACGTGAAAGAAGACGTTGCCAACACCGAAAAGTTAATCTGATACTAATAATAATATTCATCCAATAAGAAACTAAACTAACCCCCCGAAGGGGGTTAGTTTAGTGTCTTACTCAAGATTTTAAGACGCAATCAAACCCCCCCGAAGGAGGGGTTGGTGCGTATTAAACAAGTGACCGACCCCTCGAAGGGGGGTTGGTCAGTTGTTTTAACCACCATTCGGGGGGTAGTTTAGTTTCTTACTCAAGGTTTAAAACACTTGAATGAGACACTAAACTAACCCTTCCGAAGGGGGGGGTTGGTTGCGTTTTAAACACTTGACCCCCAAGGGGAGTTAGTTTAACGTGTTTAAGATTTCAAAACGCACTAACCCCCTAGGAGGGGGTGTTTGTCAATTGTTTTAACCCTCAATTTGGGGAGTTTAGTTTATATTCTTACACAAGATTGGTTGCGTTTTATAAACTTGACCAACGCCCCCTAGGAGATCCGAAAGGAGCGCCCTGCCCTAGTTAAACTATAATAGCCAATGTGACCAAGGTCAAAGGCTGGAAACAAACCCCATGTGGAAATCCCTTTTGTGGGGCCACGTACCTAACACAGGCGGCGATGCCCTTATGGAGCGGAGGTTAACCAGTGTAAGAGAGCCCCAAGAGAGGCAATATGTCTCATAGGGTCCAGACGAATCTGGGTCAGATTAGGTTGGATTAGATTTCTTTACGTTTAGTTATGTGTTAGCTTACGGTATTTACGATGAGGGTGGTTATGTAAGACTGAGGGCTAGACGCATTGTAAATAAAATGTGAACGTAAGTGGGAACTCTGTAAATTTAATATGTATTTCCAGTTACGTTCTTCTTAACTTTCAGAAAACTGTCAAGCTTTGCAATCATTGTCAACAAACTAGTGTATGCGCCGTAATTCTGTCAGCAGGCATACATGTAATATTCTCACTCTCTCCAGCATATCTGAAGGAACAATGATGCATTCTTATGAGCTCCGATCGTGGCGAATTGTCGGTTCATTTAACTACGCTGTTTCAATTCTACACGCTGTGTAGTGTCGAGCTGTAGAAATGTATTAGAGGGGTGGAATGATGGCAATTTGGAAGCGGTCGTGAATGTATTAAGGAACTACCGCAACATTTTCTGTGGGTAGCAAACCTCCTTGCCTAAATTGGAAACAGATTCGTCAAAAACCATTAATTACAAGGCTTTATTAACACGTTCCCATGTAACTTAAATGCACCATCTCTACAAAATTATGATACCTACTCAAAACGTTTCTGTAAAATTCAACGTTATATAATAATTCTGAAACAATAAACTGTCATTCACACATGCAGTTCAGAGTAATCATCATTTAGTGGACGATTATGTAGAAAAATAAGTTACGTTAATAACACCTACTATGTGCTTACTTTGTTCAAACTTATAAATGAACTATCTTCATATTTTACTGCATTTCAGCCGACTATATTAAACCCTGTTCCAAAAATGACCCGAAGTTAAGTGACTGCGCGCTGAAGCACGGCAGAGAGGCTATTCCTAGACTTCTCAAAGGTAACTGTCTCATTCTCTCCATTGTACTATCGAAGCCACTGTAGCCTTTTGTATTTTTTTCCAAAATAATGTTTGATACTAACAGGCTGTGGGCGACGGTGGTCTAGCGGTCAGAACGCTGGCCTTGTAATCCTGGGGTCTCGGGTTCGATTCCCGGCGGTGCCCGAATTTATAACTTGTGTTGGGCAAGGCCGTGGTCTAGGCAACACGGAGTTTTCCTCCGGGGGCTTCCCCGGTTTCTCCGTGGCATCCCAACAATTACTCCATTCACACACAGAAGGAGGCAATGGCAAACCACTTCTGGATCATCTGCCAAGAACGTATATGAACAGGTCCCAGTCCGAGAGAAGGATGGAAGGATCCTGTTCATATGGACCTGTCGTCAGACAGAACACTACAAAAAACTAACAGGCTATACATTAAAGATGTGAGAAATGTTTCAATAAGCAGCCTACCGACCTGAAAATATGAGGAGGAGACTGTGATTTTGGACACCTAGAGAATAACGATCATGATGCAAAGACAAAACGCGACTCGACACTGTGATTTCATTAGAAGACCGTAATAGGAAGTTCATTCAGCCAATTAAAGGATGTTTAAAGGAAAATCAAGAGAATCATCTTCTGATAAATTGAGAAACTGTTTATGTGGCTAGTTTCACATTAATCATAAATGCTCATTTTAAATAAGACACTGATTTTTAGGCCTACGAGGTGCGATCGGAAAGTTTAAAGACTGTGTCAATAGAGGGCGAACCGGATGTAGTACGAGCTTCTGCAGCTAGGGGGTGCTGCCTCCATTCATAGTGAATCAGTGTGCCAGCCGGCATCATCGAATTAGCATTTGTGTCTTAGTTACGGGCGTTTTGGTAGTGCATTACACCGACCCTCCTGCGATTTTGGAATGGCGTGTGCATCAAATTTTGCTAAAGACTCGCCAAAACGGCTACGGAAACCTATGAAATGCTAAAGCAAGCATTTGGGGAGTCCGCAATGGGTCGTGCACAAACTTTTGTGTGGCATTCACGTTTTAAAAATGGCCGAACCTCTGTCGATGATGACGAGCGTTCTGGAAGACCATCTTCGAGCACAACGCCCGAAAATGTTACGAAGATTCGGCAGGCCATTCACGAAGATCGACGTCGTACCATCAACGACTTGTGCGACATTGTTGGGATAGGCTATGGGACCTGTCAGCTGATTCTAAAGGAAGAACTCCACATGCGACGCATCATGACAACGCGCCAGCGCACACCGCCCTCAAAGTTCGGCAGTTTTTGGCCTCAAACACAATGGCCGTCATCCCGCACCCTCCTTATTCGCCGTGTGACTTCTTCCTCTTCCCAAGGATGAAAATTCAGCTAAAGGGAAGGAGATTTGAGACGATAGAAGAGATTCAGGCAGAATCGCAGATGGTGCTTTACAGGCTGACAAAGAAAGATTTCCAGGGATGCTTCCAGGCTTGGCAGCGGCGCTGGGATCGTTGTGTTCACTCCCAGGGGAACTACTTCGAGGGTGATGGATGAATTTAATACCTGAGATAAGTGTACGGGTTTTTATAGGCGCAGTCTAAAACTTTCCGATCGCACCTCGTATCCTAGATCCAGTCCTTGTCGAAGAGGTAGTAGTCCGGGATTCAGGAATTACAATCGCTGCTGGGAAATTCACCATCGAAGGAGCCAAGGACGCTGTTCTGAAAGACGTGAGGTATTTAGGCTAAATGACTTACACATTTATCCAGCCATTAATTCGAGCGGCTTATTACAATTGGACCCCAATAACAGAGAGTTAACAGAAAAGTAGGCTTCCAGTTTACAAATAACTCTTTCGTAAAAGACTCGATGATACAATACCGCTAATACAAAAACATGACTTTATGTAGTGATTTTGATTTTATTCCATTCACCACCCGCCCTCACAACATATCTCACTACCATTCATTTTACAATTATCCTATCATTTCCTCATTCTTACACGGATTAACTTATACCACATTCAAAAATTAAATTTAGATTATTAAGTGGCCATCTAAGTGCTAATTTTATAGTGCCCTGCTCAAGCAAGGAGTTGCATTTCTTTTCTTTACGTGATATAAGCAATTAAAATGCAACTTGTTGTATATATATATATATTCCAATATATATATATATATATATATATATATATATATATATTGGAATTTTTTAAAATACTCACACAGGCGTATTTGAGTTGCCTTTTCATCGGTTACGTACACACGGAAGTATAGTAAAACAAGACAGGCATAACTGTTCAAGTGGGAAATAAATTGGCAAGTAAAAACAGAGAATATGTCACCGGACTACACTACCTACTCACGGTATAAAGGTAGCTAATACATTCTTAGAAAATATTGCGTATTTCGAACATCTGGAAAGAAGTTGACAAATTGAAATTGCATTCATGAATAAATTTAAAGCGGGCAAAATTCTACGTAAAATTGTAAAGATTAAAACTATAATTTAAATTTTTGCTTTGAGTGAGTGTAAAACTTAGCCTTACACTTCAAATGGCGTACAAAGATTTAACGTGTGCGAGAAGAGAGTTCTTAGGAGAATATCTGTATCAAAAATAGATTAAGAGAAGAAGAAGAAGAAAAATGCAATATGTACTGTTCCGTAGTTTGTAATATTTTCAAAAAATATTAGTGATATGAAATACGACAGATGGAGGGGTATGTAATGCGAATGTACGATATGAAGAATGCATAAAAAGTTTTCGTTTGGAAGCCTGAAGGAAATATATCACACAGGAAACACAGGCAGAGATTAGAAGATAACATTAAAATTTATCTTAGGGAGTGTGTGAGGGTATAAATTAGATTTATCTCGCTTGAAACAGCGCGTGGACTGTTATGAACACAGTCACGAAAATCCGTTTTCCTTAAAGGGCAGACATTTGTTCACCAGCTGAGCGCACAAGGACTCCTAGCCACGGAATAAGTTGGTTCTGTAGAGGTCTTAAATATTTTTGTTATTAGTGTTTGTTCAAATCGCATTGATTTTGTTTTTCACATATTCTATTCTTTTCTTCCTAAAAACTCTATTAGTTCCATAATGTCTTCATTTATTCGGTTTGGTTTCTGCAAACATTCCAATTTAGTCTGCTACTCTTTATCTCATAACTGTCAATATTCTTTCTCAAATTGTCTTTGTACTCGTTTAAGTCAATGCAGCCTACATTTGCGTTAACTAAATTTATATATTCTCTTTAACCTTTTCGTAAATCCTACGGATGTCCACATTATCATCCAAGTGTTCCAAAGATGCGCCATATGTTGAAATGTCGATCGAATATTGTTCTTTAAATGCTTCATTATTTACTTTCTTGAGAATATACCTGTCAATATCAAATTTTGAGTGGTTTATTTACCTTATGATAATCTGCTCCGTACTTTGAATCACCAAATAGTGATCAGGATGACATTCAGCTCCAATAAATAATCGGACGTCAAGCAAACGTCAATTTTATCATCTTCCTATTGTACGTTATCAATTTGTTAATGTGTAACTCAATTAGAGGGATATTAAGTGTATTTATGAAGTTTATGTACGGAATAACTAATTTAAGAGTTGCAACTGTAAGCGTCTAGACATTAGAGTCCTGTGGAGCAACGCTGCAAGGGCGAGCTGGCTGAAATTCTCTAACAAAACCATAACGTTTTAATTAAATTTGTTTCAGATGATCTCAAAGTAAAATTCGTAACATACTGCAATTTCACCAAGCACGACGATGGAAACACATACCTGCAGCCTTATGTCTGTGAAATATCTTTTGATCCAAAGATTGCATCACTATACTTCTTAAATCTCTTCAATGAAAACAAATTATCAGGTGAGACACATATCAATAATTCAGTTCATTCAAGCTAATATCAGGATGGATAATAGATTAAAGCACTGAGAAATGAAATATTCCAAGAAGGAACAGCTAAACAGAAGGAGTGTAAGGTATGCGTTCAGAAAGAAAGTTACTGAATTGAGTCACATCGACATAGGTGGAATATTATAAAAATGGCTAGTTATCTCAGGTAAATTTCAGTCAAGAGACATTTCAAGTTTCCAAGATAGTACAGTCGAGGTTTTAAAAAATCACTACACGTAGTACAATTGAGGTAGGAATACGAAACTTGTTTTATTGTGTAGCAAAACTCTCAAAGATTTTTACATGCATTATAAATGTTCAATATGTGCTCCTTTTGTCACTCTGCAGACATCTACACGATAGTCCATTTTTCCCACACACACCCCAGCGTGTCAGCGGTGTTGTTTAGAATGGCGGCTTTGATAGGCACCTTCAGATCAAGGATAGTCGCAGGTAGAGGGAGGACAAAGACTTGATCCTTCACGTAGCCCCACAGAAAAAATCACATGGTGTTAAGTCCGGTGAACGAGATGGCCAAGACAGGAGCTTCTGATCAACGTCGGTCCAGCGTCCGATCCATCGCTGCGGTAAGTGCTGGTTTAAAAATGCCCTAACTTCCCGATGGAAATGAGGTGGGGCGCCATCTTGTTGCAGAATGAAATCAGCTCTGTCCTCATTCAGTGACCATATCCAGATAAGTTAGTTCTGTTACTGGCTGTTCGGCGAAGAAAAACGGACCGTAAACCTTCATTTTGGAAACAGCGCAGAACACATTCACTTTGGGGGAGTCACGCTGATGTTCAACGTAACAAAGGAAATTTTCCGTCCCCCAAACTGGAGCATTGTGTATATTAACTTTTCCACACAAATGGAAGTTTGCTTCATCACTAAAAATCAGTTTGTCGCAAAAGCCATCATCTTCCATTAGTTGTTGCGGTGCAGTGCAGAAAGCCCCCCTTCGGTGGTGGTCATCAGGTGTTAAGGCTTAAAGCAGCATTAGGCGATATGGCTTCATTCTTGGTCACTTCCGTAGCACACGCCAAACCGTGGGTTGCGGTATGCCGAGTTCCCTGCTGCCTCTCGCTGTTGATTTTCTAGGGCTATGTTGGAAAGCTTCTCTGATCTGGCCCACTTTCGCTTCCGACACGGAAAGACGCCCACTGCTTTTCCTTTACACAGGCACCCCGTCTCCACAAATTGTGCACATCACCTGCGAATGGAATTGTCGGAGGGCGGATCATTCCCAAATTTCGTGTGAAAATGCCACTCGACAATGGTAACGGACCGACTTTGATGATATTCGAGAGTACACAAAGGCCTTCTCTTTACCGTTAGCCGCCATATTGCAAAAGCTGACACCAGGCGGCCAAACGCGTAACTACTGGATGGCGGGCAGTACAGAACAAAACTTTGAGAGTTTCTCTATCCACCAGTGTAATGATATTAGACGTATGTTTAATGCATTGCCCCACAAAAATTCACAAATCCCCGACAATCCTTTTGAATAGCCCTGTATATCTCATATACACGCCTAGATTAAGAATACAATCCGACGTGGTACAAACGTTGTTCTTCTGTCACAGGTGACGCTATGAACAACTTCAATAAGGAGAACTGGCGCATTGTTTTAGATCAGATTGTTTAACATCGTACACTAAATCCTCGGACACGTATCTCAGAAAGTGCCTTACAACGAGCTTTTCTCTGACACCGACTGAGTTTCCCGAAAAGCAATTATTTATTTCACATTACTTCTCTAAATACAAGAATCTACAAACATTTAGTATTACTATTTCTATGTACTTCATCCACAGTTCAACATCTAAGAACAAAACTACTACTTTTCTGGGCTGTCCCTGCTTCCGTCTTCAGGTCAAAATGCCTAATGTGTTGGGTCCGATAGAAAGGTACTGATCTCAGTCGCTAGACCAGAGGTTTTTACATGAAGACTGAAGCTGAATAGTTCCCGACATGTAGCGGCTTCATTTTTTAATAGTGAATGACAGATCACATTCAAAGAAGCAGCTTTATTGGACGTAACCCACAATCATTAGAATCCTTTTTAGTTATATAAATGTACGGAGTTAAGCAAAACAAGATTGGAATGGTGTATTCTCTGACGTATACAAAAGTTCCAAATATAACTTTACATCACACACTGCTTAACCTCATTGCGTCAAAATAAAATAAAAAACATTCAGCTGCCACTGATTTCTTATATTGACATACAGAGTGAGTCAAAATTATGTTTACAAACTTGTGTGCTTGATCTATATTCCTATGAACATGGGGTCGCAAATGTTTAATTGTCGAAATAAGAGCCAAAAATAAGTTTCAAAGTTTGCCTTTATTGCCAAGTGTAAGAATTGGGATGTTTCTTTATAACAGAGCTCAAAGTTTGCTCCTCCATTATCCACACATGCCCGAGCACGACGTACACAAGACTGACGGATTCGTTTGTGCACACCATTGTTTCCTCGAATCCCGCAATACACAGCTGGTAGTCAGAGAAGAATTTATTATACTTAGTCGCCGTGAAAGCTTCATAACATACAATCTAAACGGTTATTAGACTTTGAGAACAGATGAATTGTCCTATTGTGATTGCTTGATACAGCAATTCATAAAGTGACTTTACAAGATGAACGTTGTTATGCCACTACGACGTACTTATTGTCACTGATAAGAAAACCTTTTCACACAGGTATGTGGTGCCAAGAAGTAGTAATTTGGCGATGGTTAGTTATAAGAGTTTCACATATTTGTCTCGGATTCTTATCTAAAAAATGAGGAAGATAATACTGAGCTTCATATTTAGTATTAACGGATAGTCTATATCGCAGCCAAATTCCATTAAGGATCACAGTGATTTTATAGTGAGGTAAATGACATATCTTCTCACCTACTCTAACTACAGAAGAATTTTGGTTCTGTTCATGCTTCGAAAGAGTTCGGTAGTAAAAATGCTTATAAAACTACCGTCCAGCTCAGTGAGACTGCTTAGGAACTGAGGATTAATTTGTATGAATTCATATTCCTTTTCCTGGAAACAAACATTTCTATGCTGCTAATTTCACATTAGATTTTCCACAGAGTCGTTTTGACGAATATCGAAAATTTTGGGGAAAAAAGGGGGGGATTAAAATAGTAGCATTTGTCAAATATATCTGATAAATATGACACAGCAAACCAATTCTGATCAAAAATGTGTATATAAAATTCGGTACTATGTTTTTCAGCTCAGTTAGTCCTTTGGGAATTTAATTTCTTGGTAACCACTTTACCTTCTAATGCAACAGAAGTGATTTGTGGTCTGCCTGTAGTCCCTCGCGCAATATTACATATAGACGAGAGTTAAATCGGTTCTTAACACAGTATATTTCCTTGATTGAAAGTCTCGTGATACTAAAGACGTGCTAAACTATTTTATAACATTTAAAATCTGCGGGTTCATGAGCACAGATATGGCCTGCACTTATACATTCATAGCTTTGAACGCATTGCTTCCTGAGCGATCGACAGAACAAAAATATTAAAGAATGTTTCGATTTCAGCTGAAATATTCAGCTACATTCAAATGGGATTAACAATCGTTACTTGATATCTTCTCACAGTAATTCAATTTGTCGCGTAAAAATATTTCTTTTATCCGTGGCGTAACAACCCTCTCAGAGTCAAAGCCGACTAGCTGGCTGCTGGCCTCACGTTAACATGCCTAAGCAGAGGTGAACGATCATCCAATCAGATATAGGATGACATGCGATCAGCACGACGAACTCCCAGCCATTGCTAGTTTTCATGACCGGATTACGCTACCCATTGTAGCTCCCCAATTTCCTCACGATGCTGGGTTGGCACCGGTCCCATACACTGGTCGAAAGCTCATGAGAAAATTTCTCCTCCCCCGAGACTCGAACCAGCACGCATTCCGTATTACCGGTCCGAGGCATGATGCCTCAGACCGCGCGGCTAAGGCGCGGTACAGCGAAATAACAATAACAATGAACAAATGCTTTATGTGCTTTGACTTAGATTTCACCATTCTCAGTCGAACATTTCGTTCGCTATCAGCAACAACAATGTCTCTCCAATGGTGTGCGATTTTATTTTGAGCAATTAAATATTAAATCTGAAATATTTCTAGAAGTATCTTTGCTCCTTTCATTAAATAAGCTGTTTCCACGATTTTATGAATTTTCGTTAGAAGAATTTTAGTGGCTTGTTCGCAAGAGGCGCATAAACCATAAACCCATTCTTTAATCAAAGAGAATTTAAACTGTACACACTTCTCCAGTACTCTCGGATGTTTCTGACAAGCTGAAGTACCAGCGATTTCTAATCTGAGCTTTAACACCTCTATTTTACATTTTGTTACTATTTTGTTCCTATTATTTTGTATGTACCACTCTCTACTTTTTACCCACAATTTTGGTGGGCGTCACACAGTTTGGGAAGCAGTGCTGCACTTAATTTAACCCCAGAGACTACCATAAAATCATACTGGATATTGGGATACTGGTAATGACCCGTTCTTCAAGAGCCTGAGCACTGCGGATCCCAACTTTTCGTTGGCTTGATCTACAAACATTTGGTAGGACTCCTTGGACGAGGGATCAGCCCGTCGCAAGGCCTCTACATGTACACAGGACAGCACAACACAGAAAAACGCGGACACACATCCATTGCTTGAGTGGGATTCGAACCCTCAGTCCCAGCGACCAAGCGGCACAAGACACACGCCTCAGACCGCGCGGCCACATATATATTACGATTTAAAGAAAATGTCTGTACCGACTTAGGCATCAGTATGTTAGTAACATATAACGTTCATGTCCGTACATGGTCAAAATGAGAACAAACAAATCTTACATAGAATTTTTTTTCTAGCATTCTCAGGTCATTCTTTTATTGCAGGAAAGAGCAACTGGCAGTCGCGCTTAATCTATGATTGTGACACAGTCAGACTCCAGAAACGAATCTCACCGCATTTATTTCCTCTTAGATTTTTCAATTGCCCTCTCCCATAAATATTTAAAAATAACAACTTAATAACTTGGCATCCCATCTCTTTGCTCCTTTCTTCAAATGCTGAATAACCACATATATTCCTACATTGTAGTTAAATACGTCGTTGAAGGATTATCGTAAATTATGCGTGTCGGACAACGGCTGCTGTGTTGGGATTATATTTAATACATGTAATATTTAATGTTTAGTTATCTATAATTTCATGATTACAAGTTTTGTTAATAACGGTTAAGCGGATCGAAAGTTCTTAACGAGGCGAGACACGCGAAATGTACATACTGATATCTTGACGTCATTTTTCCTCAT
This sequence comes from Zootermopsis nevadensis, assembly GCF_977971745.1. NCBI lineage: Eukaryota > Metazoa > Arthropoda > Insecta > Blattodea > Termopsidae > Zootermopsis > Zootermopsis nevadensis. Next base: position 8,859,417 of record NW_028259142.1, read on the forward strand.
ATGTAGGAAACGTTAGCTGAAAGCGCCTACTTCAATTAATTAGTTTAAAACATATTGTCCTAGTCCACGCTGAAGTACGTCGACGAGAAATCCCGGGATATTTGACAACGCAAATCCCTACGCAATCTTTTGTTTTCACCAGTAAATGTTCAAACGAAGAGTCGGAAACAATAAAGAGGCGAATGTATTTTTCCTTCAACAAAATTACAGAAATGATTCGGAGTAGCTTGTGTTCATGTTTCATACATAGGACCTCCGAGCTCAAATCTGGACCCGCAGATAGTTTTGTCTTACTTGAGGTCTGTTTTTTCTCATTATCTTCAGAACGTTCTTAGATAATGCACTGAAATAGGCCACAATATCCTCTTCTCATATACTTTCCAATTCGTCTTTTATTAATCATCCCATCCTTTGACTATACAACATATACGAGGTGCGATCGGAAAGTTTCAAGACTGCGCCTATAAAAACCCGTACACTTATCTCAGGTGTTAAATTCATCCATCACCCTCGAAGTAGTCCCCCTGGGAGTGAACACAACGATCCCAGCGCCGCTGCCAAGCCTCGAAGCATCCCTGGAAAACTTTCTTTGTCAACCTGTCAAGCACCATCTGCGATTCTGCCTGAATCTCTTCTATCGTCTCAAATCTCCTTTCCTTTAGCTGAATTTTCATCTTTGGGAAGAGGAAGAAGTCACACGGAGCTAAATCCGGCGAATAAGGAGGGTGCGGGATGACGGCCATGGTGTTTGAGGCCAAAAACTGCCTAACTTTGAGGGCGGTGTGCGCTGGCGCGTTGTCATGATGCGTCGCATGTGGAGTTCTTCCTTCAGAACCAGCTGACTGGTCCCATAGCCTATCCCAACAATGTCGCACAAGTCGTTGATGGTACGACGTCGATCTTCGTGAATGGCCTGCCGAATCTTCGTAACATTTTCGGGCGTTGTGCTCGAAGATGGTCGTCCAGAACGCTCGTCATCATCGACAGAGGTTCGGTCATTTTTAAAACGTGAATGCCACACAAAAGTTTGTGCACGACCCATTGCGGACTCCCCAAATGCTAGCTTTAGCATTTCATATGTTTCCGTAGCCGTTTTGGCGAGTCTTTGGCAAAATTTGATTTGTTCATGAAAATCCGCCATTCCGAAATCGCAGGAGGGTCAGTGTAATGCACTACCAAAACGCCCGTAACTAAGAAACAAATGCTAATTCGATGATGCCGGCTAGCACACTGATTCACTATGAATGTAGGCCGCACCCCCTAGCGGCAGAAGCTCGTACTACATCCGGTTCGCTCTCTATTGACACAGTCTTTAAACTTTCCGATCGCACCTCGTAGTCTGATCTGTATTAACAGCATCATTAAGTAAATTACACATATTCAAACATTATTATTTTCATTTTTATACCACACAGTTCTTTCTATTCCTCGACATGAGCAATGTAGGCGGTTCGAGTTTTAAGCCTGTATCATCCTCACATGAAAGTCATGGCACATTCATCACAGCCGCCGCCCACTGGACCCACAGACTAGAATTGAAATGGGCTGTGTGCTACCTCGTAAGTAGAATTGCATCTTAAATTAGAGGTTTGCCCTGTTTGACCCGAGAACCATTGGCCTTACCGAGCTCAAACCCGAAGTTTACCTTCAAATATGTTGCCCATAAACCAACTAAGCCCGAATTCCTCTTAATCCGAATGAATCCTGATACATATACATTCTGTCTTGGCTACCGATCATTAATGCACGTTTTATTGATGCGTAGTTATAATAGTTGTCATGGTAAGTCTTATAATGGATTCTCGGTTAGATCGCAAAACAAAGTTAACTAAGAAACTCTGCCACAGATTCGAGTTCTGATGAAAATGGATTCTGCTGCTCTGTTAACTACACACGACAGAACGACAGTAATATTTAAAAGCATATAACCATCTATCGAAATTCCCCACAGTAAAACTGATAGCATTATATTACTACTTAATAATTATGCTAATTTGCCAAGGTATGTACCTGTAATATTAAACAGTAGCATGACAACACACGAGTCCTGATTTTGGTTTTTTGTTTTGCGGCTAAATGAATAAACCATTGTAAATTTTATTGAGATATATCATAAAATAAATGTCGTTATTAAACTTTTTTTAAATTTGAAGCATTAGAGACATGTCAATTTTGTGGAACTTCGAATTAAGTATACCCAATTTTCGGTACGAGGGAACCTGCTATTGGTGAATGCTAATATAACACTGAGAGCCACGATCATTAAGTATTCCAAAAATTATTTCCATGAAGATAATTAAAATTAATTAAACAACCAGTTGTGCTACAACGACGTAGGTATGTTTTTTCATATCTTAATAAAGGTCACCCGGTTTAGAAGTATATATGAGAGGAGCCACTTTGTCCTTCATGTCATTCCGAAGAAATCATCATCATGACAAAGGCTGAAACGATCTTCGCAATCTACATTGTGCTCATCGTCGCTAAAGCACTCAAATTACGTAAGTTACAATAAAGTCAGTGTATTTAGATTATTGAATAGTGACTACGTGAAATTAAAATTCTTACTGAAATTTTTGTAATGATAATATTTGTACTGGAAGTATTTTTACTCTTGTCAGTAATCACATAAAACCTATCAAAACAAATGACTGACTGATTAAATAATTCTTTGGAGCAAGATACTTTTACAAGCATTCAGTTCCGAGATACTTTCCCGGGGATGAAGTGCGTCCAAGACGTAATAATAATAATAATAATAATAATAATAATATATTTGGTTCAGAACTATATACAGAGTTCTGAGGCCGCCTAACACCAGGATTGACGACTACAGTCCTTACATACGTAGCACTATTAGCACTTATTCTTACTATTCCCTATTGCTACTGTACATAACTATTTCTTATTGCACCCGTGTCTTCTACTCCAGTGGCAGTTCTAAATTCTTAATTTTAATCTGTCTTTTACATATTACTTTGTACAGAAAGTTCCCTAATCCCTGACCTCCGTATCCTTTATGTAAAACCTCTCTCACTTGGACACTTGCGGTTCCACGATAATGTGTCCAACTTACAGAGGTGTCCAAGATAGAGGGAAAGGGGAAACTTATCCTTTCAAATTGTGGTGTAATGACAATGTGGTAATTGTAGAGTATTATGGAGCCCTTCCCAAAAAGGAAATTATTGATAAGAAAAATCAAAAAGGTAAATTATTTTTTTACAAATTTTGTTTTGAGTAAATTAAACTTGCATGGATACTTTACGTTTACCGATAATGTAATCTATTTACTTACATAATCTAACCACTGTAGGCTTGCTTGAATGAAGAATTAATGACAATAATAATAATGTTTTGAAACCCACTCTCATTGTTGCACATTACATCCCAGACTCAATGAAATTTTAAACGTTCAGAATGTATTTTTTAAGCTCAACATAAGATGTCACTTATATGTTGTAAAAAAACCGTTACAACACACTGCTTTTTTTGCTTTTATCTTGGAATTTGCCATCCTCTTACTAATTTTTGCCGTAATTAATTGGAATAAAGTTTCAACCATTCCTTGTTGATTATGAGCGAAAGCATACCGTTCCAATTTATGTTAACACTGTTTAATTCAGTTGTAAGCATTGTACTGACAAAGTTAAAACTCCAGTGAGGGGTTTAACAAAGGAATAACTATACACTTCCACTGCATTCCGATGATGTGTTCAATGTCTCACACCCTCAACCATAAGCTAATCCTCAGGTAGAAGGCATTCATCAGTCAGAAATTCAAAAGAACAAAATACTAACTGTAAACGTTTCCCATAAAGGCATTGAAGCTAAGTGCATGCTTGCACCTGTCCAACTTAAAACAAAAGCGGTGACCAAGTTCCAGGATAAAGGGGTGTCTAAGATATAGGCTGTTGTGGACATGTAAAATTATGGGATATTCGCCGGTTCCAATTAAAAGTGTCCAATATAGAGGGGTGTCCAGGATATAGGGGTGTCCAACTAGAGGGTTTTTACTGTACTTTCTTAAAAGTAAACTCTTCACAAACAGTAAACCACTTGTTCCTCAGAAGCCGTTCCCTCCACTTCCCAGTTTCCGTACACTTTAATAATATGTGAATCTCGTTCTCCTCCGCCGCCTATAAAAGGTAAATTCTTTCATCCATGCCCCTTCCCCCATACCTCTCAGCTTACAAAAACCCGCTCTGAACTATTCCGATCCCTCCCTCTCGACCCTTGTACGACAACGAATATATCCCTGTCTAACCCACCCTGATTTCATCTCACCGTATAACTCCGATGATCACTTTTCTCTAATTTTAGCAAAAACTTTCTGTCGTTCTATGGCATAGCACCTCTCCTTTAAAATTTCACATGTCCTACCCACGCTTCTTACTTGTGGATCCTTGCAAATATATCCCCAACCCCAATTTATTTATTTCATCTTTTACCCTTTTAGCCCATCTCCCAATTTTCAAGTTCGTTACCTGCCAGTCGTACCATCCTCTTACTAAATCCTCCTTGTCCATTTGCAAGATCCTTAACCAAACTTTTGTGACCACCCCCCCAAACCTTGCTCCTCCTGCTATCTGTCCCCAGCTTCAGCACGGCTACCCCATTTGCTACAACTTTTGTTATCCCTAGGACCTTCTTGCAAAATCTCCCGTGGATGATATCAACTTAATTCCATCCCTCCTCTAATCCCCAAATTTCCGCCCCATACATACCATCTCGTAAACATTTTCTAAAATATTTATCCTCATATGAGCCATTCCTGCTAAGCATTTGTATATCGCCACTAAGGCCTGCTTCCCTTTTGCTACCACTTTAGCCTTTTGTTTAGTCCACTTTCCTGTACTTTCCAGGGTCACACCAAGGTAACATATTGCCTTTACTGATTCTATTCTTTCGCCATTCATGAACCATCTGTCTTCCTTTTCCAATTTCCCTTCCCCCTTGCACAGACGTAATACTGACCCGCATCTTGTACCGAACTTAAAATCAGTAGGAGATTTTACTTTCACCGTAAACGCCTAAATGGCGTGTAACAAGACAGCTCTATGATTTTCTTTTTTGTATCTATTATATTTTACAACAACAAAGATTTTTCTAGAGTCTCCAATTATTTAGCCGGAAAAGTGAATTTTGCTTCACAACAATCCTACTCCTTGCATGTCTTTGGCCGCTTCCGTAAAGGAAAAGCCGAACTCACCTACTCACCTATCCCATAGCATAGTAAGTGGGTACAAACTGACTAACAGATTTGGATCAAAATCGATATAGGATACATATATTAAATTTCATGGGCCAATTTTAATTTTGGGAGGGGATAACTTTATGGACGACTCTACATAACTGTTTTCGGAGTCCTTCTATACATCTTGGTGAAAATATTACAATATATAGCACTTCCATAATATGGTTATTATGATGTATAAGATTCTTTACATTTAAGCTATTTTAAGGACAACCTTGTTTTTAGACCTACACTCAGATCCAATCGGTAATTTTAGCTGTAATAAAGGAAGTTTTTCATATTTTCCTCGATACGAATGCAGAACATTAGAATAGTTATTTCTTGGGAAAAAACTTTCATTCGACTGACGTGTAGGTGTTCTCGCCGCTTTATGTGGGCCGAATCACATGAATTGCCTCAGATGGAGATGATATTTCTTTAAAATATTACCAAATACGTATTTTCTCTATTATACAAATTGAAACGAAACTCGCGCATATGATGTCCATAGTGTCACAAAATAAGTGCAAAATGTTAAACAACATATGTACTGGGACGCATAGTTTTCGAGATGAACGTCACCTTCAATATGGTAACACATTTCTTATCTGTTATTTATCATGACGATACGTAGAGTTCGTTGTTAGTTGTGCTCAAGACAGTGCACAGCAGAGCTAAACTGAAATCGAATGATCATGGAAAAAACACGACCAATACAGCGAATGCTCATAAGCCTCGGTGCCTGTAACAGTCGAACCGGTACTATCCTAGTCGACGTCATCCGTACCTTAAATGGAACTCTACGGCACATATGAATGCAGGTTTCCCACAGACTGCACGGATGCCACCCAATGAAGACCCTATACTTGCAGGTGTGGATTGACAGCCGTAGAGAAATTCACGTGATATCGCACGAGACTTCGGACTATCCGAACCGAAGGTCCCCGAAGTAATTTATGAAGAGCAAATACATCCATACGATTCCTTGCGGAGTGCACAACTGTTTCCAAACGATCGTCATCTAAGCAGTTTTTCGCTATTTTTACACAATATTCCGTGGACAGGCGGAGAGTGTTCTATGAACTTGTATAGTATGCCCCCACTTTGATAATATTAATATTTAGTTCCTGTAAGTACTTCATTAGCATCAAAGAAAAGAGGTTTTTGCGCCTCCAGTGTGATCAGTATGCGCATCATTCATTATTTCTAAATACATGTTCATGAGCTGCAAAACTAATAGTGTTAGTTCGATTAAATAACTCAAGCTCAGTAGAGCAAACATGTGGCATGGAGGGATGTCATGAGAGAAACATATTTAAAATTTTTGTTTGAAAAATTCAGAACAAAACACCATATGAGAGATCTAGGCACAGAAGGAAAAATAAATAAATAAATCTAGTTTGAGTGCATAAGCTGGATTCAACAATCAGGTTAGAACCGGGGGGGGAGGGGGGTTATAATGACCTCGGAAATGGATCTTAGGGTATCATAAAAGACAAATAATCTGACTAGCTGAAAATTTTCTAATTTCTAGAATGACTATGGACTATGATCTATAAACTATGGACTTCGTTACGTATCCCAGCATGTTGTTGAGATTTTGAGGTTCTCACTTCCTTCTTGGTTGCAGTGCCGTGAAGTCTTGTAGAATTCTTTCGAGGTTTCACAAGTACCTGATGCCTCCATTATCAGCACGACTACGGCGCTACAACTCAGAAGACAGCCATCTTCATTATAAATATGTTTATTGTTCAAATTATAGCATTTCCGTTCATAGCGTGTTGCACTACATTTCCTATTTCAGCCATTACACGAAACTGTCGATATTTCATTATGTAAATAGTATTTTTCACGGCTAAGAAAGTGCAGTTTAGCTTCCAAATTTAACATTTTCATGACTCTAGCAAAAAGAAGTTTCTTGAGGTGCTTCTCAAGTCTTTAAACTTTATCGACTTGAATTCGCGAAATTGCATAGGACTCCGGTTCTCATTGGGCAGGAAGTTGAGTGGTTCTAAAACCGGTCTGGATGAAGAAGCTAGAAAAAATCTTCATCTGTCGTGGATCGAAACCTTGATCGCCCAGCCCGTAGTCAGTCAATGTATTGGCTGAACTACTGACTCACATAACAGAGCGGTACCGGTAGTTTAACTGAAACATTATGTCGCTCTTTTACTGCTACGACTTCCACATCAAGGCCGAGCGATATATTTGCAAAATGCCACAAACATTGGTCGTGTAGTTGCAGGCTCCTTTTCGGAATAAAGCTGGAAATAAGTTTATTCTTTCTTCTTGTCTCAACTTTAAGCTAATTTTTGTTCAGACATTAAGTGTGCTTCTCATAACTTTCTAGTCTTCTTTTTCAAAACCGTAAAGGACTTGATGTACTTTCGCAAGCTCCGTCTCAGATGTTACGCATTCAGTGTACACGCCTAGATTTAACAACGCTATTTCAGTTTGTACCTCTACAATCCACAGTACCACAATAGAGTCCCCATTTTTCCCTTTAACCTCTCAATGTCCAGTACTGGACTTAGGTCCCCTATTTGAGGATATTAGCCATACAATAAAACGCTGACCAGTGCTGGTTGGTAGTGGACAATCATCCCGCACTTGAGTTGGACTCGAACCCACGGTCGCAGCAGTAAGGCGCACGAGGATAATGCCTCAGACCGCGTGGCTACTGCGGCCGGCGAGCATCCCCATACCGCATTGTTTTGAAAGAGTCTTCATTCAGCTTCAGAGTTTTCTTTTCACAAACCATTAGCTAAACAGTCCCACTTAAAATATACGATAACGAAAAACAGTGTAGAAAAGTTTATTATCGGCATGTTCTTGAGCTAATGTTTGTTATTCTGAATACTTTTCAGCTGACTACATCAAACCGTATTCCAGAAATGATCCCAAGTTCAATGAATGCGCACTAAAGAGTGGTAGAGCTGCTTTTCCGAGAATTATCGAAGGTGAGTTACTACGCAACACTTCCCAGATGCAGTGATCGTTATGAGACACTATATTTCAGATACGTTCAAAAGTCTATATTAAATGTAACTTCTCAGCTAAGCATCCAACGTCTTTTGTATAAACTATTATTGTTCGATTATAAACAACGTATAATCATAATTTAAAGTTGTACCTGTCCTTCCGCATTTTTATAATGCTACAGTAACGGCAAAAGACATTGCTATTATTGTAAATACGTATTCAAAGATGTGCTAATAACTTAATTCTAATCTTACTTCCGGTTTTTTCAAATAAAATCTTGTCATTTGGTTCTCCTACAGTAACTACTGCTTATTTGTAGGATATGAGATTTCATAGTGGTGGGTCTGAAGATTGTTGTTTTCTGGGTTGTTGCGCCGTGTATTCTGGCAGATTTTCACCAACATTTCCGAGGTCATACTACCTCCGTCAACAGGGCGATGAATGTGCTAATCGAGCCTTTCCCACTCGATTGGCACATTAATCGCCCTGATGACGGAGGCAGTATGACCTCTCAAACGTTGGTGGAAATCAACCAGACAGCATGATGCAATAACCAAGAGGACAGCAATCTTTGCTGCTTATCTGCTGCACTCGTATTTTGCTGTTCTTTCTTCAGCCGGGAATGCAAGTTGACTTATATTTCAAAAATCATAATGTGGTGTAACTAGTCTGGCAGTACGCCATGAACACCGTAACATGTTTTTAGAAAATGTAAAGCTTCACTGATGCAAAAAACTGGTAAATCTTTAACCTTTTAAGCTGAGAAATTATCTTCGTCCCCTGTTGTTAGCAAACGAAAATAATGGAAGAAAGAAAATAAATAAAATAAAGACTTAAAAATAAAATAAATTATACAACCTCTAAAGTCATTACAAATTTGGTGAATAAATGCCGTAAATGAGAATCAAACCCGAGTCTCCCTCACCATATCCAAACACTGCAAAATGAGCTTTAGCAGTCAACGTGTGTCCCATTTACAAAACTTAAAAGTAACATCAAGGAACGTAAACTAAAAATATATGTAAAATAAATCCTTTTCTAAAGCTGGTGTACCCAATATGGATTCAATTAAATACGTCATAATACACACAAATAATAATTTTTCGAAAGTGGAAGATTAGATAATACATGGTCTTTCAAACACGTTGTAATACCATTGCTCTTTTAAAGGTAAAGATGGTTTAACATTTTCATATGTATTTATAAAATAAATTTGGATTGCTCATTCAGCATATGAAAAATGTATATATAAGATTAGAGGTTTTCACAGCGGTGAGTATGAAATTTCCATCTTCTTAGTTGTTGCGCCGTGTAGTCTGTCGATGCTAACCAACGTTTCAGAGGTCATACAGCCTCCGTCATCAGGGCAATGAATGTGCCAATCGAGCCATTTCCGCTCGATTGTACATCCATTTTATGCGTGAGGAATATTTAGCAATGGTTTGTAGATGTCTAGGTCGCTGATATCTGTTTCAAGAATATTCTACATTTCTCAGGAGATCGGAAGTATGACTTCCCTGTCTTGGATCCACTAGTGGTCGACAAATTTTCTCTGACACACATGGGTTTAAACGCATCTTCAAGGAATTTCACCATCGCGGGAGTGAAGGATGCCTTTTTTGAGGATATCAGGTAATATTTTAATTACACACTAAAGATTAAATGATTAAATAACTGGAGTTTAATTTCCTTTTGAATCTTCCCACACACTTCAGAAATATCTGTTCATTGGCTATACCAGGGCTTGTCACAGGTCCACCGATGTTTTCTGAGCGTCGTGTGTATGCTTTTAGTAACACTATGACAGCTTAGGTCAAAGAGACCGCTTTGTCATTTTGGGAGTGTTTCACAGTACCTGTTGCTGTGAACAACTGATAAGCTTAATAATAATCATCAAATAGAAACAACAACAGCTGTTATCGAATTACGTGCTTCGAGGCTACAAGAAATAGTACAGCGCTGTAACACGAATACGGGATCACAGGCGAGTCACTACATCGCAGCACTCGCAGCGTAGCAGAGAAAAATATTTCTCTATTGATCACTTAGAAATGCGGGGTAGACATGTGACGTACTTTGCGGCACTGAATCATTCAATTTGGTGACGGCTACTACAGGCCGTATCTTATTTTTGAAATCTTTGAAGGGTACAACCACAAAAATTAAACCTGATATTGAAATAATTCACATGAAAAAGCAGTGTCAAATACCTCACCAATGATGGATACTGTCACAGGAAACTGAGTAAAATGTGAAACTGTCTCCAACAATAGGACTAATTTAGTAGCAGTTTTAACAAACAAACAGTTTTTTAAACGACCAACATTAACGATAGGAGACGAGTTTTGAAAGCCTCTGCATATCTATTGTCACTTCCGTTGTGACAGTTTCAGAAAGTTTATGTACAAATTATTCTGTTGTTTCAAGCATGAAGCAGCCACCATTGTACATATATTTCTTTCTCTGCGCCACCTGTCTTCGTTCGTGTCGGTCTGTACAGAAATATTAGAGTATGGTCCCTGGTTTGGAAAAGTTTAAAAACACCCGAGGTATGGCACAGCATCTAGTACATTTCTCTTCATCTAAACTTGCACTGAAGTCGCATGCAGTTCACTCTGACGAATTACTGAGGTCTCGACATTACGTTCCTCTGCGCTGACGATTAAATTTAATATCATGATCAAGTTTACTGGATCCGAAAGCTTCGCGTTTGCAATTTGTGGTGTCTTTTTTGAAGACGAAAATATTTTCATAAAACGTTTCTGGTGATGACAGCTCATAGATTTACTATACTTATTGACCTAGTGGTTATGAGTACACCAACAGTATTCAAAACAGATGAGAAACTAATTTTTCCTTTAGAAACATCTATAAGATAGAGGTGAACAAAATGCCTCCCTCTAAAATGGATTAATAAGAGACTTAACGTGACTAAAATGTCTCCAAAATCTTTTCCTTCTTGTTCGTATTTTTTCGCTCCTATGTGGAGCATATGGGCCTCCTTTCGGAGGTTTCTTGATCTATTTAAACATTTGGTAGGACTTCTTGAACGAGTGATCAAATCGTCGCTAGGCCTCTACCTGTACACAGGAGAGCACTACACAGAAAAACGTGGACAAACATCAATGGCTTGAATGGGATTCGAACCCAAGGTCCCAGTGTCCAAGCGCAGGAAACCCACTCCTCAGAGAGCGTGGCCACTCTGACCGGCATTTTCATATTAATAGTCACATATACAGTGGATTCCAGTAATTGGGACACATCGCTCAAGCTCAGGTGTGTCGTTCTCATTACTTTCCTGGTCTTCTGATGTATTTTGGTGTTTTGCCGCAATGTGTTGAACAATTGCGTCCTCATAATCTTCATTTTCATTGTAACATTAAAAAGTATAGTCGATGCATCCATACTCTTAGTTGTTTCTGACGTGTTGCACTTCCAAATGGCGTCATTTTCACTATACGTCGTATCTGGCATCTTCAAGCCCGAATGTTTAAAACCACAGTGAACAGAGCCTTTCTGAAAGGTCTTGCTGTTTATTGCTCGAAAGCAGAATCGCTACACTAATCGCTACACTGCAGTGTAGCGATTCTGCTTCGTATTCAGACAGTGCACTGTCTGAATACGAACGTGTTCGTTACTGAGTGAATCAGCGATGATTCACTGACACCTCCATGCCACAAGCGCGCCATGTAGCACTCAGTGTCACGATTAGACGGCTTGGTGTCCCAAATAAGAGAAGCAATATTCAGGTTATTTTCTCGATTTGATTTTGTCATATAAGATTTGTCCTAAATTAACGGATACCCCGATTAACCGGTGACCTAACCGGAATCTACTGTACATAACGAATTCTTCTCGGGCTACTAGCTCTGTAAGAAGTTTTTTTCGTTAAAACCCATAGTCGCAGTGAAAGCTTCAAATCATAAGTCACATATACGATGGGGCAGCCTCTGAACTTAGGTGAGGGAACGGGTATAACCATGGGTGTGTTATCAACAAACAGAACCCTAAATGCAACACGGTGTGTTACTCGGTGGTGGATAAAGGAATTCCCAATAGTGTGCTGGGCAACTGTGAATGTACTGTATCAGCAGTCACGGACCAAGTAGGGAACCCGGCAGGACGTATAAAGTACTTAGATAAGTCAAACTCTTAAGGAAAATTCCTAGAATATAAGCTGTACTACAAAACAAGCTAAAGTGCGTGGAGAATGGTTTTTCAAAAACGTTTTCGTCAGATTTTATTAGAACTTTCTCAACCAAGTAGAGACCACTGCATTTCCTTTTTAAAAGATCTGGTTCATAAAATAAACCTTTAAACATTTCACCTTTTAAATCATTTATTCAATATATTAGTGGATTACAATAAATGGCTTGACCAGATTAGTGTGTAACTGCTTTGAAACATACCCTTTACTTTACTAATTAGAATCCTGCCTCGAAGTTTGAACTTTAGTTTTACAGGTTCATAAGGTTCTCCGTAAACGACTTTTAACAATTTTGAACCTATAACCTCTACAGGTTTTATCCCCACCCTTCGGTGTTTTTGTTACGAAAATCACTAACCAATTTTAGAAGGATGTCAACCCATTTATACTACTAGAGCAGGGCGCTCCTTTCGGAGCTCCTAGGGGGGGGGGGGGGGGGGGGGGGGGGTTGGTCAAATTTGAAAAACGCAACCAAACTTGGTTAATCCCAAAGTGGAGTTAGTTTAGTGTCTCATTCAAGTGTTTTAACCCCTGAGTAAGAAACTAAATTAACCCACCCGAATGGGGGTTTTAAACACTTGACCAACCCCCCTAAGGGGGTTGGTTGCGTTTTAAAATCTTGAGTAAGACACTAAACTAACACCCGTGTATAAACAAATATAAGTTGATATTGTTGATGACGTCATTTTTTGTCGACAACGATGGCTAATCCTTTCGGAGCGCTTCCTGTAATCTGATGTTTTAGTTATTTACGTCGCTATTCAGAGACCAATTGTTCTTGGTCAGTCAACTTTCTACGTCCAACCACACCCTTGCAAATCTTCGTTTTCTTTTTTCTCCTTCAGTTTTTGTTGAATAAGTTTTTCTGCGTTTATCAATGTAAGACTTCTTTCTCTTTCCTTCATTTGTTAGTTCAGATTCTTAAGATTTTTCATTGCTATTGAGAGGCCAATTGTTTTCGTTAGTGAACTATCTACGCCCAAACCCACCCTTGCAAGTTTTCGTTTGTTTTCTTCTGCTCTTCTTTTCTTGTTGAATAAGTTTTTCTACCTTTATTGATGTTAGTCTCCCTTCGCTTTTCTTTATTTCTTAAATATGTCTGATGTTTTAGTTCTTTACGTCACTGTTCAGAGGCCAACAGTTCTTGTTCAATCAACCTTTTACGTCCAGCCCCATCCTTGCAAAACTTCGTCTCAAAATCGATCATAAAGTCAGTTTATATAATAATAGTTTTCATAATCGTAATATATCGAATGAGTATCACTTTACCTTGTTGGAGTTGGTACTTCAAATACTTGATAACGTCTACTTTCACTTTCCTGATGTTTTAGGACAACTGTTAGTCAATTCTTAAGAATGCGACGTGCTGTTTCTGGAGCAGTGATAATGCGACTGACTTGATTTTCTTTGATTTCTTTTGTTGTGAAGCGTTATTTGTTTACTCGGCATTGTTGTGTCGACTTCAACAATGCCAACAGATATTTGTTTACTCGGCATTGTTGTGGAACACAACAATGCCGTGTAAACAAATATCTGTTGGCATTGTTGATGATGTCATTTTTTGACGACAAATTGGTTGAAGACAACGACTAATCACAAATTTTTTATAGTACTAGGGCAGGGCGCTCCTTTCGGAGCTCCTACGGGGGGTTTGGTCATGTTTGTAAAACGCAACCAACCTTGTGTAAGAAACTAAACTAACCGCCTCGAATTGACGGTTAAAACATTAGGGGTTACGTTGCGTAATGAAATCTTAAGTAACATGCTAAATTAACTGGCCTTCGGGGGGTTATTTAAGTGTCTCATTCAAGTGTTTTATCACTTGAGTAAGAAACTAAACTAACCCCTCCCCCGAATTTTGGTTAAAATACTTGACGAACCTCCCTCCTGGGGGTTGGTTTCGTTTTAAATTCTTGAGTAAGACACTAAAATATCCCCCCTTCGGAAGGGTTAGTTTATGTCTCATTCAAGTGTTTCAACCCTTGATTAAGAAACTAAACTAACCCTCACCCGCGAATGGGGGTTTTAAACAATTGACTAACTCCCCATTGGTTGCGTTTTAAAATCTTGAATAAGACACTAAACTAACCCCCTTCGGGGTGTTAATTTAGTGTCTTATTCAAGTGTTTTAACCCTTGAAGAACAGTATGACTTGGATGAATATTATTATTATTATTATTATCAGATTACCTTTTTGGTGTTGGTAACGTCTTCTTTCACTTTTCTTCATTTCTTAAATAGTCTAATGTCGCTGTTCGGAGACGATATAGAGCAGTGATAATGCGACTGGCTTGGTACTAAGCGTTATTTGTTTATTCTGCATTGTTGTTTCACAACAATTCCGTGTATAAACAAATATAAGGTGATTATGTTGATGACGTCATTTTTTAACGAAAACGACGACTAATCCTTTCGGAGCGCTTCTTGTAATCTGATATTATACTTCTTTACGTCGCTGAACAGAGGCCAACAGTTCTTGGTTAGTCAACTATCTACGTCCAACCCCAACCTTAACCTTGCAAGTAATTCCTCCTTCGCTTTTCTTTATTTGTTAAGTAGGTGTGATGTTTTAGTTCTTTACGTCGCTGTTCATAATCCAACTGTTCTTGGTTAGTCAACTAACTACTTCCAAACCCACCCTTGCAAGTTTTCGTTTGTTTTCTTCTGCTCTTCTGTTCTTGTTGAATACGTTCTTTTTCGTTTATCAATGTAAGTCTCCCTTCGCTTTTCTTTACTTATTAAGTAGGTCTGATGTTTTAGTTCTTTACGTCGCTGTTCAGAGTCCAACTGTTCTTCGTTAGTCAACTATCTACGTCCAACCCCAACCTTAACCTTGCAAGTAATTCCCCCTTCGCTTTTCTTTATTTGTTAAGTAGGTCTTATGTTTTAGTTCTTTACGTCGCTGTTCAGAGGCAACTGTTCTTGGTTAGTCAACTAACTACTTCCAAACCCACCCTTGCAAGTTTTCGTTTGTTTTCTTCTGCTCTTCTGTTCTTGTTGAATACGTTCTTTTTTGTTTATCAATGTAAGTCTCCCTTCGCTTTTCTTTATTTGTTAAATAGGTCTGATGTTTTAGTTCTTTACGTCGCTAATCAGAGGACAACTGTTCTTGATCAGTCAACTTTATACGTCCAACCCCACACTTGCAACTCTTCGTTATTTGTTTTTTGCACTTCTGTTCTTGTTGAATAAGATTTTCTGCGTTTATCAATGTAAGTCTCCCTTCGCTTTTCTTTATTTGTTAAATAGGTCTGATGTTTTAGTTTTTACGTCGCTAATCAGAGGACAACTGTTCTTGATCAGTCAACTTTTTACGTCCAACCCCACACTTGCAAATCTTCGTTATTTGTTTTTTGCACTTCTGTTCTTGTTGAATAAGATTTTCTGCGTTTATCAATGTAAGTCTCCATTCGCTTTTCTTTTTTTGTTAAATAGCTCTGATGTTTTAGTTCTTTACGTCGCTAATCAGAGGCCAACTGTTCTTGATCAGTCAACTTTCTACGTTCAACCCTACCTTGCAAAACTTCGTTTGTTTGTTTTTTGCTCTTCTGTTTTGTTGAATAAGTTTTTCTGCGTTTATCAATGTAAGTCTCTCTTCGCTTTTATTTATTTATTAAATAGGTCTGATGTTTTAGTTCTTTACCTCGCTGATAAGAGGCCAACAATTTTTGATCAGTCACCTTTCTGCATATAACCCTACTCTTGAAAATCTTAGTTTGTTTGTTTTTTGCTCTTCTGATTTGTTGAATAAGTTTTCTACATGTGTTCTTAATATGGTCTCGTTTATCAATGTAAGTCTTCTTTCGCTTTAATAGGTCTGATGTAGTAGTTCTTTACGTCGCTGTTTAGAGGCCAACAGTTCTTGTTCAGTCAACTTTTTACGTCCAGCCCCACCCTAGCAAATCTTCGTCTTAATATCGATCAAAAGTCAGTTTTCATAATACTTTCGTAATCATAAAGTCAGTTTTTCATAATACTTTCTTAATCATAACATATCTAAGGAGTATCAGTTTACCTTCTTGGAGTTGTTAGAGTTGATACTTCATATAGTTGATAACGTCTTCTTTCACTTTCCTGATGTTTTATGCCAACTGTCAATCAATATTCAAGAATGCGACGTGCTGCTTGTAGAGCAGTGATAATGCGACTGGCTTGGTACTAAGCGTTATTAGTTTTTTCGGCATTGTTGTGTTCCACAACAATGCCGAGTTTGTTAATAGTTGACATTGTTGATGACGTAATTTATTGACGACAACGACTAATCACAAATTTTTATAAGGAGATAATAATAAGATAGAGCAGAGCGCTCCTTTCGGAGCTCCTAGGGGGGGTTGGTCAAGTTTGTAAAATGCAATCAACCTTGTGTAAGAAACTAAATTAACCCCCCGAATGGAGGGTTAAAACACTTGACCAACTTCGGGGGGGAATTGCGTTTTAAAATCTTAAGTAATACACTAAACTACCCCCCCCCCCCGAATTGAGTTGTGTTTTAATGTTTTAAAATCTTAAGTAACACACTAAATTAACCCCCCTCGAAGGGGGGGGCTAGTTTCAAGTGTTCTAAAAGTTCGCTGCGTTTTAAAATCTTAAGTAACACACTAAACCAACCCCACCTTTGGGGGGATTAGTTTAGTGTCTCATTCAAGTGTTTTAACCCTTGAGTAAGAAACTAAGCTACTCCCCCAATGGGGGTTAAAACACTTGACCAACCCCCCCTTCTTTTTCAGCGTCTTGTTTCTTTTCTCCTCTGTTCTTACCGAATAAGTTTTTCTACGTGTGTCGTTAATATGGTTTCGTCTATCATTGTAAGTATTCTTTCTTAAATAGGTCTGATGTAGTAGTTCTTTACGTCGCTCTTCAGAAGCCAAATATTCTTGGTCAGTAAACTTTCTACTTCCAGCCCCACCCTTGCAAATCTTCGTCTTAAAATCGATCATAATAGTTTTCGTAATCGTAATATATAGAGTATATGAGTAGTATTATTAGTATCACTTTACCTTGTTGCAGTTGTTGGATTTGGTACTTCAAATAGTTGATAACTTCTTTTTTCACTTTTCTGATGTTTTAGGCCAACTGTCAGTCAATTTTTAATAATGCAACGTGCTGCTTCTGGAGCAGTGATAATGCGACTGGCTTGGTAGTGAAGCGTTATTTGTTTACTCGGCATTGTTGTGTTGTAATCGGCATTGTTGTGGTCCACAACAATGCCGATTAAACAAATATCTGTTGACATTGTTGATGGCGTAATTTATTGAAGACAACGAGGAATCACAAATTTTTATAGTATAATAAGATACTGAACAGAATTTTTTTTCCATATTTTCTCCTTGATTGTCCTATTGAATCTTTCGCAGATTACAGTTTCTTTGTTACTAAATGTTGAACAGTGGCAGTTGTGGCCAGTCCATAAGAGCTGCAGAGCTGCAGCACCCCATATAATTTTTTAAAAATTGAAAAATTATTTTTTTTATTTATATAATTTGCAAAATTCTATTTCCTCTATAATATTATTTTAATATTGCCCCTTATGTTGTCATTATCCACTAATCAACTGAACTGAGGCTGGTGAGGAGTGCGAAGAAGAACGGGTCCATCATCTGGCTGCAAGGATTTCAGCGCAGCTAGCCGGTCAAAATTAGCGAGCGCGGCGGGTGGTGGAGTGAGGGACATTTCACTGATACAGTGCTTATCGGGGCTGCGGTCCCCGCAGCCGGCTTATAGTAAGCACGCTTGGACGGTACCACGTGTTTTAGACTGGTTTCTGTATCGCAATCTCTTTCGTGCCTATTGTTAATGAGTGTTAAATAATTCTGTGTGCTGACATTTTTGTTCTGATAATGATAATGAGCAAAGGATATGTATCATAGTTACAGCAAATTACTTTTTCTAAGTTTTCTAAGTTGTCTTTGACTCAAAAAAATTATGTAAAAAATCATGGCCGGCCTCTTCCGGATTTACAGCAAGTTAAAACATCGTCGATCACATATGGGTTTTTTTCCTGATATAAATTTACTTTTCATATATTTATATTATTGTGTTGAAAATCTATTCTCAGTTTCCCCCCTTGCGCAGCACTACCAGTGATCAGACTCACAAGCCGCCACTGAACAGTGGTTAATGTCATACTCGTTCATTAATTCGGAAACTGGTTTCTTGTAAAACTCCTTTCCTTTATCAGTTTAAAGATGTTTTCATTTCCGCTCTTTAAAAAGAGCTTCGGAAGTTTTTACGATACTATGTCCGGGTTTAACTTTTAGTTTAAAAACGTGTCGGTTGTTGTTAACATGTACTTGAATCCATTACTTCCCGTAATTTCAACCAAATCAGGATGCCGTCTATACTTTTGTAATATTAGCTCTTGTAGAGTAATTTTTCCTTATCGTTTTATGAAGTTCGCTAACTATCTTTTCCTTTATTTTTCTTGTTTATACATATATTTTTACTGCGAGGTGCAGTACCGTCACTCACGAATTGATTTTTAGTCTTACCGCATATATTGCAGATACCTTTACGAATTATTTTACCGTTCTTAGTCGTTTCGGTATTTTCATTACCCGTTTCTGTAGTAGTTACGTTTTTCATTTTACACAATGAACATATTTTTTTGAAATAATGAATACTAAGAAATAAATTAAGTTACAGGATTGCCTTGTAACACGCCTCGAGGCTACATAGGAAGAGAGAGAAGGTATTTATTAACGAAAAGATTTCGTCAGCAACCTGTAATCGATGCGACACGAAGTATAGGAACCGTAATAAAGTACACATTTAAGGAACAGAAACAATGTGATCCAGTCTACCATAAATAACCTACGGACGATGATGTGTTTATATATTATTACGATCACACGTACGTTAGTGCTGCTGCTGCTGCAGTAAACGATTATTCCGCGAATTTTATCGAACCAAAGTTGACAGAGTACATAAACATGGCTGGTGATAAAACGTTACGTTTAATGCCTGTTGTTAAAAAGATATATATCGGCAATTCTGAAGTAACTTTTAATGGGGGGTTTTCGATTATAAATGGAAAGACTAATGAAGGGAGAAATGGTTTATTAGCTTCATTAACTTTGAAATAAGTAGGTGATGTTACAATACTACCTGAAGCCTTGAAGGATTATGGTAAAATCTTAATTTCTCCAGGTGCTATTTTCCAAAATAATGACCCGTCTACAGATATGTCTAAATTGAGTATGAGGCATGAATGGCAGAGTTATGTGGCTCCAATTTGGGAAAATTATAAGAAAGAGAAAAATATGTTTTTCCTCACCTCGAACTGGAAAAGGTATAAAGAAGTATACAGAATTCCCCCTATAATTCATTTGGATGAATGACGTAGGATCATTAATTGATAGATTATTTGTTATTTCTGGAGAAGATAAAGCTAGGAATTGACAATTTTACAACGAAATAGTAAGCATAATGAATATGTTTGCAGTAGATTAACTGATCTTGTTGTAAACGATACTAAGAATATGTTATTACATTAAAATTATAAATATGTTACCACAAACATTCTGGATAGAAATAATATGGAAAAGGGCTTGCTATCGATAAGGTCAATGCTGTTACAATTTCATAGGCCCCGGTACTACATAAAATGAAAGAACAGAATTATCTGACGAGGGGATAAATCTGATAAAAATTATTGCAAGAGAATATGATGTAGCTTATAGAGATTATAAGGATCTAGAATCGAGACCTGAAGCTGACATAATTTCAGAAGACTAGGCCAGCGTTGAGTGTTCAGTAAACTCATATCGTTTTTTTAAAATATCATTCCCAGCTCTTGCAACGGCATTTGCTATGAATAAGAAAGTGAAAATGGGATGCGGGTTTAAGTTTTTAAAAATTTATTTCTTATAATAAACAATGAAACTAAAATAATTTACATTCAAAATCCTACATAATGAACTAGAACAGCTCAAAATATATTGGGTTTTAACAGATAAACAAAGTGGAGAGAATGATAAAAACACTGGTAAAGAAACTGGAATGCCGTTGTAACTAACACATTCCCAGATTAAGAAAATTAACAAATTGCTTGGAGAACATATAGGTTGATTTATTTTTACGATTCCAGCTTTTGTAGCTGCGTTAGGCGCAATTGGTTCTTTAGCTAGTGGTGCTGCGGCTATTTCAGTAACAGTAATTGAAACAAAAAAAATTAGAAGAACAGGAATGAGAAAATTCATAAACTTGCAACGGAAAATAAAATGTCGGGTCCAGGTATAAAAAAAGAAGATGAGTCTTTAAGTGATTTTGGAATGAAACGTTTTGTTAAAAAAATTAAAATTAGACATTTGAGAGGTGTTGTAAATTTTGACATTTCCAAAAACGTAGGTATTCGTTGAATATGTTATTTTGTGCGTGCAGTTGAGAAATACGTATTTGATTCCTTTGCTGGTAACCGCCTTAAGCCACTAGTAGGGGAGACATGCCATGGTAAAATGTAAATACTTGGTGTTTCAGGGAAATGCCGCTCGTTGCGCTCCTCTGAAGGTTACTAGTAGAATTGTAGGTTGGCAAGAGTATGTCTCTGTTAATGGCAGAAGTGTAACGGTGTTGTACTCGAAGAGTGAAAAAGTATTTGAAAATTTCGTCATCAGACTGTCGTTGTGGACAGATGCGATGCATATATTTTCGTGCTTCATAATTTACTATATATATCAAATTAGGTTTCTTCTATTCATTGCAACTATAAAATATGAAATGTTGGTACCTATTAAAACGGAAAAAATTTAAACTAAGATATTGCGTTCAGGGCAAATTTACATACTATGTCAATTTACCCTGACTCTAGGAATCTTAGGAATTGACCATGAGACCGGTTGGATGAGCGATGAGCTGTTTTTGCAATGTCTGAAGCCAAAAAAGAAAGAGAAAAACAAAATCATGGATCCGCTGTATTAACCAGCAGTCCTTAAATAAATGAAGTGTAGGAAAAGCTACTGAAAAGATAAAACAGGATTCGAGAAAGTGTGGAAGGCAAGTGCGCGAAATGTTTCAGTTAGATACTAAATGCAAGTTATGGCTATCCTCTGAGTGAACTGACGTTTCGAAAAGAGAAAAAAAGTTCATCTGTGACGTATGCAAACGAAAGAGAAATGGAAAGAGAAACATTTTATGTGAACACTGTTATGATATGTAAAAGCCCTTTGTTCAAGATATCACTGTGAATATAAGTTATTTTTCAATACCAATAAAATTCAAGATATAATTTTAGAAAGATTGTTAATTTGGTCTTCAATGTCCGTGTCATTTTTCCCCGAGTAAAACGCCTAAAATGAAATAGAGAGTCAAAATATAAAACAAATAAACAGGCAAGAATTATTTATTTCTGTGCTTTATTACAGCTATCATGTCATTACCTTTTCTATTAGACTGTAAAAAACATCAAAATTGGGTTCTAAATAATGATATATTTTTTATTTACAAATGTCAAAATGATATGATATTATAGGCTTGTATCCCCTACTATAATGATGCAAAAATACAAAACTTTGATGAAGCAAATTGTGGTCATATACATCTTTTTGCTCCAAGGATGCTACCAGATAAAGTCGTTTTTAAAAATATTTTAAATGAAATAAATTTCAACAGACAGATTTATTTAAATGTTCCGACAAGCTATGTTGCTCAGAAGAAGATATGAACGCAGTGTAACTAACTAACTAACTAGATGGCTTACCGAACCCGAAGGTTCATCACCGAATTAACCAAAGCCCTCCACCGTACCCTGTCCTGGGCCAACAAAATCCAGTTTCCTTCAACTCCTATCTCCCATAGATCCCGCCTGAGATTATCCTCCCATCTACGTCTAGGTCTCCCCAGCGGTCTCTTCCCTTCAGGTTTCCCAACCAGTACCCGGTGCACACCTCTTGTCCCATCCATGCGCGCTACATGTCCCGCCCATCTCACTCTTCTCGACTTAATCACCCTCACAATACTGGGGAGCAGTACAGATTTTTAAGCTCGTCATTGTGCAGTTTTCCCCACGCCCCATCGTCTTCCCTAACGCAGTGTAAGGAAATCAAAATTAAAAAGTAAAATAAAGGATATTCGAGTCAGTATTTTTTTGACGTAAATACGTCTATATTTTAGGGTCAGTGTCATTCGGCAAAAATATTAACGAAAAATTGTTACGAAAAAGGAAAAAAAATGGTGTAACTTCATTGTTATGTTACCTAGGAAACGTCAAACTTCATTGTTATGTTACCTGGGAAACGAAAAAATGTAACTTATTTGTTATGTTACCTTGGAAACGTCATCTGTTTATCAACAAATAAACAACAATACATAGTTACCTTACATTATCTTACCTTACATTACCTTATCTTACATTACATTACCTTACCTTACTCTACATTAACTTAATTTACAATACATTACCTTACCTTACCTTACCTTACATTACATTCATCTAACACAGACCCATTTCAAGCGTAACTAATTGAAGTTGAATAAGCAATGTCTTAAGAAACTTATCTCAATTGTAAAGCATGTATAAAGGAAATATTTAGAATAAAGCCAATATATAAACTTCCTTTCCGTATAGACGTATTTACATCAAATTCTCCGGAACCGTGGTTCCACTGACAATTTTTTTTTTTTTATTTCAAACATTCAATGAATTGTGAAGTTGCTTACTAACATTAGATCAGCTGTAGGTTTTAAGGATGAGGTCACTAAAGGACAATTAGATGAGTTGGTTTTACAAATGGAAAAAAATAAGTCAGTTATAAACAAATACACGCAACAACATCGGGAGGTAGTTGTAAATAAAGAATTGTCTCAGGATTTAGAGATAGTTAAAATGAGCTAGGATGGATTAGTGAGTATAGTGAGTAGCTACGATGTTAGACAATACATACAGCTGAACTGTTAGTGCCATAACCTAGCTTAGATGAAGTTGAACTAGCCATTGGGAAGTTGAAAATTTATGAGCCTCCAGGTATTGATCAGATTCCAGCAGAATTAATTAAAGTAGGTGGCAAAGGTTGCATATGAGGATCCATAAGCTTATTCAGTTAATTTGGGATAAGGAAGAGATGCCACAACAATGGAAGGAATCCATAATTATTTCTATTCATAAGAAGGGGGACAAGACTGAGTGTGGTAATTACCGAGGAATTTCTCTGCTTTCAACCTCATACAAAATTCTATCAAACATTCTTTTGACAAGATTAACTCCATATGCGAATGAAATTATTGTTGATCATCAGTGTGGGTTCAGACGAAACAGGTCAATGATTGATCAGATCTTTTGCATTCGTCAGATACTAGAGAAGAAATGGGAGTTCAGTGGGACCGTACATCAGTTATTTATAGATTTCAAAAAAGCATATGATTCTGTGAAGAGAGAAGTGCTATATAATATTCTTATTGAATTTGGTATAACAAAGAATGTAGTGGGTCTAATAAAAATGTGCTTAAATGAAAGGTATAGCAAAATCCGTGTAGGTAAATATGCATCTGAGACATTCTAAAACAAGGAGGTGCTTTGTCTCCCTTGCTCTTTAACTTTGGGCTAGAATATGCCATCAGGAAAGTCCAAGATAGGCAGGAGGGTTTGCAATTGAATGGGACACTTCAACTATTGGCATATGCTGATGATGTTAGAATATAGAGTAAACAAACCAACAACCATTAACACTAAAATAGACACTATTGCCATACGCGTTTCGACCTTAAGAGAGCATCATCAGTGGCTCACTCTCTCACCTACGTTTCTGGAGTTCGCAGGTACAGACGACGCAACTATAGCTCGCCGAGACCAGCTACGGCCAACGCACATCGGGATTAATAGCTAAGTAAAAGTTTTACTCCTGTGAATAACAGCATCTAGTGCAGTGTCACTTCAAAAATCTTGTCAAGTACCTTTTCATTTTTAATTCTGAATCTAGTTCCAACCATTTGACTAAATGTATTAATTTCCCTGATTTCAGTGATGCCACCTCTTGAGGTCAAAACGCGTATGGCAATAGTGTCTATTATAGTGTTAATAGTTGTTGGTTTGTTTACTCTATATTCTAATACACTACACGGTATGCAAAGTTTTAAGACTGATGATGTTAGTATAATGGGGGACGATATAACTACAATAAAGAGGAACACAGAAGTTTTACTACAGGCTAGTAGACCGGTGGGGCTAGAAGTAAATTCAGAAAAATTTAAGTACATGTTAGTATGACGTCAGTAGCCAGGCGGGCAGAATTATCTTAGGGTGGCTAACAAATCCTTTGAAAGTGTTACAAAGCTCAAATATTTGGGAACAACATTAACAAATCAAAATGATACTCATGAGGAAGATAGGGGGAGACTAAATTCCTGAAATGCTTGTTACTTCTCAGTTCAAAATATTTTGTCTTCCCGTCTGATTTCTAAGAACCTGAAAATTAAATTATACAAAAAATAATTTTGCCTGTTGTTTTGCATGGGTGAGAAACATGGTCTCTCACACAGATGTTTGAGAATAGGGTTATTAAGGTGGATATTTGGACCTAGGAGGGAAGTCGATGGGGTCTGGAGAAAACTACATAATGACGAACTTAAAAATTTATATTCCTCCCCCACTATAGTCAGGGTGATTAAGTCGAGAAGAATGAGATGAGCGGGACATGTAGCGCTCTTGGATGGGACAAGAGGTGTGCACCGGGTATTGGTTTGGAAACCTAAGGGGAAGAGACCGCTGGGGAGACCTAGACGTAAATAGGAATTGAAGGAGACTGGATTTTGTTGGCACACAACAGGGTCCGGTAAAGGGCTTTGGTTAATTCGGTGATGAACCTTCGCGTTCGGTAAGCCATCTAGTTAGTTAGTTACTGAGTGGGTACGGGCTGGATGACCGGGTTAGATCACCGATGGGGACAGGAAATTTTTCTTCTAACCTCTTCGTCCAGATCGTCTCTGGGGCCCACTCAGAATCCTAACCCATTACTAACGGGATCCTGAAGCTAACCACTCACCCCTATCTAGTGCCGAAGCTAAGAATGAGTAGGAGGTATATACCTCTCCTCCAAAGCGCCTGCTTGGCGTATTGTGGGACAATTTTATTTTACTTTATTTTATAAAGAAAGTATTGACTCAAGATTTTTATGACCGTTTTACCGACTTTACATAAAAAGAAAACAACAACAGAAGATATCCAATTTTTACCATTTGTAGTTGACAATGATGCTGGTTTTGATAATAAAAGATAAAGAAACTTTAGTGGACCTATAGCCCCTTTTGATGCTGTTAACTTGGAGTACTTAAACACAAACAGAGCCAATATTCTTCATTTTACAGGGCAGCTAGCTACGTCAGCCTGATTTAAAATGAGAAACTTGGAATACGTTTAGTTCCCATACATTTTAACAATTGTTAGGAGAGAAACATTACCTGCAATAAATCACTTAAAACTTTGCTCAGACTGCAATGCGAAAGAGGAAATTCAATTGCACGTGCTGATGTTGAGATGCAATTGCGATTTGAAAGTAACTGAATTTCATTTGAACCGAGAGAAAGTATTACTATGAAAAAACAGGCGTAATAATTTTCAAAATATTTGATACGTATAGGTTTTTTAAATTTATTATTTAAATAATTTTAAAATTATTAAGATATTAAAAATTTTCGTCCATTAAATTTCAAAGAAAATTTTTAATTTTATTTCTATACTTCCCATTACCAATCTTCTACCTTTTGTCTATTGTTAAACGCCAGTATTCTTCATTCTAACTTTTAATACACATAGATTGGAATTCGTTAAACGAGAAGTCTCCTGCTATAAAGTTCTATAAACATGTTTCATGTTAGTGGTGTCTTGTCTGAATAAACATAGACAGTTTGTACTTTAACTGATCCAGACTTTTTGATTAAATATAAACATTATGAAAGCCTACCCAACCAGGCGAATGAATAAAATTGTCAATTATGAGTGTCATTTTACCACACTCAGAGGGACGAACAATTATACATCTTATACAGTCAGGTAGCAAATCGCCATTTTTTTCTTTTGGTGCCTTTATTATTCTTCAAGCACTGATTGAATAATCCAATTTAATGTTATTTGTTGTGTTGACATTTTATTATATAATAAAATGACTATATTATTAATTTCTTTCTTATTAGCAGCAAAGCCTGAAAAATGCATAAACCAGACATCACAGATTAGAGATTATCTGCGCAATTATAAATGTACACCATCCAATGAAAGAGAATTTGTTGACGCAACCACCTTTATAAATGTATTATATTTATTTCAAGAATACTATGGCATAAGTATAGATTGACAGACAAATAACGAAAAAACACTAATCTACAGTCGAAGATGCGGAGTTCGTGACAATCCTTCTACTTTCATCAGCACGTCTTCACACAAGCGGTTTAAGAAGAATATAAAATGGCATTATTCATTAGCCAACGCAAACGATTTACAGACAAATAAAACAGCAGTTGATACGTGGCAATAGCATGCTGATACATTTTTTCAATATGACATTTTAAATCTCCAACGCGGTTTGCATAAATTTCAAGTCAGTTGCTTATTGTACAAACACGTTTGATGGCAAAGGGGGAGTTCTTGGACAAGCTTTTAACCGAACACCTGATATGCCCCAGGAGAAATTCATATTGATTCGGATGAAGATTGGAATCTAGATATTGATGATAAGGTGACCAAATAAATGCTCACATGAAGAAAGCCCACACGAAAATTCCGCACAGAAAAACTCCACTGTCATCAATGCTCACATGAAAAATACCTATATGGAAAAATGCTCACACAGAAAAATACGCACATAGAATAATTCTCACATTATTTTTAGTTTACAAAAAACAAATAATTCCATATTTCAAAACGCCAAACGGGGCCAAGTATAGGTTAGGTTAGTATGTATAGTATAGTTGAACTTCAATTCATAGCATGCATATAACGCCTTATTTAGAGTGTATTACTTGATAGTATTGTGAATGTGAGAATTTTTCTATGTTCGTATTTTTCTGTGTGAGCAGTCCGGTGAGCATTTATCCGTGTGAGAATTTTTTCGTGTGAGCATTTTTCCATGTGAGTATTATGACTGGGGGTTTTCTGTAAACAATTCTCATGTAGGCTTTTATCTGTGAGCTTTTGTAATGGAACTTGATGATAAAATCCCAAAACTTCAAAAAAAAGGAATATTGTTTTATTGCATAAATAGGGCATGCTTTAGGAATATCTCATTCAAATGATATGTTATGCTTGCAGCGAATATTTTAAAAAAAATAATTACATGGAGATAATATTTTAGCTACATGTACCACCAGCTAAAAAAATGAAAATTTGTCTCCAGAACTAGAATCAAAAGTATGTGGTCTAATAAACAATGTCAACAAGCTTTTAAACGTTAATCAGCTAACGTAAGAATTTTGCAATAAATGGATTTATTCTTTTTTCTTTATATATCCTTTTTTATCCTATGTGGAACATAGGGGTCTCCTTCCGGAGCTGACTGATCTATTTTAGATATTTGGTAGGGATTTTCGACGAGTCACCAGAGACATGGGTGAGATATGGCCGCTTAATTTTGCTTTCCAAACATCTCGTTCATGCTCCTAAGGTTCTCATACATGCCGTAAATATACGACATGGGACAATCTGCTTTGCTTCCCAACCGTGTGCAGCGGATTTTTATCACCCTTAAAAATCCGTCGACCTCGGACGGGTTTGAACCCGCAAACCCTGGGTTCAGTGACACGCTCGTTATCACTTCATCACCGAGGGCGATAATAAATTGATTTTGGTAGTAAATATTCAATGAGCTACATATAATAAACCATAACTTATTACTGACTGATTATTATTTTTACCACCTAATCCAATATCTTCTGGAAAATTTGTGTTTTTCATACAAAATGCTATTTAAAAGATTGAATATCCTAACTTTGGACTTGAAAGTGCTTATCCGAAATCTACTAGTACGTTAGGAGTTGCATCAAACGCAAAAATACATGCTGCGTTTAACACCTATTCTGGTAAGACTTCTGTCGTACACAATGATGCATAATTTATGGCAATAGTATATGAATGACAATTTAAAGAAAAGCTTAACGGGTTGTTATAAAGAAGATTTCCTGGAATATCATTAAATATCATATCAGTTTATAAATACGTGAAACCATTCCTGCGCACAAGGCGCATTGCTGGAAATGGTAAACGGTCTTAGTATAAAAAAAACGGAAATTTTGCTAACGCTAGCGGGGTTTCGTCGTGGCGGGAGCCTCGAACATTCAAACTGGGATCTGTTGCTGCTGATGGGAGGTTATCCCGTCAGGCAAGTTGTCCAAAGGAATTTGGTTGGTTGGATCTCTGGGGTTTGAACCCAGAGAGGGAGGGGCCGTTTCGGCTGAAGGCCTCTGCGACATGGAGGGAATATCACTTCAGCTGATGGCCTCCATGATCGGGGGGGGGGGGAGGGTGGCGGCCCGTGCCCCTATTAAGTTATACCCTGGCATTCGCCTTACAACTGAGGAAAAGCACGGAAAACCTCAGTCAGGGTAGCCGAGTAGTCTAACCACTCGTTGTGCCGACTTGGCCGTCGTTTGGGGACGGCCTCGGCTGGCCTGCTGAACATCGGTCGCCCTCGGTTGCACTTGGGCGACCTCTGGCAGCCCTCGTTCGACACGAGTGCCTCCCGAGTTGCCGGACTAAGGGGTTCCCCACACCAGCTAACCTCGAGTCAAATCTCTCAGTCAGTGCTCTGGTGTGGTCGGCAAAGAAAGGGACCCGCAGATCCTCATGTATTTGCCTGTTACTAACGTACCAGGGCGCGTTAGTAACAATGCGAAGACACTTGGATTGCAGAACTTGCAGCTTCCGGACGTGGCTGCGGGCAGCTGACCTCCAGATCGGGCATGCGTAATCCATCATGGGACGGATGAGCTGCTTATAGAGCAGCACAACGTTCCTGATGGACAGGCCACTTCTCCTATTGATGAGCGGGCCTAGCACACCTAATCATTGCGCCGCCTTCTTTCCCACCTGGTTGACGTGCGCCGACCATGTAAGCCCGGCGTCAAGGGTGACCCCCAGATACCGCGCTGTTTTGACCCATTCGATCGGCTGTCCGAGAAACTGCACTGCTCTGGGCTGTTGGATGCGTCTTCTCGCCGAAACGAAGAGAACCGCGGTGCTCTTCGAGACGTTGATAGCAATCCTCCAGACCCTGAGCCAGAGCTCAAGTCTACTGAGGTAGGTCTCCAGATACCTGACGAGAAACGTTGGGCTACGGGACGTGGCTACTAGAGCCATGTCGTCCCCGTACTGTGCTAACTCGACGTGGCGGGACGGTGTGGGTATGTCGTTGACATACAGACTGAAGAGCACAGGGGAGAGAAGTCCGCCCTGCACAACTCCAGCCCGCATGGCTCGACGTGTGGACGTGGCCGACTGGAAGGACGTCTGGAATGTCCGGTCAGCGAGGTAGGAAGAGAAGGTTTCCACTTTTCTGCCGGCACCGGCAAACGTTCATCGGCCCGATGGCCCGGCGGCGGCAGCAACCTCCACCACCGCTTCCACGGGCGAACAAGCTACCTCGTGTGGCCGGCAACTCGGCAGTTATGCTGAGGTGAGCGCGGCGTACACCGGGGTAGTGGCCGGGCGACCGGTTAAAGGGGCGACTGCTGGGGTGGATTCCTCGGCACCGCTCCCCACTAAAGCCGGGGCCTCGCAAGAGGTTAAAGGAGTGAGGGACGTGAAGTCGTCCCGCGGACCTCCCCCCGCTCACTCTGCCACGCTGAAATCGCCAAGCGGGACAGTGGAGCCCTCAGCCAAGGGACCCGGCTCCCAGCCGGGACCCGCTTCCTCGATGGAGGAGGCACCTGGGCGCAGGTATCCCCGGGCTTCCTGGGACCTGTCCGGGCCGCTCACTGGCGTGTCATCTGACGCCGCTTCTTCTTCCCACGCTCAAGTGGACAAAACGGCTCCGGGGGAGCGCCGTAACAAAACCCCGGTGTACGTCTCTGGGGTGAAGGACGTACGCGGCTTCCTGCATAGGATTCGCGCGGAGTCGGCCTGCGGGATCGTGGCGCAGATGAAGGGAGAAAACCTGACTCTTGTGCCTGAGACCGCCGACGGGTTCCGGGCTACCGTCAGGGTCCTACGGTCCCTCGGTGAGGGCGAGGGTGAGAGTTTTCACACATTCTCCCTCCCCGAGGATTGGTGCGTGCGCCTGGTGATTAAAAACCTGGGCGTGCGCATGCCCGAGGCCGAGGTACGCGAGGAGCTGGCCGCCATGCAGGGCGTCCTGCAACTCCGATCGTCGTGTCGGGCCATGGACCAGGACGGTGACTGTCCCCTTACGCCACACTTTATCGTGTCGGTAGCACGGGGCCCCGACGTGGCGAAAGTGCGTTCCCTTATCGAGATCTGCGGTCTGCGGATCAAGGTAGAAACGTACGTCGCACCGAAGGGGCCCATGCAGTGCAAGCGGTGCCAACGCTTCGGGCACACGCAGCGGAACTGCGGTTATGCACCTAGGTGCGTGGCCTGCGGGGACGCTCACCCATCCGGGTCGTGTGCCACCCCCAAGCAGCAGCTAAAGTGCTGCAGCTGCGGGGGCAACCACACTGCGAACTATAGAGGTTGCAGTAAGTGGAAGGAAGCCAAGGCGGCCGCTGCACAGCATGCGAAAGGGGATAGCGGCAGAAAGGACGGCGTCTCCACGCGCCTGCCAGCGCCCAAATCGGCGCCAGGTAAACCTTCCCTCGACCAGGAGAACTTGGGCCCTGGGTGGAACCACGTGGTCCGTGGTGGCCGCGTCGTCAAGGCTGCGGCTATGAAGGACTCCGCCCCAACGCCATCTAGCGCCGTTGCACAGACTGGGCGGCAGGCTGTCTCTAAGGACGGCCTTGCCAAGCCCGCTCGTCCTGTGGTGCCGATGGCAAATCCCACTGCACCTGTTCCCAACAAGCCCGCACCTGCTCCCAAGAAGACTGACCCCCACCCCACCCAAGGGCCAGTCACCGCTCCAGGACATCTCAGATATCCTGAAGACCCTCTCGCCACGGGTCTGCGTCGAGTTGACACGCCGTCTCCTCGCCGCGATCCATTCCCTCCCATCCGGGTGGTCTCGTCCGCGAGCCCTCCTCATGGCCGACAATGGCGGCGCGGCATAGGGGACACGGTGGTAAGGCCTCGCGGCTGGCTTACTGGAACGCCAACGGTGTTCGCGGCAGGAAGCTAGAGCTGGAGCAGTTCCTCGGTGACTACGGAGTCGATGTTTGCCTCCTGTACGAGACGCACCTCACGTCGGGTCGGGCCTTGAGGTTCGCGAACTACGTTTGCCACCGTACGGACCGCCCGACGCTAGGGGGCGGCACAGCGATCCTTGTCCGCAGGGGCATTGATCATTACCCTGTGCCGGTCTCGGGTCTGCAGCAACTGGAAGCAACCGCCATTCACCTGGTGCTGGCAACCAGGAAATTCAAGCTCGTGGCGGCATA
The DNA here is from genome assembly GCF_977971745.1 of Zootermopsis nevadensis. Taxonomy (NCBI): domain Eukaryota; kingdom Metazoa; phylum Arthropoda; class Insecta; order Blattodea; family Termopsidae; genus Zootermopsis; species Zootermopsis nevadensis. The sequence continues at coordinate 8,891,306 of NW_028259142.1, forward strand.
CCTCGCACCCACCCGGCCCTGGATTGAGTCGGACTTGACCGAGTGCTTGAGCGGGGGTTTCCCGGTCCTCTTGGCTGGTGACCTCAACGCGAAGCACACGGACTGGAATTCTAGGCTGATCTCTGCTAGGGGCTCGCTCCTGCGTGATTACGCCAACAGATATTCCTGCTTGATCTACGGGCCGGATTCCCTAACCACGGCTCCCTACACACACAACGCCACACCCGATGTCCTTGATATTGTCCTCATCAAGGACTTCGTCCTACCGGTGCACCTGACTGTCTGCTCCGCACTCAGCTCAGATCACCTGCCCGTATTCATCGACACCACGTGCCGATCGTCCTTTCAAAACCTGCCTGATTGCCCGGACTTCGCGAGAATGGACTGGGCTGCATTCCAGGCTTGCCTCGAAAGCAGACTCCCGGGGAACCCCGTGGTAAACAACGAGGAGGCAATCGACAAGTTCGTCGAGGAGCTGACCAGTGCTATCCTGGAAGCCACAGCAGCGTCCGCTCCCAAGCTTCGACCCCGCGTTGACAGGCTACCGCTTCTGCCCGCTAGTATTCGGGATGAAATACGCCTGAAGAACCGGCTGAGGAGGCGGTGGCAGGTCACGAGGGACCCCGCTTTTAAGACCCAGGTCAATCGACTCCAGAGGTCTGTGACCTATCGTCTCAACGAGTGGCGGAACGAACAGTGGAGCGACACGCTCGAATCCTTGGACTGCGAGGACCAGTCACTTTGGAAGATGACCAAGCGGGTGATGCGAGTCCCCACTCCGTCGCCCCACTTGATAGTGCCGGGAGGACTGGCTCTCTCGAACCCCGAGAAGGTAGAAGCCCTGGCCGACAGCCTTGAGGTCCAGTTCCAGCCGGTAGACAACCCGTCGGACCCGGCTGCAATTGACATGGTTAACGAGGAGATGCGAGCATAAGAGTATGCCCCCGCAAGTGAACCGAAATTAACCAGTCCCTCGGAGGTCGCCCAGGCCATCAAGGGACTCAAGGTTGGCAAGGCTCCGGGCCCCAACGGTATACCAAACAGGGTCCTGAGACATCTCCCACGACGCGCGGTAACCTTTCTCACGAAAGTGTTCAACGCGGTCCTCCGCAGGCAGCACATCCCCTCGGTATGGAAACACGCTCGCGTGGTGTCCATACTGAAACCGGGGAAGGACCCCACGCTACATTCTTCCTATAGACCCATCACTCTTCTCGACACGGTCGGCAAGCTCTGCGAGAAGATCCTCCTAACGAGGGTCCTACACGAGGTCAGCGAACGCGGGCTGCTGCGCGACGAGCAGTTTGGGTTTCGACCCAGACACAGCACGTCGTTGCAGCTGGCTCGCCTCGTCGAAAGGGTCAACAGGAACCTTGATGATAAGCGGCTAACCGGCGCGGTTTTCCTGGTCGTGGCCAAAGCCTTTGACACAGTCTGGGTTCAAGGCCTCCTATACGAACTGACCGTCCTCAACTTCCCGTCGTACTTGGTGAAAACCATCTCTTCCTACCTCGCTGACCGGACATTCCAGACGTCCTTCCAGTCGGCCACGTCCACACGTCGAGCCATGCGGGCTGGAGTTGTGCAGGGCGGACTTCTCTCTCCTGTGCACTTCAGTCTGTATGTCAACGACATACCCACTCCGTCCCGCCACGTCGAGTTAGCACAGTACGCGGACGACACGGCTCTAGTAGCCACGTCCCGTAGCCCAACGTTTTTCGTCAGGTATCTGGAGACCTACCTCAGTAGACTTGAGCTCTGGCTCAGGGCCTGGAGGATTGCTATCAACGTCTCGAAGAGCACCGCGGTTCTCTTCGTTTCGGCGAGAAGACGCATCCAACAGCCCAGAGCAGTGCAGTTTCTCGGACAGCCGATCGAATGGGTCAAAACAGCGCGGTATCTGGGGGTCACCCTTGACGCCGGGCTTACCTGGTCGGCGCACGTCAACCAGGTGGGAAAGAAGGCGGCGCAACGATTAGGTGTGCTAGGCCCGCTCATCAATAGGAGAAGTGGCCTGTCCATCAGGAACGGTGTGCTGCTCTATAAGCAGCTCATCAGTCCCAAGATGGATTACGCATGCCCGATCTGGAGGTCAGCTGCCCGCAGCCACGTCCGGAAGCTGCAAGTTCTGCAATCCAAGTGTCTTCGCATTGTTACTAACGCGCCCTGGTACGTTAGTAACAGGCAAATACATGAGGATCTGCGGGTCCCTTTCTTTGCCGACCACACCAGAGCACTGACTGAGAGATTTGACTCGAGGTTAGCTGGTGTGGGGAACCCCTTAGTCCGGCAACTCGGGAGGCACTCGTGTCGAACGAGGGCTGCCAGAGGTCGCCCAAGTGCAACCGAGGGCGACCGATGTTCAGCAGGCCAGCCGAGGCCGTCCCCAAACGACGGCCAAGTCGGCACAACGAGTGGTTAGACTACTCGGCTACCCTGACTGAGGTTTTCCGTGCTTTTCCTCAGTTGTAAGGCGAATGCCAGGGTATAACTTAATAGGGGCACGGGCCGCCACCCTCCCCCCCCCCCGATCATGGAGGCCATCAGCTGAAGTGATATTCCCTCCATGTCACAGAGGCCTTCTGCCGAAACGGCCCCTTCCTCTCTGGGTTCAAACCCTAAATTCCTTTGGACAACTTGCCTGACGGGATAACCTCCCATCATCAGCAACAGATCCCAGTTTGAATGTTCGAGGCTCCCGCCACGACGAAACCCCGCTAGCGTTAGCAAAATTTCCGGGTTTTTTTATACTAAGACCGTTTACCATTTCCAGCAATGCGCCTTGTGCGCAGGAATGGTTTCACCTAGGCAGGGACGATGCTTGCGCTTGCGCAGGCCTCCGCCCTCAGTTAGCTTTTTGGTTGGTTGGTTGGCCTATTGGCATATTCATCGCCCTGATGTCGGAGGCAGTATGACCTCTGAAACGTTGGTTAACATCGACCAGACTACACAGCGCAATAACCCAGAAGACGGATATCTTCATACTCACCGCTGTGAGAACCTCAAGTCTTATATAATTATTTTCTCCAATTAAAATGACATAATAAAATGTATCCACAGGTACTTTTTAACCTTAGCCAACAACGGTTAGTTTCTTCCTGTCACCCACTTTTACTGTTTAACGTTTGCTGGTTTCCATAACATACATAGGTCGCTTATCTTCAAATTCTTGCGAAATATCAAGAAATTTTCTATCACCACTTCACTCGACCCTCTTGAAACATGTACAAGTTTAGTACATTTTTAGAAACACATTATTTACGATATCGAAGTTCACCGATTCTTGAGGAAAAACTTCGCATCTTCCATTTTTAAATGAATGTTCCTCAAATTACAGCGGTAAAACTCACTGGAATTTTATCTTGATTCTTGTTCCTACCAGTTTGGATAAACACTATAACGAAATTAAGAATGTCAAATTGCCGTGAAGTAATCTGTGTTTTAATATAAAACTCTAAATATTTAAAGTAACAGCTCTTTGGTGGCACTACTACATGTTAAAATACATAGTTATATTCGGTTTTTAAACAAATTAAGCTTTAAAATCAAGTGCGTTGTTCATATTGAACGCAACATTAGGCATTCGTATTTCCATCGTCTTAGAATCTATGTGACCTTGATGTTTTTCTTTCTTTTTTTCAATAGTGAATTTTCGTGGATGTTGTCACATTTCTTTAAATATAATATAAAAGTATATTAGTGATATGATGATTGAAACTTAACAAATTTAAAAATGAGAATGGTTTGACCCTTAAAAAAACTACAAAAAATTTTCAGAAACAAAATTTAGAAGATACTTAAATTATTAACACCCTAAACATTATTTTAAAGAATAGAGAAATTGTTGAAAGTAATGAAACTAACTTCCGCCCTTCTCCTGACAGAACGCCTCTGGGTACGGCGGTTATCCCATATGTCAGAGGTGTGTCTGATAAATTTAGAAGAATTGGGAACCGATACAACATCAGGACAATCTTTAAAACCGGACACACTCTCCGTGGTTTATTGAGTTCCATGAGACCAAAAACAGCCGAGAGACAGACTAGGCAGTGTGTGTATGGAATACCGTGTGGTTGCGGTAGAGTGTATATCGGCGAAACCAGCAGACCTCTGGAGGTACGCTTAAAAGAACACATATATAATTTCAGACAGGGCCTGCTGGAGAAATCCAGATTGGCCCAATATGCGTACGAAGAAGTTCATCATGTCTGTTGGGATGGAGCCAGAGTATTATTAACAGAACCTAATACCATCTACAGAAAATACAAGGAGGCGGCACACATGGCACTACTCGCCAACCCTATCAGCCAGCCTAGTTTGGATTTATCTCCTATTTGGATACCTGTAATTTCTGAAGAAATCCAAGTTGGGCATCGAGTTTCGAGCTGATTTTCATGTGTATTTATTCCCACCTTTTGTGAGTTTTTGTTTTTTTGGCTTTATCGTGTTTATGAATTTTGATTTATACATACTATTCTTTTACGTCCCACGGATGGATGGTGTGATAATGCCTTTTTATTCTGGGACTTTCACTTTTTACTTTGTCCGGAGATAGGGATTAGCTCTATCTAGTGGGCCCAACTGAGTAGAAACCTGAAGACGGAGATAGATTCCCATCTCCGAAACGTCGTTTTACGTTTTATATTTACTAGACGATGGATAATATCCAAGAAAAATTTTATTCAATTGACTCTTCACCATCGTCAAGAAGTTTTAGATTTGATATTAATGAGTAACAGTCGCTATGTGTCAATACCATAAATACGTATTTCTCAACCGGTGGTCCCAACATGTACCTACGTGGACTGCGAGTTCAGTTATATTTTTATTTTTATTTATTCGCCTAAACTGCTCTTAGTTTCAAGGTATTTTAATTACATTTCTGAGGAAATTACAAAAGTAACCTACTTTTAGCAGGCTTGTTCTTGTGAGATGGAGGGTGTTCAGTGTTTGAAAAGGTCTTGTTAAGACAGTACAAGGTATATAAAAATATTAGTCATTTAATCACCTCCGCACGCCTTTATTGTATATTAATAGCCCGTATAGATACAAATTTTACACTTATCTTAGTTTCCCATCACCGGAAAAGGATTGGCGACCTCTATCTTCCTCATTCTGTCCAAAGGAATGTAGGACAGAAATGTCAAATTGATCACGATCACTTCCATTCAGGCACTTACTTACTCACATTAATTATATTTTCATCTAATTTTTAATTTGTGTACTTGAACAATTTCATTAATAACCAATGGTTCAACGTCTTGATGAGCATAAGAAGTTCCTTAACAGTGGAATCAATTTTTAGGATTAATAAATGTCTCCAATACCAGTTTTCGCTAATGTAGTTCTTTTTTCTCAGATGGGCTCAGTGGCAATTATTCGACAAACTACTCCCTGACCACGTTACAGAACGGTGAACTGTATGTGATTCCGCAAGCTTATGACGTGGATTTCGATGTGAAGTTGATGAAAGTGCACTTGGAGAACCTTTTCAACGGGAATAAATTTCTCGGTGAGGTCTTATATACTGAACAAGAACATACTTATAAGTACGTCTGCATATAGGAATTCAATTAGGGACTTCCAATTCAACAGCGAAAAATTTTGCAAGATAATAAAGAGAAAGAATTCATGGGATCCTCTTTTTAACTGAAATCATAACGAATATTTTGAACAGGAACAACTGAACTGATAAATATTAGGAAAGGGGGAGGAATAATGCAAAACAAGAACACGTCTGGACAACAAGAGCAATGAAGTAAGTACAAAGTGTATGACAGTTCAGAATGAAGAACATCATACCGTCAAATTTACGGTGGAAAATTGACACTAACTTCTATAGTAAACACAGCCTATGTGAAACTAATTATTATATAAATATATGTGGTCTTTTGGCTCAGAAAAATGTTGAAGGTGCCTGCTTGGACTTATTCAATTCAATTCAATTCACTTAATTCATTTAAGTGCTTGACAACAGCCAGGTAATAATAAATACATAATATGAATAAAAGCGAATCCGGATTGCTATATGAAAAATGTCTAGTCACTTAATAATTTAGACTGTTTGTTAATCTATTTTGATAGGCATTTCCGTAATCACTTATTTGGGATGTTATTTAGAGATAGATTTATAATTTTCGGAAGGAAGTGGCCCTTTAAAATATATCCGAAGCAAGAAATCTTTACATGAAAAATATATTCAAGTTACTTAAGGAGCAATAATTTCAGAAAATAGTAATGTTTTTGCTGTTATGGTAGCTTGCCCTTGAGCATCATGTTCGATGTCACTGTATTTCATTATTAAATTCCCAGTAAATGGCTAATGTAATGATCTAAGTGCACCACATGGAAATTCAGTCTTGTAGTAACGATGGAAAGAAAATACACACATGGCTTGGGGTGTTTTGTTATAGAATTCTGTTTTGCAGCACTAACTCATTATATTTAACGAAACATTTATATTATTTGTTCAAAAGCGAAATGTGACACTTCGTTAACTAATAAAATAAGAGGCTAATCATATTATAGTAATTATGTAATTAGTGAAATAGGCCGGTTTGTAAAACAGAGAGTAGTCAGTTGCTGACATTTGTGTCTTTACAGGTGACAACATGAACACATTTCTCAATGAAAACTGGCGTCTCGTCATTGATGACCTTGGCAAGCCTATGTCCCACGCCTTAGGCAGCATAGTGCACAGAATTCTTTTGAACGTTTCCAAGAAAATTCCATTCAAAGAACTGTTTGCCGAATGAGTCAGAACCGTTAACTGCATGTTTTAGAAGTTATATGTTACATTCGAACGTATATTCTCCATTATAACCGTTCCAGCTTTTCGAACCGGATTACTCTGCTTCTCAGTGTATTCGACCCAAGGGTCGCTTGATCGAAAAGAGATCATAGAGGCAGATAATTAGTTCTGAAGTCTATAAGTCCGTCCAGTACAACAGTTTCTTCCAGACTCTCTGTCAAAAATAGACCTTCTGATATGTAGTTATACAGAATTAAAATATTTTCTAATAAAGAATACAAATCATGTGTAGCAAAACTTCTCTTTCACTGGCGTCTACTTTATTAAATCATTTCATAGAGAATGAATAGCCTTGCCTCTAGGCTGTACACCTGCATTCACACAAAACTCAACACCTGTGTCAATCTCAACTCGTATGAACCATGTCTACTCTCTTAAAAGGCAACTCCACAATACTAAAATTGAGAAAACAATATCATGACCCACCCACGCGGCCTTCGTTCAAAAGAATAAATAAAGTACAAAAACACTTTGAAAGAATGTAACATTTGGGATTTGTGAAACTCATTAATCTTGCAAGTCATAGATGGCAAACAGATGCCAGACATCACCAATAACAGAATCCAGAAATCAGGAACTACCACATGTCACAAGTCATGAATGTCTAACTATTATAAAATACCAACAATAGAAGTGAAGTGAGCGCACGGACACCAAAATAAATTTTGCCCCGTTATACCATATGTATGTTATGTTTCCAATCAGGTACAATTACTTTATGACTGTGTCCATATTTAACAATATCACCTTTCCTATTACAGAATTCAAATACGCTGGTGTTAATGTTAGAATACAACTGACTTTATACAGAACAAAATTTATGGTTGACTAGAGTTTGAAGTTCCTTGAACTGATTCCTTTACTGGAAACAACATATAGAAGTTTTTATATTATTTTAATATGTGTTTTCCTGTTTCTTCATGTTGTTGCTATGCTAAGTATTCTTAGATTGTTATTTAACAGCTGAAGTAAGTGTGTGTGTGTGCGTGCATTCATGAACGTTTGTGTGTATCTACTAAAAACTCTAGTTATTCCTCTCATTGACACATTTTGTCTGTAATATGGAAGAAATGCGTTACAACATATGGCGAGTGGATGGCGTCATTTTACAATGTGCAATTCGAGCAACTACGACAAATGCCTGCTTGTTATACCGCTTACAGGGCATAAGATGTTTCTTACGTTAACTACCACTGCAAACTAAGTAAGAAAGCGTATATAATTCTTCGTTTGGATGTTATCCACGGCCAAAATGTTGTTCAATTACAATCACAGTGTTTCTTTAGTTGGTTCACAAATGTGTCTTCAGATGGTAGGACAACACCGCACTGTGTTGGGTGCCGTGGGGTAGCAAGTCTCAGACATTATCTCCGTGAACAACAAAGTATATTTTGTTTACCCAATCGAAGACAGGCGTAGAACCAACTGGTATGGATTTAATTAAAATACTGACATGGACAAAGTAATGAAAACACCTCACTATCGTTATAAGCCGTAAAATATATATATGTAGGCACATTAGATTGTTCACATATATTTAGATTCAAACCACTATAAGAAACCACCATTACTTATGCATATAAAATCATGCATACAAGCAAAACTCATGTGGATATCCATTCAAAAGTTGGCTGTTTTCTGGGTTTTCAACCGTGTAGTCTGGTAGAAGTTTAACGATGTTTCGGAGGTCTTTGCTGCCTACATCATCGCCGTCTATATAACTAACTAGATGGCTTACTGAAACCAAAGGATCATCACCGAATAACCAAAGCCCTTCACCAGACCCTGTCCTGGGCCCACAAAATCCAGTCTCCTTTAACTCCTATCTCACATAGATCACGCTGACATTATCCTCCCATCTACGTCTAGGTCTCCCCAGCGGTCTCTTCCCTTCAGGCTTCCCAACCAATACCCGGTGCACACCTATCGTCCCATCCATGCGCGTCACAAGCCAGCCCGTCTCATTCTTCGCTTAATCACACTGAAAATATTGGGGGAGGAGTATATAACTAAGCTCATCATTATGCAGTTCTCTCCATGCCCCATCGTCTTCTCTCCTATGCCCAAACATCTTCCCCAACACCGTATTCTCAAACACCTTTAATCCCTGAGAGTGAGAGACCATGTTTCGCACCCATGCAAAACAATAAGCAAAATTAATGTTTTGTACATTTTAATCTTAAGGTTTTTATAAATCAGACGGGAAAACAAAATATTTTGAACTGAGAAGTAGCACGCATTTCCGGAATTTAATATCCTTCTAATTTCCTCATGAATATAATTTTAATTTATATCTGTTGTTCCCAAATATTTGAACTTGGTTACACTTTCAAATGATTTATTAGTCAGACTAATATTATTTTGCCCGCTTGTCTGTCAGCGGGATACTAAAACTGAGGGGAGCCCATGGCAGAACGGGGAACTTAATTTTTGAAGGCATGCATTATTATTTAGTGTTCTGTCTGACGACAGGTCCATTGTTCTGCCCAAAAAGTGTTCGCCAGTTTTCCCTATTCTCAGCTTCTCGTTTTAACTCCTGAAACTTCATCTTCTTTCCATGTTTAAGATCGTCAGGGACAAAATTAAAGATAAACACGTGGAGGAACCTTGTGTGGTTTTATTGTCTATTTGAGATTTATAATGAGTTATTAGTTTAGTTCTAAGAGTTACAGTTCTTTAAATATTAAATTCTTTACAAGAATGTAACTTGCCCCATTTTGCTCGGTACGCTGGGCAAGATGGAATATGATTGATATATGTTTGAAAAGTTGTAAGAAGACATAGATTATCTAATAATTTTGAAGTAGGATATAAAAATGTTTTAGTATACAATGTAAAATGTCGTAACTTTACACATTTGAAATATACTTAGGCCAAGGGCAGACGGCACACGTGTGCACCTCTTCATCATCGTCACTATCAACCCCTGCAGAGGAGTTATGGGCCCATTTCAAGCAATACGAATACCGGATCCACCCTTCAATGGAGTTCGAATAGACATCGCCACATTACTGGCACTCGTCATTTGATCCTCTTCTCTGGGTACCCCATTCTGCCCTACCCCATTCTGCCCTGAGTATACTATTTCAAATTTGGATTTTCCCACCAAAAATTACATCATGAAAATAAATAAATATATTGTGTTTAAGATTTTCAAGAAAATACCTTGTAGCATGCATCATTCAGCAAAGTGGATATGAGTAATGAATAATAGGTCTTACCTTCACTGGGCGTTGAAAAAATTTGTAAAATGTAGGAGCAAAATCCAGCATGGGTAATTGTTTCAGAAATCGTAACCACAAAATGGCGCTGACTGACATGACATGACTCTGTGCTGTATGCTAATGATATTTCCCCCGGTTCTGATAGATCGCAACGCATTGCAAAGAAAACAAAGCCGATACGCTGTTCTGGCCCGTGGCCCCGTTATGCCCTGGGCTCCCCTACTTATATTTTTCTGAATTTATTTCTAGGCCAACTTTTCTACTAGCTTCTAGTGAAACTTCTGTTGTTCCTGTATATTGTATTTATTTCTTCACCCAATAATCTGACAACATGAGTATATGCTAATAGCTGATGTGTCCTATTCAATTGCAAACCCTCCTGCCTATCTTGGACATCCGACTATAAGGCAAATTTAAAGGGCAATAGGGACAGAATATCTCCTTGCTTCTCACTGTTCTTGATGGAAAATAAATTACACAAATATTTACAGGTACGAATTTTGCTACTGTAAAAACATAGATGAATTTCACTTTAGAGCCAAAAGTTATGGAATGACATACAGAAGATTTCCTAGAGTACCATCAAATATCGAGTAAGATTTTAGATATACTAGGCTATGATGTATGTCTTCATTGATAACACTTTCTTTGAATTCTTCAGCGAGTACACGATCTCAATATCAAAGGAAACAGAAACATTCTTTCAGTTGTAAGACTTGAGGTTCTCACAGCGGTGAGTATGAAGATATCCGTCTTCTGGGTTATTGCGCTGTGTAGTCTGGTTAACATCGACCAGACTACACAGCGCAATAACCCAGAAGACGGATATCTTCATTCTTTCAGTTCTTGCCCTTCCCTTACAGATATCCCTGAATAGCTGAAAAATTCTTGTTTTTAATTTAACTTCAATGCTTTCATAATCAATTTAATAAGTTCAATTTAATAGTTTTCAATAATTATTTCTATCCACATTACACGTAAAAATCTTTTTGACCAATTAGATTAACGTAATAAAATCTTCTCGGACAATCAGCCGCGGAGAGTGACGGTCCCTGAAACGTCGGTTTTATTGTTTTTTGATGCGGCTGATAGCCCGAGAAGATTTTATTGAGTTATGTCGCCGTGAAAGCTCCAGATCATATAGACCAGCGTTTCTCAACCCTCTTACCCTTGCGCAACCCTTGAAATAATATTCATGTCTCAGGGAATCCCTACACAAAAATTATTATATATCATTATTAATATCTTTCTTCCTCTTTTATAAACTTAAAGTTCATAAGGAAAACAGTATATTTTTTCTATGGAAGACTTGAGGTTCTCACAGCGGTGAGTATGAAGATATCCGTCTTCTGGATTGTTGCGCTGTGTGGTCTGGTCGATGTTAACCAACGTTTCAGAGGTCATACTGCCTCCGTCATCGCCCTGATGACGGAGGCAGTATGACCTCTGAAACGTTGGTTAACATCGACCAGACTACACAGCGCAATAACCCAGAAGACGGATATCTTTATATTTTTTCTGATAGCTGGTTTAAGCAAAAAATAACTTAGGTTTTTCTCAAGTTTATTGACAATACAAGAAAACCTGAAATCATTATGCCTATTCAAGAGACCTCATAAGGGGGTTTTCATTCACACAAAAAATTAACCCCATATCTCTAAACACACAAAATAAACATAAATAACCAAAAACCAATAACATATAAACAGAACGAAAACTACAACATCTTAATCGTTTATTGACAATGTTGAAAAGGCATATAATAAATCAAGGTAAAATGTTCACATGAACAAATATATGTGTCAAGGAAAGGTGAAAACGTCTTTAAAATCGATGTCGGGTGTGGGGAGGCAATCGCGCCCAAATGAGCGACAGTTTCTGTCGAAGTAATTTCAAACTTCAATAACTCGGCTAAAAATGGACATAGTGCCGCCATAGTAGTCTGATTTTAAAGAGAAAGGATGAAAGTTTGTGCAAGTACCGCTTCGACATTCATGGCGGCCGGACGTCGCGAACTGTGCACGCGCAAATTAAACCCACGATTTTCGACTTTCCGGATTCGACACGTGTTCATAAACGGGATCATATCTCAGAGACTAATTATCCGATCCGAGTGAACAAAGTGCTGTTTTGAAGAGGAGTTTATATGTTATAACTCATCCTGGCTTCCAAGTGTGTATCTCAGTAACTCAAAAAGATACGAGGCTGTGAATTTGAAAACGTTTGAAAATTTCCCGATTTTCTTAAAATGTCGCGATATATGAGGGCAAAATACAACCAGAATTATAAAAATCGGGCACGAATGCGTAGAGCATAAAATTCCAAAGAAGATGACACCGAAAACTCTGGGCTTGGACCCAAAACCAACTCGCAGTACTGCCGCGAATATAGGCAACGTAAATTTTGTTTAATTTCAATATACTATACACGATTGACGTTTTCACGAAAATAACTGCGGCAGTGTCCGACACTGCCTATCAATTTTTGAAGCCAATTTATATAATAAAATTTACTTTTCTATTATGAAACCTGTGCTTGTCTTTTGGTACACAAATACTTAATTCGGGATCGAGCTTTATATAAACACACGGATTTCATCTTTATCTGAAAGGAGACGATTTCTGTCTTTGTTCTTGATACTTGTTAAATAAGAAAAAGCTTGGTCACACATGTAAGAGGTTGAGAACTGCAGCAATATATTTATTGTTTTCCTATGAATAGCAGAATAATCTTCTTCCATAGAAATCCAGAACTTGTCCGGGATAGGTCAGTAAATATCATCTTGAGTGTACGGTCAGATTGCAGCTCATAAGTTTCTTCCTCTTCTCTTAAAGTCAAGTTCTCAGGATGAGCAGAAGATTCAGAGTATGGATCCCTCACCCAATCATACACTTGTGTTGAAAGGGAAGGAAAATAATGTTTGATTTTGATCAACAGTTCTTCCAGGTGGGTTTCAATAAGACTTGAAATTTGCTGATATCCTTCTTTACTTTTAATCCCCACCATATTTGAAAAATCTCAAGATTCCCTTTTGCAACATGATTTTTCCAAAGAATCAATCTTCTTTTAAATTCAAGAATCTTGTCACTTGATGTCAATATATTTTCTCCAGGGCCTTGCAGTGACTTGTTTAGCTGATTCATGTGATGAAAAATGTCTGCTAAGTAGGCTAGACTCTGCAACCATTTTTCATCATCAATGCACTTGGCAAAATCTTGCTTATTGCTTAATGTATGTCATATATAAATTTGGTTGTGTACTCTTTACAGTGATCTGTGGTTGCCTAACATCAGGTTTTCACGACCACAGTCCTTACCTTTCTAGCTCTATTAGGACAACATTTTTACTACAAATATTCCTTAATACTATTGTACATAATTTTTCCTTATTACTACCGGGCCTTCTACCCCAGTGACAGTTCTAAATTCCTAATTTTGCCCTGTCTTTTGCATCTCATTTTGTACAGAATATTCCCTACATTCCTGACGTCCATATCCTTCGTACAGCTTATTATTTTCTTGAAGGTGAACACTTTACAAACGTTAAACCACATATTCCTCAGAAACCTTTCCCTCAACCTCCGCATTGCCATACACTTTAATAGTATGTGAATCTCACTCTCCTCCTCCCCACATAATGAGCGTAATTTTTCATCCGTGCCCCCCCCCCCCCTCAACCCTCCGACAACAGAGCATAATCTATGTCACTGCACCCCAGCTGGCTGACAAAAGTAAAATCGCGTTTTGTGTCCTCGCCGTATTTTCCATTCGACATTTCTAGCAGGTTCCTCTCACAGAAATTGGCGACCATCCTTCCTTCCTCATTACACACTCGATCATTACTCGATCTACCACAAAACAGATCATCATAGCCTTTCTCCACCTCATAACAGCCCCACGTCTGTGTCAGCTTTAATTCTTTCGTCCTGGTGACCAGATAAATGTACACATGAAGAACGACCACCCGAAAATTCCACACAGCAAAACCCCAATGTCATGAATGTAAACATGAAAAATACCCACACGAAAAATTTCTTATACGGAAAAATTCTCACACGGACGAAAGCTCACACAGAAAATACGCATATAGAATACTTCCCACATTACTTTTGGTTTACAAAATACAAATTTGGCCAAAGGAGACCAACGGTAGGTTAGGTTAGATTAGGTTAGTATGTATACTATGTTTGAACTTCACTTCATAGCAAGCACATATCGCTTTATTAAGAGTGTATAAGTTGATAGTATTGTGAATGTAAGAATTTTTTTATGTGCGTATTTTTCTGTGGGAGCATTTTTCCGTGTGATCATTTTTCATGTGTGGGTTTTTTCTGTAAGCAATTTTCTTGTGGGCTTTTGTCATGGAATCGTTTCATCCCTACCCGACTGTTCATGAACCCCACTACTAAAATTTCCGTCTCAGCGAACTGATCACTCAAACTCTTCATGTTTTCCTCCACCTTGAGATTTATGAGCCGGGATAGCTCAGTCAGTATAGTGACTAGCTACGGGCTGGACGACCGAGGTTCGATCCCCGACGGGGGCAGAGGATTTTTCTTCTAGCCTCTGCGTCCAGACCGGCTCTGGGGCCCACCCAGCCTCCTCTACAATGGGTACCGGGGTCCTTTCCCAGGGGTAAAGCCGGCCGGGGCGTGATGCTGACCACTCACCCCCATCTAGTGCCGAGGTCAAGGAAGAGAGGAGCTATACCTCCACTCACCCCAAACGCCTACATGGCGTATAGTGGGACAAACTTTACTTTTTTACTTACCTTGAGATTTGGCGCGCATTATGTACAAAGTCCATACATATCTTTACATACAGGCTTCTGTGCCCTCTCACGCCTACTCATATTACCTCCTTCATACCCGTTAGTATTTCAATTACCTTTCTGCTCATTCCCTCATTGTGCAGATTACTAGTCCTACCCTCAATAAACTTGCCACACTAACGTAGGTCTATGTTGGGCCACTGCTGTCCCTTGCTCCTCCTCTCGCCTAGCCAGACATATCAGAGGACTTCGTAAGCCAGCTCCACATTTTGTATTGTCTACAGACCCTCTCCCCTCTGGTTTACTTGACAAGCCAATATCTTCCGTGCGACCAGTTGGTCTCGCCCGCCCCGCGGCGGCTTCACACCACCGAGGCGTGGTCATCACATCTTGCGGCGCGGTGTTCGACCCCTCCCTGCCGCCCGGCTCAGCGTGCATACTTTCGGGCTGTTTTCACCTTTCACCCGGGCTCCTTTACTGGGTATTGGCATCCCGTCAAGTTTTCCCTGTTTTCTGATGAGTACTTCCCTTTGTGCTCGCTGTCCTTCTGACCACAGGGGTGTCCACACTCCTGTCCTCCGTTTCCAGTTGCACATTCCTCGACAAGTATTCCAGGACATCACCTCCCGTCTACCACCAATTTATCTTTCTTCAAAACTGCCTTGTTTCCTCCCCTCTTAGCGTCCCGTAAATAGGGAAACAGCTCCTTCTAAACTTCCTTACTTCCGGAGCAAAATCCTCGTCTACCCGTATGTTGGAGCCGATCAGGTACTTGGTGTTCCTGCTGCGAAATTCGTAAATTTAACCAAAATTGGGCGCTCCCCCCTACTTCGTCCCAGCCTCCTACGTAATACATGTTTCCTTTCGGAATCTCTAGTTTCATCATTTCCTACAACAATGTGCACACCATGTCAAACGTGCCGAACTAACCCTCCTCTCCCTTCTACGCCAACCCGAAAATAAGTATATTGATCTTCCGGTTCCCTTCTTTCAGCTGCCACATTTTACCGTCCATCGTCTGCTGTCTTTCCTCCAACTCTTTAACTACCTGGTTGATCTGTCCCCTATCTTTTGATTATGCTTCCCCAACAGTTCTTTAAAAACTTTGTTCTCCCACGCTTGGCTCTTCACATGTGATGATATCTGGTCGATCTTCTCTTAGTCGACTGGCAGCCCTGGGTTTAGTTCTGCTCCTCCAACTCTTTAACTACCTGGTTGATCTGTCCCCTATCTTTTGATTATGCTTCCCCAACAGTTCTTTAAAAACTTTGTTCTCCCACGCTTGGCTCTTCACATGTGATGATATCTGGTCGATCTTCTCTTAGTCGACTGGCAGCCCTGGGTTTAGTTCTGCTCCTCCAATGACCAAAAGAGTCGACAGTACCAGACCCAAATATCACATCTGCTGTCCTGCCATCTCATCATTCCAGCTCCCTTCCGAGTGCTTCCTTTTTCTACTTGCTGCAAACGCTCCTATTCTGGCCACATAGCTTTCGACAGTAGCACACATCCTTCCTCGAGCTACAGAAACACATCCTCTCACCACCGTACTTACGACTCAACCCTAGACAGTTATTAATCGTCATTACAGGCATAAAAAATTCTCTTGCACTAACTGTGAAGTGATCTGGCTACAATTCATAGTGAACTTGAAGATAGTTAGATTCTGGGCCAAACATATAGTCCAGAGATAAGAATCGACATCGGTGAACATTTCAGAAATTGTTAAGAAGTGAGGCTTAACCAATAATTTGGTGTTAAAATGATGGTGACTGATTGTGAAAGTAAAAATACCAGGATTCTAAACTAGAGAATTAAGAACTATGAGTTTCAAGTATTATCCGATTGTATAAAATCCGAACGAATTTGAATGAAATTCGGTCGGCCAATCTCCAGTTATTACGCGTTATTTGCACGAAGTGCATATTGAAAACGCATTACTGCCTAACCATGTCTGCTGTCTGTCAATTTGGGAACCGCTGGACAGATCTGGTTGAAATTTGATGTGAAAGTTGTGTTCCATGTTTCAGACCATTTTGACTAGGAAATGCATGAGACAAATATTTACCAATACGGACAATACTGTAGATTTCATTAAAACACAAATTTATTAGCCCAAGTTATTTCATGGTTATACTAAATTAAATTAAATTTAACTTTGACAGAAAAGTGGTAATAAATAATCGTTTTATGCAGTTCCTAACAGTGATATTCCTCCATATTCACTATTCACATTTATTGTATTTTCTTACAGAAAGCTACAATAATACATTCCTTTAACTGCTATGGCAATTCTCTTGATACTGTTTTCAAAGAACCTAACCAATAGGGACTCGTAACATTCCAAATTCCAAATCTCATATAAATTTCCGTTTCTTAGGTCGTTTCAAGACGCCTGTTCTTCTCCGAAACGCCCTACAATATTTCTTTAAGTTGGGGAATTGTTAGCCCCCAAACAAATCCACAAGGAGGGGAACGCCCCTTGGTTGCTGACGTGACGTTCACGCTCCTTCACGATTTTCTGCTCCATGACAGTACTAGACTGCGGCAGAATGTAAAAGCATTATGATAAACTATGCAACAATTGCAAAACAACAACTGCCTTTAATCATGGATTAGAAATTAAGGGTTTTTTATTTTCCTTACGTGGTCAAGGACGGTTTCATTAATTTACCAATGGAGAATTCTTAATAAGAACGAACTATTTCGGCTCACATTTTGTTATCTGATTGGAATGACACTTCACCCTTCTTTCAATCAAGTTTAAAAGGTCACAAATTATACTTTGTGTATAAAAGAAAAGGTACATAAGGTAACATGAAATCGTAGGCAAAACGGGGCAAGAAGGAACATTTCACCTAACCGCCAGAGAATTTAGATGGAACAACTTCACGAACCATCCGCCTTATTTTCGCTGAATACGGTTTTCAGACCTGCATGAAAACGTGTTGTTTAAATTTTTCATTCTGACGCCTTATGAAAGTAAGAAATTTATTTCCTCTCCAAATTTGACAACATAAATTAACGAATATTAAAAACCGATAGTAAGAAATTAAAATTACGCCACGAAGGAACTAACAGCGCATTACATTCAGGATGTTAGGTAAGACTCAGTTCAGAATTTTCTGCACAACCGTCTCATGTCTAAAACCTGTTATATCATAAGGCGAGTAAATAGTCTCTCTCTCACTATACAAGGAATATAATTTCAGATTACAGGCAGCTATCGGCTTACGAACGAGTCCCGTTCCAAGACATTCGTTGTATGTGTATCTTGAATTCCTGAGCTTTTACGATACGCAGCGATTTTAAAGCATTAAAACCATATAATAAACATCGAATGGTCTACACAGTCCACAGACCAGGAGAAAAGCCCTGCTAGGAATTTGATACACGCGCATGCGCAAGATTTCGCGGTGAGTGACGACCTATCCTAAAAGCATTCGTTCCACAACCACTTAACGAACAACAGACAACAGGTTTTCATGCCTGGGTACAAGTTTAAGATTACCTCACAGTGGCACAGTTATTTAATCTAGAATATTTTCACCACACCCTCAGAACACATTACTATAAGCCATTCTTAAATGCTTGATGTTTTCAGTCTGTGTGTAGTAGTGTAAAACTCTGACGTATCACACTTCCCACCAATAGCAGCCCTCTAGTCCAGCTGATATGAAACATTCTCCCTGCACAGAAACAGAAACGATTTTCCCCCCGCAGGGCTTTGCTCCTGGTCTGTGGACAATAAAAGTGGTATTCAACCATTTTTGTTCGCCTACCCCCAGATATATTTTCTCTTCAACTTTGTACCCCAAATGTTGTTGGTGTATAATTCAAGTTATACATAGTATATAATCTACATCTAAAATAAATTAAATAAATTGCATTACTGATTATTCAGTGATTTTGAATTTAGTATACCAAAGACGCTAGTGAGTCTAATAAAAATGTGCTTAAATGAAACCTGTAGCAAAATTCGAGTAGGTAAATATGTATCTGAGACATTCCTCATCAAGAACGGTCTAAAACAAGGAGATGCTTTGTCTCCCTTGCTCTTTAACTTTACGCTAGAATATGCTATCAGGAAGGTCCAAGATAGGCAGGAGGGTTTGCAATTGAATGGGACACATCAGCTATTGGCATATGCTGATGATGTTAATTTATTGGGGGACGATATAAATACAATAAAGAGGAACGCAGAAGTTTTACTAGGGGCTAGTAGACAAGTGGGGCTAGAAGTAAATTCAGAAAAAACTGAGTACATGTTAATATCTCGTCATCAGAAGACAGGCGGGCAAAATTATCTTAGGGTGGCTAATAAATCCTTTGAAAGGGTTACAAAGTTCAAATATTTGGGAACAACAATAACAAATCAAAATGATGCTCACGAGGAAATTAGTAGGAGTCTAAATTCCGGAAGTGCTTGCTACTTCTCAGTTCAAAAGATTTTGTCTTCCCGTCTGATTTCTAAGAACCTGAAAATTAAAGTATACAAAGCAATAATCTTGCCTGTTGTTTTGTATGGGTGCGAAACATGGTCTCTCACTCAGAGGGAGGAACACAGATTACAGGTGTTTGAGAATCGGGTGTTGAGGAGGATATTTGGGCCTAAGAGGGAAGATGATGGGGAGTGGAGGAAACTGCACAATGACGAGCTTAAAAATCTGTACTGCTCCCCCAGTATTGTCAGGATGATTAAGTCGAGAAGATTGAGATGGGCTGGGCATGTAGCGCGCATGGATGGGACAAGAGGTGTGCACCGGGTACTGGTTGGGAAACCTGAAGGGAAGAGACCGCTGGGGAGACCTAGACGTAGATGGGAGGATAATCTCAGGCGGGATCTATGGGAGATAGGAGTTGAAGGAAACTGGATTTTGTTGGCCCAGTACAGGGTCCGGTGGAAGGCTTTGGTTAATTCTGTGATGAACCTTCGGGTTCGGTAAGCCATCTAGTTAGTTAATTAAATATAAGAAGTTGTGTTTTATTTGCAGTAATGATGGAATTTTTAATAATTACTTAAACAATGTTCGGCTCAAACATTACTTTATAATGAAATCTGTTACGTTCTTTGAACTTTATTTTCAAAGCAGAGGAAAACGTGTCTGGAAAATAAATTACTTCGTTGGTTTCTTTACTGATAAAAACCGTCATCTTGAAGAAGTTTTGAGAAATAAAGTTTCTGTGATTATGACTGTCTTCTGGGTTGTTGCACCGTGTAGTCTCGTAAAAGCTTACCGACGTTTCAGAGGTCGTTGTTGCCTCCATCATCAGGTTATAAGTCGGTAAACGTCTACCAGATTACACTTTGCAACAACCCAGAAGACAGCTATCTTAAATCTGACCACCGTAAAAATCTCAAATCCTAGGAAAATTCTGTGCTTCAAGAAAGTTGTTCATTTCAGGAGCAAAGAAGCACAACATCCCACTCTTGGATCCACTGATTGTGAAGGAGGTTCGGGCAGTCGAAAGTTATCTGACCATGGCGGCAATAGATGTGAAAATGCAAGGGTTAAAGGACGCAGTTCTGCAAAACATAAGGTAACATTTCTATTACAACGGTAGTACTGGCCACGTGTGACTTACTGTCGGCAATATAACCGTATTTTCTCTGAAACTGAGCAATGATGTGGACACTCGAAACGGTCTTGGCGGTAGCAGCTAGACAGTTCGACATCCCTCCCGCCACGACCCAAACCTGTAAAGTAATTACACTGCATTCAGTTGTTCTCTCATTAGCCTCTTTGAATAGTTGTTAGTGCTTGGCTGTTATTGGCCTTTTTGGCTGTTTCAAGCACTTTAATAAATGAATTGAATTGAATTGAATAATAGAATGATATATGATCCGATTGCCCAGCAACGCAGAATAATAATGTCGAAACCACATGGCCAAAATGTTACACTACATTCCATTCCTCAAAATCAAATTCATTATTGCACGGTTCTTAAGTAAAAACACTTGTATATAGTTTATGTTTTTTCTCTGATGCAATAGGAGCTGAAACAACGAGATTTACATTTTAATATATGTAATCCAACACTTATATATCCCTAAACGTATTTACTAATTGAGAGAAGCGACCTTTTCATGTAGATTAACATTAAGATAGCGGTTTTCTGAGTTTTTAAACTACGCAGATTTGTCAAAGTTTGTCGACTTTTCGGTGGAACTTCCTACTCGATTTTAGTGTAGGAGACTTGAAAACCAGTCACGGCCCGTGGCATTTCAAGAGGAGTAATGAGTCAAATATACACACTTTTCACCGACTTATAACCTCAAAACGGCGGAAATTAAACGTCATAAAATTCTAAGACTTTACTCGGAATTATAGATAAATGAATTCTTCAAACTATTAAACGGCAATGATTCAACTATAGCTGTTATACCTTTGGTAATTTCGAATAAGATTAAACGATACCCATAAATAAATTTACAGATATGGCCTATTTCAAGTCACTTAACTGGAGAAACTGACGAAAGGCTCTGAAAAGAATCACAGGATAGTCGTCAGTAGTATTAAATTCATGCAATCTGTTGCGAATACAGTGAAACCTCGATGCATCGTTTTTGGCGGGGGTGGGAAATAAAAACGATGAATGCGGGAAAACGATAGATGCGGGAAAGCATTAAAAATTTAAAAAAACAATGTTTCTCTTTCAAAGTTACTTCTTTTTACCAAAAAAGTCTTTAATGGACAACTAGTTTGTCGAAACTTTACGTTTTAGACCAAACAGAGCACTTTCCACGTTCAAAATGTTTTCGTCGTCACGTTCACTAATGTTACGCGCATAAAAGAACGACTTCACTTTCTCCAATGCAGCGTGTGCTTCGGCAAAACTCGGCACAGCTTCGGGCTCGCATTCGTCGTCTTCCTCTTCACTCCCACCCCCTTTGCGAACAGGAAGAATGGAAATACTATTACTGCCGATCTCAACGAAACGTAGCTGTAGAAGACCCTGAACCGCTGGAAACGAGATGAACCAGAAGAATGAAAAGTGTCGCCCGCCTTTCCTTTGTACTTATAATACGTAAAATCTGTGCTGGTTGGGCGATATAACAGGTTACCGCTACTGCGTATTCCAAAAACATTGTGCGCCTTTCGGTATTAATTTATCTCAAAACCCGGCATTTTAAATTCTAAAAACATCCCGTAACTTTCGTTATAATTTCTCAGAAACGATCATTGCGGGAAAATTGTGGGCCGGGACTAGGATTTTTGAACGATCGATGCGATAAAGCGATAGTTCGAGGATCGATAGAAGCGGGAAAATGTAACATTATTTTATATGGGATGTATCCGAGACCGAACAAAACGGACGATGCATCCGGGAAAACGATAGTTCCGGGAACGATGGATAGAGGTTTCACTGTAGTTGCAATAGCGCCAAACAATGGAACTTCAACAGAATCTCACACAACAATATTAAAAAAGTATTTACAACTTTTATGTTGCAAGATAAATCTGTTCATGTTGTCATGTAGGACTCTAACAGGGTTTTTTACTTTAACTTTCTTTAAAATTAAGTTATTTGGTTATTCCGTCAAATTACAATGTATTTAAAATAAGATAATTAAAATAATTAAAATATCATTCTGTGTTCCATATCGAATAATCGATTTACAATTGGAACAGTTACAACATGTTTCGGGTTTATTAAACCATCATCAGGTGTAAAATTATATTAAATTTAAAACTCAATTACAATTTTTTTTACAATTTTTCGTAGTGTAGTTTTTTGGAGGTCGTGTCCAGATATTTTCATATAATGGATCAACTTTATTGTTTGAAGTGATGCTTTTGATGTTTACATTCGTCTGTGAAGTAAATGATTCAAAGAAACATTAATGAATATGGATGAATATAGAAAACAATTAAATAAATAAATAATATTATAAGGAAAGTAAAATAAACATACCAGAGATGAAATAGTAGACAACACAGTTGTGTCTGTAGGTGATCCAGAAGTATTACAGTATCCGATCAAGGTTTATTACTGAATGCGGTTGCTAGTGGGGAGTAGGTGAAAGGTGGTTGTCAGGGTTGGGGTCAAGGAACTGGAGGGCATTAAAAATGGGATTATTAAGGTAAATGTTATTGTCGTTAAGGAATGTTACAGAGTGTTTTCTTGAAAATCTTAAACACAATATTTTTATTCATTTTCATGATGTCATTTTTGGTGGGACAATCCTAACCTGAAAGAGTATGCTCCGGGCAGGATGGGGTAGGGTAGAATGGTGTACCCCGTTTTGTCCCGAGTGTATGTAGAGAAGAGATTCAAGATGACGATTGCATGTATTGTAGCGATGTCTATTCGCAGTCTATTGAAGGGTGGATCGGTATTCGTCTTGTTTGAAATGGGCCCATAACTCATGTGAAGTTGTTGGTAGTCACGATGATGAAGAGGTGCACATGTGTGCCGTCTGCGTTAGGCTTGAGTAGATATCAAATGTGTAAAATTTCGACATTTGACATTGTATGCCAAATAATTTTTATATCCTACATCATAATTATCTGTGTCTTCTAACAACTTTTCAAACATACATCAACCATACTCCGTCTTGCCCCCGGCACGAGGCAAAATGAAGCAAGTTACATTCTTGTAAAGAAATTAATTTTTAAAAAACTATTACTCTTAGAATTAAACTCTTCACTCACTTTAAATTTCAAATAGACAATAAATCCACACAATGTTTCTCTATGTGTTTATCTTCATTATTGTACCTTCCACACGTATCCAAAAGTTAAGCCCCCTTTTCTGCCCTTGACATTTATCGCTAGCAACAATGACCCTGCAATGTTATTAGTTTTTCTGTTTTTAGAAATTAAATTTGGGATTTCAAATGGTGTTAGAAGTACTTGTGTGGAAGTTATAACTGCTATTTCGTGAAACTCATGTGTTTCCGCATTTCTACCGGTTTTTGTTCACAGGACACGTAAATCTTGTTAAAAGCCTGAGCAGACTTCTTCTAGTTGCGAGAATTGCACAACGTACAACACATTTTGGATGGTTTTCTCTGTTCAGGAGTTCATAAGTAAAATCGGAATGGAAAGACATGAAGATTATCACAGGTGTTACATAAAGTTCGGAGGAGATTGAAATGGCCTAATTTATTGTAATGTTCCTTCATTTGATGGATTCTCTTTATTCTTTGTCTCTCTTCGCACGCTCTGCTTGCCTTACATACTTCATCATGCGATTTCTGCCTCCGTGCATACTCCTTTAATTTCAAGTGTCACGTTTCTGCTTCAATAACTTGTAAAAATAAAATGTCAGCCAGTATTTAGGCGACCCACTCAAATTAGTATGGAGGCCTTTTCTTTATCCCCAAGACCACTGTTGTATAACGTACAGCAACAAAATATAAATTCCGACCATTCATTTTCGTTCAAGCAGCAGTTGCAGTCTCACTGCTACTGTGCCTAAAAGGTGCTAATGTAGCCATTTCTTCTCTTGTGCCCAAAATGTCTATCTTTCCTCACTTGGTTACCAGATATTTTACATACAGAGCGTTTAATGATACACCGGAACGCAAGTGTCGTTTTCCGACTACTGGAAGAGCTCAACGACTCATCGCCAAGAGCTTACTGCAACTCCTGCTAAAATCATTCTCACAAGAGTGCAGCTGTGTCTCATGTAGCTTAAAGTAGCTGTCACTGTTTGTATGAGTGCGTATGTATGTGTAAGGTCCTATGTACTTTTTAACATCTTTTGTCTGTATGACCTGTATATGTAATGTGGTCCTGCTGTTAAGTGTTGGAGAAAATGTTATCGTAAATTTCCCAGCGTCAGAGTTCCAAACACAACATCTATCCATGAACTCATTAATAGAATCAGATCTACCGGAACACTTCTGATCAAGAAATATGTTACCAAACTTTAATATTTGAGTCATTAACTGAAAGCGCTTCCTATTTGTCCCAGCAAGCGGTTGTTCTGCATACTTCTAAGAAAGACAACAGCGCTTTTGTTGCTAATTATAGATCTATTTCGATTTCAAATAAAGTTTCATAAATTTTTAAAATATTATTCACGATCACAATTTCTTCCAATTTAAATCCATGTTACACGCAAGGCACCATTACTTAAACTACACTGCCCTAATGACGAGGACGAAGATGGTTCTTGGAATGGTGGTGATTCCTTCATTAAGCCACCTTACAAAGCTTGTAATCCGAGAAGATTAGTGCGCCATTACTTTGTTCAACTGAAATATACGGTAACTTATTTACTCAAATGGTGGTATTATACTATCTGCTTGTTCACAAGGACAGTCTATTTTCAACTTAGCTGAGGCATTGATACGTCTATAGTACTCTTCTACTAGATACGCCTAATAATTTTGGAGTATATTAAATGGTTCCAAAGCTACTTAAGTATTATATTATATCCTCCTTCCTTCTTATTCTAGATAACAGTATTTTCCTTTTCACTTATTCATGTCGTATCACAGTGCTGTATTTTGGGACGTATCTAGTTTAGACCAGTATTAACTACCTTCAAGTTAGAATAAATTATTCAAATTTCTATTGCTTGCTGATTCATAGGATTTTAAATCTCTTCAAGCTAATATCTATTCGTTTCAGCAGTGTAGTAACACTGGCCAGCTATAGGCCACAGACGAAATTTGGGGATCTTGAACTCAGCACTTGATCGAATTCAGTTGTCCGCATCACGTCCCGGTGGATAGGAATTTGGTTGGGCTCGAGATCCAATCTGGAGGCAGAGAAAAGTTATTTTCCCCTGCCGGGAAACCTTCCTCGGCCGTCCTGTCCATAGTCATACACTATTCTGACCGCTGTCTTCCAACACATTCATCAGAAGAGAGGCACAATAAAAGTTGTCAGTGGAACCACGGTTCCGGAGAATTTGACGTAAATACGTCTTTATGGAAAGGAAGTTTATATATTGGCTTTATTCTAAATATTTCCTTTTTACATGCTTTACAACTGAGATAAGTTTGATTAAGACATTAAGACTTTGCTTATTTAACTTGAATTAGTTACGCTTAAGATGGGTCTGTGGTAGCTGAATGTAATGTAAAGTAATGAAATGTAATGTAAGGTAAGGTAATGTATGTAAGGTAATGTAATATAATGTAAGGTAAGGTGATGTAATGTAAGGTAAGGTAAGGTAAGGTAAGGTAAGGTAAGGTAATATAATGTAATGTAAGGTAAGGTAATGTAATGTAAGGTAAGGTAATGTAATGTAATGTAATGTAAGGTAATGTAAGGTAAGGCAATGTAATGTAAGTTAAGGTAATGTAATGTAATTTAAGGTAATGTAAGGTAAGGTAATGTAATGTGAGGTAAGGTAATGTAATGAAATGTTTTATAGGTAACAACAATGCCGAGTAAACAGGTGACGTTTCCTAGGTAACAAAAATGCCAAGTAAATAGATGTTCCTTAGGTAACCATTATTGTCGATTTGTTGATAAACAGATGAAGTTTACTAGGTAACCATTGTTGTTTATTTGTTGATAAACCATTATTACACTTTTTTCTTTCACTTTTTCGTTCCACTTTTTCGTTTCACTTTTTGCCGAATGACACTGACCCTAAAATATAGACTTATTTACGTCAAAAAGAATGTACATTTCAACTTTAAGATTACTAAAATTACAGGCTTCACACTTAAAACAAAATGAGTTCATTTTAATTACTACATCAATGATGTTTAATTTTGTATACTAACTATAAAATTGAAAATTCTGGTGTTATTTATTAAAATTCCATCTTCATCGTATTAATCATTATGTAGGCCTATATTCTACTATTGTGTACTAATTATAAAATTGAAAATTCTGGTGTTATTTATTAAAATTCCATCTTCATCGTATTAATCATTATGTAGGCCTATATTCTCGGGCGCTACAGACATTAGGTGTTATTCGTCTCACTACACACACTTTTAATTGTCTTCTGTTGATACAATTGTAGAAGAATGCCCATTTAGGTACAAACTTACTTAAAATGATTCTAATAAAACAGAAAACCAGAAATACAAATAAAATATGTTAGTTTGTTTCATTGTCGTTTTGTGCAATTAAAATACTACGTAATATGGTTTTGAAATGTTGAACTTCATACCAGACGACTACCTCCCGAACCATATTTCTTATTAGTGTTTTCAAGGGCAAAATAAATTACCACATTTATTGGCAGCGCTGGTGTTCGCACACTCACAAGGCATATAAAATAATTTACACCTTCAAGGTAAAACTTTGAACATTAATAATCAGACATGGACCTACAGTCCTTCAGCTAGGTGCGCCATTGCTTCAAATTACATTTAAAAATTTGTTCTTATTTTTAGAAAAATAATGTCTTCTTTGTGGACATTTCCTCCATTCGGGGAAGTGGTTATAGTGGTTATTTTTCTACTTTTATTGTAATTGTATTTTGTCTATTTACAGAATGTCCCACAAAAATGTATACACAACGGCAACTTTGGTGGCCAATTGTCACTCATTTACTCTGCTATGCCAACTGTGCCACGACACTAAGTGTGGTATTTTGAATACCTACACCAGATTCGCTAATTCATAAAGTGTCAATATTGAAATATGTAATGGTTCACTTTATTATAATGTCTATATTTCATTCATGGGGTATGTGTATACAATTTTGTGATACTCTGTATAAAAAAATAGTATAAAAAACTTTATGATTTCCAAATAATACAGAAAAATTATTGTGTACTTATAAGTTTATACCTACACCAAAATGCATAAGAACTCTCTAAGTTTTATTCACACCTTACAGAGATTCGATGTTCTCAGCGAATTAAACGGCAGTTGTAGGGACTACAACCTGACTCGTCCCAAACTTTGTTCATAGTGTCACTGGTGTTGACAGATGTGATTCAAATTTCTTGAACCGGATGTGAATGTATAATTGAAAGTGTGGTTCCATGTGGAATTGTGTACAAAATGCTTGTTGCATAGTTGTAACGAACTCCTTCCATAACTGCAGAACATACTAACTCCTCTGTTGTGGGGAAACCATTTTCAAAACTAGTGGCGATTACCTGAGGCAGGCACAATAGTTACCCGAGAAAAATTTGAGAGTTTTCCTATCAACCAGTTTGGGTACGATGTTCTCAGTACACCGCATTTGTTTTCTGCATCATTTTGAAAATGTAAGTTTCTTTTGTGCTCAAACTGTAGCCTATATTACTGTTTACCTGTCATAGGCTATTTGCTGTTTTATTGACACTAAAATAATTTAACTGGATTATTAGTGTCGTTTGACTACTAATACTGATACTTAGGGTTCTTAGGCGATCCGTTCTCCAGTGCCTTAATCACCTGCGGGCCCCAAATTTTCGTTGGCTTTGATTTACTAAGCAGTTGGTACGACTCCTTGGGCGAGTGGTCAGCCCGTCGCAAGGCCTCTAACTGTGCACAGGACAGCACAACATAAAGAGAAGCGGAGAAACATCCACGACTTGAGTGGGATTCAAACCCACGGTCCCAGTGACCAAGCGCCACATGGCCCAAGTAAGCACGGGAGATTATACACATTCCAACAGTAATGATACAACAAACAACAATAAGAGATTACATAATTTTTATTATCCGTCAAATGCACAAGCGCTCAACAGTGGCACATTACTTCAACTGCGAGAGAATATGATAACGTAATTGACTGTCTTTCATATATTCATTCTCGCCGCCGTAAGAACCTAAAATCTCACCAATATTTTGCTTTACCCGGTGTCCTACGTGAGTGATTAAATGCGAGCGGTGCGAGTTGCGTGGGTGAAGCGGAAATATCAAACTGGCTGTTTGTGTGGCGCTGTCCTAGGTTACAGCGAAGCGGTCAGGAGAGGGAAGCGGCCGGATTCCGAGATTAAATATTTTGATATTTTCGGGCGAATCGCAGCGCTGGCCGGGAAGGCGCATGCGTAGGAGAGCTCTGACCCAGTACAGGGAAGGCTCTTGCGATGGAAAGTTGTGTGCGCTGCATCTCATGACAATAGTAGAAACGTTAGCGGAAGTTATAATTAGTGAAGTGAAAAGCAGACGCATTCTTTGGGACATGAAACACAACAGTTATTATAATCAGATGCTTGTGGACAGGGAATGGAGCAAGATCGTTGAAAATGTACGAGAAACAAGTGAGTATTTTTTTCAAATTAATTTTTTTTGAAAACTGATTACATTAAAAATAATAAGTTTATAACGTGAAGTGGTGAAGCCGAATTATGTTCGCTTCAAAGGGTGGAGCTTGAAAAACCTGCAAAATTCGTGCCTTGTAGGAGCAGCCCTTCGTGACGACGCATTGTTCCTCTTTGGTGTTGTCATATATGCCCTTGGGTCTGCTCTCACAGTTGAAAAGCCATGCCCTGATGATTGAGGCGGCATGGACATCTGAAACGTTGATGGACATCTACCAGACAGTACGGCGCAACATCGCCCTGATGACGGAGACAGCATAATCTCTGAAACGTTGGTTAACATCGACCAGACTACACAGCGCAGCAACCCAGAAGACAGAAATATTCACGATGGTATTCCTTCGTTATATGATGTATGGCAAAACACTTGGTGCGGAGTCCTGGCTTCCATGGACACGTGACAGAATAAAACGACGGTCACATAGTATTGCCACGAATACTTGGATAGCACTAGTGCACAGATAAGGATTAAATAATATGCTCACACTGTTTACCAGCCTCACCTTTACTCCAGATCATGTATAAATTATGTATGGACGTGGCGGACTCAGTCCCACATAGGACCGCAAAGGGTTAAGAATGTTCAGTTCTTTCATTTGTATTTTTTAATAAAAACAGACTTATTGCAAATAAGAGTGTTTCATTTTGTGATGTGGGATTTGAGGTTTTCAAAGCGTTGAGTATGAAGATTTCTGTCTTCTGGATTGTTATGCCGTACTGTCTCGTAGATGTCCATCAACGTTTCAGAGATCCATCCGGGATCCATCATCAAGGCGATGAATAAGCCATGCCCTGATGATGGATCCCGGATGGATCTCTGAAACGTTGATGGACATCTACCAGACATTACGGCATAACAACCCAGAACACAGCAATCACCGTTTCATTTTCTTACCTGAGAGTCAACATCAATCTCTCCTCCAATGATATAGATCGTTGAAAATTTGTCATACGATAATCGAATTGATCCCTAATAGCATTTGCAATGTAATCAAATGTGCTAGGGAGCATTCTTGAATACTCGTAAAACAGTTTTGGTTCTCTGGAATTGCTTCTGAGTTGCTCAAACAAGTGGTGAAATTCACCATACAATTCCCTCCCCAAGTAAATGGTGTTTGTTGGTGATCTTTTCCTTTCGGCTGCCTTCCTTTTCCTAACTATTAACCTTTTCAAGAACGCACTTTCCGCGAGCAAAAGGTCACGTTTGCCTGGCCAAGCCATCGTGGATACTAATGTCTTGCCCCCCACCCAGGCGTCTCTCACGTAGGAAACAACAAGCGATTACCTCGCTTCATATGACAAACGAGGCTGCTTATACAGCTCGCAGAGATCGCTTCTTATCGCTTACGTAGGACATTGCCTTAATGTCAGGTGTAAGCATTGTTCAATCTTGAAATCTTCTTAACAACGTATACAGACGCAAGAAAACTCTGTTTCTCATCTGGTTTTATGCCATTAACATGCTCTTTGCTGTATCAGTATTTGATTCGTAGTATTAAATTTACTCACCTATAGAGAAAATTACCTTCTCGAAGGCAATCTGCCGGGTGAGGAGGCTTGCGTGCTCAAGTGACCCTTAGGGCTATGCCGGCCGAAACTTCCGGTCATGGTAAGTTCACCAAAGCTGGACAGGTCTAAGGCGATGCGCTAGACTAAGAGTGAAATCATGGTCCTCCAGGTTGGGGGTTGGGTGTAAGGCTAACAACCTTTCACCTTTAAAAAAATACGTGTTACGAAAACTCAACCAAGCCTCGGATCAGGATGGACTCTTTGGCACGACCACGGCAATTGAAAAGGGATATGAGATTTGGTACTTGGAACATTAGGAGCCTCTATAGGGATGGGGCACTGAAATCAGTGCGTAGGGAATTAGAGAATTATAAGTTAGATTTAGTGGCAGTGCAGGAAGTCCGATGTGAGGGGGAGGGCACGATACCAGTGGACAATTTTATATTTTTCGAATGACAATCATCAGTTAGGGACGGGTTTCTTTTGTTCATAGCAGAATTAGGGCAGCAGTTAAGAAAGCAGAATTTGTTAGTGACCGGTTGTCTTACGTAATTTTGGAAGGACGTTGGTGCGACATCATTGTCCTTAATGTTCATGCTCCAACTGAAGACAAAAGCGATGATATCAAGGATAGCTTTTATGAAGAATTTGAATCAGTATTTGATACATTTGGCAAGTATCACATGAAAATTCTGCTAGGAGATTTCAATGCAAAATTGGGAGGGAGGATATCTTCAAACCCACAATAGGCAGCGAGAGTCTCCATGCACTTAGTAATGATAACGGTGATAGAGCAGTAACCTTCGCTACGTCAAAAGATTTAATTGTAAAAAGTACAAAATTTCCACACATTGATATTCATAAAACACATGGACTTCCCCAGATGGGAGCACACACATTGAAATAGATCATGTTTTAGTAGATAAGAGAAGGCAGACAATTGTAATTGATCTGAGGTCTTTCAGAGGAGCAGATTGCGACACTGATCATTATCTGGTGGTAGCAAAAGTGAGGGAGCGGCTTTCAGTAAGTAGACGAACTAAACAAAATTTTGACACAGAAAGATTTGATTTGAAAAATTAAGAGAGGGAAAGGCGAAGGAAAAATATCAAGTTGAAATTTCGAATAGGTTTCAAATTTTAAAGACAAATGAAGATAATGAAAGTATGGACATCAACAGGGAGTGGGAAAATGTCAGAAACTGCATCAAAACTTCAGCCAAAGAGAAACTAGGATACTACAGGAGAAAGCAAAATAAACCGTGGTTTGATGAAGAATGTTCAAAATTAATAAATCGAAGGAAGCAAACAAAATTTCAATGGTTGCAGGACCCAAACAAAACAAATGCGGATAATCTATGTAACGTGAGACGTAAAGGTAGTAGCACCTTTAGGAATAAGAAAAGAGAACACCTGAAGGGCAAAATTGCTGAACTTGAGACAAATAATAAAGAAAAAAATATCAGAGACCTGTACAGAGGCATTAATAACTGTAAGAAAGGATATCAACCCCAGACCAATTTGGTAAATGATGATAATGGGAATTTGCTGGAGATCCAATAAAAATTGTGAATAGGTGGAAACATTTTTTAAGCCAGCTCTTAAATGATCATGAGACTGGTGATATTAAGACAGATTAAAATGCATACAGCTGAACTGTTGGTGCCAGAACCTAGCTTAGATGAAGTGGAACTAGCTATTGGTAAGTTGAAGAGTTATAAATCTCCAGGTATTGATCAGATTCATTCAGAATTAATTAAAGCAGGTAGCAAAGGGTTGCATATGAGGATCCATAAGCTTGTTCAGTAAATTTGGGTTAATAAAGAGATTCCACAACAATGGAAGTAAATCATAATTATTCCTATTCATAAGAATGGGAACAAGACTGAATGTGGTAATTACCGAGGAATTTCTCTGCTATCAACGTCGTACAAAATTCTATCCAACATTCTTTTGGCAAGATTAACTCCATATGCGAATGAAATTATTGGGGTTCATCAGTGTAGGTTCAGATGAAACAGATCGACAATTGAACAATTCTTTTGCATTCGTCAGTTACTAGAGAAAAATGGGAGTTCAGTGGGACTGTACATCAATTATTTATAGATTTAAAGAAAACCTATGACTCTGTGAAGAGATAAGTTCTATATAACATTTCAATTGAATTTGGTATACCAAAGACGCTAGTGAGTCTAATAAAAATGTGCTTAAATGAAATCTGTAGGAAAATTCGAGTAGGTAAATATGTATCTGAGACATTCTTCATCAAGAACGGTCTAAAACAAGGAGATGCTTTGTCTCCGTTGCTTTTTAACTTGGCTCTAGATTCTAGAGCAAAGTTAAAGAGCAACACTTCTAGAGTCTAGAATATTCCATCAGGAATGTTCAAGATAGGCTGGAGGGTTTCCAATCGAATGGGACACATTAACTATTGGCATATGCTGATGATGTTAATTTATTGGGGAACGTTACAAATACAATAAAGAGGAACGCAGAAGTTTTACTAGAGGCTAGTAGAAAGGTGGGGCTAGAAATAAAT
The DNA here is from genome assembly GCF_977971745.1 of Zootermopsis nevadensis. Classification (NCBI taxonomy): domain Eukaryota; kingdom Metazoa; phylum Arthropoda; class Insecta; order Blattodea; family Termopsidae; genus Zootermopsis; species Zootermopsis nevadensis. The sequence goes on from NW_028259142.1 coordinate 8,924,340, forward strand.
TCAGAAGAGATCTAAGAACATGTTAGTATCTCATCAGTAAACTGGCAGGCAGAATCATCTAAGGGTAGCTAATAAATGCTTTGAAAGTGTTAAAAAGTTGAAACATCTGGGAACAACAATAACAAATCGAAATTATACTCATGAGGAAGTTAGGAGGAGACTAAATTCCGGAAATGCTTGCTACTTCTCAGTTCAAAATATTTTGTCTTCCCATCTGATTTCCAAGAAACTAAAAATTAAAGTATACAAACAATAATTTTGCCTGTTGTTTTTATGCGTGTGAAACATGGCTAAGGTGCTAAGGAGGGTATTTGGGCCTAGGAGAGAAAAGGTTGTGGTATTGAGCACACTGCATAATAATAAGTTAAAAAATTTGTACTCTTATCCCAGTACTTTCATATCAAGAAGAATAAGATGGGCGGGGTATGTGGTACACATGGATAGGGCCAGAAGTGTGCACTGGTTATTGCTTGCGAAGCCTGAGAGGAAGAGACCGCTGGAGAGACCTAGATGTAGATGGGAGGAAAATGTCAGGCCGGATCTATGGGAGATAGCAGTTGAAGGAGAGTGGATATTGTTGGTCTAGGAGAGGGTCCGGTGGAGGGCTTTGGTTAATTCGGTGATGAACCTTCGGGTTCGGTAAGCCATCTAGTTTGTTATGACCTACCTACAAATTATTATTTTGAAATTTGATTAACATTGCAGTAGTTTAACCATTTCAGTCTAAATAAACATTTTGGTGAATTTGAAACGACGTATTTTCTGCCTTTGGGTTATTTGCCTTTATTTAAATATTCCAGAGTAGATAGGTTAAAAATAATTATTAATTAATCTGGGAACATAACTCCTAACCTCTTAAGCATGAAAAGCAACAGATTTGAAGGCTTTGTTCTGTGCACAGAAAATCTGCCATGTATATTCAACCAGGAATAATAATACTAAAATTATCCTAAAAATCAGGGCCCAGTGACTTATCCCTATACCATCATGGCTCCTCATTTTTAACAGAAAACATACTCACATGCTCTGATGTCCCTGAGCTCTGACGCTTTGTGCTGCAGAGTGAAAGATCTAAACTGCTACAACTTGGTGTGGTAGGTTTTGAGTCACTATGGTGCTTCTCCTGATTGTTTTCTGTGTCCAAGCTGATTGGCAAAATTGAGACCTGAGTTATGTAGCTCAGCATATGTACATGTTGCTTCCACCATACCCTAAAATACAAATATATTATTCATATGTGGAAACAGATATTTACATAAAGCACCAGCACTCTTTATTATAAAAGTGGAATAAGTCTACCTTATATAGAGAGGTATGTCAACACAAGTGACACACAGCTTATTTCATCATCAACAGAAATTTTCTAAGTTTCGTTCTGAACAAAATACTAGTATACGCACAAACTATTTTTAACAAAACTCTGGTATTTAAACACTGATGGAAAATTCAAACATACTGGGCTACATGGATGCTAAAGGTATTAAGGATGCTTTATTCATTACTCTGAAAACATCAATATATACATGATATTATAATGCTAGTACATTACTTTTAATGTGAACTACTAACACCTTATTATTTTTGTTAAAATAAATATGGAAGCATGCTAAAAATCCTATTTTTTCTTTCTCATAACAGTAACAGATATTTTATTGAAACAAAAATGGGTACTCTTCTTGAAATTTATTCTATAAATAACTTCTTCTCAACGTAATCACGTCTACAGTATATACATGTCCACCAACAATCAGGTAGTTCAGGACTCTATCACAAAAGAACTGTGCACCTTATTAATGGAGCCACATCTTCATCACTGTCTTAACTTCATCGTATGACAAAGTTGCACAAGAATTCATCACCTTCACATTCACATCCTCAATGAAAATTCTGGAAACCTGCTGTGAGCACATACATATCATTATCTGGGATCAGAAATTACCTCCTGCACTTGCACACATGAAGCAGCATTTTGTTTGCTACTACCAGCTAAGAAACAGTATAATTCTACTTGATTATCAACACAGTTTCAGTGAGCCTTGTTGATTGCTGTTCATGGCTTCCCTCTATGTTGCTTGTCTTTCCAGCTGGCATATCAAAGGTTTGCACAATGGACATGTCCATTCCAATGTCTGTTCAACTGTAAATTTATCGCCCTGATGACTGAGGCAGTATAACCTCTTAAACGTAGGTGGAAATATACCAGACTATATGGCGCAATAACCCAGAAGATAGCAATTTTTCCATCATTTTAAGTTCTGTTTCACATTTTTCCACAGATTCATCACATATAAATCATTTTTAATGAAGACATTTTTGTGGTCTGCTACATTTTACCATAATGATATTTTCAGTATGCCTGATGTATCCCGTCTTTATATATATATATATATATATATATATATAAATTTATTTTTTATGAACATCTCCAGATATTAATCTGAATATTACAGATGTAACTATAGATCATGAATGATTTCAGATACTAACATTATTAAGGATGACTATTTTGTCCACTGTCTGAAGATACTGCAGTTGGTGTGTCACCAGCACGCGAGTTTTACCATGCAGGAAGTTGCAGATACAGTCATCAAACAGGTGATGACCCACATGGGCATCCACTGCAGAAAGTGGGTCATCCAGTATATATAGATCAGGTTGCTTGTAAATAGCCCTAAAGTATAGATGTAACACTGAAAGTCAATATTTATATATAGATGCAGAAGAAAACAAAATTTGTAAGGCAAAAAATTAGTTCAGTGTACAGAAAGAGTAATGTTTTGTATAGCTAGATGGTAGTGCAAAGAGAAATTGATACATAAAAGCTGTGGACTGCAAGACCTATGTTAAGTGGATAGAGTGATGTAAAGTGATCAAAACTCAAAAATATTGTATATTTATCTGTATTTGTATCTTTTGTAATATACATTATTTTTAAATTGCCTTCTAAGATTAGAACTTCACACTGCTAAAAAAGTGATATCTGTATACATTTTGATATCAAAATATTCAACCAAAAGTCAATGGTATCCATTCTTATGTACAATTCAGATAAAACTGTTGTTGAATACAGTGCATTCAGTGATAAGCCATAACACTTTGACTTCCTGGAAGGAACTGCATGGCTCACTGTGCAAGTGTTGCAACATTCTAACAATACAAATCAAGAATTACTCCAAGATACAATAAAATCAACTTATCTGTTCTGAAAATATACCTGTGTACACACATGCACCCTCTCTACCATTTAATAGGTTAATAGGTTAGGTCCTGTGGAACTTCCAAAAAGTTTCCTCAAATGTTTTCCTTTAACTCTTCTGTATCGTGTTTTGCTCTTTAGACTTTGTATTTCAAATTATCCCACAAATAAAAGCCACACAGGGAAGATCAGGTGAATATGCAGGCCATAAACCACAACTTATTATTCTTTCAGCAAACACCCCTTGGAAAGCTGCAATGTAGGCAGTTGCTGAATCCCTTATCCCTTGGCCCTTATTTCGTCTAGTTTTTGTTTAGAAAGCATACAGTGTTTTAGGAGGTTTCCTGTCAAGATGTGACCCAGCATACTTGCCTTTATTAATAAGTTTATAGACACCTGTTGTGCAGGGAATATATGATTCCCTGACACTTTCCAGTGAAACCATATTTCACATACAATTTGCACAAAAAGCATGCTATTCAACAGTATATACATACATATCCACACACATAAGAATTACCATTACTTAGCATGATGTTAAACACAGATATACTGTTGTGTGTGAATAATTTCAGTAGCAGTTACCATTTGTGCCTGGTGGTGAGTCATGTAGTTCTGGTCAGTAGCTCGGAAGTGACAGTTGTGTTTCAATCCATCAATGATATTCTGTAGACTGGTAAGTGATAAAAAAGTTTCAAATTCTCTCGTAATTTTAAAGACTGTATTTCTAGATTCAAAATGGGACACAAATGGAAAAGATAAAATACTTAATTTTTGTAATTAATAGCTCATTTGAAAGTGGAAAACTTCTTACACTTTCATTGAAATAAATTACTTGGTTCTGCTTCACAATAACAGATATCTTTAATTACAGAATTGTCTTTTGATGACTCATCCATTATCTTGTTCCCAAATAGAGCATATGACACTATAGCAATAAATATGGCAAACTTTATTGAAAACTTTCCAATCAACAAGAGCAAACCACGCACATAAAATGCAGCCCTAATTGTTTGAATTTCATTCCTGCAAGAAAATAAAACTGTATCAGACATGGTAAATTAATATGGTGGAAACAATCCATTTAAAAAAATTCTATGTTGAATCAGTAATGCTTTTAAAACATGTTATTATTACAATCCTGAGATAGCATTTATCTTCTGGAATATGTAGCTAGGGTTCACCTCCCACCATAGCTATTGGGACTTAACCTTTTCCAGAATGACTCTGATTCCCAGTCACATGACTTACACAAAGTGTGAAGTATTTAAATAGGTAAAGCTGAATTTGACATGAATGTCCAACAAGTTCTGAGAATGATTTTACAAGACTAAATATTGTATTCCACATGCAATGTGGTAGTTCTGACTCACTTATTTGTTAAGCAGGTAGATACCGCCAACGCCTAAGCAGAAGTGAGTGAATAATACTGAAATAGATCTTAAAGAAATAGGGTATAGGATGTGGACAGTATTGAAAAGGGCTGTGATAGGGATCAGAAGCAGACTTTAGTGAACATAGTAAAGAATATTAATGTCCTTAAAACTCATGAAATTCTTGAATAGCTGAGAAGCTATAAATTTCTCAAGGACTCTGGAATTAGTTACACCTGAAATTCAGTTGTGGCCTCCATTGCAACAACATGAATTGTTTGATCTCACTCAATTTTTTGAACTACACATGCAAAATTGTTCCTATGAATCTAATGTTCAGTAGCAAATAAAAAAAATGAATAATTGAGTGCCTACTGTACATACAAAATTTGATGGCTAATTGTCCTGTTCATAATCAGTGAATGAGACACACAAATGGTCAGATAAACACAGATGCTTTGCTTCAGCATTAGACGGTAAGTAGACTAAATGCAGAGGTTAAGAGGACTGAAGGAAAACAATTGACAGACAAGATTCTGCAGTAAGTTATTAAATCACTAAAAGGGAGTTACATGCGAGCAACAGAGACATTAAAAGCAAATTGTTTCTCCCACACACACATCTTGATAACCTGTATGCTAACAATAATCTCATTCATGAATCTAACTCATACATCAGTTCACTTGGCGGTGCAGAGACGGAAAGTGGACAGCGACTTTCCAAAATATAGTGATAAATTAAAAATTGCACATTTAACCAACTAATACAAATTCCATGAATATAAAGTACCATATTAGGGCTACTGCTTCCTGGATGTGGGACAATATTCAAGTTATCTGATCTCCAAAGTGTATAAATTTTAATCTTTACCTATCATGCAAAATAATGATGTCCTATAAATGATGTGTAAATGGCAAACAATTAATGTTAATATGCTTAACCCTCTCTCAGGCCCCAATTAAGTTATAAATTCTGCGGTTTCATCAAATTCTTAAACTTATCATATTACATAAAGTAAATGCAAATCATGAACTAGTGGCAGAATTGAGGTTAGGATTACAGCAGTCCTTCATAAATTCGTTAAGCCATTAAATTTGTCATCATACAATTTATGCCAATGCTTTGCAATCACTTGTTTAGCCTTTCTGCATGCGGGAATTCAGATTCCAAGTACCAAACCTTCTGCAGGATGAGCTCCCACTGGCAAATTTAAATTCAGGCAAAAATAATCATATTTCATTAATATTATTATTATTTTTAATTTCCTCTCCTCTTTTTAGAAAGGAAATGCTATTGCATTTCTGAGTTTGTAGTGATAATAATTCAAAATGCCTGGGTACAATTACTTTAGCAGTTTAAGCCAATTAAAATTGACAATATTCCACCATTATCTATAAAAGAGATCTACAGATCTGGTCAATACATACATCAAATGAAACACACAACCTTTGTCTGCTTGGTTATGAAAGTATAATTCATGTAGTTTAAAGACAATTTATGAGATGGCCGCACAAAGCTGGAGCTGTATGAATCCAACACACATTAGAATCTGCAGCAGTAAATGGTAGCAGTGTGACTTCCATAATGTTGATGGGTTAAACAGACATCTTCATAGAGGCTTGGGTCATCTTATTAAAGGGGCCCATGCATGTACTTATACACAATAATTTGTAGTTTCGTGATTAGAATTTCCTACAAAATACACACCTTGTAATGGAATAACAAGCACAATGGTTGCAACTCAAATAACTGCAGCAAAGCCAATTTCACACCACATCAGATACGATATAACAAGTGTCTGTAATGGACCAAACCAGAGGTACACAAAGAAATTGACACTATGGTCAAACCGGTTCACATCGTTGGACATAAGATTGACTGCTTGGCCTATAGTTGTTTCCCTCAGAGCTGTCTTAGTCAACGTCAATGCCTAAAATAGAGTTCAGAATTACAACAAGTTTCAAAATGTACAAGACATGAATTTGAAAGTGCAATGTCAGAAATCCCAAACAACTGGCATAAAGAGTACAGAATTTTGAATCACCTCATAAAAGCTGTTTTTCTTAATGTCAACTATTCTGCAATTGCTCAGGCTATAACTAAGGTAACTTGATCCTAATATTTTGTAAACCCTTTCATAGCAGTGCAAGTTAAGTTTTACTACATTTTAAAAATCTGCAGGCTAAATAAGCAATTAAAGCAGATTAATTCAAACCTCCAAGTTTTAATATTCCTGTGTCTGAAAACATAAACTCAAAAGATTTTTGAAGCCTTAATAAATGTCACTTTTCAACAAACAAAGAAGTTAACAGACATTAATACTGATAAATTTAAAGTTCCTAGCTACACTGGTTATCGGCCACTACATTGGAAATATTTTGGACAGCCACCATAGTGTTCTTTCTTTTATAAAATAAGTACCTTAATAATATTTTATTTATATCTTAATTGCGTCATGCTTGTGTTCTTCAATATAATAATTTTATTCACCGTCTTTACACAAGCTTATAGATTGTTAAAATCACATAAAATTATAACATTTCTTCATTTGATATTGTTACATTTTAAAATGACGACATGTTTCGATGTTCATCCCATCATCGTCAGGTCTATCAATTAAAATTTAAAATCTGTTGCACTTGCTGCCCTGCGTATACTGATTTGTTCTACCCATTAGATTTTATTTGTTTAACCTTCAGGCTTCTTCCATTAAATTTGGAGGCTGCGTCTAGATGCCTTAAATCTGCAAAATCAATTTTAATTTTCATATCGTGATTCTGGATAATGACATAGGAAATGGAATAATTTTAAAGAATTATTACGCAATATATCGTAATACAAGCAAAAGAAAAGTAATCACAAAATATTTAAAGTATTATAACATACCGGGTTGTGTGTGATGTGCGTGTCCGATATTACGGAACGGTAGACTGCAACTAAGCTGTGTGTATCGTGTGTGGCTATATATATTAAGTGAAAGTATCATATACAAAGAACACATAAACAAAATCTTGCATTAAACGACAGTAACATCTACACAAACAATCCGATCTTTAATATTCTACAGTACATCGACCCAACCCCCTGAACAACTTTCACTTACTATATATAGCCACACACGATACACACAGCTTAGTTGCAGTCTACCGTTCCGTAATATCGGACACGCACATCACACACAACCCGGTATGTTATAATACTTTAAATATTTTGTGATTACTTTTCTTTTGCTTGTATTACGATATATTGCGTAATAATTCTTTAAAATTATTCCATTTCCTATGTCATTATCCAGAATCACGATATGAAAATTAAAATTGATTTTGCAGATTTAAGGCATCTAGACGCAGCCTCCAAATTTAATGGAAGAAGCCTGAAGGTTAAACAAATAAAATCTAATGGGTAGAACAAATCAGTATACGCAGGGCAGCAAGTGCAACAGATTTTAAATTTTAATTGATAGACCTGACGATGATGGGATGAACATCGAAACATGTCGTCATTTTAAAATGTAACAATATCAAATGAAGAAATGTTATAATTTTATGTGATTTTAACAATCTATAAGCTTGTGTAAAGACGGTGAATAAAATTATTACCTTAATAATAATTTCAACTTTATAAAAAATCCTGAATTATACAAAATCTTACAGACCATCCTACACTGAGTGGTACTAGCAGTCTACTTTCATAAAGTGATCTTATAACACAATACTAAAGCAGACAGACAATCTTGCTTCAGATTTCTTGTGTTGGTGTGTGTGAAGAGGACTATTTCTGATGAAGCAACATTCTGCTAGTCAAGGATGTAAATATGCATGACTCCTAAACTGGGGTTCAGATTCATCCAGTTGACTACCTAACACATGGAGATTATCCTAAGATGAATGAGTTCAGTGCACTCTAAACACTCAGAAATAAATAAATTATATTTGGACATGCTAGCTAATTATACTCTTCCATTCCTTGCGGTATCTGTCATCATCGTTCAGCAACACAGAACAACCCCCACTTACCACTAATATTGTGCAGCAATCACCGAATACCCATTGATGATAAACAACTGGGGGAGCAGAGAGATTGCTTTTAGCTTCATCATTCACCCGGTTGTATTTCCTTGGGGTTACATAAAGAACAAAATGCACTCCTCAAAACTGATATCAGTACAAAAATTACAAAGAAGAATATCAGCTGCTACAGCTAGTTACCTAAGATATGTTGGTGTACACATGGCAACAGTTCAATTACAAGTTGGATGTATGCTAAGATAGAAATGGACCTAATATTAAAAACAAAATTATTTAAAAAAGTTTAATCTCATCACATTCAGAAAGCATTTAAATTTAATATGGTTTATAGAACTCCTGTACACTACCTAGAGATAATAGTATTGCATTAGCATTATAACGCTCATAAAATCTGGACCCTGATGAAATGCCACATGTTTATTTTCTATTATTATACTTAAAATACTGGATAATATAGCGGTGTATGATTTGAAGTTTTCACAGCAGTGAGTATGAAGATTTCTGTCTTCTGGGTTGTTGCGCTGTGTAGTATTGCAGATGTTTTCCAACGTTTCAGAGGTCATACTGCCTCCGTCATCAGAGCGATGATTATGAAGACTTCTGTCTTCTGGGTTGTTGCTCTGTGTAGTCTGGTCGATGTTTACCAACATTTCAGAGGTCATACTGCCTCTGTCTTCAGGGCGATGAGTATGAAGATTTCTGTCTTCTGGGTTGTTGCGCTGTGTAGTCTGGTCTATGTTAACCAACGTTTCAGAGGTCATACTGCCTCCATCATCAGGGCGATGAGTGTGAAGATTTCTGTCTTCTGGGTTGTTGCTCTGTGTAGTCTGGTCAATGTTTACCAACGTTTCAGAGATCATGCTGTCTTCGTCATCAGGGCAATGAGTATGAAGATTTCTGTCTTCTGGGTTGTTGCGCTGTATAGTATGGTAGATGTTAACCAACGTTTCAGAGGTCATCTGCCTCCGTCATCAGGGCGATGAATGTGCCAATTGCCAACCAACCAAATAGCTAACTAAGGTCGGATTCCTGCGCAAGCGCAAGACATCTTTCCTTGAAAGGTATCACCATTCCTGCGTACGAAACGCAATGCTGGAAATGGTAAACTGAGGCTTAAAACTAAAAAGGGAGTTTGCTTACGCTAACGGGGATGTTTTCTTGGCGGGAACCAGAACTTATCAAACTAGGGTGGGTTGCTGCTGATGGGAGACAGCTTGCCCGAAAGAATTTTGTTGGTTAGTTGGTTCTCTGGGATTTGAACGCAGAGAGTGTGGGGTCGCTTCGGCTGAAGGCGTCAATTCAACTGAGAGTCTCCGTGATTGGGGTAGCGGGCCGTTTCCCTCTGGAATTGTACCCCTGCATTTCCCTTACAACTGAGGGAAACGCGGAAAACCTTTGTCAGGGTAGCTGAGAGGCCTGACCACTCGTTGCGCCGACTTGGCCGTGTTTTCAGGGACAGCCTCGGCTGGCCTGCTGAACATCAGCCTCTCTCGGTTGCTCTTGGGTGATCTCTGCCAGCCCTCCTTCGGCAAAGGTGCCTCCTGAGTTGCCGGACTAAGGGGTTCCCCACACCAGCTAAATTTGCGATCTTACTTTCAAAATAAAAGTATGTACTTTTCCCTTCTCTCCTTATCTACTCATAATTGACTAAATGAATGTCATCATTCTAATTATATGAAGTCACTGATTTAGTACCTTTTTACTTTGCATATTTTCTTATAATTGCAATCTTATTGACTTTATTTATTTGAATTAAAGATATTTATATTATTCAGTAGAAATTTGTCTTTGTGTATAAATATCCCCTAAACTCGTGTAATTTTTTTATAATCTCTTTTATTACCTTTTTGTTTTCATTCCTCTCTTCTTGTGTTCTGCTCTTGTGACGTATTTGTAATTGACTTTCTGACTGCGATGTAGCACACTAATAATGAAGAACTTAATTGAATTTAAGGTTGGGTAATGAATTTTCTGTCAGTGACTACTGAAAGAACCTGAAGTCCCGACCTTATTAATAGTTATATGAAGACTGAAAAATTTTAAATTTTAGATGTAGAACGTTTTATTCCCGCCTGGTTGTAATTATTTTTACGAATATACAGTAAGAATATCACGAAATTAATAGTTTATGCAGTTCGTACACATCTTCGGCAAAAAGGTAGGTCATTGTATATTGTGGAATACTATTAAATGACCGTATATATTTTGCCATCCATGAAACAACGTAGCTACGTCCTTATCCACATTTTCGCTGGCTATTTCACGTAGACACCCTCATTACTAATTTATGACATTGAACTAACATTTTACAGATGAAGCCGCCTTGCAGTTCGTCAACCTCTACTGGCGGCCGCTTTACAAGGAGTTACTTCCCTACGCAGCAGAGGGATGGGATCAGTACTTGAGGGGACTGTTTAACAGGATGTTCCTGAGGGTTCCTTTCTGGATTTTATTCCCAGAGTATTAACAACAAGCAGTAGAAATGGTACGGCGTTAAGTTGCAAAGCCTACAATTGAAATTACATTATACTAGGTCTGAAAGACTAAAAAACTGTACGGATTCTAAATATGTACACTAATCTCTGTGTATGATCATATTAAAATTATCATACTGGTCTTATAAAGTTACAAACGGATTCTGACGTTTCTACCACGCCTGAAAACATTACTGGAAATCACTTTTCATAATTAATTTGAATACTGCCGCCAGATTTCTCTAAATATCTTCGAATTACACAAAATAGACACTTTCAAGGACGGTTTTAGTTCTAGTAACACTAAAAATACGTACTGGGGAAATGAGGAGATCAGGAGATCACAGTATTTATTTAATCATTGGCAATTATTTCCTTTTCCCGCGCAGTAGCCGCGCGGTCTGAGGCATCATGCTTCAGACCGGCGATACGGAATGCGCGCTGGTTCGAGTCTCGGGGGAGAAGAAATTTTCTCATGAGCTTTCGACCAGTGTATGGGACCGGTGCCAACCCAGCATCGTGAGGAAATTGGGGAGCTACAATGAGTAGCTTAATCCGGTCAGGAAAACTAGCAATGGCTGGGGGTTCGTCGTACTGACCACACGTCACTCTATATATCTGGTTGGCTGATCGTTCACCTCTGCTTAGGCATGTGAACGTGAGGCCAGCAGTCAAGCTAGTCTGCTTTGGCTCTCTGGAGCTGTTACGCCACGGATTATTATTATTATTATTGTTTGTTGGACCATAATAAGGCATCCTTGACTAAACGATTTCAATGAAACTTCATATTTAGACGATTACTATAATTTATCATTCAAGTCGAAGACTGGCCCGAAGTAAACTATTCTGATAATCATATAAGACTTTAAATTATATCTAAATAAATATTCTTCATTTTCAGATTCGCTTTAGAATATATCATTAGAACATTGCAAGAAATCAGAAGAAACTAGAAATAAATGGTACACATCACCTCCTAATCTAAGTTGATGAGAACTAAATTTATTAGGTGAAAATAGGAATTTAGGAAGCTGACTACAATACTGACATCTATTAAGTGTTTGTAAAACAAAAGGAGATACAGTCGGCAAGTAAACGAGCAACCGGTTTATAAGGATATTAAGTAATATGATATTGTTATACCAGGTAATATGATATTGTTATTAGTCGCTAGTGCATATTATAATTGTAGCACATGAATATTAAGTCATATATATGAACACTCTTGGCCAATTCTGTAACTCGGACTTTCACCGATGTTATCCCCTTTCGCTAATTAAGTTGTTTTTCAAGAAAACGGTGACACTGTGACATTGTGACACTGTCACCCCACAAATTTATTATTTCTAAATAATTAATAAGAATCATCCAGAGTCCGAGAGTGAGGCAAGTGCCAGAGGAAAACTTCAAAAATACTTTAGAACATTCTAGAAGCTTTTAATCTATAAAGAGTACGGAGTACTTATATTGTGTCCTGCTGACCAAATTATATAGCAGCAAAAGCATTACAAAACGCTTTTTGATCTGTAACGAGTTTAGTCTTGACGAGGGTACTCCGGTCAGTCTAAAGCCGACCACTGCTAAAGCAAATTGTTTTACTTATTGTTATTTATTAGTAATAAAGCTCTTGTACAAGTATACTCTATAGCAGCTATTACTCCATTCGGCGACCGATAACCAACCATCAAATCCGCTCGACGAACTTATCGAATCCACACAGTACTTTGCACGGTTTTCCTGTGTCTGGTACACAACAAACCAAACTACTTTAAAACGACAACTTTAAACTCAATAACATGAACGATGTAGAAGTTGGAACAGCATGTAGCCGAAATTTCATTGTGAGATAAAATTCCTCGTTTTTAAGATGCACTTGTTTCACATTTTAAGATTTCTTAAATCTGAGTGCGTCTTACATTTGATGACGTCTAAGAATCTATATGGCGTCTTTATTCCTGAAACTTTATTGCTAACTCAAGGGTGCGTCTTACAATCGACGGCATCTTAGAAACGAGGAAATGCGGTATTATGGAGAATATCGATATTCAGGCGGAGGGAGCCTTGTCCATTACGAGATAAAGCAGCATGAACCACGGCTTAATGAATAATGTACTATTATTAAATAAAGGGAAGCAAACTAAATTGCACTTGTATCAGAATTCAGCCCAAATATATGATCATAACGTGAAAAATGTGAGACCTGAAATTACTAAATACTTTCAAGAATAAATCAGGTAATATTTGAAAGATAAAATCAATTAAAAAGAAAAAGCCAAATAGCCTGCAAAAATTTTAGAGAACTGTCAAAATAAATGTGACTTTAAGAAGAATTGCCGATCAAGAAATTTATAAATAATAATTCAATTCAATTCATTTAATAAACAATAATAATAATAATAATAATCTGCTTGCAGATTAAAAAATTGATAGGCAGTGTCGGACACTGCCGCAGTTATTTTCGTGAAAACGTCAATCGTGTATAGTATATTGAAATTAAACAAAATTTTTGTTTTGAATAGTTTAATTCATTTGCAACTTACATTTATTGAATACAGGGTAGTGGTATGAGAAGTAGGATACATATGGCTTTGAAATTATTTTAATACCTCTTGCAAATGTTTTGGGTCCGGGCCCGGCGTTCTCGGTGTCATTCTCTTTAGAATTTTGTGCTCTACGCATTCGTGCCCGATTTTTGTAATTCTGGTTGTACTTTGCCCTCATATATCGCGACATTTTAAGAAAATCGGGAAATTTTCAAACTTTTTCAAATTCATAGCCTCGTATCTTTTTGAGTTTTTGAGATACACACTTAGAGGTCAGAATGCGTAGTAACATATACACTCCTCTTCAAAACAACACTTGGTTCACTCGGATCGGATAATTAGTCTCTGAGATATGATCCCGTTTATGGACACGTGTCGAATCCGGAAAGTCGAAAATCGTGGGTTAAATTTGCGCGTGCGCAGTTCGCGACATCCGGCCGCCATGAATATCGGAGCGGTACTGGCATAAACGTGTATCCTTCCTCTTTAAAACGAGACTAAGATGGCGGTGCTATGTCTATTTTTAGCCGAGTTATTGAAATTTGAAATTACTTCGACAGAAACTGTCGCTCATTTGGGCGCGATTGCCTCCCCACACCCTGCATCGATTTTAAAGACGTTTTCACGTCAAAAGTATTTTCAACAAACGGAATTATTACTGCTTCAAGCTACTAATTGTACGCAGAGTTAACAACGTTAGGCAGGCAAAAATGGACGCAGAGAGTCGCTGGTATCTGAGTTTAGTTATCTTGAGACTAAAATTGCTACTGTAAGCCTGAACAATGTAGTGTACTTATAAATATGCTTGGTGAACCTTCAGGTTCAGACAACGGTGAGTACGAAAATATAGATTTCTGAGATGTTGCGCTGTGTAGTCTGGCAGAAGAACCTAGAAGACAGTTATCTTCACAAATGTTATTTATACTCATACAAACTTATTGCAAGTAAAGGTAGCTATGGACAATAAAACCTTTAGAGCACAAACAGATATCTAGGCGTTTTAACTGTATCTTATCTGATGTCAGTCTTTTCCCGACTGATAATTGTACACATGTCAAAACAATAGCACTAGTTAACGAAATTTTATTAACATGTATTTAAAAAAAATACAGTAAATTTGACATTCATGCTCATTACAAACTTGGACTTAAAATCTTGGCTTCTTGTCACAGTTTAGATGAAGATAGTACTAGGAAAAAGAAGGTAATATTGTTCATACAAAGGAAGAATTATTTCTGTAAAATACATTTGGATTTAAAAGAGCGTGGTTCTTATGTTTTGTATTTTTATGATTATTTTTGTTAAGTCTGTCAATTATAGCGTGACATAACTATGACTTTTTAATGTATTTTAAGTACATGTTTCTTTATTTGTATTTTCGTACTTGTAATTTTATATAATTGGATAATTATAAATTTAATTGATTTTATTTGCATTTATAAGCAATTCATTGATAGTATCATGTATCCTTATTACAGACAACGGCTTGTGAATTTGTGTGATTAAGTTGTCTTATCTAAACTGCAGGTACCGACGCCCGTAACTCAGTCAGTAAAGTGTGCCGGTCATGTGTTGAGATTTTTTACGTCTCGTCCAGCAAGTTACAGGACACGTACAGTTAATTTAGCACTGGACACACAACATAAATCATCTGCACTAGGACAGTGCGTTACGACCGAGACTGTAGTCGGGCACAGAGCGAGTTAGTGTCATGATCGACATTTGTTGACGAAGGGGAACGATTTGTATCTCGGCCGGTTGCCAGTTGTCATGAGAGGTTTCTCGTGGCTTTCCTCTGATTTTCCAGACGTTTAAAATAAAGCAGTCCCGCTGCACATCATGTAGGTCGCTTGGGGGGAGAGCTATATAACTTCTACTCATTCTTGACCTCGGCACTAGATAGGTGTGAGATGTCAGCGTCACGTCTCGGCCGCGCGACACTCACTGGATAGGAGACTGGATGAGCTCCAGAGCCAGTCTGGACGCAAAGGCTAGAGGAAAAAATTCTCTGTCCCTGTCGGGGATTAAACCCTGGTCGTCCAATTCATAGTCACTCACTGTACTGACTGAGCTACACCGTCTCTCTTCTCCTTGTAGAAGCTTATATACTGATTAAACCATTCATATTTCTTCACGTCATTCAAGTCTATATAGTATGTCAAGTTCTAAGAGGATCGTAAAATAAGCCACGTTTTACGTAATCGCGTGTCAGCCGTATACATGTCAACGATTAACGGCCTACACCGAACAGCTCTGCATGTAGGATTTGAAGTTATTCGAAAAGAACCTAACAATACAACTAATAGAGAAATGCGAATAAAGTCAAAAATAGATTAACTTTGTCACTTCTGAGGATGCCTGAATTCGGGGTTGTAGCGCCGTGTAGTTTAGTATAAGTTTACCAACGTTTCAGAGGTTCTTGTTGCCTCCATCATCAGGGCGGTGAAATCCTACTTTATGAATTTTATTTATCATCTAATGACATTATAATTATTAAGGGACAGACTAAGGTTGTAAAACGCATGAGACGAAATAAATTTGTATAATTTTTATTCTAATATTTCATGGAATGCGATCGCTTATCTGATTAGACACTGACTAGTTACGAGCAAAATATTAAGAAGTATCTTCCTGAAATATATCAGTTTAAACTGATTCTAGCGCAAGTTTAGGAAGAAGATACAGCACTTCTACTTGCAAGACCTTATTTGCAGAGCCTCTCTTTTTTCCTCGAATTTCATACAGGACAACATAAAAGCACTCCATGCACTGAAAGAATAGCTGTTCGTTAATGATATTAGTCAAAAGGACCTAGAAAATTTTCAGTCAAATTCAACCATACACAGTATTAATACAAGGAATAAGTACCATGTTCATCGTCCAAATGCCTACCTTTTATTTTTTTAGAAGAGTGCTCAATAAGCTGTGATGAGAACGTTCTATAGCCTAACGCTTCGTAGCAAAACTATTTCGGACAAAGAGGACAAATTTAAAGCAATATTATAAAGACACTTAACAGCAAACAAATTTGATTATGTTAATGAATTCATACAGTTTAAAAAGACTTATTTTCCTTTTAGAAGTTATTATACGTAGATAGCATAAATCATCATTAACGTATCTGTTGTCTTAAAGCAGATTTAGTGCTACATTTTAGTATTTTTATGCTAAACTTAGATAGGGTGTAAAACGTAAATAACTTTTTAAATTATAGAATTCTCATATGTTTGTTTTATTTATAACTTGCTCCATATCTTTTAGTCAGTGTAGCAACTTTTAGATGCATGGAATGTATGTATGTATGCATGTATGTTTACGATTAACACATTAAAAAAGACGGACGTCTCATGATGCTCGCGAGGAGAGATGGTTCATGGCAGTAGGCTGTGTAGTATCTCCTTTTAGTTGTGTCATCGAAAGGAGAAATTTTAAAAGCACTGAAAAGGCTAAATCCTGAACTATAGGCATTAGACAGACATACGGTTAACTTTGATTAGTATCAATCCAGTAGGCATAAAAATGTAAAAGTTTTATAAACGGACAATCAAACGCTTCTATATTTTTTATTTTTTCAAGGATTTCCTTGAACAATTTTCCAATATGCTGTAAAATATTTACATAAGAAGTTCTGTCAGCAATGGAAACTTAAATGCCTGCAGTACGTAATGACGCTTCGTTTTGTTACATCAGCAATACCAATGTGTTAAATGACCATCAAGACCAATGGAAGATACAGATAAGAAATAATCTACAATTATACTCTGCCACTGCCCTCCTTCCTTTGTTCCTTCGGCAAGAAATAGTTATATCCCGAACTAGTGTCAGTGGGGAACAAGGATCACCTCAGGGTTGACGTGGTAATTTGATTATATAAATCCAAAGAAACAACAAATTAAAGAAGAACACAAAATAATTTTACTCTTGAAAATTGAATCCTCTGATACGCAATTCCCATAACAGTTGCAACGGTTATTGGATGCGATTGATTGGTTTAATGGCTGAAGGGCTACCACTGGAGTACTGAAAGTGTTCTTGGCCTACTTTCCAGTTCTCTTGCAAGCGTGGGATCTCCACACATGATTGGCTGGCCAGTTAAAATTTGAATTCAGACAGTTACAGGGGTTCTGAACTGATATAAATCTATATCTGAAACCGTATGTACAGGTTTGACGATGCAGTATTTTTCTTTCAAGGTTATGTAATAAAAAGATTAACAACCAGATCTTCGTAAAACGTATCATGTTTATAGAATGAAACGGCATACACAAATCTAATACAAATCGCCGTGGATATAAGGAAAGTTTTTACGTAAAATCTGTGTTGCATTTACACAAACATGTAAGACAGTGTTTGAAACGGCAAACAGACATAGGAGGTCTGAATATAGTCAGACGAAATGATTGTTTTCAAAGTATTCCTCCATGAGGAATACAAAAACTAACTAATCTGAAATGTAGTGACCCATGAAGAATTTAGAAAGGAAGAGGGACGAACCGAATGAAACGTCCAATCTCCACCCGCTCTTTCTTTCAGTCAATTTGTCATATATGGGTACAATATTTAAAAGTCTGATGCCGCTTGAGATGACAAATATTAGCATTACATCACGTCAACCAGAAAAATTAGCCCCTGTTACAAAGTAAGTAAGTAAATGCATCACCATTAGTAAGTACAATTTTATAATAATTTTTGGGCTTCAGAATCTTATATTTTCCGTACTCTGTAGCGGGATAATAGTCGTGTGGGTGGAAAGTATGTTTGGTGACGTAATCATTGAGGAACGATGTGGTAGAGAAATTGTATGACAGGATCCAGAGAACGTCATTAGAAACACCAATCTATTACCACCTTTAGTTCTTATATATCCATAGGCACAAGTAGTTTTTGTTGTCAATGATATGTAGTAGCACATTTTTTTGGAATCAAGATACGACGGACAGAAAGTGCCATAAAATGTTCTTCTCTCGAACTGGAGAATAAAACGCCTAAAATTAAGCCATTTTATTTCATTCTGAAGTGATTATTATAGCACAACCACTCTGTAGAGCAGGAAATTCTTCGAAACGTCCATTGTATACTCAGCTTGTCAAATAATAGCTCACTATCTTTGTGGAACTGGAAGGTTCATTACCTTTTTCACAAAATCCCGCCACCGTACTCTATCCTGAGCCAGCTGCATCCAGTTCGCTCCGTCGATTCCTATCTCCCTAAGGTCCATGATAATGTTATATAGCACTGAAAAATATTGCGCTTTCTAATTCCATAAACCTTCAGTAATGTGTATTTCCTTTTCGTTGTCGTTAGTGTGATAATACTGTGACACGTATAAGATGTACATCAATCAGCGACCCGACTTTTGTGACCAGAAAGCGCGCGACAAGTGAGCATTTTCGAGGAAGACTGTTAAGCTCAGCATGGACATAGATACAATAACTAACTAACTAGATGGCTTACCGAACCCGAAGGTTCATCACCGAATTAACCAAAGCCCTCCACCGGACCCTGTCCTGGGCCAACAAAATCCAGTTTCCTTCAACTCCTATCTCCCATAGATCCCGCCTGAGATTATCCTCCCATCTACGTCTAGGTCTCCCCAGCGGTCTCTTCCCTTCAGGTTTCCCAACCAGTACCCGGTGCACACCTCTTGTCCCATCCATGCGCGCTACATGTCCCGCCCATCTCACTCTTCTCGACTTAATCACCCTCACAATACTGGGGGAGCAGTACAGATTTTTAAGCTCGTCATTGTGCAGTTTTCTCCACGCCCCATCGTCTTCCCTCTTAGGCCCAAATATCCTCCTCAACACCCGATTCTCAAACACCTGCAATCTGTGTTCCTCCCTCTGAGTGAGAGACCATGTTTCGCACCCATACAAAACAACAGGCAAGATTATTGTTTTGTATACTTTAATTTTCAGGTTCTTAGAAATCAGACGGGAAGACAAAATATTTTGGACTGAGAAGTAGCAAGCATTTCCGGAATTTAGTCTCCTCCTAACTTCCTCACAAGTATCATTTTGATTTGTTATTGTTGTTCCCAAATATTTGAACTTTGTAACCCTTTCAAAGGATTTATTAGCTACCCTAAGATAATTTTGCCCGCCTGTCTTCTGATGACGAGATACTAACATGTACTTAGTTTTTTCTGAATTTACTTCCAGCCCCACTTGTCTACCAGCCTCTAGTAAAACTTCTGCGTTCCTCTTTATTGTATTTATATCGTCCCCCAATAAATTAACATCATCAGCATATGCCAATAGCTGATGTGTCCCGTTCAATTGCAAACCCTCCTGCCTACCTTGGACCTTCCTGATGGCGTATTCTAGCGCAAAGTTAAAGAGCAAGGGAGACAAAGCATCTCCTTGTTTTAGACCGTTCTTGATGAGGAATGTCTCAGATACATATTTACCTACTCGAATTTTGCTGCAGGTTTCATTTAAGCACATTTTTATTAGACCCACTAGCTTCTTTGGTATACCAAATTCAATAAGAATATTATATAGCACTTCTCTCTTCACAGAGTCATAGGCTTTTTTGAAATCTATAAATAACTGATGTACAGTCCCACCGAACTCCCATTTTTTCTCTAGTATCTGACGAATGCAAAAGATCTGATCAATCGTTGATCTGTTTCGTCTGAACCCACACTGATGATCCCCAATAGTTTCATTCGCATATGGGGTTAATCTTGCCAAAAGAATGTTGGATAGAATTTTGTATGAGGTTGATAGCAGCGATATTCCTCGGTAATTACCACACTCAGTCTTGTCCCCCTTCTTATAAATAGGAATAATTATGGATTCCTTCCATTGATGTGGCATCTCTTCCTTATCCCAAATTAACTGAATAAGCTTATGGATCCTCATATGCAACCCTTTGCCACCTGCTTTAATTAATTCGGCCGGAATCTGATCAATTCCTGGAGATTTATAACTTTTCAACTTCCCAATGGCTAGTTCCACTTCATCTAAGCTAGGTTCTGGCACCAACAGTTCAGCTGTATGCATTTTAATCTGTCTAATATCACCAGTATTATGAACATTTAAGAGCTCGCTAAAGAAATTTTTCCACCTATTCACAATTTTTATTGGATCTGCAAGCAAATTGCCACTATCATCCTTTACCAAATTAGTCTGGGGTTGATATCCTTTCTTAAAGTTATTAATGCCTCTGTACAGGTCTCTGATGTTTTTTTCCTTATTATTTGTCTCAAGTTCAGCAATTTTGCCCTTCAGGTATTCCCTTTTCTTAGTCCTAAAGGTTCTACTAGCCTCACGTCTCACGTTACATAGATTATCCGCATTTGTTTTGTTTGGGTTCTGCAACCATTGAAATTTTGTTTGCTTCCTTCGATCTATTAATTTTGAACATTCTTCATCAAACCACGGTTTATTTTGCTTTCTCCTGTAGTATCCTAGTTTCTCTTTTGCTGAAATTTTGATGCAGTTTCTGACATTTTCCCACTCCCTGTTGATGTCCACACTTTCATTATCCTCATTTGTCTCTAAAATTTGAAACCTATTCGAAATTTCAACTTGATATTGTTCCTTTGCCTCTCCCTCACTTAATTTTTTCAAATCAAATCTTTCTGTGTCAAAATTTTGTTTAGTTCGTCTACTTACTGGAAGCCGCTCCCTCACTTTTGCTACCACCAGATAATGATCAGTGTCGCAATCTGCTCCTCTGAATGATCTCACATCAATTACATTTGTCTGCCTTCTCTTATCTACTAAAACATGATCTATTTGATTGTGTGTTCTGCCATCTGGGGAAGTCCAAGTGTATTTATGAACATCACGGTGTGGAAATTTTGTACTTTTTACAATTAAATCTTTTGACGTAGCGAAGGTCACTGCTCTGACGCCATTATCATTACTAAGTGCATGGAGACTCTCGCTGCCTATTGTGGGTTTGAAGACATCCTCCCTCCCAATTTTTGCATTGAAATCTCCTAGCAGAATTTTCATGTGATACTTGCCAAATGTATCAAATACTGATTCCAATTCTTCATAAAAGCTATCCTTGATATCATCGCTTTTGTCTTCAGTTGGGGCATGAACATTAAGGACAATGATGTCGCACCAACGTCCTTCCAAAATTACGTAAGACAACCTGTCACTAACAAATTCTACTCTCTTAACTGCTGCCCTAATTCTGCTATGAACAAAAAAACCCGTCCCTAGCTGATGATTGTCATTCCCCTTTCCATAGAAAAATGTAAAATTGTCCACTGGGATCGTGCCCTCCCCCTCCCATCGCACTTCCTGCACTGCCACTAAGTCTAACTTATAATTCCCTAATTCCCTACACACTGATTTCAGTGCCCCAGCCCTATAGAGGCTCCTAATGTTCCAGGTACCAAATCTCATGTCCTTTTTCAATTGCCGTGGTCGTGCCAAAGAGTCCGTCCTGATCCGAGGCTTGGTTGATTTTTTCGTAACACATATTTTTTTTAAAGGTGAAAGGTTGTTAGCCCTACACCCAACCCCCAACCTGGAGGACCAGGGTATCACTCTTAGTCTAGCGCATCTCCTTAGACCTGTCCGGCTTGGGTGACCCTACCATGAGCCGAAGCTCAGGCCGGCATAGCCCTAAGGGTCATTTGAGCACGCAAGCCTCCTCACCCGGCAGATTGCCTTCGACAAGGTGGTGATACCTTCGAGAAGGCATAGATACAATAGCCAGATATAATATTATGAAATGGTGACAAGATTTGGAAAGGTGCACACAAATCTGTTTGGACGTCCAGAGACTGCAATGTGTTCAAGTATGTTCAGCTATATTAACATATTCAAGCAACCAAAGAAATAACGTTCATAAAACTGCGTCGGAAATGAGCTGTCATGGTAATATCGATTCAAATATGGCATATAATACACAAAAAGTTTTAATCTCAGTTGGACTAAATGTATTGAAGTACTGCGATTACCTGGAAACACTGTATATGTGTAACTACTGTGTCCTTACTTACAGAAAATAATTCTGTTTTCCTAAGTAAGGCTTCGCCTTTACATAACATCATTTGAAATGTAATGAGAAAATTATTTACATTATTTGAGTCCCCGGAAGCGAAGTTTACGTCACCTGAAAAGCTTGTTAACGCAATTACAAAAATAAAAACTTCAACATGCATTACTAAAAAACAGCAAAAATGAACTCTATATTACACAATATTCCCTCAAGACGTATTTAATAAGATAAATACTTTTTGTGGAACACAAATATTTACTGCTAAAGACCACAAAATTGAGCTGTATTGGCCCATTTATATCCAGTTCGGAAATTAAAACTAACTTTATCATAAATGTGTAATCTACTTCTTGTATGCCGATCTGAACAAACAACGCTAATTATCTTCCCATATCTTTTCAACATTATCCCATTTCTGTATCCATTTTTCTAAAAATTTAACAACGCTCTATGTAGTGCAGGTACAAGGAACGGACTTACTCATTACCAGTTCGGTAAAGTAATGTAAATTGCCTGTTTATACCATCTTACACCTTGAATTTCCAATAAATTAACGGTTTTCAAACAACCTGACCTGCACAGACTCCTCACTTTCCAAGTTCCGAATACCGTTTCCATTTTACGTGGCGGAGGCCATTACAAAGAATCCATCCAAGACAGAGGCCTTGTTCATACATGTTATATCCCGCTTCATACCAGGAGACCGCCTCCTCCGTCCGCAACCTGAGGACGTTGCATAGTGACAAGTAGATTTGTCACACTCGTCCGTGTGTCTCAGTAACAGCTGCAGCTGAATTCACCCAATTCGTTCCTCTCAGATGCTCTATTATTTTATTCACCCACCACTCATAACTGTCCAAAGAGTCTCTTATCTTTATGTTTTCAACTAGAACTTTGTATGCATTCTCGGCTCTCCCATGAGAGCTACATGACCATCAACACCACACCTAGATCTAACACCGAACGGAGCTTTATCTACGTTCCTCCACAAGTCTTCGTGACGTGGTGATTAAGTACGATGCTTATCTAAATGCTTCTCTGCCTGACTCAGTGATAGATTAACAAACCAACAAACTGGCCATATTTTGTACATAATAAGTTTTATGAAACTGTCTATTATGGAACCCAAAGATTTGCCACCATAAACGAAACCTGTCCCACTGTATCATACCATAATAAAAGATGGCTCTCTTCTGGCTTGTAGTGCCGTGTAAACTTCTACCAGACTATGCGGCGCTACAACACTTAAGACAGCATCATTGCACTCACCGCCATGAGATCCTCATATTCTGTATATAATAATTAAGTATAATTTTATTTCTACCTTCACAAATGTTTACCCTAAGAACACGTTGATATAACTCTCCTTCACCATCTACTGATACATTTATATTTTATTTTTCCGATCAAGTAATAAAAATACCCGAACTCCTAGTGGAAATTAGTGGATCCTTAAGCATTAGAAATAACATCCATATTAATTGCTCTGCGTGCAACGTCGATAAATTAATGCTACATTATTACAAAACATGATACATCGCAATAAATCATACCGGCCTATGATCTGAGACAAAATATTGAATTGTGCATTTCACACATCACTGCAGAAACTCTTCACGAGGGTGCTTTTGACATAAAGTAAAGAATGATTTCATGACTCACTGAACGTGGTGGACATTTCCAACATTTAACAAGACAATGCATTTGTTTTTTTTAATTCGCTGTTTTTTAACAAATGGGTCATGTGTCATGAAAGCGTTAAGAGATTTTTCGATCACTCTGAACAACAGTTGTCCTTCTGCATCTAAGGAATTACGCCATCTGTTTAAATGATTGTGACCTGGAGGAGACACAAGTATGTAGTCCTTGGCGATCATGAGAAGACAGATGCTTACGATCTAAAGTAATGCGTGGGTACACACAAGGTTCTGTTAAACTTTAATACTTTTATTTTTCGAAGGACAAGGTTATGGTCAAAGCGAAACCTTGAAGGGAACTGCGTTATAATTCCTCGTATTATTATTATATTCTGGATGAGTTCCAGAAACGTTTCGATTTGAAGAGACACTGGAGTCTACGTATCTCATACAAACAGTTACAGACTGTAATTGCGAAGTTCAGCACATAAGTGCTGTTTCGTACATCTCATGACATAATAAACAATACGTATTTTAAACATAATAGTGTACAGACTGATATGTTAATTTGTCCTAGTGCATCATGGGCCAGAACAGCACAGTTAATATGGGTTGCATAAGCGGACGGCTATTAGAGCCTTCAAGCTTGCTGCAGCGACAGGAATGTTTGTCTCTATTGTAACTGTCCACTGTTCAGCTTCGAATGTGCCGCTGGTTGAACACCGTAAAGCTGTAGCTGTCTGGGAATGGATGTTGAACTACATCTGCTCCCAGGGCCATCTATGTGTTTGTTTAAGTTTGGGAGCAGGTGATCGAGTTGTGGTATCTCTGGGTAAATACGGTTGTTGTGTCCCAGCTCGTCGGTAGGTGAACTCTGTACCTCGGGTGGTGTTAACGGTCCGTTCGTAGCAGCTAATAATAACACAAGATTGATATCGAGATAATTACCACTATTTATTCAGTACTTGCTACACTAAGGTTACAGATAACAATCGGTGGTAAATGATACATTTATAAAGTACCTCAGTCAAGTTTTAAATTACTTGCGTGGCTCTTTGTAGATTCGAAACTTTACATTTAGTTGTATTTGTGAAGTTTTCTAATTAAGGTTCCAAAATATACCAAGTGATAATTCTAAGTGAGAAGTCGAAGTTTTGCCAGTCCAGGTTCGTGGTTCGATTCCCGAACGGGCTGAACATACATACATACATATTTTTTACATTCCATGGGTCCATAAGACAGTCAGATGACAATAGGATGTGGAAAAGGTCATAATAATAATAACTCATTTATATCTTAATTGCGTCATGTTTGTGTTTTATTGATACAATATTTTATTTTCCGTCTACACACAAACTTAAAATAATGTTGTTTAAAATTACTTAAAATTATAACATTCTCAGTAGATACTGCATTTTGTTACATTTTTTGTATCGACGGCATGTTTCAATCATCATCAGGTCTATCAATTTAATATATTTTAAACATTGTTGTACATTTTTGCGTTGCGTATATTGGTTATTTTGATTTATTTAATTTTAAGTTTTTTGTCTCTTCCTTTAAATTTGGAGGTTGTACTTGGATGTTTTATATCGGGTTGTAATTGATGTGTTGTGTGTCCGATATTAAGAGACGGTATCCGTCATCATCGCCCTGATGACGGAGGCAGTATGACCTCTGAAACGTTAGTTATCACCTACCAGACTACACAGCGCAACAACCCAGAAGACGGAAAACTTCATACTCACCGCTGTGAGAACCTCAAGTCTTACACGTTTATCTTTCATTATTGTGGCTTTTGATTCAAGAGCAATGTTAAAGTGGCATACATTTAAAGTATACACGCTGTATATGGGTCAGATTAAGATAAATAGGTGAAAGCAAAATCAATAATTAAAAAGATTTAGAATTTTTGACGAAGCCTGTCATAGATTAAACAAGCCTACAAATTGATTATATAATAACAATTCCGGGATACTTATTAAAACAAAAATTTAAATGAAATAATTTCCAAATAAGAATGACGCGGCAAGGTCTTCCGGTTTAGAATTTAACGTAATTCGTATGAAAGATTCCAACGGTCGAAAAATGTATTTAACAAGCTCTTTTTTAAAGCTGAAGAATGTAAATCAAGTTATTCTACATAATAAATTTAGCACATGTAAAGTAATTATGGCATTTCAATACGCAAGGATGTAAAAAGTTTATTTAATTCATTTTTCCAAACATGTAGTAATGATACAGAGGTATGTCATTGCCAAGGCGTGAAATGACGACATAAATACGACAAGGAGGACTGATCAACTACCTTAGTGGAGGGGCACTGGAACAATAACGCCTCGTTACATAAGAAGGGCTTGGTACAACTTCTCGAACTTTTCGAATGTTAAGAAACTTTCAATATGGTAAATGGATGACAGGAATTACAGTTCATCAATTTTGAGCTCGGGATGACTTTGTTTACTTACCGACGTTTATAAATTCATCTAGTGATATGGAGAGCAGGGAATAATGAATGGCAAAGGATGCGGAAGGAAGATGTGGCTAAGGTGTTATCCTGTCAATGTCCTGGAAGGACTGAAGAAAACCGAGAATGACTTCAGCCGGGGTAGATGGTCAGGAAATGTAGATTTTAATCTGGGGCTTATGAAATACGAATTTGGAGTTCTAATTACTGGACTGCGACGTTCGTTCTCTCAGAAAATCAAAAATCGAATTTGGGCTGTTTACCGTTTTTGTGGGGTTTTTTTTGATAACGGTGATACACCTTTAGATTTCAACGAAATAGGATAAATGTCGGATAATTTCACGTCGGTCAGAGAACAACGCATATAACAAGCCATGCAGTCAGTCGGTTAACTTGTAAATAATTCAGTTATCAGGCAACCAGAATGTGACTATCCTTTAGGGTTTGGTAGATTATCATTTTTACTCTGAAGAAGGCGGAAACACGTGTACACATTTTAATCAGTAGGGTTCTTCTGGCTCTGGTTGTGGGTAGCGTGATATTCGTGATTATCAAATCACTACTCACGCTGGAATACCAACATAGTTCGCAATGAAGAAAATAGATAAAATACAGAATTCTGATAAGAAAATAACTTATTAAATGATTTTAAAACCTAAGAGATAAAAAGAATGTCAAAAATGATCATGAGGTCACCATATATCACATAGATATATGAAACAGGTTTGAACAAAATACTCAATTTGCATATCACCCATAGTCATTTCGTTCTGATGTGGAGCACAGGGGTCTCCTTTCGGAGGTTTGTTGATCTATTTAGATATTCGGTAGGACAAGTGATCAGCCTATCGCAAGGCCCCCAACTGGTCACAGAATAACACAACATAGAAAGAGGCGGACAAACGTCCACGCCTTGAGTGGGATTCGAACCCACGGTCACAGTGTCCAAGTGCACGAGAACCACGTCTGAGTTCGCGTGGTCACTGTGACCGGCCAGTTATTTATGTGCCACCCCTTCACTAACCGAATGCATTTTGTACAGGATAGAGTTACACTTAATTTTATTCAAGCTAGTGCAATGCCATTCTCCATCTTCAGCACTTTCACTGTAAAATATACGCATCACGCACCGAGCTGTATTACATACTCGTAGGGAGGGACTTTTACCAAGGTCATCCAATGCTTGTGTCTATATAAATGTTGGAATTTCTTATGTTTTGTGATTATTTAAGTCAAGTTAAATCATTAATCATGCAGCTTTGCAATCTCTACGTAGCCTGCACTGTAATCTTCAGCGTTGGCGCTCTCAAATTACGTAAGTAACATAAAATTGTTAAAATATGGATCATCCGTGACTATGTTTTGTATTTCCCTCTTCGCCACCAATTCTATATCATTCATATTCTGTGGCTACTGGAGCGGCCTGGACGTGAAGATTATCACTTGAAACTTATCTAAAACTTAGGCCTAGAAAAAAGAACTTTCACGCGGTTTTATGAAGTAATGCGTAGGTTAAAGGACACCTTTAAACGTCATTTATCTATCAGAAACTGTATCACAGGAATAACTGAAAGTCTCGGTTAAGTAATTAGCGTTCCTGCTTCGTAACCAATAACACTTTGTTCAAGCCCCGGCACAGGAACAAAATATTCTGACCGAGTTTCTTAGTGGTTTTTGACAATCCGTGCAGGAAAATACCGGACAAATCATTAAAATAAGTTCAATACCACATCCTTCAGTATCACTGACAATTGATTCATCGTCCCATATTCGAGTGAAAACTTGTATATTCTGAACTACTGGTTGCGAAATCAAGTAAGCAGCAAGTAAGAAGATAGCCAACTTCGTGGTCACCGCCGTGAACAGCTCAAATCCTTCTTCGTAATAAATAAATAAATATATACAAATTAATTGTTGTTTACGCTATTGGTCACTTAGTAACTTCCAATTTGTTAAAAAAAAAGAGATTGTGTCTACCCCGATAGACCACAGCATTCTATGACGGCTGCAAATTCTGTTAACTTCTGACTAGGACTATTCATTTTCCGAGGTTTCGTTAAAAACGGAAACACGGACAACGTTTATGCGGATAACAGGAAGGTTAAAATCCGTTTAATAGGATGTGGATATTTCTGTGAGTATAACTCAGTTTAAAATTTTCTTTCCGTACGTTTATAGGATTAATACAAATAAATCATTACTTACACTTGTATTGAATACTTGATAAATAAACGCACTATTTAAAATGCGTTGGAGGTGGGGAATACTCAAACCCCTAGTCCATATGCCAGGTAGGTTCTAAAACGAATTAAGTCCTGGCATTTATGATTTTACCATTTCTATAATTTCAATATAAACGGTATCATAAAAATCAAAGTGTTACTTTACTGATATGGTACACACGCAAATGCACGCAACCACCAGATTACACTTCAGAGAACACTTCCTTACATCAAACACACTTTCTGCCTGCAGGTATACAACTAGTTCTCTCATAAGCCGACTCACTATGTTGCTTGTTTGGTTAAAGGATTCATTAATTTTTCGCTGACACACGCTTCTTTCTTCAAAGACAAAATATATTATTTGTCCTAAAATTAGTTTCACTCAACGTAGGGTGTTTCTTCACATACTACTACTGATGTACAGCTAAAGCGTAAAACGTAAAGGCTGACATACTTATATACCTCCCTAAAATAACTTACTTTTAAAATAGAACCAGGTAGAAGTTCGTTCATTTACAGTTTCAACATATTTTAAAAATAGGTTCGAAATTGCGCAAAGTTTTCCCGTGTTTGAAACACGTTTACAATAACAGTAAGTATAAACGTTTTTTCGTGTAAGTGGGCAGTAAGAATAATTAATTCTGACGTCTTTACTGTGACCGAGTTAAGTCGATAAGTTTCATAGAAGACAAAAAACTTACTCGTAGTGTATGTATAAAGACAATTTTATATAGGCATTTTGAATAGATGCCATGTTGTAGTATGCCAAGAAGTTAACATTATTAAACGAACGAAATAATTTCTTGTCATTGGTCGCTCTGTACAAAAGTGTTGGCAAAATGAACCTCAGAATCACGGTTTGTAAATGTGTGTTTTAAAGTTCAGTTTGGTATTCATTCTCATTACCTACAAAACGATACATAAAATGACGGAGCAAAATAAACAAGAGTATCTTGAGAATTATTCTCAGGGATTGCATCCTCGTGTACATTAAGAATGTGTATTGTACTGTCCTGTGTACAGGTAGAGGCCTTGCGACGGGCCGATCCCTCGTCCAAGGAGTCCTACCGAATATCTATAGTTCGAGCCAACGATAAAGATGGAAACCGGAAAAATGTAGAAACATTGTTAAACCGGATATATATATATATATATATATATATATATATATACAAACACATTGCATGTTTCAACCTTACTATTCCATCTTCCGTTTCGTGAATTAAATAATATTCAATATTAACATTAGCAGGCGATATGCACATCATGCTTATGCACCTTGTTAAAATACGTCTTTGACTTAAGTGTTGCTTTTATGCGTTCTTTGCACGAAGTGCTTGCCAAGAATTGGCTCGTCATGTCTGTCCGTCCGTCTTTTCAGTCGATTAAACTTGAGAACTACTGGACGAATCTGGATGAAATTTGACGTGTTGTTGTGTTATTCTGCTTGTTTTCAAAATCGTACTTTTAAATATTCTACAAGCAGTGATAACAAAATGAAAGAACAAATTCGTTGTACTAAGATAAATTCTCCTTCAACGCAGGTTTCCTCAGCGCGGATTTAATTATACGCGTCAAAATAAGTGCAAACGATTATTTGTCAAACGCAGAATATCCCATTCTAGTATAAGAAAAATACGAATGCTGTTTAAAACCCTAATGCGTGTTTAGCCTTTGCATCTGCATTTGATTAACCCACTTGGTTTATTTTATTCAGCATTTGCAAGAGCATAAATAATCAGCCCAGCTCTCAACACTACATTGCTTCTCCTGCGTCCTTCGCTCGCTCTTCGTCCCGGAGATTCGCTCATGCAAACCAAAGATACCACGCAAGTTAATCCGCAACAGCGTCTTGATTACTCTGTTACGCATTAACTTGCGTGGTACCGTGTCTCTTAATTTTCTCTTTGTTAATATTTTCCTGAAAGAGCATAATGTGATAAAAACGTAAATGTATGTGTAATAATGAACGAATGATGTGTGTACACATCGGCAGTCATTAGATATCGGTCTTGGCCAACGTAGATTATCCAGACTCGTCTGACGCCAGCGGCGAAGCATTGATGGTGTGCCCTTGTGTATGGATAGAACCGGACATAAAAGTCAAGCGCCAATTAAGGCTGAAATGTATAGTGCGAATATAACTACAATAATAAGGGTTTTGTAGAAATACCTTCAATGTAAGTAGCATTTTATGTGTGATATCGTTGATGTTATATTGTCCAGTTAAGACAAAAGTTGTACATATTTCACAGGGATAATACGTACTTTAACTACTACCCAATTTCATGAGACTGTTTATCAGCAGATATGTGTGGATAGAATGTGTCTGTCTGTCAAATGAGTGTATCGTAAAACCATAAAATTTTCGGTTCTAAGACGCTATTTAAGGAATTCTGTTTACTTCTGCATTCGAGCTAACGATTGATCGTCCTCGGGAGTACTTGGGGCCCAATACAACTTTCGCCTACTTTGTTTTTCCCTTAAGGAACACAAATATTGGACAAGAGATGGCACTGCTAATGAAAAATAGAAAATTCCACTTTATTTATATACGTACACCACAGTGTTTAATTATAATTATATTACACCCTGCACTGTCTCTGTTAAAAGTCTACAAGAATGTGTACAAATTAAACCCAATTTTGTTTTACAAATTTTGACAAAATAATGCCACAGTAGTTGGACATGTTTTGTTTCTTCCTTAAATATTATAATTTTCAATGCAATTGATAGAACGGTCTGTAAATATTCTGACTCCAACACAAAAAAATTATATATATATATATATATATATATATATATATGTTCAATGTATTGTACGTCGAACTTACACTGATACAGTTACGACTCATTCCAAAACTCCGCCCTGTTCACTCAGTGTTTGATTTGCTGCTATGTGTGAGGTCTTAAGAAAAGTTAAATATTTAATTCTTAACTCTCTTCCACATGCCTACAAAAATTTAGTTCCCCGTTCTGCCCTGATCTCCCATATATATATATATATATATATATATATATATATATATATATATATACACATATACACACACATTCATACTTACTTACATACATACATACATACAGCCAATTGGTCCAATTCTTAGGGGCGACATACACCACTCGTACATCGAGCCGAACAGAATCGAACTGAAATAAACTAGCAAAAGCATCTTCCAGCATTAATTTCTGAATTGTTTTAAAAAAAAAGTTCAATTAAAATTTCTGAGGTACTGTTAGAACAAGTTTATTAAGAAGCAAAAGGAATTTAAGGCTTAATGAGCATGAGTTAAGTATGAAAAAATTTCATAACTACCGACTCCAATTTAGAAAGTATAAAGATTTTTCATTTTTTTTTTATTTTTTTAGTTGGACGTCTTACGCGATTATAATTTCATTTTCAGTAACATATCGATGCCATATTTTTATTAATGTTTCCAAGAGCAAAATAAATACCGTCCATCATGGACACTATTAATATTCGTATGTCTAAGAGGATTTTTTTCTATTTTCAGCGAGAACAGTTTATTGAGACTGTCCTTCGTCTACGTGCATCGCTGCTGCTAATTGCATATACAAATTTTTGACATTTTTGACAAAAATTATGTTTAATTTTATAACACTTTCTTGACAGAATAATATATCTAAACTGTATTTATTTTCAGGTGCCCCCCTCACAAAACTGATGTATACTATAATGGTTTTGTGTATACAACTTTCGGAATGACCTGTGTTTTCTTTTCTTTTCGCTCTTTTCTATACTTTTCTGTTCTTTGTATTTAGTTTCTATTCTTGTTCTAACTCCGTATTTGACTTTTGTTGCGGTTGAGTTAGCACGTTCATAAAAAGGACTAAAATTAGCAAAATGTCCTTTAAAGGAAAATTCTTAATACCTTAAACATACACAACAAGCTCATATTAAATGCTTTCTAATCAGAAGGATCCCCACCTTCTGAGGTCAGTTGTAATATATTTTTCTTTCAATATATCAATATTAACTTATAAATTAAATTAAATCATAACATCAGAAGTTTCTATTTTCTCCCCAGGCGCTTTCCTTTCATAATCTTTGACCAGCTGATCGAAATATCGGAATAATTGGGATCAATGAACGGAAATAAGATTTGAAAGATATTCTCTTTGGAGTACAGTGAGAATCCATGTGTGCTTATTACGTCACGTAACGTAAACTATTGCTACGGTAATCCTTTCCTAGGTCACCTTTGTGCAATAATGTGTTCCATTGACTTGTTTCCACTGTTACGCAACAATGGCCTCCAGTCACTTCTGAATGGTTTCGTAATAGAAGGCTTAATTCAGACCCGCGGGGTATCATTAAATCAAGCGTTTCACTCATAAATACTTAAAATCTTAAGAGCGTAATTAAAATATTTAAATAAATGTGACATTTCCTTAAGAGCTAGTGCAGTGTAGTATAAAACAAAGCTAATCGACAGGGAGCAAACGGGACGGAATTGTAGCATAAACGTATTTTTCGAATCGATCCGAATCGAATGGAATTTACTTTTTCTGTTGGATGCGCAAACTGGTAAGAACGCTTTCGAACAAAAGAACGTACTTAACATGGACAAGGTGAAATTAATTTTGAACGTGAGATAAAAAAACATTATGAGATCGTCTGTCTGTCGTGTTTTCCCAAAGGCGACATGCAACCTGCACAAAATCTCTTTTGGTTCTTTTATTTCATTTAATATCCCAAAAAGTAATAAACTATCATCTGGGTCAAACAGTCATTGCCATACAGAACTATTGTTCTTTCGTTAAGCATAAAATCGGATTTGAAATCGGTTTTCTTCATTTATGAATTCTGCAGTGGAGCAGCAAGGTTAAACGCGTCACAGTTAGTATTCATCAGTACCCAAAAAGACAATGAAAATCAACTACGTGCAAATAATTGAAGTTTCATACTGTATATACCCGTCATCTTTAACAGTTCTGTCAGCATCACTTTTAAGATAAACCACGAATAAAACTGCCCTTACTATTTTACGTTCTTCCCAAAACCTTCAGTGCCGTATTATGTTTATAGAACCCTGAATCTTTCTATCTGATTCGTATCCTCCAACTTAATTCTCCAATCTCGCTCATGGCTTTTAAGCGAATGTTCAGAGACATATTTCCAAGCAGATGCAATTAACTTGCACCGCGTCGTGTTTATCGTACATTTAGAAGGATAGAGAGTACGACCGGTCTATTTCTTAGCAAGGTCAACATGACTACTTTTCAGTGCGATTCAATTCTCAGTTCGGCGACCGCTGATCTATACGATAATAAATGACAGTTATGACTAAAATTTGATTTAAGGAAATAGCGTATCAGCTAAAATATTTTATGGATCATATTACATCAGTCAATTGTGGATAAGTATGCTAGTACTGTTCATTATGTTACATATTTCAATTTTCTCCAAAGGATTTCCTATCACTGACTGCACTGAATTACTGAAGTCATGAAGTTAATCCTACTTTTATGGTAAAGTCTTATGGATATACCTGTAGCAACCAAAATAAAAATGAGATGGTGACCTTAAAAACTATTTCAACCTTGGCAACTAAAATAACAATTGTAACTATGTAAGACTTGAGGTTCTCACAGCGGTGAATATGAAGATTTCTGTCTTCTGGGTTATTGCGCTGTGTAGTCTGGTCGATGTTAACCAACGTTTCAGAGGTCATACTGCCTCCGTCATCATCGCCCTGATGACGGAGGCAGTATGACCTCTGAAACGTTGGTTAACATCGACCAGACTACACAGCGCAATAACCCAGAAGACAGAAATTTTCAATTGTAACTATGGTTACCAAGGTAAACAAAGTGATCACTAAGACGGGTTAACCAATTGAACTATAATAGCCAATGTGACCAAGGTCCAAGGCTGGAAACAAACCCCATGTGGAAATCCCTTTTGTGGGGTCACGTGCCTAACAGCGACGGCGATGCCATTATGGAGCGGAGGTTAACCAGTGTAAGAGAGCCCCAAGAGAGGCAATATGTCTCATAGGGTCCAGACGAATCTGGGTCAGATTAGGTTGGATTAGATTTCTTTACGTTTAGCTATGTGTTAGCTTACGGTATTTACGATGAGGGTGGTTATGTAAGACTGAGGGCTAGGCGCATTTAAAATAAAAATGTGAACGTAAGTGGAAACTCTGTAAATTTAAAATGTATTTCCAGTTACGTTCTTCTTAACTTTCAGAAAACTGTCAAGCTTTGCAATAATTGTCAAGAAACCAGTGTAAGTGCCGTACTTCTGTCAGCAGGCATACACGTAATATTCTCTCTCCAGCATATCTGAAGGAATAATGATGCATCCTTATGACCTCTGAACGTGGCGAATTGTCGGTTCATTTAACTGCGCTGTTTCAATTTTAAACGCTCTGTAGCGTCAAGCTGCAGAAATGTATTAGTGGGATGATATGATGGCAGTTTGGAAGCGGTTGTGACTGTTTTAAGGAACTACCTCAACATTCTCTTGGAGGCTGTGAGTAGGAAACCTCCTTGCCTAAATTGGAAACAGATTCGTCAAAAAACATTAATTACAAGGCTTTATCAACACGTTCCCATGTTACTTAAATGCACCATCTCTACAAATTGATGATGTCTCGGTAAAATTCAACGTTAAACCATCATTCTGAAACAAGAAACTCTCATTCACACATGCAGTTCAGAGTAATCATCATTTAGTGGACGATTATGTAAAAAAATAAGTTACGTTAATAATACCTACTGTGTGCTTACTTTGTTCAAACTTATAAATCAACTATCTTCATATTTTACTGCATTTCAGCCGACTATATTAAACCCTGTTCCAAAAATGACCCAAAGTTCAGCGACTGCGCGCTGAAGCACGGCAGAGAGGCTATTCCTACACTTCTCAAAGGTAACTGTCTCATTCTCTCCAATGTACTATCGAAGCCACTGTAGCCTTTTGTATTTTTTTCCAAAATAATGTTTGACACTAACAGGCTATACATTAAAGATGTGAGAAATGTTTCAATAAGCAGCCTGCCGACCTGAAAATATAAGGAGGAGACTGTGATTTTGGACACCTAGAGAATAACGATCATGATGCAAAGACAAAACGCGACTCGACACTTTGTGATTTTATTAGAAGACAGTAATAGGAAGTTCATTCAGCCAATTAAAGGATGTTTAAAGGAAAATCAACATAATCATGTTCTGGTAACTTGAGAATTTTTTAAGTGGCTAGTTTCACATTAATTATAAATGCTCATTGTAAATAAGACACTGATTTTTAGGCGACCCGAAGTATGGCGTGCCTGTCCTAGAACCAGTCCTTGTCGAAGAAGTAGTAGTCCGGGATTCAGGAATTACAATCGCTGCTCGGAACTTCACCATCGAAGGAGCCAAGGAAGCTGTCCTGCAGGACGTGAGGTAATTAGGCTAAATGACTTACACATTTATCCAGCTATTAATCCGAGCGGCTTATTACAACTGAAACCCAATGACAGGCAGTTAACAGAAAAATAGGCTTCCAGTTTACAACTAACACTCTCGTAATATACTCGATGATTCAATACCGCTAATACAAAAACATGGCATTATGTAACGATTCTGATATTGTTCCATTCTCCACCAAAACTGTGTTTGTACACGTTTAAGTCATTGCAGCTTACATTTGCATTAACTAAAAGTGTTATTTTCTCTTTAATCTTTTCATAAGTGCTACGGATGTCCACATTATCATCCAAGTGTTCCAAAGATGCAACCTATTTTGAGATGTCGATCAGATATCGTTCCTTAAATTCTGCATCATTTACTTTCTTGAGAATATATATCCATATCAAATTTTGAGTTGCTTATTTACTTTATTATAATGTGTTACGTACATTTCAATCACCAAACAGTGATCAGGATGATATTGAGCGCCTATAAACTATCGGACGTCAAGCAAACGTCATTTATATCACCTTCCTATTGGACGTTATCAATTTAATCATGTGTAAATCAATTAAAGGGATATTAAATGTATTTATGAAGTTTATGTACGCAATAACTAATTTAAGTGTGCTCAACATTTTGTGTACCTGGTTACAATTTTCAATTTTATAATGCAAATAATCCACGCAGTCTGAGGCATGATCCCCGTGCGCCTGGCCGCTGCGATCGTGGGTTCGAGTTCCTCTCAATGCACGGATATTTGTCCGTCCTTCTCTTCCTGTCTGGTTTATTAAGACTGGCCACGGTAGGCTAGGCGACCGTGGGATCTTCGCATGTAAATCCCCGTAATGGGGTGCCAACTAATCCTAGGATTGACGACTAAAAAAAGTGCAATTAAAACAGGATTAAATTTCACAAATGCTTGTATTTATCAGTTTAAAACTGAGGTCGCACCGTCTAATTCCCTGAACGGCAAATGTTAGGGCGTGCAAAGGAAAGCTTTACCATTTCATGTGTCAAAAATGATCTTTCACTCTGAGGTAAGAATATAAATTCATACCTAAGGAGGATAAAGTACCTGAACAATTCACATTCTCTTTTATACACTTTTCGCTGATGTGTGGATCATAGTGGCCTCCTTTCGGAGGTTTCTTGATCTATTAAAGCGAATTGTAGGACTCCTTGGATAAGTGATCAGTCCGTCGCAAGGCTCCTACCTGAACACAGGGCAGCACGACACAGAAAGACGCGGACAAACATCCGTGCCTTGAGTGGGATTCGAACCCAAGCGTACGAGACCCACGCCTCAGACCGCGCGGCCACTACGACCGCCACCAGGCCACTCCCTATTATAATATTCGCAAACGTAATTAGATTACGACGTGCAGCTAATGTTAGAAAGATATTAATTCATATAGAATATTCTTAAAAGTCTATCCAATGAATAATAAGAGAGAGGATGAGACTAAGATGGATATTGGAAATATTTTATTGGTAATAGGTGTTGGAAGAACTCGGTCTGGTGACTAGATTTAGTATGAGTGGTGTTAAACTGCGAGTTCTGTTCATACAGAGTAGAATAGAATAGGAAGCTGGTTTTAACTGTTCTCAGTAATATTTATTTGTCTCTGCCGCAGTGTTGACTTCGAAAAGCTGACCATTAGCCTCCAGTTTCAAGTGCCAACACTTACATTCCGCGGATCGTACGAGATATCTGGAAAGTTGGTAGCCCTGCCTATAAACGGCAAAGGCAACTTCAACTCAACTTTCGGTATGGTATATCGTCAATATTATAATAACACCCCTGACGCTACTAATAATTTTTTAATTAGCTTTCAGGCTAAATGGAGGATTTTTACTAACGTAGCATATTTCTGCGCCCTTTCCAGAAACTCAAACTCTGTTATTAATTTGCCTTGGGGTAAGGTAATTACAGTATCAATTAAATGCGAACTGCAACCCAATCTATTTAAAATGAAATCTCATGCTTCCACTGCAAGCAGTACTTTCTCTTCTATCACCAATAGAAATTTAGGTTGTGTACATTTCAAGTTTCTTTCGAAACATAGTTATGGAATAAAAACATAACTACGGTAACCAGTTAACGCTTCTGATTACTTATAGTATTGTGAATATGGTCATTCGTCCATGTGAGCATTCGTACGTGTGTGCATTTGTCAGTGTGAGCATTTATCAGTAAAAATTTACTACGGAATATGTTTCAGAAACGTCCGTTAACTACGGTATCCAGTTAACGCGGCTGATTGTCCGAGAAGATTGTATTGGACATTTTCCCGAAAAGTCGGTTTACCATGGAATGTGTACTACGGTAAAAAATTAACGTGGCTGATTGCCCGAGAAGATTTTATTGAATTTGTTCCCGAAACGTCGGTTTACTAGGATAACCAGTTAACGCGGCTGATTGTTATCGTAGTAAACCGACGTTTCGGGAACAAACTCTGTCCCCATCTTCAGGGTTTGTTCCCGAAACGTCGGTTTACTACGGTAACCACCTAGCGCGGCTGATTACTTTATAGTATTGTGAATATGGGCATTAGTCCATGTGAGAATTCGTACGTGTGAGCATTTGTCAGTATGAGTATTTATCAGTTTGTGCATTCGTCAGTGTGAGCATTTGTCCTTGTGAGCATTTTTCCGTGTGAATAATTTTAGTGTGAGCATTTATGACAGTGTGCTTCTTTCTGTGCGCAATTTTCGTGTGCGGTTTTGTCATGGAACCGTATTAACCGCCCTATGTGTTATGAGCTTTTAAGATTCTCCTTATGTGTGGCACCCATATGAATATCTGTTCTTTTAGCGCAAATAATTAACCAAATAATCATCAATCTGGGATTTATAGTACACAGACTTCCGCGAGAAAATTAATGTAAATAGTTGTGGGCATGAAGAAGTCTATAAATATATGTACAGATATCGTTTAAACCTTAGAAACATACATAGCACACATCTGAACTCCATACATCTATATTACTTTCCTTATGGCAGTTTTATTCATATATATATATATATATATATATATATATATATATATATATATATATAGTAAGTTTCATTAATAGCATACTACTCTTGTTTATCGTAATTAATCCGCATAGTGCCAAAGGGAAAGACTGAATTGAGAGATGTGGACATCTGTATGCTGAACTGATCTCCCTCATTCTTTAAAAAGAAACCAATAAAAATTCCACACCTTAATCACTGTCTTGCATATATTGTTCCTCAACCCCACATCACCGGAACATATTTTTTTATATATATATATATATATATATATATATATATCACCATAAATTGAAATCCGAATTTTTCCTTTATTTTACCGAAACAATTTCAGAATAAAATAACATAATTTTTTTCCTGAGAGTTTCTTCAATTTTATTCCGATTTTTCGGTATCTCTTTGTGGATTATTCAAACGAAATTTGTTATTCGTTCCGTTGGCAACTTCCGCCTAGAATTTTCTTTACTTTAATTAACTACTTTCCCAAAAATTCCATCCCTGGTAACATTTCCGTGCTTATTATCTTTTCAAATATATTCTAAACCAATAATGTGAATAATTTCGCAATCTTTTGTGATAAAATTTTTAAAAGGTAACATCTTGTAAAATGTTTACAGTTATATGCTAAATATGAAATACTGCGCTTCTTTAATGGCCCAACCTCTATTTCTATCAACGTTGATAAGGTAGTTTGCAAACAGTGGATCTATAATATTCTTTTTATCGAAATAGGCGGAATATGGTTCAATTGGTAAAATGTATTTTTCCACTATAATGTTCAAAAGCTTTTAATAATCACTACCAAATAATTTTAGAAAGTCGTCTGATTCCTTCATTCCATATATAAGATCCTCTGTTGTTTTATAACGATTTCACCAGTTGTTGAGGAATGAACTGACAACAATACAAAAACTGGAAGTATTTTATTTTAATCTTTTATAACCGCGAATTATCGTTTTAATTAAATTGGTTCAAAGGTTTCCGTATATTTAAAACTAATCGATTTAAAAATTAAAAATAAACGATAACAAATAAAGAAACTACACGATTTGAGGAATAAATTCACGCGGAATACCTTGAATTTCCTATTGATTACATACTTTCAGTTTTGTGTAATACTGTCCATAAGAAGAAAAATAATTAATGTCCTTGAAAATAACAATAATGTGGTTTGGGACCATACTTTTATAATTAACCAGATTTAATAAATATCCGTGTATTTTTAATAAACATGAATTATGAAACACAAATTAAAATTAAATATGCCACAGCTACACGCAGAGATTTTACGACTCTCAGAAAGAATACAGGCAATACACAAGAAAATTTCAACTAAATATATTTGCATATTTGTAAAAATAATTTAAATCAATTAAGTAAATTATGCTATTATAGAATGTGAAGAAGTGTGACAATTTTCGTCTCGAATATGTCCAAGACAACAGGCGACATTAGCAACTGATGCGCATCTAGCAGAAGGACTGTTTTTGATCAAAGGACTAAAACTGAACATAGAAAAATCTCTCAGATTCCGAGCAGGGATGCGGAGACCGACAGATTCTAGAAGGGAAGTACAGCATCTAAAACCGCGGCAAACCTGCGGAAGGAAAAGTGCATGACTACAAGCCTTCTTTTACGCAGGGTATGGAGTTTTAAATACTCTAAAGCAGTGGTATCCAACCTGGGGTACGCGTACCCCTGAGGGTACGCGAAGCTATCTTAGGGGGTACGTGAAATTTAAAAAATATAAATAAACACTGGATAATCAGTAATGTTATTTATTTAATTTATTTTAGATGTAGATTATATACTATGTATAACTTTAATTATAAACCAACAACTTTGTTGGTACAAAGTTGAATAGAAATTATATCTGGGGGTAGGCAAACGAAAAAGGTTGAATACCACTGCTCTAAAGCATCAGCATAGCTGTAATGCACTTGGGGGGAGGAAACGATAGTACCAAAGAGCTGCAAACTTCTGCTGGATACGTTCCAGTTTGTTGGCATCAGTAGTCGTAATAGAATTACAAACGACCGAAGCATACTCGAGCTTGGATCTAACTAGGGTTACATATAACATATAGAGGCAATCGAGAGAAGAGAACGAAAAAGAAGACCCAGAAACTTAATACAACGTGAAAATACGTGGTAACATTTGTAATATTTAGGGGCAATTGGACATTTTTGTTATATTTATGCTTAGTTTTAAACGGTTGAAACAAAAATAGAGACGGAAATTTTGCCCGGAACGGATGATCGGAGCACATATTATAGCAATAAAGGAAATTTTGCGAGTTGCTTGAAAAAAAATGACATGAATCGGGATAAATCGGGACGAAAATTTTAACCAGGTAGGAAATTTTTCGAATTAGTTAATTACACCACAAAAAACCCGGAAGTAAACTCGGAAAGGTACCAATATTTTTTTTTAGATAAATAACCCATAAGAACATAAGGAAAATTTTCCGGAAAGAATTTCGGAGAAGTTATGGATTTAATTTAAGTTGATGAGAAATCGAGATTAATGACTTAATTAAAAGTATAATTTAAAAAAAATATTTATGGCTCTTGTGTAAATTTTTGGTTCAATTTTATGGTTTAGGAAATATGGAAGAAATTATTTACTTAATAATTGAAGATTTCTGTCTTTTGGGTTTTTGCTCTGTGTAGTCTGGTAGATGTTTACCAACGTTTCAGAGGTCATACTGCCTCTGCCATCAGCGCCCTGATGACGGAGGCAGTATGACCTCTGAAACGTTGGTTAGCATCGACCAGACTGCACGTCGCAACAACCCAGAAGACAGAAAACTTCATACTCACCGCTGTGAAAACCTCAAATCTTACATACTTAATAATTGCCTCTTCGGACCGAAAAATCTCTCTTCTACGTATATATATATATATATATATATATATATATATATATATATATATATATATATATATATATATATATATGCTGGTCAGGGCGCCCTTGGGCATTTACTAATTATTATTTCGAACCTATCCACAGCTTTCTATCCAACTATAGTCTCTTTCATATAAAAGACTTTCTGACACTGCCTTCGCAGTTTTAACTCCACGTCTACGACATTCTGAATACTATTTCATATCCTCTTTTGACAACGGTCCTTTCCCATTCCTTTTACATGGCCATACAGTACTAATTGTTCAGCTGGTATATCATCCATTGTGCTTCGTCCTCTCTCATATCCCTGAACTGTTCATTTCTCTCTCCATCTAAATGAAAGTTCTTCGTTACTCTCTGCCAAAAGCTCAGAGAGAATAATACCTGACTAAAAACTGGGTCACCAGGATTCAATTCCCGACAGGGGCAGAGAGAGTTTCCTCCAGCCTCTGGGTCGAGACAACTACTGAGGTCCACCCACGCTCATATCTACGGGGTACAGGGGTCCTTTCGCTTTTTCTCAGTATCCGTTAGAATATACAAAATATCAAACTGACCACAATTCACTCTCTAACATCAAGGTTAACAGTGCATGGATCTTCCCATCATTCCTCCGTACGTCTTCATTGCGCAATGATAAACCACACGGAAGACATTACCTTTCATTTAGTACTGCTACATTTAATGTAATACGCGTGTACT
This sequence comes from Zootermopsis nevadensis, assembly GCF_977971745.1. Taxonomy (NCBI): domain Eukaryota; kingdom Metazoa; phylum Arthropoda; class Insecta; order Blattodea; family Termopsidae; genus Zootermopsis; species Zootermopsis nevadensis. Next base: position 8,967,308 of record NW_028259142.1, read on the forward strand.
GCTGATGTTAATATCCTAACAAAACCATAACGTTTTAATTACATCTGTTTCAGATGATCTCAAAGTAAAATACGTAACATACTACAATTTCACGAAGCACGACGATGGAAACACATACCTACAGCCTTATGACTACGAAATGTCTTTTGATCCGAAAGATGCATCACTATACTTCGGAAACCTCTTCAATGGAAACAAATTGTTGGGTGAGACACATATCAATAATTGAGTTCATTCAAGCTATATCAGGACGGATGATAGATTAAAGCTCTGAGAAATTAAATATCCCAAGGAGGAACAGCTGAACAGAAGAAGTGTAAGGTATGAGTTCAGAAAGAAAGTTACTGAATTGAGTCACATCGACTTAGGTGGAACATTATAAAAATGGATAGTTATCTCAGGTAAATTTCAGTCAAGAGACATTACGACCTACTAAGATAGTGCAGTTTAAAAGAATAAATTTGATATATTTGTCTATATGGTACAAATGGAGAAAAAACATCTAATATATTCCCCTAGATTAAGAATACAATCCGACGTCGTACAAACGTTGTTCTTCTGTCACAGGTGACGCCATGAACAACTTCATTAAGGAGAACTGGCGCATTATTTTCGATCAGATTGGGAAACCGTCATACAAAGCACTGGGTAACATCGTACACCAAATCCTAAGACACGTATCAGAGAAAGTGCCCTACAACGAGCTTTTCTCCGACACCGACTGAGTTTGCCAAACAGCAATTATGGGAGACCAGGGCAGAACGGGGAACTTAATTTTTGGAGGCATATGGAAGGGACAATAACAAAGATAAACACATGGAGGTATTTCGTGTGGATTTATTGTCTATTTGAGTTTTAGAATGAGTTATTAGTTTAGATCTAAGAGTTATAGTTTCTTAAAAATTAATTTCTTTAAAGGAATGTAATTTTCCCCATTTTGCCCCGTACCCGGGGCAAGACGGAGTGCGACTTATATGTTTGAAATGTTGTAAGAAGAAACATATTATCTAATAATTATGTCGTAGGGTATAAAAATGATTAATACATAATGTAAAATGTCGAAACTCTACACACTTGAAATCTACTTAGGCCTAATGCAGACGGCACACTTGTGAACGTCTTCATTATCGAGTTATAGGCCCATTTGTAACAAAACAAATACCGGATACATCCTTCAATAGACTGCGATTAAACGTCTCCACTTTACAGGCACTTGTCATTTTACCCTCTTCTCTGGGTACCCCATTCTGCCCTACCCCATCCTACCCAGAGTATACTATTTCAAATGAGGATTGTCCAACCAAAAATGACTTCGTGGAAATAAATAAAAATATTGTGTTTAAGACTTTCAAGAAAACGTCTTGTAACATGCATCACTCAGCAAAGTGGATATGAGTAATGAATAATAGATCTTACCTTCACTGGACGTTGAGAAATATTTGTAAAATGTAGGAGCAAAATCCAGCATGGGTAATTATTTCAGAAACCGTAATCACAAAAAGGTGCTGACTGACATGGCATGACTCTGTGCTGTATGCTAATGATATTTCCCTCGGTTCTGATAGATCGCAACGCATTGCAGACGAAATAAAGCTGATATCCTCTTTTGCCCCTTTGCCCCGTTCTGCCCTGGTCTCCCCCATTTTTTGTCACATTTCTTTTCGGAATTCAAGAATCTACAAAGATGTAGTATTACTATTTCTCTGAATTTCATCCACAGTTCAACATCTAAGTATAAAACTACTATTTTTCGGGTATGGCCCTGCTTCCGTCTTCAGTTCAAAATGTCGAATCTGTTGGGTCCGATAGAAAGGGAATCCCAGTCTACGAATCAGAGATTTTTACATGAAGACTGAAGCTGAGTCAGCTCTCGAAATGTAACTGCTTCATTTTTTTCATGGTGAATGATAGTTCACGTTCAAAGAAGAGACTTACCTGGATGTAACCAACTGTCGATAGATCCCTTTTTAGTTATGTAAGCAAAGCACAATTAGAATTTTGTATTCTCTGACGTATATAAAATTTCCAAATATAACTTTAGATCACAAACTACTTAACCTCATCGCCTCAAAATAAAAGAAAACAGTCAGCTGCCACCATTTTTTTCCACTGACATACAGAGTGAGTAAAAAGTATGTTTACAAACTTTATGTGCGTTTTTAAGGGCCAAAAATAAGAATATTATTTCTATTATTCCTAATTTTCGAAATAATAAACAAAAATAAGTATCAATGTATGCCTTTATTGCCAAGTAAAACGAGAGGAATGATTCTTTATAACAGATGCTCAAAGGTTGCTCCTACATTCTCCACACATACACGAGCACGACGTACACAAGGCTGACGAATTCGTTCGTACACACCAGGGTTTCCTCAAATCATCTGGCATGCGTTCTGCCAGTACAGTCACTCCTTCCGACTGATCGTCCTGTTCGCTTACATTACTGCCAGTGGTTCCTAGACCAGTTGGCAGTGGACCCTACACTCCTCACTTGTGTGTTATTTGCAGATAGAGCATCCTTTACGACAGAAGGTGTGCTTAATTTTTGACAATGAGCATGTCTAGACACACAGCAATCCACATGCGATTCCTGAAGCCAGCTTCTAGGAAATATTTTGAATTAACGTTTGTGCAGGAATTGTTGGCGACAAGCTTACTGGTACACACATGTTTCCTACACGTCTAAGAGGAACTTCATATCGGCGAATCTTAAGAAGACACTTGTCACGTCTCCTTAATGATGCACCGCGAATACAAGAAGACAAATGTGGTTTCTGCACGAATGAGCCTCAGCACACTACTCCCATTAAGTCAGAGATCATCTCAATGAACAGTATCCTCAGCGACGGATTGGACGCGGTGGTTTAGCAACATAGCCATCGAGGTCACCGGACATGACTCCAATTGACTTTTATCTGTGGAGTCAACAGCCATAAACAATGAATATGACCTATGGGAACGTGTGGAGAGATCATGCGATATTATTAGAAGATATTATAGTGTATACCAACGAATCCGTCATCCTTTGTACGTCGTGCTCGGGCATGCGTAGAGAATGGAGTAGCAACCTTTGAGCATCAGTTATAAAGACGCATTCCTGTCTTTATATTTGGCAATAAAGGCATGCATTGAAAATTATTTTTAGTTATTATTTTGAAAAAAAAACATTTGCGACCACATGTATAAAGGAACATTTTTTTCTTATTTTTGATCCAGGAACATGCACACCAGTTTCTAAAAATATTTTGACGCACTCTGTATATTTTGTCATAATATGTGGTAGTGATACTTTCACAGACTAATGCACAAGTGCCCATTATAACGCAATTAGTCATTATTGAGAGAAATAAGAACACCCCTTTTCTAAACAAACTAGAATTTTTGCCCCTACTATGAGGACATAGCGATTACTTTCCTTAACAAATTCGACTTTGTTATGTTATGCTGGATCAATGCATTATGCTACGTAGCCAAGGCAGAGAAAAATTGCAACATGATTAATTTGAATGCCAATTGATAGATGGCAGAATGGGCGATGGAGTCGTCACTGTTCCAACGTATGTGATGACTGATGCATAATGTTAAGGACAATGGTGTCATCAGTCACAGCCAATCACGTGAAGTGGAGACATGGTGGAACATAATCCTCCCACCTCAATATATCGAGATACCGTCGTTTTGGCATTAGCGATTGTATAAAATTGAAAATTACTAGTCTTTAGTAGCTTTGAATGACATAAGAAATTTTACATGGCATAACCTATATTTCGAAAGACCTCAGAAAACAATATCTGGATTAATGGATGTTACAGACAGACGTACAGAACGAGGCTATAAAGAGTTTTCCTTTACTTGTGTGAATAACACCCAAGATTAAAAGAAAATTTATTTTATGTTTTGAAAACTATTTACACGCTAATTGAACTATTCTTTGCGTATCAGCCTTTACATTAAAAAACATTTTGTCTAGAGTTCCCAGATTTCCTTATTCCGTTTAAACTATTATTGCACAGCTTATTTACTATTCTTATTGTGCAAACCCCACCTTAAGATAAAAGTCGTGATACATAATGTAACTTTCTGAGCAATCAGGGTAGTATTTGATCGACATTCTACTCAAAACATAACATACCGTTAGTAAAATGCAATGCGAAGTCAGAGAGGGAAGGTATTTTTAAGCCGACAGGAGTGGAATGAAAATTAACTTTCTATGGTACCATTCCATTAAATCAGCAAGCATCTTAAGGGGACATAGCAACCTCTTGAGAAGAGGAGGTAACTGTAATTTAAGCGGCCTCGTGCACTTAAGAGTCACCATTTTAGGATGTATCTGGGGATATTTGAGTCAATTACTAGCACATAAATATATAAGTTGTCTTTCCTGCTTCCATGTACGTTAATCTTTTGTAAAAACCTTATAAAGCAAAGAACTATTTGTGAAACTTATGAAGAATAATTACTGGCAACTCTAGAACCAGTAATGGCTGTCATTCCTGATGTTTTTTGCTGATTTCAATTAACGTGGAAAGGTTCCTAGCCCCCTGCGTATCTCGTGTTTGTAATTAGCGTTAACCTTGGGCAATGAAAGAGCGTTATTATTAGCCATTTTGATTACTTCTTTATTAAAGGTTGATGGGCGCAGATTAATATCGCAAAGGAATCGACAACAGCATAAGATCTCGCTCCTCACGGGTGTTGGGGCACCAAAAATGCGGATTGTAAATGAAGGAAGGGACAATTTAGGAGGTTGCTGCGACATTTCACCTTATTGTACACTGTAATACATATTAATCACTTTGATCGATATTTGATTTATTACACTGCCTCGAAGCAAAAAAGAAATTTACAGATTACACAACACTTATTGATAGAATTCTATTAGCTCATTGAACTAAACGTCTGTTATTAGGCGGCAAACCCACGAACTTCTAAAATATCCTTCGCTGTCTCGTCTACGTCCATTTATCTCAGCTGATGATCTGGGGACCTGGTACGTGTTATTATCGATACTCGACCTTGAAGAGGGCTGAGTTTATTGGCGATCTTCCAACATCTGCATTGCTTTAAAGTTGTTGCTTCACTTACAAATGTCACGTAACACTCAGTACTGACGTAATGTAGCACTTTGTTGCTTAATATTTTGAGTAAAAGACAAAAGTAATAAAGTTAATGTAATGGAGTTCTCAGATATCCCAATAATTTAAAGAAGAAAGCAATTCAACAGAAAATGTTCATTTTTTAAATATGACACTGTCATTGTTCGCACTGTAACCACTGAGTCAAAAACAACAAAGACACTGATAAATTGTGTAACATATAAATAATTGTACTGTATGTGAATTTCGTAACACAGGGAAGAATGAGTAGACCCATATTTGTTTCCATAAATATCTCAAAACGTTGTGTAAAAATATCTTCTTTAAAAGAATTGTTCTTAGACGGAGCAATCTATGCATTAAAGAATATACAGTGTCAACCAAAAATTTAAGACCACCATGCTATTTTAGTAAACCTTCCACAGGTCTCAAACTTTTGGTTGAAAATTTAGACTTTGTAAACCAAATCAAAACTGCTAACCAAAACTTGGAATGTGTATTCCATAGAGTACAAAAAATTAGAAATATGTTCTAAGCGAAATATCCGTTTTTTGTGATAGGAATACAATGCGTCACAATGGTAATCGTTTTAAAATAAAAAAATACGTAAAAGGAACATTATAAGACTGAAAGCAAAGAGCGGATACTATTTCTGGAGGCAGAAAGCATAATTTTTTACAAGAAACACATTCTTTTACAGTTAAAATATAAACTAAAAAGTATAATAATTTTTTATCGGGCTACCAGCCCTATAAAGTTGCTTACTGAAGACAACACCAACGTTTTATAACCGCTCGGTGATAGGAGTTTGGCTCCTCGGTAGACACTCTGTAGTGTTTACGGCATGTAACTGCCGACAACTAGAGGCTGCCGCTATTGCTGAATATTTCACACTATTTATTTATTTGCGAATGATACAGATATTGTGCCAGTCCAGGTCTGTGGTTCAATTCCCGAACGGACTGAGCCTTGAGATGAAAGGTAAACCAGGCTTCGGCATGTTGATCTGGCTTATAAGAAAAACGAAGAAGGTGTAATTACATGATTTCTGGAACGCCTTACTTCACCTATATTAGACTGAATGCTTAATTTTGGCTTTGTGGAACACATTGAGTTGAAGGAATGTGGCCCAGATGGCCACTTGCGGGTCACCCTCCTCGGCCTTCCTTCTGTCCCAAGGGAGCCTGAAGTAGAAACAAAAAAATGGGCAAACATAAACGAACAAAGGAAATACTTAAGCCACCCCACACATGGCGTGCATCCCTTCCAGATGCGGGGTGATGACTGCATTACAACCATCGCATCATTGCGATGGACCAATTGACTTTGAGCTCAGCTTAAGGCGCGTTCCCGCCGTTGTGGAGGAACGAATCAGGTCGCAGCTGTTAAGCCAAATTCAATGACAAATTACGTAATGCAGGGGTATTTAAGCGCAACCGTGGTTGCGGGGCGCCCTCAAAAAAAGTTTTGGTCCTTCGGTCGAGCGGGGGTGTTTTTCTTAACAAACGTACGAAAGAACAAAGGAACAGCCGAGCCATCCAGCTGCCACCGTGAATAGTGCTTAGGATATAGTGTCGTCGATCAGTGCAACTCAGAAAGACTTTGTCGTCCATTTGTGCAGAAACCTGCTCCACCTTCTAATTCCCGTATATTCCCAGGGAGTCGGAAACTCGTGCTCACCGACAACCTCACACCATGATCAACAATCCCTTTCTGTATCTTTACACATCCCACGTCAAGAAGCTGTAACCATATGAGCAAACCAGGCTACGACTACGAGTATACTAAACAAGCAGTGTGACGTGTGGTGGAAGGAAAGGGACGGTTACAATATTAACTGGCTCTAGCTGCAAGAAGATGATTTCAGAATTGTATTACACTTGAAAGTTTGCGTGCGACTATATTCAAAGTTTGTTGTAGAATACCAAACCAACGTGCTGCTGGAAGCGTCTTGTCCCTGTTTCGAAATATTCAAAACCCAGTGAAGTAGGTACTTCAATACAGTTCATGTGTCTAATTACCTCTTTAAAATTTCCTCACTCACACCATACAATGCATTGCCCAGTGACATTCGTCTCCTAAGTGACAATGAACCATAAAGTCGAAACTGAATTTCGACATATTGAAGTTACAAAATTTAAATTTCGAAAAGAAACTTATAATAAATTTGGATTAATGAAATAACAAGAAATTAAATAGTATGATTAAATTAACTCGACAAATGTAATTTGGACCGTTACAATTTGGAGAACCATCTTCTTCCTCGTCCTCAAGGTACTGTCATTATCCTGAGGTCGAGGACTGCATTACACAGCTGGTAGGCCGAGAAGAATTTAACATACTTACTCGCCGTGAACATTTCATATCATACAAACTAAACAGTACCTAGAATTTGAGACTAAGTGAATCCTCCTATTGTGATTGCTTTATACAGCAATTCATAGTGACTGTACAAGATGGAGTTTCTTATGGCACCTTGACGTATTTATTGCCACTGATAAAAACTTTTTCACACAGGTATGTTGTGCTAAGAAGTGGTAATTAGTCGATGGTTAGTTTTGAGAGTTTTACGTATTCATCTAGGATGCTCATTTAAAAATCAGGAAACTATTGCTGAGCTTCAAAATTAGTTTTAAAAGATAGTCTATATCACAGCCAAATTCCATTAAGGATCACAGTGATTTTATAGTAGGTGAAATGAATTATCTTCTTACCTACTCCAAATGCAGAAGGACTTTGAACCTGTTAGTGCTACGAAACAGATCGGTATTGAAACTTCTTTTAAAACTGCCGTCAAACTCAGTGGGACTGTTAAGGAACTAAGGATTAATTTATATGAATTCATAATCTTTTCCTGTAGACAAATATTTTTCTGCTGCCAATTTAACAATTGATTTTTCACAGAGTAGTGTAGACGAATAACGAAACTTTGTAAAAAAAACCCTAAAATTGTATCACTTGGATATTTAAATAGGTGTTGGGTACGTTGAACCTATCAAATATAGCGGAGACCAGAGCAGAACGGGGCCACGGGCCAGAAAAGCGTATCGGCTTTATTTCGTCTGAAAGGCGTTGCGATCTATCGGGACCGGGTGAAATACCATTAGCATACAGCACGGGGTCATGTTATGTCAGTCCGAGCCATTTTGTGGTTACAGTTTCCGAAATAATCACCTATGCTGGATTTTGCTCCTATATTTTACAATTTTTCCTCAAATTCCAGTGAAGGTTAAACTCATTCAGTATTCATATCTACTTTGTAGAATGATGCATGTTACATGACGCTATCTTGAACGTCTTAAATACAATACTTTTATTCATTTTCATGATATCATTTTTGGTGGGACAATCCTAATCTGAAATAGTATACTCGGGGCAGGATGGGGTAGGGCACAATGGGGTATCCAGAGAAGAGGATCAAACGACAAGTGCCTGTAATGTGGCGATGTCTATTTGCAGTCTATTGAACGGTAGATCCGGTATTCGTCTTGCTAGAAAAGGGCCCATAAGTCATGTGCAGGTGTTGATAGTCACGATTATGAAGATGTGCAAATGTGCCGTTTGCATTAGGCCTAAGTATATTTCAAATGTGTAAAGTTACGACATTTTACATTGTACACTAAATCATTTTTATATCCTACGTCATAATTATTAGATAATCCGTGTTTTCTTACAAATTTTCAAGCATATATCAACCATATTCTGTCTTTCCCCGGTTACGGGGAAAAATGGGGCAAGTTACATTCTTCTATAGAAATTAATATTTAAAAAACTACAACTCTTAGAACTAAACTAATAACTCATTATAAATTTCAAATAGACAATAAATCCACGCAGGTTTCCTCCATGTTTTTATTTTTATTTTTGTCCCTTCCACATGACTCAAAACATTAAGTTCCCCGCCATACTCTGGGCTCTGCTATCTGATAAATATGGCACAGCAGGGCAATTCTGATCAAAAATGTATATAGAAAATTCGATATATTATTTTTCAGCTCAGTTAGTTCTTTGCAAACTTAATGTCTTGATAAACGCATTACCTTCTACCGCAACAGAAATTATTTGTGGTCTGCCTGTATTTCCTTGCGCAATATTACAAATAGAAGAGAGTTAACACGATTCTTAACATCTGCGGCATCTTCTAACACAGTATATTTCCTTGATTGAGAGTCTCATGATGCCTTAGCCACGATATATTTTATGGTATGTATAAAGCTTGCGTGACGAGTAACTTGACTTGAAAGCCTGTCTTACAACTTATAAAATTTGCAATTTCCACAAGCACAGATATGGAACGAACTGATAAATTCATAGCCCTGACCGTATTGATTCCTGCGTTCCGTTATATGAGCGATCGACGTAACATGAAATATTAAAAAATATTTTCTTCATTTCACAATCGCTGAGGTCTGTTGATGTATCGATTTGAGGTGAAAATATTAGACTACATTTAAATGCGATTATCAACTGTTAATTGACATCTTCTCACATTAATTCAATTTGTTACTTAATAATAATAATATTAATAACAACAACAGAAAGAAATCTGCTTTAAGTGCTTGGACTTAGATTTTATCATGCTATTATGTTCGCTATTAGCAACAACAATGTCTCTCCAATGGTGTGGGTATTTATTTTGAGCAATTACATATTAAATCTGAAATATGCCTAAAAGTATCTTTGCTACTTTCATTAAGTTAGCTGTTTCCGCGATTTTATTCATTTTCGGTCTAAGAATTTTAGTGGTTTGTTCGCAAGAGGCGCATAAACCATAAACCAATTTTTAATCAAAGAGAATTTAAACTGTACACATTTCTCCAGTACTGTCAGGGAATTCTGACAAACTGAAGTTCCGGCGATTTCTAACCTGAGCTTTGAGACCTCCATTTTAAATTTTGATGCTATATTCCTATTATTTTATATGTTCCACTCTCTATTTTTTACCACAACTTTGGTGCGCGTCACACATTTTTGTACCCAGTGCTGCACTTAATTTAACCCTAGAGACTACCATAAAATCATACACTACAATTTAAGGTAAAGGTCTCTACCGACTTAGGCATGAGAATGGTAGTACAGATGCCGATCATTTCCAGATGTGGTTTAAATGATAGCAAACAAATCTTACATAGAATATTTATTTCTAGCATTCTCAGGCCATTCTTTTATCGCAAGGAAAACTAACTAACTAACTAACTAACTAACTAAATGGCTTACCGAACCCGAAGATTCATCACCGAATTAACCAAAGGCCTCCACCGGACCTTGTCCCAGGCCAGCATAATCCAGTCTCCCTCAACACCTATCTTCCATAGATCCCGCCTAATATTATCCTACCATCTACGTCTAGGTCTCCCCACCGGTCTCTTCCCCTCAGGCTTTCCAATCAATTCCCAGTGCACACCTCTTGTCCCTTCCATGCGCGCTACATGACCCACGCATCTCTTTCTTCTTTACCTAATCACCCTGACAATACTCGGAGAAAAGTTCAAATTTTTAAGCTCGTAATTATGCAGTTTTCTCCATACCACATCGTCTTCTCTCCTAGGCCCAAATATCCTTCTCAACACCCTATTCTCAAACAACCGTAATCTGTGTTCCTCCCTCTGAGTGAGATAACATGTTTCGCACCCATACAAAACAACAGGTCAAATTATTGTTTTGTATACTTACATTTTCCTTTCTTATAAATCAGAGAGGAAGACAAAATATTTTTAACTGAGAAGTAGCAAGCTTTTCCGGAATTTTGTCTCCTCCTAACTTCCTCATGAGTATTATTTTGATTTGTTATTGTTGTTCCCAAACATTTGAAATTAGTAACACTTTAAAAGGATTTATTACCCAGCCTAAGATAATTCTGCCCGCATCTCTGGTGACAGACGAGATACTAACATGTACTTAGTTTTTTCTGAATTTACTTCTAGCCCCAACTCTCTACTAGCCTCTAGTAAAACTTGTGTGTTCCTCTTTATTGTATTTATATCGTCCCCCAATTAATTAACATTAACATATGCCAATTGTTGAAGTGTCCCATTCAATTGGAAACCCTCTTGCCTATCTTGGACTTTTCTGATGGTATATTCTTGCTAAAAGTTAAAGAGCAAGGGAGACAAAACATCTCCTTGTTTTAGACCGCTCTTCATGAGGAATGACTCAGATAAATATTTCCATACATTAATTTTGCTACAGTTTGCATTTAAGCACATTTTTATTAGACTCACTAGCTTCTTTGGTATAACAAATTCAATGAGAATATTATATTGAACTTCTCTCTTCACAGAGTCATAGGTTTTCTTTAAATCTATAAATAATTGATGTACGGTCCCCAATAATTTCATTCGCATATGGAGTTAATCTTGCCAAAAAAATGTTTGATATAATTTTGTATGAGGTTTATAGCAGCGAAATTCCTCGGTATTTACCACATTTATTTTTTATTGACATTGTCGCGTCTGGCATTGTTGTAACCGTTTATAGACATTGTTGTATTTGGCATTGTTGTATTTGTTTATAGCCATTGTTGCGTTAGACATTATTGTGTCTGGCATTGTTGTGTCTGTTTAATGACATTGTTGTATTCATTTATAATTGTTGCGTTTAGCATTGTTGCGTTTAGCATTGTTGAGTTTAGCATTGTTGCATACACATTGTTGTATTTGTATTAGTTCGGCAACTCGGGAGGCACTCGTGCCGAATGAGGGCTGCCAGAGGTCGCACAAGGGCAACCGAGGGCGACTGATGTTCAGCAGGCCAGCCGAGGCCGTCCCCAAAAGACGGCCAAGTCAGCACAACGAGTGGTTAGACTACTCGGCTACCCTGACTGAGGTTTTCCGTGCTTTCCTCAGTTGTAAGGCGAATGCCAGGGTAACATAATAGGGGCACGGCCAGCCACCCTTCCCCCCGGTCATGGAGGCCATCAGCTGAAGTGATCTTCCCCCCATGCCGCAGAGGCCTTCAGCCGAAACGGCCCCTCCCTCTCTGGGTTCATACCCCAGAGACCCAACCAACCAAATTCCTTCGACAACTTGCCTGACGGGATAACCTCCCATCAGCAGCAACAGATCCCAGTTTGAATGGTTGAGGCTCCCGCCACGACGAAACACCGTTAGCGTTAGCAAAATTACCGTTCTTATATTACGACCGTTTACCATTTCCAGCAATGCGTCTTGTGCGCAGGAATGGTTTCACCTAGGTAGGGACGATGCTTGCGCTTGCGCAGGCCTCTGCCCTCAGTTAGCTTCTTTGGTTGGTTTGGTTGGTTGGCTTTGAGAGAGTTGGAAAGAGAGAGTGTTGTAGAGTGGAGTAGAGTAAGAAAGGGAGAGTGTTGTAGAGTAGAGTGATTGTGAGGAGAGTGTGAGTCAGGATGTAGAAGTTAGTTGCAAGCGATATGCTGTTGCGGACATTGGTGGAGTCGAGTGAGTGGAGTCAACGAGAGGTCTGGTGTGGCGCCGAGTAAGGACGGGTCGGCTACGTGAGCGAGCACCGGGTACGTGGACCGGGGCGGCTGAGCAGCCAGCGAGAGTCCAGTGGGGTGCTACGGGCCGACGCCGAGTAAGGACGGGTCGGCTACGTGAGCGAGCACCGGGTACGTGGACCGGCTGAGGAGCCAGCGTGTGTCCAGTGGGGTGCTACGGGCCGACGCCGAGTAAGGACGGGTCGGCTACGTGAACGAGCACCGGGTACGTGGACCGGGGCGGCTGAGGAGCCAGCGTGTGTCCAGTGGGGTGCTACGGGCCGACGTGTAAGAAAAGAGTGTGAAGAGCGGAGCTCGGGGACCAGATAGACTCGATGGACAGTGGAGAGAGAATGTGTGTGTTGTTGTTGTAGAGAGAGACTCGAGTGTGTTGTTGTAGAGAGATGACTGTATGTGCAGACCACTGTAAGTCATTTAATTTGACGTGAATAAATCAGGGTTGACAATCCAAGGTCGCAAACCCGACCCACGTTACAATATGAATATTTATATATTTCCAACTTCCCAATGGCTAGTTCAACTTCATCTAAAATAGTTTCTTTCACTGACATTTCAGTTGTATGTTCTTTTAATCTGTTTAACAACATCAGTCTCATGAACATTTAAGAGATGACTGAAGAAATTTTTCCACTTATTCACAATTTTTATTGGATCTGGAAACAGATTTCCATTATAATCCTTTACAAAATTAGTCTGAAGTTGATATATGAGGTGCGATCGGAAAGTTTCGAGACTGTAGGTATAAAAACCCGTACACTTATCTCAGGTATTAAAGTCATCCATCACCCTCGAAGTAGTTCCCCTGGGAGTGAACACAACGATCCCAGCGCCGCTGCCAAGCCTGAAAGCATCCCTTGAAATCATTCTTTGTCAGCCTGTCAAGCACCATCTATGATTCTGCCTGAATCTCTTCTATCGTCTCAAATCTCCTTCCCTTTAGCTGAATTTTCATCTTTGGGAAGAGGAAGAAGTCACACGGAGCTAAATCCGGCGAATAAGGAGTGTGCGGGATGACGGCCATGGTGTTTGAGGCCAAAAACTGCTGAACTTTGAGGGCGGTGTGCGCTGGCGCGTTGTCATGATGCAGCAGCCAGTTGTGGTTGCGCCACTTTGACGGCCGCTTCCGTCCTTTAGAATCAGCTGACAGGTCCCATAGCATATCCCAACAATGTCGCACAAGTCGTTGATGGTACGACGTCAATCTTCGTGAATGGCCTGCCGAATCTTCGTAACATTTTCGGGCGTTATGCTCGAAGATGGTCGTCCAGAACGCTCGTCGTCATCGACAGAGGTTCGGCCATTTTTAAAACGTGAATGCCACACAAAAGTTTGTGCACGACCCATTGCGGACTCCCCAAATGCTTGCTTTAGCATTTCATAGGTTTCCGTAGCCGTTTTGGCGAGTTTTTGGCAAGAGATTCAGGCAGAATCGCAGATGGTGCTTGACAGGCTGAAAAAGAAAGATTTCCAGGGATGCTTCCAGGCTTGGCAGCGGCGCTGGAATCGTCGTGTTCACTCCCAGGGGAACTACGTCGAGGGTGATAGATGAATTTAATACCTGAGATAAGTGTACGGGTTTTTATACGCGCAGTCTGAAACTTTCCGATCGCACCTCGTACATTACCTTACATTACATTATATTACCTTACCTTACCTTACCTTACCTTACCTTACCTAACCTTACCTCACATTACCTTACCTTACATTACATTCATCTACAACAGACCCATCTCAAGCCTTACTATTTGAAGTTAAATAAGCAATGTCTTAATCAAACTTTATTTAATTGTAAATCATGTATAAAGAAAATATTTAGAATAAATCCAATATATAAAATTCCTTTCCGTATAGACTTATTTACGTCAAATTCTCCGGAACCTTGGTTCCACTGACAACTTTTCCCCTGTTTTTTATACTCACACTTGATTATCATTGGGTTTTTTGACTGAACTTCCAGCAGGCAATATTATTAAAATTACACAATTTTTGATGTCTCTGAAGTTTGTTGGACTTCCAAAGTATTTAGTATGACGTCATTAAACAAGGCTAAGGTCAATTCCTTCAACTAGGCTCATAAATATTCCAATATAATGATCTTCCTGCTACTGCGTAATGTTTTAAGTCGTTAAACTTTATAAGAAAAACGAAGGATTAGATAAAAATCTCCTTTGTAATTTGGTTTTTAAGTTTAAAGGTTTTCAACGGGCTACTCCTCATGCGAGCAGGGCACCGAAAAATACTCCGAAATATTACCAAGAATTTAAAACCGATACAACCGTGTCACGAAAATAAAATTTGTGAATTTCTTTAAAGCCTTCTTTAAATTCCATTCGAGTATATATATTCCACTGGATATTATTGGAGAATGAACATGATAAACTGTATTCTTCTGGTTGACGGAGGAAAAATAACAAGGTTATTGGAAAGGATAGAAACCACACCCACTTTGTAACGACAATGTATTAGGGACCTTGAAAAACTTATGTGGTTCTCTTCACAGACCATGAGAAAAGCACTGCAGTGACTAGTTTCTGTAGTTTGCAGGGGGAATTTTAACTATCTAGTGGACTAGAGGGCTGCTATTGGTGGGAAGTGTGATACGTCAGAGTTTTACACTACTACACAGACGAAAAACATCAATTATTTAAGAGTAGGATGTAGTGAATGCAACACTAATATTTTCTGTGGGTGTTGCGATAATATTCTACATTAAATCACTGGGATACTGTAAGGTAATCTTAAAGCTGTACCCATTAGAACACATGAAAGCCTATTGTCTGTTAATCGTTCATTGGTTGTGGAAATTATGCTTGTAGGATGGGTCGTCACTCTCCGCGAAATCTTGCGCATGCGCGTACATCGAATTCCTAGCAAGATTTATTTCCTTGTCTGTGGACTGTGGACACCTATTCAAAACAATTGCTACATGCCACACTTCAGTCTAGACCTTCAAGGTGAGACAAAAGGAAGTGGTGAGCAACATTTTGAATTGCGCTGTGTCTAATCAAATAATGTCCGAAGTGCGTGGTCCAGCCTCTTGTGAAAAAATTTCTTCATCACAAAGCAGCAAAAGTAAGTGTCCATTGTGAGCTATAGAATAAATAAGTCGTGATCCTCATGCCATAGAATTGACCAAGTGGTTTAAGCAAAGAATATAACGATACGATTTACGCGTTGCATTGTAAAATACCTACTTAATCCTTCAAGTAACTCTTTCTACGGGCAGTTGAAACAAAAACAACGAGTTATGAGAACCTACCATAATCTAGATCAGTTAGAGTCAACACATTTTTCACATTTTGTAGATAATCTGTAGAATAACTAACTGAGAGCATAAAGTGTGTAGAGTGGAGCTGTGGTTTTTATATATTACATAGGAAAGTCTGTAAGTGTAACAATTCGATACTACCCACAATATAACTTAACATATTGCAACCAAAATTCCTAATCTTTCAAATTCATTTTGACTCTTTGCAAGAAGTATAGAAAATGCTTTTTTTCTACACATCACGACCTCTCAATTATTCTATAGATTACCCGGTTAAAGTATACAAATGTTCTTGAGTTTATACCTATTCGACTTGGATTATAAATTATGGGGTAGTGTCTTTAAAGTGTTTGTATTTCTTTTCTAAAAATCCACTCCTTGGACTGGAACACAGCTGCTTCGTTGATCTTCCACACGATGAGTAGTCACTACCAATGGATGTGTGTTAGGATGATCATAATAGTTGGCGAGGGGATGGATGAATTCGTGTATTTTACCATTCTTCTTAAATCTAGTAGTGTTTACGTAACTAATCGCCAATGCATACCTGCTGCCTACAGTTTTGAGTTAAACAGTTAAATGCAATTACACAACATGTGTTATTACTCATTCTGACATAACCCGTTGTCAATATCATTATAATCTGAGTAGAGTTATGTGGGATTCGCAGTGGCCGCGCGGTCTCAGGCGTGGGCCTTGTGCCGCTTGGTCCCTGGCACCGTGGGTTCGAATCCCACTCAAGCCATGGATGTTTGTCCGCATTTTCTGTGTTGTGCTGTCCTGTGTACAGGTAGAGGCCTTGCGACGGGCCGATCCCTCGTCCAAGGAGTCCTACCGAATGTCTAATAGATCAAAGCCAACGAAACGTTGGGACCCGCAGTGCTCAGGCACTTGAAGAACGGGTCGTTCCCAGTATTCCAGTAGAGTTATGTAACACCACAGTTTGGGTTCCTAATGTGTAGACAAAGTGTAAACGTAATAAAGTGGTGGACTGGAAGTAAACAAAGATAATACTAAGTTTATGTTTATGTTTAGTCTCCTGAATGCTGGCCGAAATTGTAACAAAAAGATAGCTATTAGATTCTTTAAAAATGTAGTAAAGTTCAGATATTTGACAGCGACGGTAACAAAAATAAAATTTAAACATTGAAATGTTTGACGCTATAATTTTGCCTCCAATGTTATAGTATGGTTGAGAAAATTGTTCTCTGACACTAAGGGATTAATATAGATTGAGGATGTTTCAGACGGGGTGCTGAGGAGAAAATTTGCACCAAATCGGGTTGAATTAATAGAAGGCTGGAGGAAGTTGCACTTTGATGTACTCCTCGTCAAATGCAATTAAGCCTAATGATTTAAGGCGAAAGAAATGGGCATGGCATGTGGCACATATAGGAGAATTGGTAGGGTAGAACATGGCAGAACGGGGACACGGGGTAGAACAGGGTTTCGGTTTATTTCGATAGCAATACGTTGCGATCAATCGGGACCGGCTCACATGGGTTGATGGAGTGGAGGTGGATGCAAGAGTGTTGGGGTGCAGATATGGGAGGGTGGTGGAGCGAGACAGAAAGAGATAGCGAGGGTCGTTGAGGAGGCCAAGGCTCACATCTGGCTGTAGCGCCAAAGAAGAGAAAGATGTCATATTTGGTAGGACAAACCTAATTTGAAAGAGTATACTCTGATGGGATAGTATAGAATGAGGTACACAGTTGTGCCCCGAGTGAAAATAGAGAAGAGGATCAAGATGACGAGTGCCTGTAATGTGGCTATGTGTATTCGCAGTCTATGGAAGGGTGTATAAGGTGTACTGCTTGAAATAAATCCATAACTCATGTGCAGGTGATGGTAGTCACGACAATAAAGACGTGCGCATGTGTCCCGTCTGTGTTAGGCCTACGTAGATTTCAAATGTTTAAACATTCAACATTTTATATTGTATGCTAAATAATTTTTATATCCTATGTCATAATTATTAGAAAATCTGTGTCTTCTTATAACTTTTTCAATCAGCCATAACCCATCTTGCCCCGGACACGAGGCAAAATGGGGCAAATTACAACTAAAATAGTATCTCACTATAAGTTTCAAATAGACAATAAATTCGCACAAGGTTCCTCCATGTGTTTGTCTTTATTATTGAACCTTCCACATGCCTCCAAATACTATGTTCCTTGTTCTTCCCTGGGCTCCCCTAAATGCATACAGAGTTCTGGTGGGCAAGCCAGTAGGAAAGAGATGGCTGGTTGAATGAAGACGTCTGTGGGAGAATAATATTAAAATAAATATCAGCGAACAAGTACGGGATGGTAACGATTGGTTTCGCCTGTTTTAGGACAAAAATAAATGTCGGGTTTTTTAAACACGGTAATTGACCTTCGTGTGCCATGTAGTGTTGATCGTATATTCCAAGTTTCTCATTAGTTATGATTTAAATAAGTTTAAATTCACTTTACACACTTCGCGATAGAAATAGAATCTGGAACTCAATTACAGACAGAAAATTGTAGAAAGACAGAAATAATAGGGAGTGTCATTGGTTCAAATTCTGCCGCTGCTCTGCTTATATTGTTTTACATTTCCGATTTACCGAAAGACAAAAGAGATTGGATTCAGCTGGCACAAGACTGGGTTCGGTGGAGAGCTTTGGTTAATTCGAACACAAACCTTTAGGTTCCCCAAGCCATTTACGTTGTTAGTCAACTAGAAGAAGACAAGAAAGCAGGATTAGAATTATTTATTTTTACATTTTTGTTCAAAGAAATACAATTTGTCCACTAATAAACTTAAACGCAACCGCCACTCCCGACAGGAATTACATGTCTCACCGCCAAGTGCTCACAGTAATTACAGCTAAAATTGTTTACAGAACAGTGCAAATGTCTAATATTGTGTTAATTTCTTGTACGTTTATAAATGGCCGTTTCCTTTATTGTGATTCAAAAAAATTTTCTTAAGAACTTTCTAACAGAACCACATTGTACATACATTCATACAAAAAATGCGTTATTAAAGAGAATATCGGAACATATTGTAACCGTCCTTTCACTCCAAACTCTCCATCAGGACGCCCGGCTGGTTACAAGGGGTTTTGTGTTGCATGGACTCTTGCCTTCAAGGAATATACGGGTTGGTGAAGAGGGGTTTCGGGATCAACTTGTGAGGCAGTGGAATAAGAGGGGATGTCGTTCAGTTATAAATTGTGTATTCGTTCACTTTCATCAGGCACGTTTATTAATTTCGTACTTTCCCTCGCCGAGTGCAGGACTACTCGCCGCCGAGACTAAAGCCCCTTGCTGGACGCACACCGCGTTCAGCAAGACTCCCCCAAGACTTTTGAATCTCAAGAGAGTGTTCTCATTGGCTGAGTGGTTCATCACCTTAACCTTACAAATTTACCGCCGATAGCTTATTTTAAACCCATTGGTGGTTAGTGACGTGATTTATCCTAAGTCTTCTAACGGCTAAAACACATCTGGAAGAGCTTACTCATCCCACCAAGTCGAGCCACCGATCATAAAATCACCCATTCATACAGTCACGTAGCTGGCGCCAGGCAGTCGCCCGGTGGAACATACAAGTCTCCCAAGATGTGACCCGAACTAGCGATACTAACCGTCAACTCGGGAAAATTCAATACAATTTGATTATAAATTCCGATTAAGGAAGGCGCTACCGAAACAAAACTAACTTAGGCCCCTTTCCTTGCATATAAACTGGAGTAATCGCCAAAAGTCCAGTCTAAGTCCATCTCCGTTCTGCCTGCTCGAGAATCGAACTCAGAGTGGGCTGTCACAATACCAACACACATTACAACAACAATAACGAGGCAAACAATAAATGTGAGAGTATAATAAACAAACTCTAATTGACCTTGATCTGTCCTCTGCAAGTGATTCAAGTTTAAACTTGATCGCTTCATTCAGCATCAGTGGGAGTGTTTCTGTCCAGACGTGTTTTTACGCTCCATAGAAAAATGTCAGATCTTAAATTTGAACAACGCGTTAACATTATGTTTCTAGTTAAACATAGGAACACTGCGACGGAGAGGTTTCATTTATTACCTGAGGCTTACGGTGATGATTTTATGTTTCTTGCACATGTGTTCGAATGGCACAAACGATTTTTGGGGAGCAGGGAATGTGTGGAGAATGATGAGCTGCATGTTCGTTTAGGCACATCAATTTCATTTATATCTAGAGAACAGCAGAGTGTGTTCCCCGGGTCCAGACGGTAAATCAGCAATATTACATCGACATCTTTACAAAATTACGCGAACGACTGAGAATAAAACGACCTGAGTTGTGGACAAACGGGTGGATTTCGCAACAAGATAACGCGTCATCCCACACAGCTTTGTGGAGCAGTTTTTAACAAATAGGAACATAAATCTACTTGACCACCCCTTCTATTCACCAGACCTGGCTTTCTGTGACTTATTTTCTTCCCCAAGATTAAATCCGTGCTCAAATGGACCCATTTCAAGACGATAGAAGCGGTACAGTCAAAAGCGACGTAGCTACTGAGAAGCCTTACAGAAAATGATCTACAGCACTGCTTTCAACAGTGGCAAAATCGTATGCAGCTTTGGGCCAACTCCGAAGGGAACTATTTCGAGGGCGATCAAAGGTTAATTTTTGTCATTTTGTGTATAAAAAGAGTTACAGCATCAGTCTCGTTATTTTGTGTCAGACCTCGTATTAACGACGTCGGGTGCACAGGGTAATTGGTGATTAATAATCATATTAAATCGCTGCGGGTATAAAGAATAAAAAGTATAGAAAGTATAGTTTAGGTTTAAACACACGCCACTACAATCACTGAGACACCTTGAACAAAGTAAGGCTGTTTATATTTGGCCATCCAGAGTGATTCTAGGTCATTCTCATATTTTACAGGGACGTGCTCTTTATGTTAGAAATAATTACTAAGGCTGTGAATTTAATAAGTTAATGCAATTTAAGTTTAAATTTAATTAACTTTCTCTTTTATAAAGAGTGGATACATTTGTACGGAAATGTTTCTTCCAAGACTGGCCATATTGGAGATTAATTTCCCCTTGATCTATTTCCATCCTAATCAAAACTTGAAGAGAGGGTGTGCTTCTACAGCCACAGAAATTTCAGCATATCAAGTAACAAAAGCAGACTGATTTTAATGTTTCTAGGCTGCGACACTAGGCTCGAATCGCGAACAACTTTCAGCACTTTGCGATAAATACGGCTAATTTGGGGGAGGGAATAAGAT
Organism: Zootermopsis nevadensis; assembly: GCF_977971745.1. Taxonomy (NCBI): domain Eukaryota; kingdom Metazoa; phylum Arthropoda; class Insecta; order Blattodea; family Termopsidae; genus Zootermopsis; species Zootermopsis nevadensis. Next base: position 8,988,393 of record NW_028259142.1, read on the forward strand.
AAAATGGAAACGACACTAATAGCCCGAATGAATTCGCACAAAACTCGAGGGAAATGACGCTAAACGCCTCGAACTGCTTCAGTACGCAAATCGCGGATTAAAGCTGAAGTCTGGAAATATGAGTGACAAAGAATGAGCTAGAAGTAAAGACATCGTTTCGAAACTGAAGTTTCAAATTTAGATTAAAACTCTGAATGTCCGTTGTATGGAATTTCCGAAAACTATGTCTCTCCCAATAAATATTGCTTAAGAAATGCTACGAAGTTCTTAATTCGTGTCTTAATTACGTGTATTACGTCAGAGATGCATTTGTCAGAGGACAGAGGTACCACGATCCAGGAGTTTTACCGGGGAGCCAATGTTCTGATCACGGGTGGAACTGGCTTCATGGGCAAAGTTCTGGTGGAGAAACTGCTCCGGTCATGCCTACATCTCAGAAGCATCTACCTGCTGGTCCGAGCCAAGAATGGTAAGAACTTGAGATTCAGGATGCAGGAACTATTCCAGGACCCGGTGAGTGGGAATTGAATTTTAATACTTTTAATGTCAGCGAATACACAAGGTGCTTCTGAAGCACGTGGGGTCAGTTCTAGGGGTGCATTCTGTGCATAGAAAGAAGGAAATTTGACTTTGTGAAAATGAGTCTTTCGACTCTTTCTATGAACGAGTTCCATCGTAACAAATTTGGAATTTTTAAACGCGTGTGGTAGTTTTTTGCGCCGATTTCATGCATTCTCTATTTCTATTTAATTTCTGCGCTTTTATACAGCAACAGTTTTGTATGTCTTACGCTGCGGGGACACTCTACGCCTATTCAGGCGAATTGACAGTCGGGCGATATTGGTCGGCAGTACTGCAAGCGACAACGCGCGAACGCTTGTGGCACCATCCATCAGTATGAAAATGGAGCTCGAGGAAGAAATGTATTTGTCAGAGAAACAAAGCGAATGAAGAAGTAACTCCTCATTGCACAAATTAACGGCAGTGGCGGGAGTGACATTGAAATTGAGTTCCACTATTCGATTTGAGCGTGATGCTTAAGCTCGCTTCATTGAGCTGTTCTGCAATATGCTGGACGCAATTAACCTACAACTGACTACACTGTGCAACAAATTTTGGGTAATTTCACTATATGGGTATGAAAGTAAGTTTACTTCATAGATTCTGGAGTACTAAACACTTAAACAGTGCTTAAATTGACAGATTAGTTCCTGTTTTCGAAAAAAAAAACTAGTTTGATATATTTATACTTCAACTTAACGGTTTAAACCTGCGGCCTGTTTCGACTTCAAGGATTGTTTTCTGTATGTCTTCTATCCGCATTAACATCGGTCTTCTAACATTTCTCCTACTAGTCGGTCTCTAATCTAAAAGTTTCCTTGGCAACATATCAGACTCCATTCTTGTTATGTGTTCGTGCCAGTTCTGTTTTTTTTGTTGAATTCTTTCATTGAGATTAAATATTCGTTTCGTATATCTTCGCTTTTTCATCTAATAATCTGTAGCTAACAACACTTCGTAAAAATCTCATTTCACTGGTCTTAATCTTCCGCTTATCTGTGTGGGTTAGAGACCAATATTAACATCCATATATTAACTGGGGTACCGCCAATACCTTATACCTTATATTTATACAATGTATTTTTTAGTTATATGATTTAGGAATAGCGTAAAGAATGTGACAACAGTGCCATCAGCGGACATCGACTCAGATCATAATATGTTAATTGCAAACGTCAGCACCAGAATGAAGAAAATCAGGAGTAGGGGGGTGAGGAAGAAGAGATGGGACCTGGAGAACCTGAAGAGCGCGCGAGACGAAGTAAGAGCAGAATTGGAAGGAAAATTAAGTGAAAGTGAAGGCGAAAGCATTGAAGAGGAATGGACAAATGTCAAGAAGTGCCTAACAGTGGCATTAGCAGAAAAGGTTGGTAGGATGAAGAGGATACCAAGGAAGGCATGGATTACACAGGCTATGCTTGATAAGATGGATGAGAGGAGGAGATGGAAGAATATCAACAGTGAAGAGGGAAGACAGAAATATCGAAGACTGAACAACTAACTGAGAAGAGAAACAGACAAGGCGAGAGAAAATTACATCAATGAAGTATGTGATGAGATAATGACACTCCAGAGAATTGGAAGATACGATTTGATGTATGCAAAGGCGAAAGGACTAGGATGGAAAGAGAACAAAGGAATTCGAACACAGGAAATAGAAGACCCATCAGGAAAGATAGTCAGAGACCAGAATGAAGTTAAAGCTGTGTGGGAAAATTATATTGAAGAGCTCTATGACAAGGCCAACCGACTGGATGAGAAGGAGATGGAATTGGAGCCAGAAGAAGAAGTAGAGGAGGCCAACAAAGGTCCAGAGATACTGAAGAGCGAGGTAGAGAGGACCATAAAGGATATGAGAAGAAGAAAAGCTATGGGAGATGATGAAATCCCATCGGACTTATTGAAAGAACTTGGAGAGAAAGGAGTGAAGGTTCTTACTAGACACGCTAACAAGATATACACCTCCGGTGAGTGGCCCAAGGACTTTCTGGAAGTAACAATGATTCCATTACAGAAGAAAAAGAATTCCAAGAAGTGCGGCGATTACAGGACCATCAGCCTAATCTCACATGCGGCAAAGATAATGACGAGAATACTGACTAAAAGACTAGAAAACAAGATAGAGGAAGTGATGGGAGACGACCAACTTGGATTCAGGAGAGGAAGAGGAACCAGAGATGCCATCGGAGTTATGAGAATAATTTCAGAGAGAGTTCTCGATGTGAAGGAAGAAGTATGTGCGTGCTTCATCGATTGGAAGAAGGCTTTCGATCGAGTAAAATGGAAGAAATTAATGAGGATCCTACAGAGAATTGGAATTGATTGGAGAGACAGAAGACTAATCAAAAACCTGTACATGCAGCAAAAAGTCAAAGTGAGACTGGATTCAGGAGATTGGTAGAGGTGTAAGACAGGGATGCTGCTTATCACCAATTCTTTTTAACCTGTACGGGGAATGGCTTGCCAAGGAAGCTCTGGAGGGAACAGGAGACTTCAAAATTGGAGGAAGAGTGATAAAGACTGTAAAGTATGCAGACGACCCAGTAGTATTGGCGAAAAAAGAGGAGGCATTACAGAACATGATGGACAAGTTAGTGGAAACAGGTAGAGAGTATGGAATGGAAATCAACATTGAAAAATCAAAGGTAATAAGGATAGCACCGAGAGCAGACCATTGAACGTTGTAATTGGAAACCAACAGATGGAGAATGTGGAGCATTTCAAGTACTTGGGAAGCATAGTCACGACGGACGCTCTGTGCACCAAGGAAGAAAAAGCAAGGATAGCCATGGCCAAGGCAGCTTTCGTCAAGAAGAGGATACTTCTCACTAGCAAGTTGGGCTTGGAGATGAAGAAGAAACTAGTGAAGTGTTATGTATGGAGTGTCGCGCTGTATGGAGCAGAGACTTGGACACTCAGGAAGAAGGAACAGAAATACCTGGAGAGTTTTGAAATGTGGTGTTGGAGAAGAATAGAGAAGATCAGGTGGACGGATCGAGTGACCAACGAAGAAGTATTGAGGAGAGTCAACGAGCAAAGAAGCATTCTGCAGGCGATTACACGAAGGAAAGCTAACTGGCTGGGACATATTATGAGAAGGAATGGATTACTGAGTGATATCATCGAAGGCCAGGTTGAAGGAAAGAGAGGACTAGGAAGAAGATTGATACAGCTAACCGACGACCTTAAACATGGAAAGAAGACGTTCCAGGAATTAAAGCGAGAAGCCGAGAATAGGGACATCTGGAAAGCTCTTTTTGGGCAGAGCAATGGCCCTGTCGTAAGACAGAACACTTAATAATAATAATAATATGGCAATGAATTAAAGCTACGAACATATATTTGTCAAACACTTCGCCTGTTCGCCTTTCGCTAGTATATTTAGCTACTGGAGCATCCCTTTCCACCATATAACAATAATCGACTAACATGGCGGCACTCCATTTGCTTTCGTATCTTTAAATATATTTATTTTGTACAGTCTATACACAAACGTTTGAAGTTTATTGGTGTTGTAAAAATTATATAATATTTAAACATTTTGTTGTGTAAAATATTATATTAGCGCTCTTAATAGTAAATACGATTTTACATTATATTTTTTTTCAAAAACACTTTGTACTTCTTTGTAAACGAGAAAAGCATCTCAGAATTATTGCAGCTGTTCAAAAAGTTGAAAGAAGAACAGCCTGACTTCAGAGAGAAAGTCCTTACTGTGGAAGGCGACTGCTCAAAGCCGGGTCTGGGTTTGAGTCCTGCCGACAGAGAGCGCATTGTGGAGCATGTGCACATTGTGTTCCACATGGCAGCCACTGTTCGATTCGACGAGAAGCTGCAAATCGCCACAGCAATCAACGTGGTTGGTACTCGAGAGGTTCTACTGTTATGTCAAGACTGTTCGAACATCAAGGTCAGTGCAATAAGTTTTCTTTACCTAAATCTCTACATCTGTCTGTCTTCGAGATTGACTGTAAAAACCGTTATTAGGCTTCTCTAAATGTGCATAGCAATTGTACTCTGTACGATTTTTGATCTTCACGTTTGAATAAGTCTTATAAAGTCTTATACAGCAGAAAAATTACTTTAGAAATATGGGGAAGGAAGAAGTGTTAAAGACGCACCTGGAAACATAAGCTACCGAAGGTAAAGTGCAGAACAAATTATGCAACGAAACCTCATATATTTTTGTGAGAATATGTTGTTTCGGGATGGCTCTGTGAAGATTATTTGAAACAAATTTTCCTTCTTACATGAATTGCATTCTTCCTGTAGGTGGTGGTTCATGTATCCACCGCGTTCAGTCACTGCCAACGCACATCCATCGACGAGGAGTTCTACGACCCGCCTATCACTGGCGAGAAGATTGTTCAGTTAATCGAAATCCTCGACGACAATACTTTGACCACCATTACTCCCAAGTGAGTAGGATGAAGCGTCGTTTCTGTCCTGACTTTAGAATTTTCATTATAAGAATTTCAAATGGGTAAATAGTGATGTGAGGCAAGTTTGTTGCAGTGGTGAAATGAACATACTTTAATGTATTTCATTTAAATTCAATTCTTTTTATTAGACTGCTGCATCAACAGCCAGACAACCAATTACAGATACAGCACAAAGATAAGAAAGTAAATACAATAATCATATATTAATAATGATTCAATTCATTTATTTGTTTTCCAACAGCAAGGAGTCATATATATAGCTTAGATGCGTCATGTTTGTGTTTTCAATTGATAAATATATTTATTCTTCAAGTCTATACACAAACCATTATAATATTAATGTTAAAAATTAAAATTGATATAAATATTTCGCGCTATTCATCGTTTCCTCGATGTTACAATTTGCGCTATAGATTACAACATGTTTCGATGTCTCAGCATCATCTTCAGGTTTTATTTTTAAAACTATTCTATATTTTTTAATGCACGCTTTTCAGTAATTGTAGATTGTAGGTTGTAGTTGTGGATGTTCCTTTTATCTTCTGATTATTTTGCATATTATGTGGCGTATTATGTTATTTGTTCATTATTTCTGAGAAATTATCAACAATATAATTAACATTATTAATATTATTTATATGTAAATGAGTTTGGCTATTGTTATAAAAATTCACTATAAACATAGAAACACAATAACATACCAGGAGTTTGATGTGTCGTGTGTCCTCGGCTGGTCAAGTCTGATCAGGTGAATGTCAGTTCATAGACTGGTTTGGTGTACTGATGTGGGTCGTATATATAGATAGAAATGGTGTTAATTTATGAGAATCTGTCAGGCATACTCAAGCTTTGACCTAAATAAAGCATTATAAAAAACAACAAGGCTGTCTAGAGAGAAAAAAATATAAGTAATAAAACGAATAAGACCTATCGTCCTTAGTAACTAAGAATGAACACAATTTACATGAAAGTTGAAATATAGTTTATTATCTAACAAAACACCAAGATCATTTATATAATTAGTACGCATTATTAAAAAGTCAATAACAATTTTATTAAAATAGATACTGTTGGTTTTACGTGTGATCGATACAGTTTTGTTTTCATCTATGTTAATTTGCATATTGTTATCATCACAGCACTGATGTACGAATTCAGGATCTCCTTGAAGAGATTTGCAGTTTTCCACAGATTTAATATCACGATATAATTTCAAGTCATCAGCAAATAAGAGAAATTTAGAATAATTAATTTTGTCAAAGACTCTCCTAAAATAAGAACAAAGGCAGATTTTGATGATAAATAAATTTGGAACCACTTGACATAAGGAGAAGATAGTCCAAATTATTAAGCTTTTTCAAAAGAATAGAATGCGGGACTGAATCAAAGGCCTGCCTAAGATCAAAATACACATAGTCGCTCTGTCCCTGTGAACAAACAGACAGCTGAGCTGAACATCATTAAGGTAGGTAACTAAATTAGTTACCGTAGATTTTGATTTACGAAAACTATGCTGACTGGGATGTGATTTGAATTTCAAATAAAATGAAATATGATCGTGAAAAATACTTTAAAAAAATTTGGAAAAATTATTTAAAATCTAAATAGGCCTGTAGTTAGAAACTATGGCGCTGTTGCCTTTCTTAAAAATAGACACTACAGCCGCTTGCTTCCATGATAAAGGAAAATTCCCACTAAGTAAACGAAGATTAAATATGTGGCGTAAGAGAGGAGTTAATATCTCAGAATAACTTTTTATAGTGAAAGTCGGGATTTCATCGGGTCCGACGCATTTCGACGAACGGAGACGACTAATTGCCCGCGTAACATCATCATCAGCAGGGTTACGTGGAATATCCAAAATATCAGAATATGAAAAGTCAGAACCTGTCGTAAGAGCAGTTAAAAACAGAACGAACGCGGTCTGCAAAGGTCTCTGCGATAGACTGCTGTTCCGTGACAAATCTCTCTCTAGCTTTAATTTGTGTAATAGACTGGCCTTTTTTTTTAAATTTGAAAATATATTTCCAATATTACTTTGGTTGTGTTCTCAAATTATCTTCAATTGCTTTTAACCAAATCAATCTATCTGATTTAATAGTCATTTTAACAAGTTTACGATAATATTAAAAATGCTATAATGATAATCAACTTAGACTTTTAGATTTCTTAGTAACGCATTCTTCTTTCTAATGTAATAGACAAGAGTTTTGGAAAAACAAAAGATAGGCATAAATTTTGTGTTTTACAAAGGGAATACCTAGGTTGATAACCTTCGACATAGTAATCGTGAGATTATTAACAGCAGCATCAATAGTTTTCATTAAGAACGCAAGACCATTCCGAGTTTTCTAAGGTATGGTAAAGTAATAAATAGTCTCCTTTACAGTAATTGTGTCGAGGTGTAATCGAAGTATATTGACAGTCAAGAATTAATTTAATATTAAGGAAAAAGGCGGATGATAGTGGTCAGGAAGGATCAGCGAGTGAGTAGAAAGAGAAACGCTGAGATCATTGATGTTTGTAAAGACAAGGTCGAGCAGAGCATTCTTAGGAACGCAGTTGTGCTGATTTAGGAAAATAAAGCACGAGGTGGCGTAAAGAGAATTTCCTTTAGTTTTATTATAGTAGTAAGAATTAGAAAAAGGGATGCCGTTTACGTAATCTTAATTGGGGACATTAAAATCTCCTAACATGACCACCCGATAGAGTTGCGAGTATAGATTTACTTTCAAAGAGTGTAGATAATTTTCAATTACATTTGTATCACAATCCGGAGCGAAGTAATGATTCCCGATAAGAAGACCATGGTTGTCTCTAACAGGAATTTCAACACACACACACTTTCAATAGTTTACAGTTCATACCTTCGTTTAACGCCACGGAAAGACTTTGAGACTGCAGTCAGCACTCCGCCTCCCCGTTTTCTTTATCGGAGCTTAAGTAATCTCTATCGACAGGAAACACGAAAGATGATTCAGGAAAATATTATAACTTAATATAGAGTCATTAAGCGAGGTTTCCGTAATGCAGTAAATTCCTAGCAAACAGACAGGTTAATAATTAAAACAAAGCAATAGAACAATATTATTTATAGATGAAACAATGCCATCTACTTTAGGATATGCCTAAGAGTAAGCACATGGTTATTAAAGATGTAAAAATCATTGCACGGAATATTCGCATCTGATGCGCATCTAGCAGATGGACAACCTTTGCATGCTGGGCCAACAGTAAAATATCTAAAATTACCAAATGGGACACGTAAACCAACAGTCTCGATTAAGGAGGGACAAAATTTATATCCGCCATATACGTTAATAAGAAACAGGGCGTCTAGGTGACTCCTCCTAGTGCCAAGAGTGTGAAAATGTAGGTGTTCTAAGGCATTGGCTTAGTGGTAATGGGAATGAGGAACAAGATACGATTGTAACACAAGAATAAGAACTTGCTCTGTATGCGTTCAAGCTTCAAGTGTCAGCAGAAGTTAAAGAATTCCATGCAACTCATTTATATTCAAGCTTAGATCTTATTAGGCTAAAATATAACATATAAAGACTGTCCGAGGTTGAAAAAGAAAATGTTATGGTACGAATAAGGCCCAATAACTTCAAAACTTGAGAAGATACAAAGTTAACATGGTGGTGAAAATGCAGTTTAGAATGAAGGATGATTCCCAAAACTTTAATAGTATCCGTACGATTAATGCGGGATCCACAAAGCTGGTACTCAAAACAAAACGTGTTGGTTTTCCTAGTAAATGAAATAACATTATATATATATATATATATATATTATATATATAACATTATATATATTCATCGCCCTGATGACGGAGGCAGTATGACCTCTGAAACGTTGGTTAACATCGACCAGACTACACAGCGCAATAACCCAGAAGACAGAAATCTTCGAAATAACATTAGTTTTACTAACATTACGCTTCCTGTGGTTGGATGCGCACCAGCCACATAAGGAGTCAATATCCTTTTGAGGTAAAGAACAATCGTGAGGAGACTTTAAGAGCCCGAAATTTTTTTATGTAATCCTTAAAAAGCAGGTAATTCGAAAATTTAATAACATTACACAAATCATTAATGAACACATTGAACAACAAAAGCCCTAATACAAATCCTTGAGAGACACCGGACAATATTTCAAAATGTAGTGACAAAGCTTCAGAATAACGTACTTGCGAATGTCTGCTGGTTAGGTAACTACAGAACCAATTCACATAACCAGTAGATAGTCAATAGTCACCAAGTTTGTGCAAAAGTAAGGCACGCGAAACAACATCAAAGGCACTGTTAAAATCAAAATAAACGGCATCAACTTGAGACCGGGAACAAAGTAAAGGGGTAACAAAGTCCAGAAACGTAACCACATCAGAAGTGTTGGATTTGGATTTAGTAAAATCATGTTGAGAAGGGTTTAATTTCGACCTAAAATAATAAGAAACTCGGTCATGTACAATAATTTAAAATAGTTTGGAGAATTTATTAATTATGGTAATAGGTCTATAGTTTCTAATAGAAGCTGTTTTGCCTCTTTTGAAAACTGGGACAATAGCTGCTTGCTTCCACAAAGTTGGAAATTGTTGCTGAGAAAGGCTAAGATTGAAAATAAATTTAAGAATAGGAACAAGGATTTCAGAACAGCCCTTAATAATAAAACTTGGTATACCATCAAGTCCAACAGATTTTGATGGCCTCAAAATCTTAATAGCATTATGAACATCTATGTCCGAGACAGAAGATAAAGGTGACACATCCAAAGTGGAACTGATGGAGGGAAAATCCCAGAACAAGAATTTGTATGTGCAGATTGAAAATGTTTGGAAAAAGTATTGGCAATTTCATACGGTGCAGTTATAAGAGCACCGTCTACTTCTAATTGCAACAAACCAGCATCTTTCTCCCTAAAATTAGATATATATTTCCAAAAATGCTTACGATTTGATTTAAGGTTTCCATCAATAAATATGAGTTATGCAAGTCTGTCGGACTTTATAGTTTTTTTCTCAAGTTTACGGTACGAAGGAAATATATTATAAAAATATTGAGTCTTAGATTTTTAAAACGTCTATAAAATAATCTTTCTTTGTGATATAAAATTTAAGTTTGGCAGAAAAATAAGAGGGATACTGACTGTTATTAATTATTCCGGACGGGATAGCTAAATCCATGGTATCGGATACGGGGGAATTTAGCCTAGCAACATGAGTATCAACGCAAGTTTCTTTATACAAAGGAGTCCAGTCATGATTGGATAAGGGCTCATATTACATTAGGTAGTCGCCAACGGTGTATCTTTTAAAAGGAATATTAGTGGATTGTTTGGAACTACGCGAAGGCACTACACGAACTATGATTACGGGAGGATGGTAGTGATCCGGCTGAACAATGCCATATTCAGCGGGATTAAGAGTAATATTTGCAAAATTTGAAAAAAAAAAAACAAGGTTAAGTAAGTTGATGCCGTCATATGAGTGATTGTATTGACTTAAGCCAAGGAAACAGATAGAGGGGTACATCATATCTCCTTTCAACTTGACATAATAATAACAATTTGCGGATGACAAACTGCAGTTCCAATCGAAACCAGAGACATTAAAGTCTCCAAGCAACAAGATGCGAAAGTTAAAAGTATCTAAGAATTTTTCTAAAAAGCTGAAATAATTAATTAACTTATCAACCTTTGTGTCGGGCGAAAATAGTGATTACCACTAAGTAAATTATGACCATCACACATTACGATCTAAACCCATACACTTTCTTCACATAATTCGAGATCGACACGACGCTTGACTCCCATAGCTAAGTCGGAGATAGCGATTAATGCTCCACCGCCACGTAAATTGGAGCCATAGACTCTGTTCGCACGGTGAACTATGTAAGTTTCAGGGAAAGAATATGGGTAGCAAATGAATCGTTTAAGCAGGTTTCGGTTAGGCAAATAATTTTAAATCCAAAAGAGCACACATTATCATAAATTACAGATGATTTAGTCCTGAGGCCACGCACATTTTGATAAAAAATGTCAAGTTCGTCATCACAAGGCATTTCTATACTGAAACCCCTATGAGAGATGGTCGACTAAACAGGAAGAGGCGCCTCCTCCACACACCCCATCATCACATCCAGAAGCATCAGAGGGCATTGCATCCATAGGCAAAACCCGTGAACTAGCTGCAGAAAAACGGGGTCATCTGGGGAATAAAATTGGTTAGAGTTGAACTTTCCAAAAATACACAAAGCTCATCTAAATAATTTTAAGAACTTTATTTTGTACTTTAAAGGATATGATTACATTGTGTCTCCTATACAAAGATGAATTCGTTATTCGTTATTCGTTATTCGTTATTAATCTCCGTTTGTTGACAATGTAATGTAAAACAGGAGACATGCAGGCGGCACTGTGATTTAAGCCATTAAACTTAAAATAAAAATTATATTCACGTATGTTATAAGATATCGTCTGAGATTATTTGCCTGCCAAAGGAATAAGAAGTCTTCAATAATAAGTTGATGAGAAGGAATATACTCATTCAGGAAAAACTTGTTTTACCCTTTTTTATAATGGGCTAATATTAATAGTGTTTGATTAATCTTTAAGCCTCGTGGTTATGTTTTAAATTATACAGCTCTGAATAATTTGCTTCCTGCTATCATTTCCACAGGCTTTTGGGTGATTGGCCGAACACATACACTTACACAAAAGCAATAGCTGAAGATATAGTGAGGACCGTTGGCAAGGATCTTCCTGTTGGAGTATTTAGACCCTCCGTCAGTGAGTTGAATTTATAACACAGAATAATACAGTGACTAATTCTGTGATCTAGGCGGACTTACTTTCAATGGAATGAAAATAATTACACAGACAGGAGATCTGTAAGTATTATTAATATTCTGGTGAGCAGGACATTTAGGATACACGAAGAAAACAAACACAGACTGCTTTTCTACAGAAAATAATAAAAAGATTTCTAGAGAATATTTACAGTGTATAAGTTCTTTAGCTATTACATATTGGCTTGGCCTGTGAAGATTTCAGCACTGTTATCAGAAATAAACCATTTCTCTATATAGTTCACTGTCTAAAAATTTATCTAAATTCATTTTTATATCCAATTTCCATCTATAAGAAAAGAAAACATTTACTACAAATTATTTTCAAGCTGTTACTTGCTTGAACAATTCAAGCTACGAATCTAACAATCTTAACTTCTGTTGAATGGAACAGATGTATTTTTGAATTAAAGCTTCCTTGATACACTCAAAATTGAGGTCTTCACAGCAATAAGAATAAATTCCGCTTTTTTATAAGATAATGTGATCTATTGATAAATACTTTCTATCATTGCAGATAAATTAACTACTTCTTACACTGGTGGTAGAGTTAGTAAACTCCCCTGAAATATCGATCAACATCTACCAGATATACGTATTGTGTAATATTCTAGAACGCAGGGAAATTTGCCTTGCAGCATCTTTGCTGATTTTGTTTCTGTAAATGTTTAATGATATATAATTTCTTCTTTTAGTTTACTGTATTAGGAGTGATCCTCTGCCGGGGTGGATTGACAACTGGTATGGACCGACAGGAATAATGATTGGTGTAGTTCTTGGGTGGATTCGCGCCATAAACTTCAACGGAAAAGTTGTGGGGGACATGGTTCCCTGTGACATGGCAGTTAATGCCCTCGTGACTTCTGCCTGTCACATTCATGAGCAGCGAAGGTAAATCTTATATAAAGGCACAAGTATCATTTATAATCAGACACTTCATCAAGTGAGTCCAACCAACAGCACAAGATTTGAAGATTTCTGTCTTCTGGGTTGTTGCGCTGTGCAGTCTGGTCGATGTTAACCAACGTTTCAGAGGTCATACTGCCTCCGTCATCAGGGTGATGAAACTTTGGTAAATATCTACCGTACTACACAGCGTAACAACCCAGAAGACAGAAATCTTCATACTCACCATTGTGAAAAACCTCAAATCTTACACAGCACAAGATTTCTTCTTTCTTCTGCAATGAACAATCTGCTGATGTGTTGTGAAACTTTCTACGTCGTAATATATTTGTAATTCTTAGTGATCTTTTTTGAAGGATGCTGTATATGTCTAGCCATTTGCGGTACTGCCTTGGATTATCACCATTGGTCCGAAACGGTAAACGTTTTCTCTCCATTTTGCTAGCAATGACTTTTCATTACACCGATAATGGACAAATAACATTCACGAATTGTTACCCAATAAAATACGACCTCAACTTTAAATACATCCCCCCGTCTTGAACCAAGATTAAGAATACATAAATATACACCACTTTTCATATACCTTCATTAAATAGTTGTCTTGCAAGATAATAATTTTTACAAAAGCTAATTTTTTTACTTAACTTCAGCAGGTCAGGCACTGAAGGTATTCCTGTATACAATTACGTGTCGTCCTGCGAGAATCCGATAAGCTGGGGTGACTATTTGAACAAGAACATTAAGCTTAGCTGGCAGGTACCATTTGATAATGCAGTGTGGATGGTGACTCTCATCGAGATACATACACGCTTCTTTTACAAAGTGTATGCATTGTTTATTCACCTTATTCCGGCACTAATAGGAGACATTGCACTGCTTGTCTTGCAACAAAAGCCCAGGTGCGTTGAATTGTAACTAGAATTGGAATAAATATGATGAAATTTTAGACCCAGAATTGAATGTTTATTCTGAAGAGCAATTAATGTATATTTGTTTTTGATCAAGGTTGATGAGAACTTACAAGAAAATGCACAAGCTTTTAGATATCACTACATTCTTCTGCAATAGACAGTGGTCGTTTTCTAACCAGAACATGATGAATGTATGGAGAAATCTCAGTGAAGAAGACCAAAAGATATTTGACTTTAACATCAGTAACCTGAATTGGGATCTGTACTTGAGCCGTGGTCTCATGGGCATTCGTACATTTGTGCTCAAGGAAGACCCAAAGACACTCCCAGAAGCTATCAGGAAGAGATACAGGTATATTGCCTTTCTTCCTTAATATGTGTGTCACAGACAATTTCCTTGAAAATTTTAAAAGATGTTAATATATTTTGAGTATACATAAAGAAATTAAAAGCTGCTAGAAAATAATTAAAACTCTAAAAGTTTTTAGGGAGTCAAACTGGAGGCTATGTTTGTAAAGATTAAATTTTACTTGCATGTTACAGGCTGTACTGGCTCCATCAGTGTGTGAAATTCTTTTTCTTCTTCATACTTTTGTGGCTGTGTTGGCTGGCCATTACCTCCATCTTCTGATTGAATGGAGCAGAAGCTGAGGACAAGCTGGCATTGTAGAAGAACAGTCCATAAGCTAGTTGACTTGATCACTGAAGCTCCCACAGCTCATTCTTAGTATGGTATATAATAAGTAAAGAAGAAACTTCATTGTTAAGAATATGTGCAAAAATATTGCAATTCAATTCATTTATTTAAGTGCTTGACAACAGCCAAATAATGCCAATAACAGCCAAGCACTAACAATAAATATTAATGCTTTTAGTAGATAAATTTTCTTTTCTTTAATCTCTGTATTTCTTTAACGTTGATAGGCTATCAAATACAGTTTCGATGTCTAGGTGGACAAGTATGAAGCTTTTAACTGAAATTGGATAAATATGTGCCTAAATATATCTTGGAATATTTAAGTGTTTTATGTATTTTAAGTGAACGGGAATGCTGTATAAAAATGGCTATGTTTACTAATCTGTGACTAAAAATCAGACAAAGAGGGACCATTTCATGAATGCTGTTCCGATGGAGAAGGTCATATACGTAGTTTTATTGTATTAACTTAGAAATATAAGCATCATGTAAGCATATAAGCTTATAAATTACTTTTCGCAATTAATTAAAATATACTGGTGTTCTGAAGACATGTTTGTGGGTAATATCTTATGTTACGTTGAACTCTGAGGGGATGAAGTTGTGAGCCATAACAGGGAAGTGATCAAGTACATTCACACATATGTCAACTTTCAATATACTAATATTTTAGGCTATTTCTTTATAGGAAAATTCATTTTGCAAATGGTTTGATGTTCCAAGGCCTTCCGCAGGTATCTCAAAAGACTATAATTTCCTCATTTACAGGCAACCCTCGGTTTAAGAACGTGCGATTTACGAAAATTCCATATAACGATCGACGCAATTAATTCATAATTTCTTGAAGTAGCCAATAGATAGAGTCCCTTATGAAACGAAATGCCAAACGTATAGTAAACATAATTGTAAGATATAAATAAATAAACTTTGAAAAATGTATTTGTTACAATCATTATCAGAAAATTAATGTATGATAATTATACTGAACTGTTCTTGGTTAATAAAACTAATGAAGCCAGAAAAAAAAGTTGGTTTACATGCCTCGCATCGTAGAAAGTTTTCTCGTGGGAAAGAAATTGGTGATTTCCCCAATTATATTATAATAGGATCATCACTTGCTTTGCCTAGGTTACCTTAGACGGTCAAGTGTAGTTCTGCATTTGATGACTTAAGAATATATTTTTAAAAATCTAAGAGATCATGAGTCCAAAGCGAAATAGTAGTGCTGGTGCTCATAGTAGTGGTTACGTATCGTATACGATAAACCATGACCCATACATACATTATAATGAAACGTATTGTATAACCAGTGGTATTCAACCTTTTTATTCGCGTACCCCTAGATATAATTTCTCTTCAAATTTATACCCCCAAAGTTGTTGATGTATAATTCAAGTTATGCACAGTATATAATCTACATCTATAATAACTTACATAAATTACGTTATTGATTATTCAGTGTTTATCATAAAATAATATTTTTTTAAATTTCACGTAACCCTTATGTTGTCTTCGCGAACCCCCGAGGGTTCGCGTAACCCAGGTTGAAAAACACTGGTATAGACCATTTGATGTTTAGTATATGGTTTTAAATGCTTTAAAATGACTCCTAACGTACACGATGCGTATCGTAGAAGCTAAGGAGTGCAAGATACACATAACGAACAGAAACGTATAAAGAACAACGTCTTGGAACGGAAATCGTTCGTAAACCGAGAGTTGCCTGTACTTTACCTGGTGAATGAAAAATAGGTATTTCAAGCTTAGTTGCAGTGGTGACCTGATCCAAAGAAATTTGATTACAAAATAAAACTAATGTGCCAGGTGCTATATGTTAAAATCACTCTCTGAAAATTTGTCAGCTTTTACAGATCTGTGTGTAGCTTAACACTGTAACAGTTGCAAACATAACCGAGAAGAGTGTCACTACACCCATTTACTTAACAGCACGAGGGTTTATACCTTTCTTATTTTCGCTTTGTTCTTCTCTCTGGCTATAACACAAGAGCCAAGAGAAACTGACTCACTTCAGAGTTAGGATTTTTTTCTTCAATTTTTCTCCACGCTGTAAGTCAGTCAGTTCTAGTTGAAGATAATCTGAATTTGGACTTCTTCAGCAAGAAAGGATAAATACAAGTGAACATTTAATTTAATTTTCCACTATCACGAAATTCAGAACACTATTACAGATTTCTTATTGTAGTACTTCGGGGCATCTGACAATGCGCGGTCAGGTCCATCTTATTCGGCCCAAATTTCTGTGTGCATTTTATCAGTGGTTTTGAAATTATTGCTGCAATGGTAAGTAACTCTGCCGTTCCAAGATACTTAGGGATACTGTCACAACACAGGTTGTCTCATGATTATATTGAGCAAGTATTCAAGGTCACGGTTGTGGCGGAGGGTCAGCTGCTTTTAGTTAATTATCTGTATTAAACTCATTTGACAGGGTCACTTCGGCGATTATTTTTATTATTTGCATTAATTTTTTTGTTTTCGTTTCTGCGTCTACGTTAATACAATTCTGGTGTTATTTTGGAACTAACATTCAGATTTCATATTCTATTGTCGATCGAACATTTATTTACTTGTGATGTTGCTTTCGACTTAGTTCATATTAATTCACGAATGTTCTTGTGGACTGAGCCAGTCGTAAATACTGTTCAGTGTAATCAGGCATGTTGTAGTTGCTCTCCACCTTGTCCCCGCCCTGATTTAACCGAGTTCGATTCCCCGTTTTTCCGATTACCCTCTGCCGTTCGCTATACGTATTATTACTCGATTTAAGGCAAGGATTGGAAGGCAGCATACTTCAGGTGATTGTTGAAGATGCCAGCAGGAAGTAATTGTAGCCCTGATAATGGAGGCAGGAAGAGACTCTGAACGTTGGTAAAATTCAGCCAGACTGCACGGAGCTACAACCCAGATGAAAGCAAATTTCGTTTTTACCGCTGTGATTATCTCAACTCCTGTTAAGGAATAATATGTTTCACCTTCTGTTTCTTCAATACAATAATTCATCTAACATGAGTAGAGTTTTAAGATTGTAATGTATTCTGAAAACAGAATGTACCGATTTGAATATGCAATAATATATGTATTCAAGAACAAGTTGTATAGACTAACTTTGATTGATATGCATTACTACACAGATCTAGACTAACTTACTGCCTCGGAGTCTTCATTATATGCTATTTCGGTTAATAAGGTGTTCGTTTTATAAATAATACTTGGACAAAGTTTGATTTTTTAATTTTTGAAATTACTACTAAAAATCAAATATGGACGATTTTTCCTATTACATGTACACAGTTTTCCTTTATTTCGAATTTACCATCCTCAGGTTACTACTATAACGACGTCGTATCAGTCATTTTTTACGTGTACAAATATGTGAGGCCTGTTTATTATGAACTAAAAACGTCGGACGAAAATTAAAAGGAAACTGTTCTCAGCTATTTCATTACACTTTCTCTGTGATCGCTTGGAAATTAGGATCTCTTTGTGAGACAGCCCGTTATAGTCCTCATTGTGATGTTGAGCTGTGAGTCTAATTTATAGACATTTGGACTATTAAGCCATACCGAAGCACATTATTTCGCTGTCGGGAAAACCAGGCCTAATGCAGAGATCCGTAGGATAGATGCTGAAAAACCCCAGGTTTTGCTGCATAGTTTCTGTAGAATGCTGTTCCTGGTTGTTATTTTTGCAGCAGTATTATGTAGATGTTTCTTGAAGGATAGTGATCTATCAAGAGTGGCACCCAAGTATTTTGGATAAGTATTATACCGAACGAGAGTGTTGTTATAACAGACATTGAGCTCTCTGTTGGCCATCCTATTATTAAGGTGAAAACATGGTTTCTGTTTTGGAAGGGCTAGGGATCAATCGCCAATTCTTGAGGTATGTGCCAAGCGTTGTACGGTCTCTTGAGAGGATTGTCTCTGTATTTGCAAAATGCTTGTGTTAGGTTGCCAGTGTCAGGTGGTCCGCATATCCTAATTTTCTCGATACTGTGTGTGTGTGGCATGTCCGAAATGTATAGGTTAAACTGTGTAGGAGCCAGTACGGAGCTCTGTGGTAAGCCGTTCTATAATTGTCTTTGTCTGCTCCAACAATTTCCCATTATGGCTCGAAAGGACCTTTCGCAGAACATATTATTCAAAAGCCGTCCCAGAGTTTTGCAGGGGATGATACGGAGAAATTTAACCATAGAAGCAACCTGTCCGGTAAGTAGGAATGGTGAAACCTAGCATAGGACTCCGGCCACATTTAGCTTTTGGCTGCCTGGTTGTTCGATTTGGCCAATATATTAACATATTCACCCTGATGATGGCAACGGTAATGTTTCACAAAATGCTGAATTGTTTCCAAAACTGAACTTGGCTCAACCTCGGAAAGCCGAAGTTGTAAACTGAACTCCAGACGCGAAAACCTGCTATTTGTTAAGACCCGTCTATACAAGGAGATAATTTAGACTGACGACATTAAATAGCACTTCAAGTATAAAAACTTGCTTTCTGATTCATAATCACTGCAGCGCCGTAGTGGCCAGACTGGGCTATCAAGGTGATTCGGTGTACTGAGTTCAAGGTCATTCCTGACATCCCATTTATATTTTTGCGAAGCAACTTCTTGTTAAATTCTACATTGTTCCTTCCCTCTTAAATAATGCACATTACATTGCACATTGCACTACAATTAACATAAATTTACACGACTTCTTTAGACAGCGTAATCGCCTTATGAAAACTACAGTATGATTCAAAACTTTCAATCAAATATCGTGGGCAATTATATGTCACTCCACTGCAAAATTAATGAGGTCTCACGTTCACATAGAAGCCGGGTAATCGGCTAAATTCACTGAGAGTTTTCGTGATTTTTTTCAGTCCCTCAGACATTCCAGGACAGTTCCTTAAAAGTAGGCCACAAACGCCTTCCTCCATGCCCTTCCCAAGTAATTTTTCATTGATGGTCCTGTCATCCGTCGCTAAACACCTTTCTGTGATTTCCAAACACATTCTTTGAAGCTATCATAGAACCTCAAAAGATATTATAGCACCGTAACTATTTTACATTTAATTGATAATCTTGGATTAAACATAATGACAAACATTTCTGTATTGTCACAGTCATAAAGGTTTTATGTATCATCTCCATGAAGAATCCAAAGAACATTTCAGAAAGTTAAAAAAGATTTAAATATAAATTTAAATAGATTATTTTATGTTGAGTTTGCCGAATAGAATGTAATGAATGCAGTTTCACGACCTTTTAGTTATATGCCTTTGTTCTTGTTGATAACATTTCTTTAAAACAATTTGTTAGATCATACTTTACAGATTTGATTTTGAAGTATGTATTACTAAATAACCTGTATATTCAGGCAGCCATTTCATGTGCAAAAACAGCTTTAAACAGCTTTCAAATTTCCTCTTAATTAATGGATCGTATTGTGAAGGCCAGTACCAACCACGGCTTAGATCTTAACATCAAAGAAACGAAGTTCATGGTCAGAAATAGTGATAGATACGGGCTGCTTCAGCTGATAATCCAGGGAAAAATATTCGGAAACAGAAGACCTGGGAGGCCAAGAATCTCCTGGCTTCAGAACCTAAAAACTTAGTTCTAGATGTTACTGGAGAACTGTTTCAAGTAGCAGCCAGTAAAGTTCAAATTGCTATGCTGATCGCCAACATCCCGAACGGATATACACTTTAAGATGAAGAAGAATAAGACATTATCCTTCCATTTACGTCTTGGTTTCCCCAGATGTCTCTTCCCCTCAGGCTTCCCAACCAATACCCGATGCACAACTCTTGTCCCATCCATGCGCGCTACATGCCCCGCCCATCTCATATTTCTCGACTTAATCACCCTGACAATACTGGGGGAGGAGTACAGATTTTTAAGCTCATCATTATGCAGTTTCCTCCATGCCCCATCGGCTTCCCTCTTAGGCCCAAATATCCTTCTCAACACCATATTCTCAAACACCTGCAATCTATGTTCCTCCCTCTGAGTGAGAGACCATGTTTCGCACCCATACGAAACAACAGGCACGATTATTGTTTTGTATACTTTAATTTTCAGGTTTGCCATTTATGATACTTTATTTTTTATTTGTTTGCTAATTTACTTCCTGGAAACAATTGATAAAACGTGCCCTTCTTTCAACCAAAGAAATTATAACGCAACACTTAACGTTCATTAGTTTGATGAGTGTCAATTCTGAAATCGTTTTTCGATTCTTTGAATATTTTAAAAATATTTTTGAGGGACGTTTCCTAAGTCAGAACGGAAACGTACGCCATGTTGTCGCGCGTGTGTGTTCCGTGTTGGTAAGTTTCGTACCTGATTTTCGTTAACTAGAAAATTGTGTATAGCTTCCTCATTTTATAAAATCCTGTTACCTTGATGATGGTTACTCGGTTAATCTCCGAAACGTTGGTTGTTAGCTCAATAGTGACACGGCTGATCGCCCGAGAGGGTTTTGTAACATGCGCTGTGAAAGAGTGAAAACATCTTACGTAACTTTCTCATTAGTATAGTTTAGCTCTTTAGGTTCAGTTTATACGTTGCAACAGTAAAGCTGTCCCACTTTATGCCATGTAGGCGCCTGGGGGGAAGTGAATGTCAGCATCACGCCCCGGCCGCGTTTCACCCCCGGGAAAGTATCCCGGTACCCATTGGACAGGAGCCTGGATGAGCCCCAGAGCCGGTCTGGACTCAGAGGCTAGAGGAAAAATCCTCTGCCCCCTTCGGGGATCGAACACCGGTTGTCCAGCCTGTAGTTAGTCACTATACTGACTGAGCTATCCCGGCTCACGATATGAACTTGATACTTTGAATATTTAACAAAACCTTAGAGAAGTTGAAGCTAAAAGTAAACACAAAGAAGACAAAAATCATGGTAGTAGACAAACAGAAAGTTGGAATGAAGGCAAATATAAGAATAAATAGAACAAGGTTAGAAAAAGTCAAGGAATTCTGCTATCTGGGGAGTGTGATTGGCACCGAAAACAAATGCCTTACCGAGGTCAAAGCAAGTGTTTCAAAATAACAGGAACCTATAATTACTTAGACACATCAGTATAGGGACTAGAAAGAAATCTGTTAAAACCTTCGCTTGGAGTGTGCTGACGTATGGATGTGAGAACTTGACTAGGACAACAAGAAAAAACAAGACTTGAGGCCGCAGAAATGTGGTTCGGAGAAGGCTAACAAGAACAAGTTGGGCCGAAAAGATGAGTAATGACCAAATATTAAAAGAAATAAAGGAGAAAAGGAAATTACTGAAGGCCATAGGAAAGAGAAGAACGAAGCTCCTTGGGCACATATTGAGATACGACACCTGCCTCCAAAACATTTTTGAAGGTAAGGTGTTAAGGAAAAAACCGAGGGGACGACCAAGAATGTGGCTGCAGCGACAAGGCCTGGCCTTTAGGAATTGTTGATGATGATTAGTACATGGAAATGACGCATTGATAAAAGGGCGAAACTGAAGTTTTGAATCAGAAGTAGAAGTGTTAAATTCCCAGAAATGTTTAGTCGCAGGGGAAAGAAGGGGGAAGAAATGAGGATAACAAGTGAGGAATCGCATGAATGGCGTTTCAGTTGTGAAGAATTCGCCAAAATTTACCTCTGTTGGTGAGTGACGGATTCCCGGACAGGGGAATCCCTGTCACTATAACATAAAACACTCACGTAGGTCTCCGTCTAAAGTTCTCATTATTGTCCGATCTCAAAACAAACTGCAACATTCAGGTTTTCCTTAATTTATATATTTACTAATTCATCGGCATTGTCGTCGATATTTTACATTATTACCTTGTCTTTAAACTCATATTTTTTCCCCGTTCAGATTCTTTATTTATCCGATGGTCCGGTGCCGTAGCTGGTCTGCGGCGAGCTGTAGTTGCGTCGTCTGTACCTGTGAACTTCAAAACGGTGGGTGAGAGACTATCAGTTGGAATGCGTGGGTATATATAAGCTTGAAATCAGAGTGGCCAACTATTGAAAATTTACTTTCTCCTGTTTAACTCCAGGTTAAATAATACGTTAAAATCTTGACTGTTTTGTTCGTTAATGATGGCTTTGTGTTTATTACTTTTGTATATATTGTATGAGTCCGTCCGTTACACTAACCTGAGAGTACAGTTTACGTGTTCTACTGGCTGGAGCCACCTTGAACAACCATCTCTGGTGATAACAAGAGGTCTACTGACGCCCAACAAATAACCGGAACAAAAACAGATAAAAGAGAGAACGATTACAATGTGATGGATGGGATATGTAGCATGAATGGCGAGTTAGGAAATAAAAAGACTAAGAAGACTTAATTTAAACCATGGACGAAAAGGACCACTAGCTAGAAACATAGGTGAAATGATGATATTCGAATGACACTTAGAAGTAGGATATCAGTAACTTTATGATTACATTTATCTTGCTAAGCGGAAGGACCAGTAGGAATATGTCCTAAACACATTAATGGCCGTTTATTCTTTTTATAAAACTAGAAGACAGGGTGTGGAATAGCTGAGCGTTTACTAACTTCACCAGACGTCTAATAAAATTGTGCTTAAATGAATCCTGTAGCAAAATTTGTATAGGTAAATATTTATCTGTCTCATTTTCCATTTAGAATGGCCACCGGGGAAGTCCACAATAAGCGAAAGGGTTTTCAAGTTAGTGGGACACATCAGGCATTGATATATGCTAATTATGTTCATTTATTTGGTGACGTTATAAATACAATAATGAGGAGCACACAAGGTTTACTAGAAGCTAATAGAAGGGTGGGCCTAGAAATAAATTCTTCTGTACGTACCAGCCAGGTGGCTTAGGGTACGTACAAGACGGAGGCTAGAAGGTAGCCTAGCAGGTCGCTGGAAGGTAGCGTGGCAGAAACAGAGGACGTACATAGTGACTCTTGTTTCCGGCTTATCATACCAGCTTACTCATTTCAGAGACTGGTATTTGTCGACTATAGTATAACTCAACCGAATGTAAATACTGAAATGCTGAACACGGGAATCGTATTTTACATTTATCTGAACAGAGTTACAGAACATTAATAATTGTTAAAAACTCAGATTGCTTGTGGTAAACGGAAATGTAAGCTTACTGAACAACTGAAAACTGTAAAATGAGTCTTAATTTAATCTCAGTTTAAACTTTTCGTGTGCGAAGATGACTCGCCACTGTAACCTGTGACCAGAGGGTCGAATTAAACTGGTTCTGCATGTACTGTTCCAGATGGCTGCGCAGACAATGAATCCGCATGCTGGGTAAATTCGGGAGAAGGGATGCTCGTCGTGCACGTCGGGCTGTTTTTAGGTCTTTCATAAACAAACGGATGTAACAAGTCTTGAACCTTGCACCAAAAAAGCAATTTTCTCCACGACGTAATTGTGCCAACTTGAGGCAGTAAATTTTCGAAAAAGCTTACATTTTCATTGGAAAACTAGTGCTGTTTCTTTCCATTACTTCTTTAAGGAAATCAAGTCTCTGTTGCTCGACGTTTATCAATGCTTCTCCTAGTATTGTTTTGAACCGCTTGCGATAGTGAAACACGTGGCTCACATTCCACTTGTTCACCAGTAAATTTACTTGTAGATGCTGGCGACACAGGAACCTCTTCCTGTGTCTCTGGACGAAAAGGTTCATCAACAACAAAAGATGCACTGCAGTTGTTAGATTCGCTGTCTGGCTGCGTGGCTTGTAATTTTGCCTGTGAAATTCTATTCTTAATCTGGTCTTTCAGAAAGAGCAGTTGTTTATAATATGGTCATGTTGGCCGTACATTGTTGGAAGCATCTCCTGACTGTGACTGTGGAATTTCGACATGTTCCACACGGAAATAATCCCTTAAATATTTCCACTTCTTTTGTACAGTATCTTCTGTAACAATATATTAAAAATAAATCGAATAAATTTCATTGTCTACGACTGGTGAGCATCGCTGCTTCATGGCGCTCACATAATTTACGTCAATCTGACAAAGGATGGACACATTATTGTGAGCTTACTTATATGATTTATTTGCATTTGGTATTCATTTCGGCTATGATTTCATTCCACAGTTTTAATATTACAGATCTAGTCTGGTGGTTGGAGTGTGGAGTGTGCGTGATTCCATATAGGTGGTCTGCAAGTCGCAAAGGCGATCAGTTTTTCCAAGTACATTTTGCACGAAATCCTTAACTGACATACAAAATTCATTACCCGCATGGAATACAAATCGCACTGAGATGCTTTGCGCATGCGTGACTTCCGAGCTGGTCGCTTCAAGCGGCCGAACGAATGAAAGTTTTCATTCTTCCGGTGACCACAAGCTGGCAAGCAACCGGCCGGATTCATTCATATTTAAATTACACTGTTTCATTGTTAATGCAAGGCAACAATCTAGTTTAACAGCGACCTTCTAAGCTCCGTTTTGTACGTACCCTTACTGAAGAAAACGCAAACGTTTAGAGAACTATGATAGTCATCGTCCACAGGTACTGTATTTGTAGGAGTTGTCGGTGTTTTCTTAATTAAGCCACCTTACACGCCTGGTAGCTCGAGGGGAATTTATTATACTTAGCCACCGTGAAAGCTTAAAATCATAAATAAATATAAGTTGTTAATCCGCAAGCAGACAGGCGTGCAAAAGAAATTCAGGATGGCTAATAAATCCTTTGAACATGTGGCAAACTTAAAATATTTGGGAACAACAATAACAAATGAAAATGATATTCACGAGGAAATTAGGAAGAGAGTAAATTCAGGAAATGCTTGTTACTACTAAGTTCAAGATATTTTGTCTTCCTGTCTGATTCTGAAGAACCGAAAGTTTGAAACTTGTAAAGTAATTCGCCTGTTGTTTTAAACTGGCGTGAAACATTGATTCTGACTCTCAGGGAGGAAAATAGATTGCGGGTGTTTGAGAATGAGATGTTTAGTACTATATTTGGGCCTAGGAGGAAAGAAGATTGGGTACGGCGAAAAACTGCATAATGATGAGCTTAAAAATTTGCAGTCTCCCCAATTATATTCAGGGTGATGAAGTCAAGAAAAATTACTTGTTGGGGCAAGTGACGTGCATAAATGGGGCAAAGGTGTTCACCGGATATTGGTCGAGAAGCCTGAAGAGAGAAGACCGCTGAGACCACGTAGATGTAGATGGGCTGATAATATCAAGCGAGATGTATGGGAGATAGGAGTTGAAGAGGATTTGATTTTGTTGGCCCAGGACAGGGACCAATGCTCCACCTGGGCTCCAGTAACACGGCGGTATTGATACAAATTTCAATCTGTACAAATGGCGGTTAGATGTTTAGACGAATTGGAAAGTGGAATTTGAAGATAACCTTGATTTATATCTAATGTCGTGAAGTACGTAGATTTTGAAAACTAGTTGAAAGCCGAATTGATGTCTGCTATTGGCACAAATTCAATCTCGATGCGCTCATTAAGAGCACTAAAACGACCACTGCTCTATAAGTCTGATCTGGTTTCGGGACAAGAAACTTAGTACTTGCGTATCGCGATGAGGAGGGTTCAATAACTTCCACATCCAAGAGTTGTTTGATTCGTTTTCTCAGAAATTGCATTTTAGTAGGGGCTAAACAGCATTGTTTTAACCTCACTGGTTTGGAATCCGTTAGGAGAATATGGTATTCTAGTAAGTGGGTCAGTCCTAGCTTCTGACTCAGCACGTCAGGGTACAGACCAATAAAGCCTGAAAAAAGCCTACGGTGGATGGACGAAAGCTGCCCCAAATTGAAATAATTTTCGGAGAACTTCATCGGTTGAGTGATCCCCTTCAAAGCAAAATCCGATGTTGACATTGAACAAAACGGGACGTATGTATCCGGCGCGAAATGAAAATAACACCTGAGTTTCACAACATCCAGTACGAGACCAGTATTTATAAAAAAATTCGTTCCCGAAAATAAGGGGAACAACTAACATTTTTATTACCATAAAGGGGAATTTCCACGAGTAACTTCGGACCTTCACCGACAAAATGCTTCACCGAGCACTTCCGTAAGTTTCCTAGAGGCAGTAGCACACATATACCTGATATTAGACATTTTCAGATTAGGAATCACATCCTGCATTCTATTTCTTTTTCGTATCCAGTACACACCATTCAGTATGGTGTGCATTGCAAGACCCATCAGCACATGGGTTCGACCGAAATCGCGATATTTAACGCTCCTGCTGTGACCCCCTCCTGAATTCTACTAAAGGTTTGTAAACAAATCAAAGACCTAAACGATCAAAAGTCTAATACAGCCGGAAGCAAATGATTAGCCACTTGGACCTGGATGCGGAACGTCTGGAAGGTAGACTCACGCACTATACTCCGATTAGGATCCTCTAGTCATTACGAAACTCCCGGAGTCTGGGTCACAGGCCGGCGTGTCAATCAGCCTCCTACGACAGTGTTTCTTATGGTCGTTTCACACTGTCGACCGGTCGCCGACGACCAGTCGCTGAACGACCACTAGGTAGAAAAGCAAAGTATGAGCTTACACACGAGGGCGACCGCGACCAATGACCACCGTCGACCAACAAGCAATGAGCGACGCAAGGGATACATAGATGGCAATCACGTGTTCACATTGCGGGCGACTCAGTCAGCGACCAGAGCTCAGAGAGGTGACATATCCATTGTTTCTTGTTTTCTCCCGTCTTGTTCATGTCACTCAAGTGAACAGTATATCATGAGTTTTGATACTGAAAATTTATTTCGGCCGTAGAGTCACGAAGAGCCATTTCGGAACTTGCAAGTCCCGATTATGCAAACAGGGAGTTGAAAAAAAGTCATTGGGAAGAGGTTGTGGAATTGTTTGACGAATTTTTATCATTATAGTGATCTCCTCGACGTCCATACTGCTTGACTGCTTCCAAAGTACTGAGGCTGAGGCCACTGTCTGCGCTGGTCGTCCTGCTGGTCTCCTCGTTTGTTCACTGATGGTTTTGGTCGTTCAGCGGCTGGTCGACAGTGCGAAACGGGCCTTTATGTGTCTTGTTCTTTTTACACACACAAAAAAGCGTCTTTGTTACGGGTGGAGTATTAGTTGCAGATGGAATGGAAGATTTTGTGACTTGACGTTTATTACTAACACCAAAATAGACTCCCGGAGAGGAAACAAGATTTGTCACGCCCCTAGGCCTCAATTGATCAGAAAAGCTAATATTTTGATCATGGAAACATGGATGGTATAAAGCTTCTAGACTGTATGGCCTGAAAAACAAGACGGAATTTTTGCGTGGAATTCAGTCCTTCCTGAATATTTGCCACAAATTCCTTTTCCAACACAGACAGTTTTTTATATAATCGCTGCGTCCTTTATACTACTAACATACGAGTAGAAACATTCGTCTTTCCTCTGAAGATGGCCAAACAGATCCCGTCTTAAGGAGTCGAACATCCGTTTTAGAAAAAAATTTCTTTCGCTTGAAATTTACCAAAGGTCAAATCGGAATTTAACGCCGCATTAACACGCGCACTCAAAGGTTCTCGACTATACGGATAAATAATTTCAAAAAGTGTCCTGTTTGGGATTGGAAACAAACTACGAATTTTGATTACAGTTCACAAAATATCCAACAAAACATTGATTTTCAGACCATCCACTACAGGTAATTCCTGTAACAGCCTCTCAATTGGATGATCAATTCAATTCTAAAGGGCTTTGACGACGGTAGTTTACACTTAAAATTATTTATTGTCAGGACTTTTTCTATTAATACTTTTTAAAATTTACGACGTTTCGGAGGCTTGTTGTGTCTCCGTCTACAGGTGAGAGGTACCTACGCTGTTGGGTCCCTTAGAAAGAGCTAGTCCAATGACAGAGACTAGCTCTTTCTAAGAGACCAAACAGAGTAGGTACCTCTCACCTGACAACGGAGGCAGAACCAGCCTCCGAAACGTCGTGAATTTTAAAAAAATGACCATTGATAAAGATAAACAAATAATTTTAAGTGGATGAGCAAGCTAAGTAAGCACGGAAAAATTGAAGGGGTAGATGAAATAGAACCCACTAGTGGAGGAAGCGGAAAATCATGAGTGAAGGCTGGAATAAAACACCTGGGCTGGACTGTACAACAGTCGCAGTACTTACAACAGGTAGTGGCACAGAGACGGTGGTAAGATAGATAGCTAGCCTCGGTTGCTCATCGTCGATTCGCTGAATTACAAAATGGGGCACTGAAATTTCAGTGGAATGTCAAGAAGCAAACACACACATTATCTTACGCTCGGTTAAATGAGATGGTCCACCAAAGTCCTTGCAAGTTAACTTCTCCCAAGTTCTCGAACTTAATAGGGATAGCTACCGACATAACGGAACGAAATATTTTTCTGAGCAAATGCAAATCTACATCACTCTGAATCCCTCGGGTACGCAGTATGTACTCGACCTCCTCATTTATCAAGTAATTGGGGTTCATAATTAAATAATATTTGGACAATAACTTCAACAAGTAAAAATGTAACATAACAACCCACCATTGGGATAAGGGCCAAGTACGCTTTCAGATATAAAAGAGGCTTCCATAATTTAAAAACGCATGAACATAATAAAATACGCTCTGCTACATCTTCTATATGCATTTGTCAACTATGTGTATAGGCGTGGATCAACCAATAAGGAAAAGGCGCAAGATCATAAAATATTCAATTTAATATATTATCATACACTGAGAAACATACACAAGAGATAATAAAAGAGATAAACAAAATATACGCCTGAGCGAGTTCCACTGTAAGACGCACACAGTTTTATAAGATAAATAAAGAACTTTCTGCAGCGGGCGCCCCCACAGGCGGACCAACAGCAGAGAGCTAAACGCCACAGAATCGAAACGGAATTTAGATACACAGGCCGAATCCGGATTTCTAGAAGTGTGCGGTGCAAAATCATGTATATCAATGGTCATCGAAGTTACAGGACAACACAGTCCTAAGAAGTGGACGGAAAACTGCGTATGGCCACAGGTCATATTCAGAAGATTCGTATTTTGATATTCACTTCATTAGCCGTAACATTTTCGTTACTGCTGCCCGCGGAACACATCAATTTTAATACTAGTTTAGGGCAGAAGTTAATCTCCCATCGGTTGCCCTTGGGTGACGTCTGTCAGCTCTCGTTCGGGACAATTGTCTAAATATTTGCCGGACTAAGGGGTTCCCCACACCTGAAATTTCGATTGATATATCTCAGTCAGTGCTCTAATATGGTCGGCAAAGCGCGGGATCCCCAAATCCTCATGAACATGCCTGTTACTAACGTACAAAGGCTCGTTATTAGCAATGCGAAGACCCTTTGATTCCAACTCTTGCAGCATCCGAACGTGGCTGAAAGCAGATGACCTCCAGATCGGTAATGCGTAATCCATCATGGAATGGATGAGCTGCTTATAGAGCAGCACACTGTTCCTGAAGCTCAGGCAACTTCTCCTATTAAGGATCAGACCTAGCACACCCAACCGTTGTGCCGCCTTCTTTCCCACCTGGTTTACGTGCACCGACCGGGTAATCTGGGCGTAGAGTTTGACCCTCAGATACTGCTCTGTTTTGACCCATTTTATCGGCTGTCCGAGAAAGTACACCGCTCCGAGATGTAGGATTCGACTCCCAGTATTAATGAAGAAAACGGCGGTGCTCTTCGAGCCGTTGATGGCGAACTTCCAGGTCCAGAGTCACAGGTCCAGTCCACCGAGGTTGGCCTCCAGATACCCAACGAGAAGCGTTGGACTAAGGGATGTGGCTACGAGAGCCGTGTCATCCGCGTACTGCGACAACTCGACATGACGGGAAGGTGTTGGTATGTCGTTGACATGCAGACTGAAGAGCACAGGGGAGACGAGTCCGCCCTGTACAACTCCGGCCCGCATGGTACGACGTGTGCACGTGGCCGACTGGGAAATTTGGAATGTCCGGCAAGTGAGGTAGGATGAGATGGTTTTCACAAGGTACGACGGGAAGTTGAGAACGGTCAGCTTGTATAGGAGGCCTTCGACCCAGACTCTATCAAAGGCTTTTGCTACATACAGGAAAACCGCGCCGGTTAAAACAGCCTCTCGTCAGAGTTCCTGTTACCCCTTTAAACGAGGCGAGCCAGCTGCATCGTCGTGCTGTGTCTGGGTCGAAACCCAAACTGCTTGCCGCGCAGCAGCCTGAGTTCGTACACCTCGTGTAGGACCCTTGTTAATATGATCTTCTCATAGAGCTTCCCGACCTTGTCAAGAAGACTAATGGATCTGTGGGAAGAAGGTAGCGTGGGGTCCTTCCCAGGTTTCAGGATGGATATCAAGCGAACGTGTTTCCATGTCGAGGAGAGGTGCTGCCTGCGGAGGACCGCGTTGAACACTTTCGTGAGAAAGGTTATCGCACGCCGTGAAATATGTCTCAGGACCGTGTTCGGTATACCGAGAGTGCCCGGAGTCTTGCCAACCTTGAGTCCCTTGATGGCCTGAATGACCTCCGAGGGACTGGTTAATTTCAGATTACTTGCGGGGGCATACGCATAAGCTCGCATAACCTCGTTAATCATGTCAATAACAACCGGGTCCGACTGGTTGTCCACCTTCTTGAACTAAACATCAAGGTTGTCGGCCAGGGCTTCTGCCTTCTCGGAGTTCGAGAGAGCCAGTACTCGCGGCAATAGCAAGGGGGGCGACGGTGTAGGGACTCGCATAACCCGCTTATTCATTTTCCAAAGCGACTGGTCCCCGCATTCCGAGGATTAGAGCGTGTCGCTCCACTGTTGGTTCCTCCACTCGTTGAGCCGATAGGTCACAGACCTCTGGAGACGGTTAATCTGAGCCTGAGAGCGGGGTTCCTCGTGACCTGCCAGCGCCTCATCAGAAGAATTCTTTAGGCGTATTTCATCCTGAATACTAGCGGACAGAGGCGGTCGCCTGTCTAAGCGGTGTCGACGCTTGGGAGCGGTCGCCGCTGTGGAATCGAGGACGGCACTGGTCGAATCTTCGATGCACTTGTCGATTGCCTCCTCGTCCTTTACCATGGGATTCCTCGGAAGTCTGCTTTCGAGACAAGCCCGGAATGAACCCAAGTCCATTCTCGCCAAGTCCGGGCAGTTAGTTAGGTTTTAAAAGGATAACCGGCGCGTGATATCGATGAGGACGGACAGATGATCTGAGCTGAGTGCAGGGCAGACAGTCACATACATCGGTAGGACGAAGTCCTTGATGAGTAAAATATCAAGGACATGGGGGGTTCCGTTGTATGTGTAGGGAGCCGTGGTCGGGGAGTCCGGCCCGTAGATCAAACAGAATTCTCTGTTGGCATAATCCCGCAGGAGCGAACCGCTCGCAGAGTTCAGTCTAGAATTCCAGTTCGTGTGCTACGCTTTGAGTTCACCAGCCAATAGGACCGGGATACTGCCGCTCAAGCAATCGGTCAAGTCCGAGAGAGGTATGCCACCACGAGCTTCACTTTCCTGGTTGCCAGCACCAGATGAATGGCGGTTGACTCCAGTTGCTGTAGAGCGGAGATCGGCACAGGGTAATGATCTATGCCCTGTTGAATATAACGGTTTTGAGGACGGCTCGCGGACGGGTCTCCCCTGGTGGAAGGGAAGAGGCCGCGGCGAGAAGAAGACGTGTTAACTCGACGCAGGCTATTGTCGGGAGGTTCTCCAGATCTCCGATTTCCTGGAGCGGGGACTGACACTTAGGTAGGATGGTGCCAGTCTTCTTGGAAGCGGGTGCGTTGGGATTCACCTTCGGCACTACAGGACAAGCGGGATTAGCATTGCCGTACTAAGGGACAGCCGGCCGCTCCGCCCGTCCAAAAGCGCCGGACGGCGTTGGGGTGGGTTTCTTCGTAGTCTTGGCTTTGATGACGCGGCTACCACGGACCACGTGGTTCCCGCTAGGTCCCAGGTTCTCCTGTTCGGGAGTAGGCTTAGCTGGCGCCGATGAGGGCGCCGGCAGGCGTGTGGAGACGCCATCCTCTCGACCGCGTTCCCTTCTCGCACGCTTTGCAGCGGCCGCCTTCTCTTCTTTCCTCTTACTGCAAACTCTGTAATTTGCAGTGTGGTTGCCCCCGCAGCTGCAGCACTTCAGCTGGTGCTTGGAGGTAGCACACGACCAGGATGTGTGGGCGTCACCGCAGGCCACGCACCTGGGTGCATAGCAGCAGTTCCGCTGTGCGTGTCCGAAGCGTTGGCACCGCTTGCACTGCATGGGCCCCTTCGGTGCGACGCACGTTTCCATCTTGACCCACAGGCCGCACATCTCGTTTAGAGCACGCAACTTTGTCATTTCATTTCCTTCCTTTGCGCTGCGGTTCTCCAACACCACCAAATGCAGTCAGCAGGAAGCAGAGTCAGTCGAGCACAGCAGATCTCCCTCTCTGTACCAACCAACCAACCAACCAAAAAGCTAACTGAAGGCGGTATCCTGCGCAAGCGCAAAAATCGTCCCTTGCTGGGTAACAGCATTCCTGCGTAGGAAACGCATTGCTGGAAATGGTAAACAGAGCCTTATAACTAAAAACGGACATTTTTGCTAACGCTAACAGGGTTCCGTCGTGGCGGGCATTCAAACTACGGCCTGTTGCTGCTGATGGGAGATTATCCCGTCAGTCAACTTTTCCAAAGAATTTAGTTGGTTGGTTCTCTGAGGTTTGAACCCAGGGTGGGAGGGGCCGTTTCGGCTGAAGGCTTCTGCGACTTGGGGGGGGGGAGATCACTTCAGCTGAGGGCTCCGTGTTCGGGGGGTGGCGGGCCGTGCCCCCAATTAGTTATACCCTGGCATTCGACTTACAAAAGCACGGAAAACCTCAGTCAGGGTAGCCGAGTGGACTCACCACTCGTTGCGCCTAGTTGGCCGTCTTTTGGGGACAGCCTCGGCTGGCTTGCTGAACTTCAGTCCCCCTCGGTTTCCCTTGGGTGACCTTCCCTCTCTGTGGCCAAAATGGTCCATTTTATACCGTAAGCCCCCTTAATTTTACACAACCAAAATTCCCAGCTTTACCCAAAAGAAAATGTAACCTCAACTCCTATTGGTGTGGGTCCAGGTTAGGTTCGAAATACCTCCTCCTTTTCACCCAATCCTCAGGGAATCCCTCCCACACTTTTACTTCCAAAGGGTCATCGCTAACTAGCGACAAAACTCACTTAGGCTAAATGTAGGTAATTCAGACACAAGGGAATATCCAAGTCCAGGAACTCGGAAGACTCTGCGTTCCCACGTACTTCAAGTACCGCTGCATTACTCAGTATCGGCTGTCCACAGTCGATCCCAAGCTTACAATAGTTCTGTGTATAAATAAAATAAGCCGCCACGGTGGTCTAGCGGTCAGAACGCTAGCCTTGTAATCCTGGGGTCCCGGGTTCAATTCCCGGTGGTGCTCAGATTTATAACTTGTGTTGGGCAAGGCATCACAGAATTTTCCTCTGGGGGCTTCCTCGGTTTCTCCGTGGCATCCCAACAATTACTCCACTCACACTCACACAGAAGAAGGCAATGGCAAACCACTTCTGGATCATCTGCCAAGAATGTATTTATATATGTGTGTATATATATATATATATATATATATATATATATATATATATGAACAGGTCCCTGACAACCTGAAGAGGATGGAAGGATCCTGTTCATAATATATGGACCTGTCTTCAGACAGAACAATAAAAATAAAAATAAATAAAATACACAGGAATCATAAACTAAGAAAAGAGAAGCAGGACAATAAGTGGATAATACAAAACCTTATTACCTAGCAGACAAAAGTTGGGTTTCTGACAAGTACAAAAAGAAAAATAGGATAACCCGGCAAGGTGATTAATGAGCGGTTACAGATGGGACAAGAGGTGTACACCGGATAAAGGTCGGGATGCCTGAAAAGAGAAGACCGCCGGGCTATTTAGATGTACATATGGGAGGATAAAATACAGCGGTATCTATAGAAGGTATTAGTTGAAGGCGACTGGATTTTGTTGGCCGAGAACAGAGACTTGTGGAGGGCTTTAATTATTTCGATGATGAACCTTCGCGATTCATAAGCCATTTAATTAGTTAGATACTTATTCATAATTGTAAATGATGAAAGTTTATACAAGATAGGTGTTAAAACAGCCTGCTTTTTGACGTTTGATGTGATTGCTATCACAGTACCAGGTTTAGGATATCGGCTTATGAATTTAAAACTAATATATTCAATCATACAAATAGTATCTGGTATAAGAACACTTGTTTACCCGGAGACCTTATGTAAGGGGCGCTAATTTTTTAAAGATAATTCTTTGTTGTGAACGGAATGAATAAATATCGTAATATTTGCGGTTTTTAAGCTGGTGTGACCAGAAATTGTTTCTATTGGGTTGTTGTGCCGTGTAGACTTATAGGAGTTTACAGACGTTTCAGAAGGCGGTGAGGTAGGCAGCAAGACTTTTGAAACGTCATTAAACGTCTAACAGACTACACGGTTCAACACCCAGGACACATTCAACTTTCGAATAGATATCTATATGAGTTTTGTTTTTATACATGATTTTATATGCATGAGTAATCTTAACATATGTGAAAAATCTAAAGCCCTACATATATATTTCTAACGGCTTATAACGATAGTGAGGTGTTTTTATTACTTTTTCCATGTCAGTATTTTAATTAAATCCATACCAGTTGGTTCTACGCCTGTCTTCAATTGGGTAAACAAAATATACTTTGTTGTTCACGGAGATAATGGCTGAGAGTTGCTACCCCACGGCACCCAACACAGTGCGGTGTTGTCCTACCATCTGAAGACACATTTGTGAACCAACTAACGAAACACTGTGATTGTAATTGAACAACATTTTGGCCGTGGATAACATCCAAACGAAGAATTATATACGCTTTCTTACTTAGTTTGCAGTGGTAGTTAAAGTAAGAAACATCTTATGCCCTGTATGTGGTATAACAAGCAGCCATTTGTCGTAGTTGCTCGAATTTCACATTTTAAAATGACGTCATCCACTCGCCATATGTTGTAACGCATTTCTTCCATATTACAGACAAAATGTGTCAATGAGAGGAATAACTAGGGTTTTTAGTAGATACACACAAACGTTCATGCATGTACGAACACACACACTTACTTCAGCTGTTAAATAACAATCTAAGAATACTTAGCTTAGCAACAACATGAGGAAATAGGAATACACATATTAAAATAATATAAAAACTTCTATATGTTGTTTCCAGTAAAGGAATCAGTTCAAGGAACTTCAAACTCTAGTCAACCATAAATTTTGTTCTGCATAAAGTCAGTTGTATTCTAACAGACGGTCTGCATTAACACCAGCGTATTTGAATTCTGTAATAGGAAATGTGATATTGTTAAATATGGACACAGTCATAAAATAATTGTTCCTGATTGGAAACATAACATACATATGGTATAACGGGGCAAAATTTATTTTGGTGTCCGTGCGCTCACTTCTCTTCTATTGTTGGTATTTTATAATAGTTAGACATTCATGACTTGTGACATGTGGTAGTTCCTGATTTCTGGATTCTGTTATTGGTGATGTCTGGCATCTGTTTGCCATCTATGACTTGCAAGATTAATGAGTTTCACAAATCCCAAATGTTACATTCTTTCAAAGTGTTTTTTGTACTTTAGTCATTCTTTTGAAGGAAGGCCGCGTGGGCAGGTCATGATATTGTTTTCTCAATTTTAGTATTGTGGAGTTGCCCTTAAGAGAGTATACATGGTGCATATGTATAGAGACTGACACAGCTGTTGAGTTTTTTGTGAATGCAGGTGTACATCCTAGAGGCACGGCTATTCATTCCTATGAAATGGTTTAATAAAGTAGATGCCAGTGAAAGAGAATTTTTGCTACACATGATTTGTATTCTTTATTAGAAAATATTTTAATTCTGCATAACTATATATCAGAAGGACTTTTTGTGACTGCAAAAAATGTTGAGAATGGTTGAATAAAATTTTTTTTGTCATATTCCGGCCTTAGAAATTGGTAGGCGATTTTCATATTGACATTTTCTTGGAATCGGAATTTTCAGAAACAACCACGGCTTCAATTTTAGCAATTGTAATGTGGAAATGTATGGCTGAAATTAATGGATACGTTAGAATTGGCTATTTACCTGTAATTCTTGTCATGAAAAACCGATGTGTAATCAGTGCTATACCAGTTACAATACAATTTTCATTTGTACAATTCACTTGATAACCTTTTTCAATCTTACTACACCGTATGAGGTGTTTTCCTAACGACCACCGTCTGTCTTTCTGTCGACAGCATTGACTTCGAGAAGCAGATCATCCGAGTTTCGTTCCTAATTCCGCATGCTATGCTGAATGGAAATTACTCAATGGCTGGGACGTTGGTAGGACTGCCGATATATGGCTCCTTTGGTTAGTGTTACTAGTATATAATGTACGCGAGAATTAAGTGTACTGCACTTCTAGCAGACCGAAAAACGTCGTGCTTATTCTAAATTGATGTAAACTTAGCTGGGAATACTTCAAAACGCTGTAAGTTATTAAAGTGAGCTTTATAAAACAAATAAATAAATGAGGATACTATAGTCAGCGAATGGTGGCAAAGAGGTGCGAGAAATATCGTTCTACAAAATACCAACGTTCTCCACACAGGTATAAGGTGTTACTCGCCCGCAAATCATCACTTGCCTACCAGGTTGTCTACGTCACAGGAACTTCCTTAACTCTCGAATACAATATTTCCTTTTGCTGTCAGTGTGATTTTAGGTACCTACCGCTATTCTCACTGCCGCTGACAGACACATGTTGCTAGTTCTCCGAAGCATCCGGATTTGAAATTCAAAAGAAGATATGGTTAATCTGACCGATATGCTACTGCATTTCTAGTAAAATATCGAGACTCCATCTTGGAATATACCATGCTTTCATGCAAATGAAATTTCTTGTGGTCCGTCTGTCTGAAGCGCTTTCTAAACACTGAAACCGAAGGTGCCATTGATGAAACCCACTACTAAGAAACAATTGGATCCAAAGTTTCCAGTGAGGCAACAATGGGACATGGGATCACATCAGTGCAAATATTACCTAAGAACATTGACCGGAAGTCACTGTTGTGCCAGAATTTCATAGCATAAATTGAGTGCATAAATGACCAAAATAACAACAATGACCTGCGACATTTGTGTAAGAATCACATAAAGCGCATCATTCTTCTTCTTAATTAAGCCGCCTCCTTTAAAGGAGTTTGGCGATATATTATGAACAGGATCCTTCCATTATTTTCTGGGTTTGAGACCTGTTCATATATGTTTTTTAGGCAGGTGATACAGAAGTGGTTTGCCATTGTCTTCTTCTGTGTGTATGGAGTATGGAGTAATTGTTCAGATGCCACGGAGAAACCGGAGCAGCCACCACCGTGGAGGTCAGGCGCATCAATACCTCGATTCTATTAGTACAATAACGACTTACGTAATACGGTGCAGAAATTAGAAATAATATCAGTCGCTAGGCTCTCAGCAGCAGCCATGCTTGCCTACACCTCGCGCTGGCTCTATGTAGGACGAATAAAGTAAGAGAGAAGTTAATTGTGAAATGCGATTTCAAGAAATCTATACCAAAAGCTGACTAAAGAACTTCAAATAAGGTGAAAAGTTGTTATAAGCCTGGGTTCCAAAGGAATGGACTGGCTTAAAATTGCTGGTGGTTGCTCTAATGAAGAGCGGTAATAGCACAAATCTCTCAATCGGTGGTCCTATGTACGTACGTGGTGTGCGTGTTAAGAAGATCACTTTTTATCTTTATTTCTTTTCTAAACTGCTCTTAGTCTAAAGATATTTTAATTGCATTCCTGAGGAAATTACTCAGGTAACCTACTTTTAGCTGGCTTATTTTTGTGAGATGGAGGGCGCCCAATGATTTTAAAAGGTCTTGTTAAAACAGTAGAAGTTATATAAAAATATTAGTAATTTAATCAACTCAGAACGCTTTTATTCTCTATTAATATCACTCAGGATACAAATTCTAAGCTTATCCTAGTTTCCCATCATCGAAAAAGGCTTGGCGACCTCTATCCTCCTCATTCTGTCCAAAGGAATAGAGGACAGAAATGTCAAATTGATCACGATCACTTCCATTCAGGCTCTTACTTACTCACATTAATTATATATTCATCTAATTTTTAATTTCTGAACTTAAACAATATCATTAATAGCCAACGATTCAACTTCTTGATGGGCATAAGGAGATCCTTAACCATAGAATTAATTATTAGGCTTATTAAATGCCTACAATATCTGTTTTTGTTAATAAAGTTCTTTTTTTCCAGATGGGCTCAGTGGCAATTATTCAACAAACTACACCCTGAACACGTTACAGGACGGTGAAGTGTACCTGATTCCGCAAGCTTATGACGTGGATTTCAATTTGAAGTTGATGAAACTGCACTTAGAAAACCTTTTCAACGGAAATAAATTTCTAGGTGAGGTCCTATATATTGAACTAGAACATACTTATAACTATGACAACATATAGGAATTTAATTAGGGAATTCCAATTCAACTGCGGAACGTCTTTCAAGCTAATACAGGGAATGAATCCATGGGATACTCTTTTTAACTGAAATCAAAACGAATATTTTGAACAGGAACAAGTGAGCTGATAAAGAGTGGGAAAGGGGGAGAGATAATACAGAACAAGAACGAGTCTAGACAACAAGAGCAATGAAGAAAGCACGAAGAGGATACATAACAGAATGAAGAACATCATACTGAAAATTTAGGGTTGGAAATGGACGCGATATACTACAGGAAATACAGCCTATGTGAACCGAATCATTATTTAAATGTATGTGGCCCTTCGACTGAGAAAAATCTTTCAAAAAACAATAATGGTTTTTTGAGGTAATGGTAGCTTGTACTTGGACGTCATGTTCGAAGTAACTGTGTTTCGTTACTAAATTCCCAGTCAATGTTTATTGTAATGATCTAAATGTACCACATAGACACCCAAACATATATTAATGGTGGGAAGAAAACACATACATGGCTTTGGGTGTTTGGATTTAGCATTCTGTTCTGCAGTATTAATTCATTTTATTTAACGAAAGATTTATATTATTTGTTTAAATGCGAAATGCGGACTTAGTTAACTAATATAATTAAGGGTAAATCATATTATAGCAATTATGTAATTAGTGAAATAGGCCGGTTTGTAAAAACAGAGAGAAGTCAGTTGCTGATATTTGTGTCTTTACAGGTGACAACATGAACACATTTCTCAATGAAAACTGACATCTCGTCATTGATGACCTTGGCAAGTCTGTGTTCTACACCTTAGGCAGCATAGTGCACAGAATTCTTTCGAACGTCTCCAAGAAGATTCCATTCAAAGAACTGTATGCCGATTGAGTCAGACCCGATAACTGCATGTTTTAGAAGTTATATGATACATTAGAACGTATATTCTCCATTATAACCGTTCCAGCTTTTCGAATCGGATTACTCTGCTTCTCAGTGTATTCGACCCAAGGGTCGCTTGATCGAAAACAGATCACACAGGCAGATAAAAAGTTCTGAAGTCTATACGTCCGTCCAGTACAACAGTTCCTTCCAGACTCTCACAAAGAGCTTTTTCTCCACCACAGTACAATTTTTTCAATTTTCCGCAATTCTTTTCTCCAAATATAAATCTTTAAGTTCAACAATTTCTCCATTCTTAATAATAATGTTTGGGGAATTAATAATGTTAAATATTTTTTAAAATTTTCTTTCTGGAAATTTT
The DNA here is from genome assembly GCF_977971745.1 of Zootermopsis nevadensis. NCBI lineage: Eukaryota > Metazoa > Arthropoda > Insecta > Blattodea > Termopsidae > Zootermopsis > Zootermopsis nevadensis. Next base: position 9,028,532 of record NW_028259142.1, read on the forward strand.
TTTGACATTTCTTTAAAGGTCAAAACTTACTCATCCTTAACTTTGTTAAGTTTCAATCATAATATCGTTATATGTTTTTTTATTATATTTAGAAAAGGGTAACATCACCAACGAAAATGTTATATTGAAAAATAAGAAAGAAATACATCAAGGACATGTAATTTTTCAACTATCGCAATTAGAATGCCTGTTGTTAAGTGCAATATGAATTACGCACTTGATTTTAAAGCTTAATATTTTTCAAAGCAGAATGTAATTATGCATTTAACATATACTAGTGCCACCAAAAAACCTTTACTTGTAAATATTTAGAGTTTGATGTTAAAAAACAGATACTTCAGGGCAATTTGGCATTCCCAATTTTGTTATAGTCTTTCCCAAACGGGAAAGAACGAGATTGAAGATAAAAAAATTCAGTGAGTTTGAACACTGTAATGTGAGGGACATTCATTTAAAAATAGTAGAGTCGGTGAACTTCGATATCGCAAATAATGTGTTTCTAAAAATGTACGAATCTTGTATTTCTTCCAAGAGGGTCGGGTGAGATGGTGATGGAAAATTTATTGATATTCCACATGAATTTAAAGATTTGCGACTTATGTATGTTATGGAAACCAGCAAACGTACAACAGTAACAGTGGGTGACAGGACGATTCTAACTATACTAGATGTGGTGAAAAGAAAATTATAGAAGAATGTTAAAAAAAAAGATAAATTTTATTTTAATGCCAATTATTTTCAAAATAGTTTTTTTCCCAATTTCTCAAGTTTTTCTATGAGGGAAGTGCATTTTATCCCAAATACTGAAGGACTTTGTCAGTTTACTTTAGTTACTGCTTTGGTGAACTCATTAAATTCAAAGGAAGTGTTATTAAGGAGACAAAAATATAACACACAGTTAGTGTCTGCATAAGCTGATTTAATATTTGATGATATTCAAGGAAATATTGTATAGCTCGACAGGTAAAGATTATCTTTAAACTGACATTCGTGTATTTCGATGAAATATCCAACATTGTAAAAGTCAGAAGTCTTACCAGAATAGGTGTTAAACGCAGCAGGTATTTTTGCGTTTGATGCAACTCCTAACATACTAGTAGATTTCGGATAACCACTTTCTAGTCCTAAGTTAGGATACTCAATCACGTAAATGGCATTTTGTATGAAAAACAGAATTTTGCCAGAAGATCTTTGATTACGTGGCAAAAGTAATAACAATCAGCAATAAGTTGTGGTTTATTATATGTAGGTGACTGAATATTTACTATCCGAAATCATTTATTATCGCTCTCGGTGATCTAGTGATAGCGTGCTTGTAACTAAACACAAGGTTTGCGGGTTCAAACCCGTCCGAGGTCGAAGGATTTTTAAGGGTGATAAAAATCCGTTGCACATGGTTGGGAAGTATAGCAGGCTGTCCCATGTCATAGATTTACGGCATGTAAATGAACCTAACGAGCATGAACGAGATGTTTCGTAAGCAAAATTAAGCGACAATTTCCCAACCATGTATCTGGTCAAACTTCCAAAACGTCCCCACCAAATGTCTAAAATAGATCAGTCAGCCCCGGAAGGAGACGCCTATATTCTACGTAGGAGAAAAACGGGTATAAGAAGAAAGAAGAATAAACTCATTTATTGTGAAATTCTTACATAAGGTGATTGACGATTAAAGGCATTTGACATTGTTTATTAGACCACGTATTGGTTCCGGAGGCAGACTTTCAATATTAAACTGGTTGTCCATTTAGCTCAAATATTATTTTAATGCAATTACTTTTTTTAAATTATACACTACAAGTCTAATATATATATATATATATATATATATACATTATGATTCTAAAAGGACTTTACAAGTTTGAAAGTGTATAGAAATTTAATCACAAAGCTTACAGAATCGGTTGAGGTGTTATTTTGTAGCAAAACAAATCAAGTTTCACTAACGTTGTGCTATAGTATCGAATTCCGTCACCGCGAGCGCAAGCGGCAGTGCATTTTGAAATGACTTCTTTCACAGGTGCGGAGCGCGTTTGCTGTGTGCTTTCGTTTGAAGAACCCAAAACTGCGACAATGGTTCAACGGAATTTTCGCACCCAGTATGACAAGGATCCTCCCAGTAGTCCTACAATTTACTCTTGGCACAAGAATTTTGTTGCGACTGGTTGTTCTGTTCGCCATGACAAATCTCCAGGTCGCCCGCGTGTTTCTGATGCTCTCGTTGGACGAGTGAGGGAGAGCTTTGTCCGTAGTCCTGCGAAATCAGCGGTACGTGCGTCTCGTGAGACTGGCATTCCACAACCGACCGTTTGGCGAGTGTTACGAAAACGTTTGCACTTAAAACCGTACAGATTTACCATTGTGCAAGATAAAGTGGCTCGTCAGGAATTCTGTACAGAACGTTTGCATCGGATAGGGGAAGACGAAACATTACTGGACTACATAATCTTTAGTGATGAATCGACATTTAATGTCAGTGATAAGGTGAACACCTGCAACTGCAAGATTTGGGGCAGCTAAAATCCACGTACATCTCTGGAACATGTTCGTGACAGCCCAAAGGTGAATGTGTATTGTGCCATTAGCAAAGTTCTTTTTCCATGAGAGAACCATCAACGGTATCGTGTATCTGGATATGCTCGAAAATTTTCTCATACCACAATTAGACGAAGATGATCAAGAAGGACGCATTCACTTCCAGCAAGACGACGGACCACCTCACTACCTCACAGAAGTCCGGGATTTTCTCAATAACCGTTTCCCAGGTCGGTGGATTGGTCGAACAGGGCCGATAGCATGGCCATCTCGTTCTCCAGATTTGACACCTCTCGACTTTCTCTTATGTGGTTTCATTAAAGATCGTGTGTTTTTTACACCCTTGCCTGCCAGTCCCACTGAGCTCAAAGCTCTAATCACCGCCGCAGTTGCAGAAGTGACACCGGATATGTTGTATCGTGTTTGGCAAGAAATTGATTTCAGGTGGGATGTCTGCCGTATCACCAATAGTAGTCACATCTAACCAAAATGACTATTTGAGGTTACACGTGATTTATTTTTCTATAAAATGACACCTCAACCGATTCTGTAAGCCTTCTGAATAAATTTCTATATACTTTCAAATTTGTAAAGTCCTTTCAGAATCACTCTGTATTATCATTTGAGTGAGATATTTCTAAAGCATGCTTTATTTCATGCAATAAAACGAAAAATAAGTTTATTTGATGTTTTGGGGTTTTATCATCGATATCTAGATTCCAATCTTCAACAGAATCAATATTAATTTCTACTGGTGTCGAACTGAACCCGACATTTTATTTTCCATTGCAAGTTTATGAATTTTCTCATTCCTTAGTTCTTCTAATTTTTTTTGCTTCAATTACTGTTACTGAAATAGCCGCAGCACCTCTAGCTAAAGAACTAATTGCGCCTAACGCAGCTAGAATAGCTGGAGTCGTAAAAATAAATCCACCAATATGTTCTCCATGGATGTTTTTAATTTTCTTAAAATGGATATATGTTAGTTTCAACGACATTCCAGTTTCTTTACCAGTGTTTTTATCATTCTCTTCACTTTGTTTATCTGTTAAAACGCAATATATTATGAGCTGTTTTAGTTTATTATGTCCGATTTTGAATGTAAATTATTTTAGTTTCTTTTTTATTATAAGGAATCAACTTTTAAAAACCTAAACCCCCATCCAATTTTCAGTTTCTTGTTTATAGCAAGTTACGTTGCAAGAGCTTGAATTACTTCTTTAAAAACGATGTTTGTTTACTAAAGACTCTACCCCAGGCATTGTATTCTAAAATTATGTCAGCTTCAGGTCTCAATTCTAGATCCTTATAATCTCTGTAAGCTACATCATACACTCTTGCAGCATTATCTAACGGATGTATCCCCTAGTCACATCTTTCTAATCTTTCATTTAATTTGGGACCAGGGCCTAGAAAATTGTATCTGGCAACAAGAAGTTTGTTGTGAACAGCATTGATGTTATCGTTAACAAATCCTTTCCATACATTTCTATCCAGAATTTTGGTGGTAAGCTATATATAATTTTAATGTAATAACATATTCTTACTATCGTTTATCGGTAGCAGAACCAACGTCACTATCCTCGTGATAATATATAAACCCATCAGCGTCCGCAGGTTTGTAAAGTAGACTGGATCAACTTGTTTCTGTTCCTTAAGTGTGTACTCAATTTCGGTTTCTGTACTTCGTGTCGCATCGATTACAGGTTGCTGACGAAATTTTTTTGTTAATAAATACCTTCTCTTTCTTGCTATGTAGCCTCGAGACATGTTACAAGGTAATCCTGTAACTTAATATTTTCTTAGTATTTATTATTTAAAAAAATATATTCATTGTGTAAAATGAAAAACATAACTACTACAGAAGCGGGTACTGGAAATACCGAAACGACTAAGAACGGTAAAATATTTCGTAAACGTATCTGCAATATATGCGGTAAGACTAAACGTCAATTCGTGAGTGACGGTACTGCACCGCGCTGTAAAAAATATATGTATAAACAAGGAAAAGATAGTTAACGAACTACATTTACCGATAAGGAAAAATTACCCTACAGGAGCTAATATTACAATAGTATAGACGGCATTCTGATTTGGTTAAAATTACAGGAAGTAATGGATTCAAGTACATGTTAACAACAACCGACACGTTTTTAAACTAAAAGTTAAATCCTGACAGAGTATCGTAAAAGCTTACGAAAATCATTTTAATGAGCGGAAAATCATCTTTAAATAAATAAAGGAAGGAGTCTGAATTAATGAACAAGTGTGACATAAACCAATGTTCAACATTTAGTAACAAAGAAGCTGCAATCTGCGAAAGATTCAATAGGACAATCAAGGAGAAAATGTGGAAAACGTTTTCTGTTCAGTGTAGTATAAATGGTTTGACATCCTTCTAAAATTGTTTAGTAATTGTCGTAACAAAAAGCACCGAACGGTAGGAATAAAACCTGTAGAGTTCACAGATTCAAAATTTGTAAAATTTGTTTAGGAAACACTTTATGAACCTATAAATTAAAGTTCAGATTTGGAGGCAATGTTCGAATTAGTAAAGTAAATAGTTTATTTGAAAGCGGCTACACACCAATCCGGTCAACGTATTTGTTTGGTGTACACGAAGTCATTTCTTCTAATCCGCCAACATATTGAATAAACAATTTAAAAGGTTAAATATTTAAAGTTTTATTTTGCGAACCAGATATTTTAAAAAGAAAATACAGTGGTATCTACTTGGTTGAGAAAGTTCTGATAAAATCTGACGATAAAAATTTAAAAATTATTTTCCAGGCACTTTGGCTTATTTCGTAGGAAAGCTTAGGTTCTAGGATCTTTCCTTTCGGGGTTGACTTATAGAAGTACTTTATACCTTTTGCCGGGTTCCCTACTTAATTCGTGACTGCTGATACAGTAAATTCACAGTTTCCCAGTATATCTACTGGGAATTCCCCTTTCCACCATCTGGTGACACACAGTGTTGCATTTAGGGTTCGGTTTGTTGGTAACACATACATGGTTATTTCCATTTCCCTCACTTCCATTCAGAGGCTGCCCTATCGAGGAATTACCGAACTCCAGTTGTTGTTTTTTGTGGGTTTAGATGAAATTCCGTCGTTAGTAATTAAGAGTTGTTCTGGTATTTTTACACCCTTGTTAACCTATATCTTTAATTTAAGCTTCCTTCCCCACCTTTGATAGACTTTTGGTTTTGTACAGTGCCCTAGTCCGTTCTAAAATTGAGTATGCATCCGTTGCTTGGAACTCTATTCCTAATACTGACTCCTGTAAATTGGAAAGGATTGAAAGGAAATTTGTAGCTCTATGTTACACTTGATTTTAATGGCGTGTGTGCTTATATTTATGAAGATATCTTAGTCAGACTAAATTTAAGGAGGAGGCTTCTAGATGCGCTTTCCCTCATTAATGATTGTAAAGGCAAAATTAGTTTCTCATCGGTATACGATACAGTTAGTCCCCGCATATCCACTAGGTTTATCAGAGACTACTCTACCTTTAATGTACAACGTAATTTCAAGGCCAGTCCCTCAAGCAGACGCGTATCTGCTGCCAAAGCAGTCTGTAGGAACATCGACATCTTTACCAAAGATTGTATTTTGCTTACCGATATCAATCAAGTTTTTAAATAATTATAATTGTTAACAGTGAAATCAAGGAACTTATAATATTCAAAATACTTCATTTTGTCCATATTTTATGGTATTTAATCTTGTAAGTTTTTTCTAGTTTTTATTGTTTTTTGTTTTTTTAGAATTAATGAATTGAATTATTATATTAGTTAGGCATATTATTTAGCTCATTTACTTGTGAATTATCACTCAATAAAGGAATTAAATTAAATTATTATTAATATGGTAAATTTATATGTTTAGTTTCATTTGTTTGATTTAGTATTTTAAATATTTTACTTTTATTGTTATCGAAAAGAATGTAATTATTGTATAATACATCATCCTGTACTGTTGTTCAGTGCTTGACTGTTATTGGTATTATCCGGCTGCTGTCAGGCACTTAAATAAACGAATTGAATTGAATCAACGTATTATTATTTTCAGCTTTACGTTAAACCACATTTATAATCGTATATTTGACTGGTGATCTTAAGCTTTCACGGCGACTATGTGTTTTAATGAAGAAAACACCTTACAGGGCTGGTAGCCTTTAAAGAATTCGTTATGTACAGTAGATTCCGATTAATTGGGCCATCTGTTAATCGGGGCAGCCGTTAATTTGGGAGAAATCTTAATGAACAAAACAAATCGAGAACGGTACCTGAATTTTCTTCGCTTATTTGGGACACCAAGCCGTTTAATCTGGACAGATAATCGACTATTTCTGTGCAGATCGACGGGAACGAAGACAGGTGGCGCAGAGAAAGAAATATATGTAAAATGGTGGCTGCTTCACGCTTGAAGCAACTGAATAATTTGTACATAAACTCTCTGAAGCTGACTGTGTCACGACGGCAGTGACAATAGATAAACAGAGGCTTTCAAAAGTCGGCCTCCATCGTTAATGTTGGTTATTTAAAACTGCTACTAAATTAGTCCTATTGTTGGAGACAGTTTCACATTTTACTCAGTTTTCTGTGACAGTGTCCATCTTTGGTGAGGCATTTGACACTGCTTTTTCATGTGAATTATTTCAGTATCAGGTTTAATTTTTGTGGTTGTACCCTTCAAAGAGTTCAAAAGTAAGATACGTCCTATAGTAGCCGTCACCAAATTGGATGCTTCAGTGCCGCAAAGTACGTCACATGTCTACCCCGCATTTCTAAGTGATCAATAGAGAAATATTTTTCTTTGCTACGCTGCGAGTGCTGCGCTGTAGTGACTCGCCTGGGATCCCATATTCGTGTTACAGTGCTGTACTATTTCTTGTAGCCTCGAAGCACGTAATTCGATAACAGCTACTGTTGTTTCTATTTGACTTTTCTTATTAAGTTTATCAGTTGTTCACACCAACAGTTACTGCGAAACACTCGCAAAATGACAAAGCGGTCTTTTTGACTTAAGCTGTCATAGTGTTATTAAAAGCATACGCACGACGCTCAGAAAACATCTGTGGACCTGTTGACAAGCCCTGGTATAGCCAAAGAACAGATATTTCTGAAGTGTGTAGGAAGATTTGAAAGGAAAGTAATCTCTAGATATTTATTCATTTACTCTTCAGTGTATAATTCAAATTTTACCTGAAATCTTCAATAACGGCATCCTTTACTCCCGCGATGGTGTAATTGCTGGAAGATGCATTTATACCGGAGTATGTCAGAGAAAGGTTCTCGACCACTAGTGGATCCAAGACAGGGATGTCATACTTCTGATCTCCTGAGAAATGAACAATCATCTTGAAACAGATAGAGTAAAACGCCTCAAGTTGATCACTCCTATATCCTGGACACCCCTTTATATTGGACACTTTTAATTGGAACCGGCGAATATCCTTTAATTTTACATGTACACAGTACCCTATAACTTGGACACTCCTTTATCCTGGAACTTGAATACCCCTTTTGTTGTAAGTTGGACAGGTTCATGCACTTAGCTTCAATGCTTTTCAGGGAAACGTTCTCAGTTACATATTTTGTTATTTTGAATTTCTGACTGATGAATGCCTCCTCTCTGGATGATTATCTTATGGACATTGAACCCATCATTGGAATGCGTTGCAAGTGTTTAACTATTCTTTTGCTGAACCCTTAACTGGACTATAGTATTGCAGAAGACACAGCTTTAACTCCATCAGTACTGTGCTTGCATTTGAGTTCAGCTATGGGAAAGTGAAAATTGGTGGAATTAACTTTAGAAAATGTTATTGAGGCTGGGTTGTAATGTGCAATGCATGAGAATGGGCTTTAGAAGATTATTATTAATACTATTGTCTTGATAGATATCTAGCTTGGTTATTTGTTTTTTGTATTTCTTTAACGTTTCACATTTATATTAGTATTCCTAGGTGGATTATTTGTTATTATTTATATTTTCTCATTTATTTTTCTTTGTATATAATATTGTTTAAATTTTGGGCTTGCCTCTATTTGGCTGTTATATTTAATTCAAGTAATCCTACAGTAGTTAGTGTATGTAAGTAAATAGATTATATTGTCATTAGAACACAATCTGATTTTTCTCTTTCCCTCTAATTTGGACACCTCTGTAAGTTGGACACATTTTCGTGGAACCCCAAGTGTCCAACTTAGAGGGGCTTCACTGTATCAGCGACCTCGACATCTACGAATAATTGCTAAATATTCCTCACGCACAAAACCACATTCGTAGGTCACGAACTAGAAGCTTGGTCCAAGTAACTTACCGAGGCCAGTTGTAATCCTGCCAACTTACCTACAGATTGTGACGAAGAGAAGCACGGGTTCACACATATGACAGCTGTACTAAGTATATACACTTTTACATATTCTGAATGAGCAATCCAAATTTATTATATGAATACATATGAAAAATTTAAAACATCTTTAACTTTAAAACAGCAACGGTATTTTTCGTATTCTGCTGCAACGTGTTTGAAAGACTAAATATTATCTAATCTTTCATCCTCGAAAACAATTATTTGCATTTATTATGACGTATATAATAGAATCCATATTGGGAAGTAATCTGAAATATAGTGTCTCATAATGATCACTGCAGCTGGGAAGTGTTGCAGTGTAACTCACCTTTGATAATTCTCGGAATAGCAGCTCTACCATTCCTTAGGGCCCATTCATTCAACTTTGGATCATTTCTAGAACATGGCTTAATGTAGTCCGCTGAAAAGAATTCAGTATAACAAACATCTGCTCAAGAACATGCCGATAACAAACTTTCCTTCACTGTTCATCGTTCTCGTATATTTTAAGTGGGACTGTTTCTCTGATGGTTTGTGAAGAGGAGACTCTGGAGCAGAATGAAGACTCTCTCAAAACATCGCGGTATGGGGGCGCTATAGTGATACTGTGGGACGCAGCGTTACAAACTGAAATAGCGTTGTTAAATGCAGGCGTGTACACTGAATGCGTAACTTCTGAGACACAGCTTGAGAAATTACACCAAGTCTTTTACGGTTATGAAAAAGAAGACTAAAAAGATATGATAAACACACTTAACGTCTGAACAAAGATTAGCTTAAAGTTGAGACAAGAAGGAAGAATAAACTTATTTCCAGCTTTATTCCGAAAAGGAGCCTTCAACTACCTGACCAATGTTTGTGGCATTTTGCAAATATATCGCCCGGGCTTTATGTGGAAGTCGTAGTAGTAAAAGAGCGACATAATGTTTCAGTTAAACTACCGGTACAGCTTTGTTATGTGAGTCAGTGGCTACGGGCCGGGCGATCCGGGTTTCGATCCACGACAGAGGGAGTTTTTTCTAGTATCTTCATCAAGACCGCTTTTGGAAACGCTCAAACGCCTGCCCAATGAGTACCGGAGTCCTACGCAATTTCGCGAATTCTATTCGATGAATTTTAAGGGTTTAGAAGCACCTCAAGGAACTTCTTTCTTTAGTGTAATGAAAAAGATTATTTTATAAGCTAAACTGCTCTTTCTTAGTCGTTAAAAATGCTATTTAAATAATTAAATATCGACAGGTTCTTGTCATGGCTGTCATAGGAATTGTAGTGTACCTCACTATGAATAAAATTGCTATAATATAAACAATTAATATATTTATAATGAAGATGGCTGTCTTGTGGTTTGTAACGTAGTAATAGTGCTGATAATTGAGGCAGCAGGTACTTGTGAATCTTCGGAAGAATTCTAACAGACTTCACGGAACTACAAATCGAAAGGCACCCATTTTCGTAGGTGCAGTTGTGATAACCTCAAATCCTTCACCACATGCTGGAATACGTAACGAAGTCCATATTTCATAGTCATTCTGAAAATCCGAAAAATTTCAGCTAGTCAAAGTATTTGTCTTTATGGGACCAAAAGATCCGTAATCGTGGTCATAGTAACCCGCCACCGACCCTAACCTGATAGTTAAATCCAGCTTATGCAGTCAAACTATATTTTTTTTATTTACTTTTCCTTCTGTGCCTAGATCTCTCAAATGGTGTTTTGTCCTGAATTTTTTAAACAAAAATGTAGAACGTGTTTTTCTCATGGCATTCCTCCATGTTATATGTTTGCTCTACTGAGCTTGAGTTATTTAATAGATCTAACACTATTAGCTTTGCAGCTCATGAACAGGTAAAAGTGAAGTAAAGCTTTTCTGATACACAAAATTTAGGTGTTTGCGGGGAGTGGAGGTACAGCTTCAACTATTTCTTGACCTCGGCACTAGGGGCGGTGAGGTGGTCAGCATCACGCCCCGGCCGCGCTTTACTCCTGGGAAAGAACCCCAATCCCATTAGACAGGAGGCTGGGTGGGCCCCAGAGCTGGTCTGGACGTAGAGGCTAGAGGAAAAATCTTCTGCCCCCGTCGGGGATCGAATGCCAGACACCCAGCCCGTTAATGAACAAGTATTTAGAAATAATGAATGATGCGTATACTTATCACACAGAAAAATAAAAAAATATTTTCTTTGATACTAAAGAAGTACTTGCAGGAACTAAATATTATGAACGTGGGGGCATACTATACATTTTCAGAAAACACTCTTCGTCTGCCCACGGAATATTATGTAAAAAGCGCTAAAACTGCATAGAGGACGATTATTTGGAATCAGATGTGCTCTCCGCAAGTAATCGTTTGGATGCAATTGCTCTTCTTAAAGTACTGCGAAGAATCTTGATTCGGATAGACCGAATCCTTGTGCGATATAGCGTGACCTTCTCCACGGCTGTCAATTCACAGCTGCAAGTATGACGTCTTCATTGGGTGTCATCCGTGCAGTCTGTTCTTCTGGCTATGGTATGGTAACCCAGACAGAAGAGTCCCTGGTCCTCCAAGTTGGGGGTTAAGCGCAGGGCCAACAACCCAGCCTCGTAAAAAAGGTTAATGTTGAGAATAATTTGATGATTGAAGCCGGACTGTCCTCACGAGGACGAACATTAGCAAGGAACAAAGATAAAAATATGGTACTAAATATTGGAACGTGGAAAGTGCGCACTTTGTTACAAGCAGGAGCGATGAATGGTATAGCTGATGAAATTATGAAAAAAGGAATGGAAATTGTTGCTATACAAGAATTTAGATGGAAAAGTAAAAGAGCAATTAATAAGGCAAAATTCTCCATATATTATTCTGGGAAAGACGTTAGACAAGGAGAATGTGGAATAGGATTTATTGTTACCAGACAAATGCGTAAGACTATGCTAGCCTTTACGCAAGTAAGTGAAAGAGTATGTACACTTAGAGTAAAAGGTAAATTCCATAATATAACCCTTGTTAATGTCTATGCACCAATCGAGGGGACAGAAGAGGTGGCAGTAGATGGGTTTTATGATGAATTGCAGTCTGTATGTGATAAAATTTCGAAACATGACATGATAAAAGTACTTGGTGATTATATGATTATAATGCGAAGCTTGGGAAAGAAGAAGTCTATGTCAAACTATTTGGAAGGAATAGTCTACATGAAGAAATCAATAATAATGGCCTAAGAGTAGCACAATTTGCAGCTGCGAATAATTTAAGGGTCATGAGCACATACTTCCCAAGGAAAGGTATTCATAAGGGTACTTGGAAAATTCGTGGAACAAATAATTTTAATCAAATAGATCATATATTGGTATCTAGGAGATGGACGACAGAAGTGGAAAATGTGCTCACATTCCGAGGGGCAAATTCTTATTCGGACCATTATTTAGTTGGGTTTAGAATGAAGCCAAAAATATCTATGGTTATGAAAGGGAAACTGGAAAAAATTATAAGATGTTATGTAGAGAAATTAGAAGATAATGGCACAGTACAGGAGTATCAATATAATTTAAAATTAGAAGTACAAAAGATAGAAAAAGGGCCTAATATTGAAGATGAATGGAACTGCATAAAGAATGCCATTTTTAAATACAGCACATATAACTGTTGGAGATACAAGGAGATCAAGAAATGAATATTGCTATGATGATGAATGTAGATTTGTCTTGGAACAGAAGAAGCAAGCTAAAATGAAATGTTTACAAAGAAATACGAAAGCTAATAGAAATCTTTATAATGAAAAACGGATATTGGCCACCAGAATATGTAGAAAGAAGAAAAGAGAAGCGTTAGGAAGAAAGATCGACAGTATGATAAAACACCATCGTAGAAATGAAAGTAGAAAATTCCAAAAGGAGCTTAAAGAAGTAACACAAGAATTCAGACCGAAAGCTGTAGCATGTAAAGAAAGTCAAGGGACGCCTGGCGTATACAGAGTTCCCTGCGAGTGCGGAAAAGTCTACATCGGCCAGACAGGCCGTTCCGTTGAGGCCAGGATCAAGGAGCACAAACGCCACATCCGGGTCGGGCAGCCCGAGAAATCTGCGGTTGCTGAACACCGCTTCAACTTGGAACACAACATACAGCTAGAGGACACTTCTATCCTCTCCTCAAAAACCGCCTACATGGATCGGTTAATCAGGGAAGCCATCGAGATCGAACTTCATCCTGATAACTTTAACAGGGAAGATGGACTTCACCTGAGCCGGTCCTGAAAGCCTCTTATTCACACACTCCGAGGACTCCGAGAACGAGCAAGAGTGCGCCGCCAGAACCAACCAGACCACTAACTTGGCCCTTTTCAGGGCCCTTATCCATAAAACCAAACTCACCTTTCTCTCTCTACTTTCTCTCCCTCTCCCACTCTCGCCCACGTGCTACCATTGGTCCACTCCCAAACCTGCTCCCATTGGCTCGGGGCAGGCTACACCTATTACTTCCCTGCCTATAAATCCAACTCCTCACACCGGGTCCACGGACGGTTAGATAGAGAAGGAGGGTAGAGGATGCGAAGGATTGGATCTCACTTTTCGACACTGGTCGAGAGAATTGTCTGGTTCAACACCCTCAGCGCTCGGCGAGGTATGGACGGAGGTGACCTGGCCTTTCTGAAGGCCCACCTCCCTGAGCTGCTTCAGCAGGTGCGGAAGCAGCTTCTGGACGCCATCGACGCAGAAAAGCAGAAACAGCGGGCGGCAGCAGCAGCAGCAACAGTCGTGGTCGGAGGGCCTACTCGAGCCAACGCTGGCAAGAGGAAGGCCAACGAGTTGGACTTGTCCAACTCGGGCGGTTCGACGGAACCCGCATCTAGGCGCCCGGCGCCCGGGCCACTGTCCGGAGCCGGGTCCACTCCTCTGCCGGCACCGGCAAAAGTTCATCGGCACGATGGCTCGGCGACTGCTGGGGTGGATTCCTCGGCACCGCTCCCCACTAAAGCCGGGGCCTCGCAAGAGGTTAAAGGAGTGAGGGACGTGAAGTCGTCCCGCGGACCTCCCCTCGCTCACCCCGCCGCGCTGAAACCGCCAAGCGGGACAGTGAAGCCCGCAGCCAAGTGTCCCGGCTCCCGGCCGGGACCCGCTTCCTCGATGGAGGAGGCACCTGGGCGCAGGCCTCCCCGGGCTTCCGGGGACCTGTCCGGGCCGCTCACTGGCATGTCATTTGACGCCGCTTCTTCCTTCCACGCTCAAGTGGACAAAACGGCTCCGGGGAAGCGCCGTAACAAAACCCCGGCGTACGTCTATGGGGTGAAGGACGTACGCGGTTTCCTGCATAGCATTCGCACGGAGTCGGCCTGCGGGATCGTGGCGCAGATGAAGGGAGAAAACCTGACCCTTGTGCCTGAGACCGCCGACGGGTCCCAGGCCACCGTCAGGGTCCTGCGTTCCCTCGGTGAGGGCGAGGGTGTAAGTTTTCACACATTCTCCCTCCCCGAGGATCGGTACGTGCGCCTGGTGATTAAAAACCTGGGCGTGCGCATGCACGAGGCCGAGATACGCGAGGAGCTGGCCGCCATGCACATTGCTGTGCAGGGTGTCCTGCAACTCCGATCGACGCGCCGGGCCATGGACCAGGACGGTGATCGTCCCCTTACGCCGCACTTCATCGTGTCGGTAGCACGGGGCCACGACGTGGCGAAAGTGCGTTCCCTTAACGAGATCTGCGGTCTTGCGGGTCAAGGTGCAGACGTACGTCGCACCGAAGGGGCCCACGCAGTGCAAGCGGTGCCAACGCTTCGGGCACACGCAGCGGAACTGCGGCTATGCACCTAGGTGCGTGGCCTGCGGGGACGCCCACCCATCCGGGTCGTGTGCCACCCCAAGCAGCAGCTTAAGTGCTGCAGCTGCGGAGGCAACCACACTGCGAACTATAGAGGTTGCAGCAAGTGGAAGGAAGCCAAGGCGGCCGCTGCACAGCGTGCGAAAGGGGATCGCGGCAGAAAGGACGGCGTCTCCACGCGCCTGCCAGCGCCCAAATCGGCGCCAGCTAAGCCTTCTCTGGACCAGGAGAACTTGGGCCCTGGGTGGAACCACGTGGTCCGTGGTGGCCGCGTCGTCAAGGCTGCGGCCATGAGGAACTCCGCCCCAACGCCATCTGGCGCCATTGTACGGACAGAGCGGCAGGCCGTCTCTAAGGCCGGCCGTGCCAAGCCCGCTCGTCCTGTGGTGCCGGTGGCAAATCCCACTGCACCTGTTCCCAACAAGCCCGCACCTGCCCCCAAAAAGACAGACCCCACCCCACCCAAGGGCCAGTCGCCGCTCCAGGACATCTCAGACATCCTGGAGACCCTCTCACCACGGGTCTGCGTCGAGTTGACACGCCGTCTCCTCGCCGCGATCCATTCCCTCCCATCCGGGGGGTCTCGTCCGCGAGCCCTCCTCAAAACCGTTCTCCTCTTCATGGCCGACAATGACTGCACGGCCTAGAGGACACGGTGGTAAAGCCTTGCGGCTGGCTTACTGGAACGCCGACGGTGTTTGCGGCAGGAAGCTGGAGCTGGAGCAGTTCCTCGGTGACTACGGAGTCGATGTTTGCCTTCTGTACGAGACGCACCTCACGTCGGGTCGGGCCTTGAGGTTCGCAAACTACGTTTGCCACCGTACGGACCGCCCGACGATGGGGGGCGGCACAGCGATCCTTGTCCGCAGGGGCATTGATCAATACCCTGTGCCGGTCTCGGGTCTGCAGCAACTGGAAGCAACCGCCATTCACCTGGTGCTGGCAACCAGGAAAGTCAAGCTCGTGGCGGCATATCTCGCACCCACCCGGCCATGGATTGAGTCGGAATTGACCGAGTGCTTGAGCGGGGGTTTCCCGGTCCTCTTGGCTGGTGACCTCAACGCGAAGCACACGGACTGGAATTCTAGGCTGATCTCTGCTAGGGGCTCGCTCCTGCGTGATTACGCCAACAGATATTCCTGCTTGATCTACGGGCCGGATTCCCCAAACACGGCTCCCTACACACACAACGCCACACCCGACGTCCTTGATATTGTCCTCATCAAGGACTTCGTCCTACCGGTTCACCTGACTGTATGCCCCGCACTCAGCTCAGATCACCTGCCCGTCCTCATCGACACCACGTGCCGATCGTCCTTTCAACACCTGCCTGATCGCCCGGAATTCGCGAGAATGGACTGGGCTGCATTCCAGGCTTGCCTCGAAAGCAGACTCCCGGGGAACCCCGTGGTAAACAACGAGGAGGCAATCGACAAGTGCGTCGAGGAGCTGACCAGTGCTATCCTGGAAGCCACAGCAGCGTCCGCTCCCAAGCTTCGACCCCGCGTTGACAGGCGGCCGCTTCTGCCCGCTAGTATTCGGGATGAAATACGCCTGATGAACCGGCTGAGGAGGCGGTGGCAGGTCACGAGGTACCCCGCTCTTAAGACCCAGGTTAATCGACTCCAGAGGTCGGTGACCTACCGTCTCAACGAGTGGCGGAACGAACAGTGGAGCGACACGCTCTAATCCTTGGACTGCGAGGACCAGTCGCTTTGGAAGATGACCAAGCGGGTGATGCGAGTCCCCACTCCGTCGCCCCCCTTGATAGTGCCGGGAGGACTGGCTCTCTCGAACCCCTAGAAGGCAGAAGCCCTGGCCGACAGCCTTGAGGTCCAATTCCAGCCGGTAGACAACCCGTCGGACCCGGCTGCAATTGACATGGTTAACGAGGCGATGCGAGTATACGAGTATGCCCCCGCAAGTGAACCGAAATTAACCAGTCCCTTGGAGGTCGCCCAGGCCATCAAGGGACTCAAGTTTGGCAAGGCTCCGGGCCCCAACGGTATACCGAACAGGGTCCTGAGACATATCCCACGACGCACGGTAACCTTTCTCACGAAAGTGTTCAACGCGGTCCTCCGCAGGCAGCACATCCCCTCGGCATGGAAACACGCTCGCGTGGTGTCCATACTGACACCGGGGAAGGACCCTACGCTACCTTCTTCCTATAGACCCATCACTCTTCTCGACACGGTCGGAAAGCTCTGCGAGAAGATCCTCCTAACGAGGGTCCTACACGAGGTCAGCGAACGCGGGCTGCTGCGCGACGAGCAGTTTGGGTTTCGACCCAGACACAGCACGTCGTTGAAGCCCGCTCGCCTCGTCGAAAGGGTCAACAGAAACCTTGATGAGAAGCGGCTAACCGGCGCGGTTTTCCTGGACGTGGCCAAAGCCTTCGACACAGTCTGGGTCCAATTCCTCCTATGCAAACTGACCGTCCTCAACTTCCCGTCGTACTTGGTGAAAACCATCTCTTCCTACCTCGCTGACCGGACGTTCCAAACGTCCTTCCAGTCGGCCACGTCCACACGTCGAGCCATGCGGGCTGGAGTTGTGCAGGGCGGACTTCTCTCCCCTGTGCTCTTCAGTCTGTATGTCAACGACATTCCCGTCCCGCCTCGTCGAGTTAGCACAGTACGCGGACGACACGGCTCTAGTAGCCACGTCCCGTAGCTTCTCTTTTAGGTATCTGGCGACCTACCTCAGTAGATCTGAGCTCTGGCTCAGGGCCTGGAGGATTGCTATAAACTTCTCGAAGAGCACCGCGGTTCTCTTCGTTTCGGCGAGAAGACGCATCCAACAGCCCAGAGCGGTGCAGTTTCTCCGACAGCCGATCGAATGGGTCAAAAGAGCTCGGTATCTGGGGGTCACCCTTGACGCCGGGCTTACCTGGTCGGCGCACGTCAACCAGGTGGGAAAGAAGGCGGCGCAACGATTAGGTGTGCTAGGCCCGCTCATCAATAAGCGAAGTGGCCTGTCCATCAGGAACGGTGTGCTGCTCTATAAGCAGCTCATCCGTCCCATGATGGATTACGCATGTGCGATCTGGAGGTCAGCTGCCCGCAGCCACGTCCGGAAGCTACAAGTTCTGCAATCCAAGTGTTTTCGCATTGTTACTAACGCGCCCTGGTACGTTAGTAACAGGTAAATACATGAGGATCTGGGGGTCGCTTTCTTTGCCGACCACACCAGAGCACTGACTGAGAGATTTGACTCGAGGTTAGCTGGTGTGGGGAACCCCTTAGTCCGGCAACTCGGGAGGCACTCGTGCCGAACGAGGGCTGCCAGAGGTCGCCCAAGGGCAACCGAGGGCGACCGATTTTCAGCAGGCCAGCCGAGGCCGTCCCCAAACGACGGCCAAGTCGGCACAACGAGTGGTTAGACTACTCGGCTACCCTGACTGAGGTTTTCCGTGCTTTTCCTCAGTTGTAAGGCGAATGCCAGGGTATAACTTAATAGGGATACGACCCGCCACCTCCCCGATCTTGGAAGCCATCAGCTGAAGTGATCTACACCCCATGCCGCAGAGGCCTTCAGCCGAAAGGGCCCATCCCTCTCTGGGTTCAAACCCCAGAGATCCAACCAACCAAATTCCTTCGGACAACTTGCCTGACGGGATAACCTCCCATCAGCAGCAACAGATCCAAGTTTGAATGGTCGAGGCTCCAGCCACGGCGTAACCCATTTAGCGTCAGCAAAATTTCCGTTTTTTATATTAAGACCGTTTACCATTTCCAGCAATGCGCCTTGAGCGCAGGAATGGTGTCACCTAGGTAGGGACGATGCTTGCGCTTGCGCAGACCTCCGCCCTCAGTTAGCTTTTTGGTTGGTTGGTTGGTCGGTGGGCTATTGGCATATTCATCGCCCTGATGACGGAGGTAGTATGACCTCTGAAACGTTGGTTAACATCGACCAAACTACACAGCGCAACAACCCAGAAGACGGATATCTTCAAAGTCAAGGGAATTTATTGACAGAGAACGGTGATATTGTTAATAGATGGAAAGAGTATTTTAATGGTATCCTGACCGGAAATATAATTGAGACAGAGCATCCGACATAATATACTGTGGATAATTATATTGAAGATCCTATGTTTGAAGAAGTACAAAAAGTAATCAAATGTTTGAAAAATTGTAAAGCACCCGGAAGTAATGGAATTACTGCTGAACTACTAAAAAAAGGGAGAGTCAAGTTATGGGAGAGAATACATTATCTGATATTGTTAATCTGGAAAGAAGAAAAAATTCCAGAAGAATGGACCCTAGGAGTAATACAACCTATACATAAAAAAGGAGATAAAATAGAGTGTACCAAATATAGGGGAATTACACTTCTGAATGTAATATATAAAATCTTGTCCAGTATTTTATGTAATAGATTGATTGTATATGTAGAAGAGATGTTAGGTGAGTACTAGTGTGGCTTTAGAGCAGATAGATCAACGATAGACGAGATATTTGGATTGAGAGAGATTCAGGAGAAAGCCTATGAATATAATATTGACTTACATAACGTATATGTTGACTTCAGACAAGCATTTAATAGTCTCAATAGGGACCAAATGTTAAACGATATTCTCCTACTAGGGATACCATCAAAATACGTCAGGCTCATTAAAAAAACGTTGAAAGACTCCAAGGACTAGTAAGAGTAGGTGGTGAGCTAACTAAACCATTTAATGTTAATATGGGAGTTAGACAAGTAGACGCTTTCTCAACAATACTTTTCAACCTGACGCTGGAAGCATCTATTCGGAAACTTGAGATATCATGACATATAGGCATAAAATCAATACAAGTGAGTGCGTATGCAGATGATATAGCTATTATTAGCAGAAATAAAGCTGCACTGGAAGAAACAGTATTAAAATTGATAGGAGAAACACAATTAACGGGGCTAAAAATAAATGAAATGAAAACAAAATATATGAAAGTTACAACAGCAGCAAGAAATATCACAAATAAATTGAGAATAGGACATTACAATTTTGAACAAGTGCAGATTTTTAATTACCTGGGTTCACAGATTAATACTATAAATTCCTTAAGTAATGAAATAAATCACGTATTGTGAATGGTAATAGGTGTTATTATGCCTATCAGAATTTGATGAAATCTAAAATACTGGGGAGACAACTTAAACTGAGAATCTATAAAGTTCTGATAAGACCAGTAGTCACATATGGGTGTGAAGCCTGGACATTAACTAGCTTTGACGAGCAACAACTCAGAATATTTGAACGCAAAATATTACGGAAAATCTATGGTCAAATACAGAATAGTGATGGCTCCTGGAAAATTAGAATGAATCATGAACTAGGTTATATCATACAGGAGCAGATATTGTGAGGCTAATTAAAAGCAAAACGTTAGGCAGGCTTGGACATGTTGCAAGAATGGAGGGAAACAAGGTAACTGGAAGAGTGATGGAATGGAGACCGATAGGAAGAAGGATGAGAGGGAGACCACGGAAACGATGGATAGACGACGTAGAGGAGGATTTGAGGACGATGGGAGTGAGAGGATGGAGAAGAATTGTAAATGATAGGAGAGAATGGAAAAAAAATCATCGAACAAGCTAATACCCACACAGGGTTATAACGCTATAAGAAAAAGGCGAAGCAGAAGAAGAGCGTGTAACCATATTGACGGTGACGTCCATCTCGAAAACTAAGCGTCCCAGGATATATGTTATTTAACATTCTGCACTTATTTTTTGTGACACTATGGACTCCATGTGCGTGAATTTCATTTCACTTTGTGTAATATAGAAATTAGGTATCGGGTAATATATTAAAGAAATATAATTTCATGTGAAGCAATTCATGTGGTTCGAACCACATAAAGTGGCGAGAAAACCTACACGTCAGTCGAATGAAAGACATTTTCTTCCAGAAATAACTATTCTAATGTCCTGCATTCGTATCGAGGAAAATACGCAAAACTCCCTTTATTTCAGCTAAAATTGTTTATCGTTTTACTTCAAGTTTCAAGTTACAGTGAAGGAAGATTTTGTTGGTGGCAGGGAATTAACTTTGAAACAGTGGACACATATTGGCATCAAACCCCTAGAAGTTCTATCCTGATTAAATAAGAGAACCAGACTGAAAAGTATGGATAAATGCAGTTTTCTTTAGTGGCATCGTTATTGTCTGTCTTCTTTTTGTGTTTACGTAATGCGTTGTAAATCCACTAGACATTTTTGGCAGTGTATAGAGAGACGTTAAAACGAATAATGTTATTAAAACTGACACATGGTAATTAACATCATCACAGCGAACGGTTTACAGCCTTCTGGCCGTTTATTACATCCTAGTCACTTAGGATTCTTTGCCCTTTTTTCAGAGTAGCAGGTGGTGAGACTGCTGCCTCCCTCATGAAGATAAATACCATTATAATAGAAACGTTTTGCATTTAGTTTAATAAAATGCTGTTCACAGTGACGAAAATTCAATTATTCCCTTTTATAGAGTGACCAGCGTGTCATATTTTGTTCCAATGTGTCAGAGGATTCAAAATAGAAACTTGGATCTCAGTTTGGGGCTAATTACAAGGTGGTCCTTAAAATATCTTAAATATAAAGAATCTTATAAATGATAATATCCGTATTATGGACGTGCTATATATTATAATATTTTCACCAAGATGTATGGACGAAAACAGTTAAGTAAAGTCGTAAATAAAGAGTTCCCCCTCTCAAAATCGAAACTGACCCATGATATTTAATGTATATTTGCTATATCGAGTCTTATCCAAACCTGTTAGGTAGTTTGTACCCATTTACTATGATATGGGATAGGTGAGTAGATGAGTTCGGCTTTTCCTTTTCGGAAGCGGCAAAAGATATTCAAGGAGTAGGATTGTTGTGAAGCAAAATTCACTTTTCCGGCTAAATATATGGCGACTCTAGAAAAATCTTTGTTGTTGTAAAATATAATAGATACAAAAAATAAAATCATGAAGCTCTCTCGCTACACGTCATGTAGGCGCTTGGGATGAGAGTACAAAAACCCTACACATTTTAACTTCGGCATAAGATGCGGGTCAGCTTTACGACCTGGACTTACTTCTTCCCCGGGAAAGTACTCCGGTACTGAATGCTTGTAAACGTATCTTGCTCCAAAGAATTATTTAATCAGTCAGTCATTTGTTTTGATAGGTTTTATGTGATTACTGACAAGAGTAAAAATTCTTCCAGTACAAATAATATCATTATAAAAATTCCATTAAAAAGTTTCATTTGAAGTACTCACTATACATTAATCTAAATATACTGACTTTATTGTAACTTACGTAGGTTGAGTGCTTTAGCGCCGATGATCACAAGGTAGAATGCGAAGATCGTTTCAACCTTTGTCATGGTGATGAATTCTTCACAATGTCATGAAGGTCAAAGCGCTCCTCTCATATATACTTTTAAACCGGGTCACCTTCATTAAAATATGAAAAAAAATACCTACGTCGTTGTAGCACAACTGGTTGTTACATTAATTTAGATTCCAATCATGGAAATAATTTTTGGTGTATATAACTATCGTGGCTCTCAGTGTTATATTAGCATTCACCATTAGCAGGTTCGCTTGTGCCGTAAATTGGGTATAATTTATTTCGAAGTTCCACAAAGTTGACATGTCTGTAATGCTTCAAATTTAGAAAAAGTTTAATAACGCCATTTATCTTATGATATGACTCAATAAAATTTACAGTGGTTTATAATTTAACCACAAAATAGAAAACCAAAGTCAGGATTCGTGTTTTGTCATATTATTGTTAATTTGACACGAACAAAACTTGCCAAATTAGCATATTTAATAAATACTATGATAATGCAAGCAGTTTTACTACGGGGAATTTCGATAGATGAATATAAGCCTGCAAATATTGCCGTCGTTCTGTCGTACATACATAAATCCGAACAGCAAAATCTATTTTCATCTAGACTCAAATTCGCGGCAGAGTTTTCTGGTTAATTTCATTCTGCGTTCTGCCCAAGAATCCCTTAGAAGTTTTACCATGGCAACTATTATAACTATGCATGCACACGCATTAAAAAACGTATTGGCAGCCAAGGCAGAACATTAATATATCGGGATTCATTCGGAATAAGAGGAAGTTCGTTCTTAGTTGGTTTATGGGTAACATATCTGAAGGTAAACTTCGGGTTTGAGCTGGGTAAGGCCAATGGTTCTCGAGTCAAACAGAGCAAACCTCTAATTTCAGATGCAATTTCACTAACGTGGGTGCACTACAGACAGTCAGACAATACCCATTTGAATTCTAGTCTGTAGGTCCATTGGGCGGCATTATAACATCAGTGTGATGAATGTGCCATGACTTTCATGTGAGGATGATACAGGCTTAAAACTCGAACAGCCTACGTTGCTCATGTCCAGGAATAGAAAGAACTGTATAGTATAAAAATGAAAATAATAATATTTGAATATGTGTACTTTACTTAATGATGCGGTTAATACAGATCAGACTATATGTTGTATAGTCAAAGAGTGGGATGATTAATAAAAGACGAATTGGAAAGTATATGAGAAGAGGATATTGTGGCCTATTTCAGTGTATTATCTAAGAACGTTCTGGAGATAATGGGAAAAACCAGACCTCAAGCAAGATAAAACTATCTGCGGGTCGATATTTGACCCCGGAGGTCCTCATTATGAAACATGAACACAATCATTTCTGTAATTTTGTTGAAGGAAAAATACATTCGCCTCTTTATTGTTTCCGACTCTTCGTTTGAACATTAACTGGTGAAAACAAAAGATTCCTTAGGGTTTCGCGTTGCCAAACAACCCGGGATTTCTAGTCGGCGTAGTTCAGCGTGGACTAGGGCAAAATGTTTTAAACCAGGTAATTGAATTAGACCCTTTCAGCTAACGTTTCCTATACATAAAGAAAAATGGTGTTTGAGATAACAGTACACACATTTCTTGTATCTCGCCTTTCTAACAACTTTCGACCCGCTGGCAGTTAATAATAAATCTTGTAATCTTGAAATTATAGGTCACCAAACATTAAATATTATACGTTAAGAAATTTAATCCCAAAACTGTAGCCGTTGTCCGACACGTATAATTTACGATAATCCTTCAACGACGTATTTAACTATAATGTAGGAATTTATGAGGTTATGTAGCGTTTGAAGAAAGGCGCAAAGAGAAGGGATGCCAAGTTATTAAGATGTTATATCGAACTATTTATGAATCAATCAATCAATCAATCAATTAATCAATATGTTCCTGTAACCCCTAAGTGGAGCATAGGGTATCGACGAACTTCCGCCACCGGACTCTATTCTGCGCCATGGCCTTGATCTCCAGCCAGGTCTTCCCTCCCTTTTCAATGTCTTCGACCTCTACACTCAGCTTCCAATTGTTATTCGGCCTGCCTTTGCGTCTCGGGCCTTGCGGGATCCATTGTAGGACTTGTCTGGCAATATTGTTCGTGTCGTGACGCAGCTTGTGCGCGATCAACCTCCTCTTCCTGTGGCGCACCTCGATGTCGGTGAGGGTTTGTTTCGTCCTTCTCCACAGCTCCTCGTTGGAGACGACCTGCAGCCACCATTTCCTCAGAATGTTCCTCAGACTCCTGTTGACAAACGTCTGAAGGCTCCTGGTTAGTAGTTTGTTTGTCTTCCACGTTTCTCCGCCATAGAGTAGGACGGACTTGACATTGGTATTAAAGATGCTCATCTTCGTGCTGATGTGGTGCCCTTGTGATCTCCAGATCGGTCTCAGTATCGCGAACGCGCCTTTGGCTTTGCTGATCCTGTTCCTGATGTCCTCCGCAGTTCCCCCACCAGTGGTGACAATGCTCCCCAGGTAGCAGGTCTGGTAGACTTGTTCTATCTTCTGGTTGTCCAAGAAAAATCGTACGTTTTTCTGGTTCTTGAAACCCATCTCTTTGGTCTTCTTGGCGTTAATCTTGAGCCAGGCAACATTTGCTTCGACTTTGAGGTCATTAATTATGGGAAAGGGGAATTGCAAAAATCTACGAGAAAATAAATTCGGTGAGATTCGTTTCTGGATCCGACTTTGTCACAAACATAGTTTAAGTGCAACTACGAGTGAGACGTGAAGATAGTAGAAACTTTAGGAAAAAGGAAAGGCAATACCTGAAAGGCAAATTTGTTGAATTTGAAACGAATAATAAGGAAAAAATATCACTGACCTGTACAAAGAAATTGATAAATTTAAGAAAGGATATCAACTTCAAACTAATTTTGTAAAGGATTATAATGGAAATTTGTTTCCAGATCCAATAAAAATTGTGAATAAGTGGAAAACTTTCTTCAGTCATCTCTTAAATGTTCATGATACTGATGTTGCTGAACAGATTAAATGAACATACAACTGAACTGTCAGTGAAAGAACCTAGTTTAGAGGAAGTTGAACTAGCCATTGGGAAGTTTAAAATATATAAATATTCATGTATTGATCAGATTCCAGCAGAATTAATTAAAGCAGATGACAAAGGGTTTTATATGAGGATAAATAAGCTTGTAATTTTAATTTAGCATAAGGATGAGATGCCATAACAATGGAAAAAATCCGTAATTATTCCTATTCATAAGAAGGGAGACAAGGCTGAGTGTCGTAATTACCGCGGAAATTCTCTGCTATCAACCTCATACAAAACATTGTTCTTTCAAACATTAACTCCATATGCGAATGAAATTGTTGGAGATCATCAGTGTGGGTTCAGACTAAACAGATCAACAATGGATCAGATCTTTGCATTCTACAGATATTAGAGGAAAAATGGGAGTTCAGAGATACCGTACATCAATTACTTATAGATTTCAAAAAAGCCTATGACTCTGCGAAGAGATAAGTGTCGTATCACATTCTTATTGAATTATAAGTGCCAATGAAACTAGCGAGTCTAATAAAAATGTGCTTAAATGCAAAATGTAGCAAAATTAATGTATGGAAATATTTATCTGAGTCATTCTTCATCAAGAACGGTCTAAAACAAGGAGATGCTTTGTCTGCATTGCTTTTTAACTTTGAGCAAGAATATGCCATCAGAAAAGTCCAAGATATGCAGGAGGGTTTCTTTATTGAATGGGACACTTCAACAATTGGCATATGTTGATGTTAATTAATTGGGGGAAGATATAAATACAATAAAGCGGAAAACAGAAGTTTTACTAGAGGTTAGTAGACCGGTGGGGTTAGAAGTAAATTCAGAAAAAACTAAGTACATGTTAGTATCTCGTCGTCACCAGAGAGGCGGGTATAAGTATCCTTTGAAAGTGTTACAAAGTTCAAATATTTGGGAACAACAATAACAAATTTAAATGATACACATGAGGAAGTTAGGAGGAGACAAAATTCCGGAAAAGCTTGCTACTTCTCAGTTAAAAATATTTTGTTTTTCCGTCTGATTTCTAAGAACCTGAAAATTAAAGTATACAAAACAATAATCTTGCCTGTTGTTTGGTATGGGTACGAAATATGGTCTTTCCCTCAGAGGGAGGAACACAGATTGCAGGTGTTTGAGAACAGGGTGTTGAGGAGGATATTTGGGCCAAAGAGGGAAGACGATGGGGCGTGGAGAAAACTGCATAATGATGAGCTTAAAAATCTGTACTTCTCCTCCAATATTGTCAGAATGATTAAGTCGAGATGAATGAGATGGGCTGGGCATGTAGCGCGCATGGATGGGACAAGAGGTGTGCACCGGTTATTGGTTGGGAAACCTGAAGAGAAGAGACCGCTGGGGAGACCTAGACGTTGATGGGAGGATAATATTAGGCGGGATCTATGGGAGATAGGAGTTGAAGGAGACTAAATATTGTTGGTCTAGGACAGGCTCCGGTGGAGGACTTTGGTTAATTCAGTGATAAAACTTCGAGTTCGGTAAGCCATCTAGTTAGTTAGTTAGTTTACCTTGGGAAAAAAAAAATTCCTGAGAATGCTAGAAATAAATATTCTATGTAAGATCTTTTGCTATCATTTAAACCACATCTGGAAATGATCGGCATCTGTACTACTATTCTCATGCCTAAGTCGGTAGAGACCTTTACCTTAAATTGTAGTGTATGATTTTATGGTAGTCTCTGGGGTTAAATTAAGTGCAGCACTGGGAACAAAAATGTGTGACGCGCACCAAAGTTGTGGGTAAAAAATAGAGAGTGGAACATATAAAATAATAGGATTATAGCATCAACATTTAAAATAGAGGTTTTAAAGCTCAGGTTAGAAATCGCCGGAACTTCAGTTTGTCAGAATTCCCTGACAGTACTGGAGAAATGTGTACAGATTAAATTCTCTTTGATTAAAAATTGGTTTATGGTTTATGCGCCTTTTGCGAACAAACCACTAAAATTCTTAGACCGGAAATGAATAAACTCGCGGAAACAGCTAACTTAATGAAAGTAGCAAAGATACTTTTAGGCATATTTCAGATTTAATATTTAATTGCTCAAAATAAATTCCCACACCATTGGAGAGACATTGTTGTTGCTAATAGCGAACAAAATTTATGACTGAGCATGATAAAATCTAAGTCCAAGCACTTAAAGCAGATTTCTTTCTGTTGTTGTTATTAATATTATTATTATTAAGTGACAAATTGAATTAATGTGAGAAGATGTCAATTAACAATTGATAATCGCATTTAAATGTAGTCTAATATTTTCACCTCAAATCGATACATCAACAGATCTCAGCGATTGTGAAATGAAGAAAATATTCTTTAATATTTCATGTTCCGTCGATCGCTCATATAACGGAAAGCAGGAATCAATACGGTCAGGGCTATGAATTTATCAGTTCGTTCCATATCTGTGCTTGTAGAAATTGCAGATTTTATAAGTTGTAAGACAGTCTTTCAAGTCAAGTTACTCGTCACGCAAGCTTTATACATACCATAAAATATATCGTGGCTAAGGCATCATGAGACTCTCAATCAAGGAAATATACTGTGTTAGAAGATGCCGCAGATGTTAAGAATCGTGTTAACTCTCTTCTATTTGTAATATTGTGCAAGGAAATACAGGCAGAACACAAATAATTTCTGTTGCGGTAGAAGGATATGCGGTTATCAAGACATTAAGTTTGCAAAGAACTAACTGAGCTGAAAAATAATACATCGAATTTTTAATATGCATCTTTGATCAGAATTGGCCTGCTGTGCCATATTTATCAGATAGGGGAACCCAGGGTATGGCGGGGAACTTAATTTTCTGAGGCATGTGGAAGGGACAAAAATAAAAATAAAAACATGGAGGAAACTTGTGTGGATTTATTGTCTATTTGAAATTTATAATGAGTTATTAGTTTAGTTCTAAGAGTTATAGTTTTAATATAAATTTTTATCGAGGAATGTAACTTTCCCCATTTTGCCCCGCACCCGCTGCAAGACAGAATATGGTTGATATATATTTGAAAATTTGTAAGAAAACACGGATTATCTAATAATTATGACGTAGGATATAAAAATAATTTGGCATACAATGTAAAATGTCGTAACTTTACACATTTGAAAACTACTTAGGCCTAAAGCAGACAGCTCACACGCGCACCTCTTCATAATCGTGACTATGAACACCTGCATATGAGATATGGGCCCATTTCAAGCAAGATGAACACTGGATCCTCCCTTCAATAGACTGCGATTAACGTCTCCACTTTACAGCCACTTGTCATTTGATCCTCTTCTCTGGGTACCCCATTCTGCCCTACCCCATCCTGCCCCGAGTATATTATTTCAAATTAGGATTGTCCCACCAAAAATGACATCATGAAAATGAATAAAAATATTGTGTTTAAGACGTTCAATAAAACACCTTGTAACATGCAATATGCAGCAAAGTGGGTATGAGTAATCAATAGGGCTCACTGGAGGTGGAGAAAAATTTGTAAAATGTAGGAGCAAAATCCAGCATAGGTGATTATTTCGGAAACTGTAAACACAAAATGGCGCTGACTGACATGACATGACATGACCCTGTGCTGTATGCTAATGGTTTTTCACCCGGTCCCGATAGATCGCAACGCTTTGCAGACGAAATAAAGTCGATACGCTGTTCTGGCCCGTGGCCCCGTTATGCCCTGGTCTCCGCTATATTTGATAAGTTCAATGTACCCAACACCTATTTACATATTCAAGTGATACAATTTTAAGGTTTTTTTTACAAAGTTTCGTTATTCGTCAACACTACTCTGTGAAAAATCAATTGTTAAATTGGCAGCAAAAAATTTTTGTCTACAGGAAAAGATTGTGAATTCATATAAATTAATCCTTAGTTCCTTAACACTCCCACTGAGTTTGACGGTAGTTTAAAAGAAGTTTCAATACCGATCTGTTTCGTAGCACTAACAGGTTCAAAGTCCTTCTGCATTAGGAGTAGGTTAGAAGATAATTCATTTAACCTACTATAAAATCACTGTGATCGATAATGGAATTTGGCTGCGATTTAGACTATCTTTAAAACTAATTTTGAAGCTCAGCAAAATTTTCCTGATTTTTAAATGAGCGTCAGAGACGAATACGTGAAACTATCACAACTAACCATCGACTAATCACCACTTCTTAGCACAACATACCTGTGTGAAAAAGTTTTTATCAGTGGCAACAAATACGTCAAGGTGCCATAATAAACTCCATCTTGTACAGTCACTATGAATTGCTGTATAAGGCAATCACAATAGGAAGATTCACCTAGTCCCAAATTCTAGGTACTGTTTGGTTTGTATGATATGAAATGTTCACGGCGAGTAAGTATGTTAAATTCTTCTCGGCCCACCAGCTGTGTAATGCAGTTCTCGACCTCAGGATTATGACAGTACCTTGAGGACGAGGAAGAAGATGGTTCTCCAAATTGCAACGGTCCAAATTACATTTGTCGAGTTAATTTAATCATACTATTTAATTTCTTGTTATTTTATTAATCTAAATTTGTTATAAATTTCTTTTCAAAATTTAAATTTTGTAACTTCAATATGTCGAAATTCAGTTTCGACTTTATGGTTCATTGTCACTCAGGAGACGAATGTCACTGGGCAATGCATTGTATGGTATGAGTGAGGAAATTTTAAAGAGGTAATTAGACGCAAGAACTGTATTGAAGTACCTACGTCACTGGGTTTTGAATATTTCGAAACAGGAACAGGACGCTTCCAACAGCACGTTGGTTTGGCATTCTACAACAAACTTTAAATATAGTCACACGCAAACTTTCAAGTCTAATACAATTCTGAAATCATCTTCTTGCAGCTAGAGCCAGTTAATATCTGTATCATTCGCAAAGTAAATAAATAGTGTGAAATATTCAGCAATAGCGGCAGCCTCTAGTTGTCGGCAGTTACCTGCCGTAAACAATACGCAGTGTCTACCGGGGAGCCAAACTCCTATCACCATGCGGTTATAAAACGTTGGTGTTGTCTTCAGTAAGCCCGATAAGACTTTATTATACTTTTTAGTTTATAATCTAACTGTAAAAGAATGTGTTTCTTGTAAAAAATTATGCTTTCTGTCTCCAGAAATAGTATCCGCTCTTTGCTTTCAGTCTTATAATGTTATTTTTACGTATTTTTTTGATTTTAAAACGATTACCATTGTGACGCATTGTATTCCTATCACAAAAAACGGATATTTCGTTTAGAACATATTTCGAATTTTGTATACTATATAGAATACACATTCCAAGTTTTAGTTAGCAGTTTTGATTTGGTTTACAAAGTCTAAATTTTCAACCAAAAGTTTGAGACCTGTGGAAGGTTTACTAAAATAGCATGGTGGTCTTAAATTTTTGGTTGACACTGTATATTCTTTTATGTATATATTGCTCCGTCTAAGAACAATTTTTTTAAATAAAACATTTTTACACAAAGTTTTGAGATATTTATAGAAACAAATATGGGTCTACTCATTCTTCCCTGTGTTACGAAATTCACATACAGTACAATTATTTATGTGTTACACAATTTATCAGTGTCTTTGTTGTTTTTGACTCAGTGTTTACAGTGCGAACAATGACAGTGTCATATTTAAAAAATGAACATTTTCTGTTGAATTGCTTTCTTCTTTAAATTATTGGGATGTCTGAGAACTCCATTACCTTAACTTTATTACTTTTGTCTTTTACTCAGAATATTAAGTAACAAATTGCTACATTACGTCAGTACTGAGTGTTACGTGACATTTGTAAGTGAAGCAGCAACTTTAAAGCATTACAGATGTTGGAAGATCGCCAATAAACTCAGCCCTCTTCATGTTCGAGTATCGGTAATAACACGTACCAGGTCCCCAGAACATCAGCTGGGATAAATGGAGGTAGACGAGACTGCGAAGGATATTTTAGAAGTTCGTGGGTTTGCCGCCTAATAACAGACGTTTAGTTCAATGAGCTAATAGAATTCTATCAATAAGTGTTGTGTAAATGGAAAATTTCTTTTTTGCTTCCAGGCAGTGTAATAAATCAAATATCGGTAAAATTGATTAATATCTATTACAGTGTACAATAAGATGAAACGTTGCAGCAACCTCCTAATTTGTCCCTTCCTTCATTTACAATCCGCATTTTTGGTGCGCCGACACCCCTGAGGAGCGAGATCTCATGCTGTTGTCGATTCCTTTGCGATATTTATCTGCGCCCATCTGCCTCTAATAAACAACTAATCAAAAAGGCTAATAATAAAGTTCTTTCATTGCCCAAGGTTAACGCTAATTACAAACACGAGATATGCAGGTGGCTAGGAACCTTTCCACGTTAATTAAAATCAGCAAAAAACATCACGAATGACAGCCATTACTGGTTCTACTACTGCCAGTAATTATTCTTCTTAAGTTTCACAAATAGTTCTTTGCTTTATAAAGTTTTTACAACATATTAACATACATGGAAGCAGGAAAGACAACTTATATATTTATGTGCTAGTAATTGACTCAAATATCCCCAGATACATCCTAAAATGGTGTCTCTTAAGTGCACGAGGCCGCTTAAATTACAGTTACCTCCTCTTCTCAAGAGGTTGCTGTGTCCCCTTAAAATGCTTGCTGATTTAATGGAATGGTACCATAGAAAGTTAATTTTCATTCCACTCCTGTCGGCTTGAAAATACCTTCTCTCTCTGACTTCGCATTGCAATTTACTAACAGTATGTTATGTTGTGAGTAGAATTTCGATCAAATACTACCCTAATTGCTCATAAATTTACATTATGTATCAAGACTTACTGAACAATAACAATAGTAAATGAGCTGTGTAATAATAGTTTAAACGGAATAAGGAAATCTGTGGAACTCTAGGCAAAATGGGTTTCATGTAAAGGCTGATACGCAAAGAATAGTCCAATTAGCGTGTAAATGGTTTTCAAAACATTGAATAAAATCCCTTTTAATTTTGGGTGTTATTCACACAAGTACAAGAAAACTCTTTATAGCCTCGTTCTATACGTCTGTCTGTAACATCCATTAATCCAGATATTGTTTTCTGAGGTCTTTCGAAATATAGGTTATGCCATGTGAAATTTGGTATGCCATTTGAGGCTACTAAAGACTAGTAATTTTCAATTTTATACAATCGCTAACACCAACACGACGGTTTCTCGATATATTGAGGTGGGAGGATTATGCTCCACCATGTCTACACTACACATGATCGTCTGTGACTGATGACACAATTGTCCTTAACATTATGCATCAGTCATCACATACGTTGGAACAGTGACGAATCCATCGCCCATTCTGCCATCTATCACTTGGCATTCGAACTAATCATGTTGCAATTTTTCTTTGTCTTGGCTACGTAGCATAATGCATTGATTCGACAAACATAACAAAGCCTAATTTGTTAAGGAAAGTAATCGCTATATCCTCATAGTAGGGGCAAAAAGTCTAGTTTGTTTAGAAAAGAGGTATTCTTATTTCTCTTAAAAACGACTAATTGCGTTATAATGGGCTCTTGTGCATTAGT
The DNA here is from genome assembly GCF_977971745.1 of Zootermopsis nevadensis. Classification (NCBI taxonomy): domain Eukaryota; kingdom Metazoa; phylum Arthropoda; class Insecta; order Blattodea; family Termopsidae; genus Zootermopsis; species Zootermopsis nevadensis. Next base: position 9,061,165 of record NW_028259142.1, read on the forward strand.
CTGTGAAAGTATCACTACCACATATTAAGACAAAATATACAGAGTGCGTCAAAATATGTTTACAAACTTTGTGTTCGTGTTCCTGGAGAAAAATAAGAAATAATGTTTCTATGAACATGTGGTCGCGAAAGTTTCATTTTCCAAATAAAAAGAAAAATTAAGATTCAATGCACACCTTTATTTCAAAATATAAAGACAGGAATGTTTCTTTATAACAGATGCTCTAATGTTGCTCCTCCATTCTCCACACATACCCGAGCACGACGTACACAAGACTGACGAATTCGTTCGTACACACCAGGGTTTCTTCAAATCATCTGGCATGGATTCTGCACACGTTCCCACAGGTCGTCTTCATGGTTAATGCGTGTTGCATGAACGACGGACTTCAAGTGACCCCACAGATAAAAGTCCAATGGAGTCAGACCTGGTCACCTCGGTGACCATGTTACTGGGCCACAGCGTCGAATCCGTCGCTGAGGGGATTGTTCAAATTGAGATGATCTCTAACACGACGGGAGAAGTGTGCTGAGGCTCCGTCGTGCAAAAACCACATTTGTCTTCTTGTATTCAGCGGTGCATCTTTAAGGAGACGTGACAAGTGTCTTCTTAAGATTCGCCGATATGAAGGTCCTCTTAGACGTGTAGGAAACATGTGTGTACCAGTAAGCTTGTTGCCGACAATTCCTGCACAACGTTAATTCAAAATATTTCCTAGAAGCTGGCTTCAGGAACCGCATGTGGATTGATGTGTGTCTAGACATGCTCATTGTCAAAAATTAAGCACACCTTCTGTCGTAAAGGATGCTCTATCTGTAAATAACACACAAGTGAGGAGTGTAGGGTCCACTGCCAACTGGTCTAGGAACCACTGGCAGTACTGTAAGGAAACAGGACGATCAGTCGGAAGGAGTGACTGTACTGGCAGAAAGCATGCCAGATGATTTGAGGAAACCCTGGTGTGTACGAACGAATTCGTCAGCCTTGTGTACGTCGTGCTCGTGCATGTGTGGAGAATGTGGGAGCAACCTTTGAGCATCTGTTATAAAGAATCATTCCTCTCGTTATACTTGGCAATAAAGGCATACATTGAAACTTATTTTCGTTTATTATTTCGAATATTAGGGATAATAGAAATAATTCTTTCTTATTTTTGGCCCTTAAACCCACACACAAAGTTTGTAAACATAGTTTTGACTCACTCTGTATGTCAGTGGAAAAAAATGGTGGCAGCTGACTGTTTTCTTTTATTTTGAGGCGATGAGGTTAATTAGTGTGTGATCTAAAGTTATATTTGGAACTTTTGTATACGTCAGAGAATACACCATTCCAATCGTGCTATGCTTACATAACTAAAAAGGGATCTATCGACAGTTGGTTACATCCAGGTAAATCTCTTCTTTGAACGTGAACTATCATTCAACATGAAAAAAATGAAGCAGTTACATTTCGAGAGCTGACTCAGCTTTAGGTTTCATGTAAAAGTCTCTTATCCGGAGACTGGGATTACTCCCTTTCTACCGGACCCATCATATTAGACATTTGAACTGAAGACGGAAGCAGGGCCATACCCGAAAAGTAATAGTTTTATTCTTAGATATTGAACTGTGGATGAAATTCAGACAAATAGTAATACTACATCTTTGTAGATTCTTGAATACCGAAAAGAGATGTGAAACAAATAGGGGAGACCAGGGCAGAACAGGGCAAAGGGGCAAAAGATGGTATCGGCTTTATTTCGCCTGCAATGCGTTGCGATCTATCAGGACCGGGTGAAATGCTATTAGCATACAGCACAGCGTCATGTCATGTCAGAAAGTGCCATTTTGTGGTTAGGGTTTCTGAAATATTTACTCATGCTGGATTTTGCTCCTACATTTTACAATTTTTTTTCAACGCCCAGTGAAGGTAAGACCTATTATTCATTACTCATATTCACTTTGCTGAATGATGCATGTTACAAGACGTTTTCTTGAAAGTCTTAAACACAATATATTTATTTATTTCAACGAAGTAATATTTGGTTGGACAATCCTCATTTGAAATAGTATACTCTGGGTAGGATGGGGTAGGGCAGAATGGGGTACCCAGAGGAGAGGGTATAATGACAAGTGCCTGTAAAGTGGAGACGTTTAATCGCAGTCTATTGAAGGATGGATCCGGTATTTGTTTTGTTACAAATGGGCCTATAACTCATGCGCAGGTGTTAGAACCTCGATGATGAAGACGTGCACATGTGTGCCGTCTGCATTAGGCCTAAGTAGATTTCAAGTGTGTAGAGTTCCGACATTTTACATTATGTACTAAATCATTTTTATACCCTACGACATAATTATTATATAATATGTTTCTTCTTACAACTTTTCAAACATATAAGTCGCACTCCGTCTTGCCCCGGGTACGGGGCAAAATGGGGAAAATTACATTCCTTTAAAGAAATTAATTTTTAAGAAACTATAACTCTTAGATCTAAACTAATAACTCATTCTAAAACTCAAATAGACAATAAATCCACACGAAATACCTCCATGTGTTTATCTTTGTTATTGTCCCTTCCATATGCCTCCAAAAATTAAGTTCCCCGTTCTGCCCTGGTCTCCCATAATTGCTGTTTGGCAAACTCAGTCGGTGTCGGAGAAAAGCTCGTTGTAGGGCACTTTCTCTGATACGTGTCTTAGGATTTGGTGTACGATGTTACCCAGTGCTTTGTATGACGGTTTCCCAATCTGATCTAAAATAATGCGCCAGTTCTCCTTAAAGAAGTTGTTCATGGCGTCACCTGTGACAGAAGAACAACGTTTGTACCACGTCGGATTGCATTCTTAATCTAGGGGAATATATTAGATATTTTTTCTGCATTTGTACCATATAGACAAATATATCAGATTTATTATTTTAAACTGCACTAACTTAGTAGGTCGAAATGTCTCTTGACTGAAATTTACCTGAGATAACTAGCCATTTTTATATGTCGATGTGACTCAATCTAGTAACTTTTTTTCTGGACGCATACCTTACACTCCTTCTGTTCAGCTGTTCCTTCTTGGGATATTTAATTTCTCAGAGCTTTAATCTATCATCCGTCCTGATATTAGCTTGAATGAACTCAATTATTGATACGTGTCTCACCCAACAATTTGTTTCCATTGAAGAGGTTTTCGAAGTATAGTGATGCAACTTTCGTATCAAAAGACATTTCGTAGTCATAAGGCTGTAGGTATGTGTTTCCATCGTCGTGCTTCGTGAAATTGTAGTATGTTACGTATTTTACTTTGAGATCATCTGAAACAGATGTAATTAAAACGTTATGGTTTTGTTAGGAAATTAACATCAGCAGTACACGCGTATTACATTAAATGTAGCAGGACTAAATGAAAGGTAATGTCTTCCGTGTGCTTTATCATTGCTCCATGAAGACGAACGGAGGAATGATGGGAAGATCCATGCACTGTTAACCTTGTTGATAGAGAGTGAATTGTGGTCAGTTTGATATTTTGTATATTCTAGCGGATACTGAGAACACGCGAAAGGACCCTTGTACTCCGTAGATATGAGCGTGGGTGGACCTCAGTAGTTGTCTCGACCCCGAGGCTGGAATTGAATCCTGGTGACCCAGTTTTTTGTCATTCATCATACTCTCTGAGCTTTTGGCAGAGAGTAACGAAGAACTTTCATTTAGATGGAGAGAGAAATGAACAGTTCAGGGATATGACAGAGGATGAAGCACAATGGATGATATACCAGCTGAACAATTAGTACTGTATGGCCATGTAAAAGGAATGGGAAAGGACCGTTGTCAAAACAGGATTTGGAATAATATTCGTAAACGTGGAGTTAAAACTGCGAAGGCAGTGTCAGAAAGGCTTTTATATGAAAGAGACTATAGTTGAATAGAAAGCGGTGGAAAGGTTCGAAATAATAATTAGTAAATGTCCAAGGGCGCCCTGACCAGCATATATATATATATATATATATATATACATATACATATATATGTATAAGTAGAAGAGAGATTTTTCGGTCCGAAGAGGCAATTATTAAGTATGTAAGATTTGAGGTTTTCACAGCCGTGAGTATGAAGTTTTCTGTCTTCTGGGTTGTTGCGACGTGCAGTCTGGTCGATGCTAACCAAGGATTCAGAGGTAATACTGTCTCCGTCATCAGGGCGATGAGTATGAAGATTTATGTAAGACTTGAGGTTCTCACAGCGGTGAGTATGAAGATATCCGTCTTCTGGGTTATTGCGCTGTGTAGTCTGGTCGATGTTAACTAATACAAGGTGGAACAGCCTCAAGACGTCGCCATCGAAGTGCCGTTCCAGGAGACGTAGAGCATCACCAACGGGTACCATGGTGAAGAGAGACACGACATCTAAACTGACCATGATGTCCCCAGGACTCACGCGGAGCGACTTGATAGTATTGATGAATTCGGTAGAGTTCTTCACGTGACGTGGAGAGTGCCCCACCAATCCACCGAGTAGTCCCGCGAGATATTGGGCGAGCCGGTAGGTTGGAGCGCCGATGGTGCTTACGATGGGCCTGAGGGGAGCTCCTTCCTTATGGATCTTGGGTAGCCCATACAGTCTAGGGGGCCTCGAACCCTGGGGCCGTAGCTTTTGGATGACCTCCTCTGGAAATGATGACTTCTTGAGAAGGAGGTTGGTCTTCCTTTCAAAGGCTTCCGTAGGATCCTTGGACAGTAACCTGTACGTCGGAGCTTCCAGAAGGGCTCGGATCTTCCCGCTGTAGTCGTCGGTGCTAAGGACAACCGTCGCACTGCCCTTGTCTGCCGGGAGGACCGTGAGGTCCGCGTTATTCCGCAGGGCTCGGAGAGCTCTCCTCTCAGCTCCGGACAGATTGTCTTTCGGCTTCTTGGAGGCTCTCAGGATCCGCACGGTCTCTTGCCGGACCTCTTCGGCCGCTTCCACAGGTAGGGAGCGAACAGCTCTCTCAACACCGCTCAGGAATTCCTCGATGTGCAACACTGTAGGTGCTACTGCATAGTTCAAGCCCTTGCCCAGGGCAGCGTAGGCAGCATCCTCCAGTGGCCTTCCGCTCAGGTTAACCACAGTTTTCTTCGTGTCGATCCGCGGCCCTGCATGTTGAGCTCCATGCAGTCGTTGGAACTTCTGGCACTGCCTGACTTTGTCGTCAGCTGCAGTACGTGAAGCCCTCTCGAAGGTGATGCGGTCGATGAGGTCCCAGTCCGCGGTGGACAGCTCCGCAGCGAGGCGGAGGTGCATGCCCAACAGGTCCCGGGAGATCGCATCCAACTCTCGCCGCGTGTGGTGTACGCGCTCCCGTAATAGGCAGAAGCTCGTCCTCCGATAGATCCTCTTGGCGGCCTCGGAATGGATATTGTGGTGGAACTGAAGGAAATGCGGGACCGTACCTTGGTCCCTGCATCGAAGTAGGAAGGAAAGGGAGCAGAGACGTTTGGCTTTCTTGATCCGAAGAACCTCGAATCTCCGGATGAAGCGATGAGTTAAGCGCAATAACCCAGAAGACGGATACCTTCATGAAGATTTATGTATTCTGGGTTGTTGCGCTGTGTAGTCTGGTCGATGTCAACCAACGTTTCAGAGGTCATACTGCCTCCGTCATCAGGGCGCTGATGGCGGAGGCAGTATGACCTCTGAAACGTTGGTAAACATCTACCAGACTACACAGCGCAACAACCCAGAAGACAGAAATCGTCAATAATTTTGTAAATCATTTCTTTCATATTTCCTAAACCACAAAATTGAACCAAAAATTTACACATGAGTCAATCATTAAAGGTACCTCATAAATATTTTTTTAAATTATACTTTTAATTAAGTCATTAATCTCGATTTCTCATCAACTTAAATTAAATCCACAACTTCTCCGAAATTCTTTCCGGAAATTTTTCCTTATCTTCTTATGGGCTATTTATCTAAAAAAAATTATTGGTACTGTTCCGAGTTTCCTTCCGAGTTTCTTGTGGTGTAATTAACTAATTCGAAGAATTTCCGTCCTGGTTAAAATTTTCGTCCCGATTTATCCCGAATCATGTCATTTTTTTTTCAAGCAACTCGCAAAATTTCTTTTATTGCCATAATATGTGCTAAGATCATCCGTTCCGGGCAAAATTTCCGTCTCTATTTTCGTTTCAACCGTTTAATACTAAGCATAAATATAACAAAAATGTCCAATTGCCCCTAAATATTACAAATGTTGCCACCTATTTTCACGTTGTATTAAGTTGCTGGGTCTTCCTTTTCATTCTCTTCTCTCGATTGTCTGTATATGTTATATGTAACCTTGGTTAGATCCAAGCTCGAGTACAACTACGCTAAAGCATCAGCGTAGCTGTAATGAAATCCACTGCTCTAAAGTTTGGAGCAGTGGTATTCAACCTTTTTTGTTCGCGCACCCCCAGATGTAATTTCTCTTCAACGTTGTACAAACAAAGTTGTTGCTGTATAATTCAAGTGATACTTTTTTTTATTTTTTAGTGTTCTGTCTGACGACAGGTCCATATGAACAGGATCCTTCCATCCTTTTCTCGGACTGGGACCTGTTCATATACGTTCTTGGCAGATAATCAAGAAGTGGTTTGCCATTGCCTTCTTCTGTGTGTGAATGGAGTAATTGTTGGGATGCCATGGAGCCCCCGGAGGAACACTCCGTGTTGCTTAGACTACGGCCTTGCCCAACACAAGTTATAAATTCGGGCACCGCCGGGAATCGAACCCGAGACTCCAGGATTACAAGGCCAGCGTTCTAACCGCTAGACCACCGTGGCTTCAAGTTATACATAGTATATAATCTACATCTAAAATAAATTAAATAAATTACATTACTGATTTTTTGGTGTTTATCATAAAATAGTATTTTTTTAAATTTCACGTACCCCCTAAGATGTCTTCACGTACCCCCGGGGGTACGCGTACCCCAGGTTGAATACCACTGCTTTAGAGTATTTAAAACTCCAGACCCTGCGTAAGAGAAGGCATTGCAGTGATGCACTTTCCTTGCGCAAGTTTACCGCGGTTTTAAACACTGTCCTTCCCTTCTGGAAGCTGTCGGTCTCCACACCCCTGCTCGGAATCTGAGAGATTTTTCTATGTTCAGTGTTAGCCCTTTGATCAAAAACAGTCATTCTGCTAGATGCGCATTAGCTGCTAATGTTGTCTGCAGGGTTTTCGACATATTCGAGACGAAACGTGTCACACTTCTTCACATTCTATAATAGTATAATTTATTTAAATTATTTTTACAAATATGCTAATAAATTTAGTTACAATTTTCTTGTGTATTTACGTCCTCTGTATTAATATATTTTATATTCTGCTTGTTTTATCTTTCATGTTTTTATTGTGTTCATGTGCTCATCTTTGTGTTGTATCTGTAATTGGTCACTAGGCTGTTGATGCAGCACACTAATAATAAATAATTGAATTGAAATGAATAAAAATGAATTACATGCACTTTCTATATATGTGGACATAAAATAAATTCTTATATAATAATAAACCGTACAATTGTATCTAATTTGTTAAATAAATTAATATTTCATTCTACTGTAATATAATTGTTCTTCATAAATATTAATGTAACGCAGTTTTTCAATGAAGTGCTTTGCTAAAAGTACGAGTAAATACTGCTGTATTTAGGAGCGATAAGTAAACAATTACAATGAAAGTATTTACAGTAAAGTCAAGACTCTTAAACTGTAATTTTGATTACATTTTGAGGACCAATCTCGTTACAGATGTTTCCCAACACGTTAAAACATCGAATCTTATATATATATATATATATATGTAGTGTAACGTTTTTCCGTGAGAGCAGTACAACAATGTAAATAAATAGTTTAATTGTCTGTTTATTGACATTGTTGCGTTTGGCATTGTTGTGTTCACACATTGTTGCATTTGTTTATTAGCATTGTTGTGTTCAAACATTTTTGCTTTCGTTTAAAAGCTGATTGACAAGCGGATTTTAGCAGAGAGTGTGAAAAGAGCTGAGGTGTGAGTCAGGATATAGAAGTGAGTTGCAAGCGATATGCTGTTGCGGACATTGGTGGCAAGCGATAAGCCATGAGTGTGGAAAGAACAGAGCTGTGAATCGGGTGTAAGAGAAGTGTGTGGTAGAGTCGAGTGAGTGGAGCCAACGAGAGGTCTGATGTGTCGCTGAGAAAGGACAGGTCGGCTACATGTGGGAGCACCTGGTTCGTGGACCGTGGCGGCCGAGGAACCAGCGTGTGTCCAGTGGGGTGCTACGGGCCGATGTGGTTGCGTACGTGAAGAGCGCCGATCTCGGGGGACCAGATAGACTCGGAGGACAGTTTGAGAGTGTGTGCGCGCGCATTGAGAGCAGGGAACAGAGACTCGAAGACTGTTGTTGTGGCAGAGAGTTGACTGTATGTGCAGACCTCTGTAACTGATTTAATTTGACGTGAATAAATCAGGGTTGACAACCAAGGTCGAAATTACCGACCCACGTTACAAAAAAATATATATATATATATATATATATATATATATATACATATACAGGGTGAGCCAGAATTGTGTTTACAAACTTCGTGTGCGTGTTCCAGGATCAAAAATAAGAAAAAATATTCCTATGAACATGGGTTCGCAAATGTCTTATTTTCCAAATTATAATAATAGCCAAAAATAATTTTCAATAAATGCCTTTATTACCAAGCATAAGAACAGGAATGTTTCTTTATAACAGATGCTCAAAGGTTTTTACTCCATTATCCACACATGCCCGAGCAAGACGTACATAAAACTGACGAATTCGTTCGTGCACACCAGGGTTTCCTCGAATCATCTGGCATGCATTCTGCACACGTTCCCATAGTTCGTCATCATTGTTTATTGGTGTTGCATAAATTACGAACTTCAAGTGGCCTCACAGATAAAAGTCCAATGGAGTTAGGTCCGGTGACCTCGATGGCCATGCTACTGGGCCACCACACCCTTTCCATCGCTGAGGGTACTGTTCATTGAGATTATATCTGAGACGATGGGAGAAATGTACTGCTGCTCTGTTGTCCATAAACCACTTTTTTCGTCTTGTATTCAATGGTACATAATCAAAGAGACATGGCAATAAGCATGTCGACAATAATTCCTGCCCAAAAATTAATTGAAGCATTTTTTTCTTATTCTTGTTCCTGGAACACGCACACGAAATTTATAAACATACTTCTGACTTAACATGTATATTTATAAACATATATACTTAAACACACACACTGATTATATTTCTTAATTGGAAAGAAATTTGCAGCAATTTCTTTCTTTAGGTGGAATTCATTTCTCTAAAACTGTTGTGTGTTTTCAATGGTACAAAACCATCAACAGAAATTATTCCGCTAAGTTTATTACACAGTCTCTCTCAGCCCATATCCTAAGAAATGGTCTTGTCTGTCTTTCACTCTTTCCTTGAATCACTGCTAACAACTCCTGTAAATAGCCTTATTTTGTCCATATATTCACGTAATATATATGTTTTATTATTCTCTTTAACATGTATATAAAACAACTTCCGGTCGCTAATGCAATTAACTGTAGAATTATTGCCAGTTTGCATAACAGCTTTCAACATAAGGTCAGAGTATCTGAGTTCACTGTAATCTCGTTATTGAAGATGAATAGGATTCTCGGGCTGTTATTTTTAAAAACACTATTAGAAAATTTAAGTTTTGTTTAGTTTCAAATGTCCTTTTTATAAATTCCACAAATTTCTGCGTGTTACATTATTTCGCCCCATATCGATACAGACTTTGGTTTCTTCTTTACAAACTTTTTAATTTCACTAACCTTTTTAATCAATTGGTATAGATTGGTGCTCCATTTTTATTACTTACTTTTATTATAAGATATTGTAAATGCGTCATATTGTGATTATAAGTATTAAAAATATATTAAAAATTTGCCGTCAATCACAATTATAATATTGTTAAAAGATTAAAACATCATTTAACGTTTCCCATCGAGTACTCGATTACATAGGAACTTACACGACTAGTTTCGGCCATAATTTAGCCATCAACGGGTGTTATGTAGCACAAACCTATCACTAATTACTGATTTTTACTGTTTCTCATGATTTATAGTCTTCATTTTTGATGATGTTCTTGTCCTTTATTATCTCTTCGTTCGCTGCACTATCACTGGTCACTATTAGGTTTGTAATTTGTATTTCGTGGTGACGCCAATATTTTGTGTAGGACTGTGAAGTAAAGTTTCAATTTTATCAATGACAATTGAAAATAGAATATAGAAAACAAAATAAATAGTAAAAATAATAAAATAAATTATGTGAACTTACCCAAGAAGTAATATGATATTCGTATATAGGAGAACGGAGATGTACTGGACTGTATCGGGTCGTGGCTGGTTACCGACTGCGGTGCTAGTGGGTGAAAGGTGGTTTGTCAGGGTTGAGGTCAAGGTACTGAAGTGCTTTAAAGATGGGGTTGTTCAGTTCATTACTATTATCATTAAGGCATAAGTTTTGTTTATAATTTTGATATATGTAATATTTTTCTATTGTGTCCCTGTGTCTTTTGTTTTTTATTATTTTCAATATGTCCATTGTTTCATTGATTGTGTTATAGGCATGTCCTGTATTAAGAATATGTTTAGAGTATGCAGAACTATCTTTATTGTGTTTTATGGCTGCTATGTGTTCTTTGTATCTTTGTATGAAGGTGCGACCTGTGTGACCTATGTATATTAGAGGGCAATGTTTACATTTCAATTTATATATGCCTGGTAATTGATATTGGTTGTTTATGTTTGTAATTGGTTTTTGTTTGAGGATGTTTTTTATTGTGTTTTTAGTTTTGTAGGCTGTTTTTATTTTATTTTCTTTAAATAATTTAGTTATGAATTTGGTTTCTTTACCTATGTATGTGAAAGTGGCCCATTTATTTTGTATGTTTTCCTTTTCGTTGGGTTTTGTTGTATTATTAGGTTTTTATTTAGTTTATAGTTATTATATCTGTTTTCTTTAAGAATTTGTTGAATGATGTTTAATTCTATTTGTTTGTTTTTTATAGATATTGGGTATATATTTTTTCTGTTTAGTAAGTAACTTATAGCCATTTGTTTGTGTTCGATGGGGTGGCAGGATGAGGCATGTATTATTGTGCTTGTATTTGTTGGTTTTCTGTAAATTTTGAATTCGAAATTGTTTGTTTTTCTTGTTATTGTTAAATCTAAATAATTTATTGAGTTATTTTGTTCAAGTTCTAATGTAAATTGTATATTTTGGTTTATGTTATTAAATTCTTTAAGTACTTGTTGAATATCAGTCTTTTTTGTATTGTAGATTATTAGTATGTCATCTACGTATCTACTATAATATTGAATATGGTTTTTATTTAAAATGTTTATTATATTATTATGTTCTATGTATTGGAGGAAAATTTCAGATAATATGCCTGATGTAGGAGCGCCCATGGGTAGTCCTGTATTCTGTTGCCAATATTTGGTATTAAACTAAAAGTAATTCTGATTTATAATGGTGTTTGTTATTAATTTGATTTCATTTATTGTTTGTATATTAGTATTTTGTTTATTCAAAATATTTTGTATAATATCTATTAAAATATTTGTAGGGATGTTTGTATACATGTTTGTGATATCAAACGAACATATATGTAAGTTTTCATTAAGATTGATTTCGTTAAGTTCATTAATTAAATTTATAGATTTTTTTGTGTTGAATGTGTATGGTAAATTACAATATTCTTTAAGAAAAGTGGCAATTTTTGAAGATATTTTGTATGCTGGGGCTGATGTCCAGTTTATTAATGGTCTGATGGTATATGGATTTTTGTGTAATTTTAGTAATCCTGTAATTACCGGTGGAGTTGCACTAAAGTTGTAATATTGAGTCTTTGGTGTGCTAAATATGTTATTATATTTTTGGGTTATTTTTTGTATTTCTTTTTGGTATTTTGTTGTGGGATCTTGTGTTAGATTAGTGAATATGTTGTTGTTGATAAATTGTGAAATATATTGTTGATATTGCTCTATTGATAGTATAATAATTGTTTTTCCTTTGTCTGCTTGTGTAATTGTTAATTCGTTTTGTTGTAATTTTTGTTTTATACTTTTTATTGTTTTCCATTCATTTATGTGTAGTTTATTACTTAGTGTGTTATTTTTGTTTTGTTTTATTAAGTGTTCAATTTTATTTGCTATTAAATGACGTATGTGATCTTGTTTATGTGTAGGTATTAGGTTTACAGCTGTTTCAGCTTCTAATGCTAGGTTTTCGATCCAAGTTTTTTGTTTATGGTGTAGATTGTATTTCAATCCTTTGTTCAATAAGTTAATTTCTTGTTGTGTGAACTGGGTATTTGTAAGATTTTTAATACGACAAGAAAATGGATATGGTATTACTTCTGGTTGATCATTAATTTTATAATTATTTTGTATTTTGGTTTTAAGTTTTTGTATTTTATTGTTTTGTTTTTGATATAATTTTGTTAGTTCTGCTTGTAATTGATATATTATTTTGTTTTCTATAATTATCCAAAATTCTTTCCATATGTTTGTAACTTCTAAGTGCTTTTTATATGTTAATAAATTTAATTTGCATTTCTTTTTATAGAGTTGCTTGATTTCTGATTTTATGTAAATTGCAATTGATGGGAAACGTTAAATGATGTTTTAATCTTTTAACAATATTATAATTGTGATTGACGGCAAATTTTTAATATATTTTTAATACTTTTATTATGTTCTTTTACATCGTATTGTTCTTAATCACCGTAGTGCAAAAAACATATCGTAATACTGTTCATCATCTGAGGTAAATTTGTTTCTTTATTGCTTTCATAACCCCATATATTTTTATTGTTTATAAAAATCTGTCTATGAACTTAACAGCGAAATCTTCAGAAACATAAAATTAATTTTGTTCCTTTTTTCTACTGTATCTTCTTTCTTGATATCTGCGATAGAGTAATTTATTTCTTATCTAGTGCTTCTGGTCACTTGTACTGAATACAAAAGCCGTTTAGTTCGATTATATTTTCTGTGGCACTCATATTATTCAACTTTCGTAATGCCGCGTATATCAAAGCTTTCAGAGGGAAACTAAAACGTCTTCACTAGTAACCCCATTAAATCTTTTCCTTAGCTGAAATTATTCAGTGCTTTAAAAGTTCTCTAAGTTATTATAAATGTTTGAACTAATATTAGTGTTCTGCTTATGTTGTTTGCGAAGTCTGATTAGTTTATAAATACATTCCTTTCTTACAATACAGCTTTGAATCGTTTTACAAGATCATTATATACTTTATAATTTATGTATACTTTTTGTTAATTTATTTTTAGTAATATTTTCTGTGTGCTTATTACAAAAATATTTATCTCCTATTACTTTTCTGAACATTGTTTACCAACATGTTGGCCTTCGTTACAAGCATGCGTAGAAATTCTATTGATATATGATGTTTCATTAGATAGCGTTTCGTGTAATGGTTTCTTCAGATTAATAATAGCTATCTTAAAGGTTAAATGCTGAAAGTGTCAAATATTGTTGTGTCCATCATATTGCAGCAATTCATTTACAAAAAGTTCTGGATGATATGCATTGACTGCTTTAGTAAACAAAAATATTTTGTTATTTAAAATTTTCATTACTTTACCGCAAAGTATTTTGGAACGTGGCGTGGTTTAAAGATGGCTGTCTTCTGGGTTGTTGCAACGTGTTGTGTAGTAGAATTTTACCGACGTTTCAGAGGTCCTTGATGTCTCCATGACCAGAAGACAGTCATCTTCAGACTCACCATCGTGATGATCTCAAATCCTACGTGACATGGTTTATTTAGATATTACAGAATATTTTTCCCGATTTACTTTTATTTCATTTTTCCTTTCATCATTCTTTTACGGACCAATATTTTTCGATTCTAGTGGCGTTTTCTAGAACCCATACCAAATTGAAAGAATGTAAACAACTGATAATTGAAGACAGTCTGCCTGTATTCTTTCTGAGAGTCGTAAGATCTCTGTGTGTAGCAGTGGCATATTTATATTCAATTTGTGTTTCATAATTCATGTTTATTAAAAATACACGGATATTTATTAAATCTGGTTAATTATAAAAGTAAGGTCCCAAACCACATTATTGTTATTTTCAAGGACATTATTTGTTTCTCTTCTTATGGACAGTATTATACAAAACTGAAAGTATGTAATCAATAGGAAATTCAAGATATTCCGCGTGAATTTATTCCTCAAATCGTATAGTTTCTTTATTTGTTATCGTTTATTTTTTAAATTTTATAGATTATTTTTAAATATACGGAAACCTCTGAAACAATTAAATGAAAACGATGATTCGCGGTTATAAAAGATGAAAATAAAATACTTACAGTTTTTGTATTGTTGTCAGTTCATTCTTCAAGAACTGGTGAAATCGTTATAAAAGCAACAGAGGATCTTACAAATGGAATGAAGGAATCAGACGACTTTCTAAAATTATTTGGTGGTGATTATTAAAAGCTTTTTAACATTATATACATTTTACTAATTGAACCATATTCCGCCTATTTCGATAAAAAGAACATTACAGATCAACTGTTTGAAAACTACCTTATCAACGTAGATAGAAAAACAGGTTGGACCATTAAAGAAGCGCAGTATTTCATATTTATCATACGAGGTGCGATCGGAAGGTTTCCAGACTGCGCGTATAAAAACCCGTACACTAATCTCAGGTATTAAATTCATCCATCACCCTCGAAGTAGTTCCCCTGGGAGTGAACACAACGATCCCAGCGCCGCTGCCAAGCCTGGAAGCATCCCTGGAAAACTTTCTTTGTCAGCCTGTCAAGCACCATCTGCGATTCTGCCTGAATCTCTTGCCAAAGACTCGCCAAAACGGCTACGGAAACCTATGAAATGCTAAAGCAAGCATTTGGGGAGTCCGCAACGGGTCGTGCACAAACTTTTGTGTGGCATTCACGTTTTAAAAATGGCCGAACCTCTGTCGATGATGACGAGCGTTCTGGACGACCATCTTCGAGCACAACGCCCGAAAATGTTACGAAGATTCGGCAGACCATTCACGAAGATCGACGTCGTACCATCAACGACTTGTGCGACATTGTTGGGATATGCTATGGGACCTGTCAGCTGATTCTAAAGGAAGAACTCCACATGCGACGCATCATGACAACACGCCAGCGCACACCGCCCTCAAAGTTCGGTAGTTTTTGGCCTCAAACACCATGGCCGTCATCCCGCACCCACCTTATTCGCCGTGTGACTTCTTCCTCTTCCCAAAGATGAAAATTCAGCTAAAGGGAAGGAGGTTTGAGACGATAGAAGAGATTCAGGCAGAATCGCAGATGGTGCTTGACAGGCTGACAAAGAAAGATTTCCAGGGATGCTTTCAGGCTTGGCAGTGGCGCTGGGATCGTTGTGCTCACTCCCAGGGGAACTACTTCGAGGGTGATGGATGAATTTAATACCTGAGATAAGTGTACGGGTTTATATAGGCGCAGTCTTGAAACTTTCTGATCGCATGTTGTTAAAACACAAAACATAATATGAAGCCTTAGACTAACTAGTTCATCAATGTGGATAGAAATTAATTGGAGAGAAATAATTGCGCCGGTTATAATACGCCAACTTCCATATCATGTCCGTTCTGAATTCTTGGTGGTTTGTTGAAAACTGTTGCCGCTTAACTCTACTAATTTGTCACATATACTCAGTGGTTCTTCGCGGAAGACAAACGGGGAAGATGAGGTTGTTGGCTCAAAGTGAACGTTCGAAGCTTAACAAGAGCCCTTGATGCGTCTAGCAAGCCACAGGCTAATAGTCATGACCGATCGGTTCTTCTTTGATGTTAATTATTCGGTAATGGAAGCCGTGAAAGTGTTCTGTGATAGCATTTAATGTTACAAATCTCTGGTGATATTTAGTTTTAAAAAATATAAGAACCGAAACAAAAATATTCCGTACGGCACTTGATCTTTTAACGTCAATCATGGGTCAGCAATTACTGAATTTCTTTGTCGAGATGTAACACGTGTTTCTTGAAGATTCAGTAATGCAAGCATAGTCGCGCAGTAAAAATTTGTAAAACGAAAAATGCTCTTCGTGTTGCCTGAAGGAATGTTAGTGAGGCGGATCTTTTGCGTTTGAATCCACGTGCGAGTGATGATTATTTTTTCAAATTTCGATTTTTTACAAAGATGTTATTAATCTTATGTTTCTTTGTTATATTTTGTTTTATTTTACATTTTTACTGAGTTTATGTTGGCGGCACGCCCAGTAGGATAACCCTACGTCCTAACTATAAAGTCCTTATCGATAGTACATAATGGCTAAAGTGCAGCTGCTGTAAATCGAGTTAAATATCTTTGTGTTATCTTAATTTACGTCGAAGGGTACTTCTCCCGTTTCGTCTAGCTCCCGTACACTATATCACTTCTTTTTAACCAGACGTGGATGTCTTCATTCTGTGTCGTCGAATATATCCTTGTAGGTCACCGTTTTTGCGGCTGCACTGAGTATGGTGTGCACGATGAGACCTAGGGCGTAGTAGGTAGGCTGCCCAACTTCTTTCAGCACGGCGTGCCTGTTTTCGTTGATAAAAGCGTTCATGCTGTCTCCTGAAACAGACGTGTTATCAGCCTGCGCGTCTGTGCTGCCAGGTTTGAAACTGCGGTGGTTGTGAGCTTACCTGGTAATTAGTTTCCGTTAAACAGGTTTCCCAATTTAGCTTTCAAATTTTTGGGTTGGAACTGTATATAATAGTCAGTAGGAACGAGGTACACTTCGCCGTCGTCCATCTTCGTAAGGTTATAACCAGTTGTATACTTGACGTAGAATGAGCCGGGATAGCTCAGTCAGTATAGTGTCTAGCTACGGGCTGGACGACCGGGGTTCGATCCCCGACGAGGGCAGAGGATTTTTCCTCTAGCCTCTGCGTCCAGACCGGCTCTGGGGCCCACCCAGCCTCCTCTACAATGGGTACCGGGGGTCCTTTCCCGGGGGTAAAGCCGGCCGGGGCGTGATGCTGACCACTCACCCCCATCTAGTGCCGAGGTCAAGGAAGAGAGGAGCTATACCTCCTCTCACCCCAAACGCCTACATGGCGTATAGTGGGACAAACTTTACTTTTACTTTTTATACTTGACGTAGAGGTCATCTGAAAGGCAACAGATTGGGTTATTTACTATAGAAGTGACTTCAGCAAACACCGTATCGCCAAACGTTCATATTTATAAATTCATAAGCCTTTATTCATGAGGCCTCAATGCCACTGTGATCGAGAGCTTTGTGTTTAAAAACAAATAATTTGTTGCGAAATATAAAATTGTCCAGTATCATCTCAAAATTGTTTTGCTATGAGCACGTTTAATGCATTTTCTCCTTTGGAATTCAATTCTGTAAGATAAATTGTAATATGCTCCAACCGGAATCTATGGCCGCCACACATTCTGTTGTCATATTTTCACCCCTCCCCCCGCGGGCTTCAGGGTTGTAGCACAGTATAGTCTGTTCGAAAGATGATGCGTGAGTGAATGTGGAGAAATGGTGGAATGATTTTGACAGCCGGAAACGGAAGTACTCCAATAAAAATCTGTCAAATTATCACTTCTTGCACCACAATTCCCGTATGGATTGTACTGGGAGAAAACCCTATTGTCTGATATTAGAAACAGGCGATTATCGCCTGAGCTACGGACCTGTCTTTCCTTTATCGAGATATTCTCATCAGGGTATTTTCTTGAACACCCTCAATCTTTGTTGATTCACGAGGTGCAAGAGATCAATTTTCATATCCACACAAAACAAGAAACAAAATTATATATATGTGTTTTAATTACCGCCACGGTGGTCTAGCAGTCAGAACACTAGCCTTGTAAGCCTGGGGTCCCGGGTTCAATTCCCGGTGATGCTCAAATTTATAACTTGTGTTGGGCAAGGCCGTGGTCTAGGCATCACGGAGTTTTCCTCCGGGGGCTTCCCCGGTTTCTCCGTGGCACCCCAACAATTACTCCACTCACACACAGAAGAAGGCAATGGCAAACCACTTCTGATCATCTCTGCCAAGAACGTATATGAACAGGTCCCAGTCCGAGAAAAGGATGTTCATATGGACCTGTCGTCAGACAGAACACTACAAATAAAAATAAAGTTTTAATTAAGTAAAGTTCTTGATATTAAATTAATATTTAATTTTGGCTTGTTTATGATACTGCCTTATCCTCTTTATTGGTGCAATTGTTTTCCGTAATAAATTTGCTTGCAACGTATACGTCTTCCAGAAAATGTGTTCCAGCTCACATATAAACAGTGTCGTAGTGACTTACAAAGCGTGGCGTCGAGGGTTCCCTTGCCAGTTATCGGGAGAGCCACTAGCCTGCCATCCAGTTCATAATTGCCAGTGAAATGTGCCTCTGGGACTAGGACTTCTGCCGTGATATTTTGCTTGTCGAGGTCGAAACTGTAGACAGAAACATCAGTTAAATTTCTGAACGACGTTAACAAGAAGTCACAGGGTTTAATTCCTGAACGTGTACGATAAAATACAAAAGAAAATTTT
This sequence comes from Zootermopsis nevadensis, assembly GCF_977971745.1. Classification (NCBI taxonomy): domain Eukaryota; kingdom Metazoa; phylum Arthropoda; class Insecta; order Blattodea; family Termopsidae; genus Zootermopsis; species Zootermopsis nevadensis. The sequence goes on from NW_028259142.1 coordinate 9,079,737, forward strand.
TCTTGTATTTAAGCATTACATCTTGATGACGTGTTGGGCAATAAAGATAAGGCTCAATGTGTCCTTAATGTAGACACTAAATGCAAATGGGGTATCAGCTTCATGCTCCAGACGTCTTACTCGGAGAAAGAGTTTTGGTACCCATTAGGTGGGAAAGTGATTGGGTCTCGGAGGCGGTCTGGACTCCAGCAAAGATACGAGCCATGGTTGTCTAGCCCAGGGGTCGGAAATCTACGGCCGTGGCCAAATCCGGCCCGCCGCCTCTTTTTGTACGGCCCGCGAGTTAAGAACGTATTTTACATATTTAAATTCTTTGATATTTCAAACTGCTTTGTGCATTTCCCATGCTGTCAAAAATTAAAAGAAGTGAAATCTCTATTCCCGCACAAATGTGCAGCGGATATATTTTCTGAACTCAAACTACAGTTCCAGCAGCGTGTTTCGTATCTTGATGCAAGTGCAGAAGACATTTCCATATTTCAAAATCAATTTGACTGTACAATTGAGAAACTTCCACCTAACCTTCAATTGGAAGTGATTACTCTGCAGTGTGATGACATGCTAAAAAGCAAATTTCAAGAGAAGAATCTAATAGAATTCTATAAGTGTCTTTAAAGCGAGGAATACGGTCAATTAAGATCATATGCTCGGTGATTTATATCTGTGTTTGGCAGCACCTACTTGTGTGAAAAGACATTTTCAAAGATGAAATATGTAAAATCTCAATACAAGTCAGCATTTACAGTCAATTTTGATGATAGGGAGTACTGGAGTTAAACCTCAGTTTGGTAAAATGTTATCTCATAACAGGCAAGCCCATTCTTCTCAATAGTATAGCTGTATTTCAAACAATTGTTGTCTACTTAACATTTTTACGTTAAATTTTGTTCAATAAATTTGTTAAAACTTGATTTTTTCTTGTTGCATAAGTAGGCTTACGCTTCACTACCAAGCCAGTCGCATTATCACTGCTTTACAAGCAGCACGTCGCTTTATTAAAAATTGACTGACAGTTGGCCTAAATCATCAGAAAAGCGAAAAACGTTATCAACTATTTGAAGTACCAAATCCAACAACTGCAACAAGGCAAAGTGATATTAATAATACTACTCATATATACTCGGTATATTACGATTACGAAAACTATTATGATCGATTTTAAGACGAAGATTTGCAAGGGCGGGGCTGGACGTAGAAAGTTGACTTACCAAGAACAGTTGGCCTCTGAACAGCGACGTAAAAACTACTACATCAGACTCTGAAATAAAGAAGAGCGAAGGAAGAATTACATTGATAAACGTAGAAAAACTTATTCACCAAGAACAGAAGAGAAAAAACAAAGCTATGTAAGGATTGGGTTAGACGCAGAAAGTTGGCTGACCAAGAACAGTTGGCCTCTGAATAGCGACGTAACAACTTAAACATCACGCCTATCTAACAAATAAAGAAAAGCGAAGGGAGACTTAAATTGATAAACGCAGAAAAACATATTCAATAAGAACAGAAGGGAAAAAAGCAGACGAAGATTTGCAAGGGTGGAAAGTTGACTGAACAAAACAGTTGGCCTCTGAACAGCGACGTAAAGAAGTAAAATATCAGATTAGAGAAAGCGCTCCGAAAGGAGCGCGTAGCTCTAGTTTATAAAATAATTTGAATGAAAAACTAGCCCAAATAATCAATATGCCTTTTTTGAAAATTTGGAGAAATTGTTTTGGTACGTATAGTAATTTGTGGATTTAAAAAGTAACAATAAATAAGTATGATCTGAAGAATTGTTTCGAAGACAGCTGTTTTTAGGTTTGTAGCGCTGTGTAGTCTGATAGATGTGTACCAGAGTTTTAGAGGTCCTTGTTCCCTCTATCATCAGGGCGATTGAAGGAGTAAGTTTATATTATTGACTTACTTGAGAACGCAAATGAAAACTTTGTTTTTAAAGAAAAGCTGAAACGGTACCATTTTGAACGAAATATGTTCCGGTCTTTCACACACGAGTGTAATGGTTAATATCTAAAGCGAAAATGTCCCATATCAACCAAGCCTCTCGAAAGCAAGGTAAAGCAATGCAGATGATATGGCGATTAGTCTGTAACTGAATATTATTGGAGAAAAGGTACGGTTTGTCTGGATCAGAGACAATCGTAATGACACGTGGCCAACCAACTCGTCAGACCATTACGCCTAGTGGGTGTTGAGGTCGGGTTTGGAGAGAAACAACGAGCCTATTGTTAAACTTCATGCGGAACAACTCGTTCGTTCACGGACGACACACCTGCCTACTATGCAAGAAAGTTAAAGTAAAAAATCCTGTTACAGTCCTACATGACAACATGAACAGATTTATCTTGTAACATAAAAGTTATAAATACTTTTTTAATATTGTTGTGTGAGACTGTGTTGCAGTTTTATTGTTTGTGCTATTGCAAATATTTACAACAGGCTGCATGAACTGAACACCACTAACGACAATCCTGTGTTTCTTTTCAGAGGTTTTCGTCTTTTTTCTTCAGTTAAGTGACTTGAAATAGGCCACAATTGTGAATCCATTTATGAATATTCTTTAATCTTATTAAAATCACCAAAAATATAACAACTGTAGTTGAATCATTGCCATTTAATAGTTTAAATAATTAATTGATCTATAATTACTGAAGAGCGAGGTAGAGAGGGCCATAAAGGATATGATAAGAAGAAAAGCTACGGGAGATGATGAAATCCCATCGGACTTATTGAAAGAACTTGGAGAGAAAGGAGTGAAGGTTCTTGCTAGACTCGTTAAAGTAAAGTTTGTCCCGCTATACGCCATGTAGGCGTTTGGGGTGAGTGGAGGTATAGCTCCTCTCTTCCTGCTAGACTCGTTAACAAGATATGTGTCTCCGGTGAGTGGCCCAAGGACTTTCGGGAAGTAATAATGACAGCATTACAGAAAAAAAAGAATTCCAAGAAGTGCAGCGATTACAGGACCATCAGCCTAATCTCACATGCGGCGAAGATATTGACTAGAATACTATTATTTATTATTGACTGCAAATGGGTTTATACCCGGTGGCAGTGACCTACAAAAAGATATAAAAGAATATGACACAACAAAACAATGAGACACAACAAAACAATAAGACACAACAAAAACAATAAGATAACAGAACAATGAGACAGAACAAAAGAATGAGATACATCAACACAATGAGACGGAGCAAAACAATACAAAAAGGACAAAACAAAAACAATAAGACACAACAGAATAATGAAACAGAACAAAACAATAAAAGAAAACCATAAGAGACAACCAAAACAATAAGACACAACAAAACAACACATCCCACTCAAAATAAAACAACTCATCAGATTACAGAACCATCTAACCTAAAGTACTTAACTTAAAAATTAATACCAACTAGACATAAGACAATAACGGTTATGAATAACATACGTCATGAACTGATGCACTCACACAACAAAACAATGAGACACAACAATACAACATACCACACTCAAAATAAAACAACTGACACACAGTACGAAAACACACATCCAATAATTAAACACAATACTTAGAGTAGAATATAAAGTCCGCTCTCAGTACATGAAACTTTTATCCCAAAAAACTACAGCCCTTCATCACTTGGAGAATAAGACACTTCACTTCCCTTATCACCATCTAATCAACACTTAGTAAGCCCTTGCTTGTAATTACTTTTCTGACCCTCTTTATAAAGGTGCCTAATTTACAGGGGAAAGACGCTAGCACGCCTAGAGGTAATTGGTTCCAGCTTCTTATGGTCCTATTTACAAAGGAATATTTGCCTACATCCGTTCTTTGTTTCCTAGTCATAATTTTCCGACCACGATCGTCCCTGTCCAGGTAGCATGGCTTTAGTAATCTATCCCCTATCGTTTTCCAAGCACGGCCCCCCGTGTATGCTTTGAAAAGGGCGCACATTCGGGCTATCAATCTACGCTGTGCCAATGTTTCCCAACCAGATTCGTTCGTGAAATTTGCAAATTTAGCCGCTCTTTTCTGCACCCATTTAGGGCTCTTACCTGCCCTTCCCTGTAAGGGTCCCAACACACAGCTCCATATTCAAGTATCGGTCTCACTAGCGAAATATAAGCTAAACGTTTCGTATTGTTATTTCGCTTTTTTAGTATACGCATCACGAAATGGAGAGCCTTCCATGCTTTAATTAGTGTATAATTTACATGATCTGCCCAGCTCATATCACTGCGAATAAGTATTCCTAAGTACTTAAAGCTATTTGCCTCTGGAATTAATTTATCCCCGAAAAAGTACCTCAGCCTATCCTTCACCCTAGCTCTATTGAAGCTGACTGCTTTACTTTTACCTGGATTTATCTTCATTTCATTTTCTACCGCCCATTCCCATAACCTATTCAAATCTGTCTGTAACTTATCAATGTCACTACTATCCATTATTTTCCTGTATATTATACAATCATCAGCGAAAAGCCGTATATTTGAATCAATGTTTTTCCAAATATCATTAACATAAGCTAGGAATAGTAAGGGAAGTAATACGCTCCCTTGCGGCACTCCTGACGTTACCCTGACTTCATGAGATAGTTGTCCGTCCACTCTAACTCTTTGCGAACGTCCTAAGAGAAATTCCTTTACCCATACCACTACCCTCATATCCACAACGGTTGCAGCAATTTTTGTAATCAGCCTATCGTGTGGGACTAAATCGAATGCCTTTGAGAAATCTATTATAGCCGCATTAGTCCTGATTCCCTCGTCCAATGAATCAACAACATCCTGACAAACCGTGATTACTTAACTTTCGCATGAGTCTAAACCAATGTTGACCCTCATATAACCACTCACTCCTTTCCCAGACTTGCCTTAGATAACCTGCTATAACGTGCTCCATTTGCTTGCAAACCACTGAGGTTAAACTGACCGGTCTATAGTTCCCAACTACCGATCGATCTCCCCCTTTATAAATAGAAACCACTATAGCCTTCTTCCAGTCCCCTGGGATAGAATTGTTGTTCAGCAGTCTCGCAAGGTATGAAATCATTGCTTCCCCGCCTAACTTTAAAATTTCCCCGGGGATGCCATTTGGTCCGACGGATTTATTTCTCGCGATTGCTGCTATCAGGTTCCTTATAATATTGATACTAATGGTAAACGTTTTATCTGAATCTGTTGATTGGATTAGCTGATTATTTAGCGGATTATTACTGACTAAAAGCCTAGAAAAGAAGGTAGAGGAAGTGATGGGAGACGACCAATTTGGATTCAGGAGAGGAAGAGGTACCAGAGATGCCATTGGAGTTACGAGAATAATTTAAGAGAGAGATCTCGATGTCAAGGAAGGGGTATGTGCCTGCTTCATCGACTGGAAGAAGGCTTTCGATCGAGTAAAATGGAAGAAATTAATGAGGATCTTACAGAGAATTGGAATTGATTGGAGAGATAGAAGACTAATCGAAAACCTGTACATGCAGCAAAAAGTCGAAGTGAGACTGGACTCAGGAGACACCAACAGTGTTGAGATAGGTAGAGGTGTAAGACAGGGATGCTGCTTATCACCAATTCTTTTTAACCTGTACGGGGAATGGCTTGCCAAGGATGCTCTGGAGGGAACAGGAGACTTCAAAATTGGAGGATAAGTCATAACGACTGTAAAGTATGCAGACGCCTTAGTAGTATTGGCGAAGAAAGAGAAGGAATTACAGAACATGATGGACAAGTTAGTGGAAACAGGTAGAGAGTATGGAATGCAATTCTTTTTAACCTGTACGGGGAATGGCTTGCCAAGGAAGCTCTGGAGGTAACAGGAGACTTCAAAATTGGTGGATGAGTCATAACGACTGTAAAGTATGCAGACGACTTAGTAGTATTGGCGAAGGAAGAGGAGGAATTACAGAACATGATGGACAAGTTAGTGGAAAAATGTAGATAGTATGGAATGCAATTCTTTTAACCTGTACGGGGAATGGCTTGCCAAGGAAGCTCTGGAGGTAACAGGAGACTTCAAAATTGGAGGATGAGTCATAACGACTGTAAAGTATGCAGACGACTTAGTAGAATTGGCGAAGGAAGAGGAGGAATTACAGAACATGATGGACAAGTTAGTGGAAAAATGTAGATAGTATGGAATGCAATTCTTTTTAACCTGTACGGGGAATGGCTTGCCAAGGAAGCTCTGGAGGTAACAGGAGACTTCAAAATTGGAGGATGAGTCATAACGACTGTAAAGTATGCAGACGACTTAGTAGTATTGGCGAAGGAAGAGGAGGAATTACAGAACATGATGGACAAGTTAGTGGATACAGGTAGAGAGTATGGAATGGAAATCAACATTGAAAAATCAAAGGTAATGAGGATAGTACCGATAGCAGAACCATTGAACGTTGTAATTGGAAACCAACAGATGGAGAATGTGGAGCATTTCAAGTACTTGGGAAGCATAGTCACGACGGACGCTCTGTGCACCAAGGAAGTAAAAGCAAGGATAGCCATGGCCAAAACAGCTTTCGTCAAGAAGAGGATACGTACTTCTGACCAGCAAGTTGGGCTTGGAGATGAAGAAGAAACTAGTGAAGTGTTACGTATGGAGTGTCGCGCTGTATGGAACAGAGACTTGGACACTCAGGAAGAAAGAACAGAAATACCTGGAGAGTTTTGAAATGTGGTGTTGGAAAAGAATAAAGAAGATCAGGTGGACGGATCGAGTGACCAACGAAGAAGTATTGAGGAGAGTCAACGAGCAAAAAAACATTCTGCAGGCGATTACACGAAGGAAAGCTAACTGGCTGGGACATATTATGAGAAGGAATGGAATACTGAGTGATATCATCGAAGGCCAGGTTGAAGGAAAGTGAAGATTGGGAAGAAGACTGATACAGCTAACTGACGATCTCAAACAAGGAAAGAAGATGAAGTTTCAGGTGTTAAAAAGAGAAGCTGAGAATACGAAAAACTGGCGAACTCTTTTTGGGCAGAGCAATGGACCTGTCGTCAGACAGAACACTAAATATTAATAATAATAATAATAATTCTGAGTAAATCCTTAATATTAATGATGTTTAATTCCCGAGTATGAGGATATAGGTCGGTGTATATTTGACTCATTATTCCTCTTGAAATTACACTGGCCGTGACTGGTCTTCATATTTAAAACTGCTTCTATGTGATTCAGTTACCAATGATAAGGGTGAGATTTACGTAACATACCTTTTATTTTCACCTGATAGTGGTGTCCACTGAGTTCCTACGTCTAGTATTGTTACGTGTGGTTTCCAACATTCCGGTGGAAATTGTCATCTCCGTAATTAGGGTAAAAGTCTTGTACCCAAAAATTGACAGCAGGAAGTTACTCCGAAAAGTCTACGTGGTGTAAAAACTCATCTATGTGGAAACCTCGGTTCTCCCAATCATGATGAATTCTGATTTTGAAGGAAGGAATTTAGTGTAACATTCTGCCCACGTGGTTTCGACATTAGTACTATACATTGCTGGGCAATCGGATCATACACTCCTCAAAACAATTAAGGGGTCAGGATTTCAAATGGTCGTAAATTTTCTAGGGCTTTGTCAAATTTATTAAAATGTGGATAGTTTAGAGAATAGACCTTTATTTAAACAAGAACAGGCCTCTTTGTAACAGAAAACACAACTAAAATATTGTTACACTGAACAGTTTTGAACTAATCACAAAAGCAGAATGGAAGTTTTATTTGCATCAAGTTTTTGTGACACAATTTCAAACTCTTTTTGCGCTTAGTAGGAGGTTGGACCCCCTTCAACTCGAAGGACAGCTGTTCAGCGTTGAGGCACCCTCCGGATGTCGATTTGGGGAATTTGCTCCCATTTCTCCAAAAGGGCATTTTCCAGATCCCGCAGTGTGGTGGGTGCGTTCTGTCGGTCTCTGACGCTTCTTACCAGTACGTCCCACACATGCCCAATAGCGTTAGTGTCTGGGCTGCGAGCTGGCCGTGGTAAAATGGCGATATTGTGGTCTTGGAAGTACTCCCTGACGATTTTTGCAACGTGAGGGCTGGCATTGTCAGGCATTAGGAGAAAAGTTTCTCCAAATTCCAGTGCACGAGAATGCATATGAGGTTCCAGCACCTCGAGAATGTAACGCCGCGCAGTTCTGATGACGACGAGGTTGATTTTGTCGTCAATCGAAATACCGGCCCACACCATTATGGAGCCACCACCAAAACTGACTTTTCCTGAACTGTGACTGGTAGAAAACGCTCTCCTGGCCGTCGCCAAACTCGGACACGTCCATTGTTGCCCTGCAGCATAAATCTACACTCGTCGGCGAAAAGGACATTGCGGCAATGACGCAGTTGCCAATGTTGATGTTCTTGGGCGAACGTTTCGCTCTCGTTTATGCTCCCTCGTCAATCGGGGCACTCTAGCAGGACGCCTGGACCGCAGATCCACTTCTCGAAGACGGTTTCTCACTGTTTGGTCAGACACTTCTCGACCTGTAGCTCGGGAATGGTCATTTTGCGAGGACCGTGCAGTATCTTTGCGGTGCCTCAAGGCTTGTAGACGCAGAAAACGATCATCCCTATTAGTTGTTGCCCTGTCCTGGACGTCGAATGGCCCTTCCAGTGTCTTGGTATCGGTGGCTTAGTCGCCATATCACGGATTGAACCACACCGGCTGACCGGCAACATACCGTTGTGTCCGGCCCTCTTGCAGAAGCGTGACTGCCTGTGTTGCTTCTATTGCTGTTATTTGCGTCCTTACATCTTGCCTAACTTGCACATTGCGCTGCATAACTACAGTATTCCTGTATCGTCAATAACAAACACAAGCACTGCCCTCCTTCATTTATGTTTTCACTATCTTTGCTCTCGTAGGCTTCTCTCCCTCAAATAACCAACTCTAACTGATCCCACCTTTCACAATTGCACTCATATCGGCCTTGTTTACAACTCTGTAGCGTGCGCTGATTTCTGATCCAGTCCAAGAAACTTTACATCCCTTTGTAAACTTGACCCCTTAACTGTTTTGAGGACTGCATATCATTACCTTATTCATAGAGGGGGTCACAGTGGCCGCGCGGTCTGAGGCTTGGTCACTGGGATCGTGGGTTCGAATCCCACTCAAGCCATGGATGTTTGCCCGCGTCTTTCTGTGTTGTGCTGTCTTGTGTACAGGTATAGGCCTTGCAACGGGCCGATCCCTCGTCCAAGGAGTCCTACCGACTGTCTATAGATCAAAGCCAACAATAGTTGGGACCCGCAGTGCTCAGGCACGTGAAGAACAGGTCGTTCCAGTATCCCAGCAACCAGTTTTCATAGAGGATAATGAAAGAACAACTGAATGCCGTGTAGTGTAATCACTTTACAGGTTTGGGTTGTGGCGGGAGGGATCGAACTGTCTAGCTGCTCCCGCCAAGACCGTTTTGAGTGTCCACATTATTGCTCAGTTTCAGAGAAAATACGGTTATATTGCCGACAGTAAATCACACGTGGCCAGTACTACCGTTGTAATAGAAATTTTACCTTATGTTTTGCAGAACTGCGTCCTTTATCCCTTGCATTTTCATATCTATTGCCGCCATGTTCAGATGCCTTTCGACTGCCCGAACCTCCTTCACAGTCAGTGGATCCAAGAGTGTTAAGTTATGCCTCCTTAATCCTGAAATGTACAACTTTCTTGAAGCAGAAAATCTTCCTAGGTTTTTAGTTTTTCATGGCAGCGAATTCTAAGTTCGCTGTCTTCTGGGTTGTTGAACCGTGTTGTAACCGCTCATCTGGAAGTAGTTAAGTTTTGTTAGTTTTTCTTTTGTGTGTGTTTCCAGTATTTCAAAACCTTTCTGTAAGATTTTAGCACCACCTGCAGAGAACAAGGGTGGACTTCAGCCCTAAGAGCTAGAAGTCATGTTTAGGCCATCTGGGTAACAATCCGATTTCGACTCCGTCTACGACAGACAAAGAAGTGCCTTTAGGAGCAAGTGTGGAGGATCATGTTGGACGGTCCGTGAGAGGTCTCTCTCTGACAGTGGGGGGTGCTTCGCACCAAGCCCGGGACCCAGGCGCCGAAGAAAATTAGGGTAGAGACTCACTCTTGTTTTAAGTCGCGATAGCGGAGGTTCTAGGACATACTGTATATTGTATAGAAATAAATTGTAGTGCCTTCCAACTTATATCCGAATCATTATTGGCTGGTGTGATCAGGCCGTTAACACGACCTGAGACAAGAGCTACATCCCGACTAGCTAGCCCCTAACAATCCTACACCCTGATAAGGCAGCTGTTACGAGGCCACGAGCAGTGGACGGTTACAGTGTAGTCTGGTAGAAGTTTACTAACTCATCTCCTGATGATAGATGCAGCAACGACCTCTGAAACGTCGGTAAACTTCTACCAGACTACACGGGGCAACAACCCAGAAGACAGTCATATTCACAGAATCTTTATTTCTTAAAACTTCCTTCAAGTTGACAGTTTTTATGTGAGAAATTAGGTCTCACAATCAGTACAGAACGCAACTAAGTAATTTATTTCCAGACACGTTTTCCTCTGCTTTGAAAATTAACTTCAAAGAACTTAACAAATTAATTATAAATTAATATTTGAGCCGAATGTTGCCTAAGTAATAATTAAAAATCCAGTAAGTACTGCAAAGAAAACACAACTCCTTACAGTTACAAATTTCAATTGTTTAGCTTTGTTTGAGGAATTAATCCCTGTTTACACTAAATCATAATTAACACGAACAAAAAGTGCATAATTAATGTCTGTTAAAGTGAGCCGGGATAGCTCAGTCAGTATAGCGACTGGCTGCGGGCTGGACGACTAGGGTTCGATGCCCGATGAGGCAAATAATTCTTTCTCTACCCTCTGCATCCAGACCGGCTCTGGGGCGCACCCAGCCTCCTGTCCATTTTGTACGGCGTTGCTTTTCCAGGGGTGAAGCGCGGCCGGAGCGTGATGATGACCACTCACCCCCATCTAGTACCGAGGCTAAGAATGAGTAGGAGCTATACGACCTCTTCCCCCCAAGCGACCTACATGGCGTGTAACTGGACTTCTTTACTTTACTTTTTATTGGTTGTTTAAGCAGGTGGGACACATAATTCCCACTGCATTTTAAAAGTCACGACACTGAAATATTTTTCGTGATCTTTTGAGGAAATAGTTCAGAGAAGATGCCAGAGTTACGTGTATTACACTAACCGTTTGAAGCCTAAGATCGTCTGAATAATATTAAATAATCCAGTCTCTACCGCAAATAAAGCAATTCACCACCACAGAGATCAATTAGTTGATGTTTAAATGGAAATAATTGTTGCTTATTTTGGGCCACAAAATACCCATGAATAATAAATAACAAACTTACTGATTGTTTAAGCTGGTGGCACTGTAGCATCCGCCGAACAAAGGTTACCACAATATGTATGTAGCCGGATGCGGCCAACTACCTAAGAAACTCTGAACCAGATAAAGCTGATTTAATCGTAAAGTTGCTTGTTACATAATATTATTATTGAGAAGGAAAGTATTTATGATCCATCTATTACATCGTCAACACCACAAAATGCGAGCATAATAAATATAATCAATCACTATCAAATAATAGGTCAGCACAACAGGCTTGTGACATTAGAGATGCATTTAAAAAGTATTTTAACAGTAGTGAAGGTAGCATTATCCAACAGTTCAACGTTCCCTAATTATCTGTGCCACACACAATCCACTACTTCAACAAACATAAATGTAGAATTTGTACTGGTGTAGCAAGAAAGAGTTTGTAATAAACTTAAATTGCAATATTTAGTCACTAATTTTTTGTCATAACTTCCCTGAAACCTCTCTGTTGTGATAAGTTTTCATTTTTTGGTCCCACAAAGCCTTATTCATGGTTCGTAATCTGTTCTGCCTGCCTGAGTCAACTGAAGCTTCGGTAGAGGGTGTTCCTTAAATAGACTTCACACAACCTTCCTAATGGATCAAGCGAGAGAGAAAGATTGGCACTTATAAATAAATTATCAATTAAAATCAAAGAACCTCCACACTGATACAATACTTTTATTTTCCGTCGTTTACACAAGCTTATTGTTAAAATCATATAAAATTTCACATAAAATTGTTACATTTTAAAATGACATGTTTCGATATACAATCTTATCATCGTCAGGTCTATCAAAATTAAAATTAAAATCTGGTGTATCTGTTGCTCTGCTTATATTGTTTTTGTTTTTACTCGTTTTTACTACATCTCCAGGCTTCTTCGATTTTATTTTTGGAGACGCGCCTGGGTGCCTATATCGGGTTGTGTATGAGGTGCGTGTCCGTTGTTATTGAATGGCAGACAGTAACAGTTACTACTTACGAGTAAAAACAAAAACAATATAAGCAGAGCAACAGATACACCAGATTTTAATTTTAATTTTGATAGACCTGACGATGATAAGATTGTATATCGAAACATGTCATTTTAAAATGTAACAATTTTATGTGAAATTTTATATGATTTTAACAATAAGCTTGTGTAAACGACGGAAAATAAAAGTATTGTATTGAAACACAAGCATGATGCAATTAAGATATAAGCTCCACACTGATGTATGAAGATACAAGATCACGTTTTTGTTTTATTTTTGCATATTTCCCGTAGGCAAAACAAACCGGTTTTAAAATACAGAGTGATTCAAAAAGGATTTTACAACTTTGAAAGTGTCTAGAAATTTATTCAGAAGGCTTACAGAATCGGTTAGGTGTCATTCTGTAGCAAAACAAATTATGTGTTACCTCAAATAGTCATTTTGGTTCAATGTGAATCCCATTGGTGATACTGCAGACATCCCACCTGAAATCAATTTCTTGCCAAACACGATCCAGCTTATCCGGTGTCACTTCTGCAACTGCGGCGGTGATTCGAGCTTTGAGCTCAGTGGGACTGGCAGGCAAGGGTGTAACATACACACGATCTTTAATGAAACCCCATAAGAATAAATCGAAAGGTGTCAAATCTGGAGAACGAGGTGGCCATGCTATCGACCCTGTTTGACCAATCCACCGACCTGGGAAACGGTTATTGAGGAAATCCCGGACTATTGTGAGGTAGTGAGGTGGTGCGCCGTCTTGCTGGAAGTGAATGCGTCCTTTTTGATCATCTTCTTCTAACTGTGGTATGAGAAAATTTTCGAGCCATTTTTAAATGCACTGCCGCTTGCGCTCGCGGTGACGGAATTCGGTACTACAGCACAACGTGAGTCAAACTTGATTTGTTTTGCTACTAAATGACACCTAACTGATTCTGTAAGCCTTCTGAATAAGTTTATATGCACTTTTAAAGTTGTAAAGTCCTTTTTCAATCACCTGGTACAATGACTTTGTAATGCGTAGATAATAATTCCTGACACGTAGAACATTAACGTTTATGTTATAAAAAACGTCGAGTCCCATCTTAGGGAAGAATAATTATTGAGAATAAAGTGCTAATTAACAAATTATTTTCCGGCTGCCAGCAGTGTAAAGTGGTCTTAGTAGCCTGAGAAGAATTCATCATAATTAATCGTGTGAAGCTACAGATCATGTAGTGTAATACTTCAGGTATAACAAGAGAGTGGGAAATCTGTACACTGAGGAGATACATAATTTGTATGTTCAACCATAAGACACACTCTCCATTATTCGGGGACTAATTAACAGGGTTGCGGATTAATCGGTCGTCTGTCTGATTCACATAAGAATTAAAAATTAATTTAGGAAATGTTTTGTAAATGTTAGGACGTTTAAAGAAAAAGGGATAAAGACAACAGTGACAGTATGTAATTCAATAACATGAACAAATTGATATTACAATCTGCAGTTTACTACAATAGAACGTTATTACCATACTTTGAAATTTTTTTTAAAACACCTGGTTTATGCTGTATTACATTTTACATAACATTCTTTTTTGTGAGTAGAATTTTAAGAATTTAAGTAGATTGTGTGTCCGTAAGTACACTTACGTATTGGTACATTTCCGTGTTTTCTTTAATTTTTTCGGATTTCCCACTATTTCGATTGCCCAGAAAAACTCGTATAATCGGGAATTTACGTTGTTTTTTAAGACAATGGGCTGTGGGGGCGTGTGACAGGCATGGGGAGATAAGAAATTCGCATAAAAAATTAACAAAAGTACGAAGGTAATAAGGCAGATCAGAGACATAAACGTTGATATAAGGTTAATTTTAAAACAGATCTGAGAAAGTGAACTGCACTCATTTTGCTCAAGGTATCAGTGGCGGACTGTTATGTTCATTGTAATGGTCCTTTCATTTTATAAAATTAGAGAACAACAATAATAATTGAAAATGATAAAGACTAGGAATAAGGAGAAGTGTCATGTTTCCCTGTACGGTACGTGTTGGTTCTTCGATATCCACATTTCACATTAAGCCAAGATAAGGAACAGCCACCGCATATAACAATACAGAGAGTTATGACTGGTAACACAACATCAGAATTTCCATCATCATGCATCAACCTGTACCATTCTGAAGATTTGTGTGTTGTTTTTCTACAATCACGGTTTCTTGTAATGAATGCAGTGATTTCGTTACAGAGAACCTGGCTACATATTCACAGATGAAGTTATCTATCTGTGGTCGCATGAAGTTTTCGTGCTGCCATCTGTCACTGGTAATTACGAAATACTTAACGTAACATCTGGAGACTGCCCCATTATCCATGCTGCCATCTACCAGCTACCATATTAACTATTAATAATACACTCTAATTCTGGCATGGCAACCAAACATACATTGAATTGTTACATTGAATTTCTGCTGGTAGAAGGTGTATTTTCTAATAAAAATGATGAGAGAATTCGGATTTCCTGCAAAGTTAGTACGATTGGTGAAAATGACCCTGACAAATACTTGTAATAATGTGAAAATACAAGGTAGGGTCTCTGACAGCTTTGAAACAGTGGCGGGCTTACGACAGGGCGACCCTCTGTCTACACACCTATTTAACATTTGTCTAGAAAAGGTAATTAGAGCAATCAAAACAAACCCTGGAGGACACATCTTTAATAGAACCTGTCAGATACTCGATTACGCATATGATTTGGTGGCACTGGGAAGAAGCATGAAGTACCTCACAGAACCAGTGGAAGAGATAATTACTGCAGCCAAAAAAGTAGGCCTTGAGATTAACAACACCAAAAGCAAGTCCATGGTGAACAAGACGAGCGGAGCCAATGAGCCTGGGGCCGTAGAGATTGCTGGGACGGAATTAGAAAGGGTGGAGTCTTTCAAATACCCAGGCTCCTTGATCACAAGCTGTAATGACATCCTCACAGAAATAAAAGCAACAATTGCTGCGGGTAACAAATGCTACTATGCTCTAGGCCAAGTTCTCAGGAAAAGGTATATCCACCAAAACCTTAAAGTGCTGTTGTACACTACTGGGCCAGTAATCAGATCTTTAAATATGATCGGCGTGGATCAGTTTAATGAAAAATAGCCACATAGAACACAAACTCTAAAAGAGTACATATTACCATTTATAAACACAATACAAAGAATTACAAACGAAATTAACAAAATATACACTGGTGAGGCGTCCGCTGGGTGACCAACACATAGTAATAAGTAAAACAAAAAACTTACCACAGCGGACGTCTCAACCGGCAGACCAACCGTACAGGGCTCAACCACAATCCAAAGTATAATTTAGAAAGACGAGCCGAGACGGAATTTGTAAAGTGTTTCTTGTGAAACCCTGTACCGAAGTGATCTCCCAGTTAGGCCACACAGCCTCAAGGAGTGAAAGGTATAGGTAAAGGGGTGGGGGAAACATAACTGAGCATGGTCAAGAGGGCAAGTTAAGGAAAACAAAATAGTTCATTAGCCCTAACCTCTTGGTTACGGCTATCCATGGCACACTACTGTAATACGACCTATGATATTGTATGGATCTGAATGCTGGACTTTAACATCTATAGCTGAAAGATTGCTTATGTTCTGGGAAAGGAAAATTTTAAGGCAGATTTTTGGTCCAATATGTGACAATGGCCTATGGAGAATTAGAATGAATATCGAGCTGGAGAAGCTGTTCAAAAGCTCAGATATTGTAGCTGTAATAAAGGAAGAAGAATAGAATGGCTTGAACATACGTATACTCCATATGAGTGATGATAGAGGATGCAAGATGATTATCAATAGTAAACCTCCTGGCAAATTAAAGAAAGGAAGACCGAAACTCCGGTGGATCGAAGACGTGGAGTCTGATCTTAAACGGGTGGGTGTAAGAGGCTGGAGAATAAAAGCTCAGGGCATCGATCACAAGAGAGGCCAAGGCTACACTTAAAGGGCCGTATTGCTACAGAAGAAGAAGAAGGCATATTTTGTTGAAGGAAGTGATTTATTGACTACTCTAAACCTTCATACACATTTTCGTGGATACGAGTGCAGCAATCTGCAAACACATTATTTTTTTAAATGAAGGCGATACAAATATGAATAGGCCTACATGACAGATAATAAATGAAAGATTGCTTCTATTCTCAATTGATATTCTTAAACGATAAAGAACATGAAGTTAAATAGTGTGTGAACCAAAGAACACTGGAAGTTTTGTATAATCGAAAGAATGAACCTTTCCAATCTTATTTCTTAGGGTTCTTTTGAAGCATCATCAACCATTGCACATCGACTGAAAATGTTACTAGACCGAGTATCATAAATAATGGAATGCACTCAGAAAAGATACTTTTGTCTTTTTGGTGGAGTCACGCAGATGTGCATGTCCACTTGGCCGAATAACAGAGATGTGACACAAATCAGTTTGATGCTTGTCTTTGTGTTGAGCAGTGTTTGTTAAACTAATTCAAGTGACGTATATTGTCTAATGCCAGACTAACTCATTTTACAACGCCTTCTCTTTACTTTATACACTATTTCATTAATCCTTTTCATCACACTATAAGAGTTTATGAAAACAAAATTATCGGTAGACATTGTTTTGTGCGTTCATAACACTACAGCGCATGTCTGTCGTCGTTCGTTTCTATAACATACGCGATGGTATTTTGGTAGGAATAATTATAATTACAGTTGAATAACACTTCCACTAATGTATAAAACCAATTAGGATTGGGAACGGAACGGTGTTGACTGTATTGCTGAATGGCCAACGTTCATATGTCCTTGAAACCTTAAATATGTAGCACGCACAGGAAAGGTCAGAAGTGCAAAATGTTGATTGTAAAGCTTGAGTAGAAGAGTCAACTCGTCAGACCTTGACGTGGATGGAAAGATAGTATTAACAAAGATCTTAAAGTGGTGGCATTCATGTTGTTACAAGGACCGGTGATGTATTTCTGTGGACACGGTAATATACATTCGGTTTACACTTAGGCAAGACACTTATTCACAAGCGAACTGAGTGTTGGCACCTCAATGTCTCTTTACCTATTATTTAGAAGTAATGTTTAAATTTATAAGAACATTTTTTCTCATTAACTAGACGTAATGAAACACTCAGCCAAAAACACTTACTTCAACCATAAATCAAACTGGTTTTGTTCGAATTAATGCTTTTAGAACCATATAGTAAATTTATCATACATGCATCAGTTCATCAGTGCAGCCACCTATTGCATAAGTTCTTCAATTCGGTTGTCAGAACTCGTACATAATAAACAAGTTTGAAACAAAAGAATTTTAAAAATATTTGTACCTCAGAGATAAAAGTTAAGGAAGGTTTTCTTTCTCACTTAGAATTATTGTCAGTTTGTTATGGCATAACGGCGTAAACATAGTCTTTAACAAGCGCCGATGTCAGAAGAAAACACCGGTTGCAAAATCTCATGGATACCCGAATGAATTTTAGAGATATTTGGTTACGATCTTCAGAAGTAAACATAAAAATCCAGGATAAAATTCAATGGAGCGAATTTATTCTTCATTCATTCTTTCTTTCATTCATTTCCACTCGAAGGATTGGATCATTGGCCCATTCCAGGACAATTGCTCAAGGCAACTTGTCCTATTAGTCTTGAAGTGCATTTTGAGTAGTGAGTGACAAGCCCACTGCCTCAGCACAATTTCTACTCAATCCTGATTTGTCTGCGAGGGCCATCTAGTAGAGAATCTATGACATGGGACCGACGACTGTACTTCCCCTAAGAAGAAAGTTGTGCTACGGGTTTTTATCACCCGTAAAAACTCGGGAACCTTGGGTCCAGTGGCTAACACATTAACCACTAGTCCACAGAGGGCGACAGAATTCATTTTTAAAAACAAATTCTTTATGATGAGCAAAATATTTGGTACGTGTTTAAGAAAATCTTATGTCACTGAGATAACATTGTAGTTGCCTTCATTTTCTTCCAGATGACTGCGATATGAAGTATACGACCAGTTACAATTTAACTAAGCTCGGTAAAGGAGATGTGTACCTAGTGCTCAAGGACTTCAAGTTGTGGATGGTACCTCATGGTTTAAAAATTCAACTAGATAACTTGTTCAACGGAAAAAAGATACTAGGTGAGTGAGGGAATTTTTAGTTCTATATGTGAGCTGAGAATTTTTGTAGTTGTAAACAAAATAAAAGATTAACTCTAATGTAATTTCGAAAAAAAGTAATGTTAATTGAGCTATAAATTGTGTAGTTGGAACAAAGATCTAGGGCAGCTGGGAAATTGTGGAGTTTCAAACCTATTTAAAGGTGAGCCGAGTATTTGTAAAATTCTTAACAAACTACTAAACGAGTTGAGTACTTACTCAGAGCAAAACAAATTGCCACATAGTTTTGGAACCTTACCAATCCCAGACGAAATACTGCGTGAGCTGAAGACTTGTGCAATTTAGTTACATACTGTTTGAGCTGAGAAATGCAGTTCTTTAAAACCTGCTGGGAGATCTAAAAAATTCTGTAGTTCCAAAGAAATTATTACGTGAGCTGAGAAGTTGTGCAAAACCCTCAGAGACTAATGGTATGTCTCCCTCTTTCAGGGGATAACACGAACAAATTCATTAACGAAAACTGGAAGCTCGTCCTGACTGAAACTGGGCCGCTCATGTATGACGCCTTAGGCAAAATACTACACGCGATTTTTTCGGAAGCCGCCAAGAAGGTGCCATACAAGGATATGTTCGATGACACTGAATAAATATCTAAAGTTTTGTTAAAAAAATAAATACGGTGAATGGTCGATGGACAATAACAAGACAACTAGATATTCCATCTGCTATTATCATCTCTTTCTCTGCTCCTTTCACTAATATAATAATCCAGAATCTTCGGAATGGATGTAAGTTTTGAGATTGTGAATAAGTTTTGCACGCTGTGTTTTCCAATTACTTGAATTCATCTCATTACAAGGTGTTCAATATCAGAAGACCAAAGAAGCCGAAAATCAAGTATCCCAGCAAGTTTCTAAATTATGATCTTAGACAGCATGCACCTTAAATAGCGTTGCCTTAATATTTCACTGTCTCAATTCACTTTGCAATATTAACAAAATCATTTACTCTTTAAAATGTTGTTAAACATGTTCAAAGCAATACTTCTTATTTCATATTGATGTGACACTTACTTGTTGTCTCGCCCTAATGGGCGATTATGAAATGAAGGTTCTTAAACACAGAGAACACTTGCCTTTGCTAATAAGTTTATAGACAACTGTTGTGTTTGGAATTTATGATTCTCTGACTCTTTCCAGTGAAACACCATTCCCCATACAATTTGCACAAAAAGCATGCTGTTCAATAATATTACGTACATATCAACATACACACAAGAATTACCATTAATTAGCATGATGTTAAATACAGATATACTGTTGTGTGTGAATAATTTCAGTAGCAGTTACCATTTGTGTCTGGTGGTGGGTGATGTAGTTCTGGTCAGGAGCTGGGAAGTGACAGTTGTGTTTCAATCCATCAATGATATACTGTAGACTGGCAAGTGATAAAAAAGTTTCAAATTCTCGCATACTTTTAAAGACTGTATTTCTAGATTCAAAATGGGACACAAAAGGAAAATATCAAATACTTAATTTTTGTAATTAATAGCTCATTTGAAAGTGGAAAACGTTTTACACTTGCAGTGAAATAAATTACTTGGTTCTGCTTCACAATGACAGATATCTTTAATTACATGACCAACAACTTGTGATGACTTGGCAGACAATTTCTGAAAACTTAACTGCAATTTATTATGGATTTATTACAGGACACTGGTCCCTTTCCTCTGACATATGAAATTTTATCAGAATTAATCTATTTATCTTAATAAATATTCTATGAAAAACTGCTTGTTAAAGTTGCATACTTGGTTTGTGTGTAAACACAATAGTGCAACTAACTGGGTAGAATTCTGGTAAACAACAAATACAATCACACCTTACCAGGTTGATTCTTGCTCTTTGTCCACCACTCAGAGTGACACTCCTCTCCCCCACAATGGTCATGTCACCATGGGGCAACAGCTGCAAGTCTCGTTCAAGAGCCCAGATCCTCACCACTTGTCTGTACCGGTTCCTATCCATGAGCTGCCCAAACAGGATGTTCTGCCGCACAGAGGCTGTGAACAGCCATGGTTCTTGCGACGCATATGTTACTGATTCTCCCACTAATATGGAGCCACTGATGAGAGGCAGTTCTTTCAGAAAGGCATGGACCAGTGATGGCTGCAACAGTAGTAACAACACATGTACGGTATGGTGCATTTTGGTGTATCTCAATGACTCCCCAATGAACTACAATTTAAAGATAAACATTTTATTGGCACAATTTCGCAAGCAATGTAGGAAGTTTACTCTACAACACAAGACAAATATTGAAGTAATAAAATCTGATAGTAACATCAAAATATTTCACACTTATCTTCCGAAAAACATGTCATGGAGAAAAGAGACTTAACAAAAACTGTTCCGTTACAGAGAACGTTGCAACAAATGTACCAACACTTCCACTAACTTCTCAATATTACAGTACAGTGATCAGAATTCCTGCTTCGCATTCACCTTGGTTGAAATCTCAGTCCAGAATCTGGCCATTCTGTCATTCCAAAAATATTGTGATGTCTTAAACTAGGCCACAACTTCCAAGTAATTTTTTACAATTATCCTGCCAATCAATATTGCATAACATATGCAGTTGACAAAGTGTCATTAAATACAAAAAAGTGTTCACTAATTAACACAGTTAATCATAATTATTGATATGTCCACTCTAAGGGAATAAAGGACTCATAATAAGCATATTGCATCTGACTTGCATCCATGGGGAACGCAATTTGAGTCTTGGCTAGATGGCTGATCGATTACATGTGTATATTTTTAACTGCATCATTCTTCATTGGAACACTGATTTATGATGAATAAAAGTTTTCCTTGGTCCTATGAAAGAAATGCCTAGATTATAAATATGGAACTTGATGAGAATATATCAACTACTTAAAAGTGTACATATGGAAATTTATACATCAGATCTATAAATATATGAGCTTGCTTTAACATTTATTGTATGGGAATGTGGAAAGGATATCCCCATATTATGGAGCTGCAGTCTGAACTTTAACACTGGATTTAATAGCATAATTTTACATTACTGTTACACTCTACAAGCAGGATGGCACTTAAGATGTGACACAATGCAAATGAAGTTTAAACTTCTCCACAAACTGTAGAATTACTGCATAAATTACTTACTGTTGAATTAAACCACACAAAACCAAAAACACTATTCTTACAAGACAAAGATGAATAAATCTGATAGCTATTGTATGTGAGAGGTATAGGTTATCTGCAATTGACTGAAGTCTGTTGTCCACACATTAATAACATTAATAAAATAAATTAATGATATGCCAAGGAAACACCAGTGTCATGAAAGTGACAGACCTTCTCTGATCCAACAGGTCCAATGACAGCCACCAGTCCTCCAGGTCTTACTTCCAGACTCACATCAGTAAGCGTGTTCTCAGGCAAATTCTCAGTCCACACGGCCATCACATTAGTAACCTTGAGACCATTCTTGTCTGGAGTGTCACCACTATCTGTACTGTTTTCTTCTGCATATACGTTAAATTCCAGAGCACCAGTCTTCGCCATCTCCATCTTGCATTCATTTCCAAGAGATCTGCTTTTGTCACAGATTAAGTCTGTGGTCTTCATATCATTTGCAACGTACCTAGTTGCAGTAGTCACTTCACCACAAATCTCTGTGTTAAAATTAAAATAACCATGCATATCCTTCAAATACAACACAATAATTTAAAATAATAGATTTATTCATGTTTCCCTTGAAGGCCACTATATTTAATTATTAAAATTTAACTCTCCTTAACACTCATTTTAATATGAATGAAACTGTGAAAGTTAAGCTAATCCTGTGAAGAAGTTTTTGCCTGAGCATTTGCATTACCACTTTGCTATAGTGACACAGATCTCAATAAGATTGCAACATTTTCAAACGATTCATCAATCTCATTTTGCTGTACCTGCTGATGATAATGATTTTGTGGTATGATCATCCATTTCATCATTATACCTTGCTGCTGGTACAATACAACCTCTGGAATGAAAAAAGTTGTCTAGTAAGGGAAATAAGCTTAGAACAAAACAACAAAGCATGAAAATAAAAATATTGTACCAATTCTATAAATTAAACCTGACATTTTTGTCAAAGTCCAACACAAAAACAAATAGTTATTTACTTCACAGAATTATGGATTTTAATTGTTATGTATATATCAAGGAAAACAAACCTGAATTCTCTTAACAGAGACAGCTCATTCTGAGACATGTGCTATTGATCGAGGAAACTGATCAGTCATTGCCTTGTTTATGATATTCATAAATCCGGTTATCACAAACATCTGGAAAAAGAAAGAAAACAAATTATAAACACATTTGGTGTGACTAATTTAAACAAGTTTAAGGTTTACATGCGTCATGTTTGTGTTTTTGATTAAAATATATAATAAAATACAGGTCAATACACAAAACTTTATTTGAATGTTGAAATTTAAAATTTAAATGTTAAAATTTAAAATTTGCGCTATTCATCACTATAAGGATGTTACATTAGAGCGCTTTCATTCATTTCACAACATGTTTCGATGTAATACATCATCTTCAGGTGTTGTTTTTTAAAACTATTTTATATTATAATGCATGCCTTTCAATAATTCATTATTGTAAGATGTGTTCCGCTGGTCTTCCCATTTTACGCATCTTATGTTTGTTTTGAATTATTCTGTAAGTAAATGTGATAAAATTTGGGAGTTATTCATTTTATATGCAAATAAGTTTTGGAATATGAACGATATTGTAACAGTAAGAACTCAATAACATACCATAAGTCGTGTTGTGTGGTGTATCACGTCTGCTCGGGTTGACTGTCTGTTCATGGACTGGTTTCGTGTATAGAAGCGGGTGGTATATATAGGTAGAGGGTGTCAGGTGCTTGAGTCAATGACTTGTACTGTGTTAAAAATCGGGTTGTTTAAATATAGGTTAGTGTCGTTTAAAGCAATATTTCGTTTATGTGTCCGTTGTACAGTAAAACCCCTCTGGTTGGACACCCCTATATCCTGGACACCCCTCTATATTGGACACTTTTAATTGGAACCGGCGAATATCCCATAATTTTACATGTCCACAACACTCTATATCTTGGACACCCCTTTATCCTGGAACTTGGTCACCCCTTTTGTTTTAAGTTGGACAGGTGCAAGCATGCACTTAGCTTCAATGCCTTTATGGGAAACGTTTACAGTTAGTATTTTGTTCTTTTGAATTTCTGACTGATGAATGCCTTCTACCTGAGAAGTACCTTATGGTTGAGGGTGTGAGACATTGAACACATCATCGGAATGCAGTGGAAGTGTATAGTTATTCCTTTGTTAAACCCCTCACTGGAGTTTTAACTTTGTCAGTACAATGCTTGAAACTGAATTAAACAGTGTTAACATAAATTGGAACGGTATGCCTTCGCTCATAACTAACAAGGAATGGTTGAAAATTTATTCCAATTAATTACGGCAAAAATTAGTAAGAGGATGGCAAATTCCAAGATAAAAGCAAAAAAGCAGTGTCTTGTAACGGGTTTTTCATAACAAATAAGTGACATCTTATGTTGAGCTTAAAAAAATACATTCTGAACATTTAAAATTTCATTGAGTCTTGGATGTAATGTGCAACCATGAGAGTGGGTTTCAAAACATTATTATTATTGTCATTAATTCTTCATTCAAGCAAGCCTACAGTGGTTAGATTATGTAAGTAAATAGATTACATTGTCGGTAAACGTAAAGTATTGGTGTCCTTCCCTTTGAGCTTATCCATGCAAGTTTAATTTACTCAAAACAAAATTTGTAAAAAAATAATTTAACTTTTTGATTTTTCTTATCAATAATTTCCTTTTTGGTAAGGGCTCCATAATAATCTACAATTACCACATTGTCATTACACCACAATTTGAAAGGATAATTTTTCCATTTCCCTCTATCTTGGACACCTCTGTAAGTTGGACACATTATCGTGGAACCGCAAGTGTCCAAGTTAGAGAGGTTTTACTGTATATGGTATTTTTCTATGGTTTCTCTATGGCGTCTATTTTGTACTATTTTTATAATATCTAAGGTTTGTTCTATTGCACCATATGTGTGTCCCGTGTTTAATATATGTTTTGCGTAGGCAGAGTGATCCTTATTCTGTTTGATAGCTGTTATATGTTCTTTGTGCCTTTGTTTAAACGTGCGTCCTGTCTGGCCTATGTAGGTTAAAGGACATTCCATGCATTTTAATCTATATACGCCAGGTTGTTCGTATTGATTTTCTGTGTCATATTGTTGATTTTGTTTTAGTATGTTTTTTATTGTATTTTTTGTTCTATATGCAATTTTTATATTATTATTTTTGAATATTTTAGATATGTATTTTGTTTCTTTACCTATATACTTGAAGGTGGCCCATTTATTTTGAGTATTTATTATTATTATTATTATTATTTTCATTTTCATTTTTTATTTTGGTTTTTGTTCCTAATTATTATAGCCGTTTTCTTTTAGAATTTGTTTTATTATATTGCATTCAGTTTGTTTGTTTTTAATGGGTATAGGATATGTATTTTTTCTGTTTATTAGGTAGTTTATAGCTGTTTTTTTGTGTTCGTTAGGGTGGCATGAGGATGCATGTATTATTGTACTTGTACTAGTAGGTTTTCTGTATATTTCAAATTCAAAATTATTATTATTATTTCGTATTATGGTTAAATCTAGGTAATTTAATTTATTTTCTTGTTCTGTTTCCATAGTGAATTGTATATTTTGGTTTATATTATTAAATTCATTTAGAACGTATTTTATATTGGTCTTTTTTGTGTCATACATTATAAATACATCATCTACATATCTACCATAATATTTAATTTGTTTTTTTTTAATATGTCTATAATGTGATTATGTTCAATCCATTGTAAAAATATTTCAGATAGTATACTGGATGTTGGTGCCCCCATTGGTAAGTCTGTGTCTTGTTTCCAATAATTATTATTAAATTTAAAGTAATTTTGATTGATAATGGTATTGACAGTAATTATGATTTCGTTGATTGAGTTTTTATTTATATTGTGTCTATCTAAAATATTATTTACAATGTCTTGTAACATATTTGTTGGAATGTTAGTGTACATATTGTTTATATCAAATGAGCAAATTTTTATATCCTTATTATTATTAAAGTTCAATTTCTGAATTTCGTGTATAAATTCGGTTGAATTTTTTATGTTAAAGTGTTTGGTAATAATAATTATGAACAAAAACCAAAAACCAAAATAAAAAATGAAAATGAAAATAATAACGAAAACGATAATACTCAAAATAAATGGGCCACCTTCACGTATATAGGTAAAGAAACAAAATACATATCTAAAATATTCAAAAATAATAATATAAAAGTTGCATATAGAACAAAAAATACAATAAAAAACATACTAAAACAAAAACAACAATATGACACAGAAAATCAATACGAACAACCTGGCGTATATAGATTAAAATGCATGGAATGTCCTTTAACCTACATAGGCCAGACAGGACGCACGTTTAAACAAAGGCACAAAGAACATATAACAGCTATCAAACAGAATAAGGATCACTCTGCCTACGCAAAACATATATTAAACACGGGACACACATATGGTGCAATAGAACAAACCTTAGATATTATAAAAATAGTACAAAATAGACGCCATAGAGAAACCATAGAAAAATACCATATACAACGGACACATAAACGAAATATTGCTTTAAACGACACTAACCTATATTTAAACAACCCGATTTTTAACACAGTACAAGTCATTGACTCAAGCACCTGACACCCTCTACCTATATATACCACCCGCTTCTATACACGAAACCAGTCCATGAACAGACAGTCAACCCGAGCAGACGTGATACACCACACAACACGACTTATGGTATGTTATTGAGTTCTTACTGTTACAATATCGTTCATATTCCAAAACTTATTTGCATATAAAATGAATAACTCCCAAATTTTATCACATTTACTTACAGAATAATTCAAAACAAACATAAGATGCGTAAAATGGGAAGACCAGCGGAACACATCTTACAATAATGAATTATTGAAAGGCATGCATTATAATATAAAATAGTTTTAAAAAACAACACCTGAAGATGATGTATTACATCGAAACATGTTGTGAAATGAATGAAAGCGCTCTAATGTAACATCCTTATAGTGATGAATAGCGCAAATTTTAAATTTTAACATTTAAATTTTAAATTTTAACATCCAAATAAAGTTTTGTGTATTGACCTGTATTTTATTATATATTTTAATTTAAACAAACAAATTATAAATAAAACAGTAGAGTTTGTTAGTACGGGATGTCATATGTAACACTCTAGAGTTGTCAGTTAAAAGAGAAGCTCTTTACAATATTTTGCTTGAATTTGGTTTACCTAAGAAGCAAGTCAGACTAATTAAAACGTGTTTAAGTGAAACCTTTAGCAAAATTCATGTGGTAACATTTGCAAATTACATTTCCTATTCAGAATGGCCTGAAGTAGGTAGATGTTCTATCACCACTGCTTTTCAATATTTCCATAGAATATGCCAACAGGAAAGTTCAAGAAAATCTGGGCAGTTTGGAACTGAATGGGACACATCAGCTGTTGGTCTATGCTGATAATATTAATCTTTTGAGTGACAATACAAATGCTATAAAAGTGAACACAGAAATATTATTAAGGGCTAGTAGGGATGTTGGTCTAGAAATAAATGCAGAAAAGACAGGGTACACGATCATGTCTCATCATCAGCGTTCAGAAGTAAACCAAACCATAAGGACAGCTAATGAGTCGGTAAAAATGTGACAAATTAAAGTACTTTGGGATGACAGTAACAAGTCAGAATGACATTTAAGAGCAGATTAAATTCAGGGAATCCTTGCTATCATTCAGTCCAAAATCTTTTGTCCTCCAGTCTAATATCATAAAAACTAAATATTAAAATACACAAAATTGTAATTTTGCTGCTTGTGCTTATGGGTGCAAAACATGGTCTCTCACCTTGAGAGACGAACATAGACTGATGGTCTTTGAGAACAGTGTTGAGGAGGATAGTTAGACCTAAAAGGGTGGAAGATGGATCATGGCGAAAATTGAGCTGTACTCCTC
The DNA here is from genome assembly GCF_977971745.1 of Zootermopsis nevadensis. NCBI lineage: Eukaryota > Metazoa > Arthropoda > Insecta > Blattodea > Termopsidae > Zootermopsis > Zootermopsis nevadensis. Next base: position 9,107,390 of record NW_028259142.1, read on the forward strand.
ACCTGATATTGTTAGTGATTAAATTGAGGATGAGGTGGGTGGGACATACGGCATGCGTGGGGGAGTGTTCACAAGGTATTGGTTCGGACGTCTGATGGGAGAAGACTGCTAGGAAGACCTAGGTGTAGGTGGGAGGACAACGTTAAAATGGTTCTTAGTAAGACAGGAATTGATGGAGCAAACTGGATGCAAGGATTTCATCTCAATGGGGCAATTAGAACTGCCACCTTACTTCAGGCTGTAAATTAAAATTTATCTTATTAAACTGCCACAAACAATACAAAGTCCATGGTACACTGTTTTATTCTCCTTGAGAAGTTGACAGCTGTTAAGAAAATTCCTTGCTATTACAGAAACCTGAAACCATTTACAAAATTCACAGGCATCAATAATAAAAGTATTAATATTATATGAATATACAGATCTGAAAGCCAGTAGTGAAGATCAGAGATTTAAAGTTCTTGCAATGGTGACTACGTTGACTGTGGTGTTGTAGGTGATTATGAGTATTTTGTAGGAATGAATCACCTACAACTTCAGATGCTGGTTACTATCTAGAATATTGCATAGTGCTACAACACTTAAGACCATAACTGAGTAACAATGGTAACTTTCATGATTAAATAGAAAACAAAATATTTATGATAAATGTCAACTAATAATTCTGTTATGTAAAACATTCTGCAAGATAAGAAGTGGGACAACATACAAGGATGACAGAAAACTCACAAATCTGATACTCTGAAATAGGATATTTACATACTTCTTTCTGAATAAGCCACTAAAATAAACCAAGTGCTTATATGATACATGCATTGGCTATACCCTCTTCTGTGAAATTCACTGTGCTGGTTCACTGCACATATTTGACAAACTCAGTATCAGCATTGTAATACTGTGTGACTCCAAAGAGCAATGACTCCACTACCTGCAGCCAGAAGAGATGGATATTTTGTCTTTTCTGGTATACATACGAAAGCACACACACCAACTCCTGGTTTTATCCCTGATGTTCAAAAGCACCTGCATCTCCTCTTACCATGACAGTTTTATCATTTCTTTATTTCCAAATGTCATGAGACAAACTCCAGTGTCTGTTCAACAAGCTACAGCTTGACAAGTGATAACATAGCAGTCTGTATGATTATATTCAGGATACCATTTAAAATAGAATACTCTAGCACATATCTTCCATCATAAGCATGTCAATACAGATACTGATTTACCACACGTACCAAGCAGTTGAAAGAGCAAAATGAAGTAATGATGGAATTCTAACAACACTCACTTCCACACCACGATCTCCGCATAGAACTCTGAGTATTGAGAAAATCATGCAGCCAAGAATAATTTGTTTTCCATAAACACAAAAGTCTCTCACATTCTCAGATGTTATCTTGTTCCCAAGTAGAGCGTATGACACTATAGCAATAAAAATGATAATCTTTGTTGAAAACTTTCCAATCAATAAGAGCAAACCACGCACATAAAGTACAGCCTAACTGTTTGAATTTCATATCTGCAAGAAAAGGATAACTGTATCAGACATGGTAAATTAATATGGTGGAATGAATCCATTTAAATAAATTCTATGTTAAATTAGTAATGCATTTAAACATTTTATTATTACAATCCTGAGACAGCATCTATCTTCTGGAATATGTAGGTAGGGTTCACCTCCCACTATGACTATTGGGACTTAACGTTTTCCAGAATGACTCTGATTCCCAGTCACATGACTTACACAAAGTGTGAAGTATTTAAATAGGTAAAGTTGAATTTGACATGAATGTCCAACTATAAAGTTCTGGGAATGATTCTACAAGACTAAATATTACAGTGCATATGCAAAGTTGTAATTCTGACTCACTTATTTGTTAAGCAGGTAGATACCTGCAATGCCTAAGCAGGAGTGAGAGACTAATACTGAAATAGATCTTAAAGAAATGGGGTATAGGATGTGGACAGTATTGAAAAGGGCTGTGATAGGGATCAGAAGCAGACTTTAATGAACATAGTAAAGAATATTAATGTCTATAAAACTCAGGAAATTCTTGAATAACTGAGAAACTATCAATTTCTCAATGACACTGAAAATAGTTACATCTGGAATTCAGTTGTGGCCTCCATTGCAACAACCTGAATTGTTTGTTCTCACTCAATTTTTTGAACTACACATGCAGAATTGTTCCTATGAATCTAATATTCAGTAGTAAATAAAAAATGAAAAATTGAGTACCTACTATACATACAAAATTTGAAGGCTAATTGTCCTGTTTATAATCAGTGAATGAGACACAAATGGTCAGATAAACACAGATGTTTTGCTTCAGCAGTAGAAGGTATGTAGACTAAATGCAGAGGTTAAGAGGACTGAAGGAAAACAACTGACAGACAAGTTTCTGCAGTAAGTTATTAAATTACTAAAAAGAAGTTACCTGCGAGCAAATGAGACAAGGTAAGCAAATGGTTTCTCCCACGCATACATCTTGATAACCTGTATGCCAACAATGAACTCATTCAAGAATCTAACTTGCACATCAGTTCGCTTGGCAGTGCGGAGATGGAAAGTGGACAGCAACTTTCCAAAATATAATGATAAATTAAAAATTGCACAATTAACCAACTAATACAAATACCATGCATATAAAGTACCATAGCAGGGCTATTGCTTACTGGATATGGGACAATTTCAAGTTATCTGATCTCTTAATAGTATGACTTTCAATCTTTAACTAATAAGAAAAATAATGATGTCCTATACATGAGATGTAAATAGCAAACAATTAGTGTTAATATGCTTAACCCTCCCTCAGGCCCCAATTAGGTTATAAATTCTGCAGTTTCATCAAATTCTTAAACTTACCATATTACATAAAGTAAATGCAGATCATGAACTAGTGGCAGAATTGAGGTTAGGATTACATCAGTGTTTCCTAAATTCGTTAAGCCATTAAATTTGTCAGCATACAATGTTTGCTAATGGTTTGCAATCACATGTTTAGCCTATCTGCATGGGGGAATTCAGATTCCAAGTCCCAACCTTCTGCAGGATGAGCTTCCACTGATAATTTAAATTCAGGCAAAAATAATCATATTTCATTATTATTATTATTGTTTTCATTTCTTCTTAGAAAGGAAATGCTATTGAATTTCTGGGTTTGTAGTGATAACAATACAAGATGCCTGGGTACACCCACTTTACTAGTTTAAGCCACTTAAAATAGCCCAATTTCCACCATCATCTAAAAATTAAAAAATATATATATATATTTTGTCAATACATATATCTGATGAAAGACTCAACCTTCATCTTGATGGTTATGAAAGAAGAATTCATGTAGTTCAAAGACAATTTGTGAGATGGCCGCACAAAGCTGGAGCTGTATGTATCCAACACACATTAGAATCTGCAGCAGTAAATGATAGCAGTGTAACTTCCATAATGTTGATGGGTTAAACAGACATCTTCATAGAGGCTTGGGTCATGTTATTAAAGGGGCCAATACATGTACTTATACACAATAATTTGTAGTTTCATGATTAAAATTTCCTACAAAATACACACCTTGTAATGGAATAACAAGCACAATGGTTGCAACTCCAATAACTGCAGCAAAGCCAATTTCACACCACATCAGATACGATATAACAAGTGTCTGTAATGGACCAAACCAGAGGTACACAAAGAAATTGACACTATGGTCAAACCGGTTCACATCGTTGGACATAAGATTGACTGCTTGGCCTCTAGTTGTTTCCCTCAGAGCTGTCTTAGTCAACGTCAATGCCTAAAATAGAGTTCAGAATTACAACAAGTTTCAAAATGTACAAGACATGAATTTGAAAGTGCAATGTCAGAAATCCCAAACAATTGGCATAAAGAGTAGAGAATTTTGAAACACCTCATAAAAGCTGTTTTTCTTCATGTCAACTATACTGCAACTGCTCTGGCTATAACTAAGGTAACTTGATCCTAATATTTTGTAAACCCTTTGATAGCAATGGAAGTTAAGTTTTACTACATTTTAAAAATCTGTAGGCTAAATAAATAATTAAAGCAGGTTGCTTTAAACCTCCAAGTTTTAATATTCCTATGTCTGAAAACATAAAGTCAAAAGATTTTTGAAGCCATAATAAATGTCACTTTTGAACAAACAAAGAAGTTAACAGGCATTATTACTTATAAATTTAAAGTTCCTAGCTACACTGGTTATCAGCCACTACTTTGGAAATATTTTGGACAGCCACCATAGTGTTCTTTCTTTTATAAAATAGTGCCTTAGTAATCAATTCAATTTTATAAAAAATCCAGCATAGTACAAAAACTTAGAGTTCATGATTTAAAATTAGTTTCTGATTTTGAATTTTTGTCATTGATTGTGGGAAGAACGTCTGGTAGAGTGGCCCAAATCATTGGAAAATATTTGGTTGGAAGGCCCGAGTGGAGTACATTCCGTGCTGAGTTAATTGCAACATTCTTTCCTCCCAGGATAAGGGAGAGATTTGGTTCTCAATTCGGTGTGATGTATTTTCATATCGTAGCCGACGACAACGATTGAGCATTTTGTAAATAGTATGTTGCTTGTGTGTATTGTTTGGCGTAAGAGAGCGAAGTGAAATTGTAAGTATGTATACTTGTGTTGTGTTCGGGCGTAGCCCAGTATGTTTTTTTGGTATCATCTTTTTATAGGTCGACTTGTACAGGTTTTATTTTATAGCCAGTATATAATATTGTATGTAACTGGGGTTTGTGTAAATCTCCTGTTACTGAAAGTGTCTGTGGGGATTGCATCACGAGTGAACGGACGCCTGTTGAGAGGCTAGAGCCGCGTGATAAGTCCCGGGGAAGTACGCAGTTTTGATCACGAGAGATTGCGTAATAAGTCGCATGATCAACGCCTGGTAGAGGCTAGCGATCTCCTGACTCTTTGTCTGGCGTGGGAATCCCAGAAGGGAGTGGAGTCGTCGTCGTGTAAGAGTAGGGAGCAGTTGTGAAGGAAGCTGTTCCATTATCGAATAATGAAGTCCCTTGTGGGAGGTGAATAGTGAAAGAAGTTTGTTTTTCATTATGGTTGAGGACCAAAAAGAAACTTGGTCTCTAGCAAAAAACTAAGGAAGTTTTTTTTGTGAAATCACTACAACCCATATATTGATCTACATTTTTATGTATTGAATTTTGTTCTTGGGGTTGAGTGAGATAGTATGTGATTAATAATTGAAGTTATTAATTGCGGCCGGACTGGCGGCTGAAGGGATGTTTGCGAGTATTAAACCAATACTCGCAAACCTACAACTTTAAGGGGGGCCTTTACGTAGTATTCTGTTTAAATAGGGAAATGTTTCCCAAATGGTGTTGAAAGTTCGCTGCCATCTGTATGGACGCACCTGGGGTCTGTATGAATGTGTGTAACTTAGAATTTTGTTCTTAGTGGAAAATTGGTTTGTATTCTCTCTTGTTTCATATTACAATTTTTGTAATTTTTACTTTGTCAATTTAAATTCATTAAATTCATTGTTTGTTTTGTTTTAAATTCAATGGCATGAGTTTGATTTGAGAGTTAATGTTCAACTGCCTTCAATGTTCCTTGGTTTCCCCAATAATATCTCGGGGCGTAGAATACACGAGCAACCGAGTCAGCAGCAGGTGGACCGGCTGAGTTTCGGTTCACTTTTGAACGTTTGGCCCTGAGCTTTGTTGATAGTGATTACGAAGGCAGGCGTTAAGGGGAACTGGCGTCTCCACATAGTAAATGGGTATTCGCTGTCACAATATAGTTTTATACGTGGAATGAAAATTTCCCCGCAATGATCTCCCGTTATGACGTTGAAGGAGGTTGTTGGTCATCTGCTGTACTAATAAACGTGTTCCGTTAACTAATCCTTCCCAAACGATTAAGTTACGTACCAACATGACAATAGCGTTCTTACGAAGACGCAAATTGTGTGGGGGCAGTGATCATAGTCGCAAAGTGTTTAAGTATTCGGGTGTCACCATTTCACTGAACTTTTCTTTGTCCGAGTCTTCGACACCATCAATGCTCGAGTAGATTCGCTCAGTCTTTTCGTCTAGTAAGTCAACAACTCTCTCATTTATTTCGTCGACGTCACAATTTCTTGCAGCAAGGATTGCGGTAGTTTTGAGCATTTCGATGTCATTGTTTCTTATGATATCTCCGCAAATCTTTTCGACTAAATCATCCGTACAAACCATGTTTTCAGACTCTTCTACCATGTCGTCGTGGTCGTTGAGGCGTCCTTCGCCGAGGTCGAGTAAGAATTTAGTCCATTTTATAGCTTGAGGTGTGGCGCGCATGTTTTCAGACAATGACGTGACCTTAAAGTGTTTCCACAAAGGCGAATAATTTATTGTTGAATACAGTGTTGACGTTTTATTTGAATTGCGTAAGACAGGTAAAATCTGTCTAAAGTCTCCACCGAGCAACATACCTTTACCTCCAAAGGGTAAGTTACAACGTGTGAAGTCTCGCAAAGTTCTATCGAGAACATCCATAAAATACCGTGGTGCCATTGGTGCTTCGTCCCAAATAAATACGTCTGTATCAATTCTTTTCCTCTGTTATCCGTTATCGAAATGTTGGTGTTAGAGTCAGGCAAAACAGGAACGGGCAGCCCGGCTACTCTGTGGACAGTGTTTCCTTTAGGCAACAAACTTGCTGCGATACCTGTATAAGCCATCGTAGTGACTTTCTTTTGTCGTCCTACTAACAAATGGTACAATGTTTTATATGTGTAAGTTTTACCGCATCCTCCTGGACCATCAATGTAGAAGTACGGTTTTTTGACAGTTGGTTTTCCGTCTATATGATTAAGTATTATGTCAACGATTTCCTTTTGTTTCTCGTTCAATGATTTGTACATTCCTTCACCAATTCCAATGTGTTCCTCAACAGTTAATTCTTTGTTACTTACTGTCTGTAACTTTTTAATTTCCTGAGGCAGTGTTGGAAAGTCCTTCAAACTTTTCCCTTCAATAATTAACAATTCATTAATATTAGCATGAGCTTTGTCACGTGCGTCAGAGTCAGAAATTTTATCTTGTTTTTTAAAGTCTTGCGCCATTATATCAATGAAATCATTGAAATGCTCTTCGGGGTGCAATGGGTGACAATGGATTAGAATCTGAACAAATAACACACGTAGCTGATAAGGCATTTGGTATATCGCACCTTCTTGCATGCAACGTTTCCATTCAGCGTCATCTTCGATCAGTCCACGTGCTAAACAGGCTTCTGTGAATGTTTGGTATGTGACAGTGTCGTAAGTCTTTAAGTCCTCATAGTTTTCTGCGCCTTTCACATTCATCAAAAGAACACGAAGATGGAATGTTTCTTGATCTCTAGGGCTTACACTATAAACGCGTCCGATTGTGTGTTTACCATCTCTTCTTGGAAACCATGACTTCTGTTTCTTCAAGTTCGACTTTTGTTCGTATTCAACAGTGGACGCTCCTTTTTCTTCTTCATCATTGGTACCTTTCATTTCTGCTCTCCACGTATAGTGCTTTGGAATTTCGAAATAATAATACTTTCGTGCGTTTTGGTCCTGTTTGTTCAATTCGAAATATTCAAGGTGAATCGTTGACCCGGCAATTGCTTTTCGAATGTCTTCGTATGTTGCTTCTTCTCCAAATTCGACGGTTTGTTTGTTCGGCAAATGCACAGGTAGACGTATGATTGCATGACTGCGCCTGTGCATTTCATTTTCAAGAATGCGATATGCTGCTTCTGGAGCAGTGATCATGCGACTGTCTTGGTAGTTGGTGATCTCGTCGTAGTGAAGCTCATCTCCTTCGATGATTGTATAGTTTGTCAAATCACCACCTTTAAAAGCATATTTGAATAGGTACTTTACTGAAGTAATCGATGATACAGACTCAACATTGATGTGACAGTTTAATTCCTGCATCAAATACGGCCAGTATGGAACAACGTCTTGATTTGTTGCAACAAATCCATTTTTTGCGGAGTAAGTGCGTCCATTATTTTGTCGTTTGTAGATTGGATAACCGTCTTCGACGATTATTGTGCAAGGAGAATACTGTTTGGGAAAACCTATAGAACACTCATTTCCCTTCATGCAACGCGGACTACAATGATGAATCATGTTATGCGTAACAATGTCGAAAAGATTTGGTTGTGTTTCGGGGTCTGGTAGTTCAACGCTAATGAAATTGTCAACATCTTCATCAGTCTTAATTTTTGATCCTTCTTGGAGGTTTAAAAGGATATGTGCATTCGGAAGTCCTCGCTTATGTAACTCAACTGTGTACACGTAAGCAAGCGACTTTCCCATAACTGAATGTGTGGTCAGCAAATCCATCAAGTGATTGAGTTTCAACTTGAATACTCTGTCAACGAAGTCGGGTCTGTCTGGTGGTGTTTCATGTGGTTCGAGATTTTCGCGAATTTCACGCCAATTAGGATTGGTCGTAATGGTGATGAACAAACACGGCGTGCCGAAAGCAGCGACCATTGCCATTGCGTTTTGGTACAGTTCCAACATGTATCGTGGCGATCCAACGAACGATGTGTTCAAAACTTTAATGCGCCCGAGTTTTTTCTTCATTTCTTTTGCAAGCTTTTCCAAGTTTGCTTTCAAACTGCTGCACTTATCTACACGTTTACCTTGTTGGAGTTGATACCTCAAGTAGTTGATAACGTCTTTCTCACGTTTAATTTCAGTATCAACCAAATATTGTTGGAAAAGTTTCCCACTTTTTGTGATTGGACTAAATTCCTTTTCGCGAGTAGCGATTCTATAGCGAGCAAACATTCTTCGTGTTAGACGATCACGAACTTTAGAATCTTTCAGTTTGAGGTCTTTATGCCATTGCATTGTGCCGTAAGGAAACAGAAGGGGATAGACAAAGGGTTCAACGAATGGATTCATTGTCGAAAGACGTCTCAGTCTTTGCTCCTTGGTACTGTAAACAACAACATACAAATCAGGAATGTCACCGTCGTCGGTTTTAGGACACACAACAGCGACGTCATTGCTCCATTTCGGATTGTACCTGTTTTTGTCGTCTCCAGGAAGCATCGACATAACCAAGTTTAGCTCCGGTTCAGACTCGTTGTTACGCTCAGCGTTTTCTTTTTCAAGCTTGTATTGTATTAATGCGCGAAATTATATCAGTTAATTTCGTGACAATTTCTTCTTTTATGTCATCTTTGGTGTCGCCTTTCGAATTCTGACGTGCATTTTCGATTCTTTGTTTTTCGGCTTCTTGTTCGTCGATCATAAACAGTTGACCAAAAGTAGCATTCTCATTATCTTTCGGAAAAGATGCCGCATTCATGTTATAATAAATTTGGCCATGCAATTTAAAACAATATGGCCCTGGTCGACTAATTCCGACGTCCATGAGATTCGCTTGAAATGATGCGAATGCCATCATGTTGTTGTAAACACGACATTTGTTGCGAAAATGTCGAAGAGAAAAGAGTTTTCTAAGCTCATCAGGGTATTCAGGCAACGAATCAAGCACAACCTTTCCACATGCACAACAATCATAAAACGATTTACTGGAACGATGAGTCGATTCATCGAGCCAGTGAAGCGCTTTGCAATGAATACATTCATAGTTCATAGGTCCGAGATAATGTTGTTGATGTTCGTCGTCCATAAAATGCGCTGCTATTAGCAGTCTTCCTCTGTTCTTCATTACTAATTTACTTTGATATCTAATAATTTTCTTTTCAGCGTCTTGTTTTATTTTCTCCTCTGTTCTTACCGATAAGTCTTTCTACGTGTGTCGTTAATATGGTCTCGTCTATCAATGTAAGTTTTCTTTCGCTCTTCTTTATTTCTTAAATAGGTCTGATGTAGTAGTTCTGTACGTCGCTGTTCAGAGGCCAACTGTTCTAGGGCAGTCAACTTTCTACATTTATCAATGTAAGTCTTCTTTCACATTTCTTTATTTCTTAAATAGGTCTCATGTTGTAGTTCTTTACGTTGCTGTTCAGAGGCCAACTGTTCTTGTTCAGTCAACTTTTTACGTCCAGCCCCACCCTTGCAAATCTTCGTCTCAAAATCGATCATAATCATAATATATCGAATGAGTATCACTTTACCTTGTTGTGAGTTGGTACTTCAAATACTTGATAACGTCTTCTTTCACTTTCCTGTTGTTTTAGGACAACTGTTAGAAAATTCTTAAGAATGCGACGTGCTGTTTCTGGAGCAGTGATAATGCGACTGACTTGATATTCTTTGATTTCTTTTGTTGTGAAGCGTTATTTGTTTACTCGGCATTGTTGTGTCAACTTCAACAATGCCAACAGATATTTGTTTACTCGGCATTGTTGTGGTAAAGTACCAACCTTTCGAAGGGTAAAGGCATTGTTGTTCATTCTACTTACAAATTGGCATTTCCCCTGAGGCTTCGTATTTAGCTGATTCAACTGCGCGCAAATTTGCGTCACGAACTTGAATGTTCAATGAAGCTCTTCGCAACTTTGCTTTTGAAATTAATCAAGGAACACCTTAAAATTCTTTGGTTAAAGTCACGTGGCGTTACAAAATTAAGTACACAGATTACAGCAACCATATATTTTTAAATACCATGTTCTTGCAATGCTAATGTACTAATTCATGGTGAAATCTTGCAAACACCACAGAAGAAATGTAAGCATGAAGATGGCTGTCTTCTGGTAGAAGTTTACTGAAGTTTCGGAGGTCCTTCTGCCCCCAAAAGCAAGGTGCAAGCATCAGTGGACGTCTACCAGTAAAAACCCAGGAGACTTCCATCTTCACACGCCAGCCGAGAGTTCTTCAAATCTCACTGACAGACAGCCATAGATCAGCGTCATCAGTTACTACGCCCACAAAGGTTAAAAATGTTGCTTCTGAAGACTACGTAGTAATATATGCAAGAAATTTCATCCCTTCGTCATTTGTCTTGTCTGCCCTTACACTCAATGAGCATTGAAAGTTCTTCAGAATCAAAGTTTTTCACCGTGTGCAAAGAGAGAAGGCGCAGTTGACACGATGTTCGTTTATGAATATTGAGTTTCCGTGTCTTCTGAAATATCAGATATCTGCCTTCGTAGTGCCATTACATTTAAATTTTTGGATCCAAATCCTGCAAATCTTTTTTTTTCTCTTCATTTTTTGTTGAATAGTTCTGATGTTTTAGTTCTTTACGTCGCTGTTCAGAGGCCATCTGTTCTTGATCAGTCAACTTTCTACGTCCAGCAACACCATTGCTAATCTTCGTCTGTTTTTTCTTTCTTTCTTCTTCTGTTCTTGTTGTATACGTTTTTCTATGTTTATCAATGTAACTCTCCCTTCGTTTTTCTTTATTTGTTAAATAGGTCTGATGGATTAGTTCTTTACGTCGCTTTTCAGAGGCCAACTGTTCTTGGTCATTCAACTTTCTACGTCAAATCAAACCCTTTCAAATCTTCGTCTACTTTTCTACATGTGTCGTTAATATGGTCTAGTTTATCAATGTAAATCTCACTTCGCTTTTCTTTATTTGTTAAATATGCCTGATGTTGTAGTTCTTTACGTCGCTGATCAGAGCCCAACAGTTCTTGGTTAGTCAACTTTTTACGTTCAATCCCACCCTTGCAAATCTTCGTCTGTTTTTCTACATGTGTCGTTAATATAGTCTCGTTTATCAATGTAAATCTTCTTTCGCTTTTCTTTATTTGTTAAATATGTCTGATGTTGCAGTTCCTTAAGTCGCTGTTCAGAGGCACACTGTTCTTGCTCAGTCGACTTTTTACGTCCAGCCCCCACCCTTGCAAATCTTCGTCTTAAAATCGATCGTAAAGTCAGTTTTCATAATACTTTCTTAATCGTAATATATGGAATGAGTATCAGTTTACCTTGTTGGAGTTGTTGGAATTGGTACTTCAAATACTTGATAACGTCTTCTTTCACTTTTCTGATGTTTTAGGCCAACTGTCAGTCAATATTCAAGAATGCTAAGTGCTCCTTCTGGAGCATCGATAATGCGACTGGCTTGATATTTTTTTGATTCCTTAGTTGTGAAGCGTTATTTGTTTCTTATTTATGTCTGATGTTTTAGTTCTTTACGTCGCTGTTCAGAGGTCAACAATTCTTGTTCAGTCAACTTTTTTCGTCCAGCCCCACCCCTCCAAATGTTCGTCTTAAAATCGATCATAAAGTCAGTTTTCATAATAGTTTTCGTGATGGTAATATATCGAATGCGTATCAGTTTACCTAGTTGAAGTTGTTGGAGTTGGTACTTCAAATACTTGATAACGTATTCTTTCACTTTTCTGATGTTTTAGGCCAACTGTCAGTCAATATTCAAGAATGCGAAGTGCTCGTTCTGGAGCAGTGATAATGCGACTGGCTTGATATTTTTTGATTTCTTTGTTGTGAAGCGTTATTTGTTTACTCGGCATTGTTGTGGAACACAACAATGCCGTGTAAACAAATATATGTTGGCATTGTTGATGACGTCATTTTTTGACGACAAATTGGTTGAAGACAACGAGGAATCACAAATTTTTATAGTACTAGAGCAGGGCGTTCCTTTCGGAGCTCCTAGGGGGGTTGGTCAAGTTTGTAAAACGCAACCAACCTTGGTTAGTCCCGAAGGGGAGTTAGTTTAGTGTCTCATTCAAGTGTGTTAACCCTTGAGTAAGAAACTAAACTAACCCCCCCGAATGTGGAGTTTAAACACTTGACCAAAACACCGAAGGGGGTTGGTTGCGTTTTAAAAACTTGAGTAAGACACTTTAGTTTAGTTCAGTTTAGTGTCTCATTCAAGTGTTTTAACCCTTGAGTAAGAAATTAAACTACCCCCCGGATGGGGGTTAAGACGCTTGACCAACCACCCTCCGGGGTGGTGGTAAATTGTTTAAAACGCAACTAACCCCCCTTCGGAGGGGTTGGTTGCGTTTCAAAATCTTAAGGAAGACACTAAACTATCCCTCCTCATTCAAGTGTTTTAACCCTTGAGTAAGGAACTAAACTAACCCCCCGAATGGGGGTTAAAACACTTGACCAACCCTCCCTTCCGTTGGGTTGGTCAAGTGTTTAAAACGCAAGCAACCCCCCTTCGGGGGGGTTAGTTTCAAGTGTTCTAAAAGTTCGCTGCGTTTTAAAATCTTAAGTAACACACTAAACCAACCCCACCTTTGTGGGGGTTAGTTTAGTGTCTCATTCAAGTGTTTTAACCCTTGAGTAAGAAACTAAGCTACCCCCCCCCCCAATGGGGGTTAAAACACTTTTTCAGCGTTTTGTTTTTTTTTCTCCTCTGTTCTTATCGAATAAGTTTTTCTACGTGTGTCGTTAATATGGTCTCGTCTATCATTGTAAGTATTCTTTCTCTCTTCTTTATTTCTTAAATAGGTCTGATGTTGTAGTTCTTTACGTCACTGTTCAGAGGCCAACCTTTCATGGTCAGTAAACTTTCTACGTCCAGCCCCACCCTTGCAAATCTTCGTCTTAAAATCGATCATAATAGTTTTCGTAATCGTAATATATAGATTATATGAGTAGTATTATTAGTATTACTTTACCTTGTTGCAGTTGTTGGATTTGGTACTTCAAATAGTTGGTAACTTCTTTTTTCACTTTTCTGATGTTTTAGGCCAACTGTCAGTCAATTTTTAATAATGCAACGTGCTGCTTCTGGAGCAGTGATAATGCGACTGGCCTTTTAGTGAAGCGTTATTTGTTTACTCGGCATTGTTGTGGTCCACAACAATGCCGAGTAAACAAATATCTGTTGGCATTGTTGATGACGTCATTTTTTGAAGACAACGACTAATCACAAATTTTTATAGTAGACTAGGGCAGGGCGCTCCTTTCGGAGCTCCTACGGGGGGTTTGGTCATGTTTGTAAAACGCAACCAACCTTGTGTAAGAAAGTAAACTAACCGCCTCGAATTGACGGTTAAAACATAGGGGTTAGGTTGCGTAATGAAATCTGAAGTAACATGCTAAATTAACAGGCCTTCGGGGGGTTATTTAAGTGTCTCATTCAAGTGTTTTATCACTTGAGTAAGAAACTAAACTAACCCCTCCCCCGAATTTTGGTTAAAATACTTGACGAACCTCCCTCCGTTGGTTGCGTTATAAATTCTTGAGTAAGTCACTAAAATATCCCCCCTTCGGAAGGGTTAGTTTATGTTTCATTCAAGTGTTTCAACCCTTAATTAAGAAACTAAACTAACCCTCACCCGCGAATGGGGTTTTAAACAATTGACTAACTCCCCATTGGTTGCGTTTTAAAATCTTCAATAAGACACTAAACTAACCCCCTTCGGGGTTTTAATTTAGTGTCTTATTCAAGTGTTTTAACACTTGAAGAACAGTATGACTTGGATGAATATTATTATTATTATTATCAGATTACCTTTTTGGTGTTGGTAACGTCTTCTTTCACTTTTCCTCATTTCTTAAATAGTCTAATGTCGCTGTTCGGAGACGATATAGAGCAGTGATAATGCGACTGGCTTGATACTAAGCGTTAGTTGTTTATTCTGCATTGTTGTTCCACAACAATTCCGTGTATAAACAAATATAAGGTGATTATGTTGATGACGTCATTTTTTGACGAAAACGACGACTAATCCTTTCGGAGCGCTTCTTGTAATCTGATATTTTACTTCTTTACGTCGCTGAACAGAGGCCAACAGTTCTTGGTTAGTCAACTATCTACGTCCAACCCCAACCTTGCAAGTAATTCCCCCTTCGCTTTTCTTTATTTGTTAAGTAGGTCTTATGTTTTAGTTCTTTACGTCGCTGTTCAGAGGCCAACTGTTCTTGGTTAGTCAACTATCTACTTCCAAACCCATCCTTGCAAGTTTTCGTTCGTTATCTTCTGCTCTTATGTTCCTTTTAAATAAGTTTTTCTACTTTTATCAATGTAAATCTCCCTTCGTTTTTCTTTACTTGTTAAGTAGGTCTGATGTTTTAGTTCTTTACGTCGCTGTTCAGAGTCCAACTGTTCTTCGTTAGTCAACTATCTATGTCCAACCCCAACCTTAACCTTGCAAGTAATTCCCCCTTCGCTTTTCTTTATTTGTTAAGTAGGTCTTATGTTTTAGTTCTTTACGTCGCTGTTCAGAGGCCAACTGTTCTTGGTTAGTCAACTAACTACTTCCAAACCCACCCTTGCAAGTTTTCGTTTGTTTTCTTCTGCTCTTCTGTTCTTGTTGAATACGTTCTTTTTCGTTTATCAATGTAAGTCTCCCTTCGCTTTTCTTTATTTGTTAAATAGGTCTGATGTTTTAGTTCTTTACGTCGCTAATCAGAGGACAACTGTTCTTGATCAGTCAACTTTTTACGTCCAACCCCACACTTGCAAATCTTCGTTATTTGTTTTTTGTACTTCTGTTCTTGTTGAATAAGATTTTCTGCGTTTATCAATGTAAGTCTCCATTCGCTTTTCTTTATTTGTTAAATAGCTCTGATGTTTTAGTTCTTTACGTCGCTAATCAGAGGCCAACTGTTCTTGATCAGTCAACTTTCTACGTTCAACCCTACCTTGCAAAACTTGGTTTGTTTGTTTTTTGCTCTTCTGTTTTGTTGAATAAGTTTTTCTGCGTTTATCAATGTAAGTCTCTCTTCGCTTTTATTTATTTATTAAATAGGTCTGATGTTTTAGTTCTTTACCTCGCTGATAAGAGGCCAACAATTTTTGATCAGTCACCTTTCTGCATATAACCCTACTCTTGAAAATCTTAGTTTGTTTGTTTGTTTTTTGCTCTTCTGATTTGTTGAATAAGTTTTCTACATGTGTTCTTAATATGGTCTCGTTTATCAATGTAAGTCTTCTTTCGCTTTAATAGGTCTGATGTAGTAGTTCTTTACGTCGCTGTTTAGAGGCCAACAGTTCTTGTTCAGTCAACTTTTTACGTCCAGCCCCACCCTAGCAAATCTTCGTCTTAATATCGATCAAGTGTCAGTTTTCATAATACTTTCGTAATCATAAAGTCAGTTTTCATAATACTTTCTTAATCATAACATATCTAATGAGTATCAGTTTACCTTCTTGGAGTTGTTAGAGTTGATACTTCATATAGTTGATAACGTCTTCTTTCAGTTTCCTGATGTTTTATGCCAACTGTCAATCAATATTCAAGAATGCGACGTGCTGCTTGTAGAGCAGTGATAATGCGACTGGCTTGGTACTAAGCGTTATTAGCTTTTTCGGCATTGTTGTGTTGTACTCGGCATTCTTGTGTTCCACAACAATGCCGAGTTTGTTAATAGTTGACATTGTTGATGACGTAATTTATTGATGACAACGAGGAATCACAAATTTTTATAGTATAGTAAAAAGAAAAGAAGATAAGATAGAGCAGGGCGCTCCTTTCGGAGCTCTTCGGGGGGATTGGTCAAGTTTGTAAAACGCCACCAACTGTTTGTAAGAAACTAATCTAACCGCCCCGAATTGAGGGTTAAAACAATTGACCAACCCCCCCAACTGTGGTTTTTTTTGCGTTTTGAAATCTTAAGTAACACGCTAAACTAACTCCCCTTCGGGGCGTTAGTTTAGTGTCTCATTCAAGTGTTTTAACCCCTGAGTAAGAAACTAAAGTAACCCCCCGAATGGGGGAGGGTTGGTTGCGTTTTAAAATCTTGAGTAAGACACTAAACAAACCCCCTTCGGAAGGGTTTTTTTAGTGTCTCATTCAAGTGTTTTAACCCTTGAGTAAGAAACTGAACTAACCCCCAGAATGGTGGTTAAAATACTTGACGAACCCCCCTCCGAGGGGGTTGGTTGCGTTTTAAATTCTTGAGTAAGAAGCTAAACTAACTCTCACCCCCGAATGGGCGGGTTAAAACACTTGACTAACTCCCCCTTCGGAGGGTTGGATGCGTTTTAAAATCTTGAGTAAGACACTGAACTATCCCCCTTCGGGGTGTTAATTTAGTGTCTTATTAGGAGCACTTTCTCTAATCTGATGTTTTAGTTCTTTACTTCGCTGTTCAGAGGCCAAGTGTTCTTGGTCAGTCGGCTTTCTACGTCCAGCCCCACCCTTGCAAATCTTCGTCTTAAAATCGATCATAATAGTTTTCGTAATCGTAATATATCGAATGAGTGTCAGTTTACCTTGTTGAAATTGTTGGAGTTGGTACTTCAAATAGTTGATTATGATGTTTCAGGCCAACTGTCAGTCAATATTCAAGAATGCTGCTTCTAGAGCAGAGATCATGCGACTGGCTTGATAGTTTTTGTTGTGAAGCATTAGTTGTTTACTCGGCATTGTTGTGTTGTACTCGGCATTGTTGTGTTCCGCAACAATGCCGAGTATAAACAAATATAAGTTGACATTGTTGATGACGTCATTTCTTGAAGACAACGACTAATCACAAATTTTTATAATACTAGATCAGAACGCTTCTTTCGGAGCTCATCGGGGGGGGGGTCAAGTTTTTAAAACGCAACAACCCCCCCCCCCTGAGAGAGGGGTTGGTCAAGTGTTTAAAAAGCAACCAAACCCCCTTCGGGGGGTTGGTTGCGTTTTAATATAAGACACTAAACTAAACCCCGAATGGATGGTTAAAACAATTGACCAACACCCCCCCCACATTCGGGGGGTTAGTTTAGTGTCTTATTCAAGTGTTTTAACCCTTGAATGATCAGTTTGACTTGGATGAATATTATTATTAGTATCAGATTACCTTTTTGGTGTTGGTAACGTCTTCAACACTTTTCTTCATTTCTTAAATAGTCTTATGTCGCTGTTCGGAGGCGATGTGCTACTTCTGGAGCAGTGATAATGCGACTGGCTTGGTACTAAGCGTTATTTGTTTACTCGGCATTGTTGTGGTGTACACGGCATTGTTGTTCCACAACAATGCCGAGTAATCAAATATATGTTGACATTGTTGATGACGTCATTTTTTGAAGACAACGACTAATCACAAATTTTTATAGTACAAAAGAAAGAAGACTAGAGCAGGGCGCTCCTTTTGGAGCTCCTAGGGGGGATTGGTCAAGTTTGTAAAACGCAACCAAACTTGGTTAGTCCCAAAGGGGAGTTAGTTTAGTGTCTCATCCAAGTGTTTTAACCCCTGAGTAAGAAACTAAACTAACCCCCCCCCCCGAATGGGGGGTTTAAACATTTGACCAAGGGGGTTGGTTGCGTTTTAAAATCTTGAGTAAGACACTAAACTAAACCCCGTGTGTAAACAAATATAAGGTGATATTGTTGATGACGTCATTTTTTGACGACAACGATGGCTAATCCTTTCGGAGCCTTTCCTGTAATCTGATATTTTACTTCTTTACGTCGCTGATCAGAGGCCAACAGTTCTTGGTTGGTCAACTATCTACGTCCAACCCCAACATTGCAAGTCTTCTTTTTTCCTCTTCTGTTTTTTGTTGAATAGTTCTGATGTTTTAGTTCTTTACGTCGCTGTTCCGAGGCCAACAGTTCTTGGTTGGTCAACTATCTACGTCCAACCCCAACATTGCAAGTCTTCTATTTTCCTCTTCTATTTTTTGTTAAGTATGTCTGATGTTTTAGTTCTTTACGTCGCTGTTCCGAGGCCAAGTGTTCTTGGTTAGTCAACTATCTTCTTCCAATCCCACCCTTGCAAATCTTCGTCTGTTTTTCTACATGTGTCGTTAATATGGTCTCGTTTATCAATGTAAGTCTCCCTTCGCTTTTCTTTATTTCTTAAATATGTCTGATGTTTTAGTTCTTTACGTCGCTGTTCAGAGGTCAACAGTTCTTGGTCAGTCAACTTTCTACGTACAGCCCCACCCCTGCAAATCTTCGTCTTAAAATCGATCATAAAGTCAGTTTTCATAATAGTTTTCGTAATCGTAATATATCGAATACGTATCAGTTTACCTTGTTGAAGTTGTTGGAGTTGGTACTTCAAATACTTGATAACGTCTTCTTTCACTTTCCTGATGTTTTAGGACAACTGTTAGTCAATTTTTAAGAATGCGACGTGCTGCTTCTGGAGCAGTGATAATGCGACTGCTTTGATATTCTTTGATTTCCTTGTTGTGAAGCATTATTTGTTTACTCGGCATTGTTGTGTTCCACAACAATGCCGAGTAAACAAATATCTGTTGGCATTGTTGATGACGTCCTTTTTTTTACGACAAATTGGTTGAAGACAACGAGGAATCACAAATTTTTATAATAACTAGAGCAGGGCGCTCCTTTCGGAGCTCCTACGGTTGGGTTGGTCAAGTTTGTAAAACGCAACCAACCTTGGTTAGTCCCAAAGGGGAGTTAGTTTAGTGTCTCATCCAAGTGTTTTAACCCCTGAGTAAGAAACTAAACTAACCCCCCCCCCCCGAATGGGGGGTTTAAACACTTGACCAAAACACCGAAGGGGTTTTAGTTGCGTTTTAAAATCTTCAGTAAGACACTAAACTAACCCCCGTGTATAAACAAATATAAGGTGATATTGTTGATGACGTCATTTTTTGACAACGATGGCTAATCCTTTCGGAGCGCTTCTTGTAATCTGATATTTTACTTCTTTACGTCGCTGATCAGAGGCCAACAGTTCTTGGTTAGTCAACTTTCTACGTCTAAACCCACCCTTGCAAGTCTTCTTTTTTTCTATTCTGTTTTTGGTTGAATAGTTCTGATGTTTTAGTTCTTTACGTCGCTGTTCAGTGGCCATCTGTTCTTGGTCAGTCAACTTTCTACGTCCAGCAACACCATTGCTTATCTTCGTCTGTTTTTTCTTTTTTTTTCTTCTGTTCTTGTATACGTTTTTCTATGTTTATCAATGTAACTCTCCCTTCCTTTTTCTTTATTTATTAAATAGGTCTGATGGATTAGTTCTTTACGTCGCTTTTCAGAGGCCAACTGTTCTTGGTTAGTCAACTTTCTACGTCCAACAACACCCTAGCAAATCTTCGTCTGTTTTCTACGTGTGTTCTTAATATGGTCTCGTTTAACAATGTAAGTCTTCTTTCGCTTATCCTTATTTGTTAAATAGATCTGATGTCTTAGTTCTTTACATCGATGTTCAGAAGCCACCTGTTTTTGGTCAGACAACTTTCTACGTCCAACCCCACCCTTGCAAGTCTTCGTTTGTTTTCTTCTGTTCTTGTTCAATCAGTTTTTCGCTTTTCTTCATTTCTTAAGTATGTCTGATGTTTTAGTTCTTTACGTCGGTGTTCAGAGGCCAACTGTTTTTAGTCAGACAACTTTCTACGTCTAATCCCACCCTTTCAAGTCTTCGTTTGTTTTCTTCTGCTCTTCTGTTCTTGTTGAATAAGTTTTTCTGCGTTTATCAATGCAAATCTCCCTTCGCTTTTCTTTACTTGTTAAGTAGGTCTGATATTTTAATTCTTTACGTCGCTGTTCAGAGGTCCACTGTTCTTGGTCAGTCAACTTTCTACGCCCAATCCCACCCTTGCAAATCTTCGTCTGTTTTTCTACAAATGTCGTTAATATGGTCTCGTTTATCGATGTAATTCTTCTTTCGCTTTTCTTTATTTCTTAAATATGTCTGATGTTGTAGTTCTTTACGTCGCTGTTCAGAGGCCAACTGTTCTTGGTCACTCAACTTTCTACGTCCAACCCCACCCTTACAAATCTTCGTCTGCTTTTTTCCCCTTCTGTTCTTATTGAATACGTTTTTCTACGTTTATCGATGTAATTCTTCTTTCGCTTTTCTTTATTTCTTAAATATGTCAGATGTTGTAGTTCTTTACGTCGCTGTTCAGAGGCCAATTGTTCTTGGTCACTCAACTTTCTACGTCCAACCCCACCCTTACAAATCTTCGTCTGCTTTTTTCCCCTTCTGTTCTTATTGTATACGTTTTTTCTACGTTTATCAATGTAAGACTTCCTTCGCTCCTCTTTATTTCTTAAATATGTCTGATGTTTTAGTTTTTACGTCGTAGTACAGAAGACAACTTTTCTAGGTCAGTCAGACGTTTTAAAATCTTGAGTAAGACTCTAAACTAAGTCCCCCGAATGGGGGTTAAACACTTGAACAACCCACGTTTTGGGGAGGGTTGGTTGCGTTTTAAAATCTTGAGTAAGGCACTAAAGTAACCCCCTTCGGGGGGTTAGTTTAGTTTCTTTTTGGTTGAATATTATTATTAGTATCAGATTACCTTTTTGGTGTTGGCAACGTCTTCTTTCACTTTCCTTCATTTCTTAAATAGTTTTATGTCGCTGTTCGGAGGCGATGTGCTGCTTCTGGAGCAGTGATAATGCGACTGGCTTGATAGTTTTTGATTTCTTTGTTGTGAAGCGTTATTTGTTTACTCGGCATTGTTGTGTTCCACAACAATGCCGATTTTGTTTATAGTTGACATTGTTGATGACGTAATTTATTGACGACAACGACTAATCACAAATTTTTATAAGGAGGAGATATAATAAGAAGAAAGAAGAAGATTGTTAACTTTATATGCTACTTTTACGTTTGTGTTTTTGAATGTTTTACTGAGTTTTCTAATGCTGTTATTAAAAAATGTAAAGTTGGACCGTACTTTATTAGTTTGTTGGGGTACATTGACATTGATTTAGGTGCATTTGTTAGGTTATAGGATCTTGTGATATCATTAAAGTTGTAACCACTGTTGTATCCTATTTTTTGATGAGTTTGGTTTCTTCCACAGAGTAAACATTTCTATTCTTGCTGTTATCATTTATGCCATAGTTCCTATGAGGAAATCTTTCCGCTCAGAATAAGAAAATCAACTCACGGAGACGTCCAGTCCATCCGTCAGGGTTTTCAGCTGAAAAGCATCTATCAATTATTTGTGCTGCCATCTATCAATGGCCAACTGAACGTTGAACTTGTTTTGGTAATGAGTATCTATTTGTTCGCCTAGATTTGCACATGGTAACGCAATTATTTTTTTGTTTCTAGATCACATCCATAATTGCGGTGGACAAATTGAAAGCGGGGTGGGGGATCCTCCAGCATAGTATCTGGCCATATGACGTCGATTTCAGCAGGCTGTCGGTATTTTTTAATTTCACAGTATATTATATTATGGCCGTGAGCCGATTAATTCTTGGTTATGTCTTTCTGTCTTTAATGATCCATACTGCAGAGCGACATGGAAGTTCGCTAACTAACACAAGGTGTACACACATGCGAGGAACTTCACCCACTCTAGGAAAAGGTTTCAATTTGTGGAGATGACACAATCCATTTTGGATTTCACAGGTTATAATTAGCCAATGTGTTCGAAACCAGTTCAAGCTACAACAATCACCTTCTACTGGTTCTTCAACATTTCGTTAGAGTGGAGTATGAGAGCAGCACATTCAGAAAACTTCAAAGACGCTTAGCTTTCTAGGAGGGGTAGGTTGTACCATAGCCCCCCCCGACCGAGAATTTCCTTCAACGCATTCAAAATCTTCTATGCGTCTCTCTCTGCTACTGGGTCTTCTGTAATTTCAAAAAGCTTAGTTTTATGCGAGGCTCGAGACCCAAAACGTCAAGGTAACCTTCGTGCCAGTAGTTCTGCATTCAAGTTCGTTTCTGAATTGAATATATAGTCAATGGTATGCCAGTCAGAATACTTTTAATTGTTAATGGTACCTGAAATATTTTGTTTATTCAAATGTATTTATAATTATTCGGCATTAAACATCGGGGATATAATTTGTGAAACCTCAACAGAGGGCATTAGACAGAAAATAAGATCGGAGGCGTGTGGTACGTTTTGAGCAGACAGAACCCACAAACTTTCTTGCAGCTTTACGCACTCAAACAACTTGCTATTTCTGATAATTCTGAATATACATGGCATACGGTTTTAAGGCTCTATTTCTGTTTCTTTCCTTTGTTAGACATCTTACCAAATAAAAGGTGTAGACTGTGTTTTAAAACCTTTAATAAACGCAGTTTCTACCGATATCTTAATAATAATAATCATCTACTACAAGGATTGAGCCTATTGACCCGTTCCGGGACAGTTGCTCGGGTAATCTGACCCTATTAGTCTTCTAGGGTGCATTTGTGAGTAGTGAGTGACCAACCAAACTGCCTCCGCACAATTCCTACTAAATCCTGATTTTTGTCAGCTAGAGCAATCTAGTAGGGATCAAGATATACGTGGGAGTTACACGGCCGCTGAGTTTTGCTGAAAAGCATTATTTCTCTCGTGCTTGCAGGTTTACCTTTCGTAAATCTAAGACATGGGGCCGAAGGAAGTTGTGCTACGGATTTTTATCACCTTCGACCGGGTTTAATCCGTGAACTGTGGGTCCAGGTCCAGTGGCGAGGACACTAACCACTAGGCCACCGACCACTGAGGGTAACCTCTTAATGTCTGAGAAAATTATTCGTTAAATAAAACATTTACTTTGTAAATCTGACAAAGACTTAACAAAAACTTTCGCCACGTTCTTTAATTATTGTTTTGCTTTAACAGGGAAGGCCAGCCCCGACGGTTGAAGAAAAATATGAGACATGGGCCGAGATCTACACAGTGTTTGGTGGGCGGGCGGAGCAGGTGCCACGCACGGGACTCCAGGGTGGCAACCAGCTCGACGGATTCCGCAGACTGACCTGACACCCTTGGGTCAGGAGGGCTTAGTCCGTCGGTACCAGCCAGTCCTTGGCTTCCAGCCGACTTACAGCAGAATGAGCTCTGTCCGCCCGCTCAGGATTGTATCGAGTCTAATGATAGTCTGACGTTTCGACAAGCGGTGTTACAAAAAAATAGTTATGATTGGTTGTGTTATTTTTTCAGCAGACTGTTTACAAGGAAAATAAGAAAATATTATATATTTTTAATGAGTGTTAAAACTTGTTAAATAAAATTATGTATTTTTATAAAAATGGGATGTTTATTTATAATGAAAACCCAAAGTGACCATTTAGGCATCATTGCAGCTACCAAGTGCTCCACTTCTGGTTTGACGCTTCTTGTCTGCCAGCCGTTTCCTTGTCTACATTTATGCAACTTTGTGAGAGAGAGCAAGTTCACACACGTGCTTCCAAATATATTTTTTTCGATCGCTTGCCTTCTGCTACAGATTCGGATATGTGTCTTTAGGAAGAAGCCAAAGTCTCATTTTAAGATATGGGCGTTAGTCAATTCGTATAAACTGTAGAATAGGTTCAGCGTCTTGTATTGATGCTCCAGAATTCCAGATATTAAGAAATGGAAACGGAAGTGTTCGCATGCAGACAAAATTGCTTATGGCTGTTGGAATTGTTGAGTGCGTCCGTCCACCACACCACACACAAGACGAGTGTGTTTATTGATCAAATATTTTCTAGCAGCTTGGAAACTGACAAGAATTATGAACCAGCTGTGAACGAAATAACTGTAATTACCCCCAGAAGGGTAAAGGCATTGTTGTTCATTTTACTTACAAATTGGCATTTCCCCTGAGGCTTTGTATTTAGCTGATTCAACTGCGCGCAAATTTGCGTCACGAACTTGAATGTTCAATGAAGCTCTTCGCAACTTTGCTTTTGAAATTAATCAAGGAATACCTTAAAATTCTTTGGTTAAGGTCACGTGGCGTTACAAAATCAAGTACACAGATTACAGCAGCCATATATTTTTAAATACCATGTTCTTGCAATGCTAATGTACTAATTCATGGTGAAATCTTGCAAACACCACAGAAGAAATGTAAGCATGAAGATGGCTGTCTTCTGGTAGAAGTTTACTGAAGTTTCGGAGGTCCTTCTGCCCCCAAAAGCAAGGTGCAAGCATCAGTGGACGTCTACCAGGAAAAAACCCAGGAGACTGCCATCTTCACACGCCCAGCCGAGAGTTCTTCAAATCTCACTGACAGACAGCCATAGATCAGCGTCATCAGTTACTACGCCCACAAAGGTTAAAAATGTTACTTCTGAAGACTACGTAGTAATATATGCAAGAAATTTCATCCCTTCGTCATTTGTCTTGTCTGCCCTTACACTCAATGAGCATTGAAAGTTCTTCAGAATCAAAGTTTTTCACCGTGTGCAAAGAGAGAAGGCGCAGTTGACACGATGTTCGTTTATGAATATTGAGTTTCCGTGTCTTCTGAAATATCAGATATCTGCCTTCGTAGTGCCATTACATTTAAATTTTTGGATCCAAAAATTTTTGTGCATGCTTCATGCGATTCTGTACCTTAAAAAATTTATTTAATTTATAGTATATCAGAACTGCTGCGTGTTTTCTTAATATTCTGTGCGTACATTGTAAAATTGGCATAACTGAAAAGGTTCACAGGCAGCGCCTAGCAGTGGCGCGGTATTCACTGGTACAATACTACGGACGAATCATACTATTGGACAAGGAATTTTTCCGCCATTGGAAAGAGTTATTTCGGTGCGTTTCGGATAAAATATTTTGTGGCAGAGCCATTCAATTGCATGTTTCACAAAGAGACAGCATGCTGAAAATGCAATCATTTATAGAGCATCAATTTTCATCCCCTGGATTTCGAAACTTGATCAGGTACTCGTGGTATTCCATGCAATACGTTGGTCTGCTGCCCCTAGCGTTTACAACAACACCGCAGTTCCATCTGCGCAAAACAAGCCAAATGTGCGAACTAACTGGAGGATTGTGCAAATAAAACTTTAATTCGAAATTCGTGGTGCAAATTGAATATGTGTTTCAAACATTCTACTGATGCTTCACATTTCTGTCACAATTATAGTGCATAATTTTTTCGTACATATTATGCGAGCTCTACTTGATTCCTAATATAAAATATACCGGAGAAATACCCGTGAAAAATAGCAACAACAATAATTTTTTTAAACTCATTCCCATTCATTGCACATTACACCCCAGATTCAATGAAATTTTATAAAGTTAATTACATCAATTTTCCCTTCCCATTCACAAAAAGAAAATCCCGTTTCTGCTAACAAAGACTGATCAAAAAATGCAAACGCAGGTGCTGGTGGAGATTAAAATGTATCTGCAATTCTGTAGTTCAGTGGAGGGTTCAAAGAAAGAATAACTAAACACTTTCATTGTATTTCAACGCTGGGTTCATGTCTCTTACCCCCTGAACCATAGGCTAATCCTCCAGAAGGAAGACATTTATCAGTCAATAATTCAAAACAACTAAATATGTAAAGTATTGAAGCTTAAGTGCATGAACCTGTCCAACTCAGTCTGACTTTTTTTTTAGTGTTCTGTCTGACGACAGGTCCATATGAACAGGATCCTTCCATCCTTTTCTCGGACTGGGGCCTGTTCATATACGTTCTTGGCAGCTGATCCAGAAGTGGTTTGCCATTGCCTTATTCTGTGTGTGAATGGAGTAATTGTTGGGATGCCACGGCCTTGCGCAACACAAGTTATAAATTCGGGCACAGCCGGGAACCGAACCCGAGACCCCAGGATGTCAAAGCCAGACTGACTACCGCCAATTAAACTCGAACTATTTTCTGGTACCGTTGAAAAATGGACCACATTATGGGTGCAGTTCGAGTCTTCGATCGACAACGATCCCAAACTATCAACAATAAATAAACATGTATTTCTGCACAGATATTTGGAGGACGAACCTAAACAGTTGGTAGAGGGAATTGCCGTAGTCGCGGAAACTTATGAAGAAAATTTTATGTAGTTATTTCTACAGTACCGCCCACGATAAACACCAGGAATATAATAATTTGTGTCGCCAAGGTAAAATAAAACTGACGACTTTGAAGGCACGTGATTTTCTTACACCACAGTAAACTGGAATATGTGACTTTCGCCGAGAGAGATGGTGACGAACTGCATTTGGATTGCTCAGGAATTTAAAACATTCTAGCAGCGTAAGATCTGCAAATATTAACAATATTCGCGTTGAGAACGACATTCCGTTAATTGAAGATGTATCATGTTGTGGTGGAAACATTTGTGTATTATATATTCTGTTCTCGTGGTTTAATCCATGCGGGTTATGACACATAAACATAAACGAACTGTCGAATATGTGAGCACCACTCAACCCCATCTACTACTCAGGTCAAGAATGTGAAGAAGCCATACCAACTCTTCCCCCAAGCGACGATATGGCGTGTAGTGGGCCTGCTTTCTTTAATATGTGATTTTATAACAGTTATTTATTCAAAAATGGAGTGCCAAACTTGAACGCCTCTGGTAATCTTCTCGTTTAAGAAAACCAATAATTTCATAGTATCGTTTACTTTCTGTTTGTAAAACCTGTTTAGTGCAAGGTTATTTATTGCTTTGTAGGTAAAGTTTTATCACTACAATCTTCAATATAAGAGTTTTTTTTAAAAATTAAGATTCTGTTCTTCCCGTGCCATAATTTCATCAATAATATCGTGTTGCTTTACATCGCTGGACACGTTTCTGCCAATTCTTGTACTTTGGTTGGTCTATGGCGTCTCTGTGAATGAAAGTCCTCCATTTTCCCGCACCTGATTCTTATGTTTTAAACCGGAAAAATCACTGTGTCAACATTGGTGACATCTGGAGGACGCATATTTCCATCTATATTTCTGCAAGAAATGACGTATTTCAGAAGCATCATATTTTCAAAGTGCGCCCACTTCGATTTATTTCGTTCTTCACCAGCATAGCCTGATTGTATTTGTCAATCATTCTGAAGTTATTTTCGGAAGACGTCTCTCAGTCCCCTATAATAGTCTTTGCCTCGACATCTATAAAATTATAAAACATGCCTTGTAGGTAATCCACACTAAAATTAGAGGACTTTCTTTTTGTATGTTTCATATATTACGAAGATGCACACTACACATTTTGAATTTCTAAAATGTGTTATTTACCCACGCTAAACGGCAATGTAACAGCTGTAACATGTATCCAACAGACGACTGTCCCTCCAGGCTTATCTTTCAACCCCTCCTAAACCTAACTCCTTTTGCAAATTAAAAACAAAATCTGCAAGCAAAATGAAGCACTACTTACATTTACGTCAACCCTGTAAACCGGGCATATTTTCTTTGAGGCTTTTATGTATATTCCTGTTACCTGAAATGGAATTTAGACAGATCGCTGGCGTTTCATTTTCAAACGGCTCATACAGTACAACTGTGAGAGACAATGTTTACTAAACTTGGTAAAAATTCAACACGTGACTCACGCCGTTGTCAACAAGAGAAACGCGATCTGAATGTGCTGAAAAGTTATAAAATTAAATTTTCCTAAACAATTTGGTTTTATCGATCGAAAGTATACACTTCTTAGATGTTTTACTAGCACTGGATCAATGTATAACGATTAGTAGCAGTCCTGTTCCATCGCTTTTCAAGGAATACCAGACTTAAACTGGAGACTCTTTATGCTGCGTCGTTTTCTATGAGACTTTATTGTTAGCCACAGCCAAGTGCTGAACTACAGATTGTCCAGAACATGCAGAACTGTTGAATGTGTCTACGGAATATAATCAACAGACGAGAGAATCATCAAGGGATTGGAATTACCGAAACAAAGCAGTGAGTATCGTGAAATGCATGTGGATTCTCCATAACTATGGAAGGGCTACTCTAGGATATTTCGAAAGAGTGAACTGCGTTTCGCCAGAAAGCAATAGAGCTCAAGCTGGGAGACAATAACCGAGCAGCCGAAGAAGTCTATAAGATTAAAAACAGAATAACTTATATCTTAATTGCGTCATGCTTGTGTTCTTCAATACAATAATTTTATTCACCGTCTTTACACAAGCTTATAGATTGTTAAAATCACATAAAATTACAACATTTCAACATTTGATATTGTTACATTTTAAAATGACGACATGTTTCGATGTTCATTCCATCATCGTCAGGTCTATCAATCAAAATTAAAAACTGTTGCAACTGCTGCTCTGCGTATACTGATTATATAGTAAATATATTAAACAAATATCAAATCAAATACTATAGTAGATATGTTGATGATATACTCATGATTTATGATGCAAAAAATAAAAATATAAAAAATGTTTTAAATGAATTTAACAACATAAATCAAAATATACAATTCACTTTAGAAACAGAACAAAATAACAAATTAAATTATTTAGATCTAACTATAATACGAAACGAAAATAACTTCGAATTCAAAATATACAGAAAACCCACAAATACAAGCACCATAATTCATGCCTCTTCATGCCATCCAAATGAACATAAACAGATGGCTATTAATTACTTAATAAACCGAAAAAATACATATCCCATAACCACAATAAACAAACAAATTGAATGCAACATAATAAAACAAATTCTAATAGAAAACGGATATAATAATTATGAATTAAAACCCAAAAATAAAATAAACAATGTAAACAACATAAATGAAGACGAAAACGAAAATAAACAAAACAAATGGGCCACATTCACATATATAGGAAAAGAAACCAAATATATAACAAAAACATTTAAAACAAATAACATAAAAATAGCATTTAAAACAAAAAACAAAATAAAAAACATCTTGAAACAAAAGCCACAAATAGACACAACAAATCAATACGAAAAACCTGGCATATATAGGTTAAAATGCAGTGATTCCCCGTTAACCTATATAGGCCAAACCGGACGCACCTTTAGTCAAAGATATAAAGAACATATTACAGCAATCAAATATAATAAAGATCATTCAGCATATGCAAAGCATATATTAAACACAGGACATACATACAACAAAATAGAAAAAACAATTGACATTATAAAAATAATACAAAACAAGCGACATAGAGACACCATAGAAAAATATCATATACAAAGAACACATAAACAAAACCTTGCTTTAAACGACAGTAACATCTACACGAACAATCCGATATTTAACATTCTACAGTCCATCGACCCAACCCCCTAAACAACTTTCACCCAATATATATACCCATACACGATACTCACAGCTTAGTTGCAGTCTACCGTTCCGTAATATCGGACACGCACCTCACACACAACCCGGTATGTTATAATATTTAAAATATTTTGTGATTACTTTTCTTTTGCTTGTATTACGATATATTGAGTAATTCTTTAAAATTATTCCATTTCCTATGTCAGTAGCCAGGATCACGATATGAAAATTAAAATTGATTTTGCAGATTTAAGGCATCCAGGCGCAGCCCTCAAAATTAAATGGAAGAAGCCTGGAGGTTAAACAAATAAAATCTAACGGGTAGAACAAAATCAGTATACGCAGAGCAGCAGATGCAACAGTTTTTAATTTTGCTTGATAGACCTGACGATGATGGAATGAACATCGAAACATGTCGTCATTTTAAAATGTAACAATATCAAATGTTGAAATGTTATAATTTTATGTGATTTTAACAATCTATAAGCTTGTGTAAAGACGGTGATAAAATTATTGTAAAAACAGAATGTTTCTGTCCTGTTGCATTTTCGATACGTTTTTAAAAACGAACTGTTTAAAACAAGGAGATGCTTTGTCTCCCTTGCTCTTTAACTTTGCGCTAGAATATGCCATCAGGAACGTACAAGATAGGCAGGAGGCTTTGCAATTGAATGGGCACATCAACTATTGACAATTGCTGATGATGTTCATTTATTGGGGGACGATATGAATACAAAAAGAGGAATGCAGAAGTTTTACAAGAGGCTAGTGGACAGGTGGGGCTAGAAGTGAATTTAGAAAAAAACTAAGTACATGTTACTATCTCGTCGTCAGCAGATAGGCGGGCAATATTATCTTAGGGTAGCTAATAAGTCCATTGAAAGAGTTACAAAATTCAAATATCCGGAAACAACAATAACAAATAAAAATGACACTCATGAGGAAGTTCGGAGGAGATTAAATTCTGGTAATGCTTGCTACTTCTCAGTTCAAAATATTTTGTCTACCCGTCTGATTTGTAAGAACCTGAAAATTAAAGTATACAAAACAATAATCTTACCTGTTGTTTTGTATGGGTGCGACACATGGTCTCTCACCCAGAGGGAGGAACACAGATTGCAGGTGTTGAGAACAGGGTGTTGAGGAGGATATTTGGGCCTAAGAGAGAAGAAGATGAGGAGTGGAGGAAACTGAATAATGATGAGCTTAAAAATCTGTACTCCTCCCCCAGTATTGTCAGAGTGATTTAAGTAGAGATGAATGAGATGGGCTGGGCATGTAGCACGCATGGATGGGACAAGAGGTGTGCACCGGGTACTGGTTGGGAAACCTGAGGGTAAGAGACCGCTGGGTAGATTTAGACGTAGATGGATGTCTGGCGGGATCTATGGGAGATAGGAGTTGAAGGAGGGTGGATTTTGTTGGCCTAGGAAAAGGTCCGGTGGAGGGCTTCGTTTAATTCGGTGATGTAGTTAGTAAGTTTAAAAACGAAGATATTTGAACTTAAAAGAAATGTAAGGAACATTTCTACATATCTACTTGTGTGTAAACTTTATAAATGTAATATTATTTTGCATCTTAAATATGGCGGTAAACGCTCTATGTTAAAATACTGTTTAATATTTGAGACATTCAGATACTACCCGACCTAGGTTCGCAGTTCCTTTTAAACTTCTCGGGTTTAGTATAATGTACTACTCAATATCCACAACAGCCTACTTTCCTGGACTCAAATTCACTACTTTATCCTATGCCACTGAAATGTGAAAATGAATTTCTATACGACAATACTTCATACTTACATACTTAGACGACCCGTTCTTCAGTGCCTTGCGCATCTTCGAGTCCAAACTATCGTTAGCCTTGATTTTTGGATAGTTGGTAGGACTCCTTGCACGAGTGATCGGCTCGTCGCAAGGACTCTACCTGTACACAGGATAGCACAACACAGAAAGACGCAAACGAACATCCAAGACTTAAGTTGAATTCGAACCCACGGCCCCAGTGACCGAGTGGCACATGGCCCACGCCTCACACCACGCGGTCACAGTAACGGCTACTATACGACAATACGACTGAAAACTAAACAAATCTGATTCAATCAGACCAATCTCATGGTTCGTGAGATGCCGAAGAACAGGTCGCATCGACTGTAACTATACATTCAACTATCAACCTGCTTCTTTGTTCGCGTCACTATATCCGAAGTCATCTGACAAAGCATAATAATCCAAAAGTGTCATTTGCTTCATCAAATAAAATCATTCTTTCATTGAACCAACCTCAAATAACTTGAATGTACACCCGAGGTGTTACGAAACCTTACTAATATATAACTGCTGCTTTATTTTTGTGAGGCAAGACACGCTCCAAAGAGGAGTTAAGACATTCTCGGTGTTCATGTCTGATTGTAGCAGTAGTCATTAATTTAAAAATGCTCCACCAATGACGTCACGGACTGTCCTGTTCCTATGTAGGTGATGCAAATGCAGCAGTTGTGCCTGAAGAAAGTTTTTTGTTAACCCTTGTAGTGTATTACGGTTAATTTCTTTAGAATTATAACAGTGTTGAATAATTTCGTAATGCGTGGCGGCAGACCACAGGAATCCAAATATTCAGCATGCCTAGAGACAGAAAACCGGACAGCTTCCTAATGAGATCCAGTCATAATATAATGTTCTTCTCAGGGTAAATGCAAGGAAAATTGGTCTTGAAAATCAGGCGGGTAGCATGTCTATAGGATATACTACTTGAAAACACTACACATATTTGTCCCAAAAATGTAAGATATATTCATTAACCAGCAACGTTTCTGCTTGAGTGGGATTCGAACTCACGGTCCCAGTGACCAAGCGCACAAAGTCCAGCATCAGACCTCGCGGCCACTGTGACTGGCGTTCAAAAACGTACACAAACCTAAAATAATATTTGGTGGAGGGCACAAATTATAAAACCCATTGTTTTATAATTCCTACCTCTCGAGTAAAATATAATTCTCAGCATTCTCTACTAAGAAACCGCAACGGATTTTCATTATTTAGGGCCAGAGACCAAACAAAATATATAGAAATTATTTTCGTTATATTTGAATATTTCCTTCTTCAGGTCGGATAGTTATAGCCGAAACGTCGTTTAGTGAAATATAGGAACAAAACGGTGGAGGGTTCATTTATGTAGGATAAGCTTCACGACTAGAAGCGCTGTCTACTTTTAAACACCGAAAGAACACCTAGGCACATTGAAAGTCACTTGTAAATAGTGAAGTAGGAGTACTGGCTTTTTGTAACATGGCGCATTTTCGAATTTACAATTGTCAGTCTTTGACACAAAAAGCTGTGTAACATATACATAAAATACATCAATTTTCCCCTACAATAAAACAAAAATCCTGCTATAAAAACGGCAATGAACCACTTTAAATAAGTTTGTTTTCTATTGCTACATACCTGAAACACGACGAACATTTTATTCTATACAGAACTCCATATTTAAAATTAATGTTCATCAGCAACCACAAAATGAGAAATGTTTTATTATGAGATAACGTATTTACCTTTAACGTTCATATATCTACTACTTAAATGTCTATGTATACATAAAACTCAAATATTAGTTGTGTAAAATAAAATGTTTTCAGTATTACTGCTCTTAACATTCTTACTTGCTTTATGACTGAAATAAAGAAACCAAACTGTTCTTTGAAAGTGAGCATTAATTTTATAGTTAATTTTGTTGTAATTACCACAAACTATTATATTTATTATTATTTGGAAAATCAACATAAGCAGGGAAACGGCATTTGCCCAACAACACAGACGTGCGTTTGTTCAGGTACAGCTGTTACACGCACCTGGATATTTTCCAAGGCAGAATAAAGAAATGTGTTCAAGACATACCAGAAGCCTGCTATGCAGAATGACGTCTGAATTATATACTGTGCAATAATAATTGAATTACATAAAATATATGAATAATTAAGAGAACATAAAAATTTACACGAAATATTACTTGAATTGATTCACAAAAACCTACATAAAATTTATTGGAGGTTTTCCATATAAATAAATTAAAACTATCTTAAATATTATAAACTTAGGGCCGCAAACTTATAACTGTATATAAATTTTTGCCCTAAAAGAATCCAGGCCTATGAAAAGAATACATTATCACATGTTAAATGAGCCTGTGTGTATTGCGAATTCTAATCAAGAAAGATAATATATTGCCTTTTTCTAACTACAACTATACGATTTATTTGAAAGTTCACTGAACACCCGAAACCTTGAGGCTGCACATCAGTTATGGAATTCTAAATTTGGTCACGACCTCTTCCATCGTTTCTAATTCATTTGTCATTCTACCAATCTGACAGCGCCATTAAATAAACCACAAATAAATAAAAGCTTGTTGCGTACTTAATTGTTACAATTGAGGATGTCTATGAAGTTCTGGTACACAAGGGTAACACAATTCTTCCAATCATTAATTGATAAATCAAATTATTTGGCAAATATATTAATTTCTGACATTGTGTTATTCTGGTCTCTCAGTACAAAAGCACCGACATAGATTTTAGGGCGTTTAAGGACGTGATATTGATAAAATCTGAAAATCAGAGAGAAAGAAAAAATAAATTCTGATAAAATTTAAGAGTCTTATAGTCTTCCCCATATATCTTAGTAATCAGA
Source organism: Zootermopsis nevadensis (assembly GCF_977971745.1). NCBI lineage: Eukaryota > Metazoa > Arthropoda > Insecta > Blattodea > Termopsidae > Zootermopsis > Zootermopsis nevadensis. Next base: position 9,141,788 of record NW_028259142.1, read on the forward strand.
TGAAGAAAAGTGACTCGGCTGGGATATGTAACAAACACAGATTGTTTGTCGTAATTTATACAAACTGTTGGAAATGTCGGGGTGATACTTTATTTACTATTTCGGCCACTTCAGGAGTAAAGTAATAAAAAAAATATGCGAATGGGTTAGAGCGATATCATAAATCAACATTAAGGCCAATAAGTACAAAATATGTTTATCCAGCGCCCAACTTTCTCAATGTGTCATGCTGGTTCAAACTGTCATTCCTTCATCATGGTTCACGCCTTGTTGAATCCTAAAAAATTTGACGGTCACGTCAATATCGTATGTTACACTCACTCACATCACATATTGATTACAAGCCTGCTGTAATAGTTTACAAAAAATATTTCTGCTGAAAAAGGTGTTGCAATAGTGATGCAGAAATGGATCAAGAAAAGTGTAATCAAAGTGCAAGTATGTAATGACAGACTGATGTATATCAAGTTGAATGCAGAACCAGTAGATATTCTGATAATGCAGGTGTACATGCTAACATCGGATCATGACGATGAAGAAGTGGAAATAATATATGAAGAGATAGAAGAAATAATCAGGACAGAAGGATGAGGGAAAGTGCAAACCATAATAATGGGAGACTGGAACAGTGTCGTGGGGAAAGGAGCAGAAAACAACATTGTCGGCCTTCATGGATTCGGAATAAGGAATAGGAGAGGGGACATGATGGTTGACTTCTGCCGAAGAAATGGACTGGTTCAAGAAGCATCACAGGAGATTGTATACGTGGAAAAGTCCAGGAGACAGGAGCAGTTAACAGATAGACAATACCTTAGTGAAGCAAAGATTTAGGAATAGCGTAAAGAATGTCGATGGACTCAGATCATAATATGTTAGTTGCAAAAGTCAGCACCAGAATGAAGAAAATCAGGAAAAGGGGGGTGAGGAAGAATAGAAGGGACCTGGAGAACCTGAGGAGCGCGCGAGACGAAGTAAGAGCAGAATTGGAAGGAAAATCAAGTGAAAGTGAAGGCGAAAGCGTTGAAGAGGAATGTACGAATGTCAAAAAAGTGCCTAACAGTGGCATTAGAAGAAAAGGTTGGTAGGATGAAGAGGATACCAAGGAAGGCATGGATTACACAGGCTATGCTCGATAAGATGGATGAGAGGAGGAGATGGAAGAATATCAACAGTGAAGAGGGAAGACAGAAATATCGAAGACTGAACAACTAACTGAGAAGAGAAACAGACAAGGCGAGAGAAGATTACATCAACGAAGTATGTGTTGAGATTATGACACTCCACAGAATTGGAAGATACGATTTGATGTATGCAAAGGCGAAAAAACTAGGATGGAAAGAGAACAAAGGAATTCGAACACAGGAAATAGAAGACCCATCAGGAAAGATAGTCAGTGACCAGAATGAAGTTAAAGCTGTGTGGGAAAATTATATTGAAGAGCTTTATGACAAGGCCACTCAACTGGATGAGAAGGAGATGGAATTGGAGCCAGAAGAAGAAGTAGAAGTGGACGACAAAGGCCCAGAGATACTGAAAAGCGAGGTAGAGAGGGCCATAAAGGATATGAGAAGAAGAAAAGCTATGGGAGATGATGAAATCCCATCGGACTTATTGAAAGAACTTGGAGAGATAGGAGTGAAGGTTCTTACTAGACTCGCTAACAAGATATACACCTCCGGTGAATGGCCCAAGGACTTTCTGGAAGTAACAATGATTCCATTACAGAAGAAAAAGAATTCCAAGAAGTGCGGCGATTACAGGCCCATCAGCCTAATCTCACATGCGGCGAAGATAATGACTAGAATACTGACTAAAAAAATAGAAAAGAAGATAGAGGAAGTGATGAGAGACGACCAATTTGGATTCAGGAGAGGAAGAGGAACCAGAGAAGCCATCGGAGTTATGAGTATAATTTCGGAGAGAGTTCTCGATGTCAAGGAAGAAGTATGTGCCTGCTTCATCGACTGGAAGAAGGCTTTCGATCGAGTAAAATGGAAGAAATTAATGAGGATCCTACAGAGAATTGGAATTGATTGGAGAGATAGAAGACTAATCAAAAACCTGTACATGCAGCAAAAAGTCAAAGTGAGACTGGACTCAGGAGACACCAACAGCGTTGAGATAGGTAGAGGTGTAAGACAGGGATGCTGCTTATCACCAATTCTTTTTAACCTGTACGGGGAATGGTTTGCCAGGAAGCTCTGGAAGGAACAGGAGACTTCAAAATTGGAGGAAGAGTGATAAAGACTGTAAAGTATGCAGACGACCCAGTAGTATTGGCGAAAAAAGAAGAGGCATTACAGAACATGATGGACAAGTTAGTGGAAACAGGTAGACAGTATGGAATGGAAATCAACATTGAAAAATCAAAAGTAATGAGGATAGCACCGAGAGCAGAACCGTTGAACGTTGTAATTGGTAACTAACAGGTGGAGAATGTGGAGCATTTCAAGTACTTGGGCAGCAAGGATAGCCATGGCCAAGGCAGCTTTCGTCAAGAAGATGATACTTCTCACTAGCAAGTTGGGCTTGGAGATGAAGAAGAAATTAGTGAAGTGTTACGTATGGAGTGTCGCGCTGTATGGAGCAGAGACTTGGACACTCAGGAAGAAGGAACAGAAATACCTGGAGAGTTTTGAAATGTGGTGTTGGAGAAGAATAGAGAAAATCAGGTGGACGGATCGAGTGACCAACGAAGAAGTATTGAGGAGAGTCAACGAGCAAAGAAACATCCTGCAAGTGATTACACGAAGGAAAGCTAACTTGCTGGGACATCTTATGAGAAGGAATGGATTACTGAGTGATATCACCGAAGGCCAGCTTGAAGGAAAGAGAGGACTAGGAAGAAGATTGATACAGCTAACCGACGATCTTAAACAAGGTAAGAAGATGACGTTCCAGGAATTAAAGCGAGAAGCCGAGAATAGAGACAACTGGAGAGCTCTTTTTGGGCAGAGTAATGGAACTGTCGTAAGACAGAACACTCAATAATAATAATAATAATAATAATAATAATAAAAATCTACATGCTAGGCCCTGTAATAATTTTGACCAGCAAAAACTCGAATTCATTATTTGTTTTAATCATTAAGCACGTTCTAGTCATATCTAAGAGGTCCAAAGCAGACGCAGAGCAATTAGTCAAGACAAGATGTCTGAAAGGTCAACAGAATACACTCTTGGTTCATACTTACCAAGGAACTAAAATTTGAAGTAAATAGGATGACGGGCAATGTTGCGTGAGACCAAGTCACAAAAATTTGGCTGGCTAAAATAGCCCACAGAACAAACGCCTTGTTAGCGGTTTGCATAATCACAAAAAAATTGCTGTGGATAAAGTGTGCATCGATCTTTCGCTGTCGCTAATGCGTAGGCGGATTAGATCTTAACGAACACCAACTGCTTTTAAAAAGGACCGAAATTTAAACGCGTGATAGAGTCTGTCCTGTCACCATACAAGAAGATATATTACGACATGCAGAAGATGGCAAAGCGACAGAAGAATACCTTGTTATTCATAAAGTCTTCTGTCTCCTATCTCTCCTCCTCCGCCTTGATTTTCAAGTAATTCGACTACAATCCTTTACCTTTTATCCTCTTTTACCGTAGGTGTCGATGTTTTTATTTTATTCAGTTGATCTATTTGGACAATGGTAGGACTCCTTGGATGAGTGGTCAGCCCGACGCAAGGCCTCTACCTATACAAACACAGAAAGACGCGGACAAACATCCAAGCCTTGAGTGAGACTCGAACCTACGGTCCAAGTGGCCAGGCGCACGAGGTCCATGACTCAGACCGCATGGCTACTGCGGCCGGCCCAAAGTTGTCATTATCATAAATTGTTAAATACATATCAAGTACTGTTTTCGATCGTCTTTGATACTCCTAACAGCATTTTTTCAAAAGGTCTTGATTTTGCTCATTGCAGTTTTACCGTCCGCTGAGGTTTTCTATAACGTAAACCCCACGAACGGCGAGGGTCTGCTGTAGTGATGTGGACTGCATCAATCTGACATACAATTAATCCAACAGCTGGTTTATGTTAATGCACCAAATTCAAATTTGCTGTGTATAAAATGAAGAGAGTTTCTTACCACGTGAGCCACTATCATCTCCATGGAGATGGGTGACTCATTTAAAAGCACACAACAAAGAAATACAGTCCGATACTTATCACATTATTTTGATACTTCAATTTAACATGTATTCAAATTTATCTGATGTTGGCGAATAGAGAAACAAACAAGGCAGTATAAGTACACGCTCATAAACAAAATCTTCTGGGGCTATCAGCCGTTTGGATTGATTAAAAATCATCAGCCCTTTAGGTATCATCCCTGTCAAGCAACAGGCCTAATACAGATATAAATTAAATTAATGTTACACCACTTTACAGTAACTCGAGTCAGAAAAGTATGATGCAAAACTGTGTTAGGCGTGATGCAGAGTAGAACGTAACGTTCGGTGGTGAATTCCGGTGTAGTCCGCGTTTTCCTTACAGATAGTGGTTTATAAAGGGAATTAAAAGTGCGTCGTGTGCTATCGTAGTGCCGGAGGGGGCAAACAGACTCATCAAGAGCTGCGGGGGTTTATCATACGGCGACACTTAACTATAGAGCGTGGGGTATTAGTATAATCGAATTTTTGTATAGTAATCTTCTTATCGTATTTATAGTTCAATATCTCCACAGTCGGGCCTGTAATACCTGTAGTTTACTGAATCTTACAATATGATTGAAAATTACAAGTATCTATTAATAATAAGAACTAAAAGTGTCAAACAATACATTTGGTCATACACAATTTCATGTGTGAAAGGTCGATATGTGACAAGAGGGTCCATATACGATATTATCAAGCTTATAATTTGATACAATAATTGAGGCCTTCCGATGCTGAGGCATTTCCTCCTTACACCGTATAGAGCAGATAAGTCTGTATCATGGAATGCAACAATTCACCTTATTCTTTGAACTACGTGATCGGAATCTGATCAGTGCACCGGGATTTAACATTTTTCAACTTATTAAATGCCGTCACCACTTCGATAAGTCTAGGTCCTGGCACTAATGGCTCAAAGTATCCTGCCAGTCATGAAATTCTCTGTCTTTTAAGATCACAAGAGTGTTCTAAAATATTCTGTGTTATATCCGTCCAGTGCTATTTAGTTTCGTAGTGAAACAGGCATGCAAGTGTTTAGCATTGTCTTCTTTTTAAAGCAGGAGATGTGGGTGTACGAAACCATCAAGCCTTGTGTGCCTTTGTCCACCTCCCTCTTTTAAATTTTTAACAGACTGGCGTAATTTCACATAACCTGGTATGTGCGTTATACCATTTGATCACAAATCTCACACTCTTTAGTGTTCTACAACAATGTAAAATCGACACTAGCGGCTGTTATTATTGGGTCCTCGAATATTGTATGACATCAAATCTTGAAAACACAAAGCAACATCTTTTGCCCCATTACTGCTCTGAGCAATTCAAAACAACGCGTTAGCTGCATGAAACATTCATGCCATTTAGCTAATGGTCAATTGAAAGACAAGTGAAGACCCTCTGGAGATAGGTATGTACTATTTGATATGAAGATAAATATTGCACGTACATAAAATCTATACAAAAGATCATGCCTAAGCAGAAAGTTACATACTAAGATATGGAGCGAAATGATAATATTATGTCCTAAAAAACAGATGATTGAAAAGTAACGCAACGCATCTTCGACACATGTTTATTTTGTAACAATATAAATTAGGATGAAGTTAGAAAACAAAAAAGACAGTGTTATATTAAATGTCGGAAATGTCCTCCACATTCAGAGATCCCTTCATTCATTCTTTTCCATAAGTTTGATGCAACTCTGTGAAGAGTTCCTGTGTCACAGAAGTGGTTTTATTTTTATGGTATGATCATCTGCGCAAGACTCGAAATCACTTAAAATGCATTTTAATGTTGGGTTACAAATTTACATAATATTATATTGTCTAAGAACGTAAAGGTGACGTACAAAAGTAGGTTTAACGAGTTTTATCGGGAAATCAAAGTAAATTGTAACCTGTCAAAAGACTGCATCTAAGTAAGGTACTACACCGCTCAACAACCCAGAAGTCAGAAATCTTCATTTCACGCCTGTGAAAACCTCAAATCATAAAAATAAAATATTACTCTCCAAGGACAAGATGTTTTCGTACTTTCGGATTGACACCTCTTAGGTAATGGTTGTTTTCCTAAAGAAACGTAGAACCACCGAAGTTCCAGGCATTTTTTTCAAGATCATAAAAATAACTCCAGGAATGCAGTTCTGTTACATAAGGCAGTTTGTTTCACTCAGACATAAAAGAAATGATGTAGGCACATGTCTGTAATGCTTGACGTGATATTCTTTTTGCAATTTAATTATGATTGATGATGCCTATCTTCTGGGCTTCTACGCCGTATCTGGTTAAGGTTTGTTGACGTTGTACTGGCGCTAGCTGCCTCTATTATCAGGTCAATAATGGTTGAGTCAGCAAACACCTTTGAAAAGTCGATAAACTTCTAACAGGCTACACGGCGCAACAAACCCAGAAGACAGCCATCTTAAAAATCGTGGCTGTGAGAACTTGGAATCCTGTTGGACTTAGATAACATTTAATGCTTATAGCATAACTGGCATTTGTATGTAGGGTAAGGTCGTATAGTACCGGACAGGGTCCATTATCGGACAGTACTTACTTTACCGAAACGTCGCTAGTTAGTGACATATGTCAAATATCGGAGTCTTGCCTCTGTTCGTCACAGACGACAGCCCTTAGTTTGAGTAAATCCGTTGAGTGAATCTTTCAATTTGTACAAATTTTGAGCTACATTGTTTATCTTTGGAAGGCTGTATCAACTAATGCTGGTAAGTGAAACAATTACTCAATTTATTTTAATTTCGTTTTATCAACTACATACTGTATGTGTAGAATGATTTTGTTCCAGTAGTATGCACTGAGTATAGAGCAGCCATTTTCTCTTTACATGTCAGTCGTCTAATATCGGACAGTGTGGTTTCTGGTAGTACCGGACAAAGTACAATTCTCGAAAATATTATTTCAGAAGAAATACAATTTTGTTTGCTTCTGTTTTTCAACACTGATGATTGTATAACACTGTTATCTTTACTATTGGATAGATAACAGGTTTTGGTGTTCTTTATTTTTTTTTCAGGGATTTAAAATGGAATTTGTTATTAGAATGAACAAGAGCGAAACCAATGCAAAAAAGGAAAGGGGAACAATGGACAGAATATCAAATGAAAATTGTTATAGATAAGGTTAGGAATAAGGAGATATCGGTAAGGGAAGCAGCAGACACTTTTTCAGTCCCCATAATGATGAAAATGACACTCGTGATTGGTTGGTTCTGGTGAAATTTCACTGATGATTTGGAAGAAGAACTAGTCAGCCAAATAAAAAGCCTTACAACAGAGGTCATTATCAGTTCAGAAATGTTTGACTAGGACTGGATACAATGTCATTCTTGTCGTGGTTGGACGTATGAAAACGGAGCCGATACTGAAGTAAATATGACATATTACAAATGTGATTCCTGCAAAAGACATTTAGATTCATAAAAACTGAAAGTTTCTGTCAAAACTAAGAAAAACATTTTAAGTAAAGAAGTGTCTGATACTAGACACTAATTTTTGTAATGTTCAAAATGTGAACAATTTTTTACCACATTTTTCTTTACTTTTTTGACAAATTGTTTTAAATCACATTACATGTTTCAGGAAGAAAAAAGTTCAAATTTCTGAAAATTAATAAGATTTTTTAAAATTCATTAGGTGTCCGGTACTATACGAAATTCCCCTAACACCTTAAATAACATTCAATTACTCTTAATTTTGCGAAGAGACTATATTATATGTTCTCTTATTTTTCAGAATAAACAATATTTTTTCCCTTAACTGCACTAACCGCAAATTGGTCTTTATAACGAGTTGTGGGTTCTGATGCCTGTGTTACAGAAGACAGCGTATTGGGTGGGAATATGGCGGGAGTCTGGGTTCCAGCAAGATGTAATTCGGGTAGGATTTTTTTGGGGGTTAAGGATGAACCCATGTAGAGTATCGCCCACCGTTTTACGACAACGTAATGTGTGTCATAATTTAAGAAAGGAATCGCCAATCAATGCCCAAAAGCAATAATGAGCTCGTTGAAGAGTTTAGAGCACCCTCATGGCGTAACATTCGTAAAAACGTCAGAGACCTTGTCACATCATCAAGGATAATAATAACGTCATCGCTGAAGATTACTCTCCACCGCACAAGTCTGAGTGCCTGTCACGTTGGTATAATTCATTATAGAAACGTAAAAAAGCTCCCAATGATACAGCATTCATACCAAATTTAATGAAAATAGTTAGAAAAGCTCTCGGATTGTTGCATGTATTATGTTGTATGTTGATGGATGACAAAGTGAATTTAATAGGCGATTATAAATTGATAAAGCGACAGAGTATCAAATTTCGCTGCATAAATCGTCTTTGAACTTACTGAAGTAGATTCGGGTGGACACCTGAAAGCACTTACATGATATCACATAATGGCCAGGATAATGAAACCTTTTATAGATGGGCATCTTATAAATACTGCAAGGCAGCGGTTTTAGAACTAATAATATTCCAAAAAAGGAGAAGGAAGACCGTTACATAACCGTCTGTGTGTTCACTGTGTGCCGCAGAAGGTTACTGATGATTTCGCGAGAAGACTGATGTGTCCTAGTTGAACACGGAATGAAGCTTTCAGGCATGTCAGTTTCGTGACTGATGATGCGCCCTCCAAATCTGCATAAGAAATTGCCTGGTAACCTTAACAAAAGTGACAATACATTTGTCAAAGTGCGTCGTTTGTCAAGAAGTTAAACATGCAATACGCCCTTCATTATTCGAAACTAACGGTAACTGTGGGTTCAGAAATAAATTTAATGAAGTTGAGTGCCTTGAATTTGTTTGCAGAAACTAAATTCTAGCGTGGCAGTGTTAATTATTCTTACTTCTGTGACGTTCGTCGACTTAGTAAATATGTTAAGCTCAGACGTTCATTTAGAGAACTGAATGCAATAAATTTGTTGTAGAAATTAAGGAACTTTTCTGGAGTTCGAAGACGAAGAACGGAAGTATGGTTTTTCATTTCTAGTGCGCATCGTTGTACAAACGAACGATCTAAGTCTAAAACATCAAGACAAAGAAAAACACAAAGGGAACCTCTCATTATGAAAGTGTTCAGAAACAGTTAAGATTTTGGGTGTCACAAACTCGAAATTGTAATGTTATGAATTTTCGACATCAAAAAATAAATTTTCTGAAAATCAATATGAGAAGTACGCAAATAAAATGACAGCTTAGGTACGAGGGTTTCGTAAGAGAGTACGTAAACGACATTTAAACATTCGAGTAGTTACCACAGCCTCAATTTTAATCTTAGGGTGCAATCAGAATGTACATTCTTCAGAGAGCATTTACTTAATTTTCTTTTGTAGATTGGTGTCTCTAGCAGGACAAACACCTTTCACTATTTACAGCTGTATACTTTTTATACAACAGTCATAAGTCTACTCTCGTCGTATTTCATCTGACTCCTTACCTTTATTGTACTTCTGTTTCCGCTTAAACTACACTGAAGGACCACCGTATATTTAGTGGAGTTGTTAAATGTCTTGGAATCTTGGAACTTCTCTTCATCATCTCACAAGAAACTTTATCAACACATTTAGATATGAAATCTATTTCTGTGTTTTTTGAGGAAGTTTTCGTCAAATGTTAACAAATGTCGATTGAGGGCTCAGCCAGTTTTATTGCGCGTGAGGCTTTGATAATATTTAGTCCACGAATATGGGAGTATTTTGTCGGGATTACTAATTTCTAGGACTTTGTGCACTACCTTTTCTTAAAAGAACACTCTGTTTCGGAAGCTGTTTAGGTTACAAAGGTGGGAAAAGGGCAAGTAGTCAGTTGGGTTCGACAAAGGAGCTGATTTCCATCTACCAAATGTGTAGGTGTCATTCTCCCACTTTTTAACCTGAGGACAGAAGGTGTTCCGGTTTCCTAAATGCACTGTTTCTTCTTGAAAAATCTAAGAATTCATCAATCTCGATTGTAACACAGCATCATCAGTAGCCTTTAAAAATGGGCAAATAAAATGTTCTGTTATGAAGTTGCCCGACTACAATATTTGCTCAAACGTTGCTAGAATCAGTCAGCAATTGTCAACAGCGATGTTCTGCGTGGTTTTGATGTATTTGTCTTCTTTGCCGTGTGCGTACCTTGCATTTGACATTCACTGTCGTTTTTATCTGTTGTTCCATGAACAAGGACTTCAGACATCTCATTGCTCAAATATTATGAACTTTATCTGCATGATTGTATGCGCCTCGGTGCTTAGGAATTGGTGAAGTTTCTCTGCTCTTTCAATCAGTGGCGCTCCAGCAGCAATGTAGGGTATCAACATGAAATATTTTTTCTAGATAATAATTAGTAGGAAAATCCACGGAAAGGAATTCTCTAACCTGCAGTCAAGACCATAACCACGAAACGTGAAAATCTACGCAAACTGAGGAAGTGTAGTGTCACAGGTCGAGAGCAATTAAACAGGGAAGGGAGCTCATGAACTGCAATCTTCGGGTGCTGTAGCATCGTTATACATCAAATGTGAACTACACCCTACTAGTGTATTTTAACAATTTATTTTGGCTTACATTACATTACCATACGTTTCTTAACATTATATTACATTATCTTACATTACATTACCTTACGTTTCTTAAAATTATATTACATTGCCTTGCCTTGCCTTGCCTTGACTTGCCTTGCCTTGATTTGCCTTGTCGGACAAAGTGCTACATAAAACCAATGAATATCTCACCCTAAAGTGCCTGTTTATAATAATTGGAAACATTAGACTTAAACTTTATGAACCACAAATTCTGACATTTTTTTGTTAGACCATTAAGGTTACGTTGGATTATTGTTTTGATTTTTGCGTTCTGAGCGTAATGCCACTATATACTGTATGTATTTAAACGTTTGTACGTAAGTTTGAAAGGATAATTATTTTCGAGCTACATCATTCTTGAATACCTCAAAAGAATAGTGTCTTTAATATAAATCATATATATGATAAGACGTCTCCAAACAAATTCAAAACTCGAGTCTGTCCGTATATAACATTGCATCGTACATATTCACACACACATCTTTGTTGCTGCAATATTGTACTACATAAAATGTGATCGGTGCACGCCGATGTTCGTTGATACTGAATTGAGATCTAAAAGAGATGAAAACTCATAATATGACAACTCAATAATTCTGCCAATAACTTAAATATTATTAATTGGATAATAGTGCTACTTTATACCAATGAATATCTTACCTTAATGTATATGTTTATAAAAATTGGAAACTTTTCTCTCAACTTTATGAACCTCCTATTCTGACACTTTTAGTACGACTTGTAATGTAACGGTCGACTAATGTTTTGATTTTTGCGTTCTGACCCGTGTGACACTAAACACTTATTGTATTCTAACGTATATACGTAATTTTGAAAGTATAAAAATTTCGAGTTACATCATATTTGAATACCTCAACAGAATAGTGTTTTTAATATAAATTATGAATAAATTACGTATGAGTTTTGAAGTTTGTTTGAAGACGTCTTATCATATAAATGTTTTATATTAAAATGACTATTCTTTAATGTATTCAAACATCATGTATCTCACACATCATATTCCTGTCAAACTCAGTGAAGATGTTATGATTCAAAAAGTATATATTGATAGATAGCTCTGTAAGTAAAGAGCAAAACATTAATTCACCAGTACAGTACATGTCGTGGAAAAGAATTCCAGAAATGGTGGTTCATAACCTTGAATGGATGTTTCAAATTATTATAAACATGTACATTAGGGTTAGATATTCATCGGTTTGAAGTAGCACTTCTGACCGATTAATACGGGTGGAGTCCACAAAGTAAGTTTCCCACTCGTCCCACAGCTAGCAAACCTTATATTGCCCGAAGCGACTGTGCGTACGTGATAGAGCAATGAAGTAGCATGGTTTGATTTTTGAGTTCTGATCTTTGTGCCACTAAATTCATTTTGAATTTTAACGTTTATATGTATTTTTAAAATGATGACATTGTTCGAGGTACATCATGCTTCATTACCTCAAAAGAATAGTGTTTTTAATATAAAATATGTATATGATAAGAGGTCTTCAAACAACTATCAAAACTCAAAATTGTCTGTAACTTTCATTTCATCGAATAGAATCACACATCTTTATAATTGAGATTTTCTTCAAAATACAATGTGATTTCTGTGCGCCGATGTTCGTTGATACAGAATAGTGAGCTATTCAGAGTTTAAAACTCATAATATGTTAACACTACATTCTGCCTGTTTGTTAAACAATATTAATCGGACTAAGGGCTACTTTATACCAATGATATCAAAACCTAATGTATATGTTTATAATAATAGGAAACAATTCCCTTCAACTATATGAATCACCATTTCTGACAATTATTGGACGACCTGTTAAGTACGGGTTTAATAATGTTTGAATTTTGCGTACTGAGCCGTGGGTCACTAAAACTGATTGTATTTTCACGTTTGTACGTATCTTTGCAAGGATGACGATTTTCGATGAACATAATGCATGATTTCCTTAATAGAATAGTGTTTTTTATATAAGATATGTATATAATAAGAAAACCGTCAAAACACATGGCTGTCTGTAGATAACATTGCATCATATATATTCACACACATCTATGTTTCTGCGATAATCCCCGACGAACTCTGTGGTCGCTGCACACCGATGTTCGTTTATACAGAATTGTGTGCTGTTTAGAGCTGAAAACGCATAATATGACAACACACAAATCTCCTTGTAACTTACATAATAATAATCTGACAAAAGAGCTACTTTAGAGCAATTAATATCTATCCTTAATATAAATGTTTATAATAATTTAAAATTATTCCCTGCAACTTTATTAATCACAACTTCTAAGAGTATTTGTACTAACTGTAATGTACGGATGGTCTAATGTTTTGATTTTTGCGATCTGATATTTGTGCCACTAAATTCTGTTTGCATTTTAACGTTTATATGTTATTTTAAAAAAATAACATTGTTCGAATTATATCATGCTTTATTACCTCAAAAGAAACGTGATTTTAATATAAAATATTTATATGATAAGATGTCATCAAAAAACCATCAAAAACTCAAATTTGTCTGTATATTTCATTGCATCGTAAATAATCACACATATCTTTGTAACTGAGTATTCCAAAACGTTACATGTCGTCGCTGTTCTGCGATGTTCGTTGATATAGAATCGTGAGTTTTTCTGTTCTTAAAACGAGTAGAATGACAACAACTACTGTAACTTAAATAATATTAAACAGGAAAAAGTTTTACATTAAATAAATGTATATCTAATCTAAATGTATATGTTTATAAAAATTGGAAACATTTCCCGTCAACATTATGAAACTCCATTTCTGATAATTTTTTATGTTCTGAAATATACTGGTGGACGTACGTTTTTGAATTTTGTGTTGTGAGCTGTGTCCACAAATTACTGTTTGTATTTTTACGTTTGTATGATATATTAAAAGGATAACATTGTTCGATGAACATAGTGCCTGATTTCTTTAAATGAATGGTGTTTTTTATATAAGAAATGTATATGATAAGACGTCTTCAAACAACCGTCAAAACTCATGTCTGTCTGTAGATAACATTGCATCGTATATATTCACAAACATGTGTGTTTCTGCGATAGTCCCCGACGAACTCTGTGGTCGCTGCACGCCGATGTTCGTTGATACAGAATTGTGAGCTATTCAGAGCTGAAAACGCATAATATGACATTACACTAATCTGCTTGTAACTTACACAATATTAATCGGACAAAGGTGCTACTTTAGAGCAATTATGGATCAGCGAACATCGGCGTGCAAGGATTAACGGGTGTGTGTGAATATATACATTCCAATATTATCTACAGAGAGACATGAGTTTTGAAGGACGTTTGAAGACGTCTTATCATATACATGTATTATATAAAGAAACACTATTCTTTTAAGGAAATAATGCATTATGTTCATCGAACATTAACATCCTTGCAAAGATACGTACAAACGTGATAATACAAACAGTATTTAGTGACACACGGCTCAGTACGCAAAATTCCAACATTAGTCAAACCGTACATACCAGGTCGTCCAATAATCGTCAGAAATGGTGATTCATCAAGTTGAACGGAATTGTTTCGGAATATTATAAACATACACGTTAGCGTTTGTTATCATTCGTTTAAAGTTGCACTTTTGTCTGATTAATATTGTTTAAATTACAATCAGAATGTTGTGTTAACATATTATGCGTTTTAAACTCTTATTAGCTCACTATTCTGTATCAACGATCATCGGCGCACAGCAACAACATAGTATTTTGGAGAATATCTCAGTTACAAAGATATGTGTGTTTATATACGATGCAATGAAATTTTTCAGACAAATTTGAGTTTTGATGGGTTTTTTATGACGTCATATCTAATACATATTTTATATTATAAACAAATTTCTTTTGAAGTAATAAAGCATGATATACCTCGAACATTGTTATCCTTTTAAAATAACATATAAACGTTAAAATACAAACACAATTTAGCGGCACAAATATTAGATCGTAAAAATCAAAACATTACACCATCCGTACATTACAGGTTGTACAAAAACTGTTAGAAGTTGAGGTTCATAAAGTTCGAGGGAATATTTAAAATTATTATAAACATGTATATTTAGGATACATATTAATTGCTTTAAAGTAGCACTTTTGTCCGATTATTATTATGTAAGTTACAGGCAGATTAGTGTGTTGTCATATTCGTTTTAAGCTCTGAATAGCACACTATTCAGTATCATCGAACATCGGCGTGCAGCGACCACAGAGTTCGTTGGGGATTATCGCAGAAATAAAGATGTGTGTGAATATACACGATGCAATGTTATCTACGGACATACTTGACTATTGATGTTTGTTTGAAGACGTCTTATCATATACATGTTTTATATATATATATATAAACACAATTCATTTGCGCTAATCAAGCATGATGAACCTCGAACAATGATATCTTTTCAAAATTACATACAAACGTAAAAATACAAACAGTATTTTGTGTATACAGCTCACAACGGAAAATTCAAAACATTAGTCCAACCGTATATTTCAGATCGTCCAAAAACTGTCAGAAATTAGTTTCATAATGCTGACGGGAAATGTTTCCAATTATTATAAACAAATACAGTAGGGTTAGATATACATTTATTTAATGTAAAACTTTTTTCCGTTTAATATTATTTAAGTTGCAGGAAAATTAGTGTGTTGTAATTCTACTCGTTTTCACCTCTGAATAACTCACAATTCTGTATCAACGAACACCGCCGAACAGCGACCACATGAATCGTTTGAGAATATCTCAGTTACAAAGATATGTGTGATTGTATTACGATGCAATGAAACTTAAAGACAAATATGAGTTTTGATGGTTTTTTGATAACATCTGATCATATATATATTTTATATTAAAATCACATTTCATTTGAGGTAATAAATCATGATATACCTCTAACAATGTTATCCTTTTGAAATAACATATGAACGTTAAAATACAAACAGAATTTAGTGGCACAAATATTAGATCGCAAAAATCAAAACATTACACCATCCGTACATTACAGGATGTACAAATACTGTTAGAAGTTGAGGTTCATAAAGTTCGAAGGAATATTTAAAATTATTATAAACATGTATATTTAGGATACATATTAATTGCTTTAAAGTAGCACTTTCGTCCGATTAATATTATGTAAGTTACAGGCAGATTAGTGTGTTGTCATATTATTCGTTTTAAGCTCTGAAAAGCACACAATTCTGTATCATCGAACATCGGCGTGAAGCGACCACAGAGTTCGTCGGGGATTATCGCAGAAATAAGGATGTGTGTGAATATATACGATGCAATGTTATCTACGGACAGACTTGAGTTTTGATGTTTGTTTGAAGACGTCTTATCATATACATGTTTTATATATATAAACACAATTCATTTGAGCTAATCAAGCATGATGAACCTCGAACAATGATATCTTTTCAAAATTACATACAAACGTAAAAATACAAACAGTATTTTGTGTACACAGCTCACAACGGAAAATTCAAAACATTAGTCCATTTCTGACAGTTTTTGGACGACCTGAAATATACATTTCAGGTCGTCCAAAAACTGTCAGAAATGGAGTTTCATAATGTTGACGGGAAATGTTTCCAATTATTATAAACATGTATATTTATGATAGATATTAATTGCTTTAAAGTAGCACTTTTGTCCGATTAATATTATGTAAGTTACAAGTAGATTACTGTGTTGTCATATTATGCGTTTTCAGCTGTGAATAGTATACAATTCTGTTTCTACGATCTTAAGCGTGCAGCTACCACAGAGTTCGTCGGAAATTATAGCAGAAATAAAAATGTGAGTGAATATATACGATGCAATGTTATCTACAGACAGACTTCAGTTTTGATGGTTGTTTGAAGACGTCTTATCATATACATGTTTTATATTAAAAATACAATTCAATTGAGCTAATCAAGCATGACGTACCTCGAACAATGTTATCCTTTCAAAATTACATACAAACGTAAATATACAAACTATATTTTGTGGATACAGCTCAAAACGGAAAATTCAATACATTAGTCCACCCGTATAATTCAGGTCGTCCAAAAACTGTCAGAAATGGAGTTTCATAATGTTGACGGGTAATGATTCAAATTATTATAAATATATACAGAAGGGTTAGATATACATTTATTTAATGTAAAACTTTTTTCCGTTTAATATTATTTAAGTTACAGGAAAATTAGTGTGTTGTCATTCTACTCGTTTTCACCTCTGAAAAACTCACAATTCTGTATCAACGAACACCGACGAACAGCGACCACATGAAACGTTTGAGAATATCTCAGTCCACCCGTATTTTTCAGGTCGTCCAAAAACTGTCAGAAATGGTTTTTCATAATGTAGACGGGAAATGTTTCCAATTATTATAAACATATACAGTAGGGTTAGATATACATTTATTTAATGTAAAACTTTTTTCCGTTTAATATTTTTTAAGTTACAGGAAAATTAGTGTGTTGTCATTCTACTCGTTTTCACCTCTGAAAAACTCACAAATCTGTATCAACGAACAGTGCCGAACAGCGACCACATGTTACGTTTGAGTCTATCTCAGTTACTAATATATGTGAGATTATACACGATGCAATGATATTTACAGACAAATTTGAGTTTTGATGGGTTTTTTCTGACGTTTCGTCATATACATAATTTATATTAAAATCACATTTCTTTTGAGGTAATAAAGCATGATATACCTCGAACAATGTAATCCTTTTGAAATAATATATAAACGTTAAAATACAAATAGAAAATAGTGGCACAAATATCTGATTGAAAAAATCAAAACTTTAGACGATCCGTACATTACAGGTAGTACAAAAACTGTTAGGAGTTGTGGTTCATAAAGTTGAAGGGAAATAATTCAAATTTTTATAAACATTTACATTTAGGATATATATTAATTGCTTAAAAACTAGCACATTTGTACGATTAATATTATGTAAGTTACTGGCAGATTAGTGTGTTGTCATATTATGTTTTCACCTCTCAATAGCAATCAATTCTGTACCAACGAACATCGGTGTGCAGCAACCACAGAGTTCGTCGGGGATTATCGCAGAAATAAAGATGTGTGTTAATATATATTCGATGCAATGTTATCTATAGACAGACTTGAGTTTTGATGGTTGTTTGAAGACGTCTTATCATATACATGTTTTATATTAAAAACATAATTCATTTGAGCTAATCAAGCATGAAGTACCTCGAGCACTGTTATCCTTTCAAAATTACATTCAAACGTAAAAATACAAATTTTTTTGTGGCACAGCTCACAACGCAAAATTCTAACATTTGTCCACCCGTATATTTCAGATCATCCAAAAAAAAAGTCTGAATTGGACTATCATAATGTGGACGGGAATTGTTTAAAATTTTTATAAACATATACATTAGGGTTACATATACATTTTTTTAATGAGAAACTTTTTTGCGTTTATTATTATTTAAGATACAGGCAAATTAGTGTGTTGTCAATCTACTCGTTTTCAGCTCTAAAGAACTCACAATTCTGTATCAACGAACAGAACCAAACAACGAGCACATGAAACGTTTGAGAATATCTTAGTTACGAAGATATGTGAGATTATATATGATACAATGAAATTTTTCAGACAAATTTGAGTTTTGATGATTTTTTGATGACGTCTTATCTAACACATATTTTATATTAAAATCACATTTCTTTTGAGGTATTAAAGCATAATATACCTCGAAAAATGTAATCCTATTAAAATAAGATATAAACGTTAAAATACCAACACAATTTAGTGGCACAAATTTCTGATCGCAATAATCAAAATATTAGACCATCCGTATATTACAGGTAATACACAAATTGTTAGAAGTTGTGGTTCATAAAATTGAAGGTATATAATCCCAATTAATATCAACATGTTTATTTATGAAAGTTATTAATTGCTTTAACCCAGCACTTTTGTTCCAATAATACGAGGGTCGCTCATTAAGTAATGCCCCACATTTTTTTTCTCAGAACATATTTATTCAAGATGGCTGAAATTTAGTGACAATATAAATCAATGTTTCCTTTACACATACTATTTTTCCACATAGTCCCCATCAACTTGTACAGTTTTACGCCAGCGTGGAACAAGTGCATGCATGCCTTGCCGGTACCAGCTCTTGTCCTGTGCACGTAGCCATGTCCTCACTGCTTGAATAACGCTCTCGTCATCTTCAAACCTTGTTCCGCGGATAGCATCTTTAAGTGGCCCAAAGAGATGGAGTCGGAGAGTGGATGGGGCAGCACCGTTCAACCAAATTTGGTGATTTCTTCCCGGGTTCTCGGACTTGTGTGAGGGCGTGCATTGTCATGCAGGAGCAAAATTTCTGCTGGATGCTTGTGATGCCGAACTCGTCGGAAACGCTTCTTGAGGGTTTCCAGGGTCATAATGTACGCGTCTGAATTGATGGTCGCACCTCTTGGCATCACATCCACAAGAATGACCCCATCACTGTCCCAAAAGACAGTCATCATGACTTTTCCGGCGGAGGGAGTTGACTTGAATTTCTTCTTTCTCGGTGATAGAGGATGATGCCACTCCATTGACTGCCTTTTTGTCTCCGGCTCAAAGTGGTGTATCCAGGTTTCGTCACCTGTAATGATCCGGGACAGAAAGATCTCTCCCTCAGTATCAAAACGCTCCAACAATTCAGAAGAAATCGTTTTCCTTTGAATCCTGTGGTCTGCTGTGAGACTTCGTGGAACCCATCTTGCGCACACCTTCGAATATGCAAGAGCCCGGATAATTGCAATTACACTTCCATTGCTGACTGAAAGCTGTTGGACCAATTGTCGAGTTGTGATGCGCCGATCCTCACGAATAATGGCATCCGCGCGGTTCAACATGTCTGGAGTGGTGGCTGTGGCAGGACGCCCAGAGCGCGGCAGATCACGGAGCTCGGTTTCTTCACTTCCTGAAGCTTTAACTCTCTTAGCCCAGCGACCAACGGTGCTCCTATCGACTGCACAGCTTCCATACACAGCACACAAACGTTTATGAATGTTCACCACAGTTTCTTTTTCAGCAACAAAAAATTCAATTACAGCTCGTTGATTGTAACGAGAGTCGTTCACAGACGCCATTTTAACAGTTCACTACAGCTCCGCTATCGGTTGGAATCATTTGAAACTCCGTACACGAACGCGGGATACATCAAATCTCAAGCGTGTAAAAGTACACTTTTCTATCTTCATTATTGGCTGAGAAAAAAAATGTGGGGCATTACTTAATGAGCGACCCTCGTATTATGTAAGTTACAAGCAGATTACTGTGTTGTCATTCTACTCGTTTTCAACCTTGCCGAGCCACGCCTTGCCTTGCCTGTTCTTGCCTTGCCTGCCTTGCCCTACCTTGCTTTGCCTAGCCTTGCCTTGCCTTACCATGTCTCGCCTTGACCTGTTCCGCCTGACCCGGCCTGCCCTCCCCTGACCTGCCTTGCCTTGCCTTGCCTTGTCTTGCCTTGCCTTGAATTGCCTTGCCGTGCCTTGCCCTGCCCTGCCCTGTTCTCCATGACATGCTATGCCCTGCCGTGCATTGCCCTGACCCGCCTGAACCGCCCTGCCCTGCCCTGCTCTGATCTGATCCGTATTACCCCTGCCCTGCCATGCTTTGCGAGCACTGTGGTCTACACTCTGGCGATGTGGCAGTTCTCGCGTGGCAAGACAAGAAGCGAGTCACCATGTTATCAACATACCACAAGGATGATATGCGTGTGACTATAAACAAAGCAAAGCAAGAACAAACAAAGCCTCAGGTTGTTCGTGATTACAACAAAAACATGCTGGGAGTGGATCTGAAGGATCAAATGTTACAGCCGTACCTGCTGGAACGAAAGAAGGGAACAAAGTGGTACATGAAATTATTCAAACGATTACTTAATGTTGCAATACATAATGCTATGATCATGTACCGCTCCCTCCCGAATAACAAAAACGTAGACACCCTGAAATTCAGAATTTCATTAGCACAAGGACTAGTGGAAAAACACGGTCTTGGTGTTCCGCGTCCTGTACACGGCCGTCCGTCAATTGAGGCCCCACCCAAAAGACTCTCAGAACGACATTTCCCGGGGCGTATTCCACCAACAGGAAAGAAGGCAAAACCACAAAAAAGATGTGTCGTGTGTACGAAACGCAGGATAAGAAGAGAATCCATTTATTGGTGTAGTTAATGTGAGGTAGGGTTGTGTATAGATGAATGTTTTAGAAACTATTATACGAAACTGATCTTCTAATCCACCTGCTTCCATTGCTCACACATTGGGTGCTCATCTTATAAGGTAAGATTATAAAACCATCTTTTAAGAGGATTTCGGTGAAAAATTCATAATTATATCTCATATAGTTCAAAAGTTATGACAAAAGAGTATTTTACAGCAAAATTTAAACGGGCATTTAAAAAATACTACCGCAGGAATAGCACGACAGCGGTATATGCTGGGTATTTAAACCACCACGTCGACGGGCTAGAGGCAGCATACCTCGCACCCTCCCCGGCCCTGAATTGAGTCGGACATGACCGAGTGCTTCAGCGGGGGTTTCCCAGTCTTCAATAAGACTGGGAAACCCCCGCTGAATCCTCAACGCGAAGCACACGGACTGGAAAACTATTCTGATCTCTGCCAGGGGCTCGCTTCTGCGTGATTTCGCCAACAGAAATACCTGCTTCATCTACAGGCCGCATTCCCAAACCACGGCTTCTTACACACACAAAACGCAACCCCCGACGTCCTTGATATTGTCCTCAACAAGGACTTCGTCCTACCGGTGCACCTGACTGTCAGCTCCGAACTCAGCTCAGATAACCTGCCCGTCCTCATCGACACAACGTGCCGATCGTCTTTCAAAACCTGCCTGATAGCCTGGACTTCGCGAGAATAGATTGGGCTGCATTCCAGGCTTGCTTCGAAAGCTGACTCCCGGGAAATCCCGTGGTAAACGACGAGGAGGCAATCGACAAGTGCGTCGAGGAACTGACCAATGCTATCCTGGAATCCACAGCAGTGTCCGCTCCCAAGCTTCGACCCCGCGATGACAGGCGACGGCTTCTGCCCGCTAGTATTCGTGATGAAATACGCCTCAAGAACTGGTTGAGTAGGCGGTGGCAGGTCTCGAGGGTCCCTGCTCTTAAGACCCAGGTCAATCGACTCCAGAGGTCGGTGACCTATCGTCTCAACGTGTGGCGGAACGAACTGTGGATCGACACGTTGCGAGGACCAGTCGCTTTGGAAGATGACCAAGCGGGTGATGAGTGTCCCCACTCCGTCACCCCCTTGCCAGTGAAGGAAGGACTGGCTCACTCGAACCCCGAGAAGGCAGAAGCCCTGGCCGACGACCTTGAGGTCCAGTTCCAGCTGGTAGACAACCCGTCGGACCCGGTTATAATTGACATGGTTAACGAGGCGATGCGAGCATACGAGTATGTTCCCGCAAGTGAACCGAAATTAACCAGTCCGTCGGAGGTCACAAAGGCCATCAAGAGACTCAAGTTTGGCAAGGTTCCGAGCCCCAACGGTATACCGAACAGGGTCCTGAGACATCACTCACGACGCGTGATAACATTTCTCACTTCCCCTCAGCATGGAAACACGCACGCGTGGTGTCCATACTGAAACCGAGGAAGGACCTCAAGATGCCTCCTTCCTACAGACCAATCAGTCTTCTTGACACTGTCGCAGGAGAATATCCTACTAACGTCGGTCCAACACGAGGTCATGCGAACGCGGGCTGCTGCGCGATGAGCAGTTTGAGTTTCGACCCAGGCACAGCACGTAGATGCAGCTGGCCTGCATTGTCGAAAGGGTCAACAGAAGCAGTTAAACGGAATGCATCCCAGTTCTTACATTACATTACCTTACGTTACATTATATTACATTATATTACATTACTTTGTCTTGCCTCGCCTTGCCTTCTCTTGACTTACATTACATTACCTTACGTTACCTTACATTACATTACATTGTCTTGACTTGCCTTGCCTGGCCTTACATTACATTACCTTACGTTACATTATATTACATTATATTACATTACTTTGTCTTGCCTTGCCTTGCCTTCTCTTGACTTACATTACATTACTTTACGTTACCTAACATTACATTATATTGCCTTGCCTTGCCTTGCCTTACATTACATTATCTTACGTTAACTTACATTATATTACATTGCCTTGCCATGCCTTACATTACATTACCTTACGTTACTTTACTTTACTTTGCATTGCCTTGCCTTGCCTTGCCTTGAATTACATTGCCTGACATTACATTACCTTACGTTACATTACAATACATTACATTACATTGCCTTGCCTTGCCTTCCCTTGCCTTCCATTACATTACCCTAGGTTACCTTACCTTACATTACATTGCCCTTCCTTGCCTCTCCTTGCCTTGCCTTGCCTTACATCATATTACCTTACGTTACCTTACATTACATTATATTGACTTGCCTTACATTACAATACCTTATATTACCTTACTTTACCTTACATTACATTAAATTGCTTTGACTTGCCTTGCCTTGCCTTGCTTTGCCTTGCTATGCCTTGCCTTGCCTTGACTTGATTTGCCTTGACTTGCCTTTCCTTGCCTTGACCTAATTTATAGTACCTAACGTTACCTAACATTACATTACATTGGCTTGCCTTAACTTGTTTTGCCTTATCTTATATTACATTACCTTACGTTACATTACATTACATTGCCTTGCCTTGCCTTGAATTTCCTTTGCCTTGCCGTGCCTTGAATTTGCTTTGCCTTGCCTTGCCTTGCCTTGCCTTACATTACAATACCTTAAGTAACCTTACATTACATTACATTGGCTTGCCTTACCTTGCCTTGCTCTGCCTTACATCACATTACCTTACGTTACATTACATTACAATACATTGCCTTGCATTGCCTTCTCTTGACTTGCCTTACTTGCAAAGCAAGGCAAGGCAATATAAATAACGTAATGTAATTTAATTTTAAGGCAAGTGTAGGCAACGTAGTGTAGTGTAAGGTAAAGTAAGTTAATGTAATGTAAGGCTAGGAAAGGCAAGGCAACTCAAGAATGATTAATTACTTGGCATATGTCATCAATAAACAAGTTGAAAAGTAGAGGACCCAAAACAGATCCCTGTGGAACTCCAGAGAGGACTACAAAAGGAGACGAAAGAGTTCCAGAAACGCGAACCTGGGATTGTCTGTCGGTTAAGTAACTACGAAACCAGTGTACATAACCATCAGAGAGTCCAAAAGCACTGAGCTTGTTGAGTAATAGATTGTGATCAAATGCACTGCTAAGATCAAAATAAACAGCATCAGCTTGACCCTGGGAGCCAACTATTGGGTTAATAAAATCAAGATAAGTTACGAGATTAGTAACTGTAGATTTAGATTTAGTAAAACCATGCTGACAAGGATTTAATTTCTACTTTATGTAATGTAAGATATGATTATAAATAACAAGTTCAAATAATTGGAAAAAGTATTAAGTATAGAAATGGGTCGGTAGTTACTAACAGTGGCCGAGACCTTTTTTAAAAGCAGGAACTACTGCTGCCTGTTTCCATAAAATAGGGAAATAATTCTGTGCTAAACTTAGATTAAAGATGTGCTTGAGAACAGGAACAAAGATCTCCGAACAATCCTTTATAACAAAGCTAGGAATGTCATCAAGTCCGACAGATTTGGAAGGTCTCAGACGACGAATTGCTTTACAAATGTCCAATTCGGAGATAGGGGCTAAAGACAAGAAGTCAGAGGACTCCACAGGGGAAGGGGATACGCCTAAAGAGGTACTGTAGACCGACTGAAAATGCTTAGCAAATGCATCGGCAACAGAATGGGGTTCAGCCAAATGAGTGCCGTTAACCTCAAGCTGAATACAGGTGGAATTTCTTTTTCTACGTGACGCCACGTATTTCCAAAATTGCTTGGGTTGCGACTTTAAATTGTCGTCAATCGACTTCAACCAAATATGTCTGTCAGACTTGATTGTAGCCTTCACTAGCTTGCGATAGAAGGAAAATTTACTATAAAAATAATCAGAGTTGTTCTTTTTAAAACGTCTGTAAAAGAAATCTTTCTTCCAGATGTAGTACCGTAAGGCACTCGAAAACCAGTGGGGGTAACTTAAGGTAATGTAATGTTAGGCAAGGCAAGGCAAGGCAAAGCAAAGCAAGGCAAGGCAAGGCAAGGTAATATAATGTAAGATAACGTATGGTAATGTAATATAAATCAAGGCAATGTAATGTAATGTATGTAAAACTTGAGGTTCTCACAGCGGTGAGTATGAAAATTTCTGTCTTCTTGGTTATTGCGCTGTGTAGTCTGGTCGATGTTAACCAACGTTTCAGAGGTCATACTGCCTCCGTCATCAGGGCGATGAATATGCCAATAGGACCAACCAACCAAAGAAGCTAACTGAGGGCAGAGGCCTGCGCAAGCGCAAGCATCGTCCCTACCTAGGTGAAACCATTCCTGCGCACAAGACGCATTGCTGGAAATGGTAAACGGTCGTAATATAGAACGGAAATTTTGCTAACGCTAACGGGGTTTCGTCGTGGCGGGAGCCTCGACCATTCAAACTGGGATTTGTTGCTGCTGATGGGAGGTTATCCTGTCAGGCAAGTTGTCGAAGGAATTTGGTTGGTTGGGTCTCTAGGGTATGAACCCAGAGAGGGAGGGGCCGTTTCGGCTGAAGGCCTCTGCGGCATGGGGGGAAGATCACTTCAGCTGATGGCCTCCATGATCGGGGGAAAGGGTGGCGGGCCGTGCCCCTATTAAGTTATACCCTGGCATTCGCCTTACAACTGAGGAAAGCACGGAAAACCTCAGTCAGGGTAGCCGAGTAGTCTAACCACTCGTTGTGCTGACTTGGCCGTCTTTTGGGGATGGCTTCGGCTGGCCTGCTGAACATCAGTCGCCCTCGGTTGCCCTTGGGTGAACTCTGGCAGCCCTCATTCGGCACGAGTGTCTTCCGAGTTGCCGAACTAAGGGGTTCCCCACACCAGCTAACCTCGAGTCAAACCTCTCAGTTAGTGCTCTGATGTGGTCGGCAAAGAAAGGGACCCCCAGATCCTCATGTATTTGCCTGTTACTAACGTACCAGGGCGCGTTAGTAACAATTCGAAGACACTTGGATTGCAGAACTTGCAGCTTCTGGACGTGGCTGTGGGCAGCTGACCTCCAGATCGGGCATGCGTAATCCATTATGGGACGGATGAGCTGCTTATAGAGTAGTACACCGTTCCTGATTGACAGGCCACTTCTCCTATTGATAAGCGGGCCTAGCACACCTAATCGTTGCGCTGCCTTCTTTCCCACTTGGTTGACGTGCGCCGACCAAGTAAGCCCGGCGTCAAGGGTGACCCCCAGATACTGCGCTGTATGCCAATAGGGTGTGAGGAGTTGGATTTTATAGGCAGGGAAGTGAAAGGTGTAGCCTGCCCCGAGCCAATGGGGGCAGGTATGGGAGGGGACCAACGGTAGCACGTGCTACCATTGGTCCACTACCATACTCATCGCCCTGATGACGGAGGCAGTATGACCTCTGAAACGTTGGTTAACATCGACCAAACTATACAGCGCAATAACCCAGAAGACAGAAATCTTAATGTAATGTAAGTTAACGTAAGTTAATGCAATGTAAACAAGGTAAGGCAAGGCAATTCAATGTAATGTAATGTAAGGTAACGTAATATAATTTAACGCAAGGTAAGGCAAGGCAAGGCAAGGCAATGTAAGTCAAGGCTAGGCAAGGCAATGTAATGTAATGTAAGGTAACTTAAGGTATTGTAATGTAAGGCAAGGCAAGGCAAGGCAAGGCAAGGCAAGGCAAGGCAAAGCAAGGCAAGGCAAGGCAAGACAAGGCTATGTAATGTAATTTAATGTAAGGCAAGGCAACGTATTGTAGAGTAAGGTAACTTAAGGTAATGTAATGTAAGGTAAGGAAAGGTAAGGCAAGGCAAGGCAATGTAATATAAGGTAACGTAAGGTAATGTAATGTAAGGCAAGGCAAGGCAAGGCAAGACAAGGCAAAGCAAGGCAAGGCAAGGAAAGACAATGCATGGCAAGGCAAGGTAAATCAAGACAAGACAAGGCAAGGCATTGTAATGTAATGTAAGGTAACGTAAGTTAAAGTTCGGACTGCAGCTCCATAATATGGGGATTTCCTTTCAACATGTATAAATTTTTATATGTACACTTTTAAGTAGTGGATATATTCTCATCAAGTTTCATATTTTAATATCGTGTAATCTAAAAACAGTTCTGCCCAATAGTGCATAAAGACACTGAGGTATAAACATACAAATTTAGTAGTTTATGAAAAGCCATTATTATGTGTTTCCTTTATTTTTGGTCTTATAGGTGATTTAATAATTCTGTAATAACAGCATACATTATTTAACATTCTGTAAGATGTTTGGATGATCTTGAACAGTCTTTTAGTAAGGGTGGTGGAAGAAGTTGTCATGACCTGTTTTAGTATAATATCTTTTCTTTCATAGAACCAAGGAAAACTTATAGACTTCAAAAACCAGTGTTCCAGTCAAGAATGATGAAGTTAAAATTATACACATGTAATCGATCAACCTTTTAGTCAAGACACAAATTGCGTTCCCCATGGATGGAAGTCAGATGCAATATGCTTATTATGAGTCCTTCATTCCCTTAGAGTGGACATATCTGTGAAGATGATTAACTGTGTTAATTAGTGAACACTTTTATGTGTTTAATGACACTTTGTCAACTGCATTTGTTATGCAATATTGATTGGCAGGATAATTGTAAAAAAATTACTTGTAAGTTGTGTCCTAGTTTAAGTCATCACAATATTTTTGGAATGACAGAATGGCCAGATTCTGGACTGAGATTTCAGCCAAGGTGAATGCGATGCAGGAATTCTGATCACTGTACTGTAATATTGAGAAGTTAGTGGAAGTGTTGGTACATTTGTTGCAACGTTCTCTGTAACGGAACAGTTTTTGTTAAGTCTCTTTTCTCCATGACATGTTTCTCGGAAGATAAGTGTGAGACATTTTGATGTTACTATCAGATTTTATTACTTCAATATTTGTCTTGTGTTGTAGAATAAACTTCGTACATTGCTTGCGAAATTGTGCCAATAAATTGTTTATCTTTAAATTGTAGTTCATTGGGGAGTCATTGAGATTCACCAAAATGCACCATACTGTACATGTGTTATTTAAATATTACTGCTGTTGCAGGCATCACTGGTCCATGACTTTCTGAAAGAACTGCCTCTCATCAGTGGGAGAATTAGTATCATATGCGTCGCAAGAACCATGGCTGTTCACAGCCTCTATGCGGCAGAACATCCTGTTTGGGCAGCTCATGGATAGGAACTGGTACAGACAAGTGGTGTGGGCTTGTGCTCTTGAAGGAGACTTCCAGCTGTTGTCCCATGGTGACATGACTATTGTGGGGGAGAGGGTTGTCACTCTGAGTGGTGGGCAAAGAGCAAGAATCAACCTGGCAAGGTGTGATTGTATTTGTTGTTTACCAGAATTCTAACCAGTTAGTTGCACTATTGTGTTTACACACAAACCAAGTATGCAACTTTAACAAGCAGTTTTTCATAGAATATTTATTAAGATAAATAGATTAATTCTGAAAAAAATTTCATCAAAGGGAGTAGTTTCTAGTAATAAATCTATAAGAAATTACAATTTGTTTTTCAGAAATTGTGTCTGCCAAGTCATCACAAGTTGTTGGTCATGTAATTAAAGATATGTCATTGAGAAAGCAGAACCAAGTAATTTATTTCACTGCAAGTGTAAAACGTTTTCCACTTTCAAATGAGCTATTAATTACAAAAATTAAGCAATTGATATTTTCCGTTTGTGTTCCATTTTG
This sequence comes from Zootermopsis nevadensis, assembly GCF_977971745.1. Taxonomy (NCBI): domain Eukaryota; kingdom Metazoa; phylum Arthropoda; class Insecta; order Blattodea; family Termopsidae; genus Zootermopsis; species Zootermopsis nevadensis. The sequence goes on from NW_028259142.1 coordinate 9,170,476, forward strand.
ATCTAGAAATACAGTCTTTAAAAGTACGAGAGAATTTTAAATTTTTTTATCACTTCCCAGTCTACAGTATATTGTTGATGGATTGAAACACAACTGTCTCATCCCAGTTCCTGACCAGAATTACATGACTCACCACAAGGTACAAATAGTAACTGCTACAGAAATTATTCACACACAACAGTATATCTGTGTTTAATATCATGCTAATTACTGGTAATTCTTATGTGTGAGGATACGTATGTATATACTGTTGAATAGCATGCTTTTTGTGCAAATTGTATGTGAAATATGGTTTCACTGGAAAGAATCAGAGAATCATAAATTCCAAACACAACAGTCTATAAACTTATTAGCAAAGGCAAGTGTTCTCTGTGTTTAAGAACCTTCATTTCATAATCGCCCATTAGGGCGAGACAACAAGTAAGTGTCACATCAATATGAAATAAGAAGTATTGCTTTGAACATGTTTAACAACATTTTAAAGAGTAAATGATTTTGTTAATATTGCAAAGTGAATTGAGACAGTGAAATATTAAGGCAACGCTGATTAAGGTGCGTGCTGTCTAAGATCATAATTTAGAATCTTGCTGGGATACTTGATTTTCGGCTTCTTTGATCTTCTGATATTGAACACCTTGTAATGGGTTGAATTCAAGTAATTGGAAAAAACAGCGTGCAAAATTTATTCACAATCTCAAAACTTACTTCCATTCCGAAGATTTCGGATTATTATATTAGTGAAAGGAGCAGAGAAAGAGATGATAATAGCAGATGGAATATCTAGTTGACTTGTTATTGTCCATCGACCATTCACCGTATTTATTTATTTAACAAAACTTAAAATATTTATTCAGTGTCATCGAACATCATGGAACCTTCATGGCGGCTTCCGAAAAAATCGCGTGTAGTATTTTCCTAAGGCGTCATACATGAGCGTCCAAGTTTCAGTCAGGTTGAGCTTCCAGTTTTCGTTAATGAATTTGTTCGTGTTATCCTCTGAAAGAGCGAGACATACCATAAATCACTAAGGGTTTTGCACAACTTCTCAGCTCACGTAATAATCTCCTTGGAACTACAGAATTTTTCATTTCTCCCAGCAGTTTCTGAGAAGTGCATTTCTCTGCTCAAACAGTATGTTACTAAATTGCACGAGTATTCAGCTCACCTAGTAGATCGCCTATGATTGATAAGGTTCCAATTCTACCTACCAATTTGTTTCGCTCTTCGTCAGCTCGTTTAGTAATTTGTGAAAAATTTCACAAATTCTCGTTTCAACTGGAAATATGCTTAAACTCCACATGTTTGGTGCTTCCGTAGAATATTTTGTAACAACTATATAATTTTCAGCTCGCCTAACATTTCTTTTTTCGAAATTACATCACAGCTAATCTTGTATTTTGTTTACATCTGCAAAAAATTCTTATCTCACATATAGAACTAAAAAATTCCTACTCACCTAGTAACGTGTTTCCGTTGAATAAGTTATCTAGTTGAATTTTGAAAACCTGAGGTTCCATCAACAATTTGAAGTCCTAGAGTACTAGGTACACTTCTCCGTTATCCAGCTTAGTTAAGTTGTAACTGGTCGTATACTTTATATCGCAGTCATCTGGAAGAAAATGAAGGAAACTGCGATGTTAAAAGTTTTTCTTGAACAGGTACTAAATGTTTCGCTGATCATAAAGAATTAGTTTTTAAAAATGATTTCTGTCACCCTCGGTGGACTAGAGGTTAATGTTTTAGCCACCCTACAAAAGGTTCGCGGGTTTTTAAAGGTGATAAAAACCCGTATCACAACTTTCTTCTTAGGGGAAGTAAAGTTGTCGGTCCCACGTCGTAGAATTACGGCATGTAAACAACTTTACGAAGATGATCGATATGTTTCGCTAGCAAAATTACCAGGCAGTTCTCATACATGTCTCCCCTGATTCTCTAATAGATGGCCTTCGCAGACATATCAGGATTGAGCACAAATTGTGCTGAGGCACTTACTATTCAAAATGCACTTCAAGACTAATAGGACAAGTTGCCTTGAGCAACTGTCCTGGAATGGTCCAATACTTCGAGTGTAAATGAATGAAAAATAAATTCCCTCCATTGAATTTTATCCTGGATTTTTATGTTTACATATGAAGATCGTAACCAAATATCTCTAAAATTCATTCGGGTATCCATGAGATTTTGTAACCAGTATTTTCTTCTGACATCGGCGCTTGTTAAAGACTATGTTTACGCCGTTATGCCATAACAAAGTGACAATAATTCTAAGTGAGAAAGAAAACCTTCCTTAACTTTTATCTCTGAGGTACAAATATTTCTGAAATTCGTTTGTTTCAAACTTGTTTATTATGTACGAGGTCTGACAATCGAATTGAAGTTCTTATGCAATAGGTGGCTGCACTGATGAACTGATGCATGTATGATAAATCTACTATATGGTTCTGAAAGCATTAATTCGAACAAAACCAGTTTGATTTATGGTTGAAGTAAGTGTTTTTGGCTGATTGTTTCATTACGTCTAGTTAATGAGAAAAAAATGTTCTTATAAATTTAAACATTATTCTAAATAATAGGTACAGAGACATTGAGGTGCCAACACTCAGTTCGCTTGTGAATAAGTGTCTTGCCTAAGTGGAAACCGAATGTATATTACCGTGTCCACAGAAATACATCAGCGCTTCTTGTAACAACATAAATGCCACCATTTTAAGATCTTTGTTATTACTATCTTTCCATCCACTTCAAGTTCTCACGAGTTGACTCTTCTCCTCAAGCTTTACAACCAACATTTTGCACTTCTGACCTTTCCTGTGCATGCTACATATTTAACCTACTGAAATCACCTTGTCGAAAATTATCCATGTCCGGCGCAATCTGGGTGATTTCGTAACTTGGTTTAAAACGACTAGTTGTCAACCTCTTCCCAACCCCTAAGTTCAAGGACCAGTTTACACGACTGATAAATAAGTGAATTTGCAGTTACTTTTCTATATCTGCAGGCCCTTTACTCCAATCGGACCTCGAGAACAAAATGAAAAAGTGACTTGACTAACTATTTTCCAGTTGGACCAAGAAAGAAAATACAAAAGTAATGAATGTGAAAGTCCAGAATCAAAACTGTGTTGGCTAGCTTTGATAATTTTGGCTAATTTCTTTCTCTAGAACATTCAACCGGTTGTTTTTTGCTCACGTTTAATCGTACCGTTTAGTGCTTGGCATTCGTCTAAAAATTATGAGAAATACCATTGTGAATGTATCTACCGTACCTAGTCTAAATAATTTTGTCCTACGCGACTTCAGATATTTCCGAAACTGAGATGAACCCAGCAGATGTGTGATCGGTATTCGTTTCTGTACAAATCCTGCTAAATATACTATATACATTTTCTCTGCACCAGTCGTCAACATTTGAATGCTCTTTTCATAGGAGACACGCATATGAGACCTATTAGCATGACCGCCAAGTCATTGGGCTATTCCCTTTCTTTTCTTACAGCTAGTCTTTGTGAAGCATGAAATACATGTGCAGATTTCAACGAAGAAACGGCGTGTGGCAGAAAGACAACGTTCTTAAATATGCTAAAATTACCAAACAGTTAAGAATAATTTTTTGTGCACGTTAATTAGGGACTTATCTTTGTTTTGTGACAAAAACTGTGCAAACACAACTGGAAATAGAGGAATTAATTAATTACTTTGCGCTTCTGTCTGAGTCACACGTTTTGTCAGACCTCGTATTCTGTTATTTCTCTCTTATGAACGATGACGACGACGAAGATGGTAATAATAAACTGTGCAAAATTGGACCATTCAATCCCTAGCTATTCGTCGGACAACGATGGAAAAAAAAAAATCATTTACACCTCAGAATGTAAATGATCAGCAGCTACTACCGAAGAATAGTAAGACAAAGATCTGGAGTGCAGGTCGCCTAGGCACTCCAAGGGCTGAGGTGGTTAGTGCAATGAGGTAATTCAACGCAGGCCACCCAAAGACACAGCCAACAAGCCCAAGATATACAGGAAAATATTACAAGAAAAACAAGAGTGCCTTGGCCAAGAGAAGAAATTAAGAGAGTCTTCAGACGACTACAAGAGTGTGTATGAGCTATGGAGGAAAAGAAATCCAAACAGTAGAACGAATATCGATGCTAAGAAACTTATAAACCAAATAAACTACATTAAGAAGAACAAAAGAGTAAGAGATGTGGAAATGGAAGAAATACAGCAGGAGATGAAATTAATTCAGGAACTTCATTTATAATGATATTTAAATTATACGGCATCATGTCTCCCATGTATAAATTAGAAAAGTACTAAAACTAGTGAAACCGCAAAACATTTTCACAATAAAAGAAAGAATTTAGAGTACAAATGAAGTTCTCACAGAAATATTAGCAGAAACAGATATGAGCTTAACTGAACTGAATCATCTTATTTATTCAATGGCAAAAGTAATAACAGAAGATTTAAATGAACCATCAAAAATCAAGCTAAGAAAGCAACCTCAATAAACCACCCTGAATGATAACAATATAAACAACTATTGATGCCATTATGAAAGATTTATTAGAAATCTTTCATAATGGCACCAATAGTTGTTTATATTGTTATCATTCAGGGAAATTAAGAGAGAAGAAATGGAAAATCGGAATATTAGAATTAAATGCTTCCTTCTGAAATATAAAATGGATAGCGAAGAAAACCTCAAGCACATAATGATGAGCTTAAAAAAAAGGTTCCAGCAAAGTCACTAAGCATCAGGAGACACAAAAGAATACAAACCCATTATCAACAAAACAAACTATTAAAACAGAATGCAAGAAATTCTACTGATCTTAAAGACGGAAAAAGATAAATATGAAATCCACGTCAAACACAACGAAGAAGCCACGTGGATGAAGAAGAAGCTTGCTAAACCTGAGAATGGAATGGGAACCAATAACGGAGAACGAGGTAACAGCAGTTCTGAAAGAAACTCTGAATTGGAAGGCCCCAGAAGCAGATTTGATAGCAAATTTTTGGTTGAAGAACCTCACTGGGAAACAACAATAATTAGCAAATGTTTCCAATGAACTCATTGATCAAGATTATGTTCCGGACTGGTTGGTTCTTGGAATAACTTACTGTTCCAAATACCGCAAATACTGAACTAAAAATAAGTATAGGTCTGTGACTTGTCTCCCTACAGTACAGGTAACCCTCGATTTACGCCTATTCAGAATAACGCCGATTTTGAATCCACAAAATAAAAAAGTGAAAAATATAAATTTTACCATTATTTATAACGTTTTACAATGTGTCTCGTACTGATTCTTATACTAAATCGAATTCTTACATCACGGATTCTGAATAAAAAATATAATTGCAGTCATCTCTGCAATTACATATGTTTCGTTAACGCGAATTTCCTTGAATGTGATCGATGAATCGGTAAAAGCTGTTTGTGAAATGCAAACTTTTGCGTATGCGAGTATGCTCTTATGCATTTTCATTCTTGGCGCTTTAAACGTACAAAGGAATAATTTAATCTCTGCGGACATACCGAGAGTATTTTTACTATGCGATTTTCTATAGGTCGACGTCTTACATTAATCCAGCTATCGCCTAACAGCAGAGATGACTGTACACATCAATCATATGAAAGAATCGCAGTCAATCGCGGGGACCAATGAATTGCTGATTGTAAGTGAATAAATTGTATTTTTTAAATTCCCTTTATTTATTTACGTTATTTCGGAACTTTGAATTTAATGCCACTTTATTACGCGTCAATATTTGGGTGCTGGGAACGTATGCAATTGACATCTCATTAATTACACTATAAAAGAGTTTCAATTTACGCCGATTCCGATTACGGCGGTTCGTCCAGGAACGCATCCCCGGCGTAAATCGAAGGCTGCTAGCAATTATTGCAGTAAGTAATTTATATATAAATTACTTACTGCAATAATTGCTAGCAGAGTGCAGAAGCATTTTGAAGATCATAATTTAATGCCAAGGGAACAAAATGTGTGCTGCCGAGGATCAAGATTTTGCAATGACGACCTGCTGGTTGTAAAAGCAAGAAGAATAAATTGTGCATGGCCTCGATTGACTACAAAAAAGGCATCCGACACCGTTCCTCACAGCCGTGTACTTAAATTTTTAAAGCTAATTGGAGTTAATGAAAAGATAATATCGTTCACTAAGAAAGGAATGAATCTTCATACTCACCGCTGTGAAAACCTCAAAACTTACAAGGATTGAATAATTGGAAAAATAGTATGAAAATAAATATGGGAGATAAAGTAACTGAAAGAACAGGTATCAGAGTAAATTATGGAATATTTCAAGGTGATTCATACTCGCCATTATTATTTTGTTTTAGTTTAATCCCTCACACAGCAGAGCTCAACCGAATGAATATGGGTTATGAGACTAAAACAAAAGGTTCACACCTGATCTATATGTACGACTGAAAACTGAAATGCAAATCAGAAACAACTACAGAAACAACTCCATTCATTTAAGACAATCACTAAGGATATGAGAATGATATCTGGACTGAAAAAATGTGCAAAGTTATGTATAAAAAAAGGAAAATTTGCTGAATCAGGAAACCTGTTAATTGATACGGACACAGAAACACAACAGCTTTAACAAGGAAAAGAATACAAATACTTAGGAATTGAGGAAGGACATGGCATAAAATATCAAGAAATGAAAGATAAACTGAAGGAGGAATATAATGGAAGATTAACGATGATAATGAAATCTGAACTGAATACCAGAAACAAAATCAGTGCCATAAATGCATTAGCAGTTCCAGTACTGAGATACAGTTTTAAAATAATGAACTGGAGACTGGATGAACTGTAGAAAATTGACAGAAAAACTAGGAAAATTTTGAAAAAAATATAGGAAGCATCATCCAAAAGCAGACGCCGATATAATTTACATAAAGAGGAAGGTGGAGGGAAGAGGACTGGACAAATTGAAAAGTGAAAGAAATAATAATGTAGATTATTTGCTAATAAAGCATAAAAAGGATCCATATATTATTATCATAAAATTGCACATAGGACTCAAGCAATAATGACTTCAATAACTAAGACTGCATCAAAATTCAAAGAACTAAATTCTGAAGATGAAATCAATGACACAAATGAAGGAAAATTAAGACGTTGATTCAAGATATTATAAAGAAGAAATGGAAGAACATAATAATGTATTGGCGGTGTCTCCGAAGTTTGGATAAACAATTTACAAGCAAGAAACACACATTTCTGTGGCATACAAAAGGAAATCTGAAAGGGGAAACTGTAAGTCAGATTATAGCAGCACAAGACCAAGTGCTAAACAATAAATATTATGCAACCAAAATATTAAAAACAGGCACAGACATCAAATGTAGATTTTGTCAGCAAATTGAAGAAACGACAGATCGCGTTGTGTCTGGATGCCCAGTGCTGACAAAAGAGCAATGTATACAACGACATGATCGTGATCGTACTTAGCTACATTTTAAAATATGCAGGAAAGCTGGGGTAAAGCTAGAAAAGAAGCATTGGTATGAACAAATTCCAAAGGCAGTTGAGACAAGTCAGGATAACCAGATATTATAATCCGAAATAAAAATGGACTCGTCTCATAATTGATATAGCAATACCAACTGACAGGAATTTAATTAAGAAGGAAGCGGAGGAGATCTTTAAATACAAGGACCTTCTTATTGAAATACAGCGAATGTGGAAATTGAAAGCAAAAGTAATGGCAATTATTATAGGAGCAACTGTTCCAGTTGCTCCTATAATAATTGCCAAGTCATTCAGAAAATATTTGGCCAACATCCCGGGCAAACACAATATCAGGGAACTTCAGAAAACTGCCAATTTAGTATCTTTATATGTCATTCGAAATACGCTGTAGTGAAATATATAGTCAAGTATTACAATAAAACTATATATTACATTTAACAAATATTAAAAACAAAATGTATTTTGGAAATAGCTGCTACACAATTTACTTCAGGGGAAAGCTATCCTATAAAGTGGTGAATAGTTTGAATAATTCAATTCATTTATTTAATAATAATAAATATACTTTAAGTTTTCCTTGTTTACGTTACGGAACGACCACTTACAAAAAGAAAGCTTCATAGGCCCCTCACTCTCTATCGGGATTGACAACAGCTTACCACTCACGTTATACCTGCCAACCAATGTTATATTTTTCATTTGACATCCAATACGAATTCTTACTTGTCGAAATCAAAACTGTGAACAGAGAGAAAAACAAAATAACTTAAATGGAAATGTTTCAATTTATTATAAACAAGTACATTATTATTATTATGAATTGTTTAATTGGTCCACAAGCAGCCAAAAACTTCAGGCGTGTTGCTGTCATAACTCGGATGCTTGCAGGCCAGATGAAACTGTAGTCACGGCTCGAACCACGAGATAGGCGGCTACAGTGAGTTGGGGTCGTGCGCACGTAGTAGTCGGAGCGACCCAAGAAGCACGGCCTTTTGCATCCGGCTGAGTAGTGCTTCAGCGTTACGCTGGCATGCCGGAATGAACTTGATGTTAGCCAGCAGTGACGACTTGACTCCTCCAAGAACTCCAATTATAAGGACGATTAATTTGACAGTGAATCCTGGGTACAGCTGTCTTAGCTCAAACACAAGGTCTTGATACTTGGTCCGTTTTTCAGCCTCCTTCACAACTATGTTGGTTTCAGCCGGGGCCGAAAACTCGATGACATACATGGTGCATCCAGAGGTATCGATGAGAACGATGTCAGGTTTAGTGGCTGTTAACTGCCTGGTAGTGGGGAACGAATAGTTCCAATAAATTTTACATTTGTCGTTCTCAACGACGGACTCAATGTCCCCAGGAGCGTACGGAAAACGGGTGTCTTATCTATGCCGTAAAAGTGTCTCAGGTGGTAATAGAGTATACGTAAAGCAGCGTTATGTCGATGAATGTAGGCGCAGCTGGCATAATGTTTACATGCCGACAAAAGATGCATCAACGTCTCTGGTTGCATTCGGCATGCCCTGCAGACAGTATCCGCTACCCCCACACCCATCACCATTCGGCGGTACACAAGTGTGTTTACAACACCATCTTGGCACGCTAAGATGAAACCCTCGGTTTCAGACTTTAGTCCAGCCGACCGTAGAAAGGCGAACGTCAGGTCTTTTGACAAGCCCATTTTTTCTACATTTTTGAATAAGGCCCCATGCATGGGTTTATCTGTATCAACGAACTTAATCGTGCAGCGACCATATATTATGTCAAGGATTATCGGAACAACAAAGAAGTGTGTGAATATATACATTGCAATGATATTAACTGACTGACTTGAGTTTTGATGGTTGTTTAAAAACGTCTTATCATATTCATTTTTATATTGAAACCACTATTTTTTTGAGGTATTCAAGCTTGATGTACTACGAACATTGTTATCCTTTGAAAAATTAAGTACAAACACTAAAATACAAACATTATATTGTGGCACACGGCTCAGAATGCAAAAATCGTCCTACCGTACATTTCAGGTCATACAAGAAATGGCAGAAATAATGATTCATAAAGTTTAAGTTAAATGTTTCCAATTTTTATAAACATATATATTAAGGTAAGAATTAATTGGTTTGAAGTAGCACTTTTGTCCGATTAATATTATTTAAGGTACAGAAAGAATTAATGTGTGTCATATTACCCGTTTTGAGCTCTGAGTAGCATATTATTCTATATAAACGTATATCGGTGTGAAGAGACCACATATTATGTCGGAATTTGTCGAAACAACAAAGATGTGTGTGAAAATATAGAATGCATTGTCATTTACAGACAGACTTGATTTATGAAGGTTGTTTGAAGACGTCTTATCATATACATGTTTTATATTAAGAACACATTTCTCTTAATGTATTAAGCACGCTGTACCTCGAACATCGTTATCCTTTAAAATTACGAACAAACATTAATATACAAACAGTATTTAGTGGCACACGTCTCAGAACGCAAAAATCAAAACATTAGTCCACCCATACATTTCAGGTCGTACAAAAAATGTCTGAAATGGTGGTTAATAAAGTTGAAGGGAAATGTTTCCAATTAATATAAACACGTAGATTAAGGTTAGATATTCATAGCACTTTTGTTCGATTAATATAATTTAAGTTACTTGCAGAATTCATGTGTTATCATTATACATGTTTTGAACACTGAGTAGCAAACAATTCTGTATTAACGCACGTCGGTGTGAAGCAACCACATATTATGTCGGGAATTATCGCAGTAAGAAAGATGTGTGCGAATATATACGATGCAATGCTGTTTACAGACAGACTTGAATTTTAATGGTTGTTTGAAGACGTCTAATCATATACATGATTTATATTAAATACACTATTCTTTTGATTTAATCAAGAATGATGTACCTCGAAAAACATTATTCTTTCAAAATTATGTATAAACGTTAAAGTACAAACTGTATTTATTGGCACACGGCTCAGAACCAAAAATCAAAACATTATTCCACCCTTACATTAAAGTCGTACAAAAAAATTTCAAAATATGAGGTTCATTAAGATGAGTGAAATGTCTCCAATATTTAAAACATGCACTTTAGGGTGAGATATTCATAGGATTAAAGTAGCACTTTTGTTCAATTAATATAATTTATGTTACAGGCAGTGTTAATGTGTTGACATTTTACGCGTTTTGAGCTCTGACTAGGACACAATTCTGTATCAACGAACATCTGCGTGCAGTGTCCACATACTATGCCAGGGATTATCGCAGCAACAAAGATGTGTGTGAATATATAGAATGCAATAATATTTACAAACAGATTTGAGTTTTGATAGTTGTTTGAAGACGTCTAATCACATACATGTTTTATATTAATGAAACTATTCTTTTGAGGTATTCAAGCATGATGTACCTCGAATATCGTTATCCTTTAAAAATTACGTACAAATGTTAAAACACAGACAGTATATAGTGGCACACGGCTCAGATTGCAAACAATACATTACGGTAAGATATTCATTGGTATAAAGTAGCACTATTGTCCGATTAATATCTACTATAAAAATTTCTAATTCCCCGTTTTCGCCAACCTATTTGCGTCAACCAATTTGTCGTCAAAAAATAACATCATCAAAAATGCCAACAGATATTTGTTTACACAGCATTGTTGATGTCGACACAACAATGCCGAGTAAACAAATAACGCTTCACATCAAGGAAATCAAATAATATCAAGTTAGTCGCATTATCACTGCTGGAGAAGCAGTACACCGCTTTCTTGAATATTGACTGACAGTTGGCCTAAAACATCAGGAAAGTGAAAGAAAACGTTATCAAGTATTTGAAGTACCAACTCCAACAAGATAAAGTGATACTCATTCGATATATTACGATTATGAAAACTATTATAAAAACTGACTTTATGATTGATTTTGAGACGAAGATTTGCAAGGGTGGGCCTGGACGTAAAAGGTCGACTGAACAAGAACTGTTGGCCTCTGAACAGCGACGTAAAGAACTACAACATGATACCTATTTAAGAAATAAAGAAAAGCGACAGAAGACTTTAATTGATAAATGTAGAAAAATGACTGACTTAGAAAAGTTGGTCTCTGAACAACGACGTAAAGAACTACAACATGATACCTATTTAAGAAATAAAGAAAAGCGAAAGAAAACCTTCATTGATAAATGTAGAAAGTTGACAGACCTAGAACAGTTGGCCTCTGAACAGCGACGTAAGAAACTGAAATATCAGACGTATATAAAAAATAAAGAAGAGTGAATGAAGACTTACATTGATAGACGAGACCATATTAACGACACACGTAGAAAAACGTATTCGGTAAGAACAGAGGAGAAAATGAAACAAGACGCTGAAAAGGAAATTATTAGGTATCAAAGTAAATTAGTAATGAAGAACCAAAGAAGACTGCTAATAGCAGCACATATTATGAACGACGAACATCAACAAACATTATCTCGGACCTAATAACTATGACTGTAAACATTGGCTTGATGAATCGACTCAACGTTCCAGTAAATCGTATTATGATTGCTGTGCACATGGAAAGGTTGTGCTTTATTCGTTGCAAATATACCCTGATGAACTTTGAAAACTCTTTTCTCCTCGACATTTTCGTAACAAATGTCGTGTTTACAACAACATGATGGCATTCGCTTCATTTCAAGCGAATCTCATGGACTTCGGAATTAATTGTTTTAAATTGCATGGCCAAATTTATCATAACATGAATGCGGCATCTTTTCCGAAAGATATTGAGAATGCAACTTTTGGTCAACTGTTTACGATCGACGAAGAAGAAGCCGTCAAACAAAGAATCGAAAATACATGTCAGAATTCGAAAGGCGACAACAAAGATGTCATCAAAGAAGAAATAGTAACGAAATTAACTAATATAATTTCGCGCATTAACGTCCACGCAAAATCCTATCGCATGATGAACAACCAATACAAGCTTCAAAAAGAAAACGCTGAGCGTAACAACGAGTCTGAACCGGAGCTAAAGTTGGTTATGTCGATGCTTCCTGGAGACGACAAAAACAGGTACAATCCGAAATGGAGCAATGACGTCGTTGTTGTGTGTCCTAAAACCGACGATGGTGACAATCCTGATTCGTATGTTGTTTATAGTACGAAGGAGCAAAGAATCAAACGTCTTTCGATAATGAACCCATTCGTTGAACCCTTTGTCTATCCCTTTTTGTTTCCTTACGGCTGAATGCAATGGCATAAAGACCTCAAACTGAAAGATGCTGAAGTTCGTGATCGTCTAACACGAGGAATGTTCGCTCGCTATAGATCGCTACTCGCGAAAACGAATTTAATACAGTCACAAAAAGTGGGAAACTTTTCCAACAATAGTTGGTTGATACTGAAATTAAACGTGAAAAAGACGTTATCAACTACTTGAGGTATCAACTACAACAAGTTAAACGTGTAGATAAGTGCAGCAGTTTGAAAGCAAACTTGGAAAAGCTTGCAAAAGAAAAGAAGAAAGAACTCGGGCGCATTAAAGTTTTGAACTCATCGTTCGTTGGATCGCCACGTTACATGTTGGAACTGTACCAAGACGCAATGGCAATGGTCGCTGCTATCGGTACGCCGTGTTTGTTCATCACCATTACGAACAATCCTAATTGGCGTGAAATTCGCGAAAATCTCAACCACATGAAACACCACCAGACAGACCCGACTTCGTTGACAGAGTATTCAAGTTGAAACTCAATCACTTGATGGATTTGCTGATCAAACATTCAGTTATGGGAAAGTTGCTTGCTTACGTGTACACAGTTGTGTTTCTGAAGCGAGGACGTCCGCATGCACATATCCTTTTATACCTCCAAGAAGGATCAAAAATTAAGACTGATGAAGATGTTGACAAATTCATTTGCGCTGAACTAACAGACTCCGAAACACAACCTAATCTTTAAGACATTGTTACGCGTAACATGATTCATCAATATAGTCCGCGTTGCATGAAGGGAAATGAATGTACTAAAGGCTTTCCCAAACAGTATTCTCCTTGCACAATAATCGTCGAGGACGGTTATCCAATCTACAAACGACAAAATAATGGAAGCACTTACTCCGCAAAAAATGGATTTGTCGCAACAAATCAAGACGTTGTTCCATTCTGTCCGTATTTGGTGCATGAATTAAACTGTCACATCAATGTTGAGTCTGTATCATCGATTACTTCAGTAAAGTACCTATTCAAATATGCTTTTAAAGGTGGTGATTTGACAAACTATACAATCATCGAAGGAGATGAGCTTCACTACGACGAGATCACCAATTACCAAGACAGTCGCATGATCACTGCTCCAGAAGCAGCACATCGCATTCTTGAAAATGAAATGCACAGACGCAGTCATGCAATCATACGTCTACCTGTGCATTTGCCGAACGAACAAACCGTCGAATTTGGAGAAGAAGCAACAACGAAAACATTAGAAAAGCAATTGCCGGTTCAACAATGCTCCTTGAATATTTCGAATTGAACAAACGGGACCCAAACGCACAAAAGTATTATTATTTCGAAATTCCAAAGCACTATACGTGGAGAGCAGAAATGAAAGGTACCAATGATGAAGAAGAAAAAGGAGCGTCCACTGTTGAATACGAACAAAAGACGAACTTGAAGAAACAGAAGTCATGGTTTCCACGAAGAGATGGTAAACACACAATCGGACGCATTTATATAGTGTAAGCCCTAGAGATTAAGAAACATTCCATCTTCGTGTTCTTTTATTGAAAGTGTAAGGCGCAGAAAACTATGAGGACTTAAAGACTTACGACTCTTTCACTTACCAAACATTCACAGAAAACTGTTTAGCACGTGGACTGATCGAAGATGACGCTGAATGGAAATGTTGCATGCAAGAAGGTGCGATCTACCAAATGCCTTATCAGCTATGTGTGTTGTTTGTTCAGATTCTAATCCATTGTCACTCATTGCACCCCGATGAGCTTTTCAATGATTTCATCGATATAATGGCGCAAGACTTTAAAAAACAAGATAAAATTTCTGACTCTGACGCACGTGACAAAGCTCATGCTAATATTAATGAATTGTTAATTATTGAAGGGAAAAGTTTGAAGGACTTTCCAACACTGCCTCAGGAAATTAAAAAATTACACACAGTAAGTAACCAAGAATTTACTGTTGAGGAACACTTTGGAATTGGTGAAGAAATGTACAAATCATTGAACAAGAAAGAAAAGGTAATCGTTGACATAGTACTTAATCATATAAGCGAAAAACCCGTACTTCTACATTGATGGTCCAGGAGGTTGCGGTAAAACTTACACATATAAAACATTGTACCATTTGTTAGTAGGACGACACAAGAAAGTCACTACGATGGCTTATACAGGTATCGCAGCAAGTTTGTTGCCTAAAGGAAACACTGTCCACAGAGTAGCCGGGCTGCCCGTTCCTGTTTTGCCTGACTCTAACACCAACATTTCGATAACGGATAACAGAGGAAAAGAATTGATAGATACAGACGTATTTATTTGGGACGAAGCACCAATGGCACCACGGTATTTTATGGATATACTCGATAGAACTTTGCGAGACTTCACACGTTGTAACTTACCCTTTGGAGGTAAAGGTATGTTGCTCGGTGGAGACTTTAGACAGATTTTACCTGTCTTACGCAATTCAAATAAAACGTCAACACTGTATTCAACAATAAATTATTCGCCTTTGTGGAAACACTTTAAGGTCACGTCATTGTCTGAAAACATGCGCGCCACACCTCAAGCTATAAAATGGACTAAATTCTTACTCGACCTCGGCGAAGGACGCCTCAACGACCACGACGACATGGTAGAAGAGTCTGAAAACATGGTTTGTACGGATGATTGTGTCGAAAAGATTTGCGGAGATATCATAAGAAACAATGACATCGAAATGCTCAAAACTACCGCAATCCTTGCTGCAAGAAATTGTGACGTCGACGAAATAAATGAGAGAGTTGTTGAGTTACTAGACGAATCTACTCGAGCATTGATGGTGTCGAAGACTCGGACAAAGAGAAGTTCAGTGAAATGCTGACCCCCAAATACTTAAACACTTTGCGACCACGATCACTGCCCCCATATAATTTGCGTCTACGTAAGAACGCTATTGTCATGTTGGTACGTAACTTAAGCGTTTGGGAAGGATTAGTTAACGGAACACGTTTATTAGTACAGCAGATGACCAACAACCTCCTTCAATGTATGGTCATAACGGGAGATTATTGCGGGGATATTGTTTTCATTCCACGTATAAAAATATATTGTGACAGCGAATACCCATTTACCATGTGGAGACGCCTAATCCCCGTAACGCCTGCCTTCGGAATCACTATCAACAAAGCTCAGGGCCAAACGTTCAAAAGAATTGGCATTTATTTGGAACAGGATGCATTCGGACATGGACAAATCTACGTCGCATTTTCACATGCACCAAGCGACAATTGTGTATTTGTTTATCTAAAAAAGGGACGAAAAAATAATCTCATTAAAAACGTTGTCTATAGAGAAATATTAAACGAACAGAGTATGAATGACAGGAGAACACAAGACATTAAAATAAAAGAAGGAAAGCGAAAACTTGAAATTAATCTTGACGAAATTGAAAGTGAAACAGTTGAACATGCAGTTAAACGTGTAAAAGTTGAAGGGAAAAAAAGAATAAGAACTCATGAAGAAAATGAACAACCTATACGGAGAGTGAAGCGGAATGAAACGACGATTACACGTGAATTTGTAACAACTGTCGAATATTTGAAACTCGAGAATGGAAATGGATAAGACTGCTTTTTGATTACTTCACTAAACATGTTACATTCAGCTACTACGTTCGTTGAAAGTCTAAAAGAAATTATATTAAATCAATACGAAGGCCACAACAATGGTGCACAATTGATCTCTGAGATTGCAAACGGATACAGTCATCCTCAAAACTTACATAATGTCATTTCAATACGACAAAAACTGAAAGAACATTTGAGAAGAGGTTTTCAAAGTGTGTCCGAAACGATCTACAACATTTTCAAAAATTACCAATTGAAATGCAAAACATGTTTGACTATCAGACGGTGAATACAAAAACATGTAGAAATGGTCATCAACTTCAAGAACGTTATAGAAACCAAATATTGG
The DNA here is from genome assembly GCF_977971745.1 of Zootermopsis nevadensis. Taxonomy (NCBI): domain Eukaryota; kingdom Metazoa; phylum Arthropoda; class Insecta; order Blattodea; family Termopsidae; genus Zootermopsis; species Zootermopsis nevadensis. Next base: position 9,187,185 of record NW_028259142.1, read on the forward strand.
TAATGAACTTACCACAAACGAACGTGACAAACTTCAGAGACTTATTGGAGTATCAAACCAAGACAGATGTGAACGGAACGTGTATGGAATGTCAACGACACTACGTATGTGGAACGACAGATATTGTTGTTGGTGACCGTCAAAAGTACATGATTTTTGAAATAAATAGATTAACTCTAAATGGAGTACGCACATTTGATATAATGAGAATGAGACAAAACAACCAATTAGTGTATGGAAAACATTGGAAATTGAAAAGTGCGGTCGAATTCGTGGACATTAACGGTACTGGAAACGACGGTCATTTTAAGGCATGAAAACGCTATTCTTTTGAGGTATTCAAGCATGATGTACCACGAATATCGTTATCCTTTCAAAATTACGTATAAACGTTAAAATACAAACAGTATTCAGGGGCACACGGCTCAGAATGCAATAATCAAAACATTAGTCGACCTTTAAATTACAGGTCGTACAAAACGAGACAGAATAGGAGGTTCATAAAGTTGAAGTGAAATGTTTCCGATTTTTATAAACATATACATTAAGGTAAGATATTCATTGGTTTAAAGTAGCACTTATGTCTGATTAATATTATTTAAGGTACAGAGAGAATTAATGTGTGTAATATTAAGCGTTTTGAGTTCTGAGTAACATATAATTCTATATCAAAGAGCATCGGTGTGAAGAGACCACATATTATGACGGATATTATCGAAACAACAAAGAAGTGTGTGAAAATTTAGAATGCATTGTCATATACAGACAGACTTGATTTATAAAGGTTGTTTGAAGACGTCTTATCATATACATGTTTTATATTAAGAACACATTTCTTTTGATGTATTAAAGCACGATGTACCTCGAACATCGTTATTATTTCAAAAATTTGTATAAACGTTATAAAAAAACAGTATTTAGCGGCACACGGCCAGACCGCAAAAATCAAACATTAATCTACCCTTACATTACAGGACGTACAAAAACCTACAGAAATGGTGGTTTATAAATTTGAAGGGAACTGTTTTCAATTATAATAAACATGTACATTAGGGTTAGATATTCATAGGATTAAAGTAGCACATTTTTCCGATTAATATTATTTATGTTACAGGCAGAAATAATGTGTAGAAATATAACTCGATTTCAGCTCTAAATAGAACACAATTCTGTATCAACGAACATCGGTTGAAGCGACCACATATTATGTCGGGAATTATCGCAGCAACAAAGATGTGTGTGAACATATACGATGCAATGTTATTTACAGACAGACTTGAATATTGATGGTTGTTTGAAGATGTCTAATCATATACATGGTTTATATTAAAGACACTATTCTTTTGAGGTATACAAGCATGATGTACCTCGAAAATCTTTATTCTTTCAAAATTACGTGTAAACGTTAAAGTACAAACAGTATTTATCGGCACACGGCTCAGAACCAAAAATCAAAACATTAGTCCACCCTTACCTTTAAGTCGTACAAAAAAATTTCAAAATATGAGGTTCATAAAGTTGAGTGAAATGTCTCCAATATTTAAAAAATGCACTTTAGGGTGAGATATTCATAGGATTAAAGTAGCACTTTTGTGCGATTAATATAATTTATGTTACAGGCAGTGTTAATGTGTTGTAATTTTACGCGTTTTAAGCTCTAAGTAGCACACAATTCTGTATCAACGAACATAGGCGTGCAGTGTCCACATATCATGTCATGGATTATCACAGCAACAAAGATGTGTGAATATATAGAAAGCATGTTATTTAGAGACAGAATTGAGTTTTGATGGTTTTTTTAGACGTCTTATCATATACATATTTTATATTAAAACCTCTATTCTTATGAGATATTCAAGCTTGATATATCTCGAACATTGGTATCCTTTCAAAATTTCGTACAAACATTAAAATTCGTACAGTATTTTGTGGCACACGGCACAGAACGCAAAAAACAAACCATTAGTCAGCTCTACATTGGATGTCGTACAAAACCTGTCATAAATGATAGTTCATAAATTTGAAGGGAAAATTTGCTAATTACAATAAACATGTACATTAGGGTTAGATATTCATAGGATTAAAGTAGCAATTTTATTCCGATTAGTATTATTTAAGTTACTGGCAGAATTAATATGTTGTCATATTACGCGCTTTCAGCTCTTTTGGAACTCAATTCTGTATCAACTAACATCGTCGTCCAGCGATCACATTTTATGTCGGGGATTATTGCAGCAACAAAGATGTGTGTGAATATATATGATGTAATGTTTTATACGAACAAACTTGAGATTTGAGGTTGTTTGAAGACGTCTTATCATATATATGTTTTTAATTATAGACACTATTCTTTTGAGGTATTCAACAATGATGTACCTCGAAAATAACTATCCTTTCAAAATTACGTAAAACGTTAAAATACAGACAGTATATAGTGGCACACGGTTCAGAAAACAAAAATCAAAACAATAGTTCTCCCGTACATTAATGATCGTACAAAAAATGTTAGAAATTTTGGGGCATAATGTTTAAGATTATGTAATGTAAGGCAAGGCAAGTCAAGGTAAGGCAAGGCAAGGCAAGGCAATGTAATGTAATGTAAGGCAAGGCAAAGCATTGTAATGTAATGTAAGGTAACATAAGGCAACGCAAGGCAAGGCAAGGCAAAGTAATGCAATCTAATGTAACGTAAGGTAATGTAATGTAAGGCAAAGCAAGGCAGGCAAGGCAATGTAATGTAATGTAAGGTAACGTAAGGTAATGTAATGTAAGGCAAAGCAAAGCAAGGCAAGGCAATGTATAGTATTGTAAGGTAACAAAGGTAATGAAATGTAAAGCAAGGCAAGGCAAGGCAAGGCAAGGCAAGGCAATGTAATGTAATGTAATGTAACGTAAGGTAATGTAATGTAATGCAAGGCAAGGCAAGGCAAAAGCAAGGCAATGTAATGTAATGTAAGGTAACATAAGGTAATGTAATGTAAGGCAAGGCAAGGCAATGTAATATAATGTAATGTAACGTAAGGTAATGTAATGTAAGGCAAGGCAAGGCAAGTTAATTTCAAGGCAAGGCAAGGCAAGGCAAGGCAATGTAATGTAAGAAAAGGCAAAGCAAGGTAAGGCAAGCCAATGTAATGTAATGTAAGGTAACGTTAGGTACAATAATGTAAGGCAAGACAAGGCAAGGCATGGCAAATCAAGGCAAGGCAAGGCATGGTAAGGCAATGCAAGCCAAAGCAAGGCAAGGGCAATGTAATTTAATGTAAGGTAACGTAAGGTAATGTAATGTAAGGCAAGGCAAGGCAAGGCAAAGCAATGTAATTTAATGTAAGGTAACGTAAGGTAATGTAATGTAAGGCAAGGCAAGGCAAGGCAATATAATGTAATGTAAGGTAACGTAAGGTAATGTAATGTAAGGCAAGGCAATGGAATGTAAGGTAACGTAAGGTAATGTAATGGGAGGCAATACAAGGCAAGGCAAATTCAAGGCAAGGCAAGACAATGCAAGGCAAGGCAATGTAATGTAATGTAATGTAACGTAAGGTAATGTAATGTAAGGCAAGGCAAGGCAATATAATGTATTGTAAGGTAACGTAAGGTAATATAATGTAAGGCAAGGCAAGGCAAAGCAAGGCAAGGTAAGACAAAGCAATGTAATGTAATATAAGGTGACGTAAGGTAATGTATTGTAAGGCAAGGCAAGGCAAGGCAATGTAATGTAAGGTAACGTAAAGTAATGTAATGGTAGGAAATACAATGCAAGGCAAATTCAAGGCAAGGCAAGGCAAGACAAGGCAATGTAATGTAATGTAAAGTAACGTAAAGTAATGGAATGTAAGGCAAGGTAAGGCAAGGCAATGCAAGGCAAGGCAAGGCAAGCCAAGGCAAGCCAATGTAATATAATGTAAGGTAACGTAAGGTAATGTAATGTAAGGCAAGGCAAGGCAAGGCAATTTCAAGGCAAGGCAAGGCAAGCAAAGCAAGGCAAGGCAATGTAATGTAATGTAATGAAACGTAAGGTAATGTAATGTAAGGCAAGGCAAAGCAAGGTAAGACAAGGTAAGACAAAATAATGTAATTTAAGGTAACGTTAGGTACTATAATGTAAGGTAAGGCAAGGCATGGCATGGCAAATCAAGGCAAGGCAAGGCAATGCAAGGCATGGCAAATCAATGCAAGGCAAGGCAAGGCAAGGCAAGGCAATGTAATTTAATGTAAGGTAACGTAAGGTAATATAATGTAAGGCAAGGCAAGGCAAGGCAATGTAATGTAATGTAAGGAAAGTTAAGGTAATGTAATGTAAGGCAGGCAAGGCAAGGCAAAGCAATGTAATTTAATGTAAGGTAACGTAAGGTAATGTAATGTAAGGCAAGGCAAGGCAATGTAATGTAATGTAATGTAAGGTAACGTAAGGTAATGTAATGTAAGGCAAGGCAATGTAATGTAAGGTAACGTAAGGTAATATAATGGGAGGCAATACAAGGCAAGGCAAATTCAAGGCAAGGCAAGACAATGCAAGGCAAGGCAATGTAATGTAATGTAATGTAACGTAAGGTAATGTAATGTAAGGCAAGGCAAGGCAATATAATGTATTGTAAGGTAACGTAAGGTAATATAATGTAAGGCAAGGCAAGGCAAAGCAAGGCAAGGGAAAGCAAGGCAAGGTATGGCAAGGCAAGACAATGTAAGGCAAGGCAAGGCAATGTAATGTAATGTAAGGTAACGTAAATTAATGTAATGTAAGGCAAGGCAAGGCAAGGTAAATCAAGAGACGGCAAGGTAGTGTAATGTAATGCAAGGTAACGTAAGGTAATGTAATGTAAGGCAAGGCAAGGCAATGTATGTAATGTAAGTTAACGTAAGGTAATGTAATGTAAGGCAAGGCAAGTCAAGGCAAGACAATATAATGTAATATAAGGTAACGTAGGGTAATATAATGTAAGTCAAGGTAAGGCAAGGCAATTTCAAGGCAAGGCAAGGCAAGGCAAGCTTAGCAAGGCAAGGCAATGTAATGTAATGTAATGTACCGTAAGGTAATGTAATGTAAGGCAAGGCAAAGCAAGGTAAGGCTAGCCAAAATAATGTAATGTAAGGTAACGTTAGGTACTATAATGTAAGGTAAGGCAAGGCATGGCATGGCAAATCAAGGCAAGGCAAGGCAATGCAAGGCATGGCAAGTCAATGCAAGGCAAAGCAAGGCAAGGCAAGGCAAGGCAAGGCAAGGCAATGTAATTTAATGTAATGTAAGTATCAGAGGTCCTCCTTGTCTACGTCTTCAAAGTTGATTTAGTCGAGTCAAATCGATTGAAAGCTCTCATAATCCTGCTGTAAAGTAAGTGCTGTGAAAACTTTTGTTTTTACTAGGTAACAATTTTTTTCCGGATAGTTACTGTGTATTTGTGTGTTCATAAGAAATTAGAGTTTGGAAATTACTGATCGGAATTGCATATCATATCTTTTAAATGGAATGCGTTGGGAAAAGTAAGTAAATTGCGTGCGTGACCATAGGCATAAAAGAGCTGTTGGTTTAATAGTTTGTCACTAGAGTCCGGTAGAGTACGCTGACTGTAGTGCATTGTGGATGTGCTAGCACCACTACCAACGTATCTTATTTCTAACCAAGCGGTTGGTTAATTACCAGACTGTGTTCATGTAATGTTTGATTGAAATATTCACAGTATTTCTATGTAGTTTGTTTCGTATTGGTCTGAGGAATTTATGTTCTTCAGCATACTCGAAAGAAACGTCACGAAACAGGAGTGCTTATGATACTACTACTATTATTACCCATTGATTGGCAATTACAAAAGTAGGTTATTTCAACTAATCCCAGTGACCGCATGGTTCTCTAAGATTCTAAGATCATGTGGTCTAGGCTTAGAATTTGGTTTCACGGGCTCGTCCGCTGACACCCTCCCCCCTGCGAGTGATGTTTACATTTTCGTTACTGACTGATGCGATGCAGCTCGTCGGCATGTCCACATTATCCCCGACCCACAGTTTAAAAAGAAAACAACTCGATGATTGCAAATTTAAATTTAAAATATTTGGCTTCAGTGTGTGAAAAAATCTTTTCAAATGTAACTGTCTTTTATACTGTGCACTAAATAAAACGCGAATGTCTCTTATTTATACAAAATGCCTCTTTTAATTGAGTTGTTTGTTTATCATTTGAAATCTAATGAGACATTCACAATATTTGAGTGCAGTTCTCCGCTTTCACATCTTACCTAATCCTTGTGAAATATAGGGAAATTAATTGCACTGTTTAATTTTAAATTTTGCCACTTTCTTTGATTATACAGTGCCAGTGCCCCTTTCACAAACTTATATATATACTGGGGATACTGGGAACGACCCGTTCTTCAAGTGCCTGAGCACTGCGGGTCCCAACTTTTCGTTGGCTTGATCCATGGACATTCGGTAGAACTCCTTGGGCGAGGGATCGGCATGTCGCAAGGCCACTACCTGTACACAGGACAGACACCCATGGCTTGAGTGGGATTCGAACCCACGGTCCAAGCGACAGAAGGCCCACGCCTCAGACCGCGCGGTCACTGCGGACCCCTAACTTATATATAAATGTCTTTATATGTGGCGCAGCGTCATTAAAACGTCGGACTTCAGTACCGTAACCACTATTATAATAATTTTGGAAAGTTGGGAGTAATTACGAAATATTTAACTGACTTTAGCTTTCATTAAATGTTTACCACATCGGAAAATGTTTCAAATAAAAATTGTAATTGTAATGATATGTGTATTTTGCACAAGAAAAGCCGTTAAAAGAAAGTTCGATGTTATCGTCATGTAATATAAGTTATTCTTGACTAACATGAGCCAAAATTAAATTTGGCCGACAGCTTTAACATTAATCCACAGTAATAAATATAATCGCAATCAATTTAGTATTTTTTGAGTTGAGATTTGCGGGCTCTCCATATGCAATTTATTTTTTGCAGAATTGGCAAAGAGGGCACACAAATGTACGCAAAGTTCAACTGGAAGGATGGACCTGTTGCCGATCATATGAACGACTTGGTGAATTTTATGGCATTTGTGTGGCTACACTGGTCTGCTGGGACAAAAGTCTAGCTGCCAGTAACAGAGACATATGGTAGTCATACAACCGTGCGAGGAGGTTGCCAGAGAAGATGTATAGAAATTGGCTGAGTCACGTGCAAATAGCGGTGTAGGGAGGGAAGTAAATCGCCCATGAACTAGTGCAGGTACATGTTACAGCAGGCCGGTCGCCAGTATTAAAGCAACTGAAACAGTCCATGAGCAATACAGTGATACGTGACGACAGTATTGCTGGTGTAATTCTAAATGAGGCGATGAAACGGGTGGTGGGGGGGGGGGGGGGGCACAAAACAACTGGCTGATGAACACAACACACCAGTGAATAACGGCATTGACTGTTTCGCAAGAGACGGGTCTGATGTGACCATTGATAACCGGAATTTGGACGTTGGCTGCGAAACGAAACGTTACGACGTCAAGATGCCACCAGCACAAGATGTACCGCCGGTGTTGAACATTGACGCTGAGAATTACATGCTTCATGTTTCTCATTCGTCCGAGACCAGACGCCGATCCTTCAGCTTTACAAATGGGACCACAAAGACTAGCACTGTCAATAATCGTCAACTAACGCATCATCACTATCATGCCAACAAGAGCCCACTAGATTTGGACATGTTCTGTGTTCAGGAGACTGTGAATTCCTTAGCTGCCGGTGTGTTAGCGTGTGCAACCAGAGTCCGGCAACCAACAGGTCCGTCTCCGTCCGTGGCACCGAGTGCGGGGTTCGATACTCAGGGTTGTGCCAGACCACTTTCTTTCCACAACCTCATGTGTTCATGTAAACTTTCGTGTTGCTGTACGTGTGCTTCGCTGTGTTCACCAGATTGTCATGCCTGCTTCCACTCGATATGTGATACCGCCCCCCAGTTGGCCGTCAATAAGCAGAAGGTAAGCACTGCCCGTAGAATGTATAACTGTTACACGCATGTTACGCACTTGCCTTAAACCGGTGAAAGTGTGCACGCATCATCTTTTGAAAATATCAAGAAAAGAAAACTGGAAACGTAATTTGTAACGTAGCCCGTCTGTGAAACCTGGGTGTTACGTTATGGTATGTTAAGTGTGCTTAGGTAAATCATGTTACCAAGCCCCATAAACCCATTGCATAAAGAAAGCATTTTATTTTATGTATACTTTTCAGTTCACATACCATTTTAAACATTTTTTGTGCCTTATACAAGAAAATGAATGACATTTTTAGATAAGGTTACATAATTTTGAGTTTTATAACTTCATTTGCTAAAGATTTCTGTCGTCTGGGTTGTTGCACCGTGTAGTCTGGAAGATGCCCACCGACGTTTCGTAGGTCCATGGCTCCATCATCAGGGCGATGAATTAGCAGTTTTATGTCCATGCGTACATTGTTATGTTACTAGGAAACGTCATCTGTTTACTCGGCATTGTTGTGTTTTATTATTGCCGTCAACAATAATGTTCAGCTTTTATATGATCTCATGCGTGCATTGTTATGTTACTAGGAAACGTCAACTGTTTACCCGGCATTGTTGAGTTAAATTACTGCCGTCAACAATCCGCTTTCGTCATTGCGTTAAGATCTGAGCTGTGAGTCGCTTGTAGAAGAAGTGCGTCGTAGAGTAGACAATTTTGTGCTGTTAAAACGTTTTAGAAAATCACAAGTTCTTATCTTATATAAGAATTATTAAGAAATCTGTGATACTGCCCGTGGACATCGTGGTCTCTTACAATTGAACAAAGTTTGAGATAAGGGATTCTAATTTAATATTATTATTATTTGGAATTGTATTTGTAATTGTCTGTGGTTTAGTGAGTGTTGGTGTGCAATCGTTAAACATTCACATGCCAGGAACTCGATATGGAAGATCTCGTTGAATCTAGAGAACTCTACTTCTGTAATGTCGCCTGCCGGAGGAATTCTGTAGCCACCTTCGTCCTTAAGGCAGAATAGCTGCTGGTTGTATTTATGTCATATTATTGGCAACGCCCGATCGTCTGATTTTATTTGTGCTTTCACGAATACTAAACAATTTGAGGTAGAACTGTTTTCTACAGCACGAGTTTGTTGTACTTCAAATACCTTCTGCATTTATGGTAAATATTTCAACTTTGCAGCAATGCGAAAAAATCTATTGAATTAATTTCGGAACTCTTTAAATCGGAAGACGGTCTTGCATTTATGATTGAATGTAACCTAATTATAAGTTATATTAAATCTCTTTGTATTTTTTAACTACCAACATTGTGTAAATATGGATCGACAACAATGGTTATGTTACCTAAGAAACTAATTGTTGCGTCATCTGTTTACTCGGCATTGTGTTTCATTATTGCCGTCAACAATAATGGTCAGCTTTTATATGAACTCATGCGTGCATTGTTATGTTACTAGGAAACGTCATCTGTTTACCCTGCATTGTTGAGTTAAATTACTGCCGCCAACAATCCGCTTTCGTCATTCTGTTAAGAGTTGAGCTGTGAGTCGCTTGTGTAAGAAGTGCGTCGTAGAGTAGACAATTTTGTGCTGTTAAATAGACGTTTTTGTCGAGCAATGGAGAAAATAAACAGTGGTAAGTGGAATATTGGATGTTTAAATTTCTTTTAATTTGCTTGTGTTTAACATGGGTGTAATTATATAATGGGAATACCGAGATAAATACCGCAATTGCAACTGTCTACTAACAAGCCATTGTTACTTAAAAAAGTGTTTTCGGAATTTAGTTCCTAAGAATGAATTCTTATTTGTGATTTAACATTATGTAAAAATGTCTTTGAATATTACAAATTTATAACTAACTAGAAACGTATGTTGCAGTGATTAACATCTTTTTTGTCTGGAGGTATTAGAAACTATGCTTGGGAGCCATAATTTTAGACGTTTAGGCTGGACTGCCGTGATATATCCGGCTACAAAACTTAATATGCTGATGAATAAGAACTACATTTGCTAAGTTCAAATATTTAAAAGCAACAACAAATAATCAAAATTGTATTCATGAATAAATTAGGGACAGATTGCATTCTGAGAATGTCTGCTACCTCGAAGTTCAGAATCTTTTGTGCTCCCATAATTTGTGTATAAGATTAAAGATGATCTACAGAAAAAATACAGCTCTACTACTTGCCGTGGTTGGATGTGTTAAAATAGTGCTTTTGACGTAAATACGTATATATTTTAGGGTCAGTGTCATTCGGGAAAAAGTGAAACGAAAAAGTGTAACTTCATTGTTATGTTACCTAGGAAACGTCATTTGTTTATCAACAAATCGACAACAATGGTTACCTAAGGAACATCTATTTACTCGATATTTTTGTTACCTATAAAACATTTCATAACATTACCTTACCTTACATTACATTACATTACATTCAGCTACCACAGAAGCATTTTAAGCGTAACTAATTCAAGTTGAATAAGCAATGTCTTAATCAAACTTTACTCAATTGTAAAGCATGTATAAAGGAAATATTTAGAATAAAGCCAATATATAAACTTCCTTTCCGTATAGACGTATTTACGTCAAATTCTCCGGAACCCTGGTTCCACTATCACTTTTTAATATAGTAATGACAGTAGAGATTCATTAAAAGAAAGGTATTTCTTGAGCAGACAAGTGTCCATTTATCGAGGAAGACCATAATATGATGTGCACTTTCACGATCTTACTAATGGTGTGATTTGTGCTGTTGCAGTTACGTCGTTCTTACAAGGCCTAGCAGCTTCGACCACTGTCAACAAAGACAAAGGACTGGCAAGGCTGATAAACGAGGAGGATAAAGTATCCACTGCAATCCTTCTCCTGGTCATGACGCTTATGATTTTATGTGCTTTAAGGGTAGGTATAATGTCTCTCTATCTGACTGAACATGTCAGACTAAAGTCCTGAGGTGTAAGGTTATACACAAAAGAATGGTGCGGTTTCAAAACTTAATAAAAAGTTGTCAGTGGGACCACGGTTCCGGAGAATTTGACGTAAATACGTATACGGAAAGGAAGTTTATATATTGGCTTTATTCTAAATATTTCCTTTACACATACTTTACAATTGAGTAAAGTTTGATTAAGACATTCCTTATTTAACTTGAATTAGTAACGCTTCAGATGGGTCTGTGGTAGATGAATGTAATGTAGGGTAAGGTAAGGTATTTATTTATTTATTTAGTGTTCTGTCTGACGACAGGTCCATATAAACAGGATCCTTCCATCCTTTTCTCAGACTGGGACCTGTTCATATACGTTCTTGGCAGATGATCCAGAAGTGGTATGCCATTGCCTTCTTCTGTGTGTGAATGGAGTAATTGTTGGGATGCCACGTAGAAACCGGGGAAGCCCCCGGAGGAAAACTCCATGTTTCCTAGACCACGGCCTTGCCCAACACAAGTTATAAATTCGGGCACCGCCGGGAATCTAACCGGAGACCTCAGGATTACAAGGCCAGCGTTCTAACCGCTAGACCACCGTGGATAAGGTAAGGTAAGGTAAGGTAATGTAATGTAAGTTAAGGTAATATAATGCAAGGTTAGGTAATGTAATGCAGCAAGTACCTCTGCAGCATTGTAAATTTTACTGCATTACTTGGCACTACAACGCACTGACACTTCTGTTGTTAAATTATTCACTTTGCTTCTCAACCATCCTGAAATCAGCAGTTGTTTTTTATGTACTCACCAAGTACGAGACAGATTTTGGACGTTATCTTAAAGGCGTAATACAGTTTTACCAAGAACGGAAATTTTGAGCAGCGTTTATGGACGTTCAACTCTGTTTGGTATTTTTCTGTGTTGCCTTCAACGGGGATGTCCATGATTTTCATCGCATATACTGTGTCGTTATCCATGCCGCAGTTCTTCCACGTCTTGTACACCTTTCCAAAACCTGTAACAGTACATGGTTATGATTCTTGTTTCTTTCTGCTCGACAGTGGTCTCAAGTTTTTGTAGACTGTCCCTTTATAAAGATCATTATTGTTTATAAACTTTTGAGAAATATCAAACATTTATGTGATTGTGTGCATTTAGTTTTAACATTATGAATTTGTGGGTCTTTATCTGTACCAAGATATAGACACAACGGTTAATAATGGTTACCATTTTTCAGTCTACTCTTTCCAGATAACATTCAAGAAAATAGTCAGCAATGAGAAAAAGAATGGTATTGTTGGCAAAATGTGTATTTTGATTTAATGTAAGCATAAAAGAATTTTGAGTTGTTTCCAACTGTTCTCAACCTCACCATGACGTCTTGTATTTCTGATGCTTCATTTTGCTCAAACATTATTAATAAAGATTTGGTTTAGGGTTTGTAAATGTTGTGGTTAGATATCTACTGATCATAATCACATGTCTGAATACAGTAACATCTGTTCCTGCTACTACTTCTACTATTCTGCCCATTGATCTAGAGGATTATAGAAAATCAGGCCTATATTTATCAGCAGAGACAGGCAAGTGTTAATGGAAATTTATACTTACCACCTTCCCCTAGAGGTTCCAGCAATTCAAAGTGTCTCAGTGTTGCTGCGCGAGGCTGCGAATACCGGAAAGAGAGGATATGACAGACAAATTAGTCACTGTCTGCTTGTCAAATTGACAAAGTTACAAAACTCCTCATACACATTAGAAAAGTAACAGTTAATCTGAAATCAGTCCAGTCTATACCCACACATCACATACAAGATGTATTTTAATGTTTCCCTCTCGTCTGTGCTACGTCTCATGAGTGTTCTTCCCTCTACAGAGCATTTATTAATCTCTCCTGTGTAATTTAAAACGACGTCTCAGTGACGAATTTATTCCCGTCCTCAGCCATGAGGAACAGTTTACATGTGTTTCGCCCTTCATAGTACGTTGTACCTGAGGACGGACGCATTCCAGCCCTGGAAACGTTATTTTAATTAATTGACGTCCAAGACGCCTGTCATTTAATAAAGCACGAGTCAGAAACCTCCGGACTTCGTCTTCTCCTCAGGTAGTTTGTCCTTCATTTGATAAAGATACTTCGGTGAAATTTGTACCGGTTTCTTCTGGTCAATACGTGTGTTTAATCCCTCGCATATTTAACTGTGACCAAACAGTGCCTACAACAAGGTTAGGATTTAGATATATAAAGGGTTTCAGTACTCCTTAGTACCAACTGGAACCCCTTACTGAAGGGGGTGAACTGTGTCTTGTGACATCACCTTTCACACTGGAAGAAATTTAATTTTTCCTACATTCTATAATAATAGTAATGATAATACTGGATTTAACTTCAAAATGTTTCTATTATTTTAATGGTTGTGACATTTATTCTTTATTATTCTTCTCCTTTGCCACTTTTATAGGATAACTTGTCCTGTTGAGCCTGAACTAAATTGTGTATATTTGTTAAGAATATGATTTATGTTAAAATGCTTGACTAATTATAGGTTACCACTGCCATAGAATCAACAAATAGAATGGTGAGTGCGGACCATTTCTGATTATTTAAACTTATAAATACTGTGTAGATAGTCACTGATAACCATGGTAGCTTGTTGAATAATTGAACTGGTTGAATTGGACGGCTGGGACCAAATTCCAGTGATCAAATTTCAGTTTTGTGTTTTCAGCGTGTCCAAACATCTCTAGAGCCAAAGCAGGTCTTTTCTCCAGAGGAAGCAAGGAGATGGCTGTAGTCTGGTAGAAGTTCACTGACATTTTAGTTATTTGCTGTCTTCCATCATGAGGGTGTTCAGTCACCCTGATGATGGAGACAGCAAGTACATCTGAAATACTGATGAACGTCTACCAGACTACACAGTTTCACATCCCAGAAACCTGCCGTCCTCACGCCCGCTGTCATGAGTACCTCAAGTCCTTCCACTTGCCTTATTCATGTGGAGCTCATCATTTACTTTCACATTAAATATTATGGTTGATCCTCGTGGAGAGACTTGCACTTTGTTGCTTAGGCAGGCAGAATTCAGAGCAATCAGAATATGTAACCCAGATATCTGCCCTCTTGATAAGTGTATCTTCAGGCTGTGAGGTTACCATGATAGGATCAGTGTAATTTGTTATTTATCCAGCGAAAATCTCTGATGGGCACGATCTGTTTCACACGGAATATCAGAGGTGTGAGGAGTGAACTGGTCCAACTGAAGATGCCGGATTCATTTTCTTTGCATTAAGGAGAAAAATGCAACTTCAGTGACTGTAATATATACCCACTGAAAATTAATGTGACTGTTGGTTTCCACCTGCTCAACTGTTATTAAGTTATAACCTGTCACTGAATGTAACATTTCTTTACATAATGTCACTGTTAAGTGGTTACCACTGTGTTTGGGAAGTTCTGAGTTCAAACCTTGAAGTTTTTCATGGTTGTGTTCAGTTCCTCTGAGCGAATGTCAGGATAGTATTTGAAGTAAGCTGTGACCACTTCCTTCCACTTCAGAAACCATTGTAGCATTTGATGCTGTATAGTTTAAGCTACTGAAAGTGTCTTGAAGTAAACCAGATATAAATAATGAATATTTCTCTGTGTGTGAAGATTTCCCCTTCATATCTTTATCACTGCAGGTGACCGCTTGAAGATGGCACTTTTAGACAATATTAATTTTGTGCATTTCTGTTACTTTCTGCCATGATGCCATTCAGTCCCACATGATGTTGATTGGTGGTCATTAGGATTCTTGGGTAAAACAAAATGTTTGACTTTGTAAGCATGGCAGAGTGGCATGTGCATGTACACGTGTGGTTGTTTAAGGGAGAGGAACGGATAAAATCGGAGGAGTTGGCATTTTACAAAATTATAGATGCACAGAAAAGTGCTTTGAGTTTCCCCTTTAATATTATATCCGTGATTTCTCCATACTTATTCATAGGTGAGGCTGCACGTTTAGTTTTGCATATATGCTGAGTAAACAACCAACTAACTAACTTACTTACTTGATGGCTTAGGGAACACTATTCATCAACTTATCAACCTAAGTCTCCCCCTGTCTCTGTCGTTGGCCATGAAAATCCAATCGTCTTCATCTCCTGTGTCCCATGGATCCTGCCTGATATTATCCTTCCAAGTATGTCATTGAAAATCATTTCTGTTAAATTTGAATTCAATTAATCCTGTTTTTGTTGTTATTAGTTAGGTATCAATGCATTATTAATTGTGTTGGAAAATTATCATGCAGTGCATATAGTAGATGCAGCCCTTGGTGACCTGTCGCTGGTTTACAATGTGACCTATTTGTTGGTATACAAATGATACGCTTTTTTTGGTGAACTGGTCTTGTTATAATCCTGTTGTTGGCAATTGTATTGTGTGCTCCGAGAGGGACTTTCTGAATGTCTGTGTTACAAAGAGTAAGAACTAGCTTCAAACTTAAATTCCTAACATTCCATGTTTTGAGAATATGCGTCCTCTGCTGGAATCAAAACCTTCAAAATTCTGTTAATCAGTGTCAAAACTATTAAAGATAAGGACAAATCTGCTGCTTCTTCGTAAACAATCTTTCAGTTTCCAGTCTTCTGCAGAGGATAACATTGCAGTAACTCCATTGTCAAATTCAACAGATAACGCAGTAGCACTCACTGACCCCTAGTTTCATTAAGTGTCTTTACAGTAACAATAATGCATTATTATTTTTCCAGACTATTATCCTGGTGGAGACTTGCGCAATTTGCTCCACCTGATCAAGACTGTACCTAGCGTAGATAGTCCTGGCTGTGGAATACTTACATCAAGTAAGCAAACTTCACTTCACTTGTCTGAAATAAACTACCTAAGTAGCTATGTGGCCGCAACATTTTTTGATTGCATTCAGTACTTTAATTCTGCTCTGCAAGCATCATGTAATTTTTCTTTCTGTGGGAAACAACAATAACAGTACATATGGCAGCTTAATTAAATTGATAACTAACTAGATGGCTTACCGAACTCGAAGGTTCATCACCCAATTAACCAAAGCCCTCTACCGGACCCTGTCTCCTTCAACTCCTATCTCCCATAGATACCGCCTGGCATTATCCTCCCATCTACGTCTAGGTCTTCCCAGTGGTCTCTTCCCCTCATAACCGGTGCACACCTCTTGACCAATCCATGCGCGCTAATATGCCCCGCCAATCTCATTCTTCTCGACTTAATCACCCTGACAATATCGGGGGAGAAGTACAGGTTTTTAAGTTTGTCATTAAAGTGATATCTAGCAGGAAACAAAATTGTAAAACTCAAGTCTGTCTGTAAATAACATTGCATCGTATATATTCACACACATCTTTGTTGCTGCAACAATCCCCGAAATAATATGTGGTCGCTGCACGCCGATGTTCGTTGATATAGAATTGTGTGCTATTCAGAGCTGAAAACGCGTAATATGACAACACATTAAATCTGGTTGTAACTTAAATAATTATAATCGAACAAAAGTGCTACTTTAAACCAATGAATATCTAACACTAATGTACATGTTTATAATAATTGGAAACATTTCCCATCAACTTTATGAACCACCATTTCTGATAGTTTTGTACGACCTGTAATGTACGGGTGGACTAATGTTTTGATTTTTGCGTTCTGAGCCCTGTACCACTAAATACTGTTTGTATTTTAACGTTTATACGTATTTTTAAAGGATATCGAATTTTGAGTTACATCATGCTTGAATACCTCAAAAGAATAGTGTTTTTAATAAAAATCATGTATATGATAATACGTCTTCAAACAACCATCAAAACTCACGTCTGTCTGTAAATAACATTGCATCGTATATATTCACACACATCTTTGTTGCTGCGATAATTCCCGACGAACTCCGTGGTCGCTGCACGCCGATGTTCGTTGATACAGAATTGTGTGCTATTCAGAGCTGAAAACGCGTAATATGACAACACATTAATTCTTACTGTAACTTGAATTATATTAATCCCTGCCTCTAGAAAAATAAGCACTTCTACCGTTATTGTTCCCATTTCTATTGCTGTGGCTGTAACCAGAATAATTCTGCCTCCTGTCATAATACGTCTGTCTCACGTAATGATGATTCTGGTTCTGCCACTTTTCGGGATTATAGTTCTGGTGATAATTAGCCCTTATGTTTGTTTTACTACCTGCTTCGTTAAACTCTAGCATTTCAAGGCGCTTCAAAACGTCTATGGCTTCCTGCACTGTAGCCAAGGGAACCCCCACCAGACTCCTCTGTATGTTCACTGGGTAGTGTAACTTTATTGCATCAATAAATTCGGCATCACTCATTCCTAGATATGAAGCCAAAACAGCATATTTAATCAGGTGCCCAGACATAGAGAGATTTTATTTCGTACTTATCTTGGTATATTGAACATTTCACTCGACTCTGTGTCGTCTTGGACCAAAAAGTTTTAGTGAATGCGACTTTAAACTGCTCATAGTCATTTAAGGTATGAGACACAGCTGACATCCACTGTTTAGCAACAGGGTCTGATATTGATTTGAACGCAATAGCAAGTTTTAATGATTCTGGTACTCCCTTCAACTTCATAAATTCCTCTAACTGGTTCAAATGGTGGATGGCGTTAATCTTATCGCTGTCTTCAAACATCGGTAGGGACAGATCAGCAGCACTTAAATAGTTATTTGCATTGTAATGGCGAACATTTATGCTATCACGACTCACAGGTACATTCATACACACATTACAATTCACATCACTCGCATTCCCTGAAATATCAATTGACCCAGATACCTGACTACCCAAGTTTTCAGCAGGCTCGCAGTGGGAACTGGTTTGACTGGCTGCGTTGCCATCAGCTGATCGTGAGAAATTTCCATTGCAAACAACGGAAGTAGGTTCTGACAATTTACCTTTTAAATGTTTAATTTCAAGGTTCAACTTCTCAAACCTACTTTCGTTAACGCAATTAACCCTTTCGAATTCCTTATTTAATTCTACAAAACGCTCCCCCTGCCGATGACTTTGTTTTTTCTGTTCTTTCACCATATCATTTCTAAGAACCTGAACTTCATCAGTTAATTTTGCTAGCTCTTGTCCTGGACGTTCCTCATTTTGGATAACCCTACTAGTTATTTCTCCTGTTACCGAATTCACCTCAACCATGTGATGGTCTAACTTATTATGTAAGTCATTTGATAATTCCTGCATATTCTGTTTAGCAGCTCTTAACTCCCCTTCATTGTTTTCTCTAACGTTTTATTTCACAAGAAAATCTTACAGATTCTGAATGTAATTGCTCTGAAATTTCTTTGTTAAATTTCGAATTTTCCCGCTTAACTCTCTTAATCAACCTTTCGTTTTCAAGTCTGACATCTTCTCGTATGTTATTTACATTGCTTAGTAAACTCTCAATCTTATTTTCCACTCTCTAAATTTCCTTTCTTATATCAGAAATTCCCCCCTTTACGCTAGAAATTACTTCTAATTTGTCTGCCTTCATAACACTCATTAATTTAGCAAACATATCTTGGAAATAACTATGCGAGTCACTCTGTGGAACGCTAGTACAGTCCTGCTGCCCATCGTCCATTCTTAATGCAACTTCTTCCTGTTCCACTATTTCCAAAGCCGATCCTAAACCCGTATCTAGTCTTTCATTTTCCTCCAATGACCCTTCAACCCGACACAATTCTAATTCACCGTCTCCGAAATGGTCGCTCTCTACTTCTGAAACAGTTACAATTCTGTTACGTAAGCTGCGGGTTGTCATTCTTCCCTCACTTCACCAACTAACCTTTTACGTATGGAGCTGATGATCTGGTGATCTCCTTAAATGCGGACTCCTGGAGCGCTCGTAGCTTGTAGCTCTGTCCTTCTTGACCTTTGTTGGTGTGGCCGTTGCTTGTAACTGTAGTCTGTTTTGTGATGGTGTTGTTGAATGTATTCAGCTGGCTGCCCTCTGGATTTGTTGCCGTCGTTACCACTTCGTGCCCCACGTTGGGCGCCACTCTTGCTATAGCCGCTCAGTAATAGGAGCTTCACTCCTTGGTAGGTACTTGACTCCTTTCTGGGGTGTTAACGGTATGTAACTCCCGACAACTAGAGGCTTCCTTTATCGCTGAAGATAATTCTTTATTTCTACACTATTTAATTATTTAAGAATAGTTACAGTTGTGCAGATGATAATACTTGGCTTTAGCCACAAGACGATGATCTCAGACTTGTATTGGGTTTGCGTGCGACTACCTCGAAAGTTTGTTGAAGAGTCCCCTCTCAACCTATTTAATGCGTAAGGTCCAGCAACATTGTCTGCTGAGTGACAATGAACCATAAAGTCTAAACTGAATTTCTACATATTACCGCCATAAATGTTATAGTGTGACGCTTGGGACTACAACCAATTCACGACAGTTTATTGCCCTTGTGTAAGAAAACAAGACCCCTGGGAACCGAAGGTCCTCGGACGTCTTTGTCCTAAACAGCTAGGTATATGCCTTTAACTAGAAGTAAACATCCCAGTATTACCCTCTAAACACAATAAAAAGTTAGAATTTTGAAACAAAAATTAAAAAAAAATTCAGCCTAATAAAATTATAAAACAAACTAAATGGTATGATCAAATTACCTCAGCAGAAGATGTAATTTGGACCGTTACATTACATTACATTACATTACTTTACATTACATTCAGCTACCACAGACCCATCATAAGCATAACTAATTCAAGTTGAATAAGCAATGTCTTAATGAAACTTATCTCAATTGTAAAGCATGTATAAAGGAAATATTTAGAATAAAGCCAATATATAAACTTCCTTTCCGTATAGACGTATTTACGTCAAATTCTCCGGAACCATGGTTCCACTGTCAACTTTTTGTGGGAATTTGTTAAAGATCGAGTGTACGTGCCACCCTTACCTGCAAATGTGGCCGAACTCCGAACTCGAATTACCGCCGCAGTTGCTGAAGTGACACCGGAGATGCTACACCGCGTGTGGCAAGATATTGACTACAGATGGGACGTCTGCCGCATAACAAATGGAAGTCACATTGAACCATAAAATTCTGATGGACATAAAACTTGAAGTGTTTGACTACATTTCTATGTTCTGAAATTATATGTTTCTCCTATCAGTTCACCAATATCTCGCCCTCAAGTTGTAAAGCTACTTTTGAAACACGCTGTATTATAACATAGCTGTTCCTCTTTGTGGTGGTCACATCTCAATACCACAAAACCTAAACACAACTTCTGACTATAAAGCACTTCTAAGAATAGGAACTTAATAAAAACATTTATATCAAGCCCAGCAGTAAGCAGCAGTTATTGATTTACTCAGTACAAAAAGGGACTATTCCCAACTGAACCACTTTTGAGAACATACTAATCTGTGCCCTTAAAGCTATTCCTTATATAAACAAATTTAGTGAATGTTTTCATCACATTATCTTTCAGTTGCACTAATTTATATTTTAGTTTTGTGTGTTATAATTTCATTATGCCCACCTTCCACTCAAGAATTCAACTTAATTTCTTCAGAATACAGGAAGCAATTACATTCTTTTTATTCTTCAAATATGTTGCACTAAACACTCACATGCTTCATAAGATTACAAATTGCAAAGTGAGTTAGTTTCAAGTGCTGAAGTTTGGAACCCAGTGGCTTTCAAGAGAAGACCTCAAAGACAAAGACAGCACAAGAATTGATTTCAGGCTCTAATGCCAACACGTGAAGACAAAAATATTTCTCCTCCTCAGAGTAATACTGACAATGAAGCGGAGACAGGACAGAGACAGGCTACATGCAGTGGACACAATCTTGACCTTCTGCACTTAACACCGGTTTACAGGGCATGCCAGTGGAATGAAACAAGACATTGATTATGAATGAAGTGACTACCTCAATGAGACTTTTTGACGTGAATACGTCTTTAACCCTCAGAGCTCAGAAAGCTTGGTAATTAGTGCAGTCGCTTCGCAAGTTAAATCAACAATTTCTGTGGGAGATGTAATTGGTATTACCAGTCTCGAAAACAAACTCACTCATTTAGAAGTTAAGAAAAACGCATGGACTTAGTTGTCCCTAGATACTATTACATCTAAAGGCAGGGTTCCATAACTGCGTTGTACTTCCGTTCAGGCTTTAGTACGCATTGGTTCGTGGCGTAATAAACTATAAGCAAACTTTGGTTTATGACTGGAATAAATTGGAACTCGAAGTTGGTTTAGCAATAAGTGATACGAGATGGTATGTTCTATGTAATTAGTACACAAATTAGTATAATCAAAAACACGTACAGCATCATCACGGTTCAGAGTTACAGTATCGACCACAGTGAATTTAAACCCATTAGGTACAAGATTCTTATCATATTTTGTTCGCACTATTTTAAGTTCATGTTCTACTCTTGATATAATCAATAACTCACTAAGTATTTTTATCTCTGCATTTTTCGGTTTGGCGGAAGTTTCTGTTGAATTATGTTATGTAATACGATTCTGTGGACTGTAAAACTCTTGCTATCTCCATGCTTGGCTTCCTTTTCTACCACTTTCGAACCTCTTTAAGAAAGAAATTATGCACTTGCCTTAAGATAATTATTACTTCGGAATAATCAGACACGTGGTTAGATTTTTCTTGGGTTATAAAGAAACAATTTCATGAATATTTACTAGTTTACTGAAGCCAGTTTCCTGTTTACTGAGAACACCGCGAGAACAAGCAAGTAGGTCATAGTTGACTTCTATTATCAAAATGGATCTAGATAGAGCTATTTAATGACGGAATTTGCAATAAAGCACAGTTTCGAATATTTAAATATTTCTAAAATAAATTTCACTTACTTTATCTTCAGAGCTGAAAACGTAGGCAGTATGTTAGTACGACACATATTTACCTACAAGTCAGAAAACCAATTCACTTTTGGGCACACATCATCAGTACCACAACAGAGACCTCGGTAAGGACTGAACCACCACGTTCATGCATTACGGACCACTTGCAAAATACGTGACGTACATAATAATAACAAAGAACAACAACAATAATTACAAGAGCATGTACAGTACAAAAATGCCACACGAATATGTACCAACGACACTGTTGGATATTTGATCTTTGTTGTGGCATTAAATTAGTGGAGGTCCAGTTGGTTCCTCTATAATACCTAATTTCAATTTTAATAATCATGTTTAATTTCAATCAATAACTTTAGTTTAAAATTAGCCATTGTTCAAACACACAAAACCTCTTGCTTACATTAACATTTTTACCTTTTAATGCTCAACTTTCAAATATACTATTACGAAACTCTCTCAACAAGTTAAACTCCGGCCTTACGAAACTTCCTGCAAAACTCACGGATGGATCTTAGCTTCGGTTAGCGCATTTAAATATATACGTACATAAACACACACACCTATGCATCAGGTCATTCACATTCAAATATCTATACCTGAAAATGACCTGTTTAGGTCGATACATATATTAGATCGTAGAATAAAAGACGTGTAAACATTTATTCACTTTTATTAGCATGAATACACAACAGAACGCACTCTCTAAAAGAAATCACATCAGCTACCTTCAGTTTTTTAGGTAACTTCATGAGCTAGCCACTCAAGTGCATAGCCCTGTGTAAATTTCAGTATTATCCTAGGCAGTTGTCTGTGGTTGCTGCACAAATATCAGCCGGTGTCACCTGCTTTATTCACCTACTGAGTACACGTTTTTACTGAGCAAATTATCTCTGTTATGAAAATCCAACACATTACCGAGGCAAGCCAAGCACTAATTGCAACAGAAAAACAAAATACGTCCTTTATGCGCAATGAACTGCACGTACTCTGACAAAACAAGTACAAGGAGTGTCTACATTTTCCATCAGTGGCTCGCACAAATATTTAAATGTCTGACATAACTCTATAAAGTCGTCTTACAATATACAGAGCAAAATAAAAGATTGCGATGAAATATTAATTGAAAATGGCGTGGATGGAAGTAGTTATGCCAATTTCAGGTAAGACCCAAGTCGAATTCGAACCAAAGCCTCCTATATACAAAGGAATAATGTTATCCACTACATTGCAAAGCTCAGTGACTGGCATGAAATAAAGTTTGTACAAGACATTTCAAACGTTAAGATCGGCAGATCCTGCTGTGGATATGACTCCTCTTACATTTGCAAGATATTTTTAATCCTTGCAAAATCCAATCATTCTTTATTTTGCCAACATTATTATATTTATTTAGAAAGCTACCTTCATAGATACTTAGAAAAAAATACAAAAATGAGTTAAACATATATTTTGATATTTTTGTCATTTTTAAAAGATAAATTACCTGGTACAGCAATATTATATTAATACAAAATATTACAGTATATTGTATTATTCATAAGCTCCTGGATATTATGGTCTGATATGTAAATTATTATTGGGGAGGTAGATGATGAACTGAATCTTATACTTGCATTATGCTTCCCTCCTAACTGAATCATAGGATTTCATGAAGGCTATAAGTAGCTGACATGTCTTCCATTGTACTCCTGATTTTTCTCCAGTACCGGAAAGATGCAGAATGTCTGATCAGTGTTGATTGATTACAAAAAATTCTTGAGTGATGATCCCAAATGAAATAGTTATTCCCACATTATTAGGTCTTCTCCTTAATCCACAGCCAGAAGACATTCTGTGATGTAGTGACATAGGTCCTGCATAATATGTCCATTTCTCTGATTTATTTTTAAGCAGGTTTGAAACTAAGAGCTACAACAATATACCTGTTATCTTCACTATACCTATTCCTCTATCCATTTGTAAGAACTTGAGAGCAAACAGCTAATTGGATTTTCAAGATTTTTTATGTTAGGGAATTTTTCTGTTTGAAGAGACATTTCAGTTTTGCTCAGTGTCATATTGGCAACATTTGGTACTTACGTTAATGCCTACAGGTGGTTTTTCTTGTGAAAGTGACTTTGTTGTAGTAGTGGACAGACATCATTTAGCTATGCAATGACAAAGTTGTTATTCATATTGACATCATCAGCCATCCAAACAGAGGCCAGACACCCTACTCAACCAAGGTCTCTTACCCCAAACACCTCTGATGGCACTGGCATCATTCACGAAGGCCAAATTGCTGTGAATGTGTCAGAATGGTTCCACTTGTCCTCATTTGCTTTAGTTTGCCAAGCAGACCTGTTCAGTGTTTATGAGATTCTGTTCTCAGGTTAAAGAGATGCAAAAATTACAAGAGGTTAATAAGTAGATGATGCAAGTTGTAATAGAAAGTCGTTGATTTAGTTGGGTGTGAGTGAACTTGGGGTTTATTTATTTTAGATTCTCCTTTCACTCATATCTGTACTGTAGATTGAACCCAGTTAATGGTTAACAATATTGTTTGAAAGATTTTTATCAGAAGATTCATTATGTTAATTATATGTCACTATTATGAGGACATCTGTGTATCTCTGCTTTTTGATTCTTTAGTCTGAGTCTGGTTGGGTGAAGCAAACTTGAACTTGCACATCGTGTTATGGAATGTGAATATGTAACTCTTTTGCATTGTAGCTTGCTGTCAGTCAAGAGTTCGTTTGCTGTGTATAAAATTGCAGTCTTGTCTCAGGTAGCCAGGAACTAAATGAAATATGAAATATAATTCTATCCCACTGAGAAAATAAATCTGTTCTGAAAATATTTATTGAGCATTTTTATATCTTGTTTTAAGTTTCATTCTTCTTCCTAATAAGATTTACCGTAATATTTTTTCAATTTGTCTGCTAGGGTCCTCCGAATGAACAGAACTTGTTACATGATGGTGAGCGACCGTATTCCTGTGATGTGTGTAACAAGTCATTCAATCAACAGAGTAATCTGAAGACACATCAGCGTACACACAGTGGAGAAAGGCCATATTCCTGTGATGTGTGTAACAAGTCATTCATTCAACAGGGTTATCTGGTGACACATCAGCGTACACACAGTGGAGAACGGCCATTCTCCTGTGATGTATGTAACAAATCATTCAATCAACAGAGTAATCTGAAGACACATCAGCGTACACACAGTGGAGAAAGGCCATTTACCTGTGATGAATGTAACAAATCATTCAATCAACAGAGTAGTCTGAAGATACATCAGCGTATACACAGTGGAGAACGGTCATTCTCCTGTGATATATGTAACAAATCATTCAATCATCAGAGTAATTTGAAGAAACATCAGCGTACGCACAGTGGAGAACGGCAGTATTCCTGTGATGTGTGTAACAAGTCATTCATTCAACAGAGTCATCTGAAGACACATCAGCGTACGCACAGTGGAGAACGGCAATATTCCTGTGATGTGTGTAATAAGTCATTCAGTCAACAGGGTCATCTGAAGACACATCAGCGTACACACAGTGGAGAAAGGCCATAGTCTTGTGACATCTGTAAAAAATCGTTTGTTCAGAAGGGTGCTTTGAAGAAACATCTACTTATACATGGTAGATAGGAGCCACATTTAGGAGATGTATATAATAAATTATTTTTTACCTGCATAATCTCTTTAATGACTACTCTGTATTTCAGTGACATTAAATCTTTTCATTAATAGAATAATCCGAGTCAATACATGTGAGGGGTGCTCATATTCTCGTGATATATGTAAGTCTTGCTATTATCAGAAGAGTCTGCAGAAGTATTATTGCATACCCAGATTAAAGGAACTATTGTCGCACCATGAATAAGACGTTTTCTGCTCAGAATGCAAATGAATACCTACTCGTGCACATTTGTTTTGTACAGGAATATTGTCCAGGATAGGAACAGTAATTGTGCATTTGAGGCAAGGGGCAGTCACACTCTTGTGTAATACAATGATGAGCATCTCTTGATGAATGACATGAAGTTTCTCAGCGCCTAAATGCAATAAAATCTTCTCGCTTCAAACAAGCGAAACAGTGGCAGTGACGTCTTTTTGGTTTAACAATTTCATTCAGTTTATTACTTCCAAAACCTTTTATAACTGTCTCATTGGTATGGGAAATGTTATTTAATTTTAAGATGGGTTTAGCATCTGTCATTATTGTTATTTTCAGTTGCATATTTTACTGATATTTCGAAATAATCTTACTAATCATCAGGTTACTTGCAGAATTTGTGAAGTACATAAGTGTGTTTTGTTTTCAACAAGTGTCTTGGTTGAGTTTGAGGGCTTGAAGGTAATCACTCACCCCTTATTTAGTGCCAATAGTAAGAATGTAAGGAACTACAGTTCCATTTTGTCATATTTGATCATAGGTTGATTAGTTAAAGCACATGGATATGTTTTCATACCTTAGTCATCAATAAAGTACACGAATAACTCTACCGTCTTTACCTTTTTCGTACATTGAGCCACGGGTGGGACTTTAAAGATACAGGTAGATTCTCACAGTTAGTAGGAAAAATCAGGGAAATGTCAAATGCATGTAAGGAAAGTATTAAGTATTACATTGTAGGCAGCGGCAGCCCATCCATAAGAGCTGCAGAGTTGAAATATTTATTTTGTGTTGGGCAAGGCCGTGGTCTAGGCAACACGGAGTTTTCCTCCGGGGGCTTCCCTGGTTTCTCCGTGGCATCCCAACAATTACTCCATTCACACACAGAAGAAGGCAATGGCAAACCACTTCTGCATCATCTGCCAAGAACGTATATGAACAGGTCACAGTCCGAGAAAAGGATGGAAGGATCCTGTTCATATGGACCTGTCATCAGACAGAACACTAAGTAATATAAATAATAATAATATAATTTGTAACACTTTATTTCCTCTATATCATTTTAATATTGCCCCTTACGTTGTCATTATCAACCAATCGGCTGAACTGACAGTAAGTCCGCGGGCGAGGAGTGCAAAGCAGAACGGGGCTATCATCTGGCTGCAAGGATTTCAGCGCGGCTGGCAGGTCAAAAGTTGTGAGCGTTGTGTGAGGGGGAGTGAGGGGCAGTTCACTGGTACAGCGCGCATCGGGACTGCAGTCCCTACAGCTGGCTCATAGTAATCACGTGTTTTAGACTGTTCTGTATCGCGATCTGTTTCGTGGTTATTGTTAATGAGTGTTCAGTATTTCTGTGTGATGACTATTTTTTGTCTGATAATGACAATGAGCAAAGGAAGTGTATCATATATACATGACATTAGTTTTTCTAAATTCTTTGAGTGAAAAAAGTGATGTAAAAAATTATGGCCACCCTCTTCCAGACTTAGAAATAGCTAAAACATCATCGATGTAAATTTACTTTTCATTTACTTATATTGTCATGTGTTGAAAACCTATTCTGAGTTTCCCCCTTGTGCAGAACTGCCACTCCTCAGACTCACGAGCGGCCATTGGGTAGGCGAGCCAGGAAACTAACTTTATTTCACATGGAAACAGAGCAATGGGTGATCCATAAGAACTGCCTACTATTCACGTGCATCTAATACAGGTATACTCTGTACAAAAATAAGTAGAAACACTACACCATGGCTGACACTCTTCAAAAGGCCACGCTTCGCCACTGCATGCACGTACAATGGGAATTTAAGCCTGTTGGTGGAATACATTCAAACTGACACAAGGAAATGCAATGTAAATCTTTGTAAAAATGTTTGTGTTTATTTGCTCTCTGCGTAAATTCTAGTTACATACAGAAATTTGTATCATTGGGCTAAAGACAAATCAGTAATGAGATACACTTAAACAAAGAAACTGTATTAATTATGTAAAATTTGAGGTTTTCAGAGCAGTGAGTCTGAAGATTGCTGTCTTCTGGGTTGTTACGCCTTATAGTCTGGTAGATTTCGACCGACGTTTCAGAGGTCCTTGCTGCCTCCATCATCAGGGCGATAAATCTACACCGCTAGAAACGCCCACGCTCTCCTATTGTTCTCCAACGACGCCTGATTTGCTCTCATTGACTAGGATTAGGCTATTCCGGTTGGCACATTCATCGCCCTGATGACGGAGACAGCAAGGACCTCTGAAACGTTGGTGGTAATCTACCAGACTACACGGCGCAACAACCCAGAGAGACAGCAATCTTCTGTATTAATACATTTTGCTAGAGCTTATAATATGTTGAAACGTAGACGTTAGGCCGTTTGCAAGAGACGCAGAGCAATTTATAGAAATTTTCAAAAGGAATTTAGTTCCATGATTCACCTGAAGCGGATCTGGCAATAACCGTCCACGCCTACAGCGGATGTCCAAAGGTATGCTAGACAGTTATCATAAAATCTTATTGGTGTCAGTCATAACGGTGAGTGAAGTTCTATGTCAATATTCAGGTCCATGTCAGAGAATTCTGGAACATTAACTACGCCGTCAGACGTATGAGTTTCGTTACGTAAAGTAAAGAAATCCAGATTAAAAAATCGAAAAGCTGAACGGTTGGAGATCTTTCCTTGTCGAAATTGAAGTCGCCTTTAAACCGTCTCATGGTTCCATTAAAAAATAAATAGCCACAATTCTGGTGAAACGGTTTGTAAAGAGAAGGTACAATGTATTTTAATGTTAAGAAATCAGGTTCTTTGTGAATTAGCAGTTCTTTTTCGTGGTGAATCTTCTCCAGGAAGAAATGGTTCCTGCCATCGATTAGTTGGCGCATGCGCAGGTATATCGATCTCGGCTCTTCGCTCGTCTGATTAGGTTGAGCATGAGATGAAGGCAGGCAATTCAACCATGTGTAAGGCGTACTGTAAAAATCATTGTGCCGTGTACAGTGCAGGGAATTGAACTGGGTGCAAGTTTAAAGCGACCTTGTGCTACGTCACACGAAGAGGTCAAGGGGGACGAAGGCGCCATGTGCTCTGTTACCTTAGCCTCCGACACCCCTACTCAGATTTCTGGATTCCAACGAGATTTCTTTGTAACTGCAACAGAGCTTGGAGATATTTTGTGACAATCAGGCTCAGTCAATGCGTGAGTCAGAGGTCCGTGGTCCTACTTGCGCTCAAAGAATTTTCAAATTACAAATGTTATGATTGTATGTAACCTCTCTCTGACATCGGAATCTGCACCCCTGAGGCCAGTGGGTTATCGTGTCGTGTCAGTACCCTATTCAAGATTACAGAACCTCATAACCTGATGAAACGTTGCAAAATACCCGAAGAACGTCCGGCGGACCTCACACATAAAAGTGCATGAAGAACGATTTTCACTCCAACAGATTCTTAATATGCCAAATGTAACAAAGACCTTTCAGAGAATCATATTTTCAAAATGAGGTACCCGTTAAAGACTTTCAAAATTATCGTCCAGTTGGGGCTCTTAAATTGGGGGGGGAGGGGGCTGGACAGCGGCCCATCTTACCCACTGGTTACCTCAGGGACACAAACATCGCTTTTCTTTTTTTCGGAACATCACGTACGACAGACAGACAGACATAAAAGAACGCGCTGCCAATAACTTATCCTTTTTTCACGTTGAAGCGCTATGCTTTGTGCCTGTCAGCAATCGACTGGAATTCTTCGAACAAAGAGACAAAAATCCCAAAACAGTGGACAGTCGTTCACGGAGGTGGCGCTTTTACCGACAGTCAGCGAGGAAAATCTCGTCTTCGCGTTGAGATTTGATATTTATTCTCGCTCAGTATCGAGCAAGGAGATTCAGAATAAACAGCAAGAATTGCTCGATCGAGGGAAGTGAACAGACGATGGCGTGCGGCTGGGATAAACTAGGTTTTAGTAACGTGCGTTTAAGTAATTTGTGATCAAGCCTCCCCGGATTACTTCTGACTAAACAAGTCGCTGTGACTGACTGCATCAGTTTCAAGTTGAGAAAGACGCATTTTTACTGTAAAGCACTCAAGACTGTTTGTGCTTTCCTTCCGCTTTGAACATGGAAGATGGTATCCAGCATCCAAAAACATCGTAAGTATAATTCAGACCTGTTTAGGGGCTCCAGTTTTGTAGCGGAGCATTTTACAAGCGATTGAAAATAGACCTTCTCAAAAATGTTCTGCAAAATAATTATTATTATTATTAGTGTTCTGTATGACGACAGGTCCTTATATTATGAACAGGGTCCTTCCATCCTCTTCAGGCTGTCGGGGACCCGTTCATACGGTTCCATGACAAAACCGCACACGAAAATTACGCTTCTGATTACTTATAGTATTGTGAATATGGCCATTCGTCCATGTGTGCATTCGTCTGGTCACCGCTAAATTAATAGTTTTATAGCATAGAAAAACATTACCCAAATTAATTTCCTTTTAAAGAAAATGTTTTTTCATACGTTCAGCAGTTGATTAATGATCGAACGTAACTTATTTACAGCCTGCCACGTGTAACGTATTCTTTTCAAAAGAACCAGTTACTGAGATACAAGTTCTAAGGGCAAGAATTATTTCTTTCACGAATAAAGCTGTTCCTCAAAACTTTCCTAGCGAAAATATATAGAAGTTTAGATTTCAGAGAAAAAATGTTCCGTCCGCCTTCACCTCCGTCACACGTCCAGTTTGATCAGAGGCTTCCCCGTTTTCCAAGTCCATTTAATTAGACCGATAAGTCGAAGGCAATGACGCAACTTCTGTTCACTCCAGTTTCGTATTTTCATTTCACGTGCCAGCCTCGAGAATCTGTAAAGGATGGCCATAAATTGCTTTCAAGTTCTGTACATGCGATAATTGTATGAATTAGAAGATAGGAACACGTGAAACGCGAGATTTTGACAGCGATGAAAATATCATCTATTGGCTTACGATGTGTAATCTTGCAGGTGGTTACCGACGTTTCGGTAGGACGTGTCGCCTCCGTCTTAAGTGGCTTGAACTCGAGTCTTAGATTTGCGTGAAGAGAACTTTTGCTTCACGTGGTAATTTGGGCTCGAAGTTTTTGTATCTGGTTGTTTCGTTTTCAATAACAAGTCGTAGGGGCCCTGACCCGTTCCAATCCGGAATTGACCCGAAAGAATGAGCTCTAAGACTAAGACCCTTTAAAACGTGGCTTGGGTTTAACGGGACCAGAACCACCAAAGTCCGACGTTTCGTCTCTTCTCTGGGGCCTATTGAAAACATCCATTTGCAAATATTCTCATTTTGTTTGGATTATATTGGGGTTTCAAAGCTGGGAAATACAAATATCAAGAGCACGATCAACTCCCTTTGTGCCTTTTGTCGGAGAGCATCGGACGTCGTAATTTTCCTGTGCAGTTTTGCATTCTGACGCCCTCCTCAACGAAATTTAATGATCGTGCGCCAAGCGATATATCGACCAAGCTCTGAAAGTGTTTTCCGTGACGCGTTCTATGCAGCGTGCATTTGGATGTATTAAAGCCGTCTTATTTCGATACTTCCCACTTTGGTCACCAGATCGCACCAAATCAGCGTCTGCCTCACTGCTTTCCTCAAACGCCATCTTGTTCTCACCGTTCGTAGGAAATTCAAAAGTACGATTTTGGAATCTTGCAGAATAGCCAACCTCCACATCAAATTTCAAACAAGTCCGTCCACTGGTTCTCGAGTTGAATCGACTGGACGGACAGACAGAGACCACCAGCCCATAACGCGTTCTTGAAATGCAGTTCATTGAATGATAACAGATAATTTTCATTTACGTTGATAAGCCGTTTTAGGAACATTGAAGGGTTTAGTTTGATTAGTGCGTCTGAGTAAAACACTTTCTTTCATTCTGTAAGTCGTTTTATACAACGTACTGGCTTGCATATAAAATCGATGATAACTATCGACAGAAAGTGGAAATGTAACTGGCACACGAGGCCTATGCAAACATCGTCGAAGTTTGTTCGCAAGGCGCATGCGTGATTAGGGTTTCGACAGATGAACGAACACGGAAATTTATTGCTAGAGTTACGCTCCTCTTGAAAGGGAATTCGAAGTCAAACGTCATCACCCAAAGGGAGAAAGTAAGTGAAGGCCAGAGACAAATGGAGAAAAATTCACAACAAAGAACTTATTGGATTTTACTGTTGAAATTGTTATATTAGAACGATTAATTCAATGTTACTGAAATGGTTAGGTCATGTAGCATGCGTGAGCAAGGCGAGATATTTGTACAGCATTTTGGTGTTAAGCCTGAAGGAGCGAGGTAACTCGGACACGTAGGCACAGATATGAATATAATATTAAAATGAATCTTACAAGAGTAAGGTCTGGACTGGATTTATCTGGCTGAAGACAGGGAACAATGACGGTCTCTTTTTAAGACTGTGATCAATTTCGGTTTTTGCGTTTAAGAGGACGGATATTTGACTAGCTGAGCGACCATTAGCGTCTCAGGATTCAGTTTACATGATCATAGCGTCGTAGATTTATCTCTTGGCCTGAACTTCTTTCAAGAATTAAGACTGTTCCTTCGTATTGTCTGACGTCCTTTGGCGTCTGCCCCACCCCCGGGGGCTTTTACTGCCAGAAGATCCTTGGGTGTCGCGTTCTCAGGCGTTCTTTGCTAGTGTACGAACCACTGCTTTGCTGAGGCTTTTAACGTCGTATTTATATTCGTAATTCTCGTTTCTTTTCTTGCGTCTTTAAATACTTGCATGCACTTTATTCAAAAGATGTAATTATGTCAATTAAATTTGTCATATTTAAACATTAATAATCTTTTCCCTTGAATCATGATATCAGCTTCTGATTTAAGTGAGTGAGAACTCGTGCAATGAAAACGGATAGAACAAGAAGCGAAAGGAATTTTTGAGTAGGCCTTGGCTTCCGCAATAAGAGATTTAGTACCTAATGGAGGAGGTAAGCCATGGTCTTTTCTTGTCATAAATAAGGCAAATGATTTCTGGTGCCTGCCAGCTGTTTCTTTTTACTCCCCTGTATTTTATACCGTGGCCGATCTCCATGGAGCAGAGTTCTTGAGAATCTAACATATTCCAGTCCAGAGCTCAAGCAATCAAGAACACCCGGTTCGAACCCAAACTCGGCATTAGTCCAATGTTACCCCATATCGAATTTCTTCGTCCAAGTGGCTGTTGATGGACTCCAGGAGGATGGCAGAGGAAGGGTCGACGTCCTACAGGGGCAATAATGTAGCAGTTTGCAGCTTCGAGGGCAGTCAGGCTACGTGACTTTTTCTTGTCTGTCTGCACTAAAAGTGTCAGGATACTCGACTCAGTCTTCAGTGATTGGCTGGCGGTGTTATACTCGCAATGAGAACCAGTCGCCTGGTACGGTATAATATTAAAATGGAGCGTAAATAAATATAGAGTCTTCCGTGGAATCATCTGGCGCAGAATAGCAAACAAGATAGCGAGTCTTCGGTTCGGTAATAGGCGGGAAATTGTTTTGACAAGAACGGAGAAACTGTCGACCTAGTTACCGGCTGCAATACTGACTGAGAATTCGTGGCCACTCCATTTTCTTAAAATGGCTGACTATGTGTTGCTTGCAATCAGGCTGCGACTGTTGGTAGTTGCAGTGAGGGATTTTCAGTCGCGAAATTTACCCGTACGATGCACATGCTTTCGCTAAATCCTCCTAAGGGAATTTTTCTTGTGTATGTTTTAAATTGCGCCTAATTAATTTAGAGAAAATTATTTTGAAGAATATCACTTAAATTTGTGGCACTTATATTCTTCTTATCTCTGTGAAATATCCTAATTTTTCATCTGCCACCCAGTCAAAACATTTATTAGCGCTAGTTTCGCCACGTTCTTATTATCGATTAAGCGACAAACATGTAAATTCTGGGTGGCATGCAATGTAGGGACGTTTATACATCATTTCATCAAAATCCGTCTGGAGCTCCTAGTGGGTAAAGATGCTGACACGCAGATGGACAGGGGTGTGTAAAGTAGGAATTTCATTTAACTTGTTCATATTAAACCAAGTTTTCCATCGAGAACATTCGGCAGAATCACAGTTACCAGACGCCATTAAAATGGTCCGGTGGATGAAGCTTAGTCATGTGTAGGCACAAGAACTATTTGTGACTTCATTTTGTACGCGCTTTATCTAATTCTTATAATTTAAAATAAATATTAAAAGAGGGTAATGTAACTTCGTATGTAGAAGGAGCAAGAAACGTTCTGTTTACTTACATACAGCAAATAGAAGAAGCTTTTTTAAGAACGGCAGGGGGAAAGAAATTTCGACACATTGGTATTAAGTCTAGGAATTTGTTTAACTAGGTCATACTTATTCCCTGTGTACTAGGAAATGTAGAAACACATTCAGTGAACTACCCACATCAAAATGAAATTACTGAAAAATCTGTTTGTTCTGCCTTTGCTAATACTCTTGTAGTTAATTTATTACATGGTAAATAAATTACATAATTACATTCCTCAGTTTTAGTGATTACTTGAGTACCTTTAGATGTAAATCAGTTGAAAAACTTACGAGAATCTATTTCTATAATGTAAGTTGTGATATTCATTAATGAATATAGTTGAGACTATTTAATTGATTCATTCATGTAAATGAAGTTATGAAACCTTAGATTTTCATATACTGTGGTACAGACCTTTATCACTACCTGTTTTAAAATTCATAGCTACTATGGTATGATTGAATTTTTTAACAGATGGATAATATTTTTTGCCCTTTTCATGGTATCAGTACAACAAAATTATTATAATTTTCAGTATATTATGTCTTCATCACATTAGTAAAACATCAATTTTTATTAATACTTTTGTTTTTCAGATCTGCCACCAAACAGAAATGATATTTTAAAATTTGTGTTTGTTTCTAGTGGTCTAAAGGTTTCTATAAATTTTTCCTGTGACACAATAGCTATTCACCATTGCCTGTTCATTTCTTCTCCTTCCCCCCTACATCAAATCTCTGTGACTGTCTGAAACACAAATGTAATATATGTAGTGTCAACAAACTTCTGTAAGGATGCTCATTTTAATCTTTTTGAACACTGTATAATTGCCAATGATAGGCAGAGTAAAGCTATGCCCAAGGCTGGCCATAGGGCACTGGCAAAACTAAAAAGAAACTTATTACCATTACACTGACATAATCTTACAGAAATTACATTTTTCACCAGTAGACTTGCAATTTATTTTTATAGGAATGTAGTCAAAATTGCTTTTATTTTAACATTTTTTTATTTTGTTTGGATTATATTTATCACCATTCTGTCCAGTTTTGTACACAGTAAACATTAAGAGAATGTTCAAACAATAATATTCATCTGATTTGAGTATGTGATGTCAAAAATTCATTGAGGCAAGGAAATAATCCTTCTTATGTCAACTTTGATAACATGTTAAAACCTGCAGCAAGATATGTTTTACAATTTGTTTAGATTATGTCACTGTCAACAGATCGCTCTGAGAATATGTTGGTATCAGTATTGGATAGTTAATGCAACATATAATAAAATCTGATTAAAAATTTCAGTATGATTGGACAAATTGCCTCTTGATCAAAAATCACTAGGCTGCAGGGGTAATTTGATGAATTTCTGTTTTGATCTGAGTGTGTTAAAATACATTTGTGACTAATGCCTCATAGAGTTTGAAATTTTTGTATAATGTGTAAATGATTGGCTTCAAGTGCCAGGCAGTAGTCAAGTTGAAATAATGTGGTCCATGAGCCTTATTGACACATATGCTGTGTTCTTTTGTGTGTACTGCAAATGTCAAAGTAGTATAATGGCAAAATCAGAATTGCTGGAAAAGATTAAAGTATTTCTGTTAATGATTAAACTGCAATGAAAACAAGAGATTATTAGCTTACATTAGCTAACTTTAACAAAATATAACTGAACTTGTGTTTAAAGCGAGTTGAAATGTGTATCATTAGCAGAGCTAGGAGGTGTAGTTTGTCAGCCATTTGATAAGTTTGTGTATCCTGTTTGGAACATTAAAATAAAACCTAGTGCAGGAAATATCTGTGCTCATTTTTGGAAAGCAGTGTGAGTGAAATTGTATATGTTGAATTTAACAAGAACATTTATCAGCATAAAAACATTATATTATCCTAGTCATGACTGGAACAAATTTTTGTTATTGATATGCGTATCATCTCATTTTAAGCTCAAAATTTAGGTCGTTATTTTTACAGCAGTGTCCACATGCTGAAGTGTAAAGTACCCTCCTGCACTTATTTTTTAATAATTTTCTGAATATTAGAACACCTTTATGCGGTGACAGTACAATTCTAGATCGATATTAATATTTTAAATTAGGTTCAGGATATTTGGTCTGGAAGTAACTTTTCTGTCACTCTTATTAAAAGCCTTTGGTATTCTTATTAAGAATCTAAATGAACCTTGATTAACCATCTCAATTTATTCATCTGTGTTAAATTCTTAAGTGGGAGTTCCTTTCAGGCCGAACACCCGCGGAGGAAATATTAAAAGGGTATGTTAAAATGTGTTGATTCTAAACTTTTGAAAGTTGTTAATGGACACTACGTGTTATCCATTAATAATAATTAATGGATACTGCAATGTATGTATTGCTATGAATTGTAAGCTGTGCATATATTTTAAAATCTTCAGACCATTATTGTAAGTTTTGTGTGATAGCACAATAGATGGGCGGTTGACAACCATGCTATGTGTGAGATGCGTGGTCACCTGTGAGAGAGAGAGAGATACTGACGGTAATAGGATAGAGCGTGCATAAAGTTCCACTATTACTCATCAAAATAGTTCTGGTCCTTGTTTTATAGTACTACTCCTACTACTCATCTTCGTTTGGCCTAGAATAATACTTTAGGAATACTAATTATTATGTTTCCGTTTTTCCTCCTACACAATCGTTCCCTAGTTTTACAACTATGGTCAAAAGATGGCAGCACATCAAATGTCGCTGTTGTCATTTACATTAATCTGTGAATTTTACATCCGTTAAGTAGTTATCTATGGTGGGTTCCATTTCTTCAGAGTACGTCGGTTTTATCTATGAGTTGCGCTTTTTTGGTGCCAAGGTTGTGATAGAAGATGGTGTTGGTAAAATTTGGTGTGCAGTTGATTTGGATTATTAGATATTGTTCGAAGGTTAATAGCTACAAGGTGAGAACTAAGTTTTTTCTGCATCAGTGATTAAACCATATCTTCCGCAGAAGATATTATTTGTTCACCATTCAGCCACCTGACGCAGCTTGTAACCCGAGAGTCTTTCATCATGCTGAACTTGGGTTGGGCTTTATATATTGAATATGTGTTTTCCAGTTTAAGTTATTGCAAGTTTGTAAGCCAAGAAAAGTCATTTCTACTTCTTTAACTGTTTTATCCTCATATCCTATACCTCGATTAACAGAATTTTAGTTGGTAGTACACAATTTCATGAAACTGTTTTGTAAGAATTTAATGTGAATTTATTGGCTTTAACCCATTTCTTCAAGCTAGCAAAGACATGAAGATTGCTGTCTTCTGTGTTGTTGTGCCGTGTGGTATGGTAGATGTCCACCAACGTTTCGGAGGTCATATTGCCTCTGTCATCAGGGCGATGAATGAGCCAATCGAGTGGAAAGGGCTAGGTCAGTGGTCCCCAACCTTTTTGTGCCTACGGGCACATTTGAGAGTTTATGAGATCGTGGCGGGCACCAACCAATTAACAAAGCCAAATTTTCTTTTCTCTGGACAAATAAGATATGGACACCAAATAATACACAAAACAATAGTACGTTTAATGATACAAGAAAACATGCAATCAAAAATACGTAGTTTTATAAGTACAATTATTATTACTCAAGTGGAAAGTTAGTGTGATGTTTGGCACTGCATCTCATCTTCCAGTTTTTCAAATTTGGGAGTGTAGGATGATGTTGTTGCTCGCAAACAATCGTCAAGATGTACATCAGTAAGTCGAGATCTGTGCTTTGATTTTATAATGTTCATGGTTGAACGACCTTCATTATTCAGTATAACCTCTTTCCGTAATAACGCGGGCACCCAAAGAAGCCTTGGCGGGCACTGCGTTGGGGACCACTGGGCTTGGTTTTTAGGGACGGCAGTGAAATTGGACAAGTTGTTGTACAGAGATGACCAGCCCTATATATGTTCATTTCTTGCACCTCATGCAGAGAGTGCATAATAATCATTTTGATAAACTGTTGTAATCTTACACACCAGACCCAGGTATTTAAGGGTTAAATTTCCAGCTGCAACATAGTATACTGCTTTTATGTACTGATTCTGCCCATCACTGGATATTATAGTTAGAAGTGAAATAGTTGTTCTCTTTCATGGAAGTTGAACATTTATTACTTACATACATTTACCCTTGAAGATGGCAACTGCAGTGTTTGCTGAAACATTGAAAAACCTTCACATTGAATATGGATTAGCCCTGGAAGTTAAGTTATACTCTTAGTCCGTGCTCTTCCTGCAGGGTGAAAGACCAAATTTCTTACTTAAACAAAGCAGTGGGCTGTATTGTAGTTTTGTATATTTTAATGTTCATTTCTTTAGGTAGAGACAAGATTACAGAAGCATTTTGCACTGAATGATAGTAGTATTCCGTAAACTTATTATGCTCTTAATTTCTTCACAAAGTTAATTTTGTTGTTTTTTTACTGTTATCTAATGTTTAAGCTTATATAATTGTCTTCCCATATTCATGTATGTGATTTTGGCTTGTTACTGTTGTTCCCAAATATTCAAACTTTGTTACTTTTTGAAAGGATTTATTTAGAATTTTTGTATTATGATTTTGACCTGCACTCTGGTGATGAGACATGAAAATGTATTTAGTTTTTCCCCATATTTACTTTTAGACCAGCTTCCTTACTAGCATCTAACCTATCCTAATAGATGTTTTCTTTCCACTAAATTAACTTCACTACCACAGACAAAAAACTTGGTGAGTCTCATTCAATTCTAATCCCTCCCAGTTTTTGTGTACCTTCCTAATAGTATATTCTAAAGCAGAGTTGTAAAGCAGTGATCATAAAGCATCTACTTTCAGACCATTCTGGATATAAAATGAATCCAACAATTATTTTACATATATAGTCTTTGCTATAGGTTTAGTTTAAAACATTTTAATTAACCTGTTTAGCTTCATGGTCATACCAATTTCACTGGGAATTTCGAATAATACTTTTATTGTTATTGTTGCAGTGAAGAGAGACTGTCTGAATGGAACTGCAGATGGTAATAGACCCAATGTCCATCTCCCAAATGATACATGAATGATATAGCAGTGGAATGATATTGATGGGAGAACTGATGAACTCGGACCTCTCCCAGCACTGCTTTGTCCACCACATGTCCCACTGGACTTACTGGGATATGAACCTGGGTAGCTGTGTGATTGAATATTGTTTTCTCCTGAGTGATTCATGGGCTTTCCAGAAGTCTGTAAATAACTGATGTACTATAATTTCCTGATGTGAAGTTAAAGAAGGCAAGATTATGATTATCAGAATATGTTTCATTTCTTTTGCATGCTTGAAGCAGTAGAAAATTTAAAGTTACAGATCAAAGAAATAAAATTCACTACCGTGCCATTTGTAAAATACAAGTCGAATAAGGCCATCAAAATTCATCTGTGAATTTCTTTTATATTTTTATCACCTACTCCCTCTTTTCCTGTCATGTAGCCCTTTCTTGTTTTATCTTCTTCCCTCCTTTCTACAGCGTCCAGACAATATTTGAGCTCTTGCCATGTTCTGTGGAGTATGTCCGCTGGAATAGCCGAGATCGCATTCCTGATATGGGTCTTCAGGTCATCAAGTCCGTTAACTGGTTCTCTGTGCTACCAAGGGAGCCCACATCGAGGTCTACTGAGCTCAGTAAAAAACTTCCAGAGTTTCACTGTAATCTGCAGCAAACCCCATGAGGCTAACTCAATTTGTTTGCGCGACACAATTTTTCAAAACCCCGAAGGGACTTTGTGTGGACACGTGTTACGACAAATTTAGAAGCTACCTCATTGAGATGGAAAATAATTTCCTTTACTAATTCACCAGTCTGGTATATAGTATTTGCTCAAATATAAGACTAGGTCTTTAGGCACACAAAATGAAGTTATTTAATTTTCATTACCATTTTATTGAAATTAGTGTTACAGTCTTAAATTTGAACTGGTGCAGCTATAATTTAGGTCTGCCTAAGAGCATATCTTGTTCTCTTCATTTTAAAGAAGCTTGTGATGGAATTTTTGCTGTTATTTGTTGCAGTCCAGAATTTAATAAGGTCTGACACTGAGTTTGGTCTGTATTCTCACATTCTCATACTGCAGAAGGTTGAACAAGTAAAGTATATATTTTCCAGGTAAATTATGTTATGATTTTGTTCTTATAATGTAATATAATATTCTGTAACTGATTTTTCATTCAAGGAATGATGACATAATCCGTTTGAGTCATAATCTTCGGCGACTAGCAGACGAGTTTGCTCAGTCAGAGCTTCGTGAGCATATTCGACAAACAGCTGATGGAGTTAATTTAGATAGTCTAGACTTCACAGCCTTTTCTGATCTTGTGGCTGGATTGTTTCAGGTATTGTAAATTACCATGTTTCATCATTTACTTTTTACTTGTTACAGCAAGAACCTTTGGATTGTATGAAATGTTTAAAATTCCTTGAGTAGCTGACGTACTGTTGGCTTGTTCTCAAGAAAGGTTTTGCTCTATGAAGTTGGTTTACAGCAAGAAGATATACTGTGTAGTACATTACCAGTGTTTTCTTTGTACACTCTTCCTGTGTTAAAACACAGACCCCAGATGAAAAGTTGCATTGTAACTTTTCCTCTCTTAATTTCTTGCAGATGGGAATTTCAAGTGTGATGCTGATTTGTAGTTGTACTTTCTAATAGCATAGACAATAGAATATTAGTACAGAACATGCAAGGCAATAAATAAAGAAAAACTTTAAATTCAGATACTTATAGTATGAAAAAATATAGTTACAAAAACTAAAAATGGCTTTCCAGCTGGCCTGCATGTGATAAAGGTGGATGGAAGGCGATAATTGAAAGAGATGCTAGTTTTTGTTGATAATGCTATCTGTCACTAATGAAAGATAAATCATGCAGCAGCACTGAAACCATAATAGACTCTTGGACAATGGATTAATAATTGAACTGAGAAAACTTTGGATCCAGCAGTAAAAATTAAGGTAAATGTAATGGGATCTATTAGTTAACGGTGCAACAAAAAACATTTCTCACCACTTTCAGACACAAATGACTTTCTGCAAAGAGGATTACAAGATGCATTCTGTAAATAATTGTTTCTGAAAAATTATTTTTGAAATCAGAGTGCACAGCTCTTTGTTATTTTTTTGACATGGTCTCATCATGTCTTTACAGACCCAGTACTTATCATCTGGGTACCCAACTTACATTCTGTGAACTCTATTGGATGACTGACAGTTTTGCCCACAGTTCTTGTTTGATAATTTGTATCAGATTTCTCAGAGTGAATATTCATCTTTAGGAATAGCCAGATATCAGTAAGTTAAGTGAGCAAATTAAGTATGTTGAAGAGCACCTTGATACCATTTTTTGTGAAAAGGCAGTCTCATAAACACAACCACTTCATATGATTTTTCATATTGTGATTGACAGTTGCATTTTGCACCTTGTATTATCATTATAAAATTAGTGTCTACAGATCATTTCATGTAAGCTGAGAAGGATATATCTTGTGTGACTCAGGTCTAGGACCATATTGATTTGGTAAAAACACATTCTGTGACTCTCTTTCCCCCAACCAAACACGTTTATAATTTTGGATACAGCCTTCTGAATTTTGTTGGTTACTGTGCTACTCCCATTACAGTTTAACAGAAATAAATTCTAAAGGGGAGAAGATTTTATATCTGCTGATAAATGTAGTGTTTATTTACTACATCATTAATTAATGGTAAAAACAATTGGGACATAGTACATTCATCTGCAGCTTTTCTTACAAAGGATATTCCAGAAGGGCTG
The DNA here is from genome assembly GCF_977971745.1 of Zootermopsis nevadensis. NCBI lineage: Eukaryota > Metazoa > Arthropoda > Insecta > Blattodea > Termopsidae > Zootermopsis > Zootermopsis nevadensis. Next base: position 9,228,955 of record NW_028259142.1, read on the forward strand.
ATATGGCCTTCCAGCAGTTGACATTGTGCTCAGCCACTATAGATGACTTATTAAAACAGAGACACTTACTTTCTTAATGACCAGCACTGAACATGCCATGAGATTGGAATCTGACAGTAAATAACCTGATCACCCCAGCAGTTACCAACACTGAGGTGTTCAAAGCTTCGCTGCTTTACAGTGAAGGACATCCATCCATTTATGCTTTCATTACAAGCAGTCACCACTTGTAATCGCTTCTGCTAAAAGACACAATTGTCCTTCACAAAATTCAAACTCCACATATCATCATAGATGCAAAAGATACAAACGCTAAACCTGCCATTCTGTTCATATATTCTAAGATGGAGTGCCTTTCTTTTGTCTCATCCACAATCTGATTTCATATTCCAAGTAAATGAAGTCTATACCTGCTGTTGGGTCACTTGTCCCCTTCCAGCATGAGAATCCATCTGTTCCATTGAATATAACTGGTGATATGATAGTGTGTGTGTGTGTGCAGGCATCAGAGAGTGAGTGAGTGACTCATTCGGTTAATCAAAGTTTTGGATGATTATAATGTGTTGAGTGTGTTAGACAGTATAATATTTCAAACAGTAGTTTACAGTGCAGGAAGAGGCACTATTCATAAAGTAAATTATTTTGTAATGATGGGAATATTAATAGGTGTTTTGTAAATTTCCATGGACTTCCAGTCTGCTATTGATAACAGCACTTTTAGGAATGAACTCATAATTAACCTTCAGAGTCCTTACTAACCATGCATTGTTCTTTAAAATGTAAGTATACAGTTATGACTGAAGTTTAAACAGTGTCTCTGACAGGTTAAATAAAGGCTCAAAATTACAAGAGGTTATGCAACTCTAATATTATGCTCAAGTAGAATGGAAAGATCATGGGGTGTGTATCATTTTAAAAATAACTGCAAGTAGTAACAGGTAGTCAGTAAACCAGACATTTTAGCATTAATAAAAGATTTTAATGGATGAATAGACAACTGAACAAAAGGGAATTTTAGTGTAACCATAACTAATAAACTAACTCCCTGGTAGCACAACCTGAAGGTCCATTTACCATCCTCACAGCCCACCTCCCTAAGATCCACCTGGATATTATCCTCCCATCTCCTTCTTGGTCTGCCAAGTGGTTGTTTTAGAAAGATTTCCCACCAAAATTCTGTATGCACTCCTTGATCTCTCTCCTCCTCTCCCCCCCCCCCCCCCCCATGTTCAGCCCATCGAAGCCTCCTAGATTTCACTATCCCCAATATGTTAGGTAACCTGTACAATTCATGCAGCTCCTCATTATGCAATATTCCAAATTACCCGCGTATTTCATCCTACCTAGGTCCAAATATCTTCCTCAGCACCTTGATTTTAAGCACTTGCAATCTATGTTCTTCCTTCAAGGTAACTGGCCATGTTTCACAGCCATATAAGACAACAGGTAAAATTGTTTTGTATATTCTGATCTGTAGTGTTTTTGATAACAAACAAGATGATGACAGTTTTTTAATTGAATAGAAACAAGCATTTCCGGAATGTATTCTACTCTTAATTTCATTGTGGACCTTATTTCTATTTGTTGTTGTTCCCAGATACTTAAATTTTGAAAATTTTCAAATGATGTGTTACTTATAATTGTTCTGCCATTATTGCTGATGTCAATCTTGAATCTACATTTACTTAGGCCTATTTCCTTGCTAGCCTGCGGGAGAGTTTCTGCATTCTTGATTATGGTACCCACCCCATTCCCCAGCAGATTGACATCATCGGCATAGGCAGGTACTTAGTGCAGACCTTTCAATTCAAGCCCTTCCTGATTTCCTCTGACCTTCCTCATGACATGTTCTAGAGCAAAATTGAAAATCATTGGGGATAAAGCATACCCCTGGTTCTGGATATTGTGCACTGAGAATGGAACAAACTCTTTAGTGTTTCCATAATGGGTATACATGCTTCAGTAGATTGGAAAGGGTGTGATAGTACGTAAATTTACATTAATTTTGCAACTCCAATTTGAAGAAATTATTTTTTTCTACTGTTACCAACATTGCTGATCATTAATTAGTTTTTTGTGTCCCCACTAGTCATTCATTTGACATGCTTAATTAATTTTCACAATATTTTGTACTTATTTATGTGTGATTTATTTGTATGAAACTTGGAACACTACTTACTATGAAATGTGCCCTGTACCAAATTTCCTATAGCTACTTTTATGTTTATTTTGTTGCAGGAAGGTGGGGTCACAACACCACGAGTGGTTGTGTTCTTTTTGTTTTGCTATGACCTGCTAATGAGAGTTATAAACAACAATACCCTGATACGTTTAGTAATGTTGGTTCGAAGATACATTGTTGGGAGAGTAACTATATGGGTGCAGCGTCAAGGAGGATGGGTATGAGACACCTTCTCATTATTATTAAGGTTGCTTGAAAACTTTTCTCACATGACAATTGTGCAAGAAATGTTCTTATCAGGGTTAACATTGAAGAAAGGGGACAAATCATAGTTTGGATCTGAAATTAAAACTAAAACACAAGAATTTTTGGGCATTGATTATAAAATTAAACTGTCGTGCTTCACCAATATAAATTATTTTTGTGGTGCATCATGATTTCTCTCCCCCCAAGCCCTTACATGGCGTGTAGTGGGACTTTACATTGATGATTATAACATGATGTGTGTGGAAGACAGTATATTATTTCAAACACAGTAGTTCACAGTGGGGAAAGAGATGCTCTTTATAAAGTGATATTAATTTGTAATGTCTGAACACTGCATTATATCAACAGTTAACTCTGCATGTACCATGCACCTTGAGTATTTTATGTATTCAGTTGCTACAGATGTCCTACAGGGTGGCCATAAAGTCTGGAAACAGGGATTCATGGAAATGCTGCATTAATGCAGCACATTCATTGTCATTTTGCACAGCGCATTGAACTATGCATTGCTAATCAGGGACAACACATTGAACATATATTGTAATGTAATATCAATAAACCGTTTCTTATGTATATTCACCTATGTTTCCAGACTTTATGGCCACTCTGTACTGTTCAGGCAGTATTTATTCAACATTTGCTGCATATTTTTATGCAAGGAATCACTTTGGAGGTCTTGTGCACATATTTTTCACCCTGTGTAATATTTTCCATGAATTTCAGTAGGTCCAGTAAAGAGCATATGACAGTAAGTCCAGTTCTTTGTTTAATTTAAATATGTTTATTGTCTCTTTCAGGCTGTAGTTCTTCAACAGTCCGTGATAAATGCATATAGGATTGCAGTGACACTATTTTGCTGCTTTGGAATAGTGGCTATATGTGCGTACATACGCAATAACAGGCGATAGCTGCATATTGCTTAGTTCTGGCGTGCAGTTGTTATCAGTTATTTTTGAAGTCTATTATTATTATTATTGACTAGATTGACTATATTAGAAATTTGGAACAGGTTTTCAGAACTCCCATGATTAAGACTGAAGTAGAACAAAAAGTGGAGTAAAAATGTTTGTTACATTTTAGGCGTTGTAAAATAAATAAAATATTCTGTAGAAGGTTTGGCCCTTCTCGAAGGTATCACCACCTTGTCGAAGGCAATCTGCCGGGTGAGGAGGCTTGCGTGCTCAAATGACCCTTAGGGCTATGCCGGCCTGAGCTTCGGCTCATGGTAGGGTCACCCAAGCCGGACAGGTCTAAGGAGATGCGCTAGACTAAGAGTGATACCCTGGTCCTCCAGGTTGGGGGTTGGGTGTAGGGCTAACAACCTTTCACCTTTAAAAAAAATATGTGTTACGAAAAAATCAACCAAGCCTCGGATCAGGACGGACTCTTTGGCACGACCACGGCAATTGAAAAAGGACATGAGATTTGGTACCTGGAACATTAGGAGCCTCTATAGGGCTGGGGCACTGAAATCAGTGTGTAGGGAATTAGGTAATTATAAGTTAGACTTAGTGGCAGTGCAGGAAGTGCGATGGGAGGGGGAGGGCACGATCCCAGTGGACAATTTTACATTTTTCTATGGAAAGGGGAATGACAATCATCAGCTAGGGACGGGTTTTTTTGTTCATAGCAGAATTAGGGCAGCAGTTAAGAGAGTAGAATTTGTTAGTGACAGGTTGTCTTACGTAATTTTGGAAGGACGTTGGTGCGACATCATTGTCCTTAATGTTCATGCCCCAACTGAAGACAAAAGCGATGATATCAAGGATAGCTTTTATGAAGAATTGGAATCAGTATTTGATACATTTGGCAAGTATCACATGAAAATTCTGCTAGGAGATTTCAATGCAAAAATTGGGAGGGAGGATGTCTTCAAACCCACAATAGGCAGCGAGAGTCTCCATGCACTTAGTAATGATAATGGCGTCAGAGCAGTGACCTTCGCTACGTCAAAAGATTTAATTGTAAAAAGTACAAAATTTCCACACCGTGATGTTCATAAATACACTTGGACTTCCCCAGATGGCAGAACACACAATCAAATAGATCATGTTTTAGTAGATAAGAGAAGGCAGACAAATGTAATTGATGTGAGATCATTCAGAGGAGCAGATTGCGACACTGATCATTATCTGGTGGTAGCAAAAGTGAGGGAGCGGCTTTCAGTAAGTAGACGAACTAAACAAAATTTTGACACAGAAAGATTTGATTTGAAAAAATTAAGTGAGGGAGAGGCAAAGGAACAATATCAAGTTGAAATTTCGAATAGGTTTCAAATTTTAGAGACAAATGAGGATAATGAAAGTGTGGACATCAACAGGGAGTGGGAAAATGTCAGAAACTGCATCAAAATTTCAGCAAAAGAGAAACTAGGATACTACAGGAGAAAGCAAAATAAACCATGGTTTGATGAAGAATGTTCAAAATTAATAGATCGAAGGAAGCAAACAAAATTTCAATGGTTGCAGAACCCAAACAAAACAAATGCGGATAATCTATGTAACGTGAGACGTGAGGCTAGTAGAACCTTTAGGACTAAGAAAAGGGAATACCTGAAGGGCAAAATTGCTGAACTTGAGACAAATAATAAGGAAAAAAACATCAGAGACCTGTACAGAGGCATTAATAACTTTAAGAAAGGATATCAACCCCAGACTAATTTGGTAAAGGATGATAGTGGCAATTTGCTTGCAGATCCAATAAAAATTGTGAATAGGTGGAAAAATTTCTTTAGCGAGCTCTTAAATGTTCATAATACTGGTGATATTAGACAGATTAAAATGCATACAGCTGAACTGTTGGTGCCAGAACCTAGCTTAGATGAAGTGGAACTAGCCATTGGGAAGTTGAAAAGTTATAAATCTCCAGGAATTGATCAGATTCCGGCCGAATTAATTAAAGCAGGTGGCAAAGGGTTGCATATGAGGATCCATAAGCTTATTCAGTTAATTTGGGATAAGGAAGAGATGCCACATCAATGGAAGGAATCCATAATTATTCCTATTTATAAGAAGGGGGACAAGACTGAGTGTGGTAATTACCGAGGAATATCGCTGCTATCAACCTCATACAAAATTCTATCCAACATTCTTTTGGCAAGATTAACCCCATATGCGAATGAAACTATTGGGGATCATCAGTGTGGGTTCAGACGAAACAGATCAACGATTGATCAGATCCTTTGCATTCGTCAGATACTAGAGAAAAAATGGGAGTTCGGTGGGACTGTACATCAGTTATTTATAGATTTCAAAAAAGCCTATGACTCTGTGAAGAGAGAAGTGCTATATAATATTCTTATTGAATTTGGTATACCAAAGAAGCTAGTGGGTCTAATAAAAATGTGCTTAAATGAAACCTGCAGCAAAATTCGAGTAGGTAAATATGTATCTGAGACATTCCTCATCAAGAACGGTCTAAAACAAGGAGATGCTTTGTCTCCCTTGCTCTTTAACTTTGCGCTAGAATACGCCATCAGGAAGGTCCAAGGTAGGCAGGAGGGTTTGCAATTGAACGGGACACATCAGCTATTGGCATATGCTGATGATGTTAATTTATTGGGGGACGATATAAATACAATAAAGAGGAACGCAGAAGTTTTACTAGAGGCTGGTAGACAAGTGGGGCTGGAAGTAAATTCAGAAAAAACTAAGTACATGTTAGTATCTCGTCATCAGAAGACAGGCGGGCAAAATTATCTTAGGGTAGCTAATAAATCCTTTGAAAGGGTTACAAAGTTCAAATATTTGGGAACAACAATAACAAATCAAAATGATACTTGTGAGGAAGTTAGGAGGAGACTAAATTCCGGAAATGCTTGCTACTTCTCAGTCCAAAATATTTTGTCTTCCCGTCTGATTTCTAAGAACCTGAAAATTAAAGTATACAAAACAATAATCTTGCCTGTTGTTTTGTATGGGTGCGAAACATGGTCTCTCACTCAGAGGGAGGAACACAGATTGCAGGTGTTTGAGAATCGGGTGTTGAGGAGGATATTTGGGCCTAAGAGGGAAGACGATGGGGCGTGGAGAAAACTGCACAATGACGAGCTTAAAAATCTGTACTGCTCCCCCAGTATTGTGAGGGTGATTAAGTCGAGAAGAGTGAGATGGGCGGGACATGTAGCGCGCATGGATGGGACAAGAGGTGTGCACCGGGTACTGGTTGGGAAACCTGAAGGGAAGAGACCGCTGGGGAGACCTAGACGTAGATGGGAGGATAATCTCAGGCGGGATCTATGGGAGATAGGAGTTGAAGGAAACTGGATTTTGTTGGCCCAGGACAGGGTCCGGTGGAGGGCTTTGGTTAATTCGGTGATGAACCTTCGGGTTCGGTAAGCCATCTAGTTAGTTAGTTAGTTAGTAGAAGGTTTGGAACAAATTGTTCATTGAAAATTTTAAGTTTTTAAAAATACCAGAATATTTAATCCAAAGATAGAACAGTTATTATTATTATGCAGTGTTCTGTCTTACGACAGGTCCATTGCTCTGCCCAAACAGAGCTCTCCAGTTTTCCCTATTCTCGGCTTCTCGTTTTAATTCCTGGAACGTCATCTTCCTTCCTTGTTTAAGATCGTCGGTTAGCTGTATCAATCTTCTTCCTAGTCCTCTCTTTCCTTCAACCTGGCCTTCGGTGATATCACTCAGTAATCCATTCCTTCTCATAATATGTCCCAGCCAGTTAGCTTTCCTTCGTGTAATCGCCTGCAGAATGTTTCTTTGCTCGTTGACTCTCCTCAATACTTCTTCGTTGGTCACTCGATCCGTCCACCTGATCTTCTCTATTCTTCTCCAACACCACATTTCAAAACTCTCCAGGTATTTCTGTTCCTTCTTCCTGAGTGTCCAAGTCTCTGCTCCATACAGCGCGACACTCCATACGTAACACTTCACTAGTTTCTTCTTCATCTCCAAGCCCAACTTGCTAGTGAGAAGTATCCTCTTCTTGACGAAAGCTGCCTTGGCCATGGCTATCCTTGCTTTTACTTCCTTGGTGCATAGGGCGTCCGTCGTGATTATGTTTCCCAAGTACTTGAAATGCTCCACATTCTCCAGATGTTGGTTTCCAATTACAACGTTCAATGGTTCTGCTCTTGGTGCTATCCTCATTACCTTTGATTTTTCAATGTTGATTTCCATTCCATACTCTCTACCTGTTTCCACTAACTTGTCCATCATGTTCTGTAATTTCTCCTCTTCCTTCGCCAATACTACTAAGTCGTCTGCATACTTTACAGTCTTTATCACTCTTCCTCCAATTTTGAAGTCTCCTGTTCCCTCCAGAGCTTCCTTGGCAAGCCATTCCCCGTACAGGTTAAAAAGAATTGGTGATAAGCAGCATCCCTGTCTTACACCTCTACCTATCTCAATGCTGTTGGTGTCTCCTGAGTCCAGTCTCACTTTGACATTTTGCTGCATGTACAGGTTTTTGATTAGTCTTCTATCTCTCCAATCAATTCCAATTCTCTGTAGGATCCTCATTAATTTCTTCCATTTTACTTGATCGAAAGCCTTCTTCCAGTCGATGAAGCAGGCACATACTTCTTCCTTGACATCGAGAACTCTCTCTGAAATTATTCTCATAACTCTGATGGCATCTGTGGTTCCTCTTCCTCTCCTGAATCCAAATTGGTCGTCTCCCATCACTTCCTCTATCTTCTTTTCTAGTCTTTTAGTCAGTATTCTAGCCATCATCTTCGCCGCATGTGAGATTAGGCTGATGGTCCTGTAATCGCCGCACTTCTTGGAATTAAGTCCGATGGAATTTCATCATCTCCCATAGCTTTTCTTCTTCTCATATCCTTTATGGCCCTCTCTACCTCGCTCTTCAGTATCTCTTGACCTTTGTCGTCCTCCTCTACTTCTTCTTCTGGCTCCAGTTCCATCTCTATCTTATCCGGTCGAATGGCCTTGTCATAAAGCTCTTCAATATAATTTTCCCACACAGCTTTAACTTCATTCTGGTCACTGACTATCTTTCCTGATGGGTCTTCTATTTCCTGTGTTCGAATTCCGTTGTTCTCTTTCCATCCTAGTTCTTTCGCCTTTGCATACATAAAATTGTATCTACCAATTCTCTGGAGTGTCATTATCTCATCACATACTTCGTTGATGTAATCTTCTCTCGCCTTGTCTGTTTCTCTTCTCAGTTCGTTGTTCAGTCTTCGATATTTCTGTCTTCCCTCTTCACTGTTGATATTCTTCCATCTCCTGCTCTCATCCGTCTCATCGAACATAGCCTGTGTAATCCATGCCTTCCTTGGTATCCTTTTCATCCTACCAACCTTTTCTTCTAGTGCCACTGTTAGGCACTTCTTGACATTTGTCCATTCCTCTTCAACGCTTTCGCCTTTACTTTCACTTAATTTTCCTTCCAATTCTGCTCTTACTTCGTCTCGCGCGCTCTTCAGGTTCTCCAGGTCCCATCTCTTCTTCCTCACCCCCCTACTCCTGATTTTCTTCATTCTGACTCTGACCTTTGCAACTAACATAGTCTATCTGGTATCTGCTCCTGTCTCCTGGACTTTTCCACGTATACAATATCCTGTGATGCTTCTTGAACCAGGTGTTGGTGATTACCAATCCATTTCTTCGGCAGAAGTCGACCATCATGTTCCCTCTCCTATTCCTTATTCCCAGTCCATGTGGGCCGACAATGTTGTTTTCTGCTCCTTTCCCCATGACACTGTTCCAGTCTCCCATTATTATGGTTTGCACTTTCCCTCTTCCTTCTGTCCTGATGATTTCTTCTATCTTCTCATATATTATTTCCACTTCTTCATCGTCATGATCCGATGTTGGCATATACACTTGCATTATCAGAATATCCACTGGTTCTGCATTCAACTTGATTACATCAATCTGTCACTACACGCTTGCACTTTGATTACACTTTTCTTGATCCATTTCTGCATCACTATTGCAACACCTCTTTCAGCACTCTCACCTCCTGAGTAGTACATATGATAGTTTCCAGACTCGAAATCACCTTGATCCCTCCATCGAACTTCACTGACACCCACAATGCACACATTATTTTATCCATTTCGATCTTCAGATTTTCCAGTTTTCCTCCCTGTTGTAGTGTCCTGACGTTTCACGTTCCTATGGTGAATTTCCTAAAAGAATTCTCCTGCCTGATACCTTCTCCCGAGACAGTCCTCGCCCGGAGATCCGAATGGAGGACTTAGTTTACCTCCGGATTGTTTTGTCTCTGGAGAAAGCATCATGCATATTGTGACTGCTCCTGTTGGGCAGAAGCTGTCCTGGAAAAAAGTAATGTGGTAGTTTTTCCATTTGCTTTCCACATCGCAGTACCACAACCATTAAAGCTGCTCCAGCCATGCTTGTGGTAATCCAGCCTCGAACCGGTCCAGGATTATTTCCTTTACGCTTCAAGTTGGTAATAGTGGTCGCTGCTGCCCTCCACTATGCTAGTTTTTGTCCGCCTCGGGTATTTGATTTCCCCGATACCACCCATATCTGGGAAGCATTCCCCTATCCGCAACCTGGGGAGGCGCCCGATGGGGGACTAGCAACCCCCTGAGGGATAGAACAGTACAACTAAAATAGAGAATATTTGCTGTTTGATATTAAATTCATGATGAAGATCATCAAAAGGGACTCTGATTCCTATGATGTACTTGTTTACTATGTATTTCACATATTTCTTGTATAACATTTGATGTTGAATTGTGATACTTTAATTTGTGTTGTAAGTTTCTAGAATAATATTTCGTATTCCAAGTTCTCTGGTATTTAATTGTTTTAACACAGACGACCCTTTGTTTTTAAAGAATTTCAGTCAGCTCGCCCTTGCAGCGTTACTCCACAGAACTCTAATGTCTGGACGGTTACATAACTTTAGAAAACCCAAACGCTGAATTCTAAAATGTGTGGATATATTTTAATTATCAGATATGACATCCAATAATGAATCTTCAGTTATTTAAATAAGGCAGAGAAAACCTCAATAAATATTGTGAACAAATATCGAAAACGACGTACGTACACCATGGGCATAAGGAAAAAGTTTGTCACAATTTTCTTGACTTTAACTCTCAGACATAAGTGCAACATTTACATAAGAATTGTTAACGTCATTTTATCATCTTATTGTTTCAAGTAATTGATGACAGATTACAGAGCAACTAGCATAATACTGGAAATCTTGAAATAATTTTTGTTTCTGACATTACATATTGTGATTTTGAAAACAAACAAAAAAGATTTTAATACAGAGGCATACTTTAGGCATCCACGAGTCCAAAAGTAGTTTTCAAAATACTGTCTGCGTATGCCTCTGAGTGACTCAAAGGTTCAGAAGGTGTTCTTATTTGGTATGCATAAGTGTTAACATACAATCCAGATATGTTAAGCATAAATTGTAACTGTAGTTAACCGATAAGTGCAACCGTAAACAATATTACATAGACCACGTGTCCCTATTTCTTTACTTTCGTGCAAATTTTTTATCAATGTACTCTGCAGAGAACATTCATTTCTGTGTATCAGCAAGCACAAACAAGCAGCATCAAACAAAATGAAAAATGTCACAATTGTTGTTCAGCGTAAGTGTTTTTGCACCATCAGTAAAAAGTAAAGTAAAGCTGTCCCACTATATGCCATGTAGGCGCTTGGGGGGAGTGGAGGTATAGCTCCTACTCATTCTTGACCTCGGCACTAGATGGGGGTGAGTGGTCAGCATCACGCCCCGGCCGGCTTTACCCCCGGGAAAGGACCCCGGTACCCATTGTAGAGGAGGATGGGTGGGCCCCAGAGCCGGTCTGGACGCAGAGGCTAGAGGAAAAATCCTCTGCCCCCGTCGGGGATCGAACCCCGGTCGCCCAGTCACTATACAGACTGAACTACGCCGGCTTTGCACCATCATTACTAACCAACATTTCAGAGAAACACTGTGTCCAACCTCAGCCCTGAAGATGGGGACACTATGTTACTCCGAAACAATGGCATCTATCAACAAGTCTACGTGGCAGCGAAACCAAGATGGACATCATCATCTTTCTCACTTCCAAAGAAAAGCTCAAACACAATTAATTTTTCGTTTCTCGTTCATGACAGTCACAGCAAGATGCTCAAGTTCAATACAGTTTACATAACCTTTATTATCTGCAACCGAAATAACCCACACACACAGTTTATCTCTGTTACTTACAATGAACAGATCTATCAATCTGTCCTATCAGGTGTGTTAGGATCCAAGGTGAGCTCGTCCTATGACAGAAACCACATGGGATGATCGAAAAGAACTGCCCTCGACTTTTTACTAATAAATCAATTAAGCGTAAGTACCTTGTTTCTGTGGTTTGCTGTATTGATAAAGTTTGTTAAATTCTGTCTGTTTACATGGATGTTCTGTGAAGTAGGCCGAATTCATGTGGACTTTATTGAGAAGGTCATATTCATGAGGTTTCCTGTAAACAAAGAAATTACATTAACTGGCTGATTTATTGGTAGGTTAAAATGTCATGTTTTGAACTACGCGGACTATATAACATCCAACGAGAAGCATAGATCATTGTCAATAAAGAATGTGAAGCATATAAAGCGAAATAATGATGACGCATTCTGAAGAACAATCCCAGCATCTTGAATGAACTGAGAAAGGCCAAAAATATCCTCAGGATAGCCAGAGTACAACTAAAAATTCCAATACAGTTCTTATATATCATAAATTACGTAAATGCATGTGGCTGGCAATTTCTTGTGTTTTCCCATATGAGTTTCGCTGATCAACTCTTTCATATTTACCAACGACTCTACACGACGCCAAAACCCAGATGCCCATCGTCAGAAAGGCCAACATATAGCATATTTCTGCCTTAATTTCGCTATATAGTTGTCAATGGGCGTAAATATGATTATCGGAGCTTCCGTATTCTTAGCCTAAATGTTACAAGAGACTATTTATTGTTTAGTGATACAGAATATTTTAAATTTTACAAATACCACGTTCAGTAATCGAGTCTTTAAAATCTGATGCAGAGAAGATTGTGGGTTTGTGGGTACACAGTAGCTATTACGCCTATTTCACTACTTGATCTGAACTTTTATCACAAAATCCAAGAATAATGAAAGTGTGCAGAAGTATCACTGATATCACCTCCCACCTCACAAGTTCAACACTGGTTTACAATAAAAACTCACGTAAGAAATAGCCTACTCTAATTTCATGAGAGATTTGAGGTTTTCACGGCGACAAATCTGTACAGGACTGCTCATAATTCCATACCGTTATATCACTTGCTGAAATTAATTAACGTCGCAAAGAATTACAGAAAACATTTAAGGATGCGAAAGGAAGCGATCGTAGCCTATTTAAAAGCATTAACGCTGCATTCGCATGAAAGACCTCGGGAAACAAGCAATAAACATTTGTGCCCGGAAATATTCAAACCCGATATGCCTGTATGTCGAACACAAACATGTCTACGCTATGGAAACCATTTAAAAGCATTTTGGGTACGGCCATAGACTGGCAAGTGATTTAGGAAATGCACAAAAATTGTTCCCGCATTACAAACATTTGCCGTATAACCTCAGCGTCTGTTTAATAAACCAAGATGCAAGAAGACGCATTAATGTAACCTTTTATTTTTTTTAAGTTATGAATAATATAAATATCGTATATGAGCAGTTTTATGCCGTAATAAAGATATGATTACTCATTGGATTTGTCGTTTCACGTAGCAACTGCAAATGAAACAGTGGAGCTACGAAAACTATACTGAATTGCTTCTTATTTCCTACATCTTATTTAGTTAAAAGGATCATGCGATTTCAATTGTTAAAATCCTTCACTGACACGACTTTTGAATGCGCGTTTTTACTTGTTTCATAAACTAATGAATACGGAAGCGTTAATAGTCGCCAAGAAAAACATAAATAGCCTTCAGTAAGAAATCGAACTGAGAGCGACTACCTTGTTGAATGAAGAATTACTTGCGAACGGATGAGTTAACTTCTGAACATCTACTGAACTCAGTGAAGGATACGCTGGCAAGAAAGACACAAAAATCATCATGCAATTCTGCCACGCCCTTAGACTTGTAGCAAGTGGCCGGTATTATATAAATGTCTCAAGTTTTTGGTATGTTAATTAAATTCGCTCTCGAAAACAATGGCAAGAAACCGACAACAACAAATTTTACAAGGCTTTATACGGGGTGACAAAACAGTTGTGCAGAAATGTCGAGAGGTCGAATATATGTTAATAACGCAAATCTACTTCCTCACTTTCCGATTTACGACAATTCTAATCAGCCCCTCTGGTATGGCATATTTAGTGTTTCATAACACGAGTGAAACAAACTTTCTTCACTAAAACATTTTCATGGTATTATTGCACATTGGTTTGAGCGCAGACACGCTCCTACATAACAGACGAATGTAACACAGTGTATTGTTTGTTATATGCTACACAGGTATTAATTCTGACTTGTTTACAACGGCAGACATTCAAGTTATGTATCATCATTTCATTTATGAATAATTATCAAAATTTTCCACTTGGTGAAATTCCTACGAATTGCGGTTTATGTAAACAACGCTTAACAGAATTAAAATGCAATTTTCAAACGTATCATAATTATCGGCACCTACAAACAGGAGGAATTAGAGTACGTCTGAGCGGAGAAATGACTCTGCCTTCAAAAAAGAAGTGCCCTGATTAATCGGGATAAAGCGGTCGTGGCCTCTTGAGGTACTCCGAAATTTGGCTGGAAAGACTGAAGAAAACACAGCAGACGTTACTGATGCTATGTTAATTCCTAGCAAAAAGCCTCTCCTGAAACATTATATAACTGTTCGAGGATTACGTATCAAGGCAAACTTCGCTGCCATTAAACCCCATGTTGAGTCACATTAACTCTTTTACATGATCAGAATATTTCGGTCCACTCCCATCACCAAATAAACACGTTGGCATTGGCGCAAATAAAGTTAATAACTTAACAATAGATAAAGCTAATCATATAATAGTTTTGATTCACTGTATTTGTCTGGAAATATTTACCCCGGTTTCGACTGTTGTGCCATTTTCAGGCAATAAAATTAATTTCAGCAAGTATTCTATTGTCTTGCTATTCTGTGTCTGCTTATAATAGGGAAAACTATTGACCTAGTATGTGCTGTAAAGTGAAGCCGGTGGATTATTTATTTTATTTTTATTGTTCCACGCGTTGTTTAATGATAACATGAAAGGCTGCAAATTTTCCAATTGTGACATTTCCATGACAAATGAGCGTCCAACACGTAAAGATACTGTTATTTTATATTTTTGAAACAGTGTATTCTGTATTTACTTAAAATTATTGGAAACAAATATAAATGGACTACTGTTTTACAATTACACATAAACAAATTTCTATGCTCATAAAATGTAAACCGTGTGTAGGTTCAAAACTGTTAGACACAAAATTTGGAACGTTGTATGATCGTCCCTCATTTCAGGGTTTTAATTAATAAGGTACCAAGATCGGGGGGGGGGGGATAAAATATAGGCATTAACATGCATATAAGGTGCTATTATTTTTATAGTTTTATTGTATTCATTGTAATTACTTGTCTTCTTAAATTTAATCCATATCAGACAGCGATTTCTGGTTGACCTACAGATGGAATTCATAGTGCGTTTCTAAGCGTTATGCATAAATTTAATTTAATTTAAATTAATTTTAGCTGGTGTGGGAAGACGTATTTCTGTTTCATTTGAGATAGGAACTGAATTTTCAGATATTATTTAGATGAACTTCGTGCTACAAAGGGTTAAGACAGCTACTACTGTATCTTATTTACGTAATTCAATAATAATAATAATAATAATAATAACAAGTATCAAGACCTTGTGTTTGAGCTAAGACAGCTGTACCCAGGATTCACTGTCAAATTAATCGTCCTTATAATTGGAGTTCTTGGAGGAGTCAAGTCGTCACTGCTGGCTAACATCAAGCTCATTCCGGCATGCCAGCGTAACGCTGAAGCACTACTCAGCCGGATGCAAAAGGCCGTGCTTCTTGGGTCGCTCCGACTACTACGTGCGCACGACCCCAACTCACTGTAGCCGCCTATCTCGTGGTTCGAGCCGTGACTACAGTTTCATCTGGCCTGCAAGCATCCGAGTTATGACGGTAACACGCCTGAAGTTTTTGGCTGCTTGTGGACCAATTAAACAATTCATAATAATAATAATAATAATAAAGGGTTAAGGCAATGGGGAGAGGTAGTACCTTTCACCATCATAGTCTGACTATGCTGGACACTGGCCCTCACCCACCCAGGAGTAAGTGAAGCGCAATGCAGATGCTAGGCATCCAAGAGCCTCTTCTTGCTCAAGTCCGTCCGTGCGTGGTGAAGAGCCACATCCGACTAGAGGTGACCCTGTTATATAACAGAACACGGCGGATCTAGAGGAGTAAACCTCGATAAATAATCCCGTGCAGCTACTACCGAAGAATGGAAAGACAAAGATCTTCAGTACAGGTCGCCTAGGTACTCCAAGGGCTGAGGTTGC
This sequence comes from Zootermopsis nevadensis, assembly GCF_977971745.1. Classification (NCBI taxonomy): domain Eukaryota; kingdom Metazoa; phylum Arthropoda; class Insecta; order Blattodea; family Termopsidae; genus Zootermopsis; species Zootermopsis nevadensis. The sequence goes on from NW_028259142.1 coordinate 9,244,934, forward strand.
TTACGGCAACGAGGCAACTCAACGCAGGCCAACCATGGACATTCACAGCCAACAAGCCCACGACTCACAAGAAAATCAATCAAGAAAAACAAGAGTGGCTTTGACAAGAGAAGAAATGAAGGAAGTAGTTTGGTGTCACATGTATTGTACTAGCTGGCACTTGCTAAAAGCAATATGTATCCCGGAAATAGCTGCTGCCCTATGTACCTTAGGGACAAGGTCTGTCTCGGGTACATGGGAGTACATACCCCATAAAGTGGTGAATAGATGAGATGATAATAATAATAATGTTTCAAGTAGCGTGCTACAGACTTAGTAAGCTATTTAGAAAAATAGCGAATATTATACAAACCAAACGTAACAACAACGGACCAGAAATTGTTATTGTGCTACATGTGAAAGCAGAAACAACAAAACGAAACCGCCTCACCACAAGCAAATGGATACAATTCTACGTTCCAAACAGTGCAGCGTACATATGACAACATCGCTAATTAAATGCACTCCTAAATAATTAAAGGTATCAAAACATGTGTTTACAGTGGATACAAATGAGAGCGTATCAGTTTGTCTACAATCTATGTTTATAAACAAAGGATGAATGTAAAACCGGTCCCGAATTGGTAAAAGTTTTGTTAACTGAAGCACTTTTTTACTTTGCTGACGCAAACGCATTTATAAGTTAAGCTGGGCAGTAATTCATCAGGGTTCACAGTTCCGAACTTGCCTAGCACATATTTACATTCTACGCAACATCACAATCTACATAATACAAAAATGCATATATAAATATAAAAAGGTATCATCGTGTAACACGAGAAATTAATTCCAGGGAACAGAGGCCAACTTCAGAAGCTAACAGAGCGCTCAGCTAGTAAAGACATTTCTCACTTTTATGGAATATGCAAGGTTTATAGGATTTGAGGTTTTCACGGCGGTGAGTCTGAAGATGGCTGTGTTCTGAGAACAACCCAGAAGACAGTCATCTTAATACTAAGGTTCATTACCGCGTTCAACCGATCCCTATCCTGAGCTAAATAAATCCAATCTACACAATCCAACCACATTTCCCTGAGATCCACTTAATATTATCCAATCACCTACTCTTAGGTATTCTCATCAAGATATCAGATAGAGAATTTGAATTGTTTCTTAGGCACAAAACGTGTCTATGACGGAACTTGGGATAAACCAAAATTTGCCTTTGTCGGAAAATACGTGTGATCCCAGACAACATACTACCAGAAATAATGACAAATAATTAAGTAAGGCAAATGACGTGGTATTTAGAAAGTAAATAAAAGTAGGCCTGCACGGAGGCTATAGCACATAATCTATATGCCATAACTTGTGTTAAATAGAAGCCAATATTAAACGGAAAATATCCAAGTCACTTGAAATTCAAACTTTTTACACAAGGCAAAAAGGTTGTGTGTCTAAATTTAAGAGTTACGTCAAATGTACACACAAGCACATTCTTCTGCTTGTATAAACAACTCAACGCAAGGAAGTGGTGTAAATAACAGCAAAGAAAAATCCCAAAGTGGTGTATTACATTTACAAACTTCCCTTCTATTCGTGAATAAGTAAGACAATATTCATGAATTTTAAGACTTCCTTCGAGCAAACTGAAGATCACGGCTGTGTAGTCGCTACAAATACAACAACCTGACTTCCCAGTTACATCGGTCCATCCTGGGATCATCATCGTATATCATGAAGCCAAGTGGCTGTCATGAGGCATCACAACGGAGGCACAAGACTGCTAGAAGGCTGAACACAGGAAGGGATGGACAGTGGGTGGTCGCCGTGCTAGGATCACTTGTTCACCCACCTCATTTAACCATTCGTTCTTACCATTCATATCATTAATCAGCTATTTAATTATAAAATCAAACTGAATATATAGATTCTGAGCTATCAAAATTTTTAGTATGATTTGAGGTTTACACGACGGTGAGCCCGAAAATGGATGTCTCCTGGGTTATAACGCCGTGTAGTCTGATAGACGTTTACCGCAGTCTCAGAGGTCCTTACTGCCTCCATCATCAGGACGAATCGCCCTAAAATCCTGATAAACTTCTACCAGACAACACGGCACTACAACCCATAAGCCAGCCCTGTTCTGTCAAACTTTCGTTGGCTTACATTTTGTATAAATAGTCTCAACTAAAGGTGCATATTTTAAAACCTGTTATCATGTACATTTTAAAAATTTTGCGAAATGGATGTGTTGCTTCGCTCCAAAATCATAGTTCGCATTTCCGACATGTTTGTATCGTTACAAGTACAAATTTAAATGATACAAAACCATAACTCAACTGCAAGCCACTATTCATGCTTTCATAACGATGGTAATTCTTTGTGAATTCATAATAAAACTGGTCACAAGTGGCCTACTACGGTACTATAGGCACGTGCTCCTCAAAGTCGACAAATCGAATACTTCAGGAGTGCACAACTTCTGAGTTGCGATCTTAAGATTAGTTAGTACGAGTCCTTAAAAAGTAAACCAGACGGGACACTTCCCAGATGAATGTGAGGCCTGGCCATCACTCATAATCAGTGATCCTTGTCCTGTACCAGTTAAATCCAGTTTTCATATGCCTATCTCATATCGGTATTCCAATCGACCGCATTATTCACAGACATGTCGTAAGCCTACAAGTGTCTTATTTCTTCCAGATGAATTACTTCTTTAAACCAAACAAACCTTGATTAAAAATCCTTCAATTATGTAAGTCACAAAGTGCGTATGATCTAGTTCAGTTAACCTTCGCATGGAGACTATAATGCTCAATTACACAAAACAGTAGGAAAATTAATGCATATGATAATAAATTACATTTTAGCAAATATACATACTAGCTGCTTTATTGTATTTATAATAACAATAAAGGGACAAAGACATTGGGTGTACAGAAAGTGCATTAGATACACGGAAAACCAAAATCTCATGTTCTGTGGGATGTCCACGACTGGCTCTAAGCAATGCTAAGATAATGCTACAAACGCATATATCAAGATCCATATAAACTAAACATCTAAAGACAAATATGAAAACCCAATTATTAAGTCCAAACTACCTCCGTTAATATAAACTAGCACCCAAACAATTTACCCGCTATGGGTTCTTATGACTGATTATTCTGTGTGGCAAGAACATATTTTAAAAAATCCGGGATTTTGAACACAGATACATGGGTGTTAATGAACTTCTGTCAGGCAAATTAGTACACCAGGTTCATCCTTAATTTATCAGTTAACACCGCGGTGTAGTGGCTACACCTCCTATAGAAAAACTGCTTAATCCACTAAACGCTTTTCATAGTCGCTTCATACAAATGCTGGGATAATATCGAGTGTAGGTCATGATCGTATCCTTCCTAATTTACCGAAATTCAACAATCATAATTACGCTGACACGTCTTATTTTACGTAAAGTAATATCTTACTTGGCACAACATAATAAAAGAGACAATCCTGTGTAAAATGTATTTTCTGTGAGTTTATTATCATTTAAGGAAGGTTTTTCTTGAAGGTTTCTGTCTTTCATAGCCCTGATGACGGAGGCAGTATGACCTCTGAAACGATGATAAACATCGACCATACTACACAGCGCAACAACCCAGAAGACAGAAATCTTCATACTCACCGCTGTGAAAACCTCAAATCATACAAGGTTTTTCTTAATTATTTTCTCGCAGAGATTATCCTGAAAACGGAATCACCCGAAGTCTCTCGAGATAATCTGCAGAGTCTATCGTAGCTTTTAGCACATGCTATTTCACAGATCGCCATTCACTACCACGCTCACGTTTCGTTCCACAGAACGGAACCTCTTCATCTGAAACACATTTGTTAATATCCTAGAAGTGAAAACATTATTCTATTTTCAAGAACTAGCGCCCTGGGCAATTCCGGCCCATAATTAATCAGACATGACATATAACATTTCTTAACAGATATTAGCACTTTCGGGGTGGGAGATCACAACAGGACAACATATATGATGTAATGATAATGCCGTTTGGTGAACAGTCACCATGACTATACAGATTTTAAGGACAGAATGATACGATTGTCCACAATTAAATCCAGCAGGATAAGAAATAAAATCACAACGAGTAAGTAGTGAAGTCCACGAACAATGAGTATTGTAATGTCAACCTTTTCGAGACCTTGCATTAGCCACAGACATTTTCAGCAGTTGCGAATAGACTGGAGAGTACACAAGAAAAGCAGGAAACGCCAAGTGCGGAATAACTGGCTACCTTAAGATAAAACGTGCAGATTTATCCATCATTAAACTGCAAAGAATAACAAAGTAAGTCATCATAGATTACTGTAAAAATATGTGGTAAATTCAGAACGCGCAAGACGGTTCAATGAAAATGCCAAGATAAATACGGAAAATGATAACGTCAGAAAAAAAATTAATCGGCCGTCTGAAAACCACAAGAGTCCACTTTTAAAGAGAATTTATCTATCGCTACAGTGGCAACAACCACGGGAAAATGCATTCCCACACGAATCACATCGGTCCAAAGCCTTTACTGCGTGTGAGCGGGTAGCCTTATCTGCAGTGTTTCCTGGCAAAACAACTTGAGTCCTGTCGTCTCTTTCACAGCAAAACGACAAGGGTCCTTGATGCATTTTCCTTTACTACTAGGTTTCGGTTTAGGTTCTGACCATAAAGAAACCACCGAAAACCACAGCGACTCAAATTAGACACCACAGCAGTAAAACCACATGAGTCACTTCCCTAAACAACATCGACCAGATTATCGTTTCAGTGGTGAAGTGTTGTGTATTCTTGGTGGTACGAACTTGAATTATCTGAATGAGGTTCTGTTTCAAAGGGTTTAAATGGCATCACACCAAGACATTTAAACACAACAGGACCATAATAAATTGCATGAACTGAGATTTTTAAGAAGGTAACTGGATATGGCTTATCTCTGCAGTGGTAACTAGTTGCTATGCGTGTGCCTTTGTTTCATATGCAGTTCAGCAGCCGCACGTTAAATTATGTAAGAGGTTCTCGACCTTACGATGCCTGAGGGTATATTTACCGTTTCTTATCGACTCGCGGGCCGCTGGGTTATAAAACAGGGACGTTTATTTAAACTTCGTGGAAATGCATTAAAAGTGCCACGAACTTATGACCGCAAACACGTTGACATAAACCACAGAAATTTCCTTTAACAAATCAGTCATTAGTGAGATGTTTGACACTGATTTCGCTTTATTAATCATCCAATATCAGGTTTTTCTTCAGATGCTGCGATTCGCCCGCATCCCTTCAAATGTCCACTAGCAAGACACATACCATGTCTTGTTTTGACGTTCTTCAAGCTGTACAGTTTCTCACATCGATACGTACATCCAAATATTGACCACAAGCACGTTTTATGACATACAGTTATCTATTTTCACCATACAGAGTGATCTAAACCAGTGGTATTCAACCTTTTTTGTTCGTGTACCCCCCGATATAATTTCTCTTCAACTTTGTACCCCCAAAGTTGTTGGTGTATAATTCAAGTTATACATAGTATATAATCTACATCTAAAATAAATTAAATAAATTACATTACTGATTATTCAGTGGTTATCATAAAATAATATTTTTTTTAAATTTCACGTACCCCCTATGATGTCTTAGCGTACCCCAGGTTGAATACCACTGATCTAGAATATTGCTGTCTTCTGGGTTGTTGCGACGTGTAGTCTGGTAGAAGTATACCGACGTTTCAGAAGTATCGTCCTGATGAAAAGTCGGTATACTTCTACCAGACTACATGGCGCAACAACCCAGAAGACAGAAATCTTCATATTCACCGCCGTGAAAACCTCAAATCCTACAAACGATGACCTAACATTACCAAAAATCTACCAGTCTCACAAACCACAAAGACGAGCCGCGGATTGAGACTTACCTATTCGGGAAATTTAGTATCAGTTCGAGGTAAAGCTCCTGTCACTGTGGAATGGATGGATCGTATTAGAGCTCATCGGTAAAAATAAAGAACTTGTTAAAAGTTCATGACAATTTATTCAGAAAGCTTGTAATTTAACTACAACTGCACGCAGGTTGACGTTATCATTAATTTTCTTTAACAAACTTGTTGATTTGTTACTAATATTAATTGTTGACTTAAAATTATATACGTAATTTAAGCGATAACATTTTTAATTTTACGCAGTGAGTTTAAAAAAACAAAAATTACGTGGGCCGCACAAGAAACATCATCTCCTCCTGGCGTGGTGTTTAGGTACAGAAACAATTTCACCTTCTTAAAAAAACCTTTTTTTCCAAAACACGTAAAATAAGATCTATCAAATTCAGAACTTAAAGAAAGATATTCCTGTTAAAGCTGAGAAAATACGATCCCCAGACATTAAACATTGCTTTGTGAATAATAATTCTTCCTCAGCGAAGTGAGGTTACTCCGCTATAAGAATTCTGACAAATTTTCAAGACCCCTGGATTGAATGAGAGGTTTCTTGTTGTTTCGGTACATTCCTCCAGCTGTTATGAGGAAGATAACTGGATCCTCTCCAACACTGGGCTTACTACCAAGAAGCAAGTTTTCCCTATACAAAAAGTAGACCTGTGAAAGAAGTAGGTTAAGTTCTAAACGAAAATAACCTTTTAAACCAGGGGTATTTATTCATCCCGTTAAATGAATTGGGAAATGGCCAATGCGAGAAGGACAAACACTACATTACCTAAAGGTACAAGCAAACAAGAGCGAAACAATATTTTAATTAAACAATAATTCATTATATGCAAGCTTACATAACGTTAACAATCGCGTTATTGCGCAAACGTATACCGTTCCATTGTTCAAATCATGGGAAATTTAACAAAATGATATGAAAATTACTGTATATTAATAACTGATGTTTTATAAACTTAAACTGAAATCAAAACATTTTTAAGATAACAAAAAACGTCTTTACAACAAATTCAGTTATATGATGAAATACAACCATGTACGTTGAAACAAACATAGTTTCGCTTACTGACCACATTTTTTCTACTACCCTCGACAAAAACATGAATATCGAACGCGGAGCATGGAAATGAAAATATTACCCCTGATTTAAAAACTATTTTTCGACAGCGTAGTCACTGTTATTTATTTGAACTTCAATCTCAGGTTATTTTCATCACTTAAAAAAGCACAACGTGAATCAGCAATCATTTTCACAGCCATAGTCAGTGAACATAACAAAAGCAACGTTCTACAGTTTAAAATAATCTTACGCATTTAACAGACTTCCTCCAATAACCCATACCTGATGTGATTTGTCATAATTCACATTACAAAAAGATCCACAAAAATTAAATGCATTAATAAAATCATTCTGACAAAGATTCAGTATCTCAGGCGAAACATTAACATCATTATTTGAGGCCGCATTAGACTCTTCCATGTTCCGAAACACTAAACGTTACTTGAATAACTCACCATCGTCACGAACTTTTAGATTTGATACACTAAACTTTACGTCAGCTAAGTAGAAGAACCGAAGACTGTGGTCCAATACGGCCAAATAATGTTTATTAAAACAGCAAGAAGAATACCCCGATGCTATGGCGTGAGAGACGGATAAATCCATATGCATGTTCCGGTAATGATACCAAACAGGTAACAATAATCCTGCATGTAATACTGAATATATATAATTGAAATAATATATACAAAATCCAGTCCGCACTGGAAAGAAAACACAACATTTCTCAATTACATTGACCAGTTGACTAATGCTGTTTAGGGACAAAATCGCTATATCAAATCTAAAACTTCTTGACGATGGTGAAGAGTCAATTGAATAAAAATTTACTTGGATATTATCCATTGTCTGGTGAATATAAAACGTAAAAAACGTAAAACGACGTTTCGGAGATGGGACTCTGTCTCCAGGTTCCTACACAGTTGGGCCCACTAGATAGAGCTAATCCCTATCTCCGGACAAAGTAAAAAAAAAGTGAAAGTCCTGGAATAAAAAGGCATTACCACACCATCCATCCGTGGGACGTAAAAGAATAGTATGTAGAAGTCAAAATTCATAAACACGATAAAGCCAAAAAAACAAAAACTCACAAAGGGTGGGAATAAATACACATAAATATCAGCTCGAAACTCGATGCCCAACTTGGATTGTGTGGTAATGCCTTTTTATTCCGGGACTTTCACTTTTTTACTTTGTCCGGAGATAGGGATTAGCTCGATCTAGTGGGCCCAACTGTGTAGGAACCTGAAGACGGAGATAGAGTCCCATCTCCGAAACGTCGTTTTACGTTTTTTACGTTTTATATTCACCAGACGATGGATAATATCCAAGTAAATTTTTATTCAATTGATAAAATCGCTGTTTATTTTTAGAATCATACGAAGTCCGCAGATACAATCTACAGACGAAAATCGAAGTTACTGACTATTAAAGCAGATGGTACACTCAATTATCACTGACTTCAAATGGCTGCAACAACTTTATCCCTCCTGAGAAAAATACAAATCGCCTTTTTGTACTAAAGGCTTCAATTATACCAGCAGTTGTCTCGTGTCGATGTGGAAGCAGAATGTTTCTTTTAGAACAAAGACCCAGAACCACATTAAAGCGGAGCAGAAAGCAAACGCTGGCCGATCAACAATGAGATCACCGTTTCAATTATTGAGCAACATGCGGGTTGCCTATTTCCGAGATGTTCCTCGCTCACGCTAGTTCGTGAACAACACGTAGATATGAAGAACAAATAATATCCCCGAAAAATATTTGCTGGATTTTTGATTATGCAATTCTTTGCAAAACAATATAATACAATAAGCAGCGTAGAGGCTACTCACCTTTCTGTTAATCTGCCATTCCCTGCTGCTGAACTGGAAGGCAGATAAACAGCAAAGGTCCCGGTGGCTGCCCTAGGAATCAGCTAGTCGCAAAAATTCCACCGTGAAAACACATAAAAGCGCGGACCCGAGAAGCACTAAAGCCCGTGAAACTCAGATAGAAACGATATCTAGCTCGGCAAGGCGGGCTTAAGTCAACATAAACTGTGTATGACTTAGGCCCTTCTCACCCAGCACCAAAGACACAAGATTCATATCAAGTGATACATTATTAAATCTTCCCAACCTAAAATCTCAGATATGTTTAGCTACTTTCAGCTCTGTTGACCGAAATGTGTTTTTGGCAAACTTCATGCAAATGTCCTGAAATGTAAGAACACGTAAAACGTTAACCCACGGCGGAATTCGTTCTAAAAGCCTAGGAACACAATTCCGCTCCTCACAAATCTACGGGGATTAAGTGATCTGAGACAATGCTCACATCATTAACATGTCTACAAGAGAACCATTAGCCCTCACCCTCGGTCCAGATTCGACGTTCTCACAGCGATGAATACGTCGATGTTCTTGTAGGTAGACATCAGCGTTTCGGGGAGACATATTGCCTTCATCTTCAGAGCCCCGATTTCAGCCCTGAAGATGGGAACAGTATGTTTCTCCGAAACGATGACAGGCCCACGCGGTGTCACAACCCCGAAAGAAGATCACGGACAGAAAAATTCAGTCCACACACTCACATTCAATTTCTTTCGGGCGACAAAAGTGAACTTTATAAATAATTTCCAACGTCGCTGTTCGTGTGGTGCAGGAATAAAACACGCAGATATAATGTGAAGGTAACAAATGACCATCTGCTGAATTGCGCAATTCTGCTCTCATGGTCGGAATAAGGTTACTGAATTTATTTGTCTCTACGACTACATACGTTTCTGAGTAAAAGTTTCGAAACTCAAACAGTTTTCCTACTTCGGCTTTAAAGGCACGTAGGCGGTGTTCAATATATCCCCACAACTTCCCGCTACGAATCACGGAATTTTACGAATCTGTATTTAGTTCAATAAGTATTAATGGGTCAGTGGTCTTTGTCCATCGTCTAGTAAACCGAAAAGCACGACTTCTATCCGTCAGAGCCTTCTGCGTAGAATGTACCTGTGTCGTTAACCTTCAAGAAATGTCGTGCAATTTCATAGTTCCACACCTGTCCGCAACCTGAAAAACCCAAGACATAATGACATCACTGGAAGCAGCCGGAAAAGATTATCTAAGAGCATTGTTACTGGTTATAAAAGCGTGCTCAGATAGGTGTTTCATCATTTCTATCAACTTCCGCTCAAGCTTATGTTCGTGTATTTTAACATTGAAAATGGCTGTCTTCTGGGTTACTGCGCCGTACAGTCTGGTAAAAGTTTATAGACGCAACAAGCAGCTATGAAACTTCGGTAAACTTCTACCAGGTTACACGCCGCAATAAGCCAGAATATATGTCATCTTCACACTCGTCGCCATAACAGCATGAAATCTCGCCTATTTTAATATACTTCTGTCATCTACAGGGTAATTACATAATCCATACGTTGTGCTAAATTTACTGCAACATCAGAGGTGTGTTTAAGGTGGAAATTTTAAATCTAATCAATGTCATGGCTCTACTTAAGAAACGAAACCTAGAAAATGAAAAGGTTCCTACAAAATCTGTCTTCGTTTCAGACTTCGACGACCGTCAACTGTCATCACTTCAACTTCATACTCCACAAAGCGAGTTCAATCTGGAAAACCGAGGTGGTCTCCATTCTTTTGATAGGTTCCGCCAGGCAAATTCAGTAAATGTACCTTTTTCACACACGCATCGTCCTTCTAGCCCTAACACGCATGAAAGTGGCAACCTTTATTGGAAATACTTCAGAGGATGTTATTAACTGTGGTATAGTCATAAATTAGCCTATTTAATTGTCATTAACAAATCTTTAAACGACACAGTTCTAGCCTTTGCAACAAAGTGTTCTTTGGCTAAATTTACAAAAGAAAATGTGGTCTTACAGGGTTAAAAAGCGATGTATTTCATACGGATGGCCCCTAATGCCGCTTGAAATGTCGATAACCATAAATTCGTTACGAATTGCATGCACGCGAATTATACGTCACTTCGGCAACAAGCGCTTTTTTTTAATCGCCACTTGAAATATGCCCACACAATTGATTGGGCTGGATGCAGCTCTGTAATTCAAAAAAGAAATCTAAAAATTTGTAAAAAAAAATATATCCTCAATATCTGCAGCATTTTTAAGAATAGACCAATTTTATCCAACATGAAACGAGCAAGAAATGTGTTCTATAGGCCTAAAATAACTTACACGCTGTATTGTAACACGTCTACAAATGTGCCATGACATTTAAGTCAGTAAAATGACAAGGTGTGTACAGCTGAGAAATAATACTATTAATACCACATCTGGTTTTCGCGCTTAATATTTATACATTACATTAATTCGATTTCAGGGCACAAAATGTATACGTGTATTCTCATTTTAAATTATGGTCCCGGCACAACAAAATTCGTTTGATCTTGATATGCAGAATGCCTACAGAATCCAACCAAACACTAATTAAAAAAATATTAAAGATTTTGAATGAGACCGTCAACCACCCACCATCATTCTTCCGACACCCACCTTCCTTACCTTTGGTTTTTAGGGTCGTCTGCCATCATTTGCTGTTCCTGGTAGCGAATCCAGTACTCCAGTTGCACAGTTTAGAATCGCTGTTAGGTCACTACCAACCAACCAACCAAAAAGCTAACTAAGGGCGGAGGCCTGCGCTAGCGCAAGCATCGTCCCTTCCTAGGTGAAACCATTCCTGTGCACAAGGCGCATTGCTGGAAATGGTAAACGGTCTTAATATGAAAAACGGAAATTTTGCTGTCGCTAACAGGGTTACGTCGTGGCGGGAGCCTCGACCATTCAAACTGGGATCTATTGCTGCTGATGGGAGGTTATCCCGTCAGGCAAGTTGTCCAAGAGAATTTGGTTGGTTGGATCTCTGGGGTTTGAACCCAGAGAGGCAGGGGCCGTTTCGACTGAAGGCCTCCGCGGCATGGGGGGAAGATCACTTCAGCTGATGGCCTCCATCTTGAAACGTAGTATATATAGGAACTCCACAATCAAGACTTTATGTAATTTAGAACTAAAAGCAATAAACACTCTTTGTCAATCAGCTGTTCGTCTAATACACCTCTGCGCATGACCATCTCTGTGACGCAAATGCAGTGTTGCCAAGTTATATTCATAGATACACCTGTACATTTGGACGTAGTTAAATTGTTTTAATGCACAGAAGCAATGTACACAGTTCGGTTTTATAAATGAGCATAGGTTGTCTCCTGCTTCAGCTTTTTACATTCGCCATACCAACCGATAATATAAAATATAACTGTATTTCGTTGCCACTACACAGAGCAGAGACATGCGCACACACGCGCGCACACCACGCATAATTTCTGCAAAACCTACTTGTATTTACTGTGCCTAAACGCCTTCCTTTTTCACAGTGTCTTTCTTCAGTTGACCAAAATATGTATTCTTTTAGATAAACTATGCGTATGATGCTGAACAGTACATTTTATTTGTATGCATTCATCTCTATTTTAAACAACATTCCATACCCAAACATGACCAACATCAAACCATTTTGCACACTCAGTGGATATCGTATAATAAAATGAGAGTACCTCCATGTCGGAACACGATGCATTTCAATTTTGTAATTACTCCTGAGTATTGCCAAACTTCTGATTCTGAAATAATACCTTCCTTAGTCGTGGGCTTATTTAACATATTATCACGGAACTTTCCCAGGGGGTACTATGAAATATCAAGCAAAGCCTCCTTCAGAGAACAGATAAAAGGGTTGAGATTTGAACAATGGACCTACCTGTTGCGAAACATGAGAGCTATAATCACAAGGTCACGAAGCCCGTTCTTATAAACTACCTTATTTCTGTGGGTACTCACTTTGCATTGCAAACTTAAAAATTCGCGAAAACTGAATAATAAATAGAAGGCGGTGTTGCCAATAAAACGTTAAATTTCTTTAACTTTGGGAAAAATAAAAGTACATAACAAGTGTACATTCTTTTAGAATTAGGTCCCATTGTTAGTCTAGCAGATGGAGAAAATAAAGAAGTAGGAGGAGGAGGAGGTCATTCAGCAAAGGTCTGTCAACTGCAGAGATTAACTCGAAGTAAAGTTATATGAGCTAATGTATTATTAACTGGAAACGATGCTCGAAGAAGAAGTTTAAATACCTCGCCGTAGTTCTTAGAAACAAAGGAGGAAACTCAGGAAGAATAATGATCATGTTGGTGGATGTCCCAGCAGAACTATAATCGAAGATCTGATTGTAACATACGTTAGTTACGTTACAGCTGAGGTATCCTGTTCTACACCGCTATTTGTAGCCTTCACCTTCATCATAAGCATTATCTTTGTCTATGAACGGAGCCATAACGGCGTGTAGATGGAACGTAGGTACAGCTGCACGCATTTTAAGACTATTCTTTTCAACCATAGATTGCGGAAGTAGTGTGAACTTCACTGTGAAGGAGGAAAGATAGCGCCAGCCTTTAATGCTTGGGACTTCCTGCACTCGTTGCAAGTCTAAGATTACAGTCGCGTACTAGACCCTTGGTTTCTTAGTTTGTTACAATCGCGTTCCCGCCAAGCGAAGCGCGTGCAGTGTGGATGTACTCTTACCTAGGGTTGTGTTGGATTGAAAATAATACAAAAAATAAAAGGAAACCTTGCTCATCTTTCATCCAGATCAGCTTGTATGAAGGTACAATAGAATTAGAAATATAATATAAATATTATCTGTGACTCATAGACGAAAGCAGTCTTTTCTAATCGACGCGAGTGCCACAACTCCACAGTTGTACAATGTATTCATGAATTACAGTGGGGGATCAGAATAATGTGAATAAATTAATTTGATTTTCTGTGTGTTGTTCGAAACTGAATAAATTAATTCTACTGTTTCTAAATGTTTGATAGTGTTCATTTCAAGTACGACAGACATTCAATAAGAATACTGCTGTAACCTGACTTTTTTGTGATAATCGTAATGCCATTGAATGTATTAATTATAGCATATGAATGCCCAAATTACTGTGTTTATTCTCCTGGATTTTTTTTTAAATTACGTTTCCTAAGTTTGATAGCAGCCACGCATCTTTGTGCCATTCAATGTAAGTACAAGGTGGAATTATAACTTCATGTGCCAAACACTAATCTCAGTAAATATCAGCAAGAAGTTTACTGTACTGTAATTAAACTATGCAGAAATCTTCCTTCCATTATAAAAAGTCCAGATTGCAATATAAAGAAGTTTAAGCAAGCAAGCACTAAAAGATTCTCCTATCTCACTCTTACTCCATTGAATAATTTACCCAAAATTCTCAGCTATTATAAATATATGTAAGCATTTGAGGTAATGCTTCCATGTGTATTTTTGCTGTAAAACTGTAGTTGACTAAATCACTGTCATAACTATGTAATTTATATATGTATTAGAAACAAATATTGTGTTTGTGCTGTAACATGTTCTACATCCCCAGCTTAGGGCCTATAAAGGATCTATGGGATATAAATAAATTCTGTTTGTCTTGTTATGACTATGATTTAGTGTAAATTTACTGTTTGTATGTTGCCATTTGTGATGGAGTTTTTATATAAATTTGCGAATATGTGTTTTGTCTGCATCATTTGTAATTTGTCATCTGATGGAGCTGGTGTATAGTAACATGTTAACTTTTGTGTTAAGTTTTAGCTTTCTACAACATAGTTAAGATTGTTAAATCTTACGGATATGTGTATAAAATCATAAGGGTTAAAGTATAAAAATGCTGTTATTTGTCTTGGTTACTTTTTTCATTTTGGTCCTTCGTGGAGAGCAGACGTGTTCGCTCCGTGCTCCGCTACCTGCTGTCTGTGGTATTCTGTGGTGTACTCTTTCCAGTGCGGATTTAGTCTTCCTTCAGCATCAGCTTTTATTTGCTGGCATGACGGCCAGCAAAGATACGTGTGACATTTGTAAGAAGTCATTTTATGGGAAACAGAAGTTTCTCCGTTGTAGTGGGCCTTGCTCTGCAAGATTTCATCTGTCGTGCCTGCGAGTGAGTGATGCAGAATATTCCTGTTACACTTTAAACGGCGAGTCTACCTATAAGTGCGACACTTGCGATAGGAAGTTACGTTCAGTGAGGTCCGAAAATACTCCTGTTCGCTCTCTTAGGTCCGTATCGGCCTCTGAAACTGGCGGAAAAATGGCGACCGCTGTTAAGGAAGCTGCTTCCCAGCGAAACGCCAATGACGCTCTGAGTGCGCAGCTCGAGGCTGTTCGGATTAATGGTGTTTACACCAACAGCAAAATCGAGAACCTAATTGAGATGGTTCTCAAGCTGACTGACGAAGTCGGCCAACTACGTAAGGAAAATGAATCAATGAAACTCATGATTGATACCATGCATATGGCGGCACAACCTAGGGATCCATCTGTGCAGGATTTGTTGCCTCGGCGGGACGTGACGTCATTGGGAGGTCCCAAGCTCAACGCACCCAAATCCTACAAGGATGCGCTGTCGGATAGTGTTTCTACTGCTATTGTGTCGCCTAAGACCACCATAAATGAAGTTCGTCCTGAAGGGACCGTTGTACCTGGACTTCCCGTTACTTCAGCTCGAGGTCCTGGGTCTGCCGACGATGGCTTTATAACTGTTACTAGGAAGAAGAAAGTTGAACTTCCTGGGTCGGCTAACTCTTCCAAGAAAGTGAGGCCCACAATGATTGGAGTGAGGAGCTCTTCTTCGCTGTCTGTCATAGCGAAAAGGGTGAGAATGAAGTCGCTGTTCGTCTCTCGCTTCTCCCCGGACGTCACTTCCGCAGATATAGAAGACTCACTTAAAGACCAATTAAAACTGACGTCGCTTACCTGGACCAGGTTAAAGACAAAATTTAACTCGTATGCGTCATTCCACATTTCAATCGTAGAGGATGACTTCCATCTTGTAAACAATACCGGTGTTTGGCCTAGTGGGTGTTTAATTGCTCCTTATTTCGGTCGTCTTACTCCTGAACAAATTTATTCCCATCCGACTCTTTCATCTCGTCCGTCCTCCCCTGGTGCAGAGGTTTCAGCTCTAGGTGTAGCACCTTCAGATCAATTAGGTGCAAATGCCATTTCTGAGGAACCTCCGGAGGATGGGGCCACTTCACTCAGTTAAATGGCTCTCACCGGTGATGTCAACACGGGTGGTTTTTCCATGTCTACTAGAAAACAGCATTTAAATTCTTTGGACATTTATTACCAAAACGTCAGAGGTCTCAGAACCAAGCAACTCGAATTCTACGATAGCGTATGGTCCTCTGGTCATGTTTAACTGAGACATGGCTAAACGACTCGTGTTACGATCACAATTTATTTCCGGACGGTTACACTGTTTTCCGTTCTGACAGAATATGCACAAATAAGACGCGTGGAGGTGGAGTGTTAATAGCTTTATCCCCCGGAATACATGCCTGTAAACGCAGGCACGACTTAGAATCTTTCGAAGAATGTGTATGGGTTGAAATCCCCTCTTTTGATGGTCTAAATCTACTCATTGGCAACCATTACTTTCCGCCTGATGTTAAACCTGAAGTTGTTCCTAATTACTTTCGATTTCTAGAAAACAATTTGGACACACAAAATTTTCGGGTTATTCTCATGGGTGATTTTAACACCCTTCGTTTTGACTGGAAGCGCGGTCTCCCTCTGGCTAACTGCCATTATTATTCGAAACTCAAGGGAGATGCCATCTACACCTCCGCGTGTCTTCTCGACCTCAGACAATGCATGGAAACTGTTGGCAGCAGTGGTCTCCTAGACCTTGTATTTACGAACTTCAGTGAGTTGGGTACTAGCTTTATTGATACTTTTATTGTAAAGCCGGATGTTTACCACCCACCTTTTGTTATTAATGTCCCATTGTCCCTGGAAACAGGTATAAGAAATTCCGAACTTTCCTACCGTAAATTTGCATCTGGGGATTACACCCTGTTGTATAGCATTCTGTCGAGTTATGACTGGTCATATATGTACAGTATCACCGCTGTCGATGATGCTGTCGCCAGTCTGAGCTCGGTTGTTTTAAATGCTATAGATAAGGCTGTTCCCCGCGGGTTTACAAGAAAATCAAAATTCCCCCACTGGTTTTCGAGTGCCTTACGGTACTACATCTGGAAGAAAGATTTCTTTTACAGACGTTTTAAAAAGAAAAACTCTGATTATTTTTATAGTAAATTTTCCTTCTATCGCAAGCTAGTGAAGGCTACAATCAAGTCTGACAGACATATTTGGTTGAAGTCGATTGACGACAATTTAAAGTCGCAACCCAAGCAATTTTGGAAATACGTGGCGTCACGTAGAAAAAGAAATTCCACCTGTATTCAGCTTGAGGTTAACGGCACTCATTTGGCTGAACCCCATTCTGTTGCCGATGCATTTGCTAAGCATTTTCAGTCGGTCTACAGTACCTCTTTAGGCGTATTCCCTTCCCCTGTGGAGTCCTCTGACTTCTTGTCTTTAGCCCCTATCTCCGAATTGGACATTTGTAAAGCAATTCGTCGTCTGAGACCTTCCAAATATGTCGGACTTGATGACATTCCTAGCTTTGTTATAAAGGGTTGTTCGGAGATCTTTGTTCCTGTTCTCAAGCACATCTTTAATCTAAGTTTAGCACAGAATTATTTCCCTATTTTATGAAAACAGGCAGCAGTAGTTCCTGTTTTTAAAAAAGGTAACTCTGCCACTGTTATATAACTACCGACCCATTTCTATACTTAATACTTTTTCCAAATTATTTGAACTTGTTATTTATGATCATATCTCACATTACATAAAGTCGAAATTAAATCCTTGTCAGCATGGTTTTACTAAATCTAAATCTACAGTTACTAATCTCGTAACTTATCTTGATTTTATTAACCCAATAGTTGGCTCCCAGGGTCAAGCTGATGCTGTTTATTTTGATCTTAGCAGTGCATTTGATCTTGTCCCTCATAATCTATTACTCAACAAGCTCAGTGCTTTTGGACTCTCTGATGGTTATGTAAACTGGTTTCGTAGTTACTTAACCAACAGACAATCCCAGGTTCGCGTT
The DNA here is from genome assembly GCF_977971745.1 of Zootermopsis nevadensis. Taxonomy (NCBI): domain Eukaryota; kingdom Metazoa; phylum Arthropoda; class Insecta; order Blattodea; family Termopsidae; genus Zootermopsis; species Zootermopsis nevadensis. Next base: position 9,262,985 of record NW_028259142.1, read on the forward strand.
TCTGGAACTCTTTCGTCTCCTTTTGTAGTCCTCTCTGGAGTTCCACAGGGATCTGTTTTGGGTCCTCTACTTTTCAATTTGTTTATTGATGATATATGCCAAGTAATTAATCATTCTAAATGCCTTCTTTTCGCTGATGATATCAAAATTTTTCGTGCCATTAAATCTCTCAACGACTGCAATCAACTTCAAACTGACATTGACTCGGTACAAGGTTGGTGCACTGCTAACTTCATGAAACTCAATATTAGTAAAACTACAGTAATTTCCTTCTCCAGGAAAACCACTACTTTGATCTTTGATTACAAACTTTTTCAGTCCTCCATAACACGTACCGATACCATTAAAGACCTGGGAATATTTATCGACTCTAAGCTCCGATTTCACAACCATGTTGACCACATATTTTCACATTGTATTAAGTTGCTGGGTCTTGTTCGCACATTAACCTTTTCGTTCTCTTCTCTCGACTGCCTGTATATGTTATATGTAACCTTAGTTAGATCCAAGCTCGAGTACGCCTCGGTCGTTTGGAGTTCTATTATGATTACTGATGCCAACAAACTGGAACGTATCCAGCAGAAGTTTACAGCCCTTTGCTACTATCGTTTACTCCCCCAAGTGCATTACAGCCATGTTGATGCTTTAGAGTATTTAAATCTCCATACCCTGCGTAAGAGAAGGCATTTCAGTGATGCACTGTGCCTTGCGCAAGTTTACCGCGGTTTTAAACACTGTCCTTCCCTTCTGGAAGCTGTCGGTCTCCGCATTCCTGCTCGGAATCTGAGAGATTTTTCTATGTTCAGTTTTAGCCCTTTGATCAAAAACAGTCCTTCTGCTAGATGCGCATCAGCGCTAATATCATCTGCAGGGATTTGGACATATTCGAGACGAAAATTGTCACACTTCTTCACATTTTATAATAGTATAATTTACTTAATTGATTCATGTTATTTTTACAAATATCCTAATGTAGTTAGTAGTAATTTTTTGTGTATTTTTTCCGTATCAATGTATTTTATATATTGCTTGTTTTACCTTTTATGTTTTACTGTGTTTGTGAGTTTATCTCTGTGCTGTATCTGTAATTGGCCATCAGGCTGTTGATACAGCACACAAATAATAAAGAATTGAATTGAATTATATGAATGTGTCTTTGACTCTCCCCCTAAGGGAAGAAATTGGATTCAGTGTGTTGACTTGGTCTTATAGGTTATGATGCTGTGTAGTGGTACAGGTGTTTAAAAACGTTCTTGATGACGTTTTCACTACTGTGAAAACCTCAAATGTCATATAGTTTTAGAGTGTTTGAGAACAAACTCCAGAGGAAAAAAAACACTGGCACATGTCAGATGGTAACCGGAGGGTGGGGCAAGTTGCATAATGTAGAACTTTATATTATTATAATATTTTATTTGGATATTATTCATTGTCTAGCACCTTATTTTATTCAGTTCATCAGATGTTACTGTGTTGAACATTTCAGGGTCATGTATCACAGATAGCGGAAAACAGAAATGCACAGAATATTGTAGTTATAAAATTTGAAAGGAAGAGATAATTAGCAAAACTAGTCACAGATATGTCCTTTAAGTTGTATTGGGATGGGTGTTGTGAAAGTGAGTGCTGAGAGTTGGCACATTAGTTGTGGCTGCTTTGATTGCTTATCTCCCAGACTAATGTTAAGCATGCATCAGGGTAATATAACTGTGAAAAGTGTTATTAGTGGGGTATTTTTGATCAGCAATATCCAGAAAATTAAGACATTACTTTATTTATGAATGTTTGAGATGAAGGTATGTCAGTTTTAATATCATGGACATTATTCTAGAAGGTGGAATATGTTAATGGCTTTTAATACTTATAATTATGTTACTGTTTTGTAATGAAGTTAGTTTTTCCTGTTTCCTCTAGATTGACAAGTTTTCGGATGGTAAGAAGTCATATTGCTCATTCTTACTTTTCCACTTCTGCACATGCATTAGCACAGCCTTCAAATAACTGAAATATCTGTTTGCTGTATCCACGTTTTGACCCGGAAATGTCAGGAGCAAGTGCCTTTAGAGTGTGTGATGTTACTAATCTTATTATTCTTCAGTTTGGTCGCCTTAGATCATATATTCTGTCACTTCTCATTGTGATTTTGTAAACTTTTCATCATTCCTTTTCAGGCATGATCTTTCTGATATGTCACATATTTTAATAAATTATGTCTTTTTTTCCCGATCCATTAGACATGTCAGTCTCTGTTGTATTATTAAAGAAGTCTGATAAGTGATGGTCTAGGGTCAAGTTATTGAAGTTTCGGTATGTCTAAATGAAGGGTGAATGCCTATTAGAAATAAATCCATTTTACAATTAAACTTGTATCTTTAAACACCTCATGTAATCAGTATGTTTCCTTTCAGAACATGGGGAGATATTCGAGGTTAGATACAATTAACTGAACTATGAATTTATATCTGTAGGTTACTTGCAACCCACTTTAATACAGAAGCCACGAAACATGATGTGTGATGAACTAGTCTCAAACTCACACAAAACAGAGCAGTCTCTTCTAACAAGAGTACCAAAAATTATACTGCAGAGATGTGAAACAATTCCATCTCTGAAGGAGTACTTGGTAAGTGTGTATTTATGAAAATTAATGTAATCGATCAACTTATTCACTGAACTGTCCACTGTGTAGTCTGGTAGAAGTGTACTAACATTTCAGAGGACTTGCTGAATCCATTATGAGGGCAATGGTGATATAGGCAGCAAGTGTCTCTGAAACATTAGTAAACTTCTTCCAGACTGGATGTCACTACAGCACAGAAGACAGCTGTGTAAATACTCGTTACTGTGAGAACTTCAAAATATCTAACTCACTCACTGATTTTACGTGACCAGAAAGCTAATTATTTTGTGAGAAGAATGTGTTATTTTTTAATTTCTATCTCTTTAAGTCTACAGGAAAGTTGTACATTAGAAGGGTTTAGTGTATTGATATTGGGAATTTCAAGTAATATATTTCAGTGAGATTGAGTAAGCCCTTATAACTTTCTTCTCATGCATGTGTCACTCTGATGATGTTCACATAATCAGAACTTAATAAGGTTTTCCATTACAATACGTGAAACCAACTCATAGGAACATTTAGAAATTCCATATTGTAATTATTAAGTAGAGTTTGTCACATTTCTCAATTATTCAGAACAAGACAAAACTACTTTTAACTGAGTCCGTTTGAAACGAATTAGTATCTTATACAAAATATTTAATTGCCCAACCTTAAAGCTTACTTAAGAAATGTAACTCTTAAAGAGCTGTATATGTGGGGTACTTACTTAGCAGGCTATGTACTTTGCCTTTATTGCAGTAAGATCTTTTCAATATCTTGCTCCAGCAACACAAGGTTAGAGAGGTTTCTTGCAGCGCACAATATTGCCAAAATTTCGCATGTTTCAGAATTTTTAATATGATAAATAATAGCGAGATAAAATTTAACCTGAAAGGACTTACTGTTAATTTGAGGGCATTCCCTATTATATTTATGAAATCATTATGTTTAATTGATAATTTTACTGCAGAATGTTGATATAATCAAAAGAGAAGGTGATGTGGATGTTCTTGGTGAAGAAGATTCCACTGTCATGATAACTGATGAGTTTTACGTACCATCATCATTTTCCACACTAAAGACTGAACCCAAGGTAAACTTTGCTTTCAGCTGATTTTTGTGTTTCTTATTTGCGTATGCACTTACATGCATATATGTGCTTGCATTCTTACAGTATAAGTCAGTCTTAATATGACATCCGGGTTTGAGAGTGTGCAATGCTTTCATTTGCATGCAGTAGGTATAAAGAAACAACATTTTTTGCAGCTTAATAATTTTGATCTCTTATGCTCCTGCACTCACCAAATCGTCAGTACGGGATCACATTGCATAGCCTAAATTGAATAGTGTGTATGTAACCATTATCTTGAACTTACTATGTGATAAGAGGAAGACAGTAATATGAGTCAGATTAGAGTAGATATTTTGTATGAGCCATTGAATAAATTGGGCCTTCAACAAATGTAGAAAATGAAGTGCTTCACCAACCAACCATAAAACTTACATAAAAAATGTAACTACAGAATAAAGCAGCTGTATACATCTGGACTTAATGTTGGGTACTTGCTAACCAAGCCGTGTATCTTGGCATTATAGCCATAGGTTACTTGTAAAGTCCTTGCTGCAGCAAACAATGTTAATTTATTTTCTTACGGCCTACATGATTCTCATGTCTCAGTAGCTTTGTTGTGAAAAAGACTTGTGAGATATTTTGTCAGTTTCTGAATCCCTGCATTTATGATATCAGAATTTTAGAAGTTCCACTGTGGAATCTTCTATTCTGCATTATTATTATTCAGTGTTCTGTCTTACGACAGGTCCATTGCTCTGCCCAAAAAGAGCTCTCCAGTTGTCCCTATTCTCGGCTTCTCGCTTTAATTCCTGGAACGTCATCTTCTTTCCTTGTTTCAGATCATCGGTTAGCTGTATCAGTCTTCTTCCCAGTCCTCGCTTTCCTTCAACCTGGCCTTCGATGATATCACTCAGTAACCCATTCCTTCTCATAATATGTCCCAGCCAGTTAGCTTTCCTTCGTGTAATCGCTTGCAGAATGTTTCTTTGCTCGTTGACTCTCCCCAGTACTTCTTCGTTGGTCACTCGATCCGTCCACCTGATCTTCTCTATTCTTCTCCAACACCACATTTCAAAACTCTCCAGGTATTTCTGTTCCTTCTTCCTGAGTGTCCAAGTCTCTGCTCCATACAGCGCGACACTCCATACGTAACACTTCACTAGTTTCTTCTTCATCTCCAAGCCCAACTTGCTAGTGAGAAGTATCCTCTTCTTGACGAAAGCTGCCTTGGCCATGGCTATCCTTGCTTTTACTTCCTCGGTGCATAGAGCATCCGTCGTTATTATGCTTCCCAAGTACTTGAAATGCTCCACATTCTCCATCTGTTGGTTTCCAATTACAACGTTAAATGGTTCTGCTCTTGGTGCTATCCTCATTACCTTTGATTTTTCAATGTTGATTTCCATTCCATACTCGCTACCTGTTTCCACTAACTTGTCCATCATGTTCTGTAATTCCTCCTCTTCCTTCGCCAATACTACTAAGTCGTCTGTATACTTTACAGTCTTTATCACTCTTCCTCCAATTTTGAAGTCTCCTGTTCCCTCCAGAGCTTCCTTGGCAAGCCATTCCCCGTACAGGTTAAAAAGAATTGGTGATAAGCAGCATCCCTGTCCTACACCTCTACCTATCTCAACGCTGTTGGTGTCTCCTGCGTCTGTCTCCTTTTTGCACATGAATTTAATTTATACGAACTGTATTATCTGAATGAGTTATGTGTAATTTATATTTTTATTGAAGGATGTTGATGTAAACTCGGTTGAAAATTATGTGGATGCTTTGAGTGAAGAACATTCTACTGGCCTGCAAACTGATAAGGTTTACATACCATCAGCATTTTCCATAATAAAGGCTGAACCCAGGGTAAGCTTTTTTTTTTCCAGGTAATTTTTTGTGATTGTTATTCATGTGTGTGTGTACATACATCCTTCTCGAAGGTATCACCACCTTGTCGAAGGCAATCTGCCGGGTGAGGAGGCTTGCGTGCTCAAATGACCCTTAGGGCTATGCCGGCCTGAGCTTCGGCTCATGGTAGGGTCACCCAAGCCGGACAGGTCTAAGGAGATGCGCTAGACTAAGAGTGATACCCTGGTCCTCCAGGTTGGGGGTTGAGTGTAGGGCTAACAACCTTTCACCTTTAAAAAAATATGTGTTACGAAAAAATCAACCAAGCCTCGGATCAGGACGGACTATTTGGCACGACCACGGCAATTGAAAAAGGACATGAGATTTGGTACTTGGAACATTAGGAGCCTCTATAGGGCTGGGGCACTGAAATCAGTGTGTAGGGAATTAGGGAATTATAAGTTAGACTTAGTGGCAGTGCAGGAAGTGCGATGGGAGGGGGAGGGCATGATCCCAGTGGACAATTTTACATTTTTCTATGGAAAGGGGAATGACAATCATCAGCTAGGGACGGTTTTTTTTGTTCATAGCAGAATTAGGGCAGCAGTTAAGAGAGTAGAATTTGTTAGTGACCGGTTGTCTTACGTAATTTTGGAAGGACGTTGGTGCGACATCATTGTCCTTAATGTTCATGCCCCAACTGAAGATAAAAGCGATGATATCAAGGATAGCTTTTATGAAGAATTGGAATCAGTATTTGATACATTTGGCAAGTATCACATGAAAATTCTGCTAGGAGATTTCAATGCAAAAATTGGGAGGGAGGATATCTTCAAACCCACAATAGGCAGCGAGAGTCTCCATGCACTTAGTAATGATAACGGTGTTAGAGCAGTAACCTTCGCTACGTCAAAAGATTTAATTGTAAAAAGTACAAAATTTCCACACCGTGATGTTCATAAATACACTTGGACTTCCCCAGATGGCAGAACACACAATCAAATAGATCATGTTTTAGTAGATAAGAGAAGGCAGACAAATGTAATTGATGTGAGATCATTCAGAGGAGCAGATTGCGACACTGATCATTATCTGGTGGTAGCAAAAGTGAGGGAGCGGCTTTCAGTAAGTAGACGAACTAAACAAAATTTTGACACAGAAAGATTTGATTTGAAAAAATTAAGTGAGGGAGAGGCAAAAGAACAATATCAAGTTGAAATTTCTAATAGGTTTCAAATTTTAGAGACAAATGAAGATAATGAAAGTGTGGACATCAACAGGGAGTGGGAAAATGTCAGAAACTGCATCAAAATTTCAGCAAAAGAGAAACTAGGATACTACAGGAGAAAGCAAAATAAACCGTGGTTTGATGAAGAATGTTCAAAATTAATAGATCGAAGGAAGCAAACAAAATTTCAATGGTTGCAGAACCCAAACAAAACAAATGCAGATAATCTATGTAACATGAGACGTGAGGCTAGTAGAACCTTTAGGACTAAGAAAAGGGAATACCTGAAGGGCAAAATTGCTGAACTTGAGACGAATAATAAGGAAAAAACATCAGAGACCTGTACAGAGGCATTAATATCTTTAAGAAAGGATATCAACCCCAGACCAATTTGATAAAGGATGATGGTGGCAATTTGCTTGCAGATCCAATAAAAATTGTGAATAGGTGGAAAAATTTCTTTAGCGAGGTCTTAAATGTTCATGAGACTGGTGATATTAGACAGATTTAAATGCATACAGCTGAACTGTTGGTGCCAGAACCTAGCTTAGATGAAGTGGAACTAGCCATTGGGAAGTTGAAAAGTTATAAATCTCCAGGAATTGATCAGATTCCGGCCGAATTAATTAAAGCAGGTGGCAAAGGGTTGCATATGAGGATCCATAAGCTTATTCAGTTAATTTGGGATAAGGAAGAGATGCCACAACAATGGAAGGAATCCATAATTATTCCTATTCATAAGAAGGGGGACAAGGCTGAGTGTGGTAATTACCGAGGAATATCGCTGCTATCAACCTCATACAAAATTCTATCCAACATTCTTTTGGCAAGATTAACCCCATATGCGAATGAAATTATTGGGGATCATCAGTGTGGGTTCAGACGAAACAGATCAACGATTGATCAGATATTTTGCATTCGTCAGATACTAGAGAAAAAATGGGAGTTCGGTGGGACCGTACATCAGTTATTTATAGATTTAAAAAAAGCCTATGACTCTGTGAAGAGAGAAGTGCTATATAATATTCTTATTGAATTTGGTATACCACAGAAGCTAGTGGGTCTAATAAAAATGTGCTTAAATGAAACCTGTAGCAAAATTCGAGTAGGTAAATATGTATCTGAGACATTCCTCATCAAGAACGGTCTAAAACAAGGAGATGCTTTGTCTCCCTTGCTCTTTAACTTTGCGCTAGAATACGCCATCAGGAAGGTCCAAGGTAGGCAGGAAGGTTTGCAATTGAATGGGACACATCAGCTATTGGCATATGCTGATGATGTTAATTTATTGGGGGACGATATAAATACAATAAAGAGGAACGCAGAAGTTTTACTAGAGGCTGGTAGACAAGTGGGGCTGGAAGTAAATTGAGAAAAAACTAAGTACATGTTAGTATCTCGTCATCAGAAGACAGGCGGGCAAAATTATCTTAGGGTGGCTAATAAATCCTTTGAAAGGGTTACAAAGTTCAAATATTTGGGAACAACAATAACAAATCAAAATGATACTTGTGAGGAAGTTAGGAGGAGACTAAATTCCGGAAATGCTTGCTACTTCTCAGTCCAAAATATTTTGTCTTCCCGTCTGATTTCTAAGAACCTGAAAATTAAAGTATACAAAACAATAATCTTGCCTGTTGTTTTGTATGGGTGCGAAACATGGTCTCTCACTCAGAGGGAGGAACACAGATTGCAGGTGTTTGAGAATCGGGTGTTGAGGAGGATATTTGGGCCTAAGAGGGAAGACGATGGGGCGTGGAGAAAACTGCACAATGACGAGCTTAAAAATCTGTACTGCTCCCCCAGTATTGTGAGGGTGATTAAGTCGAGAAGAGTGAGATGGGCGGGACATGTAGCGCGCATGGATGGGACAAGAGGTGTGCACCGGGTACTGGTTGGGAAACCTGAAGGGAAGAGACCGCTGGGGAGACCTAGACGTAGATGGGAGGATAATCTCATGCGGGATCTATGGGAGATAGGAGTTGAAGGAAACTGGATTTTGTTGGCCCAGGACAGGGTCCGGTGGAGGGCTTTGGTTAATTCGGTGATGAACCTTCGGGTTCCGTAAGCCATCTAGTTAGTTAGTTTAGTGTACATACATAGATGCGTGGGCTGTGATGGGCAGGGGCTCAGGTTGGCTTGTGTTTCTTTTCTGAGGAATGAAGAACAGACTCAATTTGAGGAATATTTGCTACCGTTCAGTTCGGAAACCTTTATTATTTCCACCCAGTTTCTGGAAACATAAACATAAAAATAAATATATTTTGAATATGACATTTCTCTGGGCTGCTGTGCCATGTAAACTAAAAAAAGTGACTGATGTTTCATAGCTGCTTACTTGCTCTATCATCAAGGTGATTTCTTGGTCAACTAAGCAACTATTAGCTTCTCAAGAAGTTTTCATGGAGTTTCTTGTGTTTTTATAAAGCAGTGAATAACAAATTCCCGTATTTTGCATGTATCTCCTGTGTATATTCTGGTTATCATTTCATTATGAACTTTTATTCTTTAATGGTTTTTCCAAGTACCCAAACATTTCCTTGTGATAAAATTTAGATACTTAATATGAGTGATGGCGGTTTTACAGACTTGCATCGGTTTACAGGAAGTTGTATCGGATTCATGTACTGAAACTTGTCTAGTTTCTCCTCATGGTGGAAGTCAGCTGATCAAAGTAAAAGTTGAAGATGTGACAGATATAAAAGAGGAAGAGGATCCTGTGCAAATAACATTTCCAACAATGAATGCTGAATGTGAGGTGAGTATAGTGTAATGAATTTTCAGGAGTTTTTCTAACAACGAGCATGTCTTGGTGAAAAAACCATGAGTTTGGAAGTTATGGAATGAGATTCTGGGGAGTAAACTTGGCTTAAGTGATTTTTATGCTATTCTTTTCTTCTGAGACATAACAATCTTGAACCTAATAAATATTCATATATTATTAAACAGTCCAGTTGATGTGTTTCAAACTCCAGGCAAGACTAGAAAATTAGCTTTGTACAACCAGCCAGAATCTAAAGGAAGTAGCACATTTATAACATCTTTGCTATCACAATGAGTAAAAAAATATGTTCACCAACAAGTTCAGATGCAGATCTACTACAGGGTAAGACCTACATGACCTGAGTGACTAACATTCAAGGTTTCAGCATAATATCAATTTTGAGACTAAGGTTTGGGTTCAAATGCTGGGGACTGTCTTCACGTTCCATACTGAATGAGCTGTTTTAAACCTGCTTTCGAGGAGGGCACATGATTTTGGAATTATATAGCAGACCTTGCAATAAATTATGGTCCTGTAATGGGACTGGTTTTATGTAATACTGATAGACATTTTATGCCTTGCTTTCAACTTATTTCTTTCCTTTCATTTTGTTTATCATAATATTTTTTTCCCTTTTATTTTTAACAGAGTCCACTGAATGAACATCAACCTATGCATGGTGAGGATCAACGCATACATAGTGGTGAGCGTTCATATGACTGTGATGCATGTAATAAGTCATTCTCTAGAAAAGAGATCCTCAAGAAACATCAACTCATACATAGTGGTGAGCGTCCATATGACTGCGATGTGTGTAATAAGTCATTCTCTATAAAGGGGAAACTCAAGGTGCATCAACACATGCATAGTGGTGACCGTCCATATTCCTGTGATGCATGTAACAAATCATTCAGTAGAAAGGACAGCCTCAAGATGCATCAACTCATACATAGTGGTGAGCGTCCATATGACTGCAATGTGTGTAATAAATCATTCATTAGAAAGGGGGACCTCAAGAAACATCAAAGCATACATAGTGGTGAGCACCGATATTGCTGCAATGTATGTAACAAATCATTTAGTAGAAAGGACACCCTCAAGGATCATCAATGCATACATAGTGGTGAGCGTTCATATGACTGTGATGTGTGTAATAAGTCATTCTCTATAAAGGGGAAACTCAAGATGCATCAACTCATACATAGTGGTGAGCATCCATATGACTGCAATGTATGTAATAAATCATTCATTAGAAAGGGGGACCTCAAGAAACATCAAAGCATACATAATGGTAAGCGTTCATATGACTGCGATGTGTGTAATAAGTCATTCTCTAGAAAGGGGAAACTCAAGATGCATCAACGCATACATAGTGGTCAGCTCTGATATTGCTGTGATGTGTTTAATAAATCATTCTTTCTGAGTAATCATCTTAAGGTGCACCAGTGTGTGCATAATGGTGAACGTCCATATTCATCTTATGTGTGTTATAATCATTCAGTTAGAGGGGTCATCTGAAGAGACATCAACCCATACATAGTGGTGAATGGCCATATTCCTGTGATGGTTGCAGTAAATCATTCAGCAGAAAGGGAGACTTTAAGAAATATCAACAGGTGCAAAGAATACAGTGTCGATATTCATCTTATGTAATAAATCATTCATTCAGAAAGGTCACCTGAACGCACATTAAAGCATATTTCATGGAGAGGATCCACATTTGTGATGTGTGGATTCACTAAGTAGAGTGATCACATCATCACTCATCATGTAATATATATTACATAATGTCCATATTCCTGTGATGAATGTAATAAATGTATCTTTCCTCTTTCCTTTGTCAGAGTTATCTACAGAGACATAGTGGAGAGCATCCCTAATCTTGTCAGATATAGAATATTGTGATGTGGTGCCAAATGGCAGACGGCTTGCCATGGAGGGGTGTGGCCATCACGGAATGTTCTAGGCCTATGGAATTGCAGGTTTTTATGTTAGCAGTGACTAGGGTTCTGTTACTATTAAGAAAGTTTGTTAAGGAAACTAACTGCTGATCATAAGAACTCTTCTACAACAATTGTTAATTTTTGAAAGTTTAATACTGTACTCTTCACTTTCCTTATCAAAACATGAAATTTCATTTACAAATGGTGTTATTTCATACAAGTTTATTTTGTAAGCACAGTAAAACCTTGCTAATCTGGAATATATGACGGGGCAAGGGTTACCTGGATTAGTACACTCTTACTAAAAAGTACTAATAATCGTAATATATTACTGAAACCACCATACCTGAACATTTAACATTCATTTCCCATTATTTATGAGTGTGGTTCAGAAAATATTTTGCTTTCACTTGACACACTTGAAGAACTTGTTTCCAGAATGTCAAGCCACTTCCTTCAGCAGACCATGGAAGAGAGGCAGACTTCAAAAAGCAGTACTGACTGAGCTAGGACTGATGATTATGTTTGTAAAGGGATCTGGATTAGCAAAGTTTTATTGTATTAGTTCAAATCCCTGTAGCAAATTGACTTTACAGTACCAGTATTTTCATACTTTATCTGTGTTTCTTTGGGGCAGAATTCCAGTCAATCATAATCTAGTCCACATTCTCCAATTGCTACCACTTTATGCTGGCCTTCCTGTGCTAGATCTTGGAGAGACTAAAGATATGATGTTGGGTCTCCTGATTTCTCAAACTTACCACATCTGTTTGGATGACAGCCCACAGTACTGTATACTTTTTCTAAAATGCAGTGTTTACAAAATTTAGTCCCAATAAATACTTTAATATCCTGAATGAAGTGAACAGTAGAGAACAGTTTTGACTATTAAGTTACTAAGTAAATTCATGGAAAAGGCCTTCCTTTGAAAATTGCTCATCTTGAAAAGCTAACAACTGATCAGACAAACAACAAATTCCTGCTTTCATGGAAGTCAATAAGTTCATTACCAGTTCAGTCCACTTACAAACTTTCATACCCTATTTCTCTAATATTAATTTTTAAATCCTCCTATTCACACCTGCATCTTTCATATGGTCTCTTTCCTGTGTGTTCCACCACCAAACTTTTATATGCATTTCTTCCCCCATTTACAGTACATGCCCATCCCATCTACTCTTCCTTGTTTTAATGATCCTAATAAATTTATACAGTGAATAAAAATTAGGCCCTTCATTGTATAATCTCTGCCCTCTCAGCATACAAATATTCTCCTCGGCACTTTATTTACACTCACCCATATTCTAGGGTAGAATATGGGTGTCTGAGAACAAAAAGAACAAGGAAAATATATGGACCCAACAGAGATGAAATAGCAAAGGACTTTGAAAAATTATATAATGAGAAGGTACGTAGTCTGTACTTTTCACGTAATGGGGTGATGAAATCAGGAAGGGTGGAATGGGTGAAATGAGAAATGCACACAAAACTTTGTTGGGAAAGAATCACTTGGGAGGCCAAAGCAAAGATTAGAGATATTTAAACAGATGTTGGAGAAAAGAGTGGGTTAGGTAGTGGACTAGGTTGACCTAGTATGGAATAGGGTCCAGAAGTGCACATTTGTGAATAGTGTTGAACCTTCAGGTTCTATGAGCACAGAATGTCATGACCAATGGTGATGGAGGCAGTAAACACCTCTGAAATTTGACACTTCTACTAGATTACACAGTGATATAACCCAGAAGACAACCATCGTCATCTATAAACTGATCAAGAAAACTCTGTACTATGAAATCAGTTTCACTTAATTAGTTACTTAAGTGATGATTACAATCAGAACACTGGGATAGGATGATAATATTGTAACTGAATTATAAACCATGGGAATTTGCAAGCTGAAGAGCTTCTCCGCTTTCTACCAAACTGGCTCCTGTGATGATCATTTTCTGCATGCCAATGTCCCATGCTCTTTGAGGTCAGCTTCATGTTTCTTTGATCCATGATAAATTCCTTTGTACATGGAGTCTGTCAGATTGACACTAGTGTCATTTTTATAGTGTTAATAGTTTGTTTGCTTATTTTATATGAATACAACAGTATGGATCAATGTTTATATTCCATAGATCCTTCATAGTACAAGCCAAGGATGTGGAAAACATCTTAATATTAATACCAACACTTCGTACAAATATGACTTGATAGTTGTAGCAACTATTTACTATATTTATCATAAGTTTCAATTGAAATAAATTCTAGTGTGCAAGGAGTGACAAAAACGAGAATCTTTCAATGCTGGCTTAAACACTGAAATTAATGTTACATTAATTTAACTTTTAATGCAAAATGGAAGAGTAATGATTACTTAATCCTAACAAGCACAATCCTCTTAAATCCTTGCAGTGTTGAATATTTATATAAAATAAATTGTTTGCATGCATGATTTTATATATTTTTATTAGCACACTTCTGGTAACAACAGCTCTGCATTTGTCATAAGAAAGTCATCTAAGTGTAAAGCCCGGTCTCACGTAACGTCTTATCGCACGTTTTGTTTGATCAGTTAAGACGTATCGGTCAAAATGTTACGTATGGACAGAGAAACGGACGTTTTGCCTGAACTGAATGAAGACGGACGTCTCTCAGAAAACGGATCGGTTAGAGCATTGTTTTCCGGTAAAACGTCAGTATTTGTAGCTTCCACCTGTCGCTAGAAATCTTAGAGTAGTAGTCAGTCTCTCATGGTGTATGATAGCCCTTCTCATGGTAGTGTCCTTTTTTGTATTTCTGGAGTTACTAACGATAGTAATTTCAAATAAGTGTCCGTATCCATTCGTAAATAATTACGCCAATCTTCAGGTTCATGACGTAATTCCCGAAGCAAATTCACATGAAAGAATCTACCCCTCTTTAGCAACCATCCCCTAGACCACCGTGAGCGACGAACAACTTCCTTTCTTTTCAATTTCACGAGACACAATGAAATAATCGCTACAAGTAATACTTCATCCATGGTATCTATGAAACAGCAGAAAACGGTAGCTAAAACGTAAATAGTGTGGACATGGCCTGCATGTGGTAAAGGTGGATGGAAGGCGCTAATTGAAAGAGATGCCAGTTTTTGTTCTAGAGCAAAATTAAAAAGCATTGGGGATAAAGCATACCCTTGTTTCAGGACATTGTTCAGCATGTACTTGCTTTTGGTGTTGTTAATCTCTGGGCCTGCTTTCTTGGCTGCAGTAATTATCTCTTCCACTGGTTCTGTGAGGTACTTCATGCTTCTTCCCAGCGCCACCAAATCATCTGCGTATGCGAGTATCTGACTGGTTCTGTTAAAGATGTGTCCTCCAGGGTTTGTTTTGATTGCTCTAATGACCTTTTCTAGACGAATGTTAAATATCTGTGTAGACATAGGGTCGCCCTGTCGTAAGCCCGCTACTGTTTCAAAGCTGTCAGAGAACCTACCTTGTATTTTCACCTTATTGCAAGTATTTGTCAGGGTCATTTTCACCAATCTTACTAACTTTGCGGGAAATCCGAATTCTCTCATTATTTCTATTATTAGCTGATTTCTATCTATTCTATCGTAGGCCTGTTTGAAGTCAATATATAGTTGATCTACTTCGATGTTTCGTTCGCATGTCTTATCCAGTGTAGTTGTAAGGCGATGAATCTGGTCAATTGTTGATGGGTTTCTCCTAAAACCACACTGGTAGTCTCCTAAACAATCTTCAACATAAAGTTCCAGGTGCTTCGATAATACTGCTGTAAATATTTTATAGGTGACGTTGAGGAGTGAGATCCCTCGGTAATTCCCGCAGTCTAACTTGTTGCCTTTTTTGTGTATTGGGCAGATAATTGCTGTGTGCCATTCTACAGGCATGGTCTCCGTCTTCCACACCAATTCACATAAAGAGTGTATGTGTTTCCACAGCGTTCTAGCACCGTATTTAATCAACTCAGCTGAGGTAGAGTCTTCCCCAGGAGAACGATTTAATTTCAACGCTCTTATTGTTGCAGTTACTTCTTGTAAAGAAGGTGTCCACCTAAGAGACCCCACCGTCCCAGCGGATATTGTTCGCCGTTGACAGTGATTCTGCCATGCAACCACCCACATGGCAGGGTTCGCAACTGCAGTCCTAGGGACGATCATCAGCTTCTCCACGGGATCGCCGTTCCACTCGGTATTGTCCCATACGTGTTCTCATGAGAGACCTCACAGTCCCAGTGGCTATCGTTCGCAGTTGATGGAGAGGGGGGGGCTACCTTGTAGCGGCCCACCAAACAGGGTCCACCTCAGTGGTCAGGCAAAAATAATCCTCTTTTCCACGAGATCGCCTGTCCATCCACCGACGGCGCATCTAGAAGAAGTCGACGAAATAAAAGGCCATGAGCGAGGGAAAGGCAGGAGATAGATGCAAAAATACATCTTCAAACCTGATTCTCGCCAGACACAACTCATACAACAAGAATACATACAAATTATGCCCTGTATCTTTTTAGTTGAGAAACATGAGCTTTCCTTACAATAACCCCAGTGTCCGGATTAGCTAACTATACAACATTTTCTTTCAAAAATTTAGCAATTACCACTGGCATATACAATTTTAGCATTAATTTGGCCGAGGTTTCGCGGACTCAGGAACTCATCAAATTCAACCGATACACCACAGTATCTCCAAGTTTGAATGAATTTGGAATGTGATCTTTATTGAACCTTCGTGCAACCAACGATTCGCTGCTTTCAAATTTTCAAACGCTTGAGTCCAAAACGACTCATTAGGATGACCTTCTTCAAGTAGTTCCGCGCTCACATTCCAATTTACTTTTAAAGGTGATTTAGTTTCCCGTCCCAAATATAATTTACCGGGGTAAATTGGGTACTCTCATGGACGGCAATATTAAATGCCAAACTCAAAGAAGAAAGATCTTCATCCCACGATTTCTGAGAAATATGATGAAAAATTTTAAATGCAGCCTTAAGGTTACGGTTGACTCTTTCAGCCAACGATCACTGAGGATAATAAGGCGGCAAGTTTATTCGCTTAATCCCCCACTTGAAATACAAATCACAAAAAAGTTTAGATCGTAAAACTTTAGCATTGTCCGATACCACTGAGGCGGGGATACCATAAGCCGGAAAGTACCGACGCTCCAAAACGTCGCTAACCGTTTTAGCGTTACTATTCTGAACCCGGTAGAAAGCAACAAACTTAGAAAATCCATCTAACACGACCAAAATTGCTTGAATTCTTCGTTTGGTCCTAACCATCGGACCGATGAAATCAATGAAGACTCTTTTCAACGGACTAGATAATGGGATTGCCGAATGAAATCCAATTTGAGTATTCTGAGCGGCCGTCGCTCGTTGACACAAGTCACAATTATTGACAAAATTATACACCTGTTTCCTCATCTTGGGCCAATAGAATTTATAAGTGATCTTTAAAGTCTTAAGGGCACCAAGATGTCCCGAAAATGGAGAATCATGGAAATACCTTACCAACATCGTTCTTAGTGGTGGAGGGATATAAAAACGCTTTCGTTTAACTCCTCTCGGTTGATTGCAAAGGAGATCTCGGTCTACACCAAAGTTCCCTCCCACCAACTCACCATTTTTCCCCTTCTCTAGAAGAGGCAAACAGAAGGGATCCTGCTTCTGGTGTTCCCCAAGGGAAGAATACACTAGGGGCAAGCCTTGCACACTCGCTTCCAGTTCAACGGCCTCCCGTCCTTCAAACATACGGGATAACCCATCAGCCACCACATTATCAATTCCCCGAGTATGTGTGACTCTAAACTTAAAATGCGCGAGTCGCAGTATCCATCGGCCTAGCCGACCTACATCTTTAAAGAGATAAACTCATGAAGTTCCTATTGTAACTTCGTCAGTCTGTCAACCCTTGTCGTCAGTGTCCAGTATAAGTAAAACTTTGAGGTTTCTCAATAATTGCAGCTCTCGTGATCACTTTAAAATAAAAGTACGAAATTATTGCGACAATCTTTTAAACACGTAAATATGAAGTTTGTGCAAGCATTATCTCTTATTCTTCCGCGATTACATTGATTCAAAATCTTGCAATCAAAGACTAACTAGCTGTAAGCAATGTTCTGCAGGGGCTTTTAACGGTCCATTGGAAACAAGGCTTAAGAGACAGAGATTGGCAGATCGGATTCGAGAAAAGTTCATAGGCCACATCACTCATGTTGTCTGTGAAATATTGCTGAAAACCTTTGTTATAATTCCTTAAACTGGATTTATTGAGATCAACACAGACAAAATTATTTCTGACCAAGCTATGTAACCGCTCATCTGGAATTAGTTTGGTTTTGTTATTTGTTTCTGTGTGTTTCCAATATGTCAAAACCTTTCTTTAAGATTTTAGCACCACTTGCCGAGAACAAGGATGGACTTCAGCCCTAAGAGTTAGAAGTCGTGTTTATGCCATCTGGGCAGAAAGGAATGCTTGGGGATCTGGTTGATATGCTTCGCACCAAGTCCGGGACCCTTGCGCCGAGGAGAATTAGGTAGGGACACTCTTGTTTTAAGTCGCGATAGCGAAGGTACTAGAGACACACAGGAAGCTGTAAATTGTATACCAATAAATAGTAGTGACTTCCAACTTCAATCTGAATTATTATTGGCTGGTGTGATCAGGCTGTTAACACGACCTGAGATAAGAGCTACCTACCGACTCGCTAGGCCCTAAAAATCCTACACCCTGAGATAGCCCTCGGGAGGAGAGGCAGTCAAACACCAACCCTGATACGGCAGCTGTCACGAGGCCACGAGCAGTGGACGGTTACAGCTAGTGGAATAAATAACTAATGTTTTGTCCAAGGGCTTCTGCACAATTACCAATTACACATGCTCCATTATAAGTCTTTATCTTAACAAACACTGTAGCCTCGAACACTGCACTCCATATCTGCTTTTTGACTGGGCTTCCCGTAAATTCCAGACTGTTCCATTTGCATAGCTTCAACAATGAACCTTAAGCTGCTCCCATTTCAACTAACAGTTTATTTTACCTTAAACAATGGATTTGGACGATTATACGTCTCCTCCGCTTTATATACTGTTATTTATAAAATTAATTGAAAGAAGTTAATGGTTGCTGGAGGCTACACGGAATGAATAATTACAAGTTCGAGCATGCGCTACATTATGGGTCTCTGCACTCATTTGAACTCAGCTCACACATCCTTACCATCCACCATTTTTGTTTCAAAATCTATCTTCGAGTCTACCAGGCTTTGAGAATAAACTTCTGTGTGCATTTCATACAACCCATGCGTGCTACATGCTCAGCCTCTTTCACCTTCATCAAATTATTAAATTAATAATATCAGGCGAAGAAACATCAAATTAGTTACAGACTACCTTGACAGTCAATGTAACACTAAAATCTTGCAACTCAGTTTCGTGCTATGAAGCCAGCAAAGAACGCCGCGAGACGCGAATGTACAAAGCTACTAACGCCAGTGTATTTGCCTCTGAGGTTGGCTCATCCGGCTTGCTAAAGAAGGTGCCTGGGATGGAAATCATAATTTTTATCTCACTCTGTGTCCAATTCCTGTCACAACGTAGACTTATAACGCTCATGCTTTTAAACCCAATAACTAAATCTATAATTTCGTTCTGATTTATTAGGTTCCTAATTGATTCACATACATTTCCACAAGACACATCAGTAGTTTTTACATTGAAGTGAATAAATGTACCCAGTATAATATTTCATGCTAATAAATGATGCAGGGACTGGATAAAAAGCTATAGTGGTTCCTATTTATAAAGGAGGTGACCGATCATTGGTCGCAAATTACAGACCGCTCAGTTTAACATCGGTGGTCTGCAAACAAATGGAACACGTTATAGCATCGTACCTGAGGAAAATCTGGGAGGAAAAGGATTGGTTATTCGAGGGTCAACATGGGTTCAGGCCGGGACATTCATGCTAAAGTCAAGTAATCACGGTTTGCCAGGACATTGCAGACACACTGGATAACGGAGGAAGGTTAGACGCGATTATAACAGATTTTTCTAAGGCCTTCGATTTGGTTCCTCAGGATCGGCTACTTACGAAAATTGCGGCATCGGGCGTGGACTCAAAGGTGGTCGTATGGGTAAGGGAATTCCTTTGAGTGTGGTGTGTTGATTTGTTGTGTCTTATGTTTTTTGTATCTTATTGTTCTGTTCTGTCTCATTGTTTTGATGTATCTCATTGTTCTGTTGTGCCTTTGTTTTTTTGTCTTATTATTTTGTTCTGTCTCATTGTTTTGTTGTGTCTCGTTGTTCTGTTGTGTCTTATTGTTTTGTTATGTCTTATTGTAGGACCACTGCCACCGGGTAAAAACCCATTTGCAGTCAATAATAATAATAAATAAAGATGGATAAAGAACCAACATCCGAAACGTCGTAGACATAACTCAACTACAGTCACTGATAATTTATACGAAACTAGAGCAACTCGCTCCTTCCGAGCTCTAGCTCTAGATCCTCGTCGTTCCTTCTCGATATTTTCGCGTTTTTCGTCTATCGGTTTTTCTTGATGTTTAATACTTCGTTTTTCAGCATGTTTTTTACGTGTGTTGTTAATATGATCTCGTTTATCAATGTAAGTCTTCTTTAGCTTACCCTTATTTGTTAAATAGGTCTGATGTTTTAGGTCTTTACGTTGCTGTTCAGAGGCCAACTATTCTTGGCCATTCAACTTTCTGCATCCAACTCCACCCTTGCAAATCTTCGTCTTAAAATCAATCATAAAGCCAGTTTTCGTAATAGTTTTCGTATCGTAATATATCGAATGATTAGTATGAGTTGAATGAGTAGTATTAGTAGTATTAGTACTATGAGTTTACCTTCTTGTACTTCAAATAATTGATAACCTTTAAACATAAATCCGCGTGGATCTATTTTGTGTTTGTTGACGAATTTGATTGAATCTCGCTCTAGGATACGATTTAATTGACAGTAGTTTATCCTCGTATAGTGTGATATTAAAACAAATCACTGTTGATATTCATCGCCCTGATGACGGAGGCAGTATGACCTCTGAAACGTTGGTTAACATTGACCAGACTAAACAGCGCAACAACCCAGAAGACGGAAATCTTCATACTCACTGCTGTGAGAACCTCAAGTCTTACAAATCACTTTTGATTATAAAAAAGTCATGATGAACGCCAGGACAAATCTACAGAGCTACACTTAAATAAAAGATTTGATGTGTAATAAAAGAGGTATAACAGTGAGAGAGGCGTTAATATCGTGCTTTTATTTGTATAAATATGTTTGTAGAACCTAAACCACTTGTGATATGTAAACTCAGAAAACAGATATGGAAAGCTCAAGAGGTAATACGAATTTACGGTTTTCGAGAGGCGGGCGCTTAACGCGTCAGATGTATTGAAAATTGTACACATTGGTTCGTTACAATTACAATAAATGTATAAACTATTATAATTACAATAAAAAACATTAGAGATTCTTAAAGATCTTTATTTATCGATCATTTTACATATATTGTTACATTACCCTTAATCTTACCATTCCTGAGGAATAAACATTTAAATGTGACTCGGCGCTGGATCTTCATAACTAACGCTGTTTGATGACGTAATTGTTTGGCGACGACGGGAAATCACGTATTTTACTTATTGATGATGATGATGATGATGATTATTGATGATATCTGTTTTTCACACGACGACTTACATGTGTTCTTGAAAAGTTAACTGTGTCTTTTCAAAAGGCGAAAAGCCTCCGACATAAAAATACAAGTTCTTCTGTAACATCTTGAGAATCTCAAATCTGAGCCTATTAAGAAGTTTACATGGGGGACACGATCGAGTCCTGGTGCTGCCAAATCTGTGTTGCATTAGTCAATTATAGAGTGATGTCGTATCCAAATTAAGCCTGCTGTAAATTTCAATCATGAAAAGATATTTTCTGTAGGCCTACATATAGCAGCTGCCATCACGTCACTCTAAGCATAAAAGAAAACATTGGAACCGGATTCAAATTCAACTTGAAATTTCCGCCCATCAAATGTAAGTAGTGCATTTCAAATACGTTAATATTCCTCTTCATGTCTCCTCTGTGCCCTCTGTTATTAGAATGTTCTTTGTGTATCAAAGTTTTCTATTCTGTTTACTAGCAGAAATGACACTACAAAATAAATTGTTTCGTAATATTTTATCATAATTGTTGTGCCAGCGTACCTTTGCCGTGTATTTGCAAACCTGTGTATGACTTGCTTCAGAAATCTTGGAATTTCACAGTTACGCAATATACAGGATGACGGGCCGGAAGTCAGGAGAAGTCGAGCGAAACCAACCATTCTTCCTACGGTATGAATCAGCGTCTATGTTCTGTGTTTAACTTGGGGAAGTAAGGCAATACGTGATCTCCATATTGCAGTTAGAAAAGTAGAACAAACCCATTTGACCAATGAACGCCGATTCCAGTTCGGTTCCTTAGAACCATGTCATAACTGCGCGTTCTTCGATCCTTATAAATTTGCAGGATCTTTACTCTAAGGAGGACTCTCGAACAACAGGTGTTGCTGCTACTGGAATCTGCGTTACTCGTGCTCGCCATATTGCTGCTGCTCACGGTGGTGTGTAGTCTGAGTGAGTACTGTACCTGTCGTTTGTTCTACTGTGACTGTAGATGAGGTACTTGGTCTGGTTCGAGCTAGATAATGGATGGAGGATTCGGATTGTCAATCTAGGGAATTTCAAGAATAAGGAAAGTTTATCTTAAAATTAGATGATAATATTAATGTAGCTTTTGTAATCAGAGTTTTATTTAGTAGGTAATATTTACTGCTCCCTAACCAAAGTCCTTAACCGGTGGCCACAGAGAGAGAGAGAGAGAGAGAGAGAGAGAGAGACGGTTGACCTGTAGAATATAACATAATGCACACTGCAAGCCACTGTTATACACTATTGCAGATTGCTGTCATCCGGGTTCTTGCGTCGTGTAGTCTGGTAGACGTCTACGTTTCAGAAGTTATGCTGCCTCCACCATCAGTATATTCCACACCACAAATGAAGACATGGAGAAGTTAATGCAGTATGCTACTGCGCAAATATGATTCATAGTCACCCAAATTCTCAAACGTTCGTAAAATAGAAACCAAGGCAACAAATACACATAGTTAATTCAACAGTAATCTGTATCACAGTTGCCACGTTTTATCACAATGGAAACCACAGACGCTTTAGAAATCTTCACCTTATTATGACATAACTCGCTTTCAACACCGCACTGCCAAGTCTGCCATTTAACTGGCGCACGTAACTGTAGAGCTGCTGCACCCCTTATAATTTTACAAAAATAGAAAAATTTATTTTTTGTGTATATAATTTTTTAACACTTTATATCCTCTTATAAAACATAATAGGTCTTCATGTTTCACGGAATGCATGATGCTCTAGACGACATCAGCGACTAACGGTTTCTCATATATGACTTTATACCACAGCATTATTTACTTGTGTTTAAAAGAAATGTGTAAAAACTTTCTTTAATAAGTTATTGTTATTTATAAAAGCGAAATATCCTCTCATTTACCCTGAGACGGCTACTATTCTGAATGTTAGTTTAAAGCTATTATATATGCACAAAATAATGCTTGAAATCCTTGTTTCACAATGTAATTAAAGGGGTAATGTGTTCAATACAAGTCAATGCCTGATTATACCAAACATCGTGATCAGTTGATTACCATTCCTTTTGCTTTCATTCCGGAGGCTATGGGCAAGAATCTTGGCTCAGAGTGCAGCTATTATGATGGCTTTGTCCTCGTTTCCCTCAGTTACTAAAGCATTTAGCACTTCAGCGATCCGTTCTTCAGCTCACGCGAGGACCACAGCTTCTCCTACATTCCTCTCTGTCACGTGCTTGAGTCGTCCAATGAAAGGTAGTATGGCCACGTGTGTCCCTGATGTGCTCGGCGGCGAGAGAATCTGCTCAACAAGCAGGTGGCCGACTCAGCAGCGATTCTTTTTGGCCTTGATTGTTCCAGCAACATCGGCGGATCACGCTTTCCAGCACCGCTAAGAAGAGGTACGGGGCGATGAGGTCGGAAGCCCCTCTACACTGGCACCACAATCTCTCTCTGGTAAGGGATAAGCGTGGTAGAGAAGCAGTCGTAGCAAGCCAGCAAAATGCAGACTTACTCCTCCCCTACTCCTTGCTGCCGCAGCGACTCCCAGACGTTCTCGGGTTCGACGCTATCGAATGCCTTCTCGTAGTCGATGAGTACGAGTTGCATCTGGTGTTCCCGGCTTGTCTCCAAGAGACGGTGGATAGTGGTGATGTCGTCCATCGTGGAGAACGAGCGTCGAAAGCCCGCCTGATCTACAGGTTGCGCCTCCTCCAAAGTTCCACGGATGCGAGCAAGTACGCACCGCGTAAAGTCCTTGTAGATGATGGGGAGGACAGTGGTCGGCCTGTAGTTGGAGAGGTCCTCGCGACCGCCCTTCTTGAAGAGATGGATGGTGTGCGAGATGTGCCAGGCTTCGGGGACCTATCGGGGAGGTATCGCGAGAAGCGTTAGGCGAGCGCCGTCTGGAGTGGGAAACCGCAGGGCTTGAGGAGCTCCGCCGTGATGCCTTCGGATCTGGGAGCTATTCCTCGCCGGATGCCTTTCACTGCTGACTGCACCTCTGATGTGAGGAAAGGCGGTACAGCGCAGGATGGTGTCAACGGGCGGGGAGGTCTGTAGACGCGATGAGTGGAAAAGACTTGAAAGGAAGTGTTGCATCTCCTTCCCGATGCGAAGTCGCGACGTAATTCGCCCCCCTCAAAATCATACCTGTACTACAGCGTGGTGAGCGGATGTAACGGGAGATTTAACGCGATGTACGATGTATGGTCTTTCGAGGTCAGCCCCGGGCAGGTTCAACCAAGCCGTGAATGGTTCATCAATGCCGGCAAACACAGGAAGTGTCTGCAAGGGGCGCAAACCCCTGCCCTTGGAACGGCCCAGCCAGCCTCCCAAGGTGGCACACATATTGGCTACGACCAGCATCAACCCACGCCTCAGTCCCCCGCAACCACTTCCTGCTCCGTACTTTAGCGCGGATAAAGCAAAGGGAAGAAGCTATACTATCTCGGGCTAACAGGCTACTATTCAGACACGGACCTTACAAATCCAACACGGCAACAACCACGTTGTAACCGCTCATCAATGCTGATTTTTTTTGTACTTGTAAGAAACGCAACTCTTGTGTGATAGGTCTTAAGGTTTTTTGTTGTTGCATTAGCCACGTATTGTCATGCTTTATTTTGTCAGTTTGTGATTTCTTTGTATTTAATTTATACTCTGGAATATTGTAAGCTTAGAATCGGAAATGGACATCTTGTTATAAGTGGTATAGCAGGGTGTGAAGTGCGTGGGAACGAAGAGGGTTTTAGGAATTTCCAGACTTGTACATAAAATTGCCTGCTGCTGGTCTAAATGGGTCTGCCGCTCGTTAACGATGCCCTTTGGGAAATTGACAGTGTGGGAGAAACTCCTGAAGATCGGTGGGAAGGGGGACGCCCTTCGAACCGACGTTCCTTTACGTTTTGGGCATGTTGTAGGCGCGGGGTCGGAATGCACATATGGTTATATGTGGTATAGCAGGGTGTGAAGTGCGTGGGAACGAAGAGGGGTTTAGGAATTTCCAGATTTGGGAATTCCCTCGTACATAAAATCACCTACACTTGGCCTAAGTAAATTTTGGCCACTCATTGGAAACGCCCTTTACAATTAACACTGTGAGAGAAACTCCTTGAGGATTGTTGGGAAAGGGGAGGTCCTTAGAACCGAACCTGGACCCACACTAATAGGAGTTGAGGCTACATTTCCCTTTTGGGAGAAGTGGGAGATTTTGATGGCCCAACCGTAAGGGTGTATACGGTATAAAAAGGGGTTATTTTGGCCGCAGAGGGTATTATACCAAATTAAATTATACTGTATAATACATTATACAATATTACGTTAATTTGCATTGCATTACCGTACAGCAGAAAGAACGGAGTGGATAGAGTAGTCAGTGTATGAGAGAGGAGACCGAGTGAAAGCTGCAAATATAAGTACGTGTGTACGAAGGTGGCTATGTATTTGTCAGAAGTGTGGAATCTGTAAAGAATTCAACATCAAGTGTTTGGATGCCTGACGTGGGATCGGCGTATGTAGATCAACGATCATGCAGCTCCTAAATAAATAGAGAGTTCTACCCAATCAATCCAAGTGTTTAATCGTGTTGTTACGAACTGGCCGTTACACCAAATGAGACGGAGTCGACGCATACCGACTAGCTGAGCAGAGCAAAGAACCCAACAATCTCTACCAGCCACATCGTAGCGGACCCTGCGATCACCCAAAAAGGAAGAAAAATGGTTACAACGTTCACACCGGACACGAAGAGTTGATCTACGTCTGCACGTATAACGCCCGTTCTTTGTGTTGCCGGGCACAGCTCTCAAACCTCCTCAACGAGTGTCGTCGCATGAAGTTTAACATCAGGGGCATCAGCCCTCGACAAGAAGGTTCTATCTCAGGAGGAGTCAGTTTTGTCGTCGATCCTTATTTTCTGCATCGCGTCCAAAACTTCCGCGTGATCAGTCATCACCTCGCCGTCCTCGAGTTTGTCATTTCCGCCCCATTCACCGGCCCGCTCATTCAGACGTACCCACCTACCCTAGACGTCGATGTCCAGGAGCATGCCGACTTTTACGACGACCTGAGTGACGCCGTCCGCGAGTACCGCAATCATTACAAGTACGTCATCGGTGACCTCAACGCGCGCCTCGGCCCGAGGCGGGCCGGAGAGTCGTATATCGGCTCACACCCCGACGAAACACGCAACAAGTCTGGAGAGTGTCTGACCGTCTTCTGTGAGTCCCACCGTCTCTTTGACAGAACAGCTTCTTCCAGAAGCCATCGAAGAAGCGGTGAACTCACGTCAGTTCAGACGGCCAGTACGCCCACGAACTCGACCTTTTTTTAAACAGCCACGCTGTGTCGGATGTCGCCGTCGTCCCGTCTTTCTGTTGCGGTAGCGACCATCGCCTTTGAGATTCATCTGAACCCACTGAAGGCAAGGCTGGCCCAGCTAGAGGCGTTCGACGTTACTGACGACATCAATGCCGACTACCCGAGCCTTGTCGAGCAACTCGAGAGGATCAGCAAGCAGGCGACGTCCCCCGTGCTGGATCACGTTGACCAGCGCATCACGGAGATGACGCGGAATCTACTGGAGAGGGATAGATACGCTAACAGGACTACGGCAGCCTTCCAATTTTTTTGAAGAGAATGCCGCGACGATGTCAGAAATGAACATGTCGAGTTCGAGAAGCGCCGCCTTCTCGCAGACGCCGAGGCAAGGAAGAGCGTCAAGATGACCGCCCGCGATCTCGCCGAGTACTGTTTATGCAATCCCTACCTCAAAACATCTATAAGTTTCCAAAGGCAAATCTTAAATCAGGCCACGACCACTTCCATCCACATCCTTTACAACTGATGGATTTAATATTTCTCCATTCGACATCACTCCTCTTCCTTTCAAGGATTACGGGGGTTGAGGACCTTGGCTTTCAGTGGAGATACCGTCCATTCTTGGTGGTCGGATACTCTTCAGCCTCATCTCTATGTCTCTTACGTAGTCTACCGCTCTTCCATCTTCCTTTATGTCCACGCCATCTGTCGGTGGTTTTATGAATTCTACAATATAATACATCCTTCATCTCCCTATGAGTTTGGTTTCCCAGATTTCTCCTTTATTTATGGGAAAACAAATTTTTCTATTTATCCTTCTTTCAAACATTCCAAGGGCCTTAATTTCTTCTGAAGTCACTGTCCACGAACACTAGGGTTCCGATTGTCTAAAATCGATATTAAGTTACACCACTTCACATTTCTTTATTTTTTAAGTAATATGAATATTGTGTATATTTTTACATTCGGAAGAGATAAAGCGATAAAACAAATGCTTAAAATTACTTCTAATATACATCGTAAACGATCAGAATCTTAGTGTCTAACAACTGGGGAATTTGGGGGGGGGGGGTTAAATCACGACAACCGAATTAGCTTTCAAACGACTTGAAATGAGCGCACCCTGCTCGTACTGACATTTCTGGTAACATCGTAGAAGCAGTCTCGAGCTATTTTGACGACTGGGTTTGTCGTCGTTTCTTTGTGGTAAAACAAAATCTCATCTTTCTCTTCTGTGTACCCTTGTGTTCTTAATCCTTAATTTGAAAGTCTGTTCTTCTGAATCTGCAGTCTTGCAAAACAATGGGCTTGGCCGGGAATAAATTATGTGTTATGTTAACCACGACTGGGTTAATGACACTTTCTGGTGCGGTATTGCTCAGGTCCTAGGCAGTTAGACGGCGTAAAGTCTTCTTTCAGCCCAGGCTTAAGATCTGATAACCTGATTCTGTTTTTGATTTTATCTCGGAAACATGCCTTGAGTTCCCCATTCGATTACAGATGTCACATTTTTCCATTACTCTGTATGTATCTTAACTAATTTCAAGTTCCTAGAATTATGTATTTGTGGTAATATGTTGTACTTATTCATTAAAATACTTAAAGTACCGTACAAAATATCGTGAATAAATAAATACGTCTGCTAACTGAAAGAATGGCATTCGAAAGATTGGTAGTTCCCCAGAGACATGGAACAATTACCCAGTATATCGGGTCAACTTAGTCAAATGTGATTTTGCAATTTTTTTAAATATCATACGTAGGTCAGAAATCAATACAAAATTCTCAGTGTGTTGCCTTCATAATGAAGTTTTTGTAAATGACGTTCATGAAGCAAAACATTTAATCTAACCCTAATACCATGAAGATTGTTTCGGAACTCGAAACATGTGGATTTAATGCAAGACGCAAAGTGAAACTGCTATGTGTTAATGGAGAGTAATATTTTGGATAAAATTAAACGTCTTTGAAATAATTAATTTCAAGAAGACATATTACGCAGAAAATAATGTGGAGAAATATTTTTTCCTTCTTCGCAGCAAAAAATGTTTTTTGTAGCTCCTGCATCAATTCCCAGTTTTCTACTTTATTTTCGTAAGGAATATAATTAAAATTAATGTGGTCTTCGTGGTTGTTATCAACTGAAAACTACTGATTTTCCCAATCCAATATTCTTTTACGTTGTCTTAGCATTTAATTCTTAGCACCTAAACGACCAGTTGTTCAGCTCGCGTGCGGGACCGGGTCAGGTAAGTGCTGAGTGCTAAGTTCCAAGAAACGTAAAAAAACGTTTGAACAGGCTACCATTCGGATAACGTATCTTCTCCTTTAATTTGTCTCTGTGTTTGTGGGCGTAATCGCTTCCATCGATAGGTTCTTGATGACACAGGTCGACATGTGGGGCCTATTAAAATTCATGTTTGACACCTGGTTCATGCAATTTAAAATATTAATAGTGAAAACAAACACTCTTTCTTCACCCAACAATATTATCTACACTCAAGACAATTTTTGTCACATTTGACTGACACAGTTACAGAAAATATGTAGCTCAACATGAGATGACGTAACTCACGGAGGAATGCGTCTTCTACAATAAATAATTTATTAATATAAATTTAAAAGTTATCTAATTTGAATGTAAGTGCATTTATGTAAATAAATAGTCCATTGTCTGAAATATATATATATATATATATATATATATATATATACTTCTTATGGCGTTCTAAAATATCTGAGATTTCGGTGTAGAATAAGTATAAAACAATTATCTTTGTGAGTCGTAAAACGTGTTGACTTAAAAATATCCATGTCTGATGGACTGGATTTGTCTTTGGGTAGAATGGAAAACTGTTTGAAACTAAGGGCACAGGCTTCCACCAAAATATCGTTGCTTATAATTTGTTTCTAGACAACCTTAACAAAAATTCATCCAATCGGAATTCATAGCACGATTGCCACACCATATTTCAGAACAGTTCCCCCATGATCTTTCTTTCACCCATGCACGTAGAACCCCGGCCAACGACCTATTATAACGTAATACATTTTATCACCAAAGTGGAGGGAGAGGTTATGACTATTTTAAAACGCTGTCAAATAACTTGTGTTCTGCGCTAGCTATGTTTGGTACACTTCATTAAACCACTACCTTCGGTCAGAATAATAAATTTAGTCATACACTTCCTTTGGAGAGATAAACGTGTCTTGTTTGAGACATGCACCCATAACAATATTTCCCTCTTTTAGCAATATATTTTCGAAAAATTTCTGTCCCACAAAAAATAGTTCTGGAGAGGCTCTGCTGGACGTAAATCAGACAGAACCCAAAATCAAATTAATTTTGTGTGGGAATTCTGACTCGTGAACAGTCGAGTATGAGGAAAGCTGTCTTCTGGGATGTTTTTGGAGCTGTTTACTCACTCCGTCAGCAGATGGTCAAACACGCCAAGAGACAGCCATTTCTAAACTTCCACCAAAAATGGGAACACGAGGCGGATAGGTGCCATTATACTTGAAACTGGCACAACATTTTGATGAAAGCGGAAGATTATGGCGATGCTGATGTGGTGAATGTCAGAATCCTCCTGACCAAGACATTACAACTGCTTACCTGCTTTCAACATACCACCCTCCTCTCAAAGATTTTTCGCGCGTTTTATTTAAGGCCCTAAGTAAGCAGTAAGAACCTCTGAAACGTCGGTGAGTTTCTATGACACTACAAGGCGCAGCATCCGCAAGATCGTGGTTATGTCGACCGGAAATCATTCACTTCCTTGTGCTTTTAGAAAGTAACGGTTTGTAATTATACAGTCCTGAACTAACAAAGAAATAAACTCACCAATTATCTTCCTTGTCATTGTAATATTTGACACTGAATTTGACCGCTCTTTGATGTTGACAGATGACGAAGATCATATCGTTGATCACTTCTGCGTTTAAGAAATATGAATTTACGCCCATTCCAGGAATCTCGTTCTACGTGTCTCCTACTGGGTCGTACTTTTCGGTACCGACCTTATATGATTGGTTGTGTCCTCCTGCACACACACATATACACACACATCTTACTTAGCAGGTCAGAGTATATAAAAAAAAGCTTAAGATTTCTATCTTCTGGGTTGTGGCGTTGTGTAGTCTGGTCGATATTAGCCAGCGTTTCAGAAGTCATACTGCCTCCGTCATATTCATCGACCAGACTACACAACGCAAGAACCCAGAAGACTGAAGTCTCCATACTCACCGCTGTGAAAACCTCAAATCTACCTTACTTTATATTATCTACTAGAGCAGGGCGCTCCTTTCGGAGCTCCTAGGGAGGGTTGCTCAAGTTTGTAAAACGCCACCAACCTTGTGTAAGAAACTAAACTAACCGCCCCGAATGGGGGGTTTAAACACTTGACCACCCCCCCCCCCTTTGGGGGGGGTTGGTTGCGTTTTAAAATCTTGAGTAAGACACTAAACTAACCCCCTTCGGAAGGGTTAGTTTAGTGTCTCATTCAAGTGTTTTAACCCTTGAGTAAGAAACTAAACAACCCCCCAATGGTGGTTAAAATATCTGACGAACCCCCCCCTCCGGGGAGTTGGTTGCGTTTTAAAATCTTGAGTAAGAAACTAAACTAACCCACCCGAATGGGGGGTTAAAACACTTGACAACCCCCCCTCGGAGGGGTTAGTTGCTTTTTAAAATCTTTAGTAAGACACTAAACTAACCTCCCCTTCGGGGGGGGGGAGTTTAGTGTCTCATTCAAGTGTTTTAGCCTTTAAGTAAGAAACTAAATTAACCCACCCGAATGGGGGGTTAAAACACTTGACAACCCCCCCTTCGGGGGGTTAGTTGTGTTTTAAAATCTTTAGTAAGACACTAAACTAACCTCCCCTTCGGGGGGTAGTTTAGTGTCTCATTCAAGTGTTTTAGCCCTTGAGTAAGAAACTAAACTAACCCACCCGAATGGGGGTTAAAACACTTGACAACCCCCGTCGGGGGGGTTAGTTAAGTTTTGAAATCTTAAGTAACACGCTAAACTAACTCCCCTTCGGGGGCTTAGTTTAGTGACTCATTCAAGTGTTTTAACCCCTGAGTAAGAAACTAAACTAACCCCCCGAATGGGGTTTTAAACACTTGACCCTTTGAGAGGGTTTGTTGCGTTTTAAAATCTTGAGTAAGACACTAAACTAACCTTCTTCGGAAGGGTTAGTTTAGTGTCTCATTCAAGTGTTTTAACCCTTGAGTAAGAAACTAAACAACCCCCCGAATGGTGGTTAAAATACTTGACGAACCCCCCCTCAGGGGGGGTTGGTTGCGTTTTAAATTCTTGAGTAAGACACTAAACTAACCCCCCTTCGGAAGGGTTAGTTTATGTCTCATTCAAGTGTTTTAACCCTTGAGTAAGAAAGTAAACTAACTCTCAGCCCCGAATGGGCGGGTTAAAACACTTGACTAACTCCCCCTTCAGGGGATTGGATGCGTTTTAAAATCTTGAGTAAGACACTGAACTATCCCCCTTCGGGGTGTTAATTTAGTGTCTTATTCGGAGCACTTTCTCTAATCTGATTTTGACGTAAATACGTCTATATTTCAGGATCAGTGTCATTCGGCAAAAATGTAACGAAAATGTGTAACGAAAAAGGGAAACGAAAATTTGTAACTTCATTGTTATGTTACCTAGGAAACGTCAAACTTCATTGTTATGTTACCTGGGAAACGAAAAAGTGTAACTTCATTGTTATGTTACCTTGGAAACATCATGTGTTTATCAACAAGTAAACAACAATGGTTACCTACATAGTTACCTTACATTACCTTACATTACCTTACATTACCTTACCTTACCTTACCTTACATTACCTTACCTTACATTACCTTACATTACCTTACCTTACATTACATTACCTTACCTTACCTTGCATTACCTTACCTTACATTACATTACATTACCTTACCTTACCTTACCTTACATTACCTTATCTTACATTACAGTACGTAACATTACATTACATTACATTACCTTACATTACCTTACCTTACATTACATTACATTACCTTACCTTACCTTACCTTACATTACATTACATTACGTTACCTTTATTATTATTTGTAGTGTTCTGTCTGACGACAGGTCCATATATTATGAACAGGATCCTTCCAACCTCTTCAGGTTGTCAGGGACCTGCTCATACATACATACATTCTTGGCACTGATGATCAGAAGTGGTTTGCCATTGCCTTCTTCTGTGTGTGAATGGAGTAATTGTTGGAATGCCACGGAGAAACCGGGGAAGCCCCCGGAGGAAAACTCCGTGATGCCTAGACCACGCCCTTGCCCAACACAAGTTATAAATTTGAGCACCACCGGGAATTGAACCCGGGACCCCAGGCTTACAAGGCTAGTGTTCTGACCACTAGACCACCGTGGCGGTTACGTTACCTTACATTACATTAAATTACCTTACCTTACATTACCTTACCTTACATTACATTACCTTGCCTTACATTACATTGCATTACATTACATTACCTTACATTACATTATATTACCTTACCTTACATTACCTTACCTTACCTTACCTTACCTTACCTTACCTTACATTACTTTACATGACATTCATTGGTTGCGTTTTAAAATCTTGAGTAAGACACTAAACTAACACCCGTGTATAAACAAATATAAGGTGATATTGTTGATGACGTCATTTTTTGTCGACAACGATGGTTAATCCTTTCGGAGAGCTTCCGGTAATCTGATGTTTTAGTTCTTTACGTAGCTTTTCAGAGGCCAACTGTTCTTTATTAGTCAACTATCTACTTCCAACCCCACCATTGCAAATCTTCTTTTTTTCTCTTCTGTTTTTTGTTAAATTGTTCTGATGTTTTACTTCTTTACGTGGCTGTTCAGAGCCATCTGTTCTTGATCAGTCAAGTTTCTATGTCCAGCAACACCATTGCTAAACTTCGTCTGTTTTATCTTTTTCCTTTTTTCTCTTCTGTTCTTGATGTATACGTTTTTCTATGTTTATCAATGTAACTCTCCCTTCGTTTCACTTTATTTGTTAAATAAGTCTGACGGATTAGTTCTTTACGTCGCTTTTCAGAGGCCAACTGTTCTTGGTTAGTCAACTATCTACTTCCAACCCCACCCTTGCAAATCTTCGTCTGTTTTTCTACGTGTGTTATTAATATGGTCTCGTTTAACAATGTAAGTCTTCTTTCGCTTATCCTTATTTGTTAAATTGATCTGATGTTTTAGTTCTTTACATCGCTGTTCAGAGGCCAACTGTTTTTAGTCAGACAACTTTCTACGTCCAATCCCACCCTTTCAAGTCTTCGTTTGTTTTCTTCTGCTCTTCTGTTCTTGTTGAATAAGTTTTTCTGCGTTTATCAATGCAAATCTCCCTTCGCTTTTCTTTACTTGTTAAGTAGGTCTGATATTTTCATTCTTTACGTCGCTGTTCAGAGGCCCACTGTTCTTGGTCAGTCAACTTTCTACGCTCAATCCCACCCTTACAAAACTTCGTCTGTTTTTCTACATATGTCGTTAATATGGTCTCGTTTATCGATGTAATTCTTCTTTCGCTTTTCTTTATTTCTTAAATATGTCTGATGTTGTAGTTCTTTACGTCGCTGTTCAGAGGCCAATTGTTCTTGGTCACTCAACTTTCTACGTCCAATCCCACCCTTACAAATCTTCGTCTGATTTTTTTCCCTTCTGTTCTTATTGAATACGTTTTTCTACGTTTATCAATGTAAGTATTCCTTCGCTTTTCTTTATTTCTTAAATATGTCTGATGTTTTAGTTCTTTACGTTGCTGTTCAGAGGCCAAATGTTCTTGGTCATTCAACTTTTTACGTCCAGCCCCACCCGTGTAAATCTTCGTCTTAAAATCGATCAAAAGTCACTTCTCATACTTTCGTAATCGTAATATATCGAATAAGTATCAGTTTACCTTGTTGGAGTTGGTACTTCAAGGAGTTGATAACGTCTTCTTTCACTTTTCTGATGTTTTAGGCCAACTGTCAGTCAATTTTTAAGAATGCGACGTGCTGCTTCTGGAGCAGTGATCATGCGACTGGCTTGGTAGTGAAGCGTTATTTGTTTACTCGGCATTGTTGTGTTCCACAACAATTCCGTGTATAAACAAATATAAGGTGACATTGTTGATGACGTCATTTTTTGACGACGACGAAATCAGAAATTTTTATAGTAGATTTTTATAGTAGAAGATTGGTTTTATCTGGATTTAGGGCCAGCTTGTTAGCAGTAAACCATTTACTCATATGAGACAGAATTATGTTTGCTGTTGACCAGAAATCATCAAAAATTTTACTAAAAATTATGACACTTGTGTCATCAGCAAATATTATGGGTTCTGTTAAAGTATTTATTGTTT
Source organism: Zootermopsis nevadensis (assembly GCF_977971745.1). NCBI lineage: Eukaryota > Metazoa > Arthropoda > Insecta > Blattodea > Termopsidae > Zootermopsis > Zootermopsis nevadensis. The sequence goes on from NW_028259142.1 coordinate 9,297,823, forward strand.
TTATTTTTATTGTTGGAGGAAGGTCATTTATGTGTATTATGAAAAGTAAACGCCATAAAAGTGACCCTTGTGGAACTCTATGTTTTATTGTTCCCCAGTTTGAGAAAAAATTTCGTTTGTTTTTAGGTGCTTTTACTTCGATCTTTTGTAATTTGTAAAACTGCAAATTGCATAATGTAGGAAAACGGTGTTAGATTATTTTATGTTTATCTCGATAATGATTAGGTCTGCATGCAGTATTTCATTCGAAATATACTGAGAATGAATTCGAATGCCTTAGGTATCGATTCTATGTTATACGACGCTTTGCTCTGAATACATTGACCATAAAAAACTTGAAAACTTCACAAAAGCACGTGTGAAGCAAGACGTTGTAATATGATAATAGTGGTAAAATATTTTTAATATTGAAGAATGACTTAATTGAATAATATCCTTTCAGATGCAAATGAAAAGTTCTCCTTCTCCTTCTTTTATGGATTTAGGCCATAGCGCCTGTTCCCACATCAAGAGAGCGAGTCTTGCCACCTTGTTAATGGGCAGCCAACAGTTCTTCGTCCTTGTGGGTTGTATTGAAGTACTGTCTTCGGGATTCTTTCCTCATGCATCCTTTGGATATGGTTATGCCAATTTTGCTTCATTTCAGATATCCTATCTGTTAAGTTAAAACTCTTCAGTTCAGTCCCAATTTTGTCGCTACGCTGTTTATCCAGAAGAGTTACACCCGCTACCGAACGTAAGAATTTCATCTCCGCAGTCTCGATTTTCCTCATATCAGCCCAGTTCTCACAGCCAAATGTTAGTACCGGTACTGCCATCAATTTGTAAAATTTCATTTGTGTTTCTTTCAGCGTCAAATGAAAAGTTGCGTAGTTGAATAGGAAACTGAGCATGCAAACAGCACAAGGTAAACATGTCAACATCACAGGTAGCATTACTAACCTGGAACGCTATCACACATGTCAAATATTTTTGTTCCATTAAAAAAGCTTTTAATGACTTAAAATATACGTCAAATAATAAGATCACTGATAAGAAATACATGAACATCATGTGGAACTGGATAGCCATGAACTACTTTCAGGGACTATTCGAGCACTTATCCTAAAAAGCCACAAAAAGCATAATATACGTGTTAAACAACTGATCTTCTAGCCGAAATTAAACCTGACATCTCAAAAATATGACCCACTCGGCTACGATTGTTGACGATACAGTCTAACGTGAATTTCCTGTATTAAACATACACTTGAAAGTATCTTCTGTGTATACCGAACCTCCTTATTTACTTTCCAAAAAAGTAACTCAACGGAAGAGTCTTTCTTTATAAGCTCATTGTCGCCTACCTACTCAGAATTTTAAAACATTTTATAACACTAAAATCCATTACCGTGTATACACGATCCCACCATGGATCCTTATTCTGACCCCGGTAAACAGAGTCCACGATGTTTTTGAGATCGACTATAATATTATGCCCCATCTACCTATAAATCTTCCGAGTAATTTCTTCGCTTCAGAATTTATCGAAACAAGTTTGTGTGTTGTGGCTACATTAGCCTTGACCAAACATATGCGTTCAAAATTATAAATATCTTCTACATAAGAATTTAAACAAAGACTAAATTGAGTCAGTTCCTTTTCGGATCACACCCGTAATAAATATTACAACATTTTTTGTTTTGATCTTTCGAACACATTTATTACGAAAGGAAGCATAGCTTTGGGAATATGAAATCCAATGTTTATGCATTTAATAAGAGATGTTTATTTGTTGTTAAAGTCATATTTATCGACTTGGTCTTGCTTTATTCTTTACCGAACGACAGCAAGCAGAAGGGCACCACTTATTATGCATCTCACTAGTGACAGTGGTACAGTCTACGAAAAATATTTTAGGCGGCCAGTATTTAAACAAAAGGAACAGTTATCCTCTCAGAATATATTTTATCACACTTAGCTAAGTTTCTTCTGTTTCATGCAAGTTATAAAAGAGAATCAAACAAGTTAATAATCGTAGTTGACTTTGTACAGTGCAGTGGTATGTAAATAGACCAGCCGAGAGCCGTAGTGATATTCAAATGGGACCGCAATGCATTAAGGTTCATTGGGATACTATCGGTTGTTTATTTAAGACTATGCTGCCATGAGCAAACCAATGATTCAGCTGATCAGAAAGGATGTAAAATTTGAATGAATCAGCACTTAGCAAGAGACTTTCGACAGTCTCAAGCTCGCGCTGACCTTTGAATTAGTGTTGGTATACTTACCAACCAACCAACGAAAAAGCTAACTAAGGGTGGAGTCCTGCGCAAGCGCAAGACATCGTCCCTTCCTAGGTAACACCATTCCTGCGTACGAAACGCATTGCTGGAAATGGTAAACAGAGCCTCGAAATTGAAACTGGACTTTGCTAACGCTAACGGGGTTCTGTCGTGGCGGAAGCCTCGACCATTCAAACTAGGGTCTGTTGCTGCTGAAATTTTGGTTGGTTCGTTCTCTGGGGTTTGAACTCAGAGGGGGGTGGGGCGTTTCGGCTGAAGTCCTCCGTGATCGGTGGTGGCGGGCCGTGCCCCTATTAAATTATACCCTAGCATTCGCCTTACAACTGAGGAATAGCTTTGACCAACCATTCATACTGAGTTGCGTTTTGTTTAACTAAGCTGTGTTTGTTATTTTAAGGTAGATTTATAACGGGAAGGAACGCCCATCTGTTTTGCCAGCCGTTTAGGCTCAAGGCGGAAGGACCACCAACGCAATCCACCCCGGACTAATGTCGCCGGCAGTTAGATACAGAGCAGTCACGGACCGCAGACAGATGAGCAGGACCAGGTAAACCCTGGGTATTCGTTGCGAGGTAGGGACGCCCAGGAGCGACCAGAGTTAGATAGCGATGTCCCAGCGGACGTCATGTGTTGTATCCCGGGGGATTGGCCAGTCCCGCAGGATTACAATATTCCCGAGCGGGTAGGAATGATGGTCGGCGATGGTAGGTTTGAATACACAGCTTAAAAGGTGACTGCCTAGTCTGACGAGAAGACGTTCGAAAATTGATGATTTATTTAATAATTCAGATGAGTACAGTCGTATGACAAAGAAAGTTGGCTATGTATAAATGCGTAGACCAGCAGAGTTTCCTCCTGACGAGTAAAATGAAATGTCCAATGTGTCTTCGAAATGCACGGGTTATAAGGAAATCTCGATATCGCTCTTGTGACGTCAGTGACAGTTTTTTACATGCCAGCTGGTGCAACAAGCTGTAACGTGTCGTCCCAAGGCGTGGTTCTGGATCCAATTAGAGGACACGATAACCCCCGGGGACCGCGACCCTTTGCCCTGTCAAAGTTCGGGCGTCTTGACCTCGGTAGGCCTCCTCTATCTGTGACTAATTGGAACCCTTTTCAATAAACATATCTGGAGCAGACACCATAATGGCTTCCTGTCGCCCCTGCTTACAACAGCTGGAAATGGAAAGTCTTGCTGTCTACACAAGGTCTACAATATAACTATTACACTTTATCTAGTAACCTACTGATTCTACCTTATAATTAATCATATATGTGCTATATGTGATTATCATGATTCCCGTAATTAGCTTATAGGTATACAACACATGGAAGGAGAAACTGAGACGATGCCACAATATTACCTAGTATTTTTATTTTAATTTTCGTGAATAAAGGTCTTGTCTTCCTGCGGGAACGCGAATTGTTGGTGACCGGGAATTATTGGAACTTGGTGGTAAATTTTGTTGTGGGTATCAAATGACACTGCGATCCGTTGAACAGGTATTTGAAAAATTAGAATAGAACAAGAATGTTAGCGACAAACAAATAAATTTGATCGATTGGGATGAGCTAGAACAAATCCGAACAGCCGTCGATAAAATAAACAGAGAATTAAATACTTTTGAAAGGCTGTTGCCCACACCAGGTGATGTTGTATTGAAACACCGACGAAAAAGGGGCTTGATAAATTTTGAAGGTGAGATCCTCAAGTTGTTGTTCGGGGTCGCAACGGCAGAACAGGTGCAAGACATTCATAACATTACAGAGGGAATAAGAAAGCAAGATGGAGAAAGTTGTTCACGCCATACAAAAATAAGTAACCTACTTAAAAATGGTGAATGATATTGCCTCACAGAACACCGTTGGACTAGACATGGTAGCTCGAGCTTAAAAAGATATTAATAATGTTTTCATTTTAAATAGGATCTTAGAAACCACTGTGCAGTAATTGAAAACTAGATTGGCTTTACAATTCAATGTTTCAAGAGTATGCGGAATTACAATTTACCGCAATGTAACTGCAACAGGAATTTATACAGTTGCAAGAAGGATTAGAAACGAACGCCACAGTCTGGTTATCTCCCGTATTAATTCCGTCACAAAATTCATCCAAAATTTTACAAGAGGTAGTTCTACGGTTGCCCCGGATATTTCATTAATTTCAGGGACTAGCATGGAGAATATGGACCTTTGTTAAGATGTGGCTAGGGTACAAGCTTACGTCACGACGAGCGCTATTCGCCTCGTAATAAGAATCCCATTGAGGGGAGCGGATCGAGTTATGATCTTATTTAGAAGTACGCCCCTACCCACATACTTAAAAGTGTTGAAAAATTTATACAAATTCAACCAGAGACCTTATACTTAGCAGTCACCGAGTACGGGCATTAATACTAACTCCTGACGACGGCAGACTTCAAATCATGTAAACATGGTTTAATTACCATATGTGAAACAACCTTTCCTTATATCCACAAGTCACGGCCTTCTTGTACGCCAGCCCTCTATTTTGGACAACCTGAGAACGTTCACAAATTTTGTTGGAAATTTATCTTTGATGTTAACTTCAATCCGGTGTGGGTGCACGTAAAGGGATACCATTTTTTTTGGGTGTGTAGTCTGCCATCGTCCACTGTAGTCACGCGAACATCTGCAATAAATGGCACCACTTAAAGCTCCAATACTGAATTAGCAGGGACTGGTGTCCTATATGAGGATACGAGCTGCCAGTTTTATCCTGAAGCCTTCATATTGCTACCTATATTTGATGGATATACGAACTTTTCGCTCACTAGTAGTCATGTAGTGCAGCCTCATCTGCCGGAGCTGTTCTCTTGTCCAAGAGCGCGACCAGATTTCGCAGAACGACGAGCAGACAAATACGACACTTGCGGGCTTAGAGGCCGTCGCACGAAGGAATTTGCCTGCGAACCAACAGCCGTATGTAGATCGGAGGGATCTGCTGCAGGCCATGGCGAGTGATGAAGCTAAGACCGTTGAAGTTACATGGATACTTTTATATCCTATTAATAGTATCCAACTGTATCCTGAGATATTGGCAACGACCTTTAATGACCATGACCCGGAACATTCTTCCATGTTGTCCTGAAGAACGACCAGGTATTTCCCAGGTAATGCACAGCCAGCCTACGGCCGGAACCCAGACTTTAGGCTCTTTGACATCAGATGGGCCTTGCTGCATCGAATTTACCAGCGTTGAGTCGGGAGTCACGACGTCCAACCCTGCTGCTCCCATCAGAATGGAGAAGGTAACTATACGAGGGTGAGCCTCCGCTCAGTCCGGGAAGTTCCAGCTGCGGAAGTGACAAGAAGACACCACCATATATGTGACATTATTCAGAGATTCAGAGAAAACAGAGACTGAACTAGGACAATATTTCGTAACTTGCTTACCTTTGAAAATTCATTATAACTTGTAATGAGACGTTTGTTGTATGAGAGTTCCATTTTCCATCTTACACTTTGATGTCTTGTGTAATACGTAACTTGTAACTTGTAATTGTTCTTGTACTGTGGTAGTTGATAAGGCCGAACCAGACCACGTAATTTGGCCGACTATCGGCAAATAAGATGCATATTCGTTGTAGATGGTTAACTTAGGATTGGAATGTAAACCTTGAAATGAACATTGAAAAGCGGGCTTGACGCATAGAGTGGTTCAGCACAAAAGTAAATAACCACTGATCATCGCTAACCTGTAATTGCCGCACCCATGGGGAGGATTACTAAACTTGTGGAAGTTACGTTTTCATATAAGGAGGGTGCAAGTCGTTGTGCCGGCACCCCTTCTCACGCTTATTCGGACCCCATCTTATTAACATTGTTAATATTAATTGTAGTTGTCCCACATCTAGTGTAAAGCGTGGGATAGCAATCGTAATTTAGCTGACGATGCAGAAGCAAGGATCACTCCAACTGAATGCATCAGCATTTAAAGAGTGAGTGCCAGGTTGAACATGGTATACACGTGTCTTCTATATATGGACATAGAAAGTAGAACGAACAAAGTGGCCAATGAGAAGCGCTAATTTTAGGGCGGTTCCCGGGACACACACCATCTTGACCGTATTTAGAAACTCTATATAAAGTGCGAGATCATTGTTTCGCGTCGATTTTTAGGGGAGTAGTTGCAGGAGGAACCCGTGTCGCTTGTGGCCATTATGTGGATATTGTTCGAGGTACTCTGCAGTTGGTGTGGGTAGAACATACTGTTTATTCTGTGATGACGAGTAATAAGGAGTTGATTCTGGTTCGGACAGACGTATCTCTAAATTTGTGGTATTATATTAGTAGCCTAGCAAATGATGTTTGATTGAAAGGTAAAAGGTGCGACTCCCCCACCCAATGATGCCTGTCCTTGCAATCCTGCCAAAAGGGTTAACCGTTGGCATAAATATGCATACATACATACGTGATGATAAACCTTTGTGTAAATGGGCCCTAAAGTACTAATAATAACATTAGGATGTGCAGTAGGTGTCAGGTTGGATTTAGTGGTGTTGATTGTTCTTGGAACGGAAGAGCGGGCACTTAAGCAACAGGAGCGTTGTCAGTACTTGAGTGACCGCCGGGAACGCCATACGCCACTAACATCTTCTCATTCGAAACCGCTGCTCTCTAAGTTGGGATTGCGAGACGCATCCAAAAACCCAGAAAAATGCAGTTTCTCAGAGTCAATAGAGTGGCTTTAAACAGTGCGGTATTTGGGGGAGACGCTTGACATTCGGCTCACCTGGTCGGCGCTCATCAGTTAGGTGAGAAAGGAGTTAGCACAAGGACTGAGAGCGTTGGCCCCTCCTTAACAGTAGAAGCAACCTGTTCGGTAAGTAGGAATGGTGCAACCTAGCAAAGTACTCCGGCCACATTTAGCTTTTGGCTGCCTAGTTGTCCGGGTTGGCCAATATATTGTAACGTGTTGTCGTGAGAGCAGCACAACAATGTCAATAAACAGTTTAGTTGTCTGTTTATTGACATTGTTACGTCTGTCATTGTTGTACGTTTATTAACATTATTGGGTTTGGCATTGTCGTATTCGGTATTGTTGTCTATTTATAGACATTGTTGTATTCTTAGACATTGTTCCTTTTGTCATTGTATTTGTTTATAGCCATTGTTACATTATTGTGTCTGGCATTGTTGTGTCTGTTTAATGACATTGTTGTATTCATTTAGAATTGTTGTGTGTGTTTAATGACATTGTTGTATATTTGTATAAAAGCCGATCCACCCCATGCCCCGCAGCTTGACTAATTGAGTGATTGATTGGTTGGTGTTGAAGCAGCTTTAGAGAGGGATTGGAGTGAGAGTGGACAGCCGGACTCGAGTGGAGTCGGAGTCGTTCCGGCTCCGGAGCCCCCCGGCACAGCCTGGAGAGAGGTAGGGACGATGCTTGCGCTTGCGCAGGCCTCCGCCCTCAGTTAGCTTTTTGGTTGTGTCCAGTGGGACTCGTGCCGAACGAGGGCTGCCAGAGGTCGCCCAAGGGCAACCGAGGCCGACCGATGTTCAGCAGGCCAGCCGAGGCCGTCCCCAAAAGACGGCCAAGTCGGCACAACGAGTGGTTAGACTACTCGGCTACCCTGACTGAGGTTTTCCGTGCTTTTCCTCAGTTGTAAGGCGAATGCCAGGGTATAACTTAATAGGGGCACGGCCCGCCACCCCCACCCCGATCACGGAGGCCATCAGCTGAAGTGATCTTCCCCCCATGCCGCAGAGGCCCTCAGCCAAAACGGCCCCTCCCTCTCTGGGTTCAAACCCCGGAGATCCAACCAACCAAATTCCTTTGGACAACTTGCCTGACGGGATGACCTCCCATCAGCAGCAACGGATCCCAGTTGTAATGGTCGAAGCTCCCGCCACGACGAAACCCCGTTAGCGTTAGCAAAATTTCCGGGTTTTTTTAAATTAAGACCGTTTACCATTTCCAGCAATGCGCCTTATGCGCAGGAATGGTTTCACCTAGGTAGGGACGATGCTTGCGCTTGCGCAGGCCTCCGCCCTCAGTAAGCTTTTTGGTTGGTTTGGTTGCCCCGCAGCTTGTGGCGGCATACCTCGCACCCACCCGGCCATGGATTGAGTCGGACCTGACCGAGTGCTTGAGCGGGGGTTTCCCGGTCCTCTTGGCTGGTGACCTCAACGCGAAACACACGGACTGGAATTCTAGCCTGATCTCTGCTAGGGGCTCGCTCCTGCGTGATTACGCCAACAGAAATTCCAGCTTGATCTACGGGCCGGATTCTCCAACCACGGCTCCCTACACACACAAAACGCCACACCCGACGTCCTTGATATTATCCTCATCAAGGACTTTGTCCTACCGGTGCACCTGACTGTCTGCCCCGCACTCAGCTCAGATCACCTGCCCGTCCTCGTCGACACCACGTGCCGATCGTCCTTTCAAAACCTGCCTGATCGCCCGGACGTCGCGAGAATGGACTGGGCTGCATTCCAGGCTTGGCTCGAAAGCAGACTCCCGGGGAACCCCGTGGTAAACGACGAGGAGGCAATCGAAATGCGCGTCGAGGAGCTGACCAGTGCTATCCTGGAAGCCACAGCAACGTCCGCTCCCAAGCTTCGACCCCGCATTGACAGGCGACCGCTTCTGCCCGCTAGTATTCGGGATGAAATACGCCTGAAGAACCGGCTGAGGAGGCGGTGGCAGGTCACGAAGGACCCCGCTCTTAAGACCCAGGTCAATCGACTCCAGAGGTCGGTGAACTATCGTCTCAACGAGTGGCGGAACGAACAGTGGAGCGACACGCTCGAATCCTTGGGCTGCGAGGACCAGTCGCTTTGGAAGATGACCAAGCGGGTGTGGCGAGTCCCCACTCCGTCGCCCCCCTTGTTAGTGCCGGGAGGACTGGCTCTCTCGAACCCCGAGAAGGCAGAAGCACTGGCCGACAGCCTTGAGGTCCAGTTCTAGCCGGTAGACAACCCGTCGGACCCGGCTGCAATTGACATGGTTAACGAGGCGATGCGAGCATACGAGTATGCCCCCGCAAATGAACCAAAATTAACCAGTCCCTCGGAGGTCGCCCAGGCCATCAAGGGACTCAAGCTTGGCAAGGCTCCGGGCCCCAACGGTATACCGAACAGGGTCCTGAGACATCTCGCACGACGCACGGTAACGTTTCTCACGAAAGTGTTCAACGCGGTCCTCCGCAGGCAGCACTTCCCCTCGGCATGGAAACACGCTCGCGTGGTGTCCATACTGACACCGGGGAAGGACCCTACGCTACCTTCTTCCTATAGACCCATCAGTCTTCTCGACTCGGTCGGCAAGCTTTGCGAGAAGATCCTCCTAAAGAGGGTCCTACAAGAGGTCAGCGAACGTGGGCTGCTGCGCGATGAGCAGTTTGGGTTTCGACCCAGTCACAGCACGTCGTTACAGCTGGCTCGCCTCGTCGAAAGGGTCAACAGAAACCTTGATGAGAAGCGGCTAACCGGCGCGGTTTTCCTGGACGTGGCCAAAGCCTTCGACACAGTCTGGGTCCAAGGCCTCCTATACAAACTGACCGTCCTCAACTTCCCGTCGTACTTGGTAAAAACCATCTCTTCCTACCTCGCTGACCGGACATTCCAGACATCCTTCCAATCGGCTACGTCCACACGTCGTGCCATGCAGGCTGGAGTTGTGCAGGGCGGAATTTTCTCCCCTGTGCTCTTCAGTCTATATGTCAACGACATACCCACACCGTCCCGCCACGTCGAGTTAGCACAGTACGCGGACGACACGGCTCTAGTAGTCACTTCCCGTAGCCCAACGCTTCTCGTCAGGTATCTGGAGACCTACCTCAGTAGACTTGAGCTCTGGCTAAGGGCCTGGAGGATTGCTATCAACGTCTCGAAGAGCACCGCGGTCCTCTTCGTTTCGGCGAGAAGACACATCCAACAGCCCAGAGCAGTGCAGTTTCTCGGACAGCCGATCGAATGGGTCAAAACAGCGCGGTATCTGGGGGTCATCCTTGACGCCGGGCTTACCTGGTCGGCGCACGTCAACCAGGTGGGAAAGAAGGCGGCCCAACGATTAAGTGTGCTAGGCCCGCTCATCAATAGGAGAAGTGGCCTGTCTATCAGGAACGGTGTGCTGCTCTATAAGCAGCTCATCCGTCCCAAGATGGATTACGCATGCCCGATCTGGAGGTCAGCTGCCCGCAGCCACGTCCGGAAGCTGCAAGTTCTGCAATCCAAGTGTCTTCGCATTGTTACTAACGCGCCCTGGTACGTTAGTAACAGGCAAATACATGAGGATCTGGGGATCCCTTTCTTTGCCGACCACATCAGAGCACTGACTGAGAGATTTGACTCGAGGTTAGCTGGTGTGGGGAACCCCTTAGTTCGGTAACTCGGGAGGCACTCGTGCCGAACGAGGGCTGCCAGAGGTCGCCCAAGGGCAACCGAGGGCGACCGATGTTGAGCAGGCCAGCCGAGGCCGTCCCCAAAAGACGGCCAAATCGGCACAACGAGTGGTTAGACTACTCGGCTACCCTGATTGAGGTTTTCCATGCTTTCCTCAGTTGTAAGGCGAATGCCAGGGTATAATTTAATAGGGGCACGGCCCGCCACCCTCCCCCCCGCCGACCATGGAGGCCATCAGCTGAAGTGATCTTCCCCCCTTGCCGCAGAGGCCTTCAGCCGAAACGGCCCCTCCCTCTCTGGGTTCAAACCCCAGAGATCCAACCAACCAAATTCTTTTGGACAACTTGCCTGATGGGATAACCTCCCATCAGCAGCAACAGATCCCAGTTTGAATGATCGAGGATCCCGCCACGACGAAACCCCGTTAGCTTTAGCAAAATTTCCGTTTTTTTATTAAGACCGTTTACAATTTCCAGGAATGCGCCTTGTGCGCAGGAATGGTTTCACCTAGGTAGGGACGATGTTTGCGCTTGCGCAGGACTCCGCCCTCAGTTAGCTTTTTGGTTGGTTGGTTAGTTGCTTTAGAGTGTTTGGAAAGGGATAGTGTTAAAAAGGGTTGTTGGAAAAAGAGTTCGGAAGGAGAGTGTGGAAAGAGCAGAGGTGTGAGTCAGGATGTAGTAGTGAGTTGCAAGCGATATGCTGTTGCGGACATTGGTGGCAAGCGATAAGCAATGAGTGTGGAAAGAACAGAGCTGTGGACCGTGGCGGCCGAGGAGCCAGCGTGTGTCCAGTGGGGTGCTACGGGCCGACGCATAGGAGAAGAGTGTGAAGAGCGCCGAACTCGAAGGACAGAGTGTGTGTGTGTGTGTGTGTTGTTGTAGAGAGTTGACTGTATGTGCAGACCACTGTAACTGATTTAATTTGACGTGAATAAATCAGGGTTGATAATCCAGGTCGCAACACCGACCCACGTTTCAATATTAACATATTCACCCTGATGATGAAAACGGTAATGTTTGACAAAATGCTGGATAGTTAGCAAAGCTGAAATTGGCTCAACCTCCGAAAGCCTTGGTTGTAAACTGAACTCCAGACACGAAATGCGAAGTAACAATATAATTATACCTGCTATTTTATACGACCTGTCTATACAAGGAGATAATTTAGACTGAGGACGTTATAAAGCACTTTAAATATAAAAACTGAGCAGACTGGACTATCAAGGTGATTCGGTGTACTGATTTCAAGGACATTCGTGACACACCCTATTTATATTTTTGCGCAGTAGCTGTTTGTTAAATTCTCCAGGGTTCCTTCTCTCTTAATTCATCCATATTCCACTGCAATTACCATCAATTTATACGAGTTCTGTAGACATCGTAATCGCTTTGTGAAAACTAAAGTATGATTCAAAACTTTCAACCAAGTATCGTGGGTAATTATCTGTCAATCCACTGCAAAATTCGTGAGGTCTAACGTACACGTATGAGCCGAGTGACCGGCTATCTTTACTGGAAGTTTTCATGATATTCTTCAGTCCCTCCGGACAAAATCCATGATTGTGCCTTAAAAGTAGGCCACAACCGCCTTCCTCCATGCCTATCCCTAGTAATTTCTCATTGATAGTGCTTTCAACCGTCGGTGAACAGCTGTCAGTGATTCTCAAACACTTTCCTTAACGCCATCATTGAAGTACAAAAGATATTATCCCACCATAACTATTTTACATTTAAATGATTGCCTTGTATTACACACAATGACAAACACTTCCATGCTGTCACAGGTAGAAAGGTTTTTATATGTGTCTTCCCTGTGAGGAATCCAAAAAAAATTGTCAGAAAGACAAAAAGATTTATATATAAATTTTGAATAGATAATGTTTCAGTTGACTTTGTCAAATGTAGTGTATTGAACGTAGATTCAGAGTCTTTCAGTTTTTTTTCTTGTTCTTATTGATAACATTTCTACCAAACAATATATGAAATCAAACTTTACAGATTTCATTTTCAATTATGTATTACTAAATAACCTGTGTATTCAGGCAGCCATTTCACATGTAAATACGGCTTTAATTAGCTTTCAGATTTCCTCTTAAATAAATCGGCGCTCTGAGCACATAATCTCTTTATCAAACTCCTGGAAGGAACACCATGTAGAAAATTAAAGTTTGCGCTCCCCAAAGTATTTCGCTAGGCAACACGGGACGACGCCATTTCAAGCAATCACCTCACCATCGTACAGAGCAGGCCACCGTCTGTCTATCAGTGATTATCGGAGGCGGAAGATTTTAACTAATTTAAACCATTTTGATCTAGACATTTCAGTAACAAAAACTGTTTATATCTTTAGTGAGACCGCCAACGTGGTCTAGCGGTTAGAACGCTGGCCTTGTAATCCTGGGGGTCCCGGGTTCGATTCCCGGTGGTGCCCGAATTTATAACTTGTGTTGGGCAAGGCCTTGGTCCAGGTATCACGGACTTTTCCTCCGGGGCTTCCCAGGTTTCTCCGTGGCATCCCAACAATTATTTCACATTCATCATACAGAAGAAAGCAATGGCAAACCACTTCTGGATTATCTGCCGAGGAAACGGACCTGTCCTCAGACAGAAGAGTAATAAAAAAAAATCTTTAGTGACCAGCTAAATTTTGCTAACTCAGTTTAGGAGATTATATTACTTTTTATTGGTGTGTTTGGAATTATTTACTTTTTGTCATTATTATTTGTGTTAGAATTAGCGTTGTTTAATATATTCCATATATGAAATAAAGTGTAATTCGTAGGCCTTTTTGGTAGTTTAGATCAGTGGTATTCAACCTTTTTTGTTCGCGTACCAAAAGATATAATTTCTCTTCAACTTTGTACCCCCAAAGTTGTTCGTGCGTAATTCAAGTTATGCATAGTATATAATCTACATCTAAAATAAATTAAATAAATTACATTATTGATTATTCAGTGTTTATCATAGAATAATATATATTTTTTTAAATTTCACGTACCCCCTAAGCTGTCTTCGCGTACCCCCCGGGGGTACGCGTACCCGAGGTTAAATACCACTGGTTTAGATTAAGAAGTATCTGAGTACGGATAAAACATGACGTTTGCAGGAGACATTCACTTCTAAAATCACTAAAGTTTGTCCAGAAAGACTACACTTTAGTCAAGATACATTAAGGAAAGTGGTCTGATCATGATGGTGGTTTGTAAACACACATTATGCGGCAACTATGCAAATGTTTTGCATTACAGAAAGCAAGGGAGTTCTCTAACCATGCAGAAAAAGTTTTGGGTTCTTCGGAGTTATGGAAGTTTAAGATAGGCAGGTTAAATATGGTCAAGTTAAGGGTAAATAAGGCATTCCTCCCAAAAGACCTGTAGTGGTTGCATGTACGAAGAGACACCGAACATTTCCGAAGAAGAGCAAGACAGTTCTTATAAAAACAGCTGTTCATATAGTCCTGTATGAAACTACTTAATTGTCATATCAACTCAACTGGACGTTTAAGAACTTTACCTTTTGATAATTATATTACAACCAAACACAACAGAGGTAACTCGTGCTGTGCTTGTATTTCCTCGCACAATAAACTAGATATAAAGGACGAGCTTTTACAGAGTTCACGAAATTTACGGCCGGTTTCAGCACTAATTAATTATGTAGAACATCACGTAATATTAGTTTTTCTATTAAAGATGCAGGCGAGAATATTACATTTACTTTGTCGTATCCAAAATAAAAACTGCTTCAAGTGCGAAGTCCTAGAATTCACCATGCATAATTATACACATTTTGGCATCTATCGGTAGCCACAATGACCCTGCAATGTTATTAGTTTTTCTGTTTTTAGAAATTAAATTTGAGATTTCAAATTGTGTTAGAAGTACTTGTGTGGAAGTTATAATTGCTGTTTTCATGAAACTCAAGTGTGTTCGCATTTCTACAAGTTTTTGTTCGAAGGAGACGGAGATTTCTTGCAGTTGGTAGAATTTCACCACGTACAGCATACTGTGGACTTTTTCATCTGTTCAGAAGTTCAGAAGTAAAATCAGAAATGAATGAATGAAAATCATCACACGTGTTACATAAAGTTCGGAGGAGATTGAAATGGCCTAATTTATTGTAATGTTCCTACATTTGATGGATTCGCTTTACTCTTTGTCTCTCTTCGCACGCTCTGCTTGCCTTACATACTTCATCATGCGATTTCTGCCTCCGTGCATACTCCTCTAGTTTCAAGTGTCACGTTTCTGCTTCAATAAGTTGTAAAAATAAAATGTCAGCTAGTATTTAGGCGACCCACTCAAATTAGCATGGCGGCCTTTTCTTTATCCCCAAGACCACTGTTGTATAACGTACAGCAACAAAATATAAATTCCGACCATTCATTTTCGTTCAAGCAGCAGCTGCAGTCTCACTGCTACTGTGCCTAAAAGGTGCTAATGCAGCCATTTCTTCTCTTGTGCCCAAAATGTCTATCTTTCATCACTGGGTTACCAAATATTTTAAATACTGAGAGTTTAATGATTCACCGGAACGCAAGTGTCGTTATCCGACTACTGGAAGAGCTCAACGACTGACTCATCGCCAAGAGCTAACTGCAACTCCTGCTAAAATCATTCTCACAAGAGTGCAGCTGTGTCTCATGCAGCTTAAAGTAGCTGTCACTGTGTGTATGAGTGCGTATGTATGTGTAATGTCCTATGTACTCTTTAACATCTTTTTTTATGTATGACCTGTATATGTAATGTGGTCCTGCTGTTAAGTGTTGGAGAAAATGTTATCATAAATTTCCCAGCGTCAGAGTTCCATGTACGTCTAAATGGGGTCTGTGCACTTGACCTGATTAAATAGTTGGTAAAGAGTGTAAATAAATTGTGGGAGGATGTTACCCTTCTTAAAAGTGATAACACAGTCCTTATGGCTGAAATTACAGAACTGCGAGGTCTAGTGGATCATCAACCCAAGCAGCTCAAATCGCAACAACAGGGATCATTGTCCTCCTTGCCAGGTTCCAAACCCAGAAAGGAAGTTGTTACGGCTTATCAGCACAAAACTTTTCCCAGACTTCTGCCGAGTCAGGAGTTAAATGTTACAAGGATGTTGCATTAACTGGCTTGCTTAGCAAGGAAGTTCCAGGTCAAATGGACTCTGATGGTTTTATTACAGTTACTCACAAGAAGACTTCTCAGGTAACACCAGCGGCCAGCATCGTCGTCAATCTTTGATTGGAGTACGTAACTGTGTCGCACTTCCAATTGTTTCTGAAAGGGAAAAGTCTAAGGATCTGTTTGTTTCCGCTTTAGTCCAGAGGTTACATCTATTGATGTGGAAAGAGCGCTTAAAGAGCAATTGTCTTAAGATGCTGGTCTGCACCAGACTTAAAACTAAATTTGACTCATATGCGTCATTTCATGTTTTAGTTAAAGAAGATAACTTTCCTTTAATTAATAACACTGGTGTGTGGCCGAATTGGTGCCTTATTGCCCCCTTTTATGGTAAATTAACTCCTGATCAAGTGCATTCTTTCCGCACTCCTGGTAAAACTATTAGAGTAGGTGCTTTATCTGCTGGTAATATACCTATTGTGCCTGAGGAAGGCTCTGTTCCCCTATGACTATGGCTTTGGACTACTGTGATTTTGATATTTTTTATCAAAATATCAGGGGTCTGCGGACAAAATGTTGCGATTTTTTTTGGCAATGTTTATGCTAACAAGTTCAGAAATTTTTGCATTATGGAAACCTGGCTTGATGACACTATATTAAGTTCTAATTTATTTCCTGATTCTCACTACGTATTTTGTGTTGACAGAGACTATTTTACTTCCAATAATAAACGTGAAGGCGGCGTACTGATTGTTGTCTCGAAGTCATTATATGGGGTTAAACGTAGGTTTGATTTGGAGGTCACAAAAAATGCGTGTGGATAGAAAAAGTCCTTGAGAGGTTTACGGTGACTCAGCTAATCAAGGAAATTATTATTATTATTATTATTTTCCTCTGTTTTTAAACCTTTTTCTTTTGGTAATACTCAGAATAATTCTGGTTACACCTGCTCTGGTTTCATTAATATTATATCCATCTCCGATGCTGATGTCAAACGGGCGATTAATCGTCTTCGTTCGACGAAATGTGTCGGACTTGATGAGATTCTAAATTTCAATATAAAAGGTTGTACGGAGATATTAACTACTCTCTTACACCACATATTTAACCTTAGTTTATTTGGTGGGAATTTTCCCTTATCATGGAAGCAAGCGGCTGTAGTGCCTATTTTTAAGAAAGGTAACAGCGCCATAGTTTCTAACTACAGGCCTATTTAGATTTTAAATATTTTTTCCAAAAAATTTTAAAGTATTGTTCACGATCATATTTCATTTTATTTGAAATTCAAATTACACCCCAGTCAGCATGGTTTTCGTAAATCAAAATCTACGGTAACTAATTTAGTTACCTACCAAAATGATGTTCAGCTGTCTGTTTGTTCACAGGGACAGGTCGACTCTGTGTATCTTGATCTTAGGCAGGCCTTTGATTCAGTTCCTCATTTTATTCTTTTGAAAAAGCTTAATAATTTTGGACTATCTTCTCCTTACGTCAAGTGGTTCCAAAATTATTTTTGAACTGGATCTGACTTTGTTCGCATTTTAGGACAGTCTTCTTCCTATTACTCGGTGTTATCTGGAGTGCCGCAAGGCTCTACCTTGGGACCTCTCTTATTTAATGTTTTATTAACGACCTTTGTGACAAAATTAAGTATTCTAAATATCTCTTATTTACTCATGATTTGAAACTATATTGTGATATAAAATCGGTGAATGACTGTAAAGTTCTTCAAGCAGATATTGATTCTGTACGTCAGTGGTGCGATGTTAACAATATGGAACTCAACATTGAGAAGACCAAAATTATATCTTTCACGGAAAACCAACAGTATTCATTTTAACTACTTTGTCAGTGATGTCTTAATTTTCCGTACTGAATGTATAAAAGATCTTGGTATCTTGTTAGACACTAAGCTATACTTTCATTGCCATGTAAATTTTGTTCATACACAGGCACTAAGGACCTTAGGGCTCATTCGTTTTATTACATACAATTTTTCCTCTTTAGGCAGTCTTGTTGTTTTATATAATGCTGTCAAAGCTTGAGTATGGTTTAGTTGTATGGAATAATCTTACACAGACAGATTCTAATACATTAGAAAATATAAAAAAGAAATTTGCCAGTTTGTGCAATTACCGGTTTTTTCCGTTTAATATTACACGTAAATACGAATTGATTTTAACTGCTTTAAATTTCAGAACACTTTATACCAGACGACGGCATCTTGATGCTTTATTTCTTATTAATGTATTTAAGGGCAAAATAAATTGCAATTCCATCATGGACACTGTTGGTATTCGTGTGCCGTCAAGGCAAATAAGAAAATTTTCTACGTTTAGTGTGATCAGTGCGCTAAGACATAGTCCTTCAGACAGGTGCAAATGACGTATGTAAATTTTTGGGCGTGTTTGGTATAAACATTGTTTTTTTAAGGGCACTTTCTCATTAAGAGAAATAATTTAGAGAGTGGCCTAGTTTAGATATAGCTTAGTTATTTGTTTTAATTTGATTTTTGCTTTTATTTTGTTCCTTCTATTTTATTAGTTTTTTACGTTTATACTAGTGTTTACTTAGGTAGATTATTTTCTTTTTATCTAATTTGTATCTTTGTATTAATGTTTGCCTGTCAATGGCTTTTTACCGTTGGCAAACACTCAATAAAGGAATTGAATTATTATTATTATTAGTAGTAGTAGTAGTATTTAGACCTCATTTCTTATATTTGCTTGCTGTGATGGCTGCATCTTATTTTGTGGTATTTAATTTTGACGTGAATACGTCTTTAAAATCAGACCGACATATGGGTTACCAGAACGGAAACGGCGATGTAACATTTGCAGGGTGATCCATTCCGACACTATAACTTCGTGACTAATAACACGATTGAAATAAATGTCTCGTTCAATTGGGCATACGACTACGATGCGAGCATGACCTTGAGTTGACGCCGCGCATGTGCGAGGCGCGGTGGGGTGCCTGCGGCGACTGGCGGCCATTTTGGGCGTGGGCGAAAATTACGGGCAGTATATCTAGCGATTCCGATGTGCTATTGCGCTGTATTTGGTGCCAAACGAAAGATCACGTCTAGATCTGTCGATTTAAGCCATGAACTTTGTAAAATATTTGTTGTTGACAAATCAAAAATAAGTCGTGAAAAATTTAAACTGTCTGATGTCGGCCCATACTCACCGAAAAGCCCAGAGGAAATACAAGCAACGCATCTCATCGGAAAGGTCGTCTAATCAGCCATCGATCAGTACCGCCATGTCCGTGGCGGAACGAGTGAGACGGCTTCTGGAACGTCGGAATGTCTGAAGACTCTGTATATTTGTTATGCTAAATAAAAGCCATGTATCCATTTCGTTACTTTCATTTCATTCCTATATCCCAAAGAAAATATTACCCGCTAACGCAGACGTATTCACGTAAAACCCACGGCCGTGTCCCCGACACAGCCACACCCCGAGTTTTTGTAACTTTTTTCTGTTTTTTATTGTTTAATGTTTTTATTTAGTATTATTGAATTGAATTATATTACTTAGGTATCGTATTTTGCCCATTTACTTGTAAAATATTATTCAATAAATGAATTGAATTGTTATTATTATTAATAAAAATAAATAATAAAAAGTATTGAATTGAATAGAATATGGTATATTTATATATCTAGTTTCATTTATTTGTTTGTTTTTATATTTGTAATATTTTACTTTTATTATTATTGAAATGAATTTAATTATATGAGTATTTTATTCTGGACTTTGGTTTAGTACTTGGCTGTTATTGACCTTTTTGGCTGTTGTCAAGCACTTAAATAAATGAATTCAATTGAATTGAATTATTATTATTATTTAGACCTCATTTATTATGTTTACTTGCTGTGCTGACTGCATATTATTTTCTGGTATTTAAATTTGTAAGTTTTTTCTGTTTTTTATTTTTTAATGTGTTTTTAGTATTATTGAATTGAATTATATTACTTAGGTATCGTATTTAAGCCATTTACTTGTGAAAAATCATTCAATAAATGAATTGAATTATTATTATTATTAATATGGTACATTTATATATTTTGTTTAATTTGTTTGTTTTTGTATTTAAATGTAATATTTTACTTTTATTATTATTGAAATGAATTTAATTATTTATTACATTTATCCTGTACTCTGGTTTAGTGCTTGGCTGTTATTAGCCTTATTTGGCTGTTGTCAAGCAGTATTTATACTACCTACACTCGTGATAAACAATTCAATGTAGCTTTCTTACTTGAGACGCCATTTTAATAACCGTGAGTGTTGTTCTTCAGGTGGAAAGATGTGGAAACTCATTAACTAATTATTAACTTGATCATGTTACTTGTACAAATGCGTTTATCTTTCATTATTGAGCTTTTGGTTCAAGAGCAATGTTAAAGTGGCATACATTTAATGTATACACGCTGTATATGGGTCAGATTAAGATAAATAGGTGAAAGCAAAATCAATAATTAAAAAGATTTAGAATTTTAAGGTAAGTCAATCATAGATTAAACAAGCCTGCAATGTGGTCCTATATTAACAATTACGTGCTACTTAGTAACACAAAAAAATTAAATGAACTAATTTCAAAATAAGAATAACGTGGCAAGGTCTTCCGGTTTAGAATTTAACGTAATTGGTATGAAAGATTCCAACGGTCGTAAAATGTATCTGACAAGCTCTTTTTAAATGCTGATAAATGTAAATCAGGTTATTCAGCATTATAAATTTAGCACATGTAAAGTAATTATGGCATTTCAATACGCAAGGACATAAACAATTTAATTTATTCAAATTTCCAACCATCTAGTAATGATTCAGAATTATGACATTTTCAAGGCGTGAAATGGCGACATGAATACAACAAGGAGGACTGATCACTGCCTTAATGGAGTGGCACTGGGAAAATAACGCCTCGGTACATAAGAAGGGCTTGGTACAACTTCTCGAACTTTTTGAAATTGAAGAGACTTTTAATACGTCAAACGGATGACAGGAATTACAGTTCATCAATTGGGAGCTCGGGATGACTTTGTTTACTTAACGACGTTTATAAATTCATCCAGCGATATGGAGAGCAGGGAATAATGAATGGCAAAGGATGCGGAAGGAAGATGTGGCTAAGGTGTTATCCTGTCAATGTCCTGGAAGGACTGAAGAAAACCAAGAATGACTTCAGCCGGGGTAGATGGTCAGGAAATGTAGATTTTAATCCGGGGCATATGAAATACGAAGTAGGAGATCTAATTACTGGACTGCGACGTTTGTTCGCTCAGAAAATCAAAAATCTAAATTGGACTGTCTACCGATTTTGTGGGGATTTTTTGATAACGGTGATACACCTTTAGATTCCAACGAAATAGGATAAATGTCGGATAATTTCACGTCGGTCAGAGAACAACGCATATAACAAGCCATGCATTATGAAATCGTCTGTCTGTCGTGTTTTCCCAAAGGCGACAGGCAACCTGCACAAAATCTTTTTTTTTATTTTTTTATTTAATATTCAAAAAATGCATAAATTTTCTTCTGGGTCAAACAGTCATCGCCATACAGAACTATTGTTCTTTCGTTAAGCATAAAATCGGATTTGAAACCGGTTTTCTTCATTTATGAATTCTGCAGTGGAGCAGCAAGGTTAAACGCGTCACAGTTAGTATTCATCAGTACCCAAAAAGACAATGAAAATCAACTACGTGCAAATAATTCAAGTTTCATACTGTATATACCCGTCATCTTTAACAGTTCTGTCAGCATCACTTTTAAGATACACCACGAATAAAACTGCCCTTACTATTTTACGTTCTTTCCAAAACCTTCAGTGCCGTATTATTTTTATAGAACCCTGAATCTTTCTATCTGATTCGTATCCTCCAATTTAATTCTCCAATCTCACTCATGGCTTCCAAGCGAATGTTCAGAGACAAATTTCCAAGCAGATGCAATCAACTTGCACCGCGTCGTGTTTATCGTACTTTTAGAAGGAGAGGGAGTACGTCCGGTCTATTTCTTAGCAAGGTCAACATGACTACATTTCAGTGCGATTCAATTCTCAGTTCGGCAGCCGCTGATCTATACGATAATCAATGACAGTTATGACTAAAATTTGATTTAAGGAAATAGCGTTTCAGCTAAAATAATTTATGGATCATATTACATCAGTCAATTGTGGATAAGTATGCTAGTACTGTTCATTATGTTTCATATTTCAATTTTCTCCAAAGGATTTCCTATCACTGACTGCACTGAATTACTGAAATCATGAAGTTATTCCTACTTTTATGGTAAAGTCTTATGGATATACCTGTAGCAACCAAAATGAAAATAAGATGGTGACCATAAAAACTAAGGCAACCTTGGCAACTAAGATAACAATTGTAACTATGGTAACCAAGGTAAACAAAGTGATCACTAAGACGGGTTAACCAATTGAACTATAATAGCCAATGTGACCAAGGTCCAAGACTGGAAACAAACCCCATGTGGAAATTCCTTTTGTGGGGCCATGTACCTAACAGAGACGGCGATGCCCTTATGGAGCGGAGGTTAACCAGTGTAAGAGAGCCCCAAGAGAGGCAATATGTCTCATAGGGTCCAGACGAATCTGGGTCAGATTAGGTTGGATTAGATTTCTTTACGTTTAGCTATGTGTTAGCTTACGGTATTTACGATGAGGGTGGTTATGTAAGACTGAGGGCTAGACGCATTTTAAATAAAATGTGAACGTAAGTGGGAACTCTGTAAATTTAATATGTATTTCCAGTTACGTTCTTCTTAACTTTCAGAAAACTGTCAAGCTTTGCAATCATTGTCAACAAACCAGTGTATGCGCCGTAATTCTGTCAGCAGGTATGCATGTAATATTCTCACTCTCTCCAGCATATCTGAAGGAACAATGATGCATTCTTATGAGCTCCGATCGTGGCGAATTGTCGGGTCATTTAACTACGCTGTTTCAATTCTACACGCTGTGTAGTGTCGACCTGTAGAAATGTATTAGAGGGGTGGTATGATGGCAATTTGGAAGCGGTCGTGAATGTATTAAGGAACTACCGCAACATTTTCTGTGGATAGCAAACCTCCTTGCCTAAATTGGAAACAGATTCGTCAAAAAACATTAATTACAAGGCTTTATTAACACGTTTCCATGTAACTTAAATGCACCATCTCTACAAATTTATGATATCTACTCAAAACGTTTCTGTAAAATTCAACGTTATATAATAATTCTGAAACAATAAACTGTCATTCACACATGCAGTTCAGAGTAATCATCATTTAGTGGACGATTATGTAGAAAAATAAGTTACGTTAATAACACCTACTGTGTGCTTACTTTGTTCAATCTTATGAATCAACTACCTTCATATTTTTACTGCATTTCAGCCAACTACTATATTAAAAACCCTGCTCCAAACTGACCCAAAGTTCAGCGACTGCGCGCTGAAGCACGGCAGAGAGGCTATTCCTAGACTTCTCAAAGGTAACTGTCTCATTCTCTCCATTGTACTATCGAAGCCACTGTAGCCTTTTGTATTTTTTTCCAAAATAATGTTTGATACTAACAGGCTATACATTAAAGATGTGAGAAATGTTTCAATAAGCAGCCTGCCGACCTGAAAATATAAGGAGACTGTGATTTTGGACACCTAGAGAATAACGATCATGATGCAAAGACAAACGCGACTCGACACTTTGTGATTTTATTAGAAGACCGTAATAGGAAGTTCATTCAGCCAATTAAAGGATGTTTAAAGGAAAATCAAGAGATTCATCTTCTGGTAAATTGAGAAACTGTTTATGTGGCTAGTTTCACATTAATCATAAATGCTCATTTTAAATAAGACACTGATTTTTAGGCCTATCCTAGATCCAGTCCTTGTCGAAGAGGTAGTAGTCCGGGATTCAGGAATTACAATCGCTGCTCGGAACTTCACCATCGAAGGAGCCAAGGACGCTGTTCTGCAAGACGTGAGGTATTTAGGCTAAATGACTTACACATTTATCCAGCCATTAATCCGAGCGGCTTATTACAACTGGATCCCAATGACAGAGAGTTAACAGAAAAGTAGGCTTCCAGTTTACAAATAATTCTTTCGTAAAAGACTCGATGATACAATACCGCTAATACAAAAACATGACTTTATGTAGTGATCTTGATTTTATTCCATTCACCACCCGCCCTCACAACATATCTCACTACAATTCATTTTAAAATCATCCTATCATTTCCACATTCTTACACGGATTAACTTATACCACATTCAAAAATTAAATTTAGATTATTAAGTGGCCATCTCAGTGCTAATTTTATAGTGCCCTGCTCAAGCAAGGAGTTGCATTTCTTTTCTTTACGTGATATAAGCAATTAAAATGCAACTTATTATATATATATATATATATATATATATATATTGGAATTTTTTAAAATACTCACACAGGCGTATTTGAGTTGCCTTTCATCGGTAACGTACACACGGAAGTATAGTAAAACAAGACAGGCATAACTGTTCAAGTGGGAAATAAATTGGCAAGTAAAAACAGAGAATATGTCACCGGACTACACTACCTATTCACGGTATAAAGGTAGCTAATACATTCTTAGAAAATATTGCGTATTTCGAACATCTGGAAAGAAGTTATTATTATTATTATTATTAAGTGTTCTGTCTTACGACAGGTCCATTGCTCTGCCCAAAAAGAGCTCTCCAGTTGTCCCTATTCTCGGCTTCTCGCTTTAATTCCTGGAACGTCATCTTCTTTCCTTGTTTAAGGTCGTCGGTTAGCTGTATCAATTTTCTTCCTAGTCCTCTCTTTCCTTCAACCTGGCCTTCGGTGATATCACTCAGTAATCCATTCCTTCTCATAATATGTCCCAGCCAGTTAGCTTTCCTTCGTGTAATCGCCTGCAGAATGCTTCTTTGCTCGTTGACTCTCCTCAATACTTCTTCGTTGGTCACTCGATCTGTCCACCTGATCTTCTCTATTCTTCTCCAACACCACATTTCGAAACTCTCCAGGTATTTCTGTTCCTTCTTCCTGAGTGTCCAAGTCTCTGCTCCATACAGCGCGACACTCCAAACGTAACACTTCACTAGTTTCTTCTTCATCTTCAAGCCCAACTTGCTAGTGAGAAGTATCCTCTTCTTGACGAAAGCTGCCTTGGCCATGGCTATCCTTGCTTTTACTTCCTTGGTGCATAGGGCGTCCGTCGTGACTATGCTTCCCAAGTTCTTGAAATGCTCCACATTCTCCATCTGTTGGTTTCCAATTACAACGTTCAATGGTTCTGCTCTCGGTGCTATCCTCATTACCTTTGATTTTTCAATGTTGATTTCCATTCCATACTCTCTACCTGTTTCCACTAACTTGTCCATCATGTTCTGTAATTCCTCCTTCTCCTTCGCCAATAGTACTAAGTCGTCTGCATACTTTACAGTCTTTATCACTCTTCCTCCAATTTTGAAGTCTCCTGTTCCCTCCAGAGCTTCCTTGGCAAGCCATTCCCCGTACAGGTTAAAAAGGAATTGGTGATAAGCAGCATCCCTGTCTTAAACCTCTACCTATCTCAACGCTGTTGGTGTCTCCTGAGTCCAGTCTCACTTTGACTTTTTGCTGCATGTACAGGTTTTTGATTAGTCTTCTATCTCTCCAATCAATTCCAATTCTCTGTAGGATCCTCATTAATTTCTTCCATGGAAAGAAGTTGACAAATTAAAATTGCATTCATGAATAAATTTAAAGCGGGAAAAATTCTACGTAAAATCGTAAAGATTAAAACTATAATTTAATTTTTTGCTTTGAGTGAGTGTAAAACTTAGCCTCACACTTCAAATGGCGTACAAAGATTTAACGTGTGCGAGAAGAGAATTCTTAGGAGAATATCTGTATCTAAAATAGATTAAGAGAAGAAGAAGAAAAATGCATTATGTACTGTTCCGTAGTTTGTAATATTTTCAAAAAAATATTAGTGATATGAAATACGACAGATGGAGGGGTATGTAATGCGAATGTAGGATATAAAAAATGCATAAAAAGTTTTCGTTTGGAAGCCTGAAGAAAATATATCACACAGGAAACACAGGCAGAGATTAGAAGATAACATTACAATTTATCTTAGGGAGTGTGTGAGGGTATAAATTAGCGCGTGGGCTCTTATGAACACAGTCACAAAAATCCGTTTTCCTTAAAGGGCAGACATTTGTTCACTAGCTGAGCGCACAAGGACTCCTAGCCACGAAATAAGTTGGTTCTGTAGAGGTCTTAAATATTTTTCTTATTAGTGTTTGTTCAAAGCGCATTGATTTTGTTTTCACATATTCTATTCTTTTCTTCCTAAAAACTCTATTAGTTCCACAATGTCTTCATTTATTCGGTTTGGTTTCTGCAAACATTCCAATTTAGTCTGCTACTCTTTATCTCATAACTGTCAATATTCTTTTTCAAATTGTCTTTGTACTCGTTTAAGTCAATGCAGCCTACATTTGCGTTAACTAAATTTATATATTATCTTTAACCTTTTCATAAATGCTACGGATGTCCACATTATCATCCAAGTATTCCAAAGATGCGCCATATTTTGAAATGTCGATCGAATATTGTTCTTTAAATTCTGCATCATTTACTTTCTTGAGAATATATCTGTCCATATCAAATTTTGAGTGGTTTATTTACCTTATGATAATCTGCTCCGTTCTTTTGAATCACCAAACAGTGATCAGGATGACATTCAGCTCCAATAAATAATCGGACGTCAAGCAAACGTCAATTTTATCATCTTCCTATTGTACGTTATCAATTTGATAATGTGTAACTCAATTAGAGGGATATTAAGTGTATTTATGAAGTTTATGTACAGAATAACTAATTTAAGAGTTGCAACTGTAACCGTCCAGAAATTAGAGTCCTGTGGAGTAATGCTGCCAGGGCGAGCTGGCTGAAATTCTTTAAAAGAAAGGGTCGGCTGTGTTAAGTGAGAAAGTAGGAGGAGGACTCACATGTGGTATTTTTTGGGGGAGTAAGCCAAGAGCAGCATTCGGGAAGTGTGTCTGGGGAGTCGTGGAAAGTTTCTTGACGGTACAGGTTAAGATTTTTATAAAGTTGTGTAATGAAGAAAATCCATAATAAAAGTATAATTAGATCAACAGTTAATTATTATCTCTTCGTTATTCACTCGATCCCCGTGAACGACCCTGAGTCCCTGGCTAGCTGGAGCTAACAACTAACGAAGGACGGTTATAGAAATTGACGCATTAACCTGGGGCACGATATTGATCGGAATAAACCTAGAACAAGACGGACGGAGCGGGGAGTAGCATCATTTATACAGCATTCCACCCGGAACTAGTTCGACGGAGCGGGGAGAGACTTCCTTTCCACCCGGAACGAGAACATGGCTGCGAAAAGGGCTCTCCGAAGTGGTAAGATAGATAGCGATTACATTGACATACAGAGTGAGTCAAAATTATGTTTACAAACTTTGTGTGCGTAATCTATATTCCTATGAACATGGGGTCGCAAATGTTTAATTGTCGAAATAAGAGCCAAAAATAAGTTTCAAAGTTTGTCTTTATTGCCATGTGTAAGGATTGGGATGTTTCTTTATAACAGATCTCAACGTTTGCTCCTCCATTATCCACACATGCCCGAGCACGACGTACACAAGACTGACGGATTCGTTTGTGCACACCATTGTTTCCTCGAATCCCGCAATACACAGCTGGTAGTCAGAGAAGAATTTATTATACTTAGTTGCCGTGAAAGCTTCATAACATACAATCTAAACGGTTATTAGAATTTGAGAACAGATGAATCGTCCTATTGTGATTGCTTGATACAGCAATTCATAAAGTGACTTTACAAGATGAACGTTGTTATGGCACTACGACGTACTTATTGTCACTGATAAGAAAACCTTTTCACACAGGTATGTGGTGCCAAGAAGTAGTAATTTGGCGATGGTTAGTTATGAGAGTTTCACATATTCGTCTCGGATTCTTATCTAAAAATGAGGAAGATACTGCTGAGCTTCATATTTAGTATTAACGGATAGTCTATATCGCAGCCAAATTCCATTAAGGATCACAGTGATTTTATAGTGAGGTAACTGACATATCTTCTCACCTACTCTAACTACAGAAGGATTTTGGTTCTGTTCATGCTTCGAAAGAGTTCGATAGTGAAAATGCTTATAAAACTACCGTCGAGCTCAGTGAGACTGCTTAGGAACTGAGGATTAATTTGTATGAATTCATATTCCTTTTCCTGGAGACAAATATTTCTATGCTCCTAATTTCACATTAGATTTTCCACAGAGTCGTTTTGACGAATATCGAAAATTTGCAAAAAAAAAAAAAAAAAAAAAAAAAAAAAGGGGGGGGGGTTAAAATAGTAGCATTTGAACACTTAAATAGGTATTGGGCATGTTGAACTTGTCAAATATATCTGATAAATATGACACAGCAAACCAATTCTGATCAAAAATGTGTATATAAAATTCGGTACTATGTTTTTCAGCTCAGTTAGTCCTTTGTTAATTTAATTTCTTGGTAACCACTTTACCTTCTAATGCAACAGAAGTGATTTGTGGTCTGCCTGTATTTCCTCGCGCAATATTACATATAGACGAGAGTTAAATCGGTTCTTAACACAGTATATTTCCTTGATTGAAAGTCTCGTGATACTAAAGACGTGCTAAACTATCTTATAACCTTTAAACTCTGCGGGTCCATGAGCACAGATACGGCCTGCACTTATACATTCATAGCTTTGAACGCATTGCTTCCTGAGCGATCGACAGAACAAAAAATATTAAAGAATGTTTCGATTTCAGCTGAAATATTCAGCTACATTCAAATGATATTAACAATCGTTACTTGATATCTTCTCACATTAATTCAATTTGTCGCGTAAAAATATTTCTTTTATCCGTGGCGTAACAACCCTCTCAGAGCCAAAGCCGACTAGCTGGCTGCTGGCCTCACGTTAACATGCCTAAGCAGAGGTGAACGATCATCCAACCACATATAGGGTGACGTGTGGTCAGCACGACGAACCCCCAGCCATTGCTAGTTTTCATGACTGGATTACGCTACCCATTGTAGCTCCCCAATTTCCTCACGATGCTGGGTTGGCACCGGTCCCATACACTGGTCGAAAGCTCATGAGAAAATTTCTCCTCCCCCTAGACTCGAACCAGCGCGCATTCCGTATCGCCGATCCGAAGCATGATGCCTCAGACCGCGCGGCTAAGGCGCGGTACCGCGAAATAACAATAACAATAAATAACTGCTTTATGTGCTTTGACTTAGATTTCACCATTCTCAGTCGCACATTTCGTTCGCTATCAGCAACAACAATGTCTCTCCAATGGTGTGCGATTTTATTTTGAGCAATTAAATATTAAATCTGAAATATTCCTAGAAGTATCTTTGCTCCTTTCATTAAGTAAGCTGTTTCCACGATTTTATGAATTTTCGTTAGAAGAATTTTAGTGGCTTGTTCGCAAGAGGCGCATAAACCATAAACCCATTCTTTAATCAAAGAGAATTTAAACAGTACACACTTCTCCAGTACTCTCGGATATTTCTGACAAGCTGAAGTACCAGCGATTTCTAATCTGAGCTTTAACACCTCTATTTTACATTTTGTTACTATTTTGTTCCTATTATTTTATATGTACCACTCTCTACTTTTTACCCACAATTTTGGTGGGCGTCACACAGTTTGGTAAGCAGTGCTGCACTTAATTTAACCCCAGAGACTACCATAAAATCATACTGGATATTGGGATACTGGTAATGACCCGTTCTTCAAGAGCCTGAGCACTGCGGATCCCAACTTTTCGTTGGCTTGATCTACAAACATTTGGTACGACTCCTTGGACGAGGGACCAGCCCGTCGCAAGGCCTCTACCTGTACACAGGATAGTACAACACAGAAAAACGCGGACACACATCCATGGCTTGAGTGGGATTCGAACCCTCAGTCCCAGCGACCAAGCGGCACAAGACACACGCCTCAGACCGCGCGACCACATATATATTACGATTTAAAGAAAATGTCTGTACCGACTTAGGCATCAGTATGTTAGTAACATATAACGTTCATGTCCGTACATGGTTAAAATGAGAACAAACAAATCTTACATAGAATATTTTTTCAGCATTCTCAGGTCATTCTTTTATCGCAGGAAAGAGCAACTGGCAGTTGCGCTTAATCTATGATTGTGACACAGTCAGACTCCAGAAACGAATCTCACCGAATTTATTTCCTCCTAGATTTTTCAATTGCCCTCTCCCATAAATATTTCAAAATAACAACTTAATAACTTGGCATCCCATCTCTTTGCGCCTTTCTTCAAATGCTGAATAACCACATATATTCCTACATTGTAGTTAAATACGTCGTTGAAGGATTATCGTAAATTATGCGTGTCGGACAACGGCTGCTGTGTTGGGATTATATTTCTTTATATGTAATATTTAATGTTTAGTTATCTATAATTTCATGATTACAAGTTTTATTAATAACGGTTAAGCGGATCGAAAGTTCTTAACGAGGCGAGACACGCGAAATGTACATACTGATATCTTGACGTCATTTTTCCTCATATGTAGGAAACGTTAGCTGAAAGCGCCTACTTCAATTAATTGGTTTAAAACATATTGTCCTAGTCCACGCTGAAGTACGTCGACGAGAAATCCCGGGATATTTGACAACGCAAATCCCTACGCAATCGTTTGTTTTCACCAGTAAATGTTCAAACGAAGAGTCGGAAACAATAAAGAGGCGAATGTATTTTTCCTTCAACAAAATTACAGAAATGATTCGGAGTAGCTTGTGTTCATGTTTCATACTGAGGACCTCCGGGCTCAAATATCGACCCGCAGATAGTTTTATCTTTCTTGAGGTCTGGTTTCCCCCTTTATCTCCAAAACGTTCTTAGATAATGCGTCGACATAGGCCAGAATATCCTCTTCTCATATACTTTCCAATTCGTCTTTTATTAATCATCCCATCCTTTGACTATACAACATATAGTCTGATCTGTATTAACAGCATCATTAAGTAAAGTACACATATTCAAACATTATTATTTTCATTTTTATACTACACAGTTCTTTCTATTCCTCGACATGAGCAAAGTAGGCGGTTCGAGTTTTAAGCCTGTATCATCCTCACATGAAAGTCATGGCACATTCATCACACTGATGTTATAATGCCGCCCACTGGACCCACAGACTAGAATTGAAATGGGCTGTGTGCTACCTCGTAAATAGAATTGCATCTTAAATTAGAGGTTTGCCCTGTTTGACCCGAGAACCATTGGCCTTACCCAGCTCAAACCCGAAGTTTACCTTCAGATATGTTACCCATAAACCAACTAAGCCCGAATTCCTCTTAATCCGAATGAATCCCGATACATATACATTCTGTCTTGGCTACCGATCATTAGTGCACGTTTTATTAATGCGTAGTTATAATAGTTGCCATGGTAAGACTTATAATGGATTGTCGGTTAGATCGCAAAACAAAGTTAACTAAGAAACTCTGCCACAGATTCGAGTTCTGATGAAAATGGATTCTGCTTCTCTGTTAACTACACACGACAGAACGACAGCAATATTTAAAAGCATATAACCATCTATCGAAATTCCCCACAGTAAAACTGATAGAATTATATTACCACTTAATAATTATGCTAATTTGCCAAGGTATGTACCTGTAATATTAAACAATAGCATGACAACACACGAGTCCTGATTTTTGTTTTTTGTTTTGCGGCTAAATGAATAAACCATTGTAAATTTTATTGAGATATATCATAAAATAAATGTCGTTATTAAACTTTCTTTAAATTTGAAGCATTACAGACATGTCAACTTTGTGGAACTTCGAATTAAGTATACCCAATTTTCGGTACGAGGGAACCTGCTATTGGTGAATGCTAATATAACACTGAGAGCCACGATCATTAAATATTCCAAAAATTATTTCCATGAAGATAATTGAAATTAATTAAACAACCAGTTGTGCTACAACGACGTAGGTATGTTTTTCATATCTTAATGAAGGTCACCCGGTTTAGAAGTATATATGAGAGGAGCCACTTTGTCCTTCACGTCATTCCGAAGAAATCATCACCATGACAAAGGCTGAAATGATCTTCGCAATCTACATTGTTCTCATCGGCGCTACAGCACTCAAATTACGTAAGTTACAATAAAGTCAGTGTATTTAGATTATTGAATAGTGACTACGTGAAATTAAAATTATTAATGAAATTTTTATAATGATAATATTTGTACTGGAAGTATTTTTACTCTTGTCAGTAATCACATAAAACCTATCAAAACAAATGGCTGACTGATTAAATAAATCTTTGGAGCAAGATACGTTTACAAGCATTCAGTACCGAAATACTTTCCCGGAGATGAAGTGCGTCCAGGACGTAATTCAATTCAATTCATTTATTAAAGTGCTTGACAACAGCCAAAAAGGCCAATAACAGCCAAGCACTAACAACAATACAGACATTACAATACAAAAGCAAACAAACAATGAACTGAAAACATAAATGCACAATATTGATTTATTGCAAAATAACTAATAAGTAAAAAACTAAATGTTACAGATAAGTAAAGTAATAATTAAAATAAAAACAGTTTGATTTTGGACAAACAACATACAAAATAAAATGTTATACTAAATAAACAATAAAAAACAATGATTATTGTTTAAAAATCTGGCTGACCTCAGTAAGCAAAACACGGTCCTTGTTAAAGATGTCGATGCTCCTACAGACTGTACTGGCAGCAGAAACACATCTGGCAAAGGGACTGGCCTTGAAATTACGTTGTACAGTAAAGGTAGAGTAGTCTCTGATAGACCTAGTAGGTATGCAGAGACCAACTGTATCAAAAACAGATGAGCAACTAATTTTGCCTTTAAAAACATTGATGAGGAAAAGCGCATCCAAAAGCCTCCTCCTTAAATGTAACGATAAGAAGTTTAATCTAACTATTATATCATCGTAATTATAGGCACAAACGCCATTAAAAAATCTAGTGTAACATAGAGCCACAAATTTCCTTTGAATCCTTTCCAATTTAAAGGAATCAGTATTAGTAATAGAGTTCCAAACAACGGATGCATACTCAATTTTGGAACGGACTAAAGTACTGTACAAAACCAATAGGCTATCAACAGTGGAGAAGGAAGAAGTAATATACCGAATCAAACCTAGCATTTTTAAGCCTTGTGAGAATATATAGTTGATATGCTGGTGAAAATAAAGCTTACAGTCCAGTAGAACACCGAGATCTTTAACACAATGGAAGCATGCCACCAGGTTGTTACACAATTTGTAATTAAAGTAAATACTGTTTGTCTTCCGGGTGAATGATATAACAGTAGTTGTACTTAAATTAAGTTGCATCCCATTAACAAGACACCAATTTTGCACTGAATGAATATCGTCCTGTAACAGTTTACAGTCATAAACATCGCTAATACTCCGATATATCCTTAAGTCATCAGCAAATAAAAGGCACTGTGAGTTATGTATGGAGTCGCAAATATCATTAATAAATATATTAAAAAGTAAGGGGCCTAGGGTGGAACCTTGAGGCACTCCACACTTAACACGATAAGGATACGAAAGAGTTCCTGATACACGAACAAAAGATTGCCTGTCAGAAAGATAACTATGGAACCAGTCAACATAACTGGGTGATAGTCCAAAGTTTCTAAGTTTCCCAAGAAGAATATTATGAGGGACTAAGTCAAATGCTTTAGTACGATCACAGTATACTGAATCTGTTTGTCCTTGAGTACTAACTGAAGGTAAAACGGAATTAAGGTAAGTAACCAAATTTGTTGCTGTGGAATTAAATTTACGAAAACCATGCTGTGAGGGATTTAATCTGTACTTAAAAATTTTTTCCAAGTGATCATAAACAATAAGTTCAAATATTTTAGAAAAGTTATTAAGAATAGAGGTGGGTCTATAATTACTAACAATGGAACTGTTGCCTTTTTTAAACACAGGAACAACAGCTGTTTCTTTCCACAGGGACGGAAAGGTGGCACTAGTTGCACTTAAATTAAAAATATAGGTTAATAAGGGAGTGAAAATAACAGAACAACCCTTAATTACTAACGAAGGAATTCCATCTAACCCCACACACTTTGAGGTTCTGAGGCGCTTGATTGCCTTGCTAACTTCAGCAGGAGAGATAGGAGCGGCGGGCAAAGAATCAGAAGTAAAAGTATCGGTAGGAGTGACGGACCGGCAAGAAGTGTTAAAAATTGATTCAAAATGCGTAGCAAATTCATCAGCAATGTGTTTGGGGTCAGTGACAAACTGATCACAAATTTTCAGCTGAATGAAGGAGTTATCTTTTTTTTTGAAATTTGAAACGTATTTCCAAAAATGCTGAGGGTGAGTTTTAAGACTGTCATCAACAGACTTTAACCACCGCCGCCTATCAGCCTTAATGGTAGCCTTAACTAATTTACGAAAGTGTGCAAAGTAGGAGTAATGTACTTCAGAGTTGGTCTTTTTAAACCGACGAAAATAATGATTCTTTTTATTAATGTAATGTTTTAAGTTGCCGGAAAACCAGATAGGAAATTTAGACTTCCTTGAATGCTTAATGGGAATAGCTAAGTTTAAAGCTTCAGTAACTACCGACTTGAGCTGATAAGCGGCGGAGTCCGCAGAGGACTGATTGTATACGCAGGACCAATCGTAAGAGGATAAATACCTATAAAGTAATAAATAGTCAGCACGCGCGTAATTGCGGGAACATCGAGAGGGCTGTGAATTGGTAGTCAGAGATATATTTCTAATATCAATAACCAGAGAAGGATGAAAAACATCAGGTTTAACCAAATCGTGATCAGAAATCGTGACGTTTACAGATGAAAAGTTAGCAAAGACAAGATCGAGTAGATTTATGTTTTGGATGGTAATAATAATAATAATAATAATATATTTGGTTCAGAACTATATACAGAGTTCTGAGGCCGCCTAACACCAGGATTGACGACTACAGTCCTTACATACGTAGCACTATTAGCACTTATTCTTACTATTCCCTATTGCTACTATACATAACTATTTCTTATTCCTTAATATTACTGTACATAACTATTTCTTATTGCACCCGTGTCTTCTACTCCAGTGGCAGTTCTAAATTCCTAATTTTAATCTGTCTTTTACATATTACTTTGTACAGAAAGTTCCCTAATCCCTGACCTCCGTATCCTTTATATAGCTTAATACAGTAAAACCTCTCTAACTTGGACACTTGCGGTTCCACGATAATATGTCCAACTTACAGAGGTGTCCAAGATAGAGGGAAAGGGGAAAATCATCCTTTCAAATTGTGGTGTAATGACAATGTGGTAATTGTAGAGTATTATGGAGCCCTTCCCAAAAAGGAAATTATTGATAAGAAAAATCAAAAAGTTAAATTATTTTTTTACAAATTTTGTTTTGAGTAAATTAAACTTGCATGGATAAGCTCATAGGGAAGGACACCAATACTTTACGTTTACCGAAAATGTAATCTATTTACTTACATAATATAACCACTGTAGGCTTGCTTGAATGAAAAATTAATGACAATAATAATAATGTTTTGAAACCCACTCTCATGGTTGCACATTACATCCCAGACTCAATGAAATTTTAAATGTTCAGAATGTATTTTTTTAAGCTCAACATAAGATGTCACTTATTTGTTATAAAAAAACCCGTTACAAGACACTGCTTTTTTGCTTTTATCTTGGAATTTGCCATCCTCTTACTAATTTTTGCCGTAATTAATTGGAATAAAGTTTCAACCATTTTTTGTTGGTTATGAGCGAAGGCATACCGTTCCAATTTATGTTAACACTGTTTAATTCAGTTGCAAGCATTGTACTGACAAAGTTAAAACTCCAGTGAGGGGTTTAACAAAGGAATAACTATACACTTCCACTGCATTCCGATGATGTGTTCAATGTCTCACACCCTCAACCATAAGCTAATTCTCAGGTAGAAGGCATTCATCAGTCAGAAATTCAAAAGAACAAAATACTAACTGTAAACGTTTCCCATAAAGGCATTGAAGCTAAGTGCATGCTTGCACCTGTCCAACTTAAAATAAAAGGGGTGACCAAGTTCCAGGATAAAGGGGTGTCCAAGATATAGGGTGTTGTGGACATGTAAAATTATGGGATATTCGCCGGTTCCAATTAAAAGTGTACAATATAGAGGGGTGTCCAGGATATATGGGTGTCCAACTAGAGGGGTTTTTAAAAGCAAAGGGGTGTCCAACTAGAGGGGTTTTTAAAAGCAAACTCTTCACAAACAGTAAACCACTTGTTCCTCAGAAGCCGTTCCCTCCACTTCCCAGTATCCGTACACTTTAATAATATGTGAATCTCGTTCTCCTCCGCCGCCCATAAAAGGCAAATTCTTTCATCCCCTTCCCCCATCCATCTCAGCTTGCAAAAACCCGCTCTGAACTATTCCGATCCCTCCCTCTCGACCCTTGTAAAACAACGAATGTATCCCTGTCTAACCCACCCTGATTTCATCTCACCGTATAACTCCGATGATCACTTTAACCTAATTTTAGCAAAAACTTTCTGTCGTTCTATGGCATTGCACCTCTCCTTTAAAATTTCACATGTCCTACCCACGCTTCTTACTTGTGGACCTGCCAAATATATCCTCAACCCCAGTTTATTTATTTCATCTTTTACCCTTTTAGCCCATCTCCCAATTTTCAAGTTCGTTACCTGCCAGTCGTACCATCCTCTTACTAAATCCTCCTTGTCCATTTGCAAGATCCTTAACCAAAATTTTGTGACCAACCCCCAAACCTTGCTCCTCCTGCTATCTGTCCCCAGCTTCAGCACGGCTACCCCATTTGCTACAACCCTTGTTATCCCTAGGACTTTCTTTCAAAACCTCCCGTGGATTATATCAACTTAATTCCATCCCTCCTCTAATCCCCAAATTTCCGCCCCATACATACCATCTCGTAAACATTTTCTAAAATATTTATCCTCATATGAGCCATTCGTGCTAAGCATTTGTCTATCGCCACTAAGGCCTGCTTCCCTTTTGCTACCACTTTAGCCTTTTGTTTAGTCCACTTTCCTATGCGTTCCAGGGTCACACCAAGGTAACATATTGCCTTTACTGATTCTATTCTTTCGCCATACATGAACCATCTGTCTTCCTTTTCCAATTTCCCTCCCCCCTTGCACAGACGTAATACTGACCCGCATCTTGTGCCGAACTTAAAATCAGTAGGAGATTTTACTTTCACCTTAAACGCCTAAATGGCGTGTAACAAGACAGCATCATGATTTTATTTTTTGTATCTATTATATTTTACAACCACAAAGATTTTTCTAGAGTCGCCAAATATTTAGCCGGAAAAGTGAATTTTGCTTCACAACAATCCTACTCCTTGCATGTCTTTGGCCACTTCCGTAAAGGAAAAGCCGAACTCACCTACTCACCTATCCCATAGCATAGTAAGTGGGTACAAACTGACTAACAGATTTGGATCAAAATCGATATAGGATACATATATTAAATTTCATGGGCCAATTTTAATTTTGGGAGGGGATAACTTTATGGACGACTCTACATAACTGTTTTCGGAGTCCTTCTATACATCTTGGTGAAAAATATTACAATATATAGCACTTCCATAATATGGTTATTATGATGTATAAGATTCTTTACATTTAAGCTATTTTAAGGACAACCTTGTTTTTAGACCTACACTCAGATCCAATCGGTAATTTTAGCTGTAATAAAGGAAGTTTTTCATATTTTCCTCGATACGAATGCAGAACATTAGAATAGTTATTTCTTGGGAAAAAACTTTCATTCGACTGACGTGTAGGTGTTCTCGCCGCTTTATGTGAAACGAAACTCGCGCACATGATGTCCATAGTGCCACATAAAATAAGTGCATATGTACTGGGACGCTTATTTTTCGAGATGAACGTCACCTTCAATATGGTAACACACTTCTTATCTGTTATTTGTCATGACGATACGTAGAGTTCGTTGTTAGATGAGCTCAAGACAGTGCACAGCAGAGCTAAACTGAAACTGTAACAGTCGAACCGGTACTGTTGTAGTCGACGGCATCCGTACCTTAAATGGAACTCTACGGCACATATGAATGCAGGTCTCCCACAGACTGCACGGATGCCACCCAATGAAGACCCCATACTTGCAGGTGTGGTTTGACAGCCGTGGAGAAATTCATGCGATATCGCACGAGACTTCGGACTATCCGAACCGAAGGTCCCCGAAGTAATTTATGAAGAGCAAGTGCATCCATTCGATTCCTTGCGGAGTGCACAACTGTTTCCAGACAATCGTCATCTAAGCAGTTTTTCGCTATTTTTACACAATATTCCGTGGACAGGCGGAGAGTGTTCTATGAACTTGTATAATATGTTCCCACTTTGATAATATTAATATTTAGTTCCTGTAAGTACTTCATTAGCATCAAAGAAAAGAGGTTTTTGCGCCTCCAGTGTGATCAGTATGCGCATCATACATTATTTCTAAATACATGTTCATGAGCTGCAAAACTAATAGTGTTAGTTCGATTAAATAACTCAAGCTCAGTAGAGCAAACATGTGGCATGGAGGGATGTCATGAGAGAAACATATTCCACATTTTTGTTTGAAAAATTCAGAACAAAACACCATATGAGAGTTCTAGGCACAGAAGGAAGAATAAATAAAGAAATCTAGTTTGAGTGCATCAGCTGGATTCAACCATCAGGTTAGTACCGGGGGAGGGGGGTTATAATGACCTCGGAAATGGATCTTAGGGTATCATAAAAGACAAATAATCTGACTAGCTAAAAATTTTCTAATTTCTAGAATGACTATGGACTATGATTTATGAACTATGGACTTCATTACGTATCACAGCATGTCGTTGAGATTTTGAGGTTCTCACTGCCTTCTTGGTTGCAGTGCCGTGAAGTCTTGCAGAATTCTTCCGAAGTTTCACAAGTACCTGCTGCCTCCATTATCATCATGACTACGGCGCTACAACTCAGAAGACAGCCATCATCATTATAAATATGTTTATTGTTCAAATTATAGCATTTCCATTCATAGCGTGTTACACTACATTTCCTATTTCAGCCATTACACGAAACTGTCGATACTTCATTATGTAAATAGTATTTTTCACGGCTAAGAAAGAGGAGTTTAGATTATAAAATAAACATTTTCATGACACTAGCAAAAAGAAGTTTCTTGAGGTGCTTTTCAAGTCTTTAAAATTTATCGACTTGAATTCGCGAAATTGCGTAGGACTCCGGTACTTATTGGGCAGGAGGTTAAGTGGTCTGGATGAAGGAGCTAGAAAAAATCTGCCTCTGTCGTTGATCGAAACCTTGATCGCCCAGCCCGTAGCCAGTCAATGTATTGGCTGAACTACTGACTCATATAATAGAGCGGTACCGGTAGTTTAACTGAAACAGTATGTCGCTGTTTTATTGCTACGACTTCCACATAAAGCCCGAGCGATATATTTGGAATATGCCACAAACATTGGTCGTGTAGTTGAAGGTTCCTTTTCGGAATAAAGCTGGAAATAAGTTTATTCTTCCTTCTTGTCTCAACTTTAAAGTAATTTTTGTTCAGACGTTAAGTGTGTTTCTCATATATTTTTAGTCTTCTTTTTCAAAACCGTAAAGGACTTGATGTAATTTCTCAAGCTCCGTCTCAGAAGTTACGCCTAGATTTAACAACGCTATTTCAGTTTGTACCTCTACATTCCACAGTACCACAATAGAGTTCCCATTTTTTTCCTTTAACCTCTCAATGTCCACTACTGGACTTAGGTCCCCTATTTGAGGATATTAGCCATACAATAAAACGCTGACCAGTGCTGGTTGGTAGTGGACAAACATCCCGCACTTGAGTGGGACCCGAACCCACGGTCGCAGCAGTAAGGCGCACGAGGATAATGCCTCAGACTGCGTGGCTACTGCGGCCGGCGAGCGCCCCCATACCGCGTTGTTTTGAAAGAGTCTTCATTCAGCTTCAGAGTTTTCTTTTCACAAACCATTAGCGAAACAGTCCCACTTAAAATATAGGATAACGAAAAACAGTGAAGAAAAGTTTCTTATCGGCATGTTCTTGAGCTAATGTTTGTTATTCTGAATTCTTTTCAGCTGACTACATCAAGTCATGTTCCAGAAATGATCCCAAGTTCAATGAATGCGCACTAAAGAGTGGTATAGCTGCTTTTCCGAGAATTATCGAAGGTGAGTTGCTACGCAACACTTCCCAGATGCAGTGATCCTTATGAGACACTATATTTCAGATACGTTCAAAAGTCTATATTAAATGTAACTTCTCAGCTAAGCATCCAACGTCTTTTGTATAAACTATTATTGTTCGATTATAAACAACGTATAATCATAATTTAAAGTTGTACCTGTCCTTCCGCATTTTTATAATGCTACAGTAACGGCAAAAGACATTGCTATTATTGTAAATACGTATTCAAAGATGTGCTAATAACTTAATTCTAATCTTACTTCTGGTTTTTTCAAATAAAATCTTGTCATTTGGTTCTCCTACAGTAACTACTGCTTATTTGTAGGATATGAGATTTCATAGCGGTGGGTCTGAAGATTGCTGTCTTCTGGGTTGTTGCGCCGTGTATTCTGGCAGATTTCCACCAACCTTTCCGAGGTCATACTACCTCCGTCAACAGGGCGATGAATGTACTAATCGAGCCTTTCCCACTCGATTGGCACATTAATCGCCCTGATGACGGAGGCAGTATGACCTCTCAAACGTTGCTGGAAATCTACCAGACAGCATAACGCAATAACCAAGAGGACAGCAATCTTTGCTGCTTATCTGCTGCACTCGTATTTTGCTGTTCTTTCTTCATCCGGAAATGCAAGTTGACTTATATTTCAAAAATCATAATGTGGTGTAACTAGTCTGGCAGTACGCCATGAACACCGTAACATGTTTTCAGAAAATGTAAAGCTTCACTGTTGAAAAATACTGGTGAATGTTTAAACCTTTTAAACTGAGAAATCATCTTCGCCCTACTGTTCTTAGCAAACGAAAATAATGGAAGAAAGAAAATAAATAAAATAAAGACTTAAAAATAAAATAAATTATACAACCTCTAAAGTCATTACAGATATGATGAATAAATGCCGTAACTGAGAATCAAACCCGAGTCTCCCACACCATACGCAAACATTGAAAACTGAGCTTTAGCAGTCAACGTGGGTCCCATTTAAAAAACTTAAAAGTAACATCAAACAACGTAAATTAAAATATATATGTAAAGTAAAGCTAGTCGGCTTTGGCTCTTTAGCGCTGTTACGTCACGGATAAAAAACTGTAAATTCTTTTCTAAAGCTAGTGTACCCAATATGGATTAAATTATGTAAGTCATAATACATGCAAATAATTGTTTTCCGAAAGTGGAAGATTACAATATACGTGGTCTTCCAAACACGTTGTTGTACAATACGAAAAATACCATTGCCATTTAAAGGTAATAATGGTTTAAAGTTTGCACGTGTATTTATATAATAAATTTGGTTGTGTATTTACCACATGTAAATTTTATATACTTAATGCAGCTGTTATATATGTGTTCCTCCCTATCCCTGTGCTTCTATACGTCACAAACTATAGAGTTAAGTGGACAGGATTAGAACTAGCCACGGGAAGTCACTTGGACCAAGCTTCTAGTTCGTGACCTACGAATGTGGTTTTGTGCGTGAGGAATATTTAGCAATGGTTTGTAGATGTCGAGGTCGCTGATATCTGTTTCAAGAATATTCTACATTTCTCAGGAGATCGGAAGTATGACATCCCTGTCTTGGATCCACTAGTGGTCGACAAACTTTCTCTGACACACTCGAGTATAAACGTATCTTCCAGCAATTTCACCATCGTGGGAGTGAAGGATGCCTTTTTTGAGGATATCAGGTAATATTTTAATTACACACTAAAGATTAAATGATAAAATACCTGGAGTTTAATTTCCTTTTGAATCTTCCCGCACTTCAGAAATATCTGCTCATTGGCTATACCAGGGCTTGTCAACAGGTCCACCGATGTTTTGAGCGCCGTGCGTATATTTTTAGTAACACTGTGTCACAGCTAAGGGCAAAGAGCACGCTTTGTCATTTTGGGAAGTGTTTCGCAGTAACTGTTGGTGTGAACAAATCATAAACTTAATAATAAAGGTCAAATAGAAACAACAGCAGCCGTCAGAAAATTGCATGCTTCGAGGCTAAACGAAATAGTACAGCGTTGCAACACGAATACGAGATCACGGGCGAGTCACTACATCGCAGCACTCGCAGCGTAGCAGAGAAAAATATTTCTCTATTGATCACTTAGAAACGCGGGGAAGACATGTGACGTACTTTGCGGCACTGAAGCATTCAATTTGGTGACGGCTACTATAGGACGTATCTTACTTTTGAACTCTTTGAAGGGTACAACCACAAAAATTAAACCTGATATTGAAATAATTCACATGAAAAAGCAGTGTCAAATAACTCACCAATGATGGATACTGTCACAGAAAACTGAGTAAAATGTGAAACTGTCTCCAACAATAGGACTAATTTAGCAGCAGATTTAACAAACAAACAGTTTTTAAATGACCGACTTTAACGATGGCGGCCGAGTTTTGAAAGCCTCTGCGTATCTATTGTCACTTCCGATCTGACAGTCAGCTTATGAAAGTTTATGTACAAATTATTCTGTTGTTTCAAGCGTGAAGCAGCCACCATTTTACATATATTTCTTTCTCTGCGCCACCTGTCTTCGTTCGTGTCGGTCTGTACAGAAATAGTAGAGTATGGTCCCTGGTTTGGAAAAGTTTAAAAACACCCGAGATATGGCACAGCATCTAGTATATTTCTCTTCATCTAAACTTGCACCGAAGTCGCATGCAGTTCACTCTGACGAATTACTGAGGTCTCGATATTACGATCCTCTGCGATGGCGATTAAATTTAATATCGTGATCAAGTTTACTAGATCCGAAAGCTTCGCGTTTGTAATTTGTTATGTCTTTTTTCAAGACGAAAATGTTCTCAGGAAACGTCAGTCTGTCGACGTGGACAGATGCGATGCGTATATTTTCGTGCTTCATAATTTAATACATATGAAATTAGGTTTCTTCTATTCATTGCAACTATAAAATATGAACTGTTGATACCTATTAAAACGGAAAAAAGTTTAAACTAGGATATTGTGTCCAGGGCAAATTTACATACTATGTCAATTTACCCTGACTCTAGGAATCTTAGGAATTGATCATGAGACCGGTTGGATGACCGATGAGCTGTTTTTGCAATGTCTGAAGCCAAAAAAGAAAGAGAAAAACAAAATCATGGATCCGCTGTATTAACCAGCAGTCCTTACGTAAATGAAGTGTAGGAAAAGCTGCTGAAAAGATAAAACAGGATTCGAGAAAGTGTGGAAGGCAAGTGCGCGAAAGGTTTCAGTTAGAACCTGAATGCAAGTTATGGGCATCCTCTGAGTGAACTGATGTTTCGAAAAGAGAGAAAAAGTTCATCTGTGACGTATGCAAATGAAAGAGAAATGGAAAGAGAAACATTTGATGTGAAAACTGCCATGATATGTGAAAGCCCTCTGTTCAAGATATCACTGTGAACATAAGTTATCTTTCAGTACCAATAAAATTCAAGATATAATTTTGGAAAGATTGTTAATTTGGTCTTCAATGTCCGTGTCATTTTACCCCGAGTAAAACGCCTAAAATTAAATAGAGAGTCAAAATATAAAACAAATAAACAGGCAAGAATTATTTATTTCTGTGCTTTGTTACAGCTATCATGTCATTACCTTTTCTATTAAACTGTAAAAAACAACAAAATTGGGTTCTAAATAATGATATATTTTTTATTTACAATTGTCAAAATGATATGATATTATAGGCTTGTATCCCCTACTATAATGATGCAAAAATAAAAACTTTGATGAAGCAAATTGTGGTCATTTACATCTTTTCGCTCCAAAGATGCTACCAGATAAAGTCGTTTTTAAAAATATTTTAAATGAAATAAATGTCAACAGACAGATTTTTTAAATGTTCCGATAAGATATGTTGCTCAGAAGAAGATATGAACGCAGTGTAAGGAAATAAAAATTAAAAAGTAAAATAAAGGATATTCGAGTCAGTATTTTTTTGACGTAAATACGTCTATATTTTACGGTCAGTGTCATTCGGCAAAAATATTAACGAAAAATTGTTACGAAAAAGGAAAAAAAAGGTGTAACTTCATTGTTATGTTACCTTGGAAACGTCATCTGTTTATCAACAAATAAACAACAATGGTTACCTACATAGTTACCTTACATTACCTTACCTTACATTACCTTACCTTACATTACCTTATCTTACATTACATTACCTTACCTTACTCTACATTACCTTATCTTACAATACATTACCTTACCTTACCTTACCTTACATTACATTCAGCTAACACAGACCCATTTCAAGCGTAACTAATTGAACTTGAATAAGCAATGTCTTAATCAAACTTATCTCAATTGTAAAGCATGTATAAAGGGAATATTTAGAATAAAGCCAATATATAAACTTCCTTTCCGTATAGACGTATTTACGTCAAATTCTCCGGAACCGTGGTTCCACTGACAACTTTTTTTTTATTCCAAACATTGAATGAATTTTGAAGTTGCTTACTAACATTAGATCAGCTGTAGGTTTTAAGAATGAGGTCACTAAATGTCAATTAGATGAGTTGGTTTTACAAATGAAAAAAAATAAGTCAGTTATAAACAAATACACGCAACAACATCGAGAGGTAGATGTA
Source organism: Zootermopsis nevadensis (assembly GCF_977971745.1). Classification (NCBI taxonomy): domain Eukaryota; kingdom Metazoa; phylum Arthropoda; class Insecta; order Blattodea; family Termopsidae; genus Zootermopsis; species Zootermopsis nevadensis. Next base: position 9,342,521 of record NW_028259142.1, read on the forward strand.
AATAAAGAATTGTCTCAGGATTTAGAGATAGTTAAAATGAGCTAGGATGGATTAGTCAGTATAGTGAGTAGCTACGATGTTAGACAATACATACAGCTGAACTGTTACTGCCATAACCTAGCTTAGATGAAGTTGAACTAGCCATTGGGAAGTTGAAAAGTTATGAGCCTCCAGGTATTGATCAGATTCCAGCAGAATTAATTAAAGTACGTGGCAAAGGTTGCATATGAGGATCCATAAGCTTATTCAGTAAATTTGGGATAAGGAAGAGATGCCACAACAATGGAAGGATTCCATAATTATTTCTATTCATAAGAAGGGGGACAAGACTGAATGTGGTAATTACCGAGGAATTTCTCTGCTTTCAACCTCATACAAAATTCTATCCAACATTCTTTTGACAAGATTAACCCCATATGCGAATGAAATTATTGGGGATCATCAGTGGGGGTTCAGACGAAACAGGTCAACTATTGATCAGATCTTTTGCAATTGTCAGATACTAGAGAAGAAATGGGAGTTCAGTGGGACTGTACATCAATTATTTATAGATTTCAAAAAAGCATATGACTCTGTGAAGAGAGAAGTGCTATATAATATTCTTATTGAATTTGGTATACCAAAGAATCTAGTGGGTTTAATAAAAATGTGCTTAAATGAAAGGTTTAGCAAAATTCGTGTAGGTAAATATGCATCTGAGACATTCTAAAACAAGGAGATGCTTTGTCTCCCTTGCTCTTTAATTTAGCACTAGAATATGCTATCAGGAAAGTCCAAGATAGGCAAGAGGGTTTGTAATTGAATGGGACACTTCAACTATTGACATATGCTGATGATGTAAAACTATAGAGTAAACAATCCAACAACCATTAACACTAAAATAGACACTATTGCCATACGCGTTTCGACCTCAAGAGGGCATCATCAGTGGCTCTCTCTCTCACCTACGTTTCTGGAGTTCGCAGGTACAGACGACGCAACTATAGCTATAGCCGAGACCAGCTACGGCCAACGCACAACGGGATTAATAGCTAAGTAAAAGTTTTACTCCTGTGAATAACAGCATCTAGTGCAGTGTCACTTCAAAAATCTTGTCAAATACCTTTTCATTTATAATCCTGAATCTAGTTCGAACCATTTGACTAAATGTATTAATTTCCCTGATTTCAGTGATGATAACCTCTTGAGGTCAAAATGCGTATGGCAATAGTGTCTAATATAGTGTTAATAGTTGTTGGTTTATTTACTCTATATTCTAATACACTACACGGTATGCAAAGTTTTAAGACTGATGATGTTAGTATATTGGGGGACGATATAAATACAATAAAGAGGAACACAGAAGTTTTACTACAGACTAGTAGACCGATGGGGTAGAAGTAAATTCAGAAAAATTTAAGTACATGTTAGTATGTCGTCAGTAGCCAGGCGGGCAGAATTATCTTAGGGTGGCTAACAAATCCTTTGAAAGTGTTACAAAGCTCAAATATTTGGGAACAACAATAACAAATCAAAATGATACTCATGAGTAAGATAGGGGGAGACTAAATTCCGGAAATGTTTGCTACTTCTCAGTTCAAAATATTTTGTCTTCTCGTCTGATTTCTAAGAACCTGAAAATTAAAGTATACAAAAAAATAATTTTGCCTGTTGTTTTGCGTGGGTGAGAAACATGGTCTCTCACTCTGAGGGAGGAACATAAATTGCAGATGTTTGAGAATAGAGTTATTGAGGTGGATATTTGGACCTAGGAGGGAAGTCGATGGGGTCTGGAGAAAACTACATAATGACGAACTTAAAAATTTATACTCCTCCCCCACTATAGTCAGGGTGATTAAGTCGAGAAGAATGAGATGAGCGGGACATGTAGCGCTCTTGGATGGGACAAGAGGTGTGCACCGGGTATTGGTTTGGAAACCTAAGGGGAAGAGACCGCTGGGGAGACCTAGACGTAGATATGAATTGAAGGAGACTGGATTTTGTTGGCACACAACACGGTCCGGTGAAGGGCTTTTGTTAATTCGGTGATGAACCTTCGCGTTCGGTAAGCCATCTAGTTAGTTAGTTACTGAGTGGGTACGGGCTGGATGACCGGGTTAGATCACCGATGGGGACAGGAAATTTTTCTTCTAGCCTCTTCGTCCAGATCGTCTCTGGGGCCCACTCAGAATCCTAACCAATTACTAACGGGATCCATTTCCGTGAGTAAAGCGCGGCCGGGGCCTGAAGCTAACCACTCACCCCTATCTAGTGCCGAAGCTAAGAATGAGTAGGAGGTATATACCTCTCCCCCAAAGCGCCTGCATGGCGTATAGTGGGACAATTTTACTTTACTTTATTTTATAAAGAAAGTATTGACTTAAGATTTTTATGACCGTTTTAACGACTTTACATAAAAATAAAAGAACGACAGAAGATATCCAATTTTTACCATTTGTAGTTGACAATGATGCTGGTTTTAATAATAAAAGATAAAGAAACTTTAGTGGACCTATAGCCCCTTTTGATGCTGTTAACTTGGAGTACTTAAACACAAACAGAGCCAATATTCTTCATTTTACAGGACAGCTAGCTATGTCAGTCTGAATTAAAATGAGAAACTTGGAATACGTTTAGTTCCCATACATTTTAACAATTGTTAGGAGAGAAACATTACCTGCAATAGATCACTTAAAACTTTGCTTAGACTGCAATGCGAAAGAGGAAATTCAATTGCACGTGCTGATGTTGAGATGCAATTGCGATTTGAAAGTAACTGAATTTCATTTGAACCGAGAGAAAGTATTACCATGAAAAAAACAGGCGTATTAATTTTCAAAATATTTGTTACGTATAGGTTTTTTAAAATTATTATTTAAATAATTTTAAAATTATTAAGATAATAAAGATTTTCGTCCATTAAAATTCAAAGAAAATTTTTAATTTTATTTCTATACTTCCCATTACCAATCTTCTGCCTTATGACTATTGTTAAACGACAGTATTCTTCATTCTAACATTTACTACAAAGAGAATCGAATTCGTTAAACAAGAAGTCTCCTGCTATAAAGTTCTATAAACATGTTTCATGTTAGTGGTGTCTTGTCTGAATAAACATAGAACGTTTGTACTTTAACTGATCCAGACTTTTTGATTAAATATAAATATTATGAAAGCCTACCCAACCAGGCGAATGAATAAAATTGCCAATTATGGGTGTTATTTTACCACACTCAGAGGGACATCTTATACAGTCAGGTAGCAAATCGCCATTTTTTCTTTTGGTGCCTTTATTATTCTTCAAGCACTGATTGAATAATCCAATTTAATGTTATTTGTTGTGTTGACATTTTATTATATAATAAAATGACTATATTATTAATTTCTTTCTTATTAGCAGCAAAGGCTGAAAAATGCATAAACCAGACATCACAGATTAGAGATTATCTGCGCAATTATAAATGTACACCATCCAATGAAAGAGAATTTTTTGACGCAACGACCTTTATAAATGTACTATATTTATTTCAAGAATACTATGGCATAAGTATAGATGGACAGACAAATAACGAAAAAACTTTAATCTACAGTCGAAGATGCGGAGTTCGTGACAATCCTTCTACTTTCATCAGCACGTCTTCACACAAGCGGTTTAAGAAGAATATAAAATGGCATTATTCATTAGCCAACGCAAACGTTTTACAGACAAATAAAATAGCAGTTGATACCTGGCAATAGCATGCTGATACATTTTTTCAATATGACATTTTAAATCTCTAACGCGGTTTGCATAAATTTCAAGTCAGTTGCTTATTGTACAAACACGTTTGATGGCAAAGGGGGAGTTCTTGGACAAGCTTTTAACCGAACACCTGATATGCACCAGTAGAAATTCATATTGATTCGGATGAAGATTGAAATCTAGATATTGATGATAAGGTGACCAAATAAATGTTCACATGAAGAAAGCCCACACGAAAATTCCGCACAGAAAAACCCCACTGTCATCAATGTTCACATGAAAAATACCTATACGGAAAAATGCTCACACAGAAAAATACGGACATAAAATAATTCTCACATTATTTTTAGTTTACAAAAAACAAATAATTCCATATTTCAAAACGCCAACGGGGCCAAGTATAGGTTAGGTTAGTATGTATAGTATAGTTGAACTTCAATTCATAGCATGCATATAACGCCTTAGTTAGAGTGTATTACTTGATAGTATTGTGAATATGAGAATTTTTCTATGTGCGTATTTTTCTGTGTGAGCAGTCCGGTGAGCATTTATCCGTGTTAGCATTTTTTCGTGTGAGCATTTTTCCATGTGAGTATTATGACTGGGGTTTCTGTGAACAATTCTCATGTAGGCTTTTACGTGTGAGCTTTTGTCATGGAACTTGATGATAAAATCCCAAAACATCAAAAAAACGTATATTGTTTTATTGCATAAATAGGGCATGCTTTAGGAATATCTCATTCAAATGATATGTTATGCTTGCAGCGAATAATTTAAAAAAAATAATTACATGGAGATAATATTTTAGCTACATGGACCACCAGCTAAAAAATGAAAATTTGTCTCCAGAACTAGAATCAAAAGTATGTGGTCTAATAAACAATGTCAACAAGCTTTTAAACGTTAATCAGATAACGTAAGAATTTTACAATAAATGGATTTATTCTTTTTTCTTTATATATACTTTTTTCTCCTATGTGGAGCATAGGGGTCTCCTTCTGGAGCTGACTGATCTATTTTAGATATTTGGTAGGGATATTTGACGAGTCACCAGAGACATGGGTGAGATATGGCCGCTTAATTTTGCTTTCCAAACATCTCGTTCATGCTCCAAAGGTTCTTATACATGCCGTAAATATACGACACGGGACAGTCTGCTTTGCTTCCCAACCGTGTGCAGCGGATTCTTATCACCCTTAAAAATCCGTCTACCTCGGACGGTTTTGAACCCGCAAACCCTGGGTTCAGTGACACGCTCGTTATCACTTCATCACCGAGGGCGATAATAAATTGATTTGGGTAGTAAATATTCAATCAGCTACATATAATAAACCATAACTTATTACAGATTGATTATTATTTTTGCCACCTAATCAAATATCTTCTGGAAAATTTGAGTTTTTCATACAAAATGCTATTTAAAAGACTGAATATCCTAACTTAGGACTTGAAAGTGCTTTTCCAAAATCTACTAGTACGGTAGGAGTTGCATCAAACGCAAAAATACATGCTGCGTTTAACACCTATTCTGGTAAGACTTCTGTCGTACACAATGATGCATACTTTTTGGCAATATATGAATGGCAATTTAAAGAAAATCTTAACGGGTTTTTCTATAGACGATTTCCTGGAATATCATTAATATCAAATCAGTTTATAAATACACTAACTGTGTGTTATATTTTTTCCTTAATAACACTTCCTTTGAATTTAATGAGTTTACCAAAGCAGTAAATAAAGTAAACTGACACGGTCTTTCAGTATTTGGAATAAAATTCTCCTCCCTCACAGAAATACTTTATGAATTAAATAGAACATGTTTCGAAAATAACTACCATAAAAATAAAAAAACTCTCTCTTTCTAATGTTTTTCTATAATTTTCTCTTTCACCCCATCGTAAGTATAATTATTGTCTCCAATTAAAATGACATAACAAAATGTATCCACAGGTACTTCTTAACCGAACCCAACAACGGTTATTTTCTTCCTGTCACCCACTTTTATTGTTTAACGTTTGCTGGTTTCCATTACATACATAGGTCGCTTATCTTCAAATTATTGCGAAATATCAAGAAATTTTCTATCACCACTTCACTCGACCCTCTTGAAACATGTACAAGATTAGTACATTTTTAGAAACACATTATTTACGATATCGAAGTTCACCGATTCTTGAGGAAAAACTTCGCATCTTCCATTTTTAAATGAATGTTCCTCAAATTACAGCGGTAAAACTCACTGGAATTTTATCTTGATTCTTGTTCCTACCAGTTTGGAAAAACACTATAACGAAATTAGGAATGTCAAATTGCCGTGAAGTAATCTGTGTTTTAATACAAAATTCTAAATATTTAAAGTAACAGCTCTTTGGTGGCACTACTACATGTTAAAATACATAGTTATATTCGGTTTTTAAACAAATTAAGCTTTAAAATCAAGTGCGTAGTTCATATTGAACTCAACAACAGGCATTCGAATTTCCATCGTCTTGGAATCTATGTGACCTTGATGTTTTTCTTTCTTTTTTTCAATAGTGAATTTTCGTGGATGTTGTCACATTTCTTTAAATATAATATAAAAGTATATTAGTGATATGATGATTGAAACTTAACAAATTTAAAAATGAGAATGGTTTGACCCTTAAAAAAACTACAAAAATTTTCAGAAACAAAATTTAGAAGATACTTAAATTATTAACACCCTAAACATTATTTTTTAAGAATAGAGAAATTGTTGAAAGTAATGAAACTAACTTTGTAGAAAAAAATTGTGGAAATTTTTTAAAAAAATTGAAATAATTATACGGTGGTGGGAAAAAGCATTTTGTGATAGTAATTGATAACTTTGACGAAATCTGGAGAATGGCCGAAGAAAATGTTTGTTATACTGTTTCGGCCTTACAAGGTCGTAAGCGTTTTTGATACTAACATTTTCTTGGAATCGAATTTCTCTAAAATGAATACGGTCGTAATTTTAGCCACTATAATGTGGAAATACATAGCTTAAATTAATGACTGTGGTGAAATTGGCTGTTTACATCTATTTCTTGTCATGAAAAGTCAACGTGTAATCAGTGTTATAGCAGTTACAATATAATTTTCAGTTGAATATTTCACTTGATTACCTTTCTCAATCCTACTAGACCGTATGAGGTGTTTTCCTAAAGACCACCGTTTGTCTTTCTGTCAACAGCATTGACTTCGAGAAGCAGATCATCCGAGTTTCGTTTCTAATTCCGCATGCTGTGCTGAATGGAGATTACTCAATAGCTGGGAATTTGGTAGGACTCCCGATATATGGCAAAGGACTCTACGAACTCTCCTTTGGTTAGTGTTACTAGCATATAATGTACGCGAGAATTAAGTGTACTGCACTACTAGCAGACCGAAAAACGTCGTGCTTATTCCAAATTGATGTAAACTTTGCTGGGAATAATTCAACGCGCTGTAAGTTATTAAAGTCAGCTTTATAAAACTAATAAATGAATGAGGATACTACGAATATCGAAGAGTGGCAAAGAGGTGCGAGAAATATGGTTCTACTAAATACCAACGTTCTCCACTCAGACATAAGGGGGTTACCAGCGCGCAAATCACCACTTGCCTCCTAGGCTGCCTATTTGGAACTTCCTTAACTCTCGAATACAATATTTCTTTTTGCTACCAGTGTGATTTTATGTACCTACGGCTATTCTCACTGCTGCTGACAGACACATGTTGCTAGTTCTCCGAAGCAACCAAATTTGAAGTTCAAAACAAAGTACTGTTAATCTGACCGATGTGTTACTGCATTTCTAGCAAAATATCGAGACTCCATCTTGGAATAGACTATGGCCACATTTACATCTAGAAAGACTGATTGGTTAACTACTAATGATGCTTTCATGGCGAGAAGTATCTTGTGGTTCGTCTGTCCGTAGCGTTTTCAGAAAAATGAAACCGAAGGTGCCATTGTGGAAACCCACTAATATGCAACAATTGGATACAAAGTTTCCACTGGGGTAACAATGGGACCTGAGATCACGTCAGTACAGAACCTACATAAGAATATTGAACGGAAGTCAATGTTGTGCAAAAATGACATAGCATACGATGAGCGCCTAAATGACCAACATAACAAAAATGACCTGCGACAACTGTGTAAAAATGGCATAAGGCGCATCAATATCTAGATTTTATTAAAGTAATAACGACTTACGTGATACGGCATAGGAATTGGGAATATTATCAGTCACTTTGCTCTCATCAGAAGCCATGCTTGTCTACCTCTCGTCCTTACTCTATGTAGGACGAATAAAGAATAAAAGAAGATAATTGTGGCATGCGATTAACAATGAAATCATACAAAAAGCTAACTAAAGAACTTCAAATAAAGAGAACAAGTATCATAAGCCTGGGTTCCAAAGAAATGGACTGGCTTCTGGTGGTGGTTCTAATGAAGAGCAGTAAAGAACATTAATGAGTAACAGTCGCTATGTGTCAATACCATAAATACGTATTTCTCAACCGGTGGTCCCAACATGTACCTACTTGGACTGCGGGTTCAAATATATTTTTATTTTTATTTATTCGCCTAAACTGCTCTTAGTTTCAAGGCATTATAATTACATTTCTCAGGAAATTACAAAAGTAACCTACTTTTAGCAGGCTTGTTCTTGTGAGATGGAGGGTGTTCAGTGTTTGAAAAGGTCTTGTTAAGACAGTACAAGGTATATAAAAATATTAGTCATTTAATCACCTCCGCACGCCTTTATTGTATATTAATAGCCCGTAGGATACAAATATTACACTTATCTTAGTTTCCCATCATCGAAAAAGGATTGGCGACCTCTATCCTCCTCATTCTGTCCAAAGGAATGTAGGACAGAAATGTCAAATTGATCACGATCGCTTACATTCAGGCTCTTACCTACTCACATTAATTATATTTTCATCTAGTTTTTAATTTGTGTACTTGAACAATTTCATTAATAACCAACGGTTTAACGTCTTGATGAACATAAGAAGTTCCTTAACAGTAGAATCAATTATTAAACTTATTAAAAGCCTCCGATATCTGTTTTTGTTGACAAAGTTCTTTTTTTCTCAGATGGGCTCAGTGCCAATTATTCAACAAACTACTCCCTGACCACGTTACAGGACGGTGAACTGTATGTGATTCCGCAAGCTTATGACTTCGATTTCGATGTGAAGTTGATGAAAGTGCACGTCGAGAACCTTTTCAACGGGAATAAATTTCTCGGTGAGGTCCTATATACTGAACAAGAACATACTTATAAGTATGTCTGCATATATGAATTCAATTAGGGAATTCCAATTCAACAGCGAAAACTTTACAACCTAATAAAGAGAAAGAATCCATGGGATCCTCTTTTTTGAACTGAAATCATAACGAATAATTTGAACTGGAACAACTGAACTGATAAATATTAGGAAAGGGGGAGGGATAATGCAAAACAAGAACGCGTCTGGACAACAAGAGCAATGAAGTAAGTACAAAGTGTATGACACTTCAGAATGAAGAACATCATACCGTCAATTTACGGTGGAAAATTGACACTAAATTCTATAGTAAACACAGCCTATGTGAAACTAATTATTATATAAATGTATGTGGTCTTTTGGCTCAGAAAAATGTTGAAGGAGCCTGCTTGGACTTATTCAATTCAATTAATTCATTTAAGTGCTTGACAACAGCCAGGTAATAATAAATACATAATATGAATAAAAGCGAATCCGGATTGCTATATGAAAAATATCTAGCCACTTAATAATTTAGACAGTTAGTTAACCTATTTAGATAGGCATTTCCGTGGGCACTTATTTGGGAGGTTATTTAGAGATAAATTTATAATTTTCGGAAGGAAGTGGCCCTTTAAAATACACCCGAAGCAAGAAATCTTCACATGAAAAATATATTCAAGTTACTTAAGGAGCAATAATTTCAGAAAATAGTAATGTTTTTGCGGTTATGGTAGCTTTCCCTTGAGCGTCATGTTTGAAGTCACTGTATTTCGTTATTAAATTACCAGTCAATAGCTAATGTAATGATCTAAGTACACCACATGGAAATTCAGTCTTGTAGTAACGATGGAAAGAAAATACACACATGGCTTGGGGTGTTTTGTTATAGAATTCTGTTTTGCAGCACTAACTCATTACATTTAACGAAACATTTATATTATTTGTTCAAAAGCGAAATGTGACACTTCGTTAACTAATAAAATAAGAGGCTAATCATATTATAGTAATTATGTAATCAGTGAAATAGGTCGGTTTGTAAAAACAGAGAAAATTCAGTTGCTGACATTTGTGTCTTTACAGGTGACAACATGAACACATTTCTCAATGAAAACTGGCGTCTCGTCATTGATGACCTTGGCAAGCCTATGTCCTACGCCTTAGGCAGCATAGTGCACAGAATTCTTTCGAACATCTACAAGAAGATTCCATTCAAAGAACTGTTTGCCGAATGAGTCAGACCCGTTAACTGCATGTTTTAGAAGTTATATGTTACATTTGAACGTATATTCTCCATTATAACCGTTCCAGCTTTCAGAACCGGATTATTCTGCTTCTCAGTGTATTCGACACAAGGGTCTCTTATTCGAAAACAGATCACAGAGGCAGATAATTAGTTCTGAAGTCTATAAGTCCGTCCAGTACAACAGTTCCTTCCAGACTCTCTGTCACAATATAGTCCTTCTGATATGTAGTTATACAGACTTAAAATATTTTCTAATAAAGAATACAAATCATGTGTAGCAAAACTTCTCTTACCCTGGCGCCTACTTTATTAAACCATTTCATAGGGAATGAATAGCCCTTACTCTAGGCCGTATCCCTGCATTCACACAAAAGTTAACTGCTGTGTCAATCTGAATTCGTATGCACCATGCCTACTCTCTTAAAGGCAGCTCCACAATAACAAAACTGAGAAAACACTATCATGACCTGCCCAAGCGGCCTTCCTTCAAAAGAATAAATAAAGTACAAAAATACTTTGAGAGAAATTGACATTTGGGATTTGTGAAACTCGTTAATCTTGCAAGTCATAGATCGCAAATAAATACCAGACATCACCAAAAATAAAATTCAGAAATCAGAAACATTTTAACCAGGCACAATTACTGTATGATTAGCCGGGATAGCTCAGTCAGTATGGTGACTAGCTACGGGCTGGGCGATCGGGGTTCAATCCCCGTTGGGAGCAGAGGATTTTTCCTCTAGCCTCTGCGTCCAGACCGGCTCTGGGGCCCATCCAGCCTCCTATCCAGTGGGTACCGGAATCCTTTCCCTGGGGTAAAGCACAGCAAGGGCGAGATGCTGACCACTCACCCCCATCTAGTGCCGAGTTCAAGAAAGAGTAGGAGCTATACCTCGGCTCCCCCCAAGTGCCTACATAGGCATGTAGCGGGAAGCTTTACTTTACTTACAATTATTGTATGACTGCGTCAATATTTAACAATTCAGATTTCCTGTTACAGAATTCAAATACGCTGATGTTAATGCGGACCGTCTGTTAGAATACAACTGACTTTATACAGAACGAAATTTATGGTTGACTAGAGTTTGAAGTTCCTTGAACTGATTCCTTTACTGGAAACAACATATAGAAGTTTTATATTATTTTAATATGTGTATTCCTATTTATTCATGTTGTTGCTAAGCTAAGTATTCTTAGATTGTTATTTAACAGCTGAAGTAAGTGTGTGTGTGTGTGCGTGCATGCATGAACGTTTGCGTGTATCTACTAAAAACCCTAGTTATTCCTCTCATTGGCACATCTTGTCTGTAATAAGGAAGAAATGCGTTACAACATATGGCGAGTGGATGGCGTCATTTTACAATGTGAAATTCGAGCAACTACGACAAATGCCTGCTTGTTATACCGCTTACAGGGCATAATATGTTTCTTACTTTAACTACCACTGCAAACTAAGTAAGAAAGCGTATATAAGTCTTCGTTTGGATGTTATCCACGGCCAAAATGTTGTTCAATTACAATCACAGTGTTTCGTTAGTTGGTTCATAAATGTCTTCAGATAGTAGGACAACACGGCACTGGAAGGTAATAATGGACTGGGCACGTAGGCATAATAAGGAAACAAAAATACACAGAGAATTGTAGTGGGAAAACCTGTTGAAAGTTCGAAAAGGGAATGTGAGGCTGGCATTAAGTTGGACCTTAGGGAGACGGGTTGCGGGTATGGGAGGTAAGTGGAACTAGCTCACTATTGTATCCAGCGGATGTGGTATCAGCCGGATTGAACTTTTGGGTTCTGATACTGCAATCGTCTTTAGTAATTCGTAATAACTTAAAGCGGTAACGGACGTTTTACGCATTGTATTGCCTACAGTGTTTACATAAAGTAGTTCAAGTGCAAATCAGTTTTATTACCGGTAGCTACGAAGCCCGACTCTCAACCAGAGGGTTGCTAGTCCCCCATCGGGCGCCTCTCCACGTTGCGGATAGGAGAATGCTTCCCAGATATGGGTGGTACCGGGGAAATCAAATATCCGGGGCGGACAAAAACTAGAGGCTGGATTACCACAAGCATGGCTGGAGCAGGTTTAATGGTTGTGGTACTGCGATGTGGAAAGCAAATGGAAAAACTACCACATTACTTTTTTCCAAGACAGCTTCTGCCCAACAAGAGCAGTCACAGTATGTATGATGCTTTCTCCAGAGACAAAACAATCCGGAGGTAAATTAGTCCTCCATTCGGATCTCGGGAGAGGGTATCAGGCAGGAGAATTCTTTTTGGAAATTCACCATAGGAACTTGAAACGTCAGGACACTATAACAGGGAGGAAAACTGGAAAATCTCAAGATCGAAATAGATACAAATAATGTGTGCATTGTGGATGTCAGTGAAGTTCGATGGAGGGATCAAGGTGATTTCGAGTCTGGAAGCTATCATATGTACTACTCGGGAGGTGAGAGTGCTGAAAGAGGTGTTACAATAGTGATACAGAAATGGATCAAGAAAAGAATAATCAAAGTGCAAGCGTGTAGTGACAGATTGATGTATATGAAGTTGAATGCAGAACCAGTGGATATTCTGATAATGCAAGTGTATATGCCAACATCGGATCATGACGATGAAGAAGTGGAAATAATATATGAGAAGATAGAAGAAATCATCAGGACAGAAGGAAGAAGGAAAGTGCAAACCATAATAATGGGTGACTGGAACAGTGTCGTGGGGAAAGGAGCAGAAAACAACATTGTCGGCCCACATGGACTGGGAATAAGGAATAGGAGAGGGGACATGATGGTCGACTTCTGCCGAAGAAATGGACTGGTAATCACCAACACCTGGTTCAAGAAGCATCACAGGAGATTGTATACGTGGAAAAGCCCAGGAGACAGGAGCAGATACCACATAGACTATATCTTAGTGAAGCAACGATTTAGGAACAGCGTAAAGGGTGTGAGAACAGTGCCATCAGCGGACATCGACTCGGATCATAATATGTTAGTTGCAAACGTCAGCACCAGAATGAAGAAAATCAGGAAGAAGAGATGGGACCTGGAGAACCTGAAGAGCGCGCGAGATGAAGTAAGAGCAGAATTGGAAGGAAAATTAAGTGAAAGTGAAGGCGAAAATGTTGAAGAGGAATGGACAAATGCCAAGAAGTGCCTAACAGTGGCACTAGAAGAAAAGGTTGGTAGGATGAAAAGGATACCAAGGAAGGCATGGATTACACAGGCTATGTTCGATGAGACGGATGAGAGGAGGAGATGGAAGAATATCAACAGTGAAGAGGGAAGACAGAAATATCGAAGGCTGAACAACGAACTGAGAAGAGAAACAGACAAGGCGAGAGAAGATTACATCAACGAAGTATGTGATGAGATAATGACACTCCAGAGAATTGGTAGATACAATTTTATGTATGCAAAGGCGAAAGAACTAGGATGGAAAGAGAACAACGGAATTCGAACACAGGAAATAGAAGACCCATCAGGAAAGATAGTCAGTGACCAGAATGAAGTTAAAGCTGTGTGGGAAAATTATATTGAAGAGCTTTATGACAAGGCCATTCGACCGGATAAGATAGAGATGGAACTGGAGCCAGAAGAAGAAGTAGAGGAGGACGACAAAGGTCAAGAGATACTGAAGAGCGAGGTAGAGAGGGCCATAAAGGATATGAGAAGAAGAAAAGCTATGGGAGATGATGAAATTCCATCGGACTTAATTCCAAGAAGTGCGGCGATTACAGGACCATCAGCCTAATCTCACATGCGGCGAAGATGATGGCTAGAATACTGACTAAAAGACTAGAAAAGAAGATAGAGGAAGTGATGGGAGACGACCAAATTGGATTCAGGAGAGGAAGAGGAACCAGAGATGCCATCAGAGTTATGAGAATAATTTCAGAGAGAGTTCTCGATGTCAAGGAAGAAGTATGTGCCTGCTTCATCGACTGGAAGAAGGCTTTCGATCGAGTAAAATGGAAGAAATTAATGAGGATCCTACAGAGAATTGGAATTGATTGGAGAGATAGAAGACTAATCGAAAACCTGTATATGCAGCAAAAAGTCAAAGTGAGACTGGACTCAAGAGATAGGTAGAGGTGTAAGACAGGGATGCTGCTTATCACCAATTCTTTTTAACCTGTACGGGGAATGGGTTGCCAAGGAAGCTCTGGAGGGAACAGGAGACTTCAAAATTGGAGGATGAGTCATAACGACTGTAAAATATGCAGACGACTTAGTAGTATTGGCGAAGGAAGAGGAGAAATTACAGAACATGATGGACAAGTTAGTGGAAACAGGTAGAGAGTATGGAATGGAAATCAACATTGAAAAATCAAAGGTAATGAGGATAGCACCAAGAGCAGAACCATTGAACGTTGTAGTTGGAAACCAACAGCTGGAGAATGTGGAGCACTTCAAGTACTTGGGTAGCATAATCACGACGGATGCTCTATGCACCAAGGAGGTAAAAGCAAGTATAGCCATGACCAAAGCAGCTTTCGTCAAGACGAGGATACGTACTTCTGACCAGCAAGTTGGGCTTGGAGATGAAGAAGAAACTAGTGAAGTGTTACGTATGGAGTGTCGCGCTGTATGGCGCAGAGACTTGGACACTCAGGAAGAAGGAACAGAAATACCTGGAGAGTTTTGAAATGTGGTGTTGGAGAAGAATAGAGAAGATCAGGTGGACGGATCGAGTGACCAACGAAGAAGTATTGAGGAGATTCAACGAGCAAAGAAACATTCTGCAGGCGATTACACGAAGGAAAGCTAACTGGCTGGGACATATTATGAGAAGGAATGGATTACTGAGTGATATCATTGAAGGCCTGGTTGAAGGAAAGCGAGAACTGGGTAGAAGACTGATACAGCTAACTGACGACCTTAAACAAGGAAAGAAGATGAAGTTTCAGGAATTAAAACGAGAAGCTGAGAATAGAGAAAACTGGTGAACTCTTTTTGGGCAGAAGAATGGACCTGTCGTCAGACAGAACACTAAATAATAATAGCAGATACTATTTTTGTGATTGAATTTTTTTTTTTTAAATTCGGTTAAACCTGTATCCTAAACCTGTCACTGTGTTAGCAATCATACCAAACGACAAAATGCACGCTGTTGAAAAAAGCACCTATCCTGGAAAGACTTTTATCTTTTACAATGATGAATAACTATAAAACTAACTAGATGGCTTAGGGAACACGAAGGTTCATCATGGAATTAATCCAAGGCCTCCACCGGTCTGTGTCCTGGATCAAATAATCCAGTATCCTTCAAATCCTATCTACCACAGAACCCGCTTTTTATAATCCTCCCATCTACATTTAGTTCGCCCCAGCGGTCTTCTCTCCTCAGGCTTCCCGACCAATACACGGTTCGAAACTCTTGCCCCATTCATGCCCCGCCCATCTCATTTTCCTTGACTTAATCACCCTGAAAATACTGGGGGATAAGTACAAATTTTTAAGCCCGTCATTTTACAGTTTCTCCATGCCACTTTCTCTTCTCTTCTCTTCTGTGCCCAAATATCCTCCTCAACACCGTATTCTCAAACACCTGCAATCTATTATAGCCGCTCAGTGATAGGAGCTTGGCTCCTCTGTAGACACTGGAATCTCTCAGGGGTGTTTACGGCATGTAACTCCCAACAACTAGAGGCTGCCGCTGTTGCTGAATATTTCACGCTATTTATTTACTTGAAAATAGTACAGATATTACTAGGCCGTACCCGCAAAAAGATGATTGCAGTTGAATTTTGGAATTGTAGTAGACTTGCGTGCGACTATGTTCAAAGTTTGTTGTAGAATACCAAACTGACGCCCTGCTGTAAGCGTCCCGTCCCTGGTTCGAAAATTTCAAACCCAGTGACTTAGTCATTTTCATACAGCTCTTTGTTGTGCTGTCCTGTGTACAGGTAGAGGCCTTGCGACGGGCCGATCCCTCGTCGAAGGAGTCCTATCAAAATGTCTATAGATCAAGCCAACGAAATGTGGGACTCGCAGTGATCAGGCAATTGAAGAAAGGGTCGTCCCAGTATCCAATAAATTAGTTGTTTTTTCATGAACTTACACTTTTTTCCCTTATTATTCATGCATCCGTCAAAAGATGGCAAGAATACCCCAATGGGTAAACCTTCGTCTCTCTCTTTCATACTGCCTTCTCTTCTCTCTTCACTTAAAAAACAACCTTTAACTTTTCAGGGGTTAACATTTGTTTATTAGCTTTACATGTTCTTTGCGTCTCTTTCTCGTTAATTGTCATAATTCTGCCACTTATTAAGCAAAAACTTCTTATTCGTTACAATACAACACATGCGTGGGGTTATAATAAACATTCGTCCTGACATTCAATTGTTCTGCTCTCACAAGACACATACATTGGGATAATTTTGAAGATTAAACTCCATACTACAGCTGTTACCATAGTTAAATGATTATTGTTTTCAAATTTATGATAAATAGTGCCTACTGAGTTCCACGAAATTTACGGAACTTCTTGCAACCAAATCAATCAGTGCCGAATTTATCTAAATATGGCTTTAATGAATGCTTTAGATGGTCTTTAAAGCTACGCGAAAAGGTGAATAAATCATCCACATAAAAGGCAACAAACTCCTCACTATCAGAACCCAGCACAACTTTTAATGCTCTAACAAATGCTAATAATGTGTTCTTGAATCCATAAGGGATGCGTCGAATCAAACAAAAAGTTGTCAGTGGAACCACGGTTCCGGAGAATTTGACGTAAATATGTCTATACGGAAAGGACATTTATTTATTTGTTTTATTGTAAATATTTCCTTTATACATGCTTTACAATCGAGATAAGATTGATTAAGATATTGCTTATTTAACTTGAATTAGTAACGCTTAAGATGGGTCTGTGGTAGCTGAATGTAATGTATTGTAAGGTAAGGTAAGGTAAGGTAATGTAAGGTAAGGTAAGGTAATGTAAGGTAAGGTAATGTAATGTAAGGTAAGGTAATGTAAGGTATGGTAAGGTAATGTAATGTAATGTAAGGTAACGTAATGTAATGTAAGGTAATGTAAGGTAAGGTAAAGTAATGTAATGTAAGGTAAGGTAAGGTAATGTAATGTAATGTAAGGTAACGTAATGTAATGTGAGGTAATGTAAGGTAAGGTAAAGTAATGTAATGTAATGTAATGTAACTATGTAGGTAACCATTTTTCCTTATTTGTTGATAAACAGATGACGTTTCCAAGGTAACATAACAATGAAGTTTGACGTTTCCTAGGTAACATAACAATGAAGTTACACTTTTTCGTTTCCCTTTTTCGTAACACTATTTCGTAACACTTTTTCGTAACACTATTTCGTAACACTATTTCGTAACACTTTTTCGTAACACTATTTCGTAACACTTTTTCGTAACACTATTTCGTAACACTTTTTCGTAACACTATTTCGTAACACTTTTTCGTAACACTATTTCGTAACACTTTTTCGTAACATTTTTGCCGAATGACACTGTCCCTAAAATATAGACGTATTTACGTCAAAAATCTGTAAATCGGCGCGAACTTTCCTTGAGGCTAATTTGCAGAAAAGCACTGGTGAGATCTAGCGATTTCATGTACCTCACCCGTTTAAAACGTTGTAATAACTCGCCTATTGGGCAAATTCCTTCACTATCTGGAACCATAACAGAATTTATTTTCCTAGCATCAATACAAAGACGTGGTTTTCTCCCTTCCTTATACACAACAGTGAAAGGATTTATAAACGGAGAATTACATGTCTCTAAAATATCGTCAGCCAACATCTGAGCTATTTGTTCTTTTATAATAGACCTGACAGCGAAAGGGATCACTCTAGAACTCCCCGTGATTGACTTATGATAACTCAGTACAAACTCGTACTGAAACAGGCGACACATACCTGGTTTCGAAGTCAAATGCTCTAGGTACTTCAATGAAAATTTAATTAAACTCTCTTTCTGAAGAATTTTGAGGTGTGCATTTGCATTAATCAGAGCGGTTACGTTCACAGCTTGCAAAGAATGGGAATCAGGTGAACCTATCCTAGTATTCACCACCAAGATTGGATTCATCAGACCTTCCTCTCCAACTTTCCCCCCACTACTATCACAATAATAAATGACGGCTACTTGCTACGTCGAAAATAATCGCCTCCCTATTGGCTACCATAAATCTCTTCATCTTTATTAAACTTGTAGATATCATCACATTCTGTGGCATCTATAAACAAGGACTTTTACCCTAAAACTTCACATCCTCCTCCTGCTCGAACTAGGTTGGAATCCTGAACTATCTAGTGATTGCTATAAGCAGAACTTCCCTTCAACTCCTGTCTATCGCTGTCTATCCTGTCTATCTATCTATATCATGTAACCGGTCACCTCGATTAAACAATTGTACTTTTTCCGCTCCATCTCTCTCATAACGGAAGCATTTCTTCTAGGAGTCCAAAACAATCCCATACTCATTTGCATAATCGCAACCTAAAATCACTGAACTACACAATTGTGGGGAGACTAGACTGCACTCTCAAAACTGTCGCCTCCAATACTAAATTCCACATTGATCTGATCTTTAATACGCAGAATCTTATTACCAAAAGTTGTAACTAATAATGTGTTAGCAACTGGCAAACTTAAAGTGGACACTCCTGCAGATACTAAGTCATTATAAATATTTTCTGTCAATAGGTTAACTTTGCTGCCTGAAGCTATTATAGCATTAGTAGAGATATCACCAATCTAAATTGTCACCTGCTAACAATTTAATGAATGGCTGTCATTAGTATAACATATCATCAATTCATTCAAAGGATCCATATAATTACTACTACCGGAAGTCATCACATCTTTAAACTTACCTCCCACCTCACAAACTACACTGTGCTTTGGGTCTGGACCTGAAGCTTCTATTGCCTTCGATGCGAACGGGATTCGATCCGTAACGCCGCTCGATATTAGTTTAACGCCTTGATCCTTGCGTTCCTTTACCATCGGTTTGCCCTTTCGGACTGTGGAAATGAGGGGCACAAAGTTTTAAGGAAGACCCTGCTTGTTTATTACGGTCGTCATCCTCCCTCCTCTAGAAAGTAAGTAACTCAATTGCTATTGTTTTCATTTCTATTGCTGTGTTTGTAACCAGAATAATTCATCCTCCTGTCATAATAGGTCTGTCTCACGTAATGGTGATTTGTTCGCGGTCTGTCGCCATAGTTGTGTTTGGTTCTGTCTCTTATCGGGATTATAGTTCTGGTGATTATTAGTCCTCATATTAGTTTTAATACATGCTTCATTAACCTCTGGCATCTCAAAGCGCTTCAAAACGCCTATGGCTTCCTGCACGGCAGCAAAGGGAACCCCCACTAGACTCCTCTGTATGTTCACTGGGTAGTGTAACTTTATTGCATCAATAAATTCAGCATCACTCATTCCTAAATATGAGGCCATAATATCATTTTAATCAGGTGTCCTGACAAGGAGAGATTTGATTGCTTTTCATACTTACCTAACATTTCACTCGGCTCTGTGTCGTCTTGGACCAAAAAGTTCTAGTGAAAGCGACTTTAAACTGCTCATAGTCATTTTAGGTATGAGACACACCTGACATCCACTGTTTAGCCACATAGTCTAATATTGATTTGAATACAAAAGCTTATTGTAATGCCTCGGGTATGCCCTTCAACTTCATAAATTCCTCTAACTGGTTCAAATGGTAGATGGCGTTAATTTTATCGCTGTCTTCAAATATGGGTAGGGGCAAATTTTATTTTATTTTATTTAGTGTTCTGTCTGACGACAGGTCCATATGAACAGGATCCTTCCATCCTTTTCTCGGACTGGGACCTGTTCATATACGTTCTTGGCAGATGATCCAGAAGTGGTTTGCCATTGCCTTCTTCTGTGTGTGAATGGAGTAATTGTTGGGATGCCACGGAGGAAAACTCCGTGTTGCCTAGACCACGGCCTTGCCCAATACAAGTTATAAATTCGGGCACCGCCGGGAATCGAACCCGAGACCCCAGGATTACAAGGCCAGCGTTCTAACCGCTAGACCACTGTGGCTCTTGGGGGGGGGGGGGGGGGGGGGCAAATTAGCAGCACTTAAATATTTATGTCATTGTAAGGGCGAACATTCATGCTACCACAACTCACAGGTACATTCACACACACACATTACAATTTACATCACTCGTATATCCGGAAATATCATTCGACCTCGACACTTGACTACCCAAGTTTGCAGCAGGCTCGCTGTGGGAACTGGTTTGACCAGCTGCGTTGCTATCAGCTGATCGTGACAAATTTGCATTGCAAACAAAGAGTTGTTTCTGACAATTTACCCTTTAAATGGTTAATCTCGAGGATCAACTTATGAAACCTATTGTCGTTAAAGCAGTTAACCTTTTCGACTTCTTTATTTAACGCTTCAAAACGCTCCCCCTGCCGATGGCTTAGTGTCTTTTGTTCTTCCGCCGTGTCATTTCTAAGAACCTGAACTTCATCAGTTAATTTTGCTAGCTCTTGTCCCAGATGTTCCTCATTTTGGATAACCCTACTGGTTATTTCTCCTGTTACTGAATTTACCTCCCCAATGTGCTGGTCTAACTTATTATATAAGTCATTCGACAATTCCTGCATACTCTGTTTAGCAGCTCTTAACTCCCCTTCAGTATTTTCTCTAATCTGTTTGATTTCATGAGAATATATTACAGATTCGGACTGTAATATTTTAAAATTTCTTTGTTCAATTTTGCATTTTCCCGCTCAGCTCTCTTAATCAACCTTTCCTTTTCAAGTCTGACATCTTCACGTACGTTATTTACATTGCCCTGTAAACTCACAATCTTATTTTCTACGCTTGATATTTCCTTTCTTATTTCAGAAATTTTCCCCTTTACACTGGAAATTAATTCTAATTTGTCTGCTTTCATAACACTCATTAATTTAGCAAACGTATCCTGGAAATAACTATGCGAGTCACTCTGTGGAAAGCTAGAACAGTCCTGCTGCTCATCGTTCACACTTAATGAAACTTCTTCCTGTTCCACTATTTCCAAAGCCGATCCTAAACCCGTATCTAGTCTTTCATTTTCCTCCAATGACCCTTCAACCCGACACAATTCTACTTCACCGTCTCCGAAATGTTCGCTCCCTTCTTCTGAAACAGTTACAATTCTGTTACGTAAACTTCGGGTTGCCATGTTACCTCACGTCACTAACTAACCTTTTCCTTATGGAGCTGATAAACTGGTGACCCCCTAAATGCGGACTCCTAGAGCGCGCGTAACTTTCAGCTATGTCCTTCTCGACCTTTGTTGTAGTTACTGCACGACGAATGGTGAGGCCGTTGCTTCTAACTATGGTCTGCTTTGTGATGGTGCTGTTGATTTTATTCAGTTGACTGTCCTCTGGATTTTCCGCCGTCATTACTACTTCGTGCCACGCGCTGGGATAACCACTCTTGCTATAGCCGCTCAGTGATAGGAGCTTGGCTCCTCGGTAGACACTCGAATCCCTCAGTGGTGTTTACGGCATGTAACTCCCAACAACTAGAGGCTGCCACAATTACTGAATATTTTTTGACGTAAATACGTCTATATTTTAGGGTCAGTGTCATTCGGCAAAAAGTGAAACGAAAAAGTGGAACGAAAAAGTGTAACTGCATTGTTATGTTACCTAGGAAACTTCAATTGTTATTTTTATCTAGGAAACGTCAATTATTTACTCGGCATTATTGTTACCTACGAAACGTCTCCTGTTTACACGGCATTATTGTTACCTACGAAACGTCGTCTGTTTACTCGGCATTATTGTTACCTAGGAAACATTTCATTACATTACCTTACATTACATTACCCTACCTTACATTACTTTTCATTATATTCAGCTACCACAGACCCATCTTAAGCGTAACTAATTCAAGTTGATTAAGCAATGCCCTGTAGCAAATTTCTCACCCCGTGGCCTGGACCCGCAGTGGCGCCGATCGTCAGTCGGGTCGTTTGATAAAACAAAGTCCTCGTGCGCTTTACTGCTCATTTTGGTGTTCATAAGGTCAATAGTGCAGTGAGGTCCCTCTCTCATCTGCACCGCGGTGTTGGAGCCATTAAAGCCATACTGGCCATGCCTTCAACTTATCGATACCAGGCCGGAAAAGGAGTCAGTCTCCTTTCGCCCTGGCTCAATACTGTTGCCGCCACTGTACAAAATCAGGTGCAGTGTCCCAACTAACTAGGGACGTGCACATGGACGCCAATATTTCGATGCGGTCCTGAGGAGTTAACCTGCACTGTTAACTCCTAGCTCGCTAAGCTGCATGTCAGATTATACAAGGCATCTCAGTTAACCCCTTGCTCCCGTTTCTTCGCTGATCACTTGTCCACTGGGGTTTTCACCCAATCTTCAAGTGAATTACTCAGCTTAACAGGGTGGACCAAGTGAAGGTGAGAGAAGGTCAGAGTTGAAGTGTAGAGGCCAGGGTATTTCTCTAGAAGAAATACGTTGTCGCATACACTCCCATCCCCACCCTGGTAAGGTAATTATGGAACCAATAATGAACACTCTCACAATTTAAACGCGCCTGCAAATATTATTACGAAAATCAAATAAAAATTGTAGATGGGGCATGGAAATAAAAGTATTGTACCAATTTTATAAACTAAACCTGACATTTTTGTCAAAGTCCAACATAAAAACAAATAGTTATTTACTTCACAGAATTATGGATTTTAATTGTTACGTATATATCAAGGAAAACAAACCTGAATTCTCTTAACAGAGACAGCTCCTTCTGAGACATGTGCTATTGATCGAGGAAACTGATCAGTCATTGCCTTGTTTATGATATTCATAAATCCGGTTATCACAAACATCTGGGAAAAAGAAACAAAACAAATTATAAATACATTTGGTGTGACTAATTTAAACAAACAAATTATAAATAAAACAGTAGAGTTTGTTAGTACGGTATGTCATGTGTAACACTCTAGAGTTGTCAGTTAAAAGAGAAGCTCTTTACAATATTTTGTTTGAATTTGATGTACCTAAGAAGCAAGTCAGACTAATTAAAACGTTTAAGTAAAACCTCTAGCAAAATTCAGAATGGCCTGAAACAGGCAGATGCTCTATCACCACTGCTTTTCAATTTTTCCTTAGAATATACCAGCAGCAAAGTTCAAGAAAACCAGGGCAGCTTGGAACTGAATGGGACACATCAGCTGTTGGTCTATGCTGATAATATTAATCTGTTAGGTGACAATACAAATGCTATAAATGTGAACACATAAACACTCATAAGGGCCAGTAGGGATGTTGGTCTAGAAATATATGCAGAAAAGACAGGGTACATGATCATGTCTCAGCATCAGAATTCAGGACAAAACCAAAATATAAAGATAGCTAACGAGTCGTTAAAAAATGTGACAAAATTCAAGCACTTGGGGACGACAGGAACAAGTCAGAATGACATTCAAGAGCAGATTAAATTCAGGGAATCCTTTTTATCATTCAGTCCAAAATATTTTGTTCTCCTAATATCATAAAAACTAAACATTAAAATACACAAAACTGTAATTTTGCTGTTTGTGCTTATGGGTGCAAAACATGGTCTCTCACCTTGAGAGAGGAACATAGACTGAGGGTCTTTGAGGAGGATATTTGGGCCTGAAAGGGAGGAAGATGGATCATGGAGAAAATTGCATAATGATAAGCTGTATTCCTCACCTGATATTGTTAGTGATTAAATTGAGGACCACAACTGAGTAATAATGGTGACTTTTATGATTAAAAATAAAACAAAATTTTTATGATAAATGTCAACTAATGCTTCTGTCATGTAAAACATTCTTCAATATAAGAAATGGGGCAACATACAAGAATGACAGAAAACTCACAAATCTGATGCTCCGAAATAGGATAATTGGACAAGAATGTCCAACTATAAATTTCTGGGAATGATCCTACAAGACTAAATATTACAGTTCATATGCAAAGTTGTAATTCTGAATCACTTATTTGTTAAGCAGGTAGATACCTGCAATGCCTAAGCAGGAGTGAGTGAATAATACTGAAATAGATCTTAAAGAAATAGGGTAGAGGATGTGGACAGTATTAGAAAATGACTGTGATAGGGATCAGAAGCAGACTTTAGTGAACATAGTAAAGAATATTAATGTCTATAGAACTCAGGAAATTCTTGAATAATTGAGAAACTATCAATTTCTCAATGACACTGAAAATAGTTACACCTGGAATTCAGTTGTGGCCTTTATTGCAACAACCTGAATTGTCTGACCTCACCCAATATTTTGAAGCAGTTAATCAAAAAAATGAATAATTGAGTGCCTACTGTACATACAACAATTAAAGGCTAATTGTCCTGTTTATAATTAGTGAATAAGACACACAAATGGTCAGATAAACACAGATGCTTTGCTTCAGCATTAGATGGTAAGTAGACTAAATGCAGAGGTTAAGAGGACTGAAGGAAAACAACTGACAAACAAGATTCTGCACTAAGTTATTAAATTACTAAAATTAAGTTACCTGCGAGCAACAGAGACAAGATAAGCAAATGCACTTTTATCAAATTCTTAAACTTATCATATTACATAAAGTAAATGCAGATCATGAACTAATGGCAGAATTGAGGTTAGGATTACAGCAGTGTTTCATAAATTCGTTAAGCCATTAAATTTGTCAGCATACAATTTTTGCTAATGGTTTGCAATCACATGTTTAGCCTTTCTGCATGGGGGAATTGAGATTCCAAGTCCCAACCTTCTGCAGGATGAGCTTCCACTGGTAACTTAAATTCAGGCAAAAATAATCATATTTCATTATTATTATTATTATTATTATTTTCACTTCTTCTTAGAAAGGAAATGCTATTGCATTTCTGAGTTTGTAGTGATAATAATTCAAGATGCCTGGGTACACCCACTTTACTAGTTTAAGCCACTTAAAATAGCCCAATTTCCACCATCATCTAAAAATTAAAAAAAGAAACTATATATTTTGTCAATATATATATATATATATCTAATGAAAGACTCAACATTTATCTTGATGGTTATGAAAGTAGAATTCATGTAGTTCCAAGACAATTTGTGAGATGGCCGCACAAAGCTGGAGCTGTATGTATCCAACATACATTAGAATCTGCAGCAGTAAATGGTAGCAGTGTAACTTCCATAATGTTGATGGGTTAAACAGACATCTTCATAGAGGCTTGGGTCATGTTATTAAAGGGGCCCATGCATGTACTTACACACAATAATTTGTAGTTTCATGATTAAAATTTCCTCCAAATACACACCTTGTAATGGAATTACAAGCACAATGGTTGGAACTCCAATAACTGCAGCAAAGCCAATTTCACACCACATCAGATATGATATTACAAGTGTTTGCAATAGACCAAACCAGAGGTACACAAAGAAATTAACACTATGGTCAAACCGGTTCACATCGTTGGACATAAGATTTACTGCCTGGCCTATAGTTGTTTCCCTCAGAGCTGTCTTAGTCAACCTCAAAATAAAGAGTTCAGAATTACAATAAGTTTCAAAATGTACAAGGCATGAAGTTGAAAGTGCAATGTCAGAGATCCCAAACAATTGGCACAAAGAGTACAGAATTTTGAATCACCTCATAAAAGCTATTTTTCTTCATGTCAACTATGCTACAATTACTCAGGCTGTTTGCTTTAAACCTCCAAGTTTTAATATTCGTGTGTATGAAAACAAACTCAAAAGATTTTCAAAGCCATAATAATGTCACTTTTCAACAAACAAAGAAGTTAATAGAAATTAATACTGATAAATTTAAAGTTCCTAGCTACACTGGTTATCGGCCACTACATTGGAAATATTTTGGACAGCCACCATAGTGTTCTTTCTTTTATAAAATAGTGCATCAATAATCAATTCAATTTTATAAAAAATTCAGCATAGTACAAAAACTTAGAGACCATCCTACACTGAGTGATACTAGCAGTCTGCTTTCATAAAGTGATCTTATAACACAATACTAAAGCAGACAGACAATCTTGCTTCAGATTTGTTGTGCTGGTGTGTGTGAAGAGGACTATTTCTGATGAAACCACATTCTGCTAGTCAAGGATGTAAATATGCATGACTCCTAAACTGGGGTTCAGATTCATCCAGTTGACTACCTAACACATGGAGATTATCCTAAGATGAATGAGTTCAGTGCACTCTAAACACTCAGAAATAAATAAATTATATTTGGACATGCTAGCTAATTATACTCTTCCATTCCTTGAGGTATCTGTCATCATCGTTCAGCAACACAGAACAACCCCCACTTACCAGTAATATTGTGCAGCAATCACCGAATACCTAATGATGATAAATAACTGGTGGAGCAGAGAGATTGCTTTTAGCTTCATGATTCACCCAGTTGTATTTCCTTGGGGTTATATAAAGAACAAATGCACTCCTCAAAACTGATAGCAGTACAAAAGTTACAATGAAGAATATCAGCTGCTACAGCTAGTTACCTAAGATATGTTGGTGTACACATGGCAACAGTTCAATTACAGGTTGGATGTATGCTAAGATAGAAATGGACCTAATATTAAAAAAAATTATTTAAAAAAGTTTAATCTTATCACATTCAGAAAGCATTTAAATCTAAATATGGTTTATAGAACTCCTGTACACTACCTAGAGATAATAGTATTGCATTAGCATTATAATGCACATAAAATCTGGACCCTGATGAAATGCTACATGTTTATTTTCTATTATTCTACTTAAAATACTGGATAATATAGCGGTGTATGATTTGAGGTTTTCACAGCAGCGAGTATGAAGATTTCTGTCTTCTGGGTTGTTGCGCTGTGTAGTATTGTAGATGTTTTCCAACGTTTCAGAGGTCATACTGCCTCCGTCATCAGGGCGATGAATGTGCCAATTGCCAACCAACCAAAAAGCTAACTAAGGGCGCAAGTTATCGTCCCTTCCTAGGTAACATCATTCCTACGTACAAAACGCATTGCTGGAAATGGTAAACCGAACCTTAAAACTGAAACAGAAATTTTGCTTACGCTAACGCGGTTCCGTCGTGGCGGGAGTCTCGACCATTCAAACTAGGGTCTGTTGCTGCTGATGGGAGGTTATCCCGTTAGGAAACTTGCCCGAAGGAATTTGGTTGATTTGTTCTCTGGAGTTTGAACCCAGAATGGGTGGGTCGCTTCGGCTGAAGGCCTCTGAGACCTGGGGGTGAGATCACTTCACCTTAGGGCCTCCGTGATTGGGGTGGCGAGCCCTGCCCCTCTAGACTTACACCCTGGCATTTGCCTTACAACTGAGAAAAAGCACGGAAAACCTCAGTCAGGGAAGGGTGTCAATTGCCAAACAAGCAACCAAAAAGCTATATCAGGGCAGAGTCCTGCGCAAGCGCAGGACATCGTCCCTTGCTAGGTAACACCTTTCCTTCGTACAAAACGCATTCCTGGAAATGGTAAACAGAGCCTTATGACTAAAACTGGAATTTTGTTTACGCTAATGGGGTTCCGTCGTGGCGGGAGCTTCGACCATTCAAACTAGGGTCTGTTGCTGCTGGTGGGAGGTTTTCCCGTCAGACAACTTGTCCAAAGATTTTAGTTGGTTCGTTCTCTGGGGTTTGAACACAGAGAGGGAGGGGCCGATTGGGCTAAAGGCCTCTGCGGCTTGGGGGGGAGAACACTTCAGCTGAAGGCCTCCGTGATCGGGGGTGACGGACCGAGCCCATAGTAAATTATACCTTGGAATTCGCCTTACAACTGAGGAAAAGCACGGAAACACTTACTCAGTCAAACCACTCGTTGCGCCGACTTAGCCGTTTTTAGGGACAGCCTCGGCTGGCCTGCTAAATGTCGTCCCCCTCGGTTACCCTTGGTTGACTTCTGTCAGCTATCGTTCGGCACAAGTGCCTCCCGAGTTGCCAGACTAAGGGGTTCCCCACACCAGCTAACTTCGAGTCAAATGTTTCAGTCAGTGCTCTGATGTAGTCGGCAAAGAGCGGGATCTCCAAATCCTCGTGGATTTGCCTTTTCTCAGCATAGCTGAGTTGCCAGTCTCTTCTAGTGGCATGTTTGCCCCTGGAGGTGAAGGCAGTGGGATTATCCACAGCGCCTTGGAACGGAGGAATTTCGCAGGTGCGGGCAGATGCGGGGACCCGGCTCCGGACATTGGCCCGGGTCCCGGGCGCCAGGCGCCTTGAGGCAGGTTCCAGCGAGCCGCCCGAGCTGGACGAGTCCAAATCGTTGGCTTACTGCTTGCCTGCGGTGGCTCGAGTTGCCTTGTGGGAGGCGGGAGCCTCCTCCACGACAGAGCCGGGTTGGCGCCCACCGGACTGGCTAGTGGATCGTTCGCCCAATTCTTTTGCCGCGGCGGATGCCACGGCCTCTCGTCGTCTTCTCTTGGCGAGTATGTCCGCCTTCAGCTTCTTTAGGGCCGCCTGCGATAGCTCTCTTAAATAGGCCTTGAGATAGGCCAGTTCTTCCTTTTCCATTCGTTGCTCTCCTTGCGTATTAGGTGTTGTCTCTTCAACTGCTCACAGCCGAATGAGTATCGGATCGGATAACGGAGAGAATTCATCAGTGTACCTCGTTACCAACCAACCAAAAAGTTAACTAAGAGCGCAAGTTATCGTCCCTTCCTAGGTAACATCATTCCTACGTACGAAACGCATTGCTGGAAATGGTAAACCGAACCTTAAAACTGAAACAGAAATTTTGCTTACGCTAACGCGGTTCCGTCGTGGCGGGAGTCTCGACCATACAAACTAGGGTCTGTTGCTGTTGGTGGGAGGTTATCCCGTCAGCAACTTGTCCAAAAAATGTGGTTGGTTGGTTGGTTCTCTGGGGTTTGAACACAGATCATGAGGGGCCGCTTCGTCTGAAGTTCTCTGCGGCTTTGGGATGTACTTCGGTGCCAAAAGAACCCCTTTTTGTACCGTAAGCACCCTTACGGTTGGACAACCAAAATTCTCAGCTTTTCCCGAAAGGAAATAAAACATCAACTACCATTTTTGTGTGTCCAGGTTCGGTTCAAAGAATATCTCCTTTCCCAACCAATCCTAAGGACGTCTCTCCAACACTCTTATTCTAAAGGGCATTACTTCTTGTTTGTTTGTTTGTTTATTTGTCATCAGTCTTCCTACTGGTTTGTTGCGGTTCTTCATTTTTGTCAATCTTGCGCCATTCTCTTCATTTCCACATAATTCTTACAGTCCACATCCTCAAAAATCTGCTTCATATATTCCAATTTTTGTCTCCTCCTACAATTAATTAATGAAAGAGAAGCAGGGCAATAAGTAGCTAATACAAAACCTTATGACCTAGAACATCATAAGATATTGTAAATGCGTCATATTGTGATTATATATTATTAAAAATATTTATTAAAAACTTTTGCCGTCAATCACAAATATAATATTGTTAAAAGATTAAAACATCATTTAACACCCGTTGATGGCTAAATTATAGCCGAAACTAGTCGTGTAAGTTCCAATGTAATCGAGTACTCGATAGGAACGTTAAATGATGTTTTAATCTTTTAACAATATTATATTTGTGATTGACGGCAAAAGTTTTTAATAAATATTTTTAATAGAACATAATAGTTTCGTTTCTTACAAGTACAGAATCAGCATAAACCAGTAAAGGGATTGATGAGCGGTTATAATCTTATGGATATAAGGAAGACCAGGGCAGAACGGGGCCACGATGCAGAACACGGTAACGGCTTTATTTCGCCTGCAATGCGTTGCGATCTATCGGGAAATATGAAATATCATTAGCATACAGCACAGGATCATGTCGTGTCAGTCAGTGCCATTTTGTGGTTACAGTTCCTGAAATAATCACCCATGATGGATTTTGCTCCTACATTTTACAAATTTTTCTCAACTTCCAGTGAAGATAAGACCTATTATTCATTACTCATATCCACTTTGCTGAATGATGCATGTTACAAGGTGTTTTCTTGAAAGTCTTAAACACAATATATATATTTATTTTCATGATGTTATTTTTGGTGGGAAAATCCAAATTTTAAATAGTATACTCGGGGCAAGATGGGTAGGGCAGAATGGGGTACCCAGAGAAGAGGATTAATTGACAAGTGCCTGTAAAGTGACGATGTCTATTCGCAGTCTACTGAAGGGTGGATCGGTATTCGTCTTGCGTGAAATGGGACCATATCTCATGAGCAGGTGTTGGTAGTCACGATGATGAACAGATGCACACGTGTGCCGTTTGCATTAGGCTTAAGTATATTTCAAATGCGTTAAATTTCGACATTTTACATTGTGTACCTTATCATTTTATATCCTTCTTTTTAGTGTTCTGTCTGACGACAGGTCCATTTATTATGAACAGGATCCTTCCATGTTCTTCAGGTTGTCAGGGCCCTGCTCACACATATATACGTTCTTGGCAGATGATCTAAAGTGGCTTGCCATTGCCTTCTTCTGTATGTGTGAGTGGAGTAATTGTTGGGATGCCACGGAGAAACCGGGGAAGCCCCCAGAGGAAAACTCCGTGATGCCTAGACCACGGCTTTGCCCAACACAAGTTATAAATCTGAGCACCACCGGGAATTGAACCCGGGACCCCAGGATTACAAGGCTAGTTTTGTGACCGTTAGACCACCGTGGCGGCACAATTTATCAGTGTCTTTGTATTTATGATTCAGTGATTACAAAGCGTAAAATAAAGGTGTCACATTTAAAAATTAAACATTTCATGTAGAATTATTTCTTATTTAAATTTTTTGAGATGTCTCAGAATAACATTATATGCAACTTTATTACTTTTGTCTTTCACCAAAATATTAAGCAACAAATTACTTCATTAAGTCAGTACCGAGTGTTTCGTGACATTTGTAAGTGAAGTACCCTTTAAGCATTGCAGATGTTGGAAGATCTCCAATTGCTGCCCCTTCATGGTCGAGTATCGGTAATAACATGTACCAGGTCCCCAGAACTTCAGCTGGGATAAATGGAGGTAGACGAGACAGCGAATTATATTTTAGATGTTCGTAGGTTTGCCGCATAATAACAGACGTTTAGTTCAATGAGCTAATAGAATTCTATCAATAAGTGTTGTGTAATCTGTAAATTTCTTTTTTGCTTCGAGGCAGTGTAATAAATCAAATATCGATCAAAGTGATTAATATGAATTAATGTGTACAATAAGACGAAACTTCGCAGCAACCTCCTACTAAGTCCCTTCCTTCATTTACAATCAGCATTTTTGGGGCCCCGACACCCCTGAGGAGCGAGATCTCATGCTTTTGTCGATTCCTTTGCGATATTTATCTGCGCCCATCAACCTCTAATAAACAACTAATCAAAAAGGCTAATAATAACGTTCTTTCATTGCCCAAGGTTAACGCTAATTACAAACACGAGATACGCAGGGGGCTAGGAACCTTTCCACGTTAATTGAAATCAGCAAGAAACATCAGGAATGACAGCCATTACTGGTTCTACTACTGCCAGTAATTATTCTTCTTAAGTTTTACAAATAGTTCTTTGCCTGATAAGGTTTTTTTACAAAAGATTAGCGTACATGAAAGCAGGAAAGACACCCTATATATTTATGTGCTAGTAATTGACTCAAATTTCCCCAGACACATCCTGAAGTGGTGACTCTTAAGTGCACGAGGCCGCTTAAATTACAGTCTCAAGAGGATGATGTCTCCCGCCCAAAATGATTGCTGATTTAATGGAATGGCACCACAGAATGTTAATTTTCGTTCCACTCATATCGGCTTCAAAATACCTCTCTCTCTGATTTCGCTTTGAAATTAACTAACAGAATGTTATGTTGTACGTAGAATTTCGATCAAATATTACCCTAATTTCTCCTATCACCACTTTTATTTTAAGGTGGGATATGCACAATAAAAACAGCAAATAAGCTGTGCAATAATAGTTTGAATGGAATATGGAAATCTGTGGAACTCTAGACAAAATATATTTAAAGTAAAAGCTGACACGCAAATAGTAGTCTAATTAGCGTGTAAATAGTTTTTCAAAACATAAAATAAAATTCCTTTTAATCTTGGGTGTTATTCACTCAAGTACAGGAAAACTCTTTATAGCCTCGTTTTGTACATCTGTCTGTAGCATCCATCAATCCAGATATTATTTTCTGAGGTCTTTCGAAATATAGGTTACGCCATGTGAAATTTGGTATGCCATTCAAGGCTTCTAAAAACTAGTAATTTTTAATTTTACACAATCCGTAACGCCAACACGACGGTTTCTCGATATATTGAGGTGGGAGGATTATGCTCCACCATGTCTCCACTACACGTGATTGGCTGTGACTGATGACACCATTGTCCTTAACACTATGCATCAGTCATCACATACGTTGGAACAGTGACGACTCCATCGCCCATTCTGCCATCTATCACTTGGCATTCGAACTAATCACGTTGCAATTTTTCTTTGTCTTGGCTACGTAGCATAATGCATTGATTCAACAAACATAACAAAGTCGAATTTGTTAAGGAAAGTAATCGCTATGTCCTCATAGTAGGGGCAAAAAGTCTAGTTTTTTTAGAAAAGGGGTGTTCTTATTTCTCTTAATAATGACTAATTGCGTTATCATGGACACTTGTGCATTAGTCTGTGAAAGTATCACTACCACATATTAAGACGAGATATACAGGATGTGTCACCTCCTAATGCAATAAAAGTGATTTGTGGTCTGCCTGTATTTCTTCGCGCAATATTACATATAGACGAGAGTTAAATCGATTCTTAACACAATATGTTTCCTTGATTGAAAGTCTCGTGACGTTAAACCCATGTTATATATTATGGTATGTAAAAAGTTTGCGTGACGAGCAACTTAGCTTAATTTAGCTTGAAGGTCTAACTTATAACTTTTAAAACCTACGGATCGATGCGCACAGATATGGCCAAAACTCATACATTCATAGCGTTGAACGTATTGCTTCCTGCAGTCCATTATATGAACGATCGACAGAATATAGCACAAAAGCCGCGGTCTGTTGATGTCTCGCTTTGAGGTGAAACTATTCTACTACATTCAAGTGCGATTATCAATTATTCCTTGATATATTCTCACATTAATTCAATTTGTTGCTTAATAATAATAATAACAGAAAGAAATCTGCTTTATGTGCTTGGACTTAGATTTTATCATGCTCAGTCATACATTTTTTTTTCGCTATCAGCAACAACAATGTCTCTCCAATGGTGTGGGAATTTATTTTGAGCAATTAAATATTAAATCTGAAATATGCCTAGAAGTATATTTGCTCCTTTCATTAAGTTAACTGTTTCCGCGAGTTTATGAATTTTCTTTAGAAGAATTTTAAAGGCTTGTTCGCAAGAGAAGTATAAGCCATAAACCCACACTTTAATCAAAGAGAATTTAAACTGTACACACTTCCCCAGTACTCTCGGATGTTTCTGACAAGCTGAAGTACCAACGATTTCTAATCTGAGCTTTAACACCTCTATTTTACATTTTGTTACTATTTTGTTCCTATTATTTTATATGTACCACTCTCTATTATTTACCCACAATTGTGGTGCGCGTCACACAGTTTGGTAAGCGGTGCTGCACTTAATTTAATTCTAGCGACTACCATAAAATCATATACTACAATTTAAGGGAAAGGACTGCACCGACTTAGGCATCAGAATGTTAGTGACAGACAACGTTCATGTCCGGACCTGGTTCAAATGATAGCAAACAAATCTTACAAAGAATATTTCATTCTAGCATTCTCAGGCCATATTTTATCACAAGAAAGAGCAAATGGTAGTCGCGCTTAATCTATGTTTGTGACACAGTCAGACTCCATAAACGAATCTCGCCTACATCATTTTCTCGTAGATTTTTCAATTGCGCTCTCCCTTAAATAGTTCGAAATAACAACTTAATAACTTGGCTTCCTATCTCTTTGTACCGTTCCTCAAACGCCAAAATAACCTCATATGCTTGGATAATTGGACGACAAGTTTTTCAAGTACCTGAGCACTGAGGGTTCCAAATTTATCGTTGGCTTGACCTATAGACATTTGGTAGGACTCCTTGGACGAGGGATCGGCCCGTCGCAAGGCCTTAACGTGTACACAGGACAGCACAACACAGAAAAACGCGGACAAATATCAATGCCTTGAGTGGAATTCGAACCCAAGGCCCCGGTGAGCAAGCGGCACAAGGCCCACGCCTCAGACCGCGCGGCCACTGTGACACCATAACCTCATATATTCCTAGACTGTAGTCAAATACGTCATTCAAGGATTATCGTAAATTATGCGTGTCGGACAACGGCTACTGTGTTGGGATTATATTTCTTTACACGTAATATTTAATGTTTGGTGACCTATTATTTCTTGATTACAAAATTTATTAATAACTGTCAGGCGGTTCGAAAGTTGTTAACAAGCCGGGAGACACGTGTGCGCTGGCACGTTTGCGCCATTTTCCTCATATGTAGGAGACGTTAGCTGAAAGCGCCTACTTCAATTAACTTTTTAAAACATATTGTCCTAGTCCACGCTGAAGTACGTCGACGAGAAATCCCGGGATATTTGACAACGCAAATCCCTACGCAATCGTTTGTTTTCACCAGTAAATGTTCAAACGAAGAGTCGGAAACAATAAAGAGGCGAATGTATTTTTCTTCAACAAAATTACAGAAATGATTCCGAGTAGCTTGTGTTCATACTGAGGACCTCCGGGCTCAAATATCGACCCGCAGATAGTTTTATCTTTCTT
This sequence comes from Zootermopsis nevadensis, assembly GCF_977971745.1. Lineage (NCBI taxonomy): Eukaryota > Metazoa > Arthropoda > Insecta > Blattodea > Termopsidae > Zootermopsis > Zootermopsis nevadensis. Next base: position 9,377,506 of record NW_028259142.1, read on the forward strand.
GAGGTCTGGTTTCCCCCTTTATCTCCAAAACGTTCTTAGATAATGCGCTGACATAGGCCACAAAACCCTCCTCCCATATACTTTCCAATTCGACTTTTATTAATCATCCCATCCTTCAACTACACCGCAACTATTAACAGCATCATTAAGTAAAGTACACGTATTCAAGTATTAAAATTTTCATGTCCATACTAGACACTTTTTTTCCATTCTTCGACATGAGCAACGTAGGCGGTTCATATTTTAAGCCTGTATCATCCTCACATGAAAGTCATGGCACATTCATCACACTGATTTTATAATGCCGCCCACTGGACCTACAGACTAGAATTGAAATGGGCTGTGTCTGACCTCTTATTGTGCCACCGCGTTAGTTAAATTGCATCTTAAATTAGAGGTTTGTCCTGTTTAACCCGAGAACCATTGGCCTTACCCAGCACAAACCCGAAGTTTACCTTCAGATATGTTACCCATAAACCAACTAAGCCCGAATTTCTCTTAATCCGAATGAATCCCAATACATATACATTCTGTCTTGGCTACCGATTATTAATGCACGTTTTATTAATGCGTAGTTATAATAGTTGCCATGGTAAGACTTATAATGGATTGTCGGTTAGATCGCAAAACAAAGTTAACTAAGAAACTCTGCCACAGATTCGAGTTCTGATGAAAATGGATTCTGCTGCTCTGTTAATTCACACGACAGAACGACAGCAATATTTGCAAGTATATAACCATCTATCGAAATTCCCCACAGTAAAACTGCTAGCATTACATTACTACTTAATAATTATACTAATTTGCCAAGGTATGTTCCTCTAATATTAAACACTAGCATGACAACACACGAGTCCTGATTTTGGTTTTCTGTTTTGCGGTTAAATTAATAAACCACTGTAAATTTTATTTAGCCATATCATAAAATAAATGTCGTTATTAACCATTTTCTAAATTTGTTGCAATACAGGCGACGCATCTTTGTGGAACTTCGAATTAAGTATACCCAATTTGCGGCACAAGGGTACCTGCTACTGGTGAATGCTAATATAATACTGACAACCACGATCGTTAAGTAAAACAAATATTATTTCCATTAAGATAAATCAAATTAATGTAACAACCAGTTGTGCTACGATATAGGTCGATTTTTCTAGTTCTAATGAAGGTGACCTGGTTTAAAAGTATATATGAGAGGAGAGCTTTGTCCTTCATATCATTGCGAAGAATTCTTCACCATGACAAAGGCTGAAACGATCTTCGCGTTCTACCTTGTGATCATCGGCGCTAAAGCACTCAACTTACGTAAGTTACAATAAAGCCAGTGTATTTAAATTATTAAATAGTGACTACGTGAAACGAAAATTATTAATGAAATTTTTATAATGATAATATTTGTACTGGAAGAATTTTTACTCTTGTCAGTAATCACATAAAACCTATCAAAACAAATGCCTGGCTGATTAAATAATTCTTTGGAGCAAGATACGTTTACAAGCATTCAGTACCGGAGTACTTTCCCGGGGATGAAGTAAGTCCAGGACGTAAATCTGACCCGCATCTTGTGCCGAAGTTAAAATGAATAGGAGTTTTAACTCTCACTCCAAGCGCCTACATGGCGTGTAGCAAGAAAGCTTTATGATTTTCTTTTTTGCATCTATTATATTTTACAACCACAAAGATTCTTCTATGGTAGCCAAATCTTTAGCCGGACAAATTGAATTTGTGTCACAACAATCCTACTCCTTGAATATCTTTGGTCTCTTCCGAAAAGAAAAAGCCGAACTCACATACCGATACTATCCCATAGCATAGTAAGAGGGTTAAACTACCTAACAGGTTTGGATAAAAGTCGATATAGCAAATATACATTAAATTTCATTGGCCAATTTCAATTTTGGAAAGGGGATTTCCTTATGGACGACTTTACATAACTGTTTCCTGAGTGCTTCTATACATCTTGCTGAAAAATATTGCAATAGATAGCAATTCCATAATAAGGATATTATCATGTATAAGATTATTTATATTTGAGTTATTTTAAGGACCACGTTCTTATTAGACTCAAACTCAGTTCCAAGTTTCTATGTTGAGTCCTCTGACACATTGTGACAAAATATGACGCGCTGGTCATTTTATAAAAAGGAATAATTGAATTATTGCACAGTACTATAATTTTCGTCTCTGTGAACAGCATTTCATTAAACTAAATGCAAAACGTTTCTATTATAAGGGTATTTATCTCCATGTGGGAGGCAGCAGTCTTACCACCTGCTACTCTAAAAAAAGGGCATAGAATTTTAAGTGACTAGGTTGCAAGAAACGGCCAGAAGGCTGTAAACCATACGCTATGATGATGATAATTAACATGTTTCAGTTTAATTAACATTATTCGTTTTAACGCCCTTCTATACACCGCCAACAATGTTCACTGGATTTACAGAGCCCTACATAAACACAAAATAAGACAGACAATAACGATGCCACTTCAGAAGACTGCAATTATCCATTTTTGTGAGTCAGGTTCTCTTATTTAATTGAGATAGAACTTCTAAGGATTTGATGCCAGTGTGTGTTCACTGTTTCAAAGTTAATTCCCTTCCACCAACAAAATCTTCCTTAACTGTCACTTGAAACTTGAAGGAAAACGATCGAGAATTTTAGCTGTAATAAAGGAAGTTTCGCATATTTTCTTCGATACGAATACAGGACATTTTAATAGTTATTTCTTGGGAAAAAACGACTTTCATCCGACCAACGTGTAGGTTATCTCACCAAAATTATGTGGGCAGAATCACATGCATTGCTTCAGATGGAGATGATATTTCTTAAAAATATTACCAAATACTTATTTTCTATATCACACAAATTGAAACGAAACTCGCGCACATGATGTCCATAGTGCCACATAAAATAAGTGCATATGTACTGGGACGCTTATTTTTCGAGATGAACGTCACCTTCAATATGGTAACACACTTCTTATCTGTTATTTGTCATGACGATACGCAGAGTTCGTTGTTAGGTGTGCTCAAAACAGTGCACAGCAGAGCTAAACTGAAATCGAATTAACATAGAAAACACACGACCGATACAGCGAATGTTCATAAGCCTCGGTGCCTGTAACAGTCGAACCGGTACTGTCGTAGTCGACGTCATCCGTACCTTAAATGGAACTCTACGGCACATATGAATGCAGGTCTCCCACAGACTGCACGGATGCCACCCAATGAAGACCCCATACTTGCAGGTGTGGATTGACAGCCGTGGAGAAATTCAGGCGATATCGCACGAGACTTCGGACTATCCCCGAAGTAATTTATGAAGAGCAAGTGCATCCATACGATTCCTTGCGGAGTGCACAACTGATTCCAGACAATCGTCATCTAAGCAGTTTTTCGCTATTTTTACACAATATTCCGTGGACAGGCGAAGAGTGTTCTATGAACTTGTATAGTGTGCCCCCACTTTGATAATATTAATATTTAGTTCCTGTAAATACTTCATTAGCATCAAAGAAAAGAGGTTTTTGCGCCTCCAGTGTGATCAGTATGCGCATCATTCATTATTTCTATATACATGTTCATGAGCTGCAAAACTAATAGTGTTAGTTCGATTAAATAACTCAAGCTCAGTAGAGCAAACATGTGGCATGGAGGGATGTCATGAGAGAAACATATTCCACATTTTTGTTTGAAAAATTCAGAACAAAACACCATATGAGAGTTCTAGGCACAGAAGGAAGAATAAATAAAGAAATCTAGTTTGAGTGCATCAGCTGGATTCAACCATCAGGTTAGTACCGGGGGGGGGGGGGGGGGGGGGGTTATAATGACCTCGGAAATGGATCTTAGGGTATCATAAAAGACAAATAATCTGACTAGCTGAAAATTTTCTAATTTCTAGAATGACTATGGACTATGAACTATGAACTATGGACTTCGTTACGTATCCCAGCTTGTTGTGGAGATTTTGAGGTTCTCACTGCCTTCTGGTTTGTAGTGCCGTGAAGTCTTGTAGAATTCTTCCGAAGTTTCACAAGTACCTGATGCCTCCATTATCAGCACGACTACGGCGCTATAACTCAGAAGACAGCCATCTTCATTAAATTGGTGATCAGTTTGTCACTGGCCCCAAACACATTGCTGATGAATTTGCTACGCATTTTGAATCAATTTTTAACACTTCTTGCCGGTCCGTCACTCCTACCGATACTTTTACTTCTGATTCTTTGCCCGCCGCTCCTATCTCTCCTGCTGAAGTTAGCAAGGCAATCAAGCGCCTCAGAACCTCAAAGTGTGTGGGGTTAGATGGAATTCCTTCGTTAGTAATTAAGGGTTGTTCTGTTATTTTCACTCCCTTATTAACCTATATTTTTAATTTTAGTGCAACTAGTGCCACCTTTCCATCCCTGTGGAAAGAAACAGCTGTTGTTCCTGTGTTTAAAAAAGGCAACAGTTCCATTGTTAGTAATTATAGACCCATCTCTATTCTTAATAACTTTTCTAAAATATTTGAACTTATTGTTTATGATCACTTGGAAAATTTTTTTAAGTACAGATTAAATCCCTCACAGCATGGTTTTCGTAAATTTAATTCCACAGCAACAAATTTGGTTACTTACCTTAATTCCGTTTTACCTTCAGTTAGTACTCAAGGACAAACAGATTCAGTATACTGTGATCGTACTAAAGCATTTGACTTAGTCCCTCATAATATTCTTCTTGGGAAACTTAGAAACTTTGGACTATCACCCAGTTATGTTGACTGGTTCCATAGTTATCTTTCTGACAGGCAATCTTTTGTTCGTGTATCAGGAACTCTTTCGTATCCTTATCGTGTTAAGTGTGGAGTGCCTCAAGGTTCCACCCTAGGCCCCTTACTTTTTAATATATTTATTAATGATATTTGCGACTCCATACATAACTCACAGTGCCTTTTATTTGCTGATGACTTAAGGATATATCGGAGTATTAGCGATGTTTATGACTGTAAACTGTTACAGGACGATATTCATTCAGTGCAAAATTGGTGTCTTGTTAATGGGATGCAACTTAATTTAAGTAAAACTACTGTTATATCATTCACCCGGAAGACAAACAGTATTTACTTTAATTACAAATTGTGTAACAACCTGGTGGCATGCTTCCATTGTGTTAAAGATCTCGGTGTTCTACTGGACTGTAAGCTTTATTTTCACCAGCATATCAACTATATATTCTCACAACGCTTACAAATGCTTGGTTTGATTCGGTATATTACTTCTTCCTTCTCCACTGTTGATAGCCTATTGGTTTTGTACAGTACTTTAGTCCGTTCCAAAATTGAGTATGCATCCGTTGTTTGGAACTCTATTACTAATACTGATTCCTTTAAATTGGAAAGGATTCAAAGGAAATTTGTGGCTCTATGTTACACTAGATTCTTTAATGGCGTTTGTGCCTATAATTACGATGATATACTAGTTAGATTAAACTTCTTATCGTTACATTTAAGGAGGAGGCTTTTGGATGCGCTTTTCCTCATCAATGCTTTTAAAGGCAAAATTAGTTGCTCATTTGTTTTTGATACAGTTAGTCTCTGCGTACCCACTAGGTCTATCAGAGACTACTCTACCTTTACTGTACAACGTAATTTCAAGGCCAGTACCTCTGCCAGATGTGTTTCTTGTGCCAATGCAGTCTGCAGGAGCATCGACATCTTTAACAAAGATCGTATTTTGCTTACTGATGTCAGTCAGCTTTTTAAACAATAATCATTGTTTTTATTGTTTATTTAGTATAACATTTTATTTTGTATGTTGTTTGTCCAAAATTAAACTGTTTTTAGTTTAATTATTACTTTACTTATCTGTAACATTTAGTTTTTTACTTATTAGTTATTTTGCAATAAATCAATATTGTACATTTATGTTTTCAGTTCATTGTTTGTTTGCTTTTGTATTGTAATGTTTGTATTGTTGTTAGTGCTTGGCTGTTATTGGCCTTTTTGGCTGTTGTCAAGCACTTTAGTAAATGAATTGAATTGAATTGAATTGTTCAAATTATAGCATTTCCGTTCATAGTGTGTTACACTATATTTCCTATTTCAGCCATTACAGGAAACTGTCGATACTTCATTATGTAAATAGTATTTTTCACGGCTAAGAAAGAGCAGTTTAGCTTATAAAATAAACATTTTCATGACACTAGCAAAAAGAAGTTTCTTGAGGTGCTTCTCAAGTCTTTAAAATTTATCGACTTGAATTCGCGAAATTGCGTAGGACTACGGTACTCATTAGGCAGGAAGTTGAGTGGTTCTAAAACCGGTCTGGATGAAGAAGCTAGAAAAAATCTTCCTCTGTATTGGCTGAGCTACTGACTCACATAACAGAGCGGTACCGGTAGTTTAACTGAAACAGTATGTCGCTGTTTTACTGCTACGACTTCCACATCAAGGCCGAGCGATATATTTGCAAAATGCCACAAACAATGGTCAGGTAGTTGAAGGCTCCTTTTCGGAATAAAGCTGGAAATAAGTTTATTCTTCCTTCTTGTCTCAACTTTAAGCTAATCTTTGTTCAGACTTTAAGTGTGTTTCTCTTATCTTTTTAGTCTTCTTTTTCATAACCGTAAAAGACTTGTTGTAATTTCTCAAGCTCCGTCTCAGAAGTTACGCATTCAGTGTACACGCCTGCATTTGATAACGCTATTTCAGTTTGTACTGCTGCATTTCACAGTACCACTATAGCGCCCCCACACTGCGATGTTTTGAGAGTGTCTTCATTCTGCTCCAGAGTCTCCTCTTCACAAACCATCAGAGAAACAGTCCCACTTAAAATATACTAGAACGATGAACAGCGAAGGAAAGATTGTTATCGGCATGTTCTTAAGTTGATGTTGTTATACTGAATTCTTTTCAGCTGACTACATCAAGTCATGTTCCAGAAATGATCCCAAGTTCAATGAATGTACCCTAAAGAGTGGTAGAGCTGCTTTTCCGAGAATCATCAAAGGTGAGTTGCTACGCATCACTTCTCAGATGCAGTGATCGTTATAAGACACTATATATCAGATACGTTCAAAAGTCTATATTAAATGTAACTTCTCAGCTAAGCATCCAACGTCTTTTGTATAAACTATTATTGTTCGATTATAAACAACGTATAATCATAATTTAAAGTTGTACCTGTCCTTCCGCATTTTTATAATGCTACAGTAACGGCTAAAGACATTGCTATTATTGTAAATACGTATTCAAAGATGTGCTAATAATTTAATTCTAATCTTACTTCTGGTTTTTTCAAATAAAATCTTGTCATTTGGTTCTCCTACATTAACTACTGCTTATTTGTAGGATATGAACTTTTCATAGCGGTGGGTCTGAAGATTGCTGTCTTCTGGGTTGTTGAGCCGGGTATTCTGGCAGATTTCCACCAACATTTCCGAGGTCATACTACCTCCGTCAACAGGGCGATGAATGTACTAATCGAGCCTTTCCCACTCGATTGGCACATTAATCGCCCTGATGACGGAGGCAGTATGACCTCTCAAACGTTGCTGGAAATCTACCAGACAGCATGACGCAATAACCCAGAAGACAGCAATCTTTGCTGCTTATTTGCTGCACTCGTATTTTGCTGTTCTTTCTTCAGCCGGGAATACAAGTTGACTTATATTTCAAAAATCATAATGTGGTGTAACTAGTCTGGCAGTACGCCATGAACACCATAACATGTTTTTAGAAAATGAAAGCTTCACTGTTGAAAAATACTGGTGAATGTTTAAACCTTTTAAACTGAGAAATCATCTTCGCCCTACTGTTCTTAGCAAACGAAAGTAATGGAAGAAAGAAAATAAATAAAATAAAGACTTAAAAATAAAATAAATTATACAACTCCTAAAGTCATTACAGATATGATGAATAAATGCCGTAACTGAGAATCAAACCCGAGTCTCCCACACCATACGCAAACATAGAAAACTAAGCTTTAGCAGTCAACGTGGGTCCCATTTAAAAAACTTAAAAGTAACATCAAACAACGTAAATTAAAAAATATATGTAAAGTAAAGCTAGTCGGCTTTGGCTCTTTAGCGCTGTTACGTCACGGATAAAAAACTGTAAATCCTTTTCTAAAGCTAGTGTACCCAATATGGATTAAATTATGTAAGTCATAATACATGCAAATAATTGTTTTCCGAAAGTGGAAGATTACAATATACGTGGTCTTCCAAACACGTTGTTGTACAATACGAAAAATACCATTGCCATTTAAAGGTAATAATGGTTTAAAGTTTTCGCGTGTATTTATATAATAAATTTTGTTGTTTATTTACCACATGTAAATTGTATATACTTAATGCAGCTGTCATATGTGTGTCCATACCCGTGCTTCTCTTCGTCACAAACTAGATTTAAGTGGACAGGATTAGAACTAGCCACGGGAAGTCACTTGGACCAAGCTTCTAGTTCGTGACCTACGAATGTGGTTTTGTGCGTGAGGAATATTTAGCAATGGTTTGTAGATGTCGAGGTCGCTGATATCTGTTTCAAGAATTTTCTACATTTCTCAGGAGATCGGAAGTATGACATCCCTGTCTTGGATCCACTAGTGGTCGACAAACTTTCTCTGACACACATGGGTTTAAACGCATCTTCCAGCAATTTCACCATCGTGGGAGTGAAGGATGCCTTTTTTTGAGGATATCAGGTAATATTTTAATTACACACTAAAGATTAAATGATAAAATACCTGGAGTTTAATTTCCTTTTGAATCTTCCCGCACTTCAGAAATATCTGCTCATTGGCTATACCAGGGCTTGTCAACAGGTCCACCGATGTTTTGAGCGCCGTGCGTATATTTTTAGTAACACTGTGTCACAGCTAAGGCCAAAGAGACCGCTTTGTCATTTTGGGAAGTGTTCCGCAGTAACTGTTGGTGTGAACAAATCATAAACTTAATAATAAAGGTCAAATAGAAACAACAGCAGCCGTCAGAAAATTGCATGCTTCGAGGCTACAAGAAATAGTACAGCGTTGCAACACGAATACCGGATCCCTTGCTAGTCACTACAGCGCAGCACTCGCAGCGTAGCAAAGAAAAACTTTACTCTATTGGTGATTTAGAAATGCGTGGTGAACGTGTGAACTACTTTGTGGCACTGAAGCATCCAATTTGGTGACGGCTAATATTGGACGTATCTTACTTTTGAACTCTTTGAATTAAACCTGATATTGAATTAATGCATATCAAAAGCAGCATTTAATACCTCACTAATGACAGATACTGTCACAGAAAACTGAGTAAAATATGAAACTGTCTCCAACAATAGGACTAATTTAGCAGCAGTTTTAACAAACAAACAGTTTTTAAATGACCGACTTTAACGATGGCGGCCGAGTTTTGAAAGCCTCTGCGTATCTATTGTCACTTCCGATCTGACAGTCAGCTTATGAAAGTTTATGTACAAATTATTCTGTTGTTTCAAGCGTGAAGCAGCCACCATTTTACATATATTTCTTTCTCTGCGCCACCTGTCTTCGTTCGTGTCGGTCTGTACAGAAATAGTAGAGTATGGTCCCTGGTTTGGAAAAGTTTAAAAACACCCGAGATATGGCACAGCATCTAGTACATTTCTCTTCATCTAAACTTGCACCGAAGTCGCATGCAGTTTACCCTGACGAATTACTGAGGTCTCGACATTACGATCCTCCGCGATGGCGATTAAATTTAATATCGTGATCAAGTTTACTAGATCCGAAAGCTTCGCGTTTGTAATTTGTTATGTCTTTTTTCAAGACGAAAATGTTCTCAGGAAATGTTTCTGGTGATGACAGTTCAGAGATTTGCTATACGAGGTTCGATCGGAAAGTTTCAAGACTGTGTCAATACAGGGCGAACCGGATGTAGTACGAGCTTCTGCCGCTAGGGGGTGCGGCCTACATTCATAGTGAATCAGTGTGCCAGCCGGCATCATCGAATTAGCATTTGTTTCTTAGTTACGGGCGTTTAGGTAGTGCATTACACCGACCCTCCTGCGATTTCGGAATGGCGTGTGCATCAAATTTTGCCAATGACTCGCCAAAACGTCTACGGAAACTTATGAAATGCTAAAGCAAGCATTTGGGGAGTCCGCAATGGGTCGTGCACAAACTTTTGTGTGGCATTCACGTTTTAAAAATGGCCGAACCTCTGTCGATGATGACGAGTGTTCTGGACGACCATCTTCGAGCACAACGCCCGAAAATGTTACGAAGATTCAGCAGGCCATTCACGAAGATCGACGTCGTACCATCAACGACTTGTGCGACATTGTTGGGATAGGCTATGGGACCTGTCAGCTGATTCTAAAGGAAGAACTCCACACGCATCGCAGCCAAGTTTGTGCCTAGGCTCCTGTCTGAGGACCAGAAGCAGAATCGAATTCTCGTTTGTGAGGAGCTCAAAGATCTTGCAAGAACTGACCCCAACTTCCTTTCTAAGCTCCGTGTGACTTCTTCCTCTTTCCAAAGATGAAAATTCAGCTAAAGGGAAGGAGATTTGAGACGATAGAAGAGATTCAGGCAGAATCGCAGATGGTGCTTGATAGGCTGACAAAGAAAGATTTCCAGGGATGCTTCCAGGCTTGGCAGCGGCGTTGGGATCGTTGTGTTCACTCCAAAGGGAACTACTTCGAGGGTGATGGATGAATTTTATACCTGAGATAAGTGTACGGGTTTTTATACGCGCATTCTGGAAACCTTTCAATCGCACCTCGTACTTATTGACCTAGTGGTTATGAGTACACTAACATTATTCAAAACAGATGAGAAACAAATTCTTCCTTTAGAAACATCTATAAGATTAAGGTGAACAAAATGCCTCCCTCTAAAATGGATTATTAAGAGACTTAATGTAACTAAAATGTCTCCATAATCTTTTCCTTCTTGTTCGTATCCTTTTTGCTCCTATGTGGAGCATATAGGCCTCCTTTCGGAGGTTTTTTGATCTATATAAACATTTGGTAGGACTTCTTGAACGAGTGATCAAATCGTCGCTAGGCCTCTACCTGTACACAGGAGAGCACAACACAGAAATACGAGGACAAACACCAATGCCGTAGGTGGGATTCGAACCCAAGGTCCCAGTGTCCAAGAGCAGGAGACCCACGCCTCAAGACAGCGTGGCCACTCTGATCGGCATTTTCATATTAATAGTCGCATATACAGTGGATTCCGGTAATTGGGACACATCGCTCTACCTCAGGTGTGTCGTCCTCATTATTTTCCTGGTCTTCTGATGTCTTTTGGTGTTTTGCCGCAATTTGTTGAACAATTGCGTCCTCATAATCTTCATTTTCATTGTAACATTAAAGAGTATATTCGATGCATCCATACTCTTAGTTGTTTCTGACGTGTTGCACTTCCAAATGGCGTCATTTTCACTATATGTCGTATCTGGCATCTCCAAGCCTGAGTGTTTAAAGCCACAGTAAGCTGAGCCTTTCTGAAAGGTCTTGCTGTTTATTGCTCGAAAGCTGAATAGCTACACTGTCTGAATACGAACGTGTTCGTTACTGAATCAGCGATGACTCACTGACTCCTCCACGCCACACGCCACAAGCGCGCCATCTCACTGTCCCAAATTATTATTCAGTGTTCTGTCTTACAACAGGTCCATTGCTCTGCCCAAAAAGAGCTCTCCAGTTTTCCCTATTCTCAGCTTCTCGTTTTAATTCCTGGAACTTCATCTTCTTTCCTTGTTTCAGATCGTCGGTTAACTTAGCTGTATCAGTCTTCTTCCCAGTCTTCGCTTTCCTTCAACCTGGCCTTCGATGATATCACTCAGTAACCCATTCCTTCTCATAATATGTCCCAGCCAGTTAGCTTTCCTTCGTGTAATCGCCTGCAGAATGTTTCTTTGCTCGTTGTGTCCCAAATAAGCGAAGCAAATTCAGGTTACATTCTCGATTTGTTTTTGTTCTTTAAGATTTGTCACAAGTTAACGGCAATCCCGATTAAACAATAGCCCAATTAATCGGAATCTACTGTACATAACGAATTCTTCTCGGGCTTCCAGCCCTGTAAGAAGTTATTTTCGTTAAAACCTATAGTCGCAGTGAAAGCTTCAAATCATAAGTCACATATACGATGGGGCAGCCTCTGAACTTAGGTAAGGGAACTGGTATAACCATTGGTGTGTTATCAACAAACAGAACCCTAAATGCAACACGGTGTGTTACCCGGTGGTGGATAAGGGAATTCCCAATAGTGTGCTGGGCAACTGTGAATGTACTGTATCAGCAGTCACGGATCAAGTAGGGAACACGGCAGGAACTATAAAGTACTTAGATAAGTCAACCTCTTAAGGAAAAGTCCTAGAATATAAGCTGTACTACAAAACAAGCTAAAGTGCGTGGAGAATGGTTTTTCAAAAACGTTTTCGTCAGATTTCACCAAAACTTTCTCAACCAAGTAAATACCACTGTATTTTCTTTTTAAAAGTTCTGGTTAGCAAAATAAACCTTTAAACATTTTTCCTTTAAATCGTTTATTCAATATGTTGGCGGATTTGAGGAAATGGCTGCGTGTACACCAAACAAATAAGTTGACCGGATTGGTGTTTAGCCGTTTTCCAACAAACCCTTTACTTTACTAATTCGAACCTTGCCTCCAAATTTGAACTTTAGTTTTACAGGTTCATAATGTTTTCGTAAGCAACTTTTACAAATTTTGAAACTGTAACCTCTACAGGTTTTATCCCTATACTTCGGAGCTCTTTGTTATGAAAATCACTAACCAATTTTGGAAGGCTGTCAACCCATTTATAATACACTGAACAGAAGACTTTTCCCACATTTTCTCCTTAATTGTCCTATTGAATCTTTCGCAGATTGCAGCTTCTTTGTTACTAAATATTGAACAGTGGTTTATGTCACACTTATTCATTAATTCAGAAACTGTTCTGCTGTAAAACTCCTTTCTTTTATCAATTTAAAGATGACTTTCCGCTCATTAAAAAGAGTTTCGGAAGTTTTTACGATACTTATCTTTTAGTTGAGAAACGTGTCGGTTGTTGTTAACATGTACTTGAATCCATTAGTTCCTGTAATTTCAACCCAATCAGCATGCCGTCTATACTTTTGTAATATTAACTCTTGTAGGGTAATTTTTCCTATCGGTTTATGAAGTTCGTTAACTATCTTTTCCGTTCTTTTCCTTGTTTATACATATATTTTTTACAGCGAGGTGCAGTACCGTCACTCACGAATTGACTCATAGTCTTACCGCATACATTGCAGATACCTTTACGAAATATTTTACAGTTCTCAGTCGTTTCGGTATTTTCAGTACCCGCTTCTGTAGTAGTAACGTTTTTCATTTTATACAATGAACATATTTTTGGAAATAATGAATACTAAGAAATAAATTAAGTTAAAGGATTACTTTTTAACACGCCTCGAGGCTACAAAGGAACAAAGAGACGGTATTTATGAATAAAATAAACTTCGTCAGAAACCTGCAATCGATGCGATACGAAGTATAGGAACCGAAATTAAGTACACATTTAAGGAACAGAAACAAGGTGATCCAGTCAACCATAAATAACCTACGGACGCTGATGCGTTTATATATTATCACGAAGTACAGAGACGTTTGTGCTGCTGTTGCAGTAAACGATTATTCTGCGAATTTTATCGAACCAAAGTTGACAGAGTACATAAACTTGGCTGATGATAAAACGTTACGTTTAATACCTGTTGTTAAAAAGTTATATATCGGCAATTCTGAAGTAACTTTTAATGGGGGTTTTTCGATTATAAATGGAAAGACTAATGAAGGAAGAAATGGTCTATTAGCTTTGCTAATTTTGAAAGAATTAAGTCATGTAAGACTTGAGGTTCTCACAGCGGTGAGTATGAAGATTTCCGTCTTCTGGGTTGTTGCGCTGTGTAGTCTGGTCGATGTTAACTGCCTCCGTCATCGCCCTGATGACGGAGGCAGTATGACCTCTGAAACGTTGGTTAACATCGACCAGACTACACAGCGCAACAACCCAGAAGACGGAAATCTGAATTAAATCATGTTACAATATTACCTAAAGCCTTGAAGGTTTATGGTAAAATCTTAATTTCTTTAGGTGCTATTTTTCAATATAATGATCCGTCCACAGGTAGGTCTAAATTGAGTATGAGGCATGAATGGCAGACTTATGTGGCTCCAATTTAGGAAAATTATAAGAAAGAGAAAAATATGTTCTTCCTCACCTCGAACTGGAAAAGGTATAAAGAAGTATACAGAATTCCCCCTATAATTCATTTGGATGAAAGACGTAAGATCATTAGTTGATTTATTATTTGTTATTTCTGGATGTGATAAACCTGGGAATAAACAATTTTACAACGAAATAATAAGCATAGTGAACATGTTTTTCAGTAGATTAACTGATCTTGTTGTAAACGATACTAAGAATATGTTATTACATTAAAATTATAAATATGTTACCACAAACATTCTGGATAGAAATATATGGAAAAGGACTTGTTAACGATAAGGTCAATGCTGTTACAATTTCATAGGCCCCGGTACTACATGAAATGAAAGAATAGAAAGATGTGACAATGGGGTAAATCCGATAAAAATTATTGCAAGAGAATATGATGTAGCTTACAGAGATTATAAGGATCTAGAATCGAGACCTGAAGCTGACATAATTTTAGAAGACTAGGCCAGCGTTGAGTGTTCAGTAAACTTATATCGTTTTTTAAAGATATAATCCTAGCTCTTGCAACGGCATTTGCTATGAATAAGAAAGTGAAAATAGGATGCGGATTTAAGTATTTAAAAATTGATTTCTTTTAATAAACAATGAAACTAAAATAATTTACATTCTAAATCCTACATAATGAACTAGAACAGCTCAAAATATATTGGGTTTTAACAGATAAACAAAGTGAAGAGAATGATAAAAACACTGGTAAAGAAACTGGAATGTGAAGATTTCTGTCTTCTGGGTTGTTGCGCTGTGTAGTATGGTCGATGCTAACCAATGTTTCAGAGGTCATACTGCCACCGTCATTAGGGCGATGAAACATCGACCAGACTACACAGCGCGACAACCCGGAAGACAGAAATCTTCATACTCATCGTTGTCAAAACCTGAAATCTTACAAACTGGAATGTCGTTAAACTAACACATTCCCAAATTAAGGAAATTTAAAAACGCCTAACGAACATATTGATGGATTTATTTTTACGATTCCAGCTGTTCTAGCTGCGTTAGGTGCAATTGGTTCTTTAGCTAGTGGTGCTGGGGCGATTTCAGAAAGATTAATTGAAGAAAAAAATTAGAAGAACTTAGGAATGAGAAAATTCATAAACTTGCAATGGAAAATAAAATGTCGGGTTCAGGTATAAAAAAGAAGAAGTGTCTTTAATTTATTCTGGCATGAAACAATTTATTAAAAATTAAAATTAAACATTTGAGAGGAGTATTTATTCCAGATAAACTCTCACAAGAAACACACAAGAATGAATGTGATGTTTTAAATTCTGACATTTCCAAAAACGTAGTTATTCGTTGAATATGTTATTGTATGCGTGCAGCTGAGAAATACGTATTTCATTCCTTTGCTGGTAACCGCCCTAAGCCACTAGTAGGGGAGACATGCCATGATAAAATGTAAATAGTTGGTGTTTCAGGGAAATGCCGCTCGTCCTCTGAAGGTTACTAGTAGAATTGTAGGTTGGCAAGAGCGTGTCTCTTTTAATGGCAGAAGTGTGACGGTGTTGTACTCGAAAAGAGAAAACAATATTTGGAAGGTTCGTCGTCAGTCTGTCGACGTGGACAGATGCGATGCGTATATTTTCGTGCTTCATAATTTAATACATATGAAATTAGGTTTCTTCTATTCATTGCAACTATAAAATATGAACTGTTGGTACCTATTAAAACGGAAAAAAGTTTAAACTAGGATATTGCGTTCAGGGCAAATTTACATACTATGTCAATTTACCCTGGCTCTAGGAATCTTAGGAATTGACCATGAGACCGGTTGGATGCAATGGCTAAAGCCAAAAAAAAAAAAGAGAGAGAGAGAGAGAGAAAACAAAATCATCTATCCTCTGTATTAACCAGCAGTCTTTGCGTAAATGAAGTGAAATAAATGACTGCAGAAATAAAGAAAACAGGATTCGAGTAAGTCTGGAAGACAAGTGCGCCAAAGGTTGCAGTTAGATACTGAATGCAAGTTGTGGGCACACTGTGAGTGCGCTGAAGTTCATCTGTGACGTATGCAAATGAAAGAGAAAAATAAAGGGGACATTTTATGTAAACACTGTCATGAAATATGAAAACCCTTTGTTCAAGACATCACTGTGAACTTAAATTACCTTTCAGTACTAATAAAATATAAGATATGTTTTTAGAAAGTTTGTTTACTTTGGTTTTCAATGCCCGTGACCTGAGTAATATGCTTAAAATGACAGAGGGTCAAAATATAAAATAAATAAAAATGCAAAAAATATTTATTTCTGTGCTTTACTATGGCTATCATGTCATCCCATTTTCTATTAGAACGTAAAAACATTAAAATTGGGTTTTAATAATGATATTATATTTTTACTTAGCAATTTGAAAATGGTATGTCATGATAAGCTGATCTCCCCTACTTTAATAATGCAAAAATACAAAACTTTGATGGGACATATTGTGATCATTTATATCTGGTCGTTCTAAAGATGCTACCTGACAAAGTCGTTTTTAAAAATATTTTAAATGAAACAAATGCCAACAAACACATTTTAAAACGTTCCGACAAGAGATGTTGTGCAAGAATAAGATATAAATACAGTACATTTAAAAAGTAAAATGAGGGAATTATTGTCAATGCATTCCTTTAGATTTGAAAGATTTTATTAATTGTGAAGTTGCTTACTAACATTAGACCAACAGCAGATTTTAGGGATGCGGTCACTGAAGGTCAATGGGATGAGTTGGTTTTACAAATGGAACAAAATAACAATTCAGTTATAAAAAATACGTGCAAAAATATAGGGAGCTAGTTGAAAATAAAGTAGAGGCTCAGAATTTAGAGATAGTTAAAATGAGCCTGGGTGGCTCAGTTAATATAGCGAGAGGCTTCGGGCGGGACGACAGGTTAGATGATCGACGGGTGCAGAGGATTTTTCTTCTAGCCTCTTCGTCCAGATCGTCTCTGTGGCCCACCCAGAATCCTAACCAATCTGTAACGTGATCCATTTCCCTAAGTAAAGCGCGGCCGGGGCCTGAAGCTAACCACTCACCCATATCTAGTGCCGAAGCTAAGAATGAGTAGGAGCTATGTTCCTCCCACCGCAAAGCACCCGCATAAAGTATGGTGGGACAATTTTACTTTACTTTATTTTATAAAGAATGTATTGACTCAAGATTTTTATGACAGTTTTTAACGTCTTCACAGAGAAAGAAAAGAACGACAGAAGATATTCCATTTCTACCATTCGTAGTTGACAATGATGTTAACTTTGAAATAAAAGGTTAAGAAACTTTAATAGGACTATAGCCCCTTTTGATGCTGTTAACTTCGAGTATCTAAACACAAAGAGGGCTAATATTCTTCATTTTACAGGAACGCTAGCTATATCATGCTTATTTAAAATGAGAAACTTGAAAAACGTTCAGTTCCTATACTCTAGAATCTAGAGTATAGGAACTGAAAGTTTTTCAAGTTTTCTAGAGTCTAGATCAATTGTTAAGAGAGAAACATTACCTGCAAAAGATCACTTAAAACTATGCTTAGACTGCAATATGAAAGAGGAAATCCAATTATAAGTAGTGATGTTGACATGCAATTTCGATTTGAAAGTGACTGAATATTATTTGAACCGAGAGAAGGTATTACCATCAAAGAACTAGACGTATTAATTTTCAACATGTTTGTTATGTGTAAGTTTGTTAAGACAATTAAAGTTTTAATAGATTTTTATCCATTAAAAATCAAACAAAATATTTTAATTTTATTTCTGTACTTCCCATTACAAATCTTCCGCATTATGCCTATTGTTAAAAGCCAGTATTCTTCATTCTGTCATTTACTACACATAGATTCGAATTCGACAAACGACACGTCTCCTGCTATAAAGAGAACTTTTGCATTATCCCTAACTAGTTACTTTGAAAACGTTTGAGCAAGATAAAATATATTAATGCCTTCCTGTTGTAATAAAAAGTATCTTCCACAGTTTTCTTTTTTAAATATGAAGACATTGAAAACCACAAGCAGATTTACCTCTGCATAATCTACTGGATTAACATTTTCGTCACTCGAAACTGTTGCAATAGGATGACCATACTTCTTTTCAGCTACTCAGAAAAATTATTGGAGCTTATGTTACTTTAACTGATCCAGACTTTTTGATTAAATATAAATATTATGAAAGCCTATCCATCCAGGCGAATGAATAAAATTGTCAATCATGAGTGTTATTTTACCGCAACAATTATACATCAATTAATACATCTTATATAGTCAAGAAGCAAATCACCATTCCTTTCCTTTTTAGTGATTTTATTATTCTTGAAGCACTGACTGAATGTTCCAGTATACTGTTATTTGTTGTTTTGTCATTTTATTATATAATAAAATGACTATATTATTATTTTTTTTGTATTAGCAGCAAAGGCTGAGAAATTCACAAACCAGACAGAATATATTACAGATTATCTGCGCAATTATGGATATACTAGAGCAACACGCTCCTTCCGGAGCGCTTTCTCTAATCTGATATTTTACTTCTGTATGTCGCTGTTCAGAGGCCAACTGTTCTTGGTCAGTCAAATTTCTATGTCCAACTCCACCCTTGCAAATCTTCGTCTGTTTTTTTTTCTGTTCTTGTTGAATAAGTTTTTCTACGTTTATCAATGTAAGTCTCCTTTCACTTTTTTTCCTTTGTTAAATAGGTCTGGTGTTTTAGTTCTTTACGTCGCTGTTCAGAGGCCAAATGTTCTTACTCAGTCAACTTTCTACGTCCAGCCCCAACCTTGTAAATCTTCGTCTTAAAATCGATTATAAAGTCAGTTTTCATAATAGTTTTCGTAATCGTAATTTATCGAATGAGTAGTATGACTTGAATGAGTAGTATTATTAGTATCAGTTTACCTTGTTGGTGTTGGTACTTCAAATAGTTGATGTCTTCTTTCACTTTTCTTCATTTCTTAAATAGGTCTGATGTTTTAGTCTCTTTACGTCGCTGTTCGGAGGCGAACTGTCAGTCAAATCTTCATTTTCAAGAATGCGATGTGCTACTTCTGGAGCAGTGATCATGCGACTGTCTTGGTAGTTGGTGAAGCGTCATTTGTTTACTCGGCATTGTTGTGTTGGTATACCAATTCTTCTACATTCAGCATATCTTCACATAAGTGGTTTAAGAAGAATATAAAATGGCTCAGTTCATTAGCCAACGCAACGCTTTACATATAAATAAAGTAGCATCTGATACGTAGCAACAGCATGCTGATATAATTTTTGAACATGACATTTTAAATCCTGATATATCAATCTCCAACAAACGCGGTTTGCACAAATTTCAAAAGTCAGTTGTTTATTGTACAAACAAGTTTGTTGACAAAAGGGGAGTCCTTGGACAGGCTTTTAACCGAACACCTGATATGTACCAGAAACCAATATTGATTTGGATGAAGATTGGAGTCTAGATATTGATGATAAAACCCCAAAATATCAAATGAACTTATTTTCTATTTTATTTCATGAAATAGGGCACGCTTTAGAAATATATTATTCAAATGATACTGCTAACGATATACTATGCTTGCAGCGTATTACTTTCAAAAAAAAAACTTTAACAGTGTGGAGATAATATTTTAGCAATATGGACCAGCAAATTTAAAATTGTAAGTTTGCCTACGTGAGCCAGAACCAAAACTATGTGGTTAATAAACGATGTCAACAAGCTTTTAATCGTTAATCAGCTTATGTAAGTATTTTACAATAAATGGGTTTATTTTCTTATATCTGTTTTTCTCCTACGTGGAGCATAGGGTTCTCCTTCGGGAGATGACTGACCTATTTTAGACATTTGGTAGGGACTTTTTGGACGAGTGACCAGAGACATGGGTGAGAAATGGCCGCTTAATTTTGGTTTCGAAACATCTCCTTCATGCTCCTAAGGTTCTTCTATATGCCGTAAATCTACGACATTGGACCGTCGGCCGGCTTTACTTCCCAACCGTGTGCAACGGATTCTTATCACCCTTAAAAATCCGTCGACCTCGGACGGGTTTGAACCCGCAAACCTTGGGTTGAATGACAAGCACGCTATTACTAGATCACAGAGGGCGATAATAAATTGATTTGTGTAGTAAATATTCAGTCAGCTACGTATAATAAACCATAACATATTACTGATTGGTTATTATTTTTGCCACCTAATCAAATATCTTCTGGTAAATTTGTATTTTTCATACAAAATTCTATTTACACGATTGAATATCCTAACTTAGGACTTTTAAGCGGTTATCCGAAATCTGTTAGTACATTACGAGTTGCATCAAACGCAAATGTACGTACTGCGTTTAACACCTATCTTGGTAAGATATTTGTCTTTTACAATTATGGATATTTTATGGGAAAAGATGTAAGCCAGTTTAAAGAAAAACTTTACCTGTCGAGCTATACAATATTTCCTTGAATATGATCAAATATTAAATCAGCTTATGCAGACACTAACTGTGTGTTATATTTTTGTCTCCTTAATAACACTTCCTTTGAATTTAATGAGTTCACTAAAGCAGTAACTAAAGTAAACTGACGCGGTCTTTCAGTATTTGGTATAAAATTCTCCTCCCTCACAGATATATTTGAAGAGTTGAAAAAAACCTGTTTCGAAAATAACTACCATTGAAATGAAATTTCTCTCTCTTTCTAGCATTTTTCTATAATTCTCGCTTTCTCCACATCGTAAGTATAATTATTTTCCCCGATTACAATGACATAATAAATGTATCCGCAGGTATTTCTTAATCGAACTCAACAACGGTTAGATTCGTCCTGTCACCCACTGTTACTGTTTTACGTTTGCTGGTTTCCATAACATACATAGGTCGCTTATCTTCAAATTCTTGCGAAATATCAAGAAATTTTCTATCACCACTTCACTCGACCCTCTTGAAACATGTACAAGATTAGTACATTTTTAGAAACACATTATTTACGATATCGAAGTTCACCGATTCTTGAGGAAAAACTTCGCTTCTTCCATTTGTAAATGAATGTTCCTCAAATTACGGTAGTGAAAATCACTGGAATTTTATCTTGATTCTTGTTCCTACCAGTTTCGAAAAACACTATAACAAAATTAGGCATGTCAAATTGCCGTGAAGTAATCTGTGTTTTAACATGAAAATCTAAATATTTAAAGTAACAGCTTTTTGGTGGCACTACTACATGTTAAAATACATAATTATATTCGGTTTTTAAACAAATTAAGCTTTAAAATCAAGTGCGTAGTTCATATTGAACTCAACAACAGGCAATCGAATTTCCATCGTCTTGGAATCTATGTGACCTTTATGTTTTTCTTTCTTTTTTCCAATAGTGAATTTTCGTGGATGTTGTCACATTTCTTTAAATATAATATAAAAGTATATTAGTGATATGATGATTGAAACTTAACAAATTTAAGAATGAGAAAGGTTAGACCCTTAAAAAAACTACAAAAAATTTTCAGAAACAAAATTTAGAAGATACTTAAATTATTAACACCCTAAACATTATTGTTAAGAATAGAGAAATTGTTGAAACTAAATATATTTTTGTATAAACAAATTGTGTAAATTTCTGAAAAAAATTGAAAAAATTGTACGGTGGTGGGGGAAAATGTTTTGTGATAGTGATTGATAACTGCGAAAAACTCTTGCGAGTGGCTGAATAAAAAGGTTTTTGTAATGTTTCGGCCTTAGAAGTCTGTAAGCATTTTTTATACTAACATTCTCTTGTAATCGAAGTTCTCAGAAATGAATACAGTTGTAATTTTAGCCATTGTAATGTGGAAATGTATGGCTCAAATTAATAGCTGCGTTAGAAAATGGCTGTTTACATCTACTTCTTGTCATGAAAAACCCATGTGTAATCAGTGCTATACCAGTTACAATATAATTTTTAGTTGTATATTTTCCTTGATAACCTTTCACAATATTACTAGACCAGAGGTTCCCAAAGTGTGGGGCGCGCCCCCATGGGGGGAGTGGTTTTCTTGGCGAGGGGGGGGGGGTGTTGTTTATATGAAAATCTTTTTTTAACGAAATATGGAGAAACATTTTTAACATCCTTCGCTTAATTGAGGCAGTTCAGTAGTGGCAGCCATCAAATCAAAATATCGTTCCACAATGAACCTGGAAAACGACTTTAGAGAGATTATTTCAAAACTCCACCCTCGGTATAATAAGTTATGTTTACAGAAACAACCACACCCATCCCACTAATCCAGGCATGAAGCGTATATTTTGTTACAGTTTTTTAAATTAAATATATTGGATAATATATACTAAATTATTAAAAAGTATACTCATAGCTAAATTTTATGTCCAATCTGTTTCCTTGTTTTGGAAGGGGAGCGTGAAATTTATGAAATGTGTTAAGGGGAGCGCAAGGTATAAAAGTTTGGGAACCACTGTACTAGACCGTATGAGGTGTTTTTCTAACGACCACCGTCTGTCTTTCTGTCAACAGCATTGACTTCGAGAAGCAGATCATCCGAGTTTCGTTCCTAATTCCGCATGCTGTGCTGAATGGAAATTACACAATGGCTGGGAAGGTGGTAGCATTGCCGATATATGGCAAAGGACTCTATGAAGCCTCCTTTGGTTAGTGTTACTAACACATAATGTACGCGAGAATTAAGTGCGCTGCATTACTAGCAGACAGAAAATCGTTGTGCTTCTTATCTTCTTTCTTCTTCTTACTATAAAAATTTCTGATTCCTCGTTGTCGTCAACCAATTTTCTTTACTATAAAAATTTCTGATTCCTCGTTGTCGTCAACCAATTTTCTTTTACTATAAAAATTTCTGATTCCTCGTTGTCGTCAACCAATTTGTCGTCAAAAAATGACGTCATCAACAATGTCAACAGATATTTGTTTACACGGCATCGTTGTGGAACACAACAATGCCGAGTAAACAAATAACGCTTCACAACAAAGAAATCAAAAAATATCAAGCCAGTCGCATTATCACTGCTACAGAAGGAGCACTTAGCATTCTTGAATATTGACTGACAGTTGGCCTAAAACATCAGGTAAGTGAAAGAAGACGTTATCAAGTATTTGAAGTACCAACTCCAACAACTTCAACATATGTAGAAAAACAGACGAAGATTTGCAAGGGTGGGATTGAGCGTAGAAAGTTGACTGACCAAGAACAGTGGGTCTCTGAACAGCGACGTAAAGAATTAAAATATCAGACCTACTTAACAAGCAAAGAAAAGCGAAGGGAGATTTGCATTGATAAACGCAGAAAAACTTATTCAACAAGAACAGAAGAGCAGAAGAAAACAAACGAAGACTTGAAAGGGTGGGATTGGACGTAGAAAGTTATCTGACTAAAAACAGTTGGCCTCTGAACAGCGATGTAAAGAACTAAAACATCAGACTTACTTAACAAATGAAGAAAAGCGAAAAACTTATTGAACAAGAATAGAAGAGCAGAAGAAAACAAACGAAGACTTACAAGGGACGTAGAAAGTTGTCTGACCTAAAACAGTTAGCTTCTGAACATCGATGTAAAGAACTAAGACATCAGATCTATTTAACAAATAAGGATAAGCGAAAGAAGACTTACATTGTTAAACGAGACCATATTAATAACACACGTAGAAAAACAGACGAAGATTTGCAAGGGTGGGGTTGGAAGTAGATAGTTGACTAACCAAGAACAGTTGGCCTCTGAAAAGCGACGTAAAGAGCTAATCCATCAGACCTATTTAACAAATGAAGAAAAACGAGGGGAGAGTTACATTGATAAACATAGAAAAACGTATACAACAAGAACAGAAGAGAAAAAAAGAAAAAGATAAAACAGACGAAGATTAGCAATGGTGTTGCTGGACGTAGAAAGTTGACTGATCAAGAACAGATGGCCACTGAACAGCGACGTAAAGAACTAAAACATCAGAACTATTAAAAAAAACAGAATAGAAAAAAAGAAGACTTGCAAGGGTGGGTTTGGACGTAGAAAGTTGACTAACCAAGAACTGTTGGCCTCTGATCAGCGACGTAAAGAAGTAAAATATCAGATTACAGGAAGCGCTCCGAAAGGATTAGCCATCGTTGTCAAAAAATGACGTCATCAACAATATCACCTTATATTTGTTTATACACCGGGGTTAGTTTAGTGTCTTACTCAAGATTTTAAAACGCAACCAACCCCTTCGGGGGGTTGGTCAAGTGTTTAAACCCCCCATTCGGGGGGGTTAGTTTAGTTTCTTACTCAAGGGTAAAAACACTTGAATGAGACACTAAACTAACTCCCCTTCGGGACTAACCAAGGTTGGTTGCGTTACGTTACATTTGTTTACTCGGCATTGTTGTACCAATATTATATATATTATAATAGAACACAACAATCAAATTGGTTGTTTATAATAGAACACACGTCATCAAACAATGGCGAGTAAACAAATGGCTACAAATTGGTTGGTTATAATAGAACACAACAATCAAATTGGTTCGTTATAATAGAACACAACAATGGCGAGTAAACAAATGGCTACAAATTGGTTGGTTATAGTAGAACACAACAATCAAATTGGTTCGTTATAATAGAACACAACAATAAAATTGGTTGGTTACAATAGAACACACGTCATCAAACAAACATTTGTTTACTCGGCATTGTTGCGTATACCAACACAACAATGCCGAAGTCAAGTGTTTTTATCCCCCATTCGGGGGTTGGTTTAGTTTCTTACACAAGATTTTAAAACGCAACCAACCCCCCGAGGAGCTCCGAAAGGAGCGCTCTGCTCTAGTGTATTATAAAAATTCGTGATTTGTCGTCGTCGTCAATCTATTTGTCGTCAAAAAATGACGTCATCAAAAAATGTTACGTTATATTTGTTTACTAGGCATTGTTGTACCAACACAACAAATTACTTAAGACACTAAACTAACACTTGACCAAGCCCTCCGAAGGGGGGTTGGTCAAGTGTTTTAACCCCCCATTCGGGGGTTGCATTTCAAAAACTTGACCAACCCCCTGAGGAGCTCCGAAAGGAGCGCTGTGCTCTGGTATTCTAAGTTGGAGACAAAAATTGCTGGGAATACTCCAAAAAGCTGTAAGTTATTAAAGCCAGGTTTATAAAACTAATAAATGAATGAGGATACTAAGGACAGCGAAAAGTGGCAAAGAGGTGCGAGAAATATCGTTCTACAAAATACCAACGTTCTCCACACAGACATAAGTGGATTACGAGCGCAAATCACCACTTGCATCCTAGGCTGCCTATCTGGAACTTCCTTAACTCTCGAAAACAATATTTCTGTTACTACCAGTGTGATTTTAACCCTTCAGCGTAGATCCAAAATTTCCACTGGGGTAACAATGGGACCTGGGATCACGTCAGTGCAAAACCTACCTAATAACATTGAACGGAAGTCAATGTTGTGCAAAAATGACATAGCAAACGATGAGCGCCTAAATGACCAACATAACAACAATGACCTGCGACATCTGTGTAAAAATGGCATAAGGCGCATCAATACCTAGATTTTATTAAAGTAATAACGACTTACATGATACGGCATAGGAATTGGGAATATTATCAGTCACTTTGCTCTCATCAGAAGCCATGCTTGTCTACCTCTCGTCCTTGCTCTATGTAGGACGAATAAAGGATGAAAGAAGATAATTGTGGCATGCGATTAACAATGAAATCATACAAAAAGCTAACTAAAGAACTTCAAATAAAGAGAACAAGTATCATAAGCCTGGGTTCCAAAGAAATGGACTGGCTTCTGGTGGTGGTTCTAATGAAGAGCAGTAAAGAACATTAATGAGTAACAGTCGCTATGTGTCAATACCATAAATACGTATTTCTCAACCGGTGGTCTCAACATGTACCTACTTGGACTGCGGGTTCAAATATATTTTTATTTTTATTTATTCGCCTAAACTGCTCTTAGTTTCAAGGCATTATAATTACATTTCTCAGGAAATTACAAAATTAACCTACTTTTAGCAGGCTTGTTCTTGTGAGATGGAGGGTGTTCAGTGTTTGAAAAGGTCTTGTTAAGACAGTACAAGGTATATAAAAATATTAGTCATTTAATCACCTCCGCACGCCTTTATTGTATATTAATAGCCCGTAGGATACAAATATTACACTTATCTTAGTTTCCCATCACCGAAAAAGGATTGGCGACCTCTATCCTCCTCATTCTGTCCAAAGGAATGTAGGACAGAAATGTCAAATTGATCACGATCGCTTACATTCAGGCTCTTACCTACTCACATTAATTATATTTTCATCTAGTTTTTAATTTGTGTACTTGAACAATTTCATTAATAACCAATGGTTCAACGTCTTGATGAACATAAGAAGTTCTTTAACAGTAGAATCAATTATTAGACTTATTAAAAGCCTCCGATATCTGTTTTGTTGACAAAGTTCTTTTTTTCTCAGATGGGCTCAGTTGCAATTATTCAACAAACTACTCCCTGACCACGTTACAGGACGGTGAACTGTATGTGATTCCGCAAGCTTATGACTTCGATTTCGATGTGAAGTTGATGAAAGTGCACGTCGAGAACCTTTTCAACGGGAATAAATTTCTCGGTGAGGTCCTATATACTGAACAAGAACATACTTATAAGTATGTCTGCATATATGAATTCAATTAGGGAATTCCAATTCAACAGCGAAAAATTTTACAACCTAATAAAGAGAAAGAATCCATGGGATCCTCTTTTTTGAACTGAAATCATAACGAATATTTTGAACAGGAACAACTGAACTGATAAATATTAGGAAAGGGGGAGGGATAATGCAAAACAAGAACGCGTCTGGACAACAAGAGCAATGAAGTAAGTACAAAGTGTATGACACTTCAGAATGAAGAACATCATACCGTCAATTTACGGTGGAAAATTGACACTAAATTCTATAGTAAACACAGCCTATGTGAAACTAATTATTATATAAATGTATGTGGTCTTTTGGCTCAGAAAAATGTTGAAGGTGCCTGCTTGGACTTATTCAATTCAATTAATTCATTTAAGTGCTTGACAACAGCCAGGTAATAATAAATACATAATATGAATAAAAGCGAATCCGGATTGCTATATGAAAAATATCTAGCCACTTAATAATTTAGACAGTTAGTTAACCTATTTAGATAGGCATTTCCGTGGGCACTTATTTGGGAGGTTATTTAGAGATAAATTTATAATTTTCGGAAGGAAGTGGCCCTTTAAAATACACCCGAAGCAAGAAATCTTCACATGAAAAATATATTCAAGTTACTTAAGGAGCAATAATTTCAGAAAATAGTAATGTTTTTGCGGTTATGGTAGCTTTCCCTTGAGCGTCATGTTTGAAGTCACTGTATTTCGTTATTAAATTACCAGTCAATAGCTAATGTAATGATCTAAGTACACCACATGGAAATTCAGTCTTGTAGTAACGATGGAAAGAAAATACACACATGGCTTGGGGTGTTTTGTTATAGAATTCTGTTTTGCAGCACTAACTCATTACATTTAACGAAACATTTATATTATTTGTTCAAAAGCGAAATGTGACACTTCGTTAACTAATAAAATAAGAGGCTAATCATATTATAGTAATTATGTAATCAGTGAAATAGGTCGGTTTGTAAAAACAGAGAAAATTCAGTTGCTGACATTTGTGTCTTTACAGGTGACAACATGAACACATTTCTCAATGAAAACTGGCGTCTCGTCATTGATGACCTTGGCAAGCCTATGTCCCACGCCTTAGGCAGCATAGTGCACAGAATTCTTTCGAACATCTACAAGAAGATTCCATTCAAAGAAATGTTTGCCGAATGAGTCAGACCCGTTAACTGCATGTTTTAGAAGTTATACGTTGCATTCGATCTCATATACTTCAATATAACCACTCCAGCTTTTCGAACCAGTTTACTCAGCTTCTCAGTGTATTCGTCTCAAGGGTCCCTTGATCGAAAACAGATCACAGAGGCAGATAATTAGTTCTGAAGTCTATAAGTCCGTCCAGTACAACAGTTCCTTCCAGACTCTCTGTCACAATATAGTCCTTCTGATATGTAGTTATACAGACTTAAAATATTTTCTAATAAAGAATATAAATCATGTGTAGCAAAACTTCTCTTTCACTGGCATCTACTTTATTAAACCATTTCATACAGAATGAATAGCCGTGCCTCTAGGCTGTACACCTTCATTCACACAAAACTCAACACCTGTGTCAGTCTCTATACGTATGCACCATGTATACTCTCTTAAGAGCAACTCCACAATACTAAAATTGAGAAAACAATATCATGACTTGCCCACGCGGCCTTTCGTCAAAAGAATGACTAAAGTACAAAAACACTTTGAAAGAATGTAACAATTTGAATTTATGAAACTCCATAATCTTGCAAGTCACAGATGGCAAACAGATGCCAGACATCACCAATAATAGAATCCAGAAATCAGAAACTATCACATGTCACAAGTCATGAATATCAAACTAATATAAGCCATAATATACCAACAATAGAAGTGGAGTAAGCGCACGGACATCAAAGCAAAGTTTGCCCCGTTACAACATAAGTATGTTAGGTTTTTTAATCAGGTACAATTACTTTATGACTGTGTCCATATTTAACAATACAGATTTCCTATTACAGAATTCAAATACGCTGGTCTGTTAGAATACAACTGACTTTATACAGAACGAAATTTATAGTTGACTAGAGTTTGAAGTTCCTTGAACTGATTCCTTTACTGGAAACAACATATAGAAGTTTTTATATTATTTTAATATGTGTATTCCTATTTCCTCATGTTGTTGCTAAGCTAAGTATTCTTAGATTCTTATTTAACAGCTGAAGTAAGTGTGTGTGTGTGCGTGCATGCATGAACGTTTGCGTGTATCTACTAAAAACCCTAGTTATTCCTCTCATTGGCACATTTTGTCTGTAATAAGGAAGAAATGCATTACAACATATGGCGAGTGGATGGCGTCATTTTACAATGTGAAATTCGAGCAACTACGACAAAGGCCTGCTTGTTATACCGCTTACAGGGCATAATATGTTTCTTACTTTAACTACCACTGCAAACTAAGTAAGAAAGCGTATATAATTCTTCGTTTGGATGTTATCCACGGCCAAAATGTTGTTCAATTACAATCACAGTGTTTCGTTAGTTGGTTCACAAATGTGTCTTCAGATGGTAGGACAACACGGCACTGTGTTGGGTGCCGCGGGGGAACAACTCTCAAACATGACCTCCGTGAACAACAAAGTGGTTTTTGTCTACCCAATTGAAGACAGGCGTAGAATCAACTTCCAAATGGTGTGGTTTTAGTTGAAATACCGACATAGATACTATCGGTAGAAGCCGTTATGACTCACCAAGTGTTCTGGTTCGGAACTCAGTCTTTTCCAGGAGATACCGAAAACGCCTTCGACTGAATTGATGAGCTGTGTTAACAGATTGGTAGAGTGTGCTATCAAAATCTGGGTCGCACACTTTGAAAGTTTCATTCAACTAATATTTCGCCGACAGATTAAACAAAGTCATAAATCTGTTTGTTTTCTTATCACTCAAGATGCCAAGGCATTTCATAACGCCTGAACTTTTGTAATCACACATCAGAAGGCACATTAAGAAAGGATTTTATTTAAATTTGTTTATACGAGTTCTCATTCAATTCTAGTATAAATGTGTAATTTCTGTGACCTCAGTGTCAGCAGAGACCAATATCATTTTCAAAAGGCCGATAACAAATTTAGTATACTGAAGGTAAAATAAGCACACATTTTAGGTACTCAAACAACTTAACTGTTCACACTTTCCCAGTTCTATTTATCATAGAGAAACACAATCCTCCTTGATATTTCGTGTACGTATAGGCTGTTACTCTAAATGGCGTATTTGGGTTGTTTTTATTTCAGTCCCTGAATGGCATATTTTCGTTGTATTTATTTTAGTCATGTGCTCGCATTATTTAAGAATTTGACATTATACTAGACATTGTACATGAGTGTAAAAAGTGTTGATTTATAATGTAAGCTACTATGTAAGTAAATAAGTAAAGAAATCTAATTGTATCTAGAATGTTTCTTTCCAAAGCTAGTCTATCATGCTTTGTAACCGCATTATTTATAACAAATTTTAAAACTACCAATAGTAAGGAAACTTGATATTTGAATAGTTTTTGTGAAACCTTAAGCTGATAAATTTAATTTTCGTTACTATACATATGGTTATTATACGCTTTACGGTTATTATATGCTTTTTAAATAGTTAAAATAAGAAATAATCGCAGTAATGCAATTTTTCTATTATTTTACTCAGACTTTAATTCTCTGTCAGATCCATCTTCCACAATTATTCCTGTCATATCCAATAAGTTATGAAAGAACAATAGGAGAATATCGATCGTAAATATGTCTCCTTCTTGTTCATCGCGCATGCCAGGGACATCACAAAGCATTATAGATTGCGTGTGACATCGTTGAATACAATTTACTTATTTGGAAATTGTCCTATGCCAATAACTTCTGAGACGACAGAAAAATGTAATGAATTCTTCTCGGGCCACCAGCCGTGTAAGTTGGTTTAATGGCGAAAACAAAAGCGTATCGAGAACCATCGTCGTCCTCGTTCTCAGGGTCATATCATACAAGACAAAACAAGTTAGTAGGGAAACCACATGAGGCAAATTCAGTCCTTCTGAGTCTCTGTTTCTTATCTTGGAACGTGAATGCAGTGTCATTGCTAGGAAATCGTTTAAGCAATATACTAAGCAAGAAAAATCTTTACATAGTTCCTTGCAGTAAACTTACAATTTATGATGTAATTATGAGCTTTCGCTAAGATGTGGATAGCAGTTACAGATATTAAATACAGTTCATTAAATATGACTGTTAAAATAAATAAACAACTTGAGTATTTCAGCATATAACCTGGTCACTGAACCTGTATTTTGGCAATTGCATGGATCAGACAACAGCTGTCTACTCAATCAATGTCAGTGAAACAAATGCAGAGCAGATTTCAGGCTCCTAATATGAAGTATAAATACACTCTCCCATGCACACTTACATGGCGCGTAACGGTGTGACGTTACCTTACAGGTTGAACAAATAAAACGTAAAGCATTTTACTGTAACATTTTTCATGAACTTTAATTCACAGAAATAAAAATTGAACGCATCTGAGTATTATTCAGATTGAGTCAAACGTTTATTGGATAATATAAGGCCATATTCTGGGAATCAAAACAATAAAAATGTTTCTATAAACATGGGGTCGGAAATAATTCTTAGCCTAGATATTATAACAGAATGGGGAACACAAATTCTGTAACAGTGTTTATTGCGATGTATCTAATTCTGGCTGATTGTGGAAAGCTAAAATTCGTGACACGTTAGAGTGTGAGGTGGTTCTTCCCAGCAGCAATCCGGTGAAAACTAGAATGTGGACTTGCTTCGACTGTGTCCTCCAAAACCACCGACAGCGATATAAATACGACAGGACGGTCCGGCACAGTGATCCTGTTTCACTGGCACGACGATCCACAGAAATAAATGTAGATTCCGATGACAAGCGTCTGTTAGCAAATTTTTCTGCATAACGGCTACGCGATGTTCTTGCGTTGCATACCATTTCGCCAGGTGTTAGACGGATGTAAGTCAATTCTTCAAACCTCCATCTAGCAGATTAGAGCACTTGTAAACTAAATCGTAGACTTTCTTTTTGCTGAAACATGAACAGATATGCAATCAAAATGTGGTGACGTCGCACTAACACCACTCGTTCCTGGTATTCTGTTATCTGAGTTAATAGAAGGGATGAAAGTCCAAAGTTCAGTAGAGTGGCATTAGAAGAACAATTCAGTGGTATCTAGTTAAGCAAGCATTTCCGACCCCATGTTCATGTGAATTATTGTTAATGTTTTGATTCCAAGAACATGCCCTTAAATATTCCAACCATACTTCTGACTCACTCTGTATAAGATAAAGTTTTTGTGACCTTTATTTACGGATGTACAATGAGTGGCCCAGCAGCTATCATTACTGCGTTCAATTTCAATTCACAATTCAAGAAGCGAGTCGACGGTAATTGTAGCTAATGCACACGTTATCTTTCCGGCAAGGAGGTGGTCAATGTTAGCACGTACACAGCATCCTTGATGTAGCCAAAACTGAAAGAATTAAGGGGAGTGAGGGCAGTCGAAAAAGGATGCCAAGTGTTAGTCCCGCCACTGCCAGTCCATTTTTCTGTAACCTTTGTTTTTAAGAAGTCTCAGTCTTCTTGGAACAGCAAGCCATCGAAACCCTCTTCTTCCAAAGAAGGTGTATGAAATTCCTCCAGAATTACTAGGTAAACTATGGCAGTGGCAGAACTTTCAGCAATTGTATTTTCTTGGGACAAAGCTCAAAACACATTCAACTTTGTAATGTCTCTCGTATATTCAATAACTTCGTGATGACTACTGTTCCCCCAAAGTCTCAGGTAATGTCGATTAACTTTTTCCATAAATGAAACGTGGTTCTATCAATGAAGACAAGTTTGGCTGTAAAGAGTTCGTAGCTCTTGAAAGAAAGTTAGAGAGGATTATGTTGCGAAGTACTTTGCATTGGGCATTTAAATGTTGTAATAGTTCACACATATAACGTCCGTGACCGAGTTAAGTCGATAAGTTCCCATAGAAGGCAAAACATGTACTCGTAGTGTATGTATACCGAACATTTTTATAAGCATTTTGAATAGATGGCCAAGAAGTGGACATTATTAAATGAACGAACGTTGGTCGCTCTGTACAGAAGTGTTATCAAAATGAACCTTAGAATCACTGTTTGTAAATGTGTTTTAATTTTCAGTTTGGTATAAATTCTCATTACCTACAGAACAAGAGTATCTTGAAAATTATTCTCAGGGATTGATCCTTGTGTGCAGTAGATATGTGTGTATGTACATGTGTATATACATATATATTTATTTATATATAATATTCCAACCTGTATATCATTATTATTGTATTTATATTCACATTACATGTTTCAACCTTACTATTCCATCTTCCGTTTCGTGAATTAAAAAATTGACGATCTTAAATTTAGCAGGTGGTATGCACATCACGCTTATGCAGCTTGTTAACCTATATCTTGATTCTAAATTCTGCTTTCTTTGCGTACTTTGCACGAAGTGCTTAAGAATGGGCTCGTCATGTCTGCCCGTCCGTCTTTTCAGTCGATTAAACTCGAGAAACACTGGACGAATTTGGATGAAATTTAAAGTGGTGTTTGTATTATTGTGCATGATTTCAAAATCGTACTTTTGAATATTCTACAAGCCCTGATAACAAAATCACAGAAATTTTTTTTTTGTACTACGGTAAATCCTATTTCAACGCAGGTTTGTTCAACGCGGATTCAATTATAAGCGTCAAAATAAATGCAAAAGAATATTTGTCAAACGCGGATTATCCCATTCTAGCATAAGAAAAATACGATTGCTGTTCAAAATCCTAATGAAGGTTTAGTTTTTGTATCTGCATTTGATTAACCCACTTGGTTTATTTTATTCAGCATTTACAAAAGCATAAATAATCAGCCTAGCTGTCAACACTACATTGCTTCTCCTGCGTCCTTCGCTCGCTCTTCGTCCCGGAGATTCACTCATGCAAACCAAAGATACTACGCAAGTTAATCCGCAACAGCGTCTTGATTACTCTGTTACGCATTAACTTGCGTGATACCTTGTCTCTTAATTTTCTGTTTGTTAATATTTTCCTGAAAGAGCATAATGTGATCAAAACGTAAATGTATATGTAATAATGAACGAATGATATGTGTACACATCGGCAGTCATTAGATATCGATCTTGGCCAACGTAGATTATCCAGACTCGTCTGACGCCAGCGGCGAAGCATTGATGGTGTGCCCTTGTGTATGGATAGAACAAGACATGAAAGTAAAACACCTATTAAGGCTGGATTGTATAGTGTGAATATTCAATTCAATTCATTTAATTAAGAGTTTGCCAACAGCAAGAAGCCAATAACAGGCAAACACTGATAATATATACAAAATAATAACATAATAATGAAAAATATTACACAAAAAAATTAACTAAACATATACAGTATAAATATAACAGCCAATTACAGGCAAACCCAAAATAAAAACCATATTATACACAAAGAAAATAAACGAAGAAATATAAATAAAACCAAACAATCCACGTAGGGAACACTAATATAAATATAAAAGGCTAAATAAATAAAAGGAACAAACAACCAAACTATAATATCTATCAAGACAACCTATCTATATAATTTCCCTTATTGAGAACGTGCCCTCAAGGTAGACAATGTTTATGCTAAATACGTCTAAAGATTAACATACGTCATTTGCAGCGATGACGCACCTGGCTGAAGGATTATGTCTTAGCGCACTGATCACACTAAAAGTAGAAAATTCTCTTATTCGCCTCGCCGGCACACGTCTACAAACAGTGTCCATGATGGAATGGCAATTTATTTTGCCCTTAAAAATATTAACAAAAAGTAACGCATAAAGTTGTCGTCGTCTGGAATAGTGTTCTAAGATTTAAAGAAGATAAAATCAATTCATATTTAGGTGTGATATTAAACTGCAAATAATCAGTAATTGAGCAAACTGGGAATTTTCCTTTGAATATTTTCTACTTCATTTGAATCTGTCTGTGTAAGATTATTCCATACGACCGAGGCATTGTATAAAACATCAAGGCTGTCTAAAGGGGGAAAAATTATATGTAATAATACGAATAAGATCTGAGGTCTTTAGTGCCTGAGAATGAAAAAAAATTACATGGCAATGAAAATACAGTTTACTGACTAACAAAACATCAAGATCTCCTGGAGCGCTTTCTCTAGAGTCGTTCTTTCTCGTTATTTTCGCCTTTTTCGTCTATAGGTTTTTGTTGATATTTAATACTTCGCTTATCAATGTAAGTCTTCCTTCGATTTGCTTTATTTGTTAAATAGTTCTGATGTTTTAAATCTTTACATCGCTGTTCAGAGGCCAACTGTTCTTGGTCTGTCAACATTCAACGCCCAAATCTACCCTTGCCAATCTTCGATGTATGATTTGATAAATACATGCTTTTCTTTATTTGTTAAATACTTCTGATGTTTTAATTCTTTACGTCGCTTTTCAGAGGTCAACTGTTCTTGGTCAGTCAACTTTCTACGTCCAACCCCGCCCTTGAAAATCTTCGCCTGTTTTTATTTTTTGTGCTTCTGTTCTTGTTGAATAAGTTTTTCTACGTTTATCAATGTGTCTTCCTTCGCTTTTCTTTATTTGTTAAATAGGTCTGATGTTTTAGTTCTTTACGTCGCTCTTCGGAGGCCAACTGTCAGTGATCTCTTCATTTTCAAGAATGTGATGTGCTGCTTCTGGAGCAGTGATCATGCGACTGTCTTGGTAGTTGGTGATCTCGTCATTGTGAAGCGTCATTTGTTTACTCGGCAATGTTGTGTTGGTATACCAACACAACAATGCCGAGTAATGTTTGACGACATAATTGTTTGGCTACAAATTGTTTGACGACGACGCAAGATTAACTAACAAATTAATTAAAATGAATACTGTTAGTTTTAAGTGCGAACGATATAATTTTGATTTTCTCTATGTTAAGTTCCATATTGTTATCATCTAGGCACAGAAGGAAGAATAAATAAAGAAATCTAGTTTGAGTGCATAAGCTGGATTCAATCATCAGGGTAGTACCGGGGGGGAGGAGGGGTTATAATGACCTCGGAAATGGATCTTAGGGTATCATAAAAGACAAATAATCTGACTAGCTGAAAATTTTCGGAGTTTTAGAATGACTATGGACTATGAACTATGGACTTCGTTACATATACCAGGTTCTCAGGTGAGGTTCTCACCGCTGAATCGACGAAAGAGGCTACAGTTTCGTGAAGTCTGAAAGAATTATTCCGATGTTTCACAAGTGACTGCTGCCTTCTTTATCAGCACGATCACGGCGCTGCGCCTCAGAAGACAGCAATCTTGATTATAAATATATTTATTGTTTACATTATAGCAATTTCGTTCATAGTGTGGTACACTACATTTCATATGTCATCCATGACACCATACTGTCTATATTTAATTATGTAAATAGTACTTTTCACTTCTAAGAATGAGCAGTTTAGCTTATAAAATAAATATTTTCTTGACACTAGCAAAAAGAAGTTTCTTGGGGTGCTTCCAAAGTCTTTAAACTTCATCGACTCGAAATCAGGAAATTGAAAAGGGCTCCGGTACTCATTTGGCAGGAAGATGAGCGGTCCCTGCCCCGTCCAACTCATTCTCCTAGACTTAACCAATATGATAATACTGTGGGAAGAACACAAACTAAGTTCATCGTTATGCAGTTTTCTCCATGCCCCATCTTCTTCTCTCCTATGCCCAAATATCCTCCTCAACACCCTATTCTCAAACAACTGCAACCTATTTTCCTCCCTAAGAGTGAAAGACCATATTTCACACCCATGCAAAACAACAGGCAAAATTACTTTGTATTTGTTATCTTTTGGTTCTTAGAAATCAGACGGAAAGACAAAATGTTTTGAACTGAATAGTAGCAAGCATTTCCAGAATTTAGTCTCCTCTTATTTCCTCGTGTGTATAATTTTTATTTGTTATTGTTCCCAAATATTTGAACTTTTTCACACTTTCAAAGAATTTATTAGCCACCCTAAGGTAATTCTGTCCGCCTGTCTGCCGGAAGGATACTAAAATGTACTTAATTTTTTTCTGAATTTGTTTCTAGGCCAACCTTTCGTCTAGCTCTAGTAACGCTTCTGTTGTTCCTCTATATTGTATTTACATCTTCACCCAATAATTTGACAACATGAGCATATGCCAATAGCTGATGTGTCGTATTCAATTACAAACCCTCCTGCCTAACTTGGACTTCCCTGATGGCGTATTTTAAGGCAAAGTTAAAGAGCAATGGAGACAGAACGTCTCCTTGCTTGTCACCGTTCTTGGAAAATAAATCAGACAAATATTTACGTCAATTGAATAAAAATTTACTTGGATATTATCCATCGTCTAGTAAATATAAAACGTAAAACGACGTTTCGGAGATGAGACTCTATCTCCGTCTTCAGGTTCCTACACAGTTGGGCCCACTAGATAGAGCTAATCCCTATCTCCGGACAAAGTAAAAAAGTGAAAGTCCCGGAATAAAAAGGCATTACCACACAATCCATCCGTGGGACGTAAAAGAATAGATAGTAGAAATCAAAATTCATTAAACACGATAAAGCCAAAAAACAAAAACTCACAAAAGGTGGGAATAAATACACATGAATATTAATTCGAAACTCGATGCACAACTTGGACTTCTTCAGAGATGACAGGTATCCAAATAGGAGATAAATCCAAACTAGGCTGGCTGATAGGATTGGCAAGTAGTGCCATGTGTGCCGCCTCCTTGTATTTTCTGTAGATGGTATTGGGTTCTGTTAATAATACTCTGGCTCCAATACCATCTACAGAAAATACAAGGAGGCGGCACACATGGCACTACTTGCCAATCCTATCAGCCAGCCTAGTTTGGATTTATCTCCTGTTTGGATACCTGTCATCTCTGAAGAAGTCTAAGTTGTGCATCGAGTTTCGAATTAATATTCATGTGTATTTATTCCCACCTTTTGTGAGTTTTTGTTTTTGGCTTTATCGTGTTTAATGAATTTTGATTTCTACTATCTATTCTTTTACGTCCCACGGATGGATGGTGTGGTAATGCCTTTTTATTCCGGGACTTTCACTTTTTTACTTTGTCCGGAGATAGGGATTAGCTCTATCTAGTGGGCCCAACTGTGTAGGAACCTGAAGACGGACGCACCTCGTATGTCTTCATTGATAACACTTTTCTTTTAATTCTTCAGCGAATACACGATCTCAATAACAAAAGAAACAGAAACATTCTTTCAGTTCTTGCCCTTCCCTTACAGATATCCTTGAATAGCTGAAAAATGCTTGCTCCTAAGTTAACTTCAATGGTTTCTTAACCTTTAAACGGTTCAATTTAATAGTTTTCATTAATTGTCTCTATCCACATCACATGTAAAATTCTTTTTGTCCGATTAGATTAACGTAATAAAATCTTCTTGGGCGATCAGCCATGGAGAGAGACGGTCCCTGAAACGTCGGATTTATTGTTTAAGCATTTGACGCAGCTGATCGCCTAGAACATTTTATTGAGTTACGTCGCCGTGAAAGCTTCAAATCATATAGATTAACGTAGTACATTGTTTTGTCAGGCATTTGCGTGTAAATTCTACGGCAAGTACTAAATTCGTCCTATCTCTCACTATTATGTTTTTGTGCTTGCTGATGTTTAAAACATAAATAGGTCGGCTATCTTTAAATCCTTCTGGAGTAAAAAATTTCACGTATTGTTAAACCATAGACGGCGTTATCGGTTAGAGGGTTTTTGTACTACGCTTGAATTCTGAATTTCTTCCTCATTGGTATTTCTGGATTGGGTCTTTGGGTTTGGTTTCATGTATTTGATTTTTACTTCCCTTTTATTTTAAATTTTAGGTCTTTTAATGTGTTTCTAAAATTTTCCTACTAT
The DNA here is from genome assembly GCF_977971745.1 of Zootermopsis nevadensis. Taxonomy (NCBI): domain Eukaryota; kingdom Metazoa; phylum Arthropoda; class Insecta; order Blattodea; family Termopsidae; genus Zootermopsis; species Zootermopsis nevadensis. Next base: position 9,416,342 of record NW_028259142.1, read on the forward strand.
CTCCATTGACGAAACTTAATCTTAGGTGGATGTATGCGTGTAGTTATACTGACTTAGGTTGTCCAGTGGTTGAGGTTAGCTCTTTCTATCGGACCCGACTGAGTCGATGCCCCTCCCACCTTTTCAACCTATGTAAGGACGCAGATCCAGCTTCCGAAACACAGTGTACTTTATAAAAACACACAGGAATTTAGTGATCCAGAAAATATGAAATCATACGGGACGTTGAAAGCGACAAGTATAATATTTCTACAGAAATTCGAGAGGTAAAGAAATGAGAGAATAACTTAAGATTAAGAATTGTTTTCGAAGACAAATTAAGTTGTTGAAAACAGAGTAAAACCAGGAACTGAACAAAGAAGAGCGGAGTAAAACTGAGATTTATACAAACCAAACCTAGTGTGGTTTGACATTCTCAGGCTACTTTTGGTTACTTTTTATTATTTTTATATAACTGTTTTGAAGCCAACTCCTGGTACATCTTGGTTCAACCGAATGTGTCTTTCCGTAATCCAGTCCGTAATCTTCTTCGTCTTTGCCACAATATTTGATATTTTACTCAGCAGGAAGTCAACAGCTACACGACACCAGCATGCTTTGCTCTTGTCGATACTCTTTTGTTTTACACGACTTGCCTGAATTTGAACATAAGCTTGAGTTCGTGCTGCTGCAATTCGAGCGACTTGCATTCAAACAATTTGACTAATGTGATTGAGCCTTAAGGTTTCAAGGAAAGCAGAACGTTGGTCGTTCAGCAATACAGTCAACACCGTTCCGTTCCCAATCCTAATTGGTTTTATACATTAGTGGAAGTGTTATTCAACTGTAATTATAATTATTCCTACCAAAATACCATCGCGTATGTTATAGAAACGAACGACGACCGACATGCGCTGTAGTGTTATGAACGCACAAAAAAATGTCTACCGATAATTTTGTTTTCATAAACTGGTATAGTGTGATGAAAAGGATTAATGAAATAGTGTATAAAGTGAAGAGAAGGCGTTGTAAAATTAGTTAGTCTGGCATTAGACAATATACGTCACTTGAATTAGTTTAACAAACACTGCTCAACACAAAGACAAGCATCAAACTGATTTGTGTCACATCTCTGTTATTCGGCCAAGTGGACATGCACATCTGCGTGACTCCACCAAAAAGACAAAAGTATCTTTTCTGAGTGCATTCCATTATTTATGATACTCGGTCTAGTAACATTTTCAGTCGATGTGCAATGGTTGATGATGCTTCAAAAGAACCCTAAGAAATAAGATTGGACAGGTTCATTCTTTCGATTATACAAAACTTCCAGTGTTCTTTGGTTCACACACTATTTAACGTCATGTTCTTTATCGTTTAAGAATATCAATTGAGAATAGAAGCAACCTTTCATTTATTATCTGTCATGTAGGCCTATTCATATTTGTATCGCCTTAATTTAAAAAAATAATGTGTTTGCAGATTGCTGCACTCGTATCCACGAAAATGTGTATGAAGTTTTAGAGTGGTCAATAAATCACTTCCTTCAACAAAATATGCCTTCTTATTCTTCTTCTGTAGCACTACGGCCCTTTAAGTATAGCCTTGGCTTCTCATGCGACCGATGCCCAGTCTTCCCTATTCTGAGCTTTTCTTCTCCAGCCTCTTACACCCACCCGTTTAAGATGAGACTCCACGTCTTCGATCCACCGGAGTTTCGGTCTTCCTTTCTTTAATTTGCCAGGAGGTTTACTATTGATGATCATCTTGCATCCTCTATCATCACTCATATGGAGTACGTATATGTTCAAGCCATTCTATTCTTCTTGCCTTTATTAGAGCTACAATATCTGAGCTTTTGAACAGCTCCTCCAGCTCGATATTCATTCTAATTCTCCATAGGCCATTGTCACATATTGCACCAAAAATCTGCCTTAAAATTTTCCTTTCCCAGAACATAAGCATTCTTTCAGCTAGAGATGTTAAAGTCCAGCATTCAGATCCATACAATACCATAGGTCGTATTACAGTAGTGTGCCATGGATAGCCGTAACCAAGAGGTTAGGGCTAATGAACTATTTTGTTTTCCTTAACTTGCCCTCTTGACCATGCGCAGTTGTTTCCCCCACCCCTTTACCTATACCTTTCACTCCTTGAGGCTGTGTGGCCTAACTGGGAGATCACTTCGGTACAGGGTTTCACAAGAAACACTTTACAAATTCCGTCTCGGCTCGTCTTTCTAAATTATACTTTGGATTGTGGTTGAGCCCTGTACGGTTGGTCTGCCGGTTGAGACGTCCGCTGTGGTAAGTTTTTTGTTTTACTTATTACTATGTGTTGGTCACCCAGCGGACGCCTCACCAGTGTAACCAGTGTTTGTAATTCTTTGTATTGTGTTTATAAATGGTAATATGTACTCTTTTAGAGTTTGTGTTCTATGTGGCTATTTTTCATTAAACTGATCCACGCCGATCATATTTAAAGATCTGATTACTGGCCCAGTAGTGTACAACAGCACTTTAAGGTTTTGGTGGATATACCTTTTCCTGAGTACTTGGCCTAGAGCATAGTAGCATTTGTTACCCGCAGCAATTGTTGCTTTTATTTCTGTGAGGATGTCATTACAGCTTGTGATCAAGGAGCCTGGGTATTTGAAAGACTCCACCCTTTCAAATTCCGTCCCAGCAATCTCTACAGCCCCAGGCTCATTGGCTCCGCTCGTCTTGTTCAGCATGGACTTGCTTTTGGTGTTGTTAATCTCAAGGCCTACTTTTTTGGCTGCAGTAATTATCTCTTCCACTGGTTCTGTGAGGTACTTCATGCTTCTTCCCAGCGCCACCAAATCATCTGCGTAATCGAGTATCTGACAGGTTCTATTAAAGATGTGTCCTCCAGGGTTTGTTTTGATTGCTCTAATTACCTTTTCTAGACTAATGTTAAATAGCTGTGTAGACAGAGGGTCGCCCTGTCGTAAGCCCGCCACTGTTTCAAAGCTGACAGAGACCATACCTTGTATTTTCACATTATTGCAAGTATTTGTCAGGGTCATTTTCACCAATCGTACTAACTTTGCAGGAAATCCGAATTCTCTTATTATTTTTATTAGAAAATATGCCTTCTACCAGCAGAAATTCAATGTAACAATTCAATGTATGTTTGGTTGCCATGCCAGAATTAGATTGTATTAAAAATAGTTAATATGGTAGCTGGTAGATGGCAGCACGGATGATGGGGCAGTCTCCAGATATTACGTCAAGTATTTCGTAATTACCAGTGACAGATGGCAGCACAAAAACTTCATGCGACTACAGATAGATAACATCAACTGTGAATATGTAGCCAGGTTCTCTGTAACAAAATCACTGCATTCATTACAGGAAACCGTGATTGTAGAAAAACAACACATAAATCTTCAGAATGGTACAGGTTGATGCATGATGATGGAAATTCTGATGTTGTGTTACCTGTCGTAACTCTCTTTATTGTTATATGCGGTGGTTGTTCCTTATCTTGGCTTAATGTGAAATGTGGATATCGAAGAACCAACACGTACCGTACAGGGAAACATGACACTTCTTCTTATTCCTAGTCTTTATCATTTTCAATTATTATTGTTGTTCTCTAATTTTATAAAATCAAAGGATCATTACAGTGAACATAACAGTCCGCTACTGACACCTTGAGCAAAATGAATGCAGTTCACTTTCTCAGATCTGTTTTAAAATTAACCTTATATCAACGTTTATGTCTCTGATCTGCCTTATTACCTTCGTACTTTTTGTTAATTTTTTGTGCGAATTATCTCCCCATGCCTGTCACATGCCCCCACAGCCCATTGTCTTAAAAAAACAACGTAAATTCCCGATTATACGAGTTTTTCTGGGCAATCGAAATAGCGGGAAATCCGAAAAAATTAAAGAAAACACGGAAATGTAACAATATGTAAGTGTACTTACGGACACACAATCTACTTAAATTCTTAAAATTCTACTAACAAAAAAGAATGTTATGTAAAATGTAATACAGCATAAACCAGGTATTTTAAAAATGTTTCAAAGTATGGATATAACGTTCTATTGTCGTAAACTTCAGATTGTAATATCAATTTGTTCATGTTATTGAATTACATACTGTCACTGTTGTCTTTATCCCTTTTTCTTTAAACGTCCTAACATTTACAAAACATTTTCTAAATTAATTTTTAATTCTTATGTGAATCAGACAGACGACCGATTAATCCGCAACCCTGTTAATTAGTCCCCGAATAATGGAGAGAGTGTCTTATGGTTGAACATACAAATTATGTATCTCCTCAGTGTACAGATTTTCCAATCTCTTGTTATATCTGAAGTATTACACAGCATGATCTGTAGCTTCACGCGATTAATTATGATGAATTCTTCTCAGGCTACCAAGACCACTTTACACTGCTGGCAGCCGGACAATAATTTGTTAATTAGCACTTTATCCTCAATAATTATTCTTCCCTAAGATGGGACTCGACGTTTTATATAACATAAACGTTGATGTTCTAAGTGTCATTAATTATTATCTACGCATTAACAAAGTCATTGTACCAGGTGATTCAAAAAGGACTTTACAACTTTGAAAGTGCATAGAAACTTATTCAGAAGGCTTACAGAATCGGTTAGGTGTCATTTAGTAGCAAAACAAATCAAGTTTGACTCACGTTGTGCTGTAGTACCGAATTCCGTCACCACGAGCGCAAGCGGCAGTGCATTTAAAAATGGCTCGAAAATTTTCTCATACCACAGTTAGACGAAGATGATCAAAAAGGACGCATTCACTTCCAGCAAGACGGCGCACCACCTCACTACCTCACAGAAGTCCGGGATTTCCTCAATAACCATTTCCCAGGTCGGTGGATTGGTCGAACAGGGTCGATAGCATGGCCACCTCGTTCTCCAGATTTGACACCTCTCGATTTATTCTTATGGGGTTTCATTAAAGATCGTGTGTATGTTCCACCCTTGCCTGCCAATCTCACTGAGCTCAAAGCTCGAATCACCGCCGCAGTTGCAGAAGTGACACCGGATATGCTGGATCGTGTTTGGCAAGAAATTGATTTCAGGTGGGATGTCTGCAGTATCACATTGAACCAAAATGACTGTTTGAGGTAACACTTGATTTGTTTTGCTACAAAATGACACCTAACCGATTCTGTAAGCCTTCTGAATAAATTTCTATACACTTTCAAAGTTGTAAAGTCCTTTTTGAATCACCCTGTATTTTAAAACCGGTTTGTTTTGCCTACGGGAAATATGCAAAAACAAAACAAAAACGTGACCTTGTAACTTCATACATCAGTGTGGAGGTTCTTTGATTTTAATTTATAATTTATTTATAAGTGCCAATCTTTCTCTCTCGCTTGATCCATTAGGAAGGTTGTGTGAAGTCTATTTAAGGAGCCCCTCTACCGAAGCTGCAGTTGACTCAGGCAGGCAGAACAGATTACGAACCATGAATAAGTACATTGTGTTTCTCGCAATATGCTTAGCGGCGTCAAGCAACGCGGCTCACAAATTACGTAAGTTCACCAACTTGAAGTAATATTCATTGACAATAACTGTTTAAATATTTCTACCATTTAATTACGGAAAATGAGATGTATTTTATTTGAAAGGGCCTATTTCGGTATTCGTACTTCCTCCATTCTTCCTTCGTGTTCTATCCAATCTTGTTTGTCCTTTTATTATCATTAATTGAAAATAAACCTAATTCCTTTCTTGTATCTTCATCCTGATTTTGTCCAATCTTCCACAGCCTTTCACAGATCTTAAGAATCGCATTTCCGCTCTTTGCAATTTTTATGTCTCTTTTCCTCATTGTCCAACATTCAATTTCATATAGTAGTGTAGGAACAGCAATCTCTTGATAAAACTTCATTTGAGTACCTTTCCGAGATTTCCCTTTAAGTTTTCGCCTCATAGTGCCATACATTTTTAGAATTTTCGAATCTTATTTTCTATGTTTATTTCCTCCAGGTATATTAATTCCTACACAGCCGTCGTAACCTTAACTATATTACTCCATTCGTCTTCCCTAGAGAGAGCCACAAAGCAGAGGCTGAATGCAGTTGAGTTCAAAAATCGATCTATATTTCAAAGTCGAAAAACACTGGTAAAATCGATCTGTCAGAGTCATGTTATATATCATATGCGGTCACACTTCAAGCGAAGTTATCGCGCGTATCGCTCGACATCGCTCGTCGTTCAAACATGTTTGTTTCCATTCGCGCGAATAGATGGATACTGAAAAATTAATTCATCTTGTGTTCAATGAGAAGACTTTGTGGGACCAAAAAATTAAAACTTATCACAACAGAGATGTTTCAAGGAAGTTATGGCAAAAAATTAGTGACTAAATATTGCAATTTAAGTTTATTACAAACTCTTCCTTGCTACACCAGTACAAATTCTACATTTATGTTTGTTGAAGTAGTGGATTGTGTGTGGCACAGATAATTAGGGAACGTTGAACTGTTGGATAATGATACCTTCACTACTGTTACAATACTTTTTAAATGCATATCTGATGTCACAAGCCTGTTGTGCTGACCTATTATTTGATAGTGATTGATTATATTTATTATGCTCGCATTTTGTGGTGTTGACGATGTAATAGATGGATCATAAATACTTTCCTCCTCAATAATAATATTATGTAACAAGCATATGCACTTTACGATTAAATCAGCTTTATCTGGTTCAGAGTAATTGGCTGCAATTATACCGAAGGCACATTCTACTGATCTCCGTGCTCTGGAGAGTCTGTAATTATACACGTGTTCTTCCCTTGATAAATCTCTTTTTGAATATGGTTTCATCAGGTAAGTCTTTAAAGGATACGCGTCATCACCTAATAAAACATGAGGAAGATTTGCATTTTGTGGCAATTTCAATGATCCATTTTCGAGGGGTATGTAAAAACTTGATGCATCGAAGGTTCCTCCATCACTCTGCTTTCCGTGCCAGCCTATATCAACACACACAAATTTATAGTTTGCGTAACAAACAGCTTGCAAAACAATGGAAAAAATTGTTTGTAATTATAAAACTGCGTCCCCGATTTTTCTGGACATTTCAAACGGATATGTTTCCTATCAATGTAGCCCACAGAATTAGGAAAATTTCATCTATCAAAGAATTCAGCACCGTTCTGATGGTGAAATACAGTTTCGGAAATTACTCTGCTTTTTTATTGTTTCCTCAGTAGCATTTAATATGTATTGGTATGTATTCAACGACATCCTGTAATAGTCATGAAAGCAATTTATCAAAACTTGTGTGAAATTCACTTTCACTTCTGTTTTGGTAAATATCATTCATCCAACATGGTCGTGCGTTCCTTCCAGCTACTAAAAACTTAAGCAAACGCTTCTCTTTCTCTAGCTCCATTTTCATACTGAAGGCTCGCGCCACAAACGTTCGCGCGATGTAGCTTGCAGTACTACCACTATAAGTTCGCCCGAACTCGCTCGATAACGCCCGACAATTAATTCGCGCGAATACGCTTGCAGTGTGACCGCAGCCTTATGCGAGCAGTGCTCGGCACTCCACGCCATGGGATGATTACGTCATGACGAGCGATGTTCGGCACTCCACGCTGAAGGGTTAACTAACAAAATTGTCCCACGATTCTCGGTGTGCTATATTTCTTTTTATTTTATGCTTCTTTAGATTTTTTTTGTAAATGTGCAACATATGCTAGTCTCCTTTCTATAATGACTTTGTCTAACTCCTCGTTCTAAATCCTTAACCCTTTCCTCTCTCAGTATTTTCCCTTTCTTCCTAAAACTTCTGATGCCATATCTTTAGTTATTCTGTCGATGTTTACCCATTTTTCTTCAATGTTGTCGCTTATGGCAGTTTGTTCAATTTGTGTGGGTAATCGTGTTCGATACAGATGCTTGATGTTTTCCTGTTGTAGTAGATGAATTAACAAGACCTCTTCCACTTCGGTATTTGTTCGTGGATAATTGCGATGATTTCTCAACCTTGCAAGAATTAGTATACTTGAGATTACCGAGTAATGATAGGAATTTATATCACTTCCTATATAGACCGGTGTATCCTTGACCTGGGAGGATAGTTTTCTGTCCGTAATGATGTAATCAATAACTAATCTCAGGCCTCTCTCTGCTGAGGTTAATTTATGAATATTTTTCCTTTTGTAAAAGATATTAGTTATATTAAAGTTGTTATATGTGGCATAGTCTCTAAGCTCGCATCGATTTATATTTAAATGGTCTTCTCCAAAAGATCCGACAACCTGAGAAATAAGTTACTTTTCTACTCTGGCGTTGAAATCCCCAGCAATAATTACGTGGTCTCCTGCACTAACACTTTACAAGTTTCTCTGTACGGTTTCATAAAATGCTACAGTACCATCAACTATTCCTCCTTCAGGATCATAAATACCAATCACTGTCATATGTCCTCTTTTTATTTGGAATCTTGTTATTAAAATTCTTTCATTTACGACAGCACAGCTTTCTATTTTCTTTTTTCCATTTTCCATCTATGACTATGGCTATTCCACTGCCGATCTTTTGTTTTTTTTGTTCCACACCACTATATATCAGAGCATATTTCTGCAAATATTTTGTTCCTTCCAACTTAGTTTTTGTTCCCGTTTTGGCAAGATTGTTTACTTTTCCTTACTTTCCTTATCCAATTCAATCTCTTTGGTCAGCAAACCTCTTACATTCCAAATTGCCATTTTCAGTGCAACATTTATACCTGATCGTTTGTCCTTTTTAATAACTAGTTTGTTACCAAGGCTGATTCTTTTGAAGCTTACGAATAAGTAAAATGTTGTGTGGGAGGCCTACCATCCCTCCGCACAACCCTCGAACCTGGAGGGCCGGGATTTTTTGTTAGGGTTTATTCCCTTAGATGGGTTGGCTTCAATATGACTAAAGAGCTCCCTCTGCTCTATCTTTGTGGGACACACTTCGCCTGCCTCTTCTACCAGGGCCTGTCCGGCTAGGGCGACTTTGCCAGGAGTTTTACATGTGTACAAGTATCCGTGGAAACAAATATCCGCTTAAACGAATTTCAACCTGCATAAACATGATCCTTGTTCCGCAAACTCAGGGGAAACCAAGGGCACTGTTTAAAACCAAACATATTTCAACATAGTAATACTCACAGAGCAGAAACACATTAAAGGAATCATCAACAGTGAGAAGTACCTTGGGTAAATTATGAACAAATAAAATGAACATTTGATTAGACTCCGTCGACTACTTCTACCGAGTTGCGTCTTCAGATAGAGACGTAGGTTGTTACGTACTTGTTAGAAAGTTGCCAGGACTAAGTACTACAGAGGGGATGTGTGTACGGCTAGGCGTCTTAAACCTGCACCTGCTGTTTTATATAGATGTAAATCTTTAACTCTCGCCCCAATTGAAGAACACAGATTGAGGGTGTCTGTGAACAAGCTGCTGGGTAGAATATTTTGATCAAATAGAGCGGAAGTGACAGAATAAAGTTGAAAAATACGCATCAAAGACTTCGTAATTTATTCTCTTCACGATTTTATTGGGATGATCAAATTAAAGTGGAAAAAATGGGAAGGGCATATAGTACGCATGGGTTACAGACAATGTACACATAACTTAAATCTGAAAACCTGAGGTAATGCGACTCTTGGGAGACTTGCATTAATGTAAGGATAATCTTAAAATATATCCTTACGTAAATAATGGTTGAAGGTAATAGGTTATATTAATTTAGCTCATTGTATGTTCAAGATATTGTTATCTATTAGGAGCACTGTAAATTAACCTAGGAGTTCCATAACAGGCGGAGAATGTTTTGACTAGCTCAGGAACTATCACCTGAAATTCAGCAGGAAACAAATGCAAACAAAACTCCTGAATCACTATATGAGTTGAGATATTTCTCTCATTGGTTTCAGCTGAATACATTAAGAAATGTTCCCTGAAGGACCCAGAATTCAATGCGTGCGCCTTGAAGAGTGCCAGAGCTGCAATTCCACATCTCGTTGGCGGTGAGTACGCTGTAATAACTCCAGGAAAGATGGTTTGTCTCCGTCTCACTTTTACTTCAAAAGCTTCTCCAATTTCAGACAGTTATAAACAATTTTCAGTTTCTGAAGACCCTCTGGTCCAATCATAGTTATAATACAGAAATATAAATTTCTGAATTCACAAGCAGACAAGTTGATTTTTTTAGGTTTAGAGTTTACTGACAACGAGAAGTCGTATTTAACAAGCGCTACGAATACCTCAAACATAAGTCCTTAAAAGTTTTATTCTTTATCCAAACTTTCGCGGCTCGTGCTTGCCTTGGGCCCGCAACACGGTTGGCAGAGGGGTTTGCCGAATAGGTTGGAGATGCGTAGAGTCTTTTAGTGATGGAGGGATTGGCAGTAAAACGCAATTTCGTTGTTGAATGAAGAGTCCTCTATTGCTGAATATGAAGGTTACAAGTTGATTGCTATGAAATTCTGAAGGCAGCAAGCCGGGTGGGGCTGGACGACGTTCGTAGTACCACGTAAATGTAGAATGAAAAAAAAAAATGATAGGCAGTGTCGGACACTGCCGCAGTTATTTTCGTGAAAACGTCAATCGTGTATAGTATACTGAAATTAAACACAATTTTTGTTTTGAATCGTTTAATTCATTTGCAACTTACATTTATTGAATACAGGGTAGTGGTATGAGAAGTAGGATACATATGGCTTTGAAATTATTTGAATACCTCTTGCAAATGTCAAATCTATACAAGTTTTCCCTTGCGTGGTTGGTTTGTCCAAATCATTCACTAGTTCAAGTTTAAAGAATTTCTGAAGGTATGCACGTAAGAGTTCTAAATTTTCGTCACTAGTGTTGAAATCGCCGCCTGAGTTGTCCGAGCGCGCTTACGTTGCCTATATTCGCGGCAGTACTGCGCTTTGGTTTTGGGTCCGGGCACGGCGTTTTCGGTGTCATTCTCTTTGGAATTTTGTGCTCTACGCATTCGTGTCCGAGGTTTGTAATTCTGGTTTTACTTTGCCCTCATATATCGCGACATTTTAAGAAAATCGGGAAATTTTCAAACGTTTTCAAATTCACAGCCTCGTATCTTTTTGAGTTTTTGAGATACACACTTGGAGGCCAGGATGAGTTGTAACATATACACTCCTCTTCAAAACAACACTTGGTTCATTCGGATCGGATAATTAGTCTCTGAGATATGATCCTGTTTATAGATACGTGTCGAATACGGAAAGTCGAAAATCGTGGGTTCAATTTGCGCATGCGCAGTTCGCGACGTCCGACCGCCACGAATGTCGGAGCATACAGGCACAAACTTTCATCCTTCCTCTTTAAAACGAGACTAATATGGCGGCGCTAGGTCTATTTTTATCCGAGTTATTGAAGTTTGAAATTACTTCGACAGAAACTGTCGCTCATTTAAGCGCGATTGCCTCCCCACACCCGACATCGATTTTAAAGACATTTTCACATCAAAAGTTCCCCCGAGGCACTAATGTGGCCTCCTTATATACAAATCTTTAAGCTTAAGCTTCTCCTCCTAAGTTGCCTGCAACATCCCTTAGAGTCAAAGAACACATGGGTACAGGAGTTGAGAGCGGCTAGTAAAGCTGACAATTTCTCTGCGACTTAAGTTCATTCAGGGTGAACCCCGGACCGCGCTGACGCAGTGTCACCAGTTTCTTAGGTAGTTGGCCGCATCCGGCTACATACATATTGTGGTAACCTTTGTTCGGCGGATGCTACAGTGCCACCAGCTTAAACAATCAGTAAGTTTGTTATTTATTATTCATGGGTATTTTGTGGCCCAAAATAAGCAACAATTATTTCCATTTAAACATCAACTAATTGATTTCTGTGGTGGTGAATTTCTTTATTTGCGGTAGAGACTGGATTATTTAATATTATTCAGACGATCTTCGGCTTCAAACGGTTAGTGTAATACACGTAACTCTGGCATCTTCTCTGAACTATTTCCTCAAGAGATCACGAAAAATATTTCAGTGTCGTGACTGTAGTTTAATCTTTTAAAGTGCAGTGGGAAGTATGCGTCCCACCTGCTTAAACAACCAATAAAAAGTAAAGTACAGAAGTCCAGTTACACGCCATGTAGGTCGCTTGGGGGGAAGAGGTCGTATAGCTCCTACTCATTCTTAGCCTCGGTACAAGATGGGGGTGAGTGGTCATCATCACGCTCCGGCCGCGCTTCACCCCTGGAAAAGCAACGCGGTACCTAATGGACAGGAGGCTGGGTGCGCCCCAGAGCCGGTCTGGATGCAGAGGGTAGAGGAAGAATTATTTGCCCCATCGGGCATCGAACCCTAGTCGTCCAGCCCGCAGCCAGTCGCTATACTGACTGAACTATCCCGGCTCACTTTAACAGACAATAATTATGCACTTTTTGTTCGTGTTAATTATGATTTAGTGTAAACAGGGATTAATTCCTCAAACAAAGCTAAACAATTGAAATTTGTAACTGTAAGGAGTTGTGTTTTCTTTGCAGTACTTACTGGATTTTTAATTATTACTTAGCCAACATTCGGCTCAAATATTAATTTATATATATTAAATCTTGTCCATCTAATCACAATAATTCTTATTAAATATTAAAATATTACAATAATTAACATTTAAAATATTAAATGATGTTCTTTATCGAAATATTCGATTTACATTAGACCATCATTTTTCATGTTTCACGACATGTTTCAGTTCCTAAAAGAACCATCCTCAGGTGTATATAATTATATAAAGCTTCAAAACGATAAATAATTCAAATACAATTTTCATACATTATGCTAGCGTATATTTTTTATCAGATTTTTACCAGATATCAGACGATGTTCTTTTTCAGATTTTTATTCCATTTTTTAATAACACACTCGATGTTGTTCTGTATATATACATCATGCTCAATGTGACTTTAGTGTGGGTGAACGTTTTGTTGCTTTTGTATCAGTCTGTAATGTAAATAACATAAAGGTTAAATGAATATTAGTAAAATATAAAACATAGTAATATATATTGAAGATAATTTTTGAAACATACCAGAAATGTTGTAGAGGAGTTACATCTGTCTGGAAGTATTGCCGTGTTTTGACTGAACTGTGTTCGTTGTGGATTGCAGTTGTCTTGTAGGGATGGCAAGTGAAAGGAGGTTGTTGGAGGTGGAGTTAAGTATTTGAAGGGAATTGAAGATGGGATTATTGAGATAAATGTTATTGTCATTCAAGCAAACATTTTGTTTGAATGCTTGTTGTATATGATATTTTTCTATTGTGTCTCTGTGTTTCTTATTGTATACTATTTTTAAGATGTCCATTGTATCTGTTATCGTGCTATATGCATGTCCAGTGTTTAGAATGTGTTTGGCATATGCTGAATTATCCTTAATGATAATAATAAAAATAAAAATGAAAATACACAAAAAAGATGGGCCACTTTTACATATATAGGAAAAGAAACAAAATTCATAACAAAACTATTGAAAGAAAGCAAATTAAAAATAGTCTTCAAAACAAATAACACAATAAAAAACTTCCTTAAACAAAAACCACCAATAGACATAAATAACAAATACAATTTACCAGGAATATACAGACTAAAATGTAAAGAATGCCCATTAACTTATATTGGTCAAACTGGACGTACATTCACAAATAGGTATAAAGAACACATTGCAGCAATAAAACATAATAAGGATAATTATTTAATTAGTAATATCAAATAAACATATTCGTAAGTCTTTATTAATATTGAGTTCTTTAAGTTCATTGATGAAATTTATAGAATTTGTTATATTGAAAGTGTTTGGTAGGTTGCAGTAATCCTTTAAGAGATTGGCTATTTTTGATAAGATTTTGTAAGCTGGTGCTGATGTCCAGTTTATTAATGGTCCCATGGAATAGGGATTTTTATGCATTTTGAGAAGTGCTGTAATTGTAGGTGAAGTTGCGCTGTGGTTGTAGTATTGGGTTTTTGGTGGATTGAAAATGTTTTTACATTTCTGGGTTACTTTTTGGATTTATTTTTGATAATTTGGTATAATTTGGTGAGTTCAGTTTGTAATTTACATATTATTTTGTTTTCAATGATCAACCAAAAATATAATAAAAATATAAATTAAATTTATACCAGAAACAAAACGATAAAATACAAAAAATAAAAGCTAAAATACAGAATAATAATAATAACTCTCAACCGGAAGTATTACCGTATCCTTTTTCTTGACGAATTAAAAATCTTACAAACACCCAATTCACACAACATGAATACACATTACTGAGCAAAGGATTAAAATACAACCTACACCATAAACAAAAAACATGGATTGAAAACCTGGCATTGGAAGCCGAAACCGCTGTGAATCTAATACCTATACATAAACAAGACCACATACGTCACTTAGTTGCAAATAACATTGAACACTTAATAAAACAAAATAAAATCAATACACAATATATTAAGATACACGCAAACGAATGGAAAACAATAAAAAGTACAAAACAAAAATTACAACAAAACGAACTGACAATCACACAAGCAGATAAAGGAAAAACTATCGTCATTCTTTCTATAGAATAATATCAACAATACATTTCGCAATTTATCAACCAAAATTCATTTACAACATTAACACATAATCCTACACCAAATTATCAAAAATAAATCCAAAAAGTAACCCAAAAATGTAAAAACATTTTTAATCCACGAAAAACCCAATATTACAACCACAGCGCAACTTCATCCACAATTACAGGACTCCTCAAATTACATAAAAATCCCTATTCCATCAGACCATTGATAAACTAGACATTAGCACCAGCTTGCAAAATCTCATCAAAAATAGCCAATCTCTTAAAAATATTACTGCAACCTACCAAACACTTTCAATATAACAAATTGTATAAATTTAATCAATGAACTTAAAGAACTCAATATTAATAAAGACTTACGAATATGTTCATTTGATATTACTAATATGTACACTAATATCCCCACAAATACTTTACAAGATGTCATATATAATATACTAAACAAACAAAACATCAATATACAAATAATAAATGAAATGAAATTAATAACAAACGTAATTATTAATCAAAATTATTTTCAATTCAATAATCAACATTGGCAACAAAATACAGGACTACCCATGGGTGCTCCCACTTCAAGTATACTATCAGAAATATTCCTACAATATTTAGAACACAACAATATAGTAAATATATTAAACAAAAACCACATACAATATTATAGCAGATATGTAGATGATATAGTAATAATTTACAATAGAAGTAAAACAAATATCAAACTAGTCCTTGATGAATTCAACAACATAAATCAAAACATCCAATTCACAATAGAACTTGAACAAAATAATACACTAAACTATTTGGATTTAACTATAATAAGGAAAACTAAAAACTTTGAGTTCAAAATTTACAGAAAACCTACTACCACAAGTACCATAATTCATGCTTCATCTTGCCACCCTATTAAACAAAAAAGAATGACCATCAATTATTTAATAAACAGGAAAAATCTATACCCAATATCCACAACAAAAAACAAACAAATAAAATTAAATATAATACAACAAATCCTCAAAGAAAATGGGTATAACAATAACAACCTTCTAAATAAAAAAGACCACGAAACTTAATGATAATAATAAAAATAAAAATGTAGATACACAAAAAAGATGGGCCACTTTTACATATATAGGAAAAGAAACGAAATTCATAACAAAACTATTTAAAGAAAGTAAATTAAAAATAGCCTTCAAAACAAATAACACAATAAAAAACTTCCTTAAACAAAAACCACCAATAGACATAAATAACAAATACAATTTACCAGGAATATACATACTAAAATGTAAAGAATTATATTGGTCAAACTGGAAGTACATTCACAAATAAGTATAAAGAACACATTGCAGCAATAAAACATAATAAAGATAATTCAGCATATGCCAAACACATTCTAAACACTGGACATGCATATAGCACGATAACAGATACAATGGACATCTTAAAAATAGTATACAATAAGAAACACAGAGACACAATAGAAAAATATCATATACAACAAGCATTCAAACAAAATGTTTGCTTGAATGACAATAACATTTATCTCAATAATCCCATCTTCAATTCCCTTCAAATACTTAACTCCACCTCCAACAACCTCCTTTCACTTGCCATCCCTACAAGACAACTGCAATCCACAACGAACACAGTTCAGTCAAAACACGGCAATACTTCCAGACAGATGTAACTCCTCTACAACATTTCTGGTATGTTTCAAAAATTATCTTCAATATATATTACTATGTTTTCTATTTTACTAATATTCATTTAACCTTTATGTTATTTACATTACAGACTGATACAAAAGCAACAAAACGTTCACCCACACTAAAGTCACATTGAGCATGATGTATATATACAGAACAACATCGAGTGTGTTATTAAAAAATGGAATAAAAATCTGAAAAAGAACATCGTCTGATATCTGGTAAAAATCTGATAAAAATATACGCTAGCATAATGTATGAAAATTGTATTTGAATTATTTATCGTTTTGAAGCTTTATATAATTATATACACCTGAGGATGGTTCTTTTAGGAACTGAAACATGTCGTGAAACATGAAAAATGATGGTCTAATGTAAATCGAATATTTCGATAAAGAACATCATTTAATATTTTAAATGTTAATTATTGTAATATTTTAATATTTAATAAGAATTATTGTGATTAGACGGACAAGATTTAATATATACTTATTATATCACAATATGACGCAACTTTACCATCTTATTAATTTATAATTAATCTGTTAAGTTCTTTGAAGTTAATTTTCAAAGCAGAGGAAAACGTGTCTGGAAATAAATTACTTAGTTGCTTTCTGTACTGATTGTGAGACCTAATTTCTCACATAAAAACTGTCAACTTAAAGGGAGTTTTAAGAAATAAAGATTCTGTGAATATGACTGTCTTCTGGGTTGTTGCACCGTGTAGTCTGGTAGAAGTTTACCGACGTTTCAGAGGTCGTTGCTGCCTCTATCATCAGGAGATGAGTCAGTAAACTTCTACAAGACTACACGGTGCAACAACCCAGAAGACAGCAAACTTAAAATTCGCTGTCATGAAGAACTAAAAACCTAGGAAGATTTTCTGCTTCAAGAAAGTTGTACATTTCAGGAATAAGGAGGCATAACATACCACTCTTGGATCCACTGACTGTGAAGGAGGTTCGGGCAGTCGAAAGGCATCTGAACATGGCGGCAATAGATATGAAAATGCAAGGGATAAAGGACGCAGTTCTGCAAAACATAAGGTAAAATTTCTATTACAACGGTAGTACTGGCCACGTGTGACTTACTGTCGGCAATATAACCGTATTTTCTCTGAAACTGAGCAATAATGTGGACACTCAAAACGGTCTTGGCGGTAGCAGCTAGAGAGTTCGACATCCCTCCCGCCACAACCCAAACCTGTAAAGTGATTACACTACACGGCATTCAGTTGTTCTTTCATTATCCTCTATGAATAACTGGATGCTGGGATACTGGAACGACCTGTTCTTCACGTGCCTGAGCACTGCGAGTCCCAACTATTGTTGGCTTTAATCTATAGACAGTCGGTAGGACTCCTTGGACGAGGGATCGGCCCGTCGCAAGGCCTATACCTGTACACAGGACAGCACAACACAGAAAGACGCAGATAAACATCCATGGCTTGAGTGGGATTCGAACCCACGATCCCAGTGACCAAGCCTCAGACCGCGCGGCCACTGTGACCCCCTCTATGAATAAGGTAATGATATAACAGTCCTCAAAACAATTAAGGGGTCAAGTTTTCAAAGGGTTGTAAAGTTTCTTGGACTGGATCTGAAATCAGCGCACTCTGCAGGGTTGTAAACAAGGCCGATACGAGTGCAATTGTGAAAGGTGGGATCAGTTAGAGTTGGTTATTTCAGGGAGAGAAGCCTACGAGAGCAAAGATAGTGAAAACATAAATGAAGGAGAGCAGTGCTTGTGGTTGTTATTGACGATACAGGAATGCTGTTGTTATGCAGCGCAATGTGCAAGTTAGGCAAGATGTAAAGACGCAAAAAACAGCAATAGAAGCAACACAGGCAGTCACGCTTCTGCAAGAGGGCCGGACACAACGGTATGTTGCCGGTCAGCCGGTGTGGTTCAATCCGTGATATGGCGACTAAGCCACCGATACCAAGACACTGGAAGGGCCATTCGACGTCGAGGACAGGGCAACAACTGCTAGGGTTAATCGTTTTCTGCGTCTACAAGCCTTGAGGCACCGCAGAGATACTGCACGGGCCTCGCAAAATGACCTTTCCCGAACTACAGGTCGAGAAGTGTCTGACCAAACAGTGAGAAACCGTCTTCGAGAGGTGGATCTGAGGTCCAGGCGTCCTGTTAGAATGCCCCGATTGACGAGGGAGCATAAACGAGCGCGAAATGTTCGCCCAAGAACATCAACATTGGCAACTGCGTCATTGCCGCAATGTCCTTTTCGCCGACGAGTGTAGATTTATGCTGCAGGGCAACAATGGACGTGTCCGAGTTTGGCGACGGCCAGGAGAGCGTTTTCTACCAGTCACAGTTCAGGAAAAGTCAGTTTTGGTGGTGGCTCCATAATGGTGTGGGCCGGTATTTCGATTGACGACAAAATCAACCTCGTCGTCATCAAAACTGCGCGGCGTTACATTCACGAGGTGCTGGAACCTCATATGCATTCTCGTGCACTGGAATTTGGAGAAACTTTTCTCCTAATGCCTGACAATGCCAGCCCTCACGTTGCAAAAATCGTCTTCCAAGACCACAACATCGCCATTTTACCACGGCTAGCTCGCAGCCCAGACATGAAAGCTATTGGGCATGTGTGGGACGTACTGGGAAGACGCGTCAGAGACAGTCAGAACGCACCTACCACACTGCGGGATCTGGAAGATGCCCTTTTGGAGAAATGGGCGCAAATTCCCCAATTCGACATCCGGAGGGTGCCTCAACGCTGTACCGCTGTCCTTCGAGTTGAAGGGGGTCCAACCTCCTACTAAGCGCAAAAAAAGCTTGAAATTGTGTCACAAAAACTTGATGCAAATAAAACTTCCATTCTGTTTTTGTGATTAGTTCAAAACTGTTCAGTGTAACAATACTTTAGTTGTGTTTCCTGTTACAAAAAGGCCTGTTTTTGTTTAAATAAAGGTCTATTCTCTAAACTACCCACATTTTAATAAATTTGACAAAGCCCAAGAAAATTTACGACCATTTGAAATCCTGACCCCTTAATTGTTTTGAGGCGTGTATGATCCGATTGCCCAGCTAATGTCGAAACCACGTGGTCAGAATGATACACTAAATTCCTTTCTTCAAAATCAAAATTCATCATGATTGGGAGAACCGAGGTTTCCACATAGATAAATATTAGGATAGTAGTTTTCTGAGTTTTTACACCACGTAGACTTTTCGGAGAAACTTCCTGCTGTCAATTTTTGGGTACGAGACTTTTACCCTAACCACACGTAACAATACTAGACGTAGCAACTAAGTGGACACCACTATCAGGTAAAAATAAAAGGTATGGTACGTAAATCTGACCCTTATCATTGGTCACTGAATCACATACAACCAGTTTTCAATATGAAGACCAGTCACGGCCAGTGTAATTTCAAGAGGAATAATGAGTCAAATATACACCGACCTATATCCTCATACGCGGGAATTAAACATCATTAACATTAAGGATTTACTCAGAATTATTATTATTATTATTTAGTCTTCTGTCTAACGACAGGTCCATTCTTCTGCCCAAAAAGAGTTCGCCAGTTTTTCCTATTCGCAACTTCTCTTTTTAACACCTGAAACTTCATCTTTTTTCCTTGTTTGAGATCATCAGTTAGCTGTATCAGTCTTCTTCCCAGTCCTCGCTTTCCTTCAACCTGGCCTTCGATGATATCACTCAGTAATCCATTCCTTCTCATAATATGTACCAGCCAGTTAGCTTTCCTTCGTGTAATCGCCTGCAGAATGTTTCTTTGCTCGTTGACTCTCCTCAATACTTCTTCGTCGGTCACTCGATCCGTCCACTTGATCTTCTCTATTCTTCTCCAACACCACATTTCGAAACTCTCCAGGTATTTCTGTTTCTTCTTCCTGAGTGTCCAAATCTCTGCGCCATACAGCGCGACACTCCATACGTAACACTTCACTAGTTTCTTCTTCATCTCCAAGCCCAACTTGCTGGTCAGAAGTACGTATCCTCTTCTTGACGAAAGCTGCCTTGGCCATGGCTATCCTTGCTTTTACCTCCTTGGTGCATAGAGCATCCGTCATGATTATGCTTCCCAAGTACTTGAAGTGCACCACATTCTCCAGCTGTTGGTTTCCAACTACAACGTTCAATGGTTCTGCTCTTGGTGCTATCCTCATTACCTTTGATTTTTCAATGTTGATTTCCATTCCATACTCTCTACCTGTTTCCACTAACTTGTACATCATGTTCTGTAATTCCTCCTTCTCCTTCGCCAATACTACTAAGTCGTCTGCATACTTTACAGTCGTTATGACTCATCCTCCAATTTTGAAGTCTCCTGTTCCCTCCAGAGCTTCCTTGGCAGGCCATTCCCCGTACAGGTTAAAAAGAATTGCATTCCATACTCTCTACCTGTTTCCACTAACTTGTCCATCATGTTATGTAATTCCTCCTTCTCCTTCGCCAATACTACTAAGTCGTCTGCATATTTTACAGTCCTTATCACTCATCCAATTTTGAAGTCTCCTGTTCCCTCCAGAGCTTCCTTGGCAAGCCATTCCCCGTACAGGTTAAAAAGAATTGGTGATAAGCAGCATCCCTGTCTTACACCTCCACCTATCTCAACACTGTTGGTGTCTCCTGAGTCCAGTCTCACTTTGACTTTTTGCTGCATGTACAGGTTTTCGATTAGTCTTCTATCTCTCCAATCAATTCCAATTCCCTGTAGGATCCTCATTAATTTCTTCCATTTCACTCGATCGAAAGCCTTCTTCCAGTCGATGAAGCAGGCACATACTTCTTCCTTGACATCGAGAACTCTCTCTGAAATTATTCTCATAACTCCGATGGCATCTCTGGTTCCTCTTCCTCTCCTGAATCCAAATTGGTCGTCTCCCATCACTTCCTCTACCTTCTTTTCTAGGCTTTTAGTCAATAATAATCCGCTAAATAATCAGCTAATCCAATCAACAGATTCAGATAAAACGTTTACCATTAGTATCAATATCATAAGGAAACGGATATCAGCAATCGCGAGAAATAAATCCGTCGGACCAAATGGCATCCCCGGGGAAATTTTAAAGTTATGTGGGGAAGCAATGATTCCATACCTCGCGAGACTGCTGAACAACAATTCTATCCCAGGGCACTGGAAGAAGGCTATAGTGGTTCCTATTTATAAAGGGGGAGATCGATCGGTAGTTGGGAACTATAGACCGGTCAGTTTAAACTCAGTGGTTTGCAAGCAAATGAAGCACGTTATAGCAGGTTATCTATGGCAAGTCTGGGAAAGGAGTGAGTGGTTATATGAGGGTCAACATGGGTTTAGACCAGGGTACTCATGCGAAAGTCAAGTAGTTACGGTTTGTCAAGATGTTGCTGATTCATTGGACGAGGGAATCAGGACTGATGCGGTTATAATAGATTTCTCAAAGGCATTCGATTTAGTCCCACACGATAGGCTGATTACAAAAATTGCTGCAACCGTTGTGGATTTGAGGGTAGTGGTATGGGTAAAGGAATTTCTCTTAGGACGTTCTCAAAGAGTTAGAGTGGACGGGCAACTATCTCATGAAGTCAGGGTAACGTCAGGAGTGCCGCAAGGGAGCGTATTAGGTCCCTTACTATTCCTAGCTTATGTTAATGATATTTGGAAAAACATTGATTCAAATATACGGCTTTTCGCTGATGATTGTATAATATACAGGAAAATAATGGACAGTAGTGACATTGATAAGTTACAGACAGATTTGAATAGATTATGGGAATGGGCGGTAGAAAATGAAATGAAGATAAATCCAGGTAAAAGTAAAGTAGTCGGCTTCAATAGAGTTAGGGTGAAGGATAGGCTGAGGTACTTTTTTGGGGATCAATTAATTCCAGAGGCAAATAGCTTAAAGTACTTAGGAATACTTATTCGCAGCGATCTCAGCTGGGCAGATCATGTAAATTATACATTAATTAAAGCATGGAAGGCTCTCCATTTCGTAATGCGTATACTAAAAAAGGGAAATAACAATAAAAACGTTTAGCTTATACGTCGCTAGTGAGACCGATACTTGAATATGGAGCTGTGTGTTGGGACCCTTACAGGGAAGGGCAGGTAAGAGCCCTAAATCGGGTGCAGAAGAGAGCGGCTAAATTTGCAAATTTCACGAACGAATCTGGTTGGGAAACATTGGTACAGCGTAGATTGATAGCCCGAATGTGCGCCCGTTTCAAAGCATACACGGGGGGGCGGGCTTGGAAAACGATAGAGGATAGATTACTAAAGCTATGCTACCTGTGCAGGGACGATCATACTCGGAAAATTAGGACTAGGAAACAAAGAACGGATGTAGGCAAATATTCCTTTGTAAATAGGACCATAAGAAGCTGGAACCAATTACCTCCAGGCGTGCTAGAGTCTTTCTCCTGTAAATTAGGCACCTTTAGAAAAAGGGTCAGAAAAGTAGTTACAAGCTAAGGGTTATTAAGTTGGGAATAAATGGTGATAAGGGAAGTGAAGTGTCTTAGTCTCCAAGTGATGAAGGGCTGTAGTTCTTTGGGATAAAATTTTCATGTACTGAGAGCGGACTTTATATTCTACTCTAAGTATTGTGATTAATTAGTGGATGTGTGTTTTTGTATTGTGTGCAGTTGTTTTATTTTGAGTGGGGTATGTTGTATTGTTGTGTCTCATTGTATTGTTGTGTGAGTGCATCAGTTCATGACGTATGTAATTCATTACTGTTATTGTCTTATGTCTAGGTGGTATTAATTTTTAAGTTAAGTACTTTAGGTTAGATGGTTTTGTAATCTTATGAGTTGTTTTATTTTGAGTGGGATGTGTTGTTTTTTGTGTCTTATTGTTTTGGTTGTCTCTTATGTTTTTCTTTTATTGTTTTGTTCTGTTTCATTGTTCTGGTGTGTCTTATTGTTTTTGTTGTGTCCTTTTTTATTGTTTTGTTTTCTCATTGTGTTGATGTATCTCATTGTTTTGTTGTGTCTTATTGTTTTGGTTGTCTCTTATGTTTTTATTTTATTGTTTTGTTCTGTTTCATTGTTCTGTTGTGTCTTATTGTTTTTGTTGTGTCCTTTTTTTATTGTTTTGTTCTGTCTCATTGTGTTGATGTATCTCATTGTTTTGTTGTGTCTTATTGTTTTGTATCTTATTGTAGGTCACTGCCACCAGGTATAAACCTATTTGCAGTCGATAATAAATAATAGTATTCTAGTCAATATCTTCGCCGCATGTGAGATTAGGCGGATGGTCCTGTAATCGATGCACTTCTTGGAATTCTTTTTCTTCTGTAATGCTATCTTTGTTACTTCCAAAAAGTCCTTGGGCCACTCACCGGAGACACATATCTTGTTAACGAGTCTAGTAGGAAGAGAGGAGCTATACCTCCACTCACCCCAAACGCCTACATGGCGTATAGCGGGACAAACTTTACTTTACTTTAACGAGTCTAGTAAGAACCTTCACTCCTTTCTCTCCAAGTTCTTTCAATAAGTCCGATGGGATTTCATCATCTCCAGTAGCTTTTCTTCTTCTCATATCCTTTATGGCCATCTCTACCTCGCTCTTCAGTAATTATAGATCAATTAATTATTTAAACTATTAAACGGCAATTATTCAACTACAGTTCTTATATTTTTGGTGATTTTAATAAGATTAAACAATATAAATAAATGGATTCACAATTGTGGCCTATTTCAAGTCACTTAACTGAAGAAAAAAGACGAAAACCTCTGAAAAGAAACAGGATTGTCGTTAGTGGTGTTCAGTTCATGCAGCCTGTTGCGAATATTTGCAATAGCACAAACAATAAAACTGCAACACAGTCTCACACAACAATATTAAAAAAGTATTTATAACTTTTATGTTACAAGATAAAACTGTTCATGTTGTCATGTAGGACTGTAACAGGATTTTTTACTTTAACTTTCTTGCATAGTAGGCAGGTGTGTCGTCCGTGAACGAACGAGTTGTTCCGCATGAAGTTTAACAATAGACTCGTTGTTTCTCTCCAAACCCGACCTCAACACCCACTAGGCGTATTGGTCTGACGAGTTGGTTGGCCACGTGTCATTCCGATTGTCTCTGATCCAGACAAACCGTACCTTTTCTCCAATAATATTCAGTTACAGACTAATCGCCATATCATCTACATTGCTTTACCTTGCTTTCGAGTGGCTTAGGTGATATGGGACATTTTCGCTTTAGATATTAACCATTACACCCGTGTGTGAAAGACCAGAACATATTTCGTTCAAAATGGTACCGTTTTAGCTTTTCTTTAAAAACAAAGTTTTCATTTCAGTTCTCAAGTAAGTCAATAACATAAACTTACTCCTTCAATCGCCCTGATGATAGAGGGAGCAAGGACCACTAAAACTTTGGTAGACATCTATCAGACTACACAGCGCTACAAACCTAAAAACAGCTGTCTTCGAAACAATTCTTCAGATCCTACTAATTTATTGTTACTTTTTAAATCCACAAATTAATATACGTAACAAAATCATTTCTCCTAATTTTTAAAAAAGGCATATTGATAATTTGGGCTAGTTCTTCATTCAAATTATTTTACAAACTAGAGCTACGCCCTCCTTTCGGAGCGCTTTCTCTCATCTGATATTTTACTTCTTTACGTCGCTGTTTAGAGGCCAACTGTTTTGGTCAGTCAACTTCCCACCCTTGCAAATTTTCGTCTCTTTTTTTTCCCTTCTGTTTTTGTTGGATAAGTTTTTCTACGTTTATCAATGTAAGTCCTACTTCGCTTTTCTTCATTTGTTAAATTGTTCTGATGTTTTAGTTCTTTATGTCGCTGCTCAGAGGCCAACTGTCCTTGGTCAGCCACTTTCAGCGTCTAACCCAATCCTTGCATACCTTCGTTTTTTCTCTTCTGTTCTTGGTGAATAAGGTTTTCTGCGTTTATCAATGTTAGTCTCCCTTCGCATTTCTTTATTTGTTAAGTAGGTTTGATGTTTTAGTTCTTTACGTCGCTGTTCACAGGCAAAATGTTCTTGTTTAGTCAACTATCTACGTCCAACCCCACCCTTGCAAGTCTTCTTCTTTTGCTCTTCTGTTTTTGTTGAATAGTTTTGATGTTTTAGTTCTTAACGTCGCTGTTTAGAGACCAACTGTTCTTGGTTAGTCAACTACGATGTGCGATCGGAAAGTTTCCAGACTGAGCCTATAAAAACCCGTACACTTATCTCAGGTATTAAATTCATCCATCACCCTCGACGTAGTTCCCCTGGGAGTGAACACAACGATCCCAGCACCGCTGCCAAGCCTGGAAGCATCCCTGGAAATCTTTCTTTGTCAGCCTGTCAAGCACCATCTGCGATTCTGCCTGAATCTCTTCTATCGTCTCAAATCTCCTTCCCTTTAGCTGAATTTTCATCTTTGGGAAGAGGAAGAAGTCACACGGAGCTAAATCCGGCGAATAAGGAGGGTGCGGGATGACGGCCATGGTGTTTGAGGCCAAAAACTGGCGAACTTTGAGGGCGGTGTGCGCTGGCGCGTTGTCATGATGCGTCGCATGTGGAGTTCTTCCTTTAGAATCAGCTGACAGGTCCCATAGTCTATCCCAACAATGTCGCACAAGTCGTTGATGGTACGACGTCGATCTTCGTAACATTTTCGGGCGTTGTGCTCGAAAATGGTCGTCCAGAACGCTCGTCATCATCGACAGAGGTTCGGCCATTTTTAAAACGTGAATGCCACACAAACGTTTGTGCACGACCCATTGCGGACTCCCCATATGCTTGCTTTAGCATTTCATAGGTTTCCGTAGCCGTTTTGGCGAGTCTTTGGCAAAATTGGATTTGTTCATGAAAATCCGCCATTCCGAAATCGCAGAAGGGTCAGTGTAATGAACTACCAAAACGCCCGTAACTAAGAAACAAATGCTAATTCGATGATGCCGGTTGGCACACTGATTCACTATGAATGTAGCCGCACCCCCTAAAGGCAGAAGCTCGTACTACATCCGGTTCGCCCTCTATTGACACAGACTGGAAACTTTCCGATCGCACCTCGTATATGCGTCCAACCCTACCCTTGCAAATCTTCGTTTGTTTGTTTTTTGCTCTTCTATTCTTGTTGAATAAGTATTCTGCGTTTATCAATGTAAGTCTCCCTTCGCTTTTCTTTATTTGTTAGATAGGCCTGATGTTTAATTTTTTACGTCGCTGTTCAGAGGCGAAATGTTCTTGGTCAGCCAACTTTCTACGTCTAACCCAATCCTTACATAGCTTCGTTTTTTCTCTTCAGTTTTTGTTGAATACGTTTTTCTACGTTTATCAATGTAATTCTTTCTTCGCTCTTCTTTATTTCTTAAATAGGTCTGCTGTAGTAGTTTTTTACGTCGCTGTTCAGAGGCCAACTGTTCTTGGTCAGTCAACTTTCTACGTCCAACCCCACCCTTGCAAATCTTCGTCTTAAAATCGATCATAATAGTTTTCGTAATCGTAATATATCGAGTATATATGAGTAGTATTATTAGTATCACTTTGCCTTGTTGCAGTTGTTGGATTTGGTACTTCAAATAGTTGATAACTTTTTTTCAATTTTCTGATGATTTATTCCAACTGTCAGTCAATTTTTAATAATGCGACGTGCTGCTTGTAAAGCAGTGATAATGCAAATGGCTTGGTAGTGAAGCGTTATTTGTTTACTCGGCATTGTTGTGTTGTATTTGGCATTGTTGTGTTCTACAACAATGCCGAGTAAACAAATATCTGTTGACATTTTTGATGATGTCATTTCTTGGCTACGACGACGACTATCTGTTGACATTGTTGATGACGTCATTTCTTGATATTGTTGATGACGTCATTTCTTGGCTACGACTGACGACTAATCACAATTTTTTATAGTATATAAGATATTTCAACAAAAGCTTCAGCAAGTATCTTGAAGGAAAGAATTTCCATATTTATTGAAAAATTTAAAGATCTTTGGACACCTATTCCAAGGGTAATCTGATCCGAATCGTGGAAACGGTAAATACTGTCCATCTACACTGCGGCCGATACTTCTTAACACAAATCTAAGCAGTTACCATTCTATGTAACCTCTACCTGGAGACTGCACGACTTGAAAGGCAATTAATTCTCTTCCATTCTCAATGAAATAAATTAAATTAAAAGTCATATTAATGATTGCACCTACTACGGTGTGCGAGATTTTCAGTCAGAGGAAGTGGCTGACTGTAGGCTAGACCAGGGGTCGGCAAACATTTTTTCTAAATGGCCAAATAGTAAATATTTTAGGTTCTGCGGGCCAAGAGGCAAACTCGAGGATATTTATATAGGTAAACCTACTTATGTAACAAGAAAAAACCAAGTTTTAACAAATTTATTGAACAAAATTTAACGTAATAATGTTAAGTAGAAAACAATTGTTTGAAATACAGCTCTACTATTGAGAAGAATGGAATTGCCTGTTATGAGATAACATTTCACCAAACTGAGGTTTAAATCCAGTACTCCCTATCATCAAAATTGACTGTAAATGCTGACCTGTATTGAGATTTTACATATTTCATCTTTGAAAATGTATTTTCACACAGGTAGGTGCTGCCAAATACAGATATAAATCCCCGAGCATATGATCTTGATTGACCGTATTCATCGCTTGGAAGACACTTATAGAATTCTATTAGATTCTTCTCTTGAAATTTGCTTTTTAGCATGTCATCACACTGCAGAGTAATCACTTCCAATTGAAGGTTAGTTGGAAGCTTCTCAATTGTACAGTCAAATGGATTTTGAAATATGGAAATGTCTTCTGCACTTGCATCAAGATACGAAACACGCTGCTGGAACTGTAGTTTGAGTTCAGAAAATATATCCGCTGCACATTTGTGCGGGAATGGAGATTTCACTTCTTTTAATTTTTGACAGCATGGGAAATGCACAAAGCAGTTTGAAATTTCAAAGAATTTAAATATGTAAAATACGTTCTTACCTCGCGGGCCGTACAAAAAGAGGCGGTGGGCCGGATTTGGCCACGGCCGTAGTTTTCCGACCCCTGGGCTAGACAACCATGGCTCGTATCTTTGCTGGAGTCCAGACCGCCTCCGAGACCCAATCAGTTTCCCACCTAATGGGTACCAAAACTCTTTCTCCGAGTAAGACGTCTGGAGCATGAAGCTGATACCCTATTTCCATTTAGTGTCTACATTAAGGACACATCCAGCTTTATCTTTATTGCCCAACACGTCATCAAGATGTAATGCTTAAATACAAGAAAAATTTTCCTTTTGCATTGTATCGTACAAGTTCAGGAATTAAACCCTGTGACTTCTTGTTAACGTCGATCTAAAATTTAAATGATGTTTCTGTCTACAGTTTCGACTTCGACAAACAAAATATCACGGCAGAAGTCCTAGTCCCAGAGGCACATTTCACTGGCAATTATGAACTGGATGGCAGGCTAGTGGCTCTCCCGATAACTGGCAAGGGACCCCTCAACGCCACGCTTTGTAAGTCACTACGACACTCTTTATATGTGAGCTGGAACACATTTTCTGGAAGACGTATACGTTGCAAGCAAATTTATTACGGAAAACAATTGCACCAATAAAGAGGATCAGGCAGCATCATAAACAAGCCAAAATTAAATATTAATTTAATATCAAAAACTTTACTTAATTAAAACACATATATATAATTTTGTTTCTTGTTTTGTGTGGATATGAAAATTGATCTCTTGCCCCTCGTTAATCAACAAAGATTGAGGGTGTTCAAGAAAATACCCTGATGAGAATATCTCGATAAAGGAAAGACAGGTCCATAGCTCAGGCGATAATCGCCTGTTTCTAATATCAGACAATAGGGTTTTCTCCCAGGGCAATCCATACGGGAATTGTGGTGGAAGAAGTGGTAATTTGACAGATTTTTATTAGAGTACTTCCGTTTCCGCCTGTCAAAATTATTCCACCATTCCTCCACATTCACTCACGCATCATCTTTCGAACAGACACTTGATCCTTTAGCAGTCCAGTCCCACACAGATACTTTTACCTAATTGGCTGTCTTCTGGATTGTAACGCATCGTAAACTTCGACCAGACTATACTGTGCTACAATCCTGAAGCCCGCGGGGGGAGGTGGTGAAAATATGACAACAAAATGTGTGGCGGCCATAGATTCCGGTTGGAGCATATTACAATTTATCTTATAGAATTGAATTCCAAAGGTGAAACTGCATTAAACGTGCTCATAGCAAAACAATTTTGTGATGGTACTGGACAATTTTAGATTTCGTAACAAATTATTTGTTTTTAAACACAAAGCTCTCGATCACAGTGGCATCGAGGCCTCATGAATAAAGGCTGATAAAGTTATAAATATGAACGTTTGGCGATACGGTGTTTGCTGAAGTCACTTCTATAGTAAATAACCCAATCTGTTGTCTTCCAGATGACCTCTACGTCAAGTATACAACTGGTTATAACATTACGAAGATGGATGACGGCGAAGTGTACCTTGTTCCTACTGACTATTATATACAGTTCCAACCCAACAATTTGAAAGTTAAATTGGGAAATCTGTTTAACGGAAACAAATTACTAGGTAAGCTCATAACCACCGCAGTTCAAAACCTGGCCGCACAGACGCGCAGGCTGATAACATGTCTGTTTCAGGAGACAGCATGAACGCGTTTATCAACGAAAATTGGCAAGCCGTGCTGAAAGAAGTTGGGCAGCCTACCTACGACGCCCTAGGTCTCATCGTGCACACCATACTCAGTGCAGCCGCAAAAACGGTGCCCTACAAGGATATATTCGACGACACAGAATGAAGACATCCACGTCTGGTTAAAAAGAAGTGATATAGTGTACGGCAGCAAGACGAAACGGGCGAAGTACCCTTCGACGTAAATTAAGATAACACAAAGATATTTAACTCGATTTACAGCAGCTGCACTTTAGCCATTATATACTATCGATAGGGACTTTATAGTTAGGACGTAGGGTTATCCTACTGGGCGTGCCACTAACATAAACGCAGTAAAAATGTAAAATAAAACAAAAAATAACAAATAAACATAAGATTAATAACAACTTTGTAAAAAATCGAAATTTAAAAAAATAATCATCACTCGCACGTGGATTCAAACGCAAAAGATCCGCCTCACTAACATTCCTTCAGGCAACACGAAGAGCATTTTTCGTTTTACAAATTTTTACTGCGCGACTATGCTTGCATTACTGAATCTCAAGAAACACGTGTTACATCTCTACAAAGAAATTCAGTAATTGCTGACCCATGATTGACGTTAAAAGATCAAGTCTCGTAAGGAATATTTTTGTTTTGGATTTTACATTTTCCACAACTAAATATCACCAGAGTTTTTTAACATTAAATTATATCACAGAACACTTTCACGGCTTCCATTACCAAATAATTAACATCAAATAAGAACCGATCGGTCATGACTATTAGCCTGTGGCTTGCTAGACGCATCAAGGGCTCTTGTCAAGCTTCGAACGTTCAGTTTAAGAAAACAACTTCAGATTCCCCGTTTGTCTTCTGCGAAGTACCACTGAGTATATGTCACAAGTTAGTAGAGTTAACCGGCAACAGTTTTCAGCAAACCACCAAGAATTCAGAACGGACATGATATGGAAGTTGGCGTATTATAACCGGCGCAATTATTTCTCTCCAATTAATTTCTATCCACATTGATGAACTAGTTACTCTAAGGCTTCATATTATGTTTTGTATTTTACCAACATGAATAATTATACCGCACTCTGAACAAGTTAATTAAAGATGAATATCTGAAACAACGATTAAAAACGAATAATTCTAAGGTAACTGGAGACAGCACCTTCATTTCCTATTCATCTCCACCGCAAGTGAACAAAACACGTGTAGTCATACGGCGCAGTGTATACTTAGGAAATTCTACAGCAGTTGCAACGAATTAGAGGGAAATTCGGTATCTCAACCGACAAGCTACTTGGAGTGTCAAGTTCCTCTGAGTTGAGTTCCCGTCCAATTGTGCAACTGATTATGGAAAATAAATATCCAGAATAAAGATAATTTTATTCGTTCACTTAAGAGAACAGGAACCTTGCTAATACGACATGACTTGAAGAGGCTTGGATCTTAAATAGCTGTCTTTTGAGTTGTAGTGTCGTAAAAGTTTGCCATCGTTTAAGAGGTCTTTGCTGTTTCCGTCATCAGGCGACTGCACGACGCAACAAACCATAAGACAGCCATCTTCGTACTCTTAACCGTGATAACCTGAGATTCCACTTAGGCTTGGAACTTAACTTATTTGCTTCGTAACAATGCAGTGAATTCCATACAGTCTATTTTACCTGGGTGAGGGGGTGAAACGTTTAACATGAGTTTCAGTTAGAGGTTGCCTTTGCGTGCACTCGGCATAAGAACTAGTGAAAGACAATTGAATAAAAATTTCCTTGGATATTATCCATCGTCTAGTAAATATAAAACGTAAAACGACGTTTCGGAGATGGGACTCTATCTCCGTCTTCAGGTTCCTACACAGTTTGGCCCACTAGATAGAGCTAATCCCTATCTCCGGACAAAGTAAAAAAGTGAAAGTCCCGGAATAAAAAGACATCACCACACCATCCATCCGTGGGACGTAAAAGAATAGATAGTAGAAATCAAGATTCATTAAATACGATAAAGCCAAAAAAACAAAAAACTCATAAAGGGTGGGAATAAATACACATGTATGGAATCCCGTGTGATTGCGGTAGATGGTTTATCGGCGAAACCAGCAGACCTCTGGAGGTACGCATAAAGGAACACAAATATAATTTCAGACAGGGCCTGCTGGGGAAATCCAGATTGGCCCAACATGCGTACGAAGATCATCATGTCTGTTGGGATGGAGCCAGGGTGTTATTAACAGAACTCAATGCCGTCTACAGAAAATACAAGGAGGCGGCACACATGGCACTATTTGCCAATCCTATCAGCCAACCTAGTTTGGATTTATCTCGTATTTGGATTCCGGTTATCTCTGAAGAAGTCCAAGTTGTGCATCGAGTTTCGAGCTGATATTCATATGTATTTTTTTTTTCCACCTTTTGTGAGTCTTTGTTTTATTTGGCTTTTTCGTTTTTAACTAATTTTTTTCTACTATTTCTGGTTTCTACGTCCCATGGATGGATGGTGTGGTGGTGTTATTGTATTCCGACCTTTCACTTTTTACTTTGTCCGGACTGCGAGGACCAGTCGCTTTGGAAGATGACCAAGCGGGTGATGCGAATCCCCACTCCGTCGCCCCCCTTGATAGTGCCGGGAGGACTGGCTCTCTCGAACCCCGAGAAGGCAGAAGCCCTGGTCGACAGCCTTGAGGTCCAGTTCCAGCCGGTAGACAACTCGTCGGACCCGGCTGCAATTGACATGGTTAACGAGGCGATGCGACATACGAGTATGCCCCCGCAAATGAACCGAAATTAACCAGTCCCTGGGAGTCGCCCAGGCCATCAAGGGACTCAAGCTTGGCAAGGCTCCGGGCCCCAACGGTATACCGAACAGGGTCCTGAGACATCTCCCACGACGCGCGATAACCTTTCTCACGAAAGTGTTCAACGCGGTCCTCCGCAGGCAACACTTCCCCTCGGCATGGAAACACGCTCGCGTGGTGTCCATACTGAAACCGGGGAAGGACCCCACGCTACCTTCTTCCTATAGACCCATCAGTCTTCTCGACACGGTCGGCAAGCTCTGCGAGAAGATCCTCCTAACGAGGGTCCTACACGAGGTCAGCGAACGTGGGCTCCTGCGCGACGAGCAGTTTGGGTTTCGACCCAAACACAGCACGTCGTTGCAGCTGGCTCGCCTCGTCGAAAGGGTCAACAGAAACCTTGATGAGAAGCGGCTAACCGGCGCGGTTTTCCTGGACGTGGCCAAAGCCTTCGACACAGTCTGGGTCCAAGGCCTCCTATACAAACTGACCGTCCTCAACTTCCCGTCGTACTTGGTGAAAACCATCTCTTCCTACCTCGCTGACCGGACATTCCAGACGTCCTTCCAGTCGGCCACGTCCACACGTCGTGCCATGCGGGCTGGAGTTGTGCAGGGCGGACTTCTCTCCCCTGTGCTCTTCAGTCTGTATGTCAACGACATACCCACACCGTCCCGCCACGTCGAGTTAGCACAGTACGCGGACGACACGGCTCTAGTAGCCACGTCCCGTAGCCCAACGCTTCTCGTCAGGTATCTGGAGACCTACCTCAGTAGACTTGAGCTCTGGCTCAGGGCCTGGAGGATTGCTATCAACGTCTCGAAGACCACCGCGGTTCTCTTCGTTTCGGCGAGAAGACGCATCCAACAGCCCAGAGCGGTGCAGTTTCTCGGACAGCCGATCGAATGGGACAAAACAGCGCGGTATCTGGGGGTCATCCTTGACGCCGGGCTTACCTGGTCGGCGCACGTCAACCAGGTGGGAAAGAAGGCGGCGCAAGAATTAGGTGTGCTAGGCCCGCTCATCAATAGGAGAAGTGGCCTGTCCATCAGGAACGGTGTGCTGCTCTATAAGCAGCTCATCCGTCCCAAGATGGATTACGCATGCCCGATCTGGAGGTCAGCTGCCCGCAGCCACGTCCGGAAGCTGCAAGTTCTGCAATCCAAGTGTCTTCGCATTGTTACTAACGCGCCCTGGTACGTTAGTAACAGGCAAATACGTGAGGATCTGGGGGTCCCTTTCTTTGCCGACCACATCAGAGCACTGACTGAGAGATTTGACTCGAGGTTAGCTGGTGTGGGGAACCCCTTAGTCCGGCAACTCGGGAGGCACTCGTGCCGAACGAGGGCTGCCAGAGGTCGCTCAAGGGCAACCGAGGGCGACCGATGTTGAGCAGGCCAGTCGAGGCCGTCCCCAAAAGACGGCCAAGTCGGCACAACGAGTGGTTAGACTACTCGGCTACCCTGACTGAGGTTTTCCGTGCTTTTCCTCAGTTGTAAGGCGAATGCCAGGGTATAACTTAATAGGGGCATGGCCCGCCACCCTCCCCCCCCCGATCATGGAGGCCATCAGCTGAAGTGATCTTCCCCCCATGCCGCAGAGGCCTTCAGCCGAAACGGCCCCTCCCTCTCTGGGTTCAAACCCCAGAGATCCAACCAACCAAATTCCTTTGGACAACTTGCCTGACGGGATAACCTCCCATCAGCAGCAACAGATCCCAGTTTGAATGGTCGTGGCTCCCGCCACGACGAAACCGCGTTAGCGTTAGCAAAATTTCCGTTTTTTATATTAAGACCGTTTACCATTTCCAGCAATGCGCCTTGTGCGCAGGAATGGTTTCACCTAGGTAGGGACGATGCTTGCGCTTGCGCAGGCCTCCGCCCTCAGTTAGCTTTTTGGTTGGTTGGTTGGTTTACTTTGTCCGGAGATAGGGAATAGCTCTATCTAGTTGGCCCAACTGAGTAGGAACCTAAAGACGGAGATAGAGTCCCATCTCCGAAACGTCGTTTTACGTTTTATATTTACTAGATGATGGATAATATCCAAGGAAATTTTTATTCAATTGACTCTTCACCATCGTCAAGAAGTTTTAGATCTGATATAGTGAAAGACAGTTTTACTACATTGACACACATCAGAGCAGTGCAACTGTTCAGAGATCACAACTTACAATTGATGCTGTTATCTATGTATTCTAGATTTATCTGCAAAATGAATTACATTATATGAAACAACATAAGGTTGCAACAGGTAAGAAATCAATCACTGCAAAAGAACAGGTTGGCTGATGCTGCAGCATATGATAATGGAAACAATTCTCAGTGCTCCTGTTAAGAACCCACAATGAGCATAGACATTCTTGCTGCAATAGAAGTCTCTCATCTGACCAAGGAACACGACGGTTCATTACGGAGTTTGCAAGACCACGCCACTTCTCGCTATCCTGAGCCAGATCAGTCCAGGCAGTCGACATCTTCATATCTTATTCCTTTGAAGTTAATTTCTAAATTATACTCATCTGCGCCCACGCTCCAAGTGACATCTTCAGGATATGTGATAACTAGGGTTCATATGTTCATGACGTCATATTTTAATTGAGGCTTATATTTTCATTAAAACTGAAATTAAACACTAACTGGGTTATTCTAATCACAATTAGACTGTGTTTATTTTGCATATAAATGCATATTTAGGTTATTTTTTGTTTTCTGTCATATTTGTAGTTATATGTATATTTTGGATATATTTTGAGGATAAAATGCATATTTTGTTTATGCTTTGGTTATATACGAGGTGCGATCGGAAAGTTTCAAGACTGCGCGTATAAAAACCCGTACACTTATCTCAGGTATTAAATTCATCCATCACCCTCGAAGTAGTTCCCCTGGGAGTGAACACAACGATCCCAGCGCCGCTGCCAAGCCTGGAAGCATCCCTGGAAATCTTTCTTTGTCAGCCTGTCAAACACCATCTGCGATTCTGCCTGAATCTCTTCTATCGTCTCAAATCTCCTTCCCTTTAGCTGAATTTTCATCTTTGGGAAGAGGAAGAAGTCACACGGAGCTTAGAAAGGAAGTTGGGGTCGGTTCTTGCAAGATCTTTGAGCTCCTGACAAACTAGAAGTCGATTCTGCTTCTGGTCCTCAGACAGGATGCGTCGCATGTGGAGTTCTTCCTTTAGAATCAGCTGACAGGCCCCATAGCCTATCCCAACAATGTCGCACAAGTCGTTGATGGTACGACGTCGATCTTCGTGAATGGCCTGCCGAATCTTCGTAACATTTTCGGGCGTTGTGCTCGAAGATGGTCGTCCAGAACGCTCGTCATCATCGACAGAGGTTCGGCCATTTTTAAAACGTGAATGCCACACAAACGTTTGTGCACGACCCATTGCGGACTCCCCAAATGCTTGCTTTAGCATTTCATAGGTTTCCGTAGCCGTTTTGGCGAGTATTTGGCAAAATTTGATTTGTTCATGAAAATCCGCCTTTCCGAAATCGCAGGAGGGTCGGTGTAATGAACTACCAAAATGCCCGTAACTAAGAAACAAATGCTAATTCGATGATGCCGGCTGGCACACTGATTCACTATGAATGTAGGCCGCACCCCCTAGCGGCCGAAGCTCGTACTACATCTGGTTCGCCCTCTATTGACACTGTCTGGAAACTTACATACATACATACATACATACATACATACATACATACATACATACATACATACATACATACATACATACATACATACATACATACATACATACATACATACATACATACATACATACATACATACATACATACATACATACATACATACATACATACATACATACATACATACATACATACATACATACATACATACATACATACATACATACATACATACATACATACATACATACATACATACATACATACATACATACATACATACATACATACATACATACATACATA
The DNA here is from genome assembly GCF_977971745.1 of Zootermopsis nevadensis. NCBI lineage: Eukaryota > Metazoa > Arthropoda > Insecta > Blattodea > Termopsidae > Zootermopsis > Zootermopsis nevadensis. Next base: position 9,453,048 of record NW_028259142.1, read on the forward strand.
CATACATACATACATACATACATACATACATACATACATACATACATACATACATACATACATACATACATACATACATACATACATACATACATACATACATACATACATACATACATACATACATACATACATACATACATACATACATACATACATACATACATACATACATACATACATACATACATACATACATACATACATACATACATACATACATACATACATACATACATACATACATACATACATACATACATACATACATACATACATACATACATACATACATACATACATACATACATACATACATACATACATACATACATACATACATACATACATACATACATACATACATACATACATACATACATACATACATACATACATACATACATACATACATACATACATACATACATACATACATACATACATACATACATACATACATACATACATACATACATACATACATACATACATACATACATACATACATACATACATACATACATACATACATATGTGATGATATACCATTGTATGAATCTTACTTAAACCCATGGACCATAAAGCAGTGAGAACAACATTAGGTTGTGGAGTAGGTGTCAGGTTGGATTTAGTGGTGTTGGTTGTTCGTGGAACGGAAGAGCGGGCACTTAAGGAACAGGCGCGTTGTCAGTACTTGAGTGACCGCCGGGAACGCCATACGCCACTAACATCTTCTCATTCGAAACCGCTGCTCTCTAAGTTGGGATTGCGAGACGCATCCAAAAACCCAGAAAAATGCAGTTTCTCAGAGTCAATAGAGTGGCTTTAAACAGTGCGGTATTTGGGGGAGACGCTTGACATTCGGCTCACCTGGTCGGCGCTCATCAGTCAGGTGAGAAAGGAGTTAGCACAAGGACTGAGAGCGTTGGCCCCTCCTTAACAGTAGAAGCAACCTGTTCGGTAAGTAGGAATGGTGCAACCTAGCAAAGTACTCCGGCCACATTTAGCTTTTGGCTGCCTAGTTGTCCGGTTTGGCCAATATATTAACATATTCACCCTGATGATGACAACGGTAATGTTTGACAAAATTCTGGATAGTTAGCAAAACTGAACTTGGCTCAACCTCCGAAAGCCTTAGTTGTAAACTGAACTCCAGACACGAAACCCGAAGGAACAATATAATTATACCTGCTATTTTATACGACATGTCTATACAAGGAGATAATTTAGACTAAGGACATTATTAAGCACTTTAAATATAAAAACTGAGCAGACTGGACTATCAAGGTGATTCGGTGTACTGATTTCAAGGACATTCGTGACACACCCTATTTATATTTTTGCGCAGCAGCTGTTTGTTAAATTCTCCAGGGTTCCTTCTCTCTTAATTCATCCATATTCCACTGCAATTACCATCAATTTACACGAGTTCTGTAGACATCGTAATCGCTTTGTGAAAACTAAAGTATGATTCAAAACTTTCAACCAAGTATCGTGGGCAATTATCTGTCAATCCACTGCAAAATTCGTGAGGTCTAACGTTCCCGTATGAGCCGGGTAACCGGCTATCTTCACTGAGAGTTTTAGTGATTTTCTTCAGCCCCTCCTGATAAATTCCAGGATAATACCTTAAAAGTAGGCCACAACCGCTTTTCTCCGTGCCCTTCCCAAGTAATTTTTCATTTACAGACCTGTCATCCGTCGCTAATCATCTTTCAGTGATTCCCAAACACTTTCCTTAACGCTATCATTGAAGTGCAAAACATATTAGCATACCATAACAATTTTACATTTAAATTATTGTCTTGGATTACACAAAATAACAAACACTTTCATGCTATCACCGTCACAAAATTTTAAAAGTGTCATCTCTGTGAAGAATCCAAAGAACTTTGTCAGAAAGATAAAAACATTTACATATAAATCTTAAACAGATTATTTTATTGTTAATTTTGTCAAATGTAGTGTATTGAATGCAGTTTGAGGGATTTTTAATTATTTGATTTTGTTCTTATTGATAAGATTTCTTACCAACAATATGTGAGATCAGACTTTACAGATTTTATTTTAAATTATGTATTACTAAATTACCTGTGTATTCAGGCAGCCATTTCATGTGCAAAAACAGCTTTAAATAGCTTTCAAATTTAATCTTAATTAAATCGACGCTTTGAGTACACAATCTCTTTATCAAATTGCTGGAAGTAACGCCATGTAGTATATTAAAGTTTGCGCTACCCATAACAGTATCAAAGTATTTCGGTAGGCGACGTGGGACGACACCAATTCAAGCAATCACCTCACCACCTTACAGAACAGGCCATCTTAAGCCTGTCATTAATTATCGGAGACGGAAGAATTTACCTCATCTAAACCCTTTTGATCTAGACATTTCAGTAACACAAACTGTTTAAATCTTTAGTGACCAGCTAAATGTTGCTAACTCAGTTTAGGAGATTACATTACATTTTAAATGGTGCGTTTGAAATTATTTACATTTTATCATTATTAATTGTGTTAGAATTAGCTTTATTTAATACATTCAATATATGAAATAAAGCGTAATTAATAGGCCTTTTTGGTAGTTTAGTTTAAGAAGTAGGGGAGAATGGGCAGATGGCGGTCACTTAAGAGAAAAGCTAGATAAAACGAAATTTATAAGCAAACTTGAAACTTTGTATGAACTGGCATTTAAAATAAATTAAAATACGTCGAACGTAACAAATATTCTATAGGAAATGATAACTGAAGAAGTATCTTTGACCGGAATTGCCCACCCTTAGGGATAATGACGGTAACTATTTGAGCTTCAAGATGCCACTGAAGTAAATAAGATAATGCAACCGCCCTTCTGCAGACTGTTTTTTTCTCACTCTGGTTGCCACGGGATCAAGCCCAGTAGCGTGTCCGGTTTGCTTGCGGTTACAGCTTGATATAACTTCGGATAATGCGGAAGGATATAAGGAATAATAATTGGTTTAGGGTTTGTCGGCGAGCAAGATTGTCCGACTCTCAGGGAATATACGGGGACTGTGATAGTTGGAGCGGCCGTGAGCCAAGGACATGAAATCTGTGGGGATGATCAACTGCAGACCACACCGAAGTCACCTTGGAGACGTTTTACCTTTTATTTCCTTTCGAGACACTGTAGTACAATACGTTATTCTGATTGTAGGGCAGCGCGATGATTCGGCTGTTGTATTTATAATTGTAAGAATCAAGCAGAAACTGTCTGCTTGCCTTGAAGAACCGAACTTTCAGAGAGCGAGTACCAACCAACCAACCAACCAAAAAGCTAACTGAGGGCGGAGTCCTGCGCAAGCGCAAGCATCGTCCCTACCTAGGTGAAACCATTCCTGTGCACAAGGCGCATTGCTGGAAATGGTAAACGTTCTTAATATAAAAAACGGAAATTTTGCTGACGCTAACAGGGTTACGTCGTGGCGGGAGGCTCGACCATTCAAACTGGGATCTGTTGCTGCTGATGGGAGGTTATCCCGTCAGGCAGGTTATCCAAAAGAATTTGGTTGGTTGGATCTCTGGGGTTTGAACTCTGCGGCATGGGGGGAAGATTACTTCAGCTGATGGACTTCATGATCGGGGGGGGGGGGGAGGGTGGCGGGCCGTGCCCCTATTAAATTATACCTTGGCATTCGCCTTACAACTGAGGAAAAGCACGGAAAACCTCAGTCAGGGTAGCCGAGTAGTCTAACCACTCGTTGTGCCGACTTGGCCGTCGTTTGGGGACGGCCTCGGCTGGCCTGCTGAACATCGGTCGCCCTCGGTTGCACTTGGGCGACCTCTGGCAGCCCTCGTTCGACACGAGTGCCTCCCGAGTTGCCAGACTAAGGGGTTCCCCACACCAGCTAACCTCGAGTCAAATCTCTCAGTCAGTGCTCTGGTGTGGTCGGCAAAGAAAGGGACCCGCAGATCCTCATGTATTTGCCTGTTATTAACGTACCAGGGCGCGTTAGTAACAATGCGAAGACACTTGGATTGTAGAACTTGCAGCTTCCGGACGTGGCTGCGGGCAGCTGACTTCCAGATCGGACATGAGAGCGAGAACGAGTAGCAACGCAATCTCGCTTTTTATATTCCCGCAACGTAACTGTTCTTGAATTTTGAATTGAATATGACAATCCGATTTGTCCCCCAAAAAGTCATTTGTCATATCAACTCAACTGGACGTTTAAGAACTTTACCTTTTGATAATTATATTACAACCAAACACAACAGAGGTAAATCGTGGTGTGCTTGTATTTCCTCGCACAATAAACTAGATATAAAGGGCGAGCTTTTACAGAGTTCACGATCTTTACGGCCTGTTTCAGCACTAATTAATTATGTAGAACATCACGTAATATTAGTTTCTCTATGAAAGATGCAGGCGAGAATATTACATTTACTTCGTCGTATCCAAAATAAAAACTGCTTCAAGTGCGAAGTCCCAGAATTCACCATGCATAGTTATACACATTTTGGCATCTATCGGTAGCCACAATGACCCTGCAATGTTATTAGTTTTTCTGTTTTTATAAATTAAATTTGAGATTTCAAATGGTGTTAGAAGTACTTGTGTGGAAGTTATAATTGCTGTTTTCATGAAACTCAAGCGTGTTCGCATTTCTACAAGTTTTTGTTCGAAGGAGACGGAGATTTCTTGCAGTTGGTAGAATTTCACCACGTACAGCACACTGTGGACTTTTTCCTCTGTTCAGGAGTTCATAAGTAAAATCAGAAATGAATGAATGAAAATTATCACACGTGTTACATAAAGTTCGGAGGAGATTGAAATGGCCTAATTTATTGTAATGTTCCTACATTTGATGGATTCGCTTTACTCTTTGTCTCTCTTCGCACGCTCTGCTTGCCTTACATACTTCATCATGCGATTTCTGCCTCCGTGCATACTCCTCTAGTTTCAAGTGTCACGTTTCTGCTTCAATAACTTGTAAAAATAAAATGTCAGCTAGTATTTAGGCGACCCACTCAAATTAGCATGGCGGCCTTTTCTTTATCCCCAAGACCACTGTTGTATAACGTACAGCTACAACAAGGCGATAGTCATAAATTTTAATTTGACTTTAAGTTTGACAGCGACACCTAATAGGCCATAGTAACCGTAAAATTAACTATGAAATGTTCCAAGCTGATAGCCTTGCAAACATTCCTGAAACTTGTTTATAGAATACTATTTATAGGTCACGAAACAAATATGGCGACTACGAATGTCATTGAGATCATGTCCTACTCATTCAGTGTAGACAGTATGTGGGCTTAAACAAAAATTCTTTCAAAGCGATAAAGCAATAGTGATATTAATTCTCATAATAATGACGGCAATATCAGTCTTTGACATACTCTCAATTGCAGTCAATAAGGAAAGTACTATGATCATTCACGAAGGGCCCACTAATTTAACCCACTAAATTGTATAAAATTTACACAATTGAATCCTGATGTTTGACGACCTTCCCAATACTACAGTACTCAGCCTTAGAATAATGTTGACTTAATTACTCATATAGTTTTGCTAACAGTAAAATTTCTGTTTGTAACCTCCAATCCAATGGTTACCAGAATTCTTTCCTCGGTGGTAAAGCACGGCCGGGGCCTGATGATGACCACTTACCCCATCTAGTGCCGAGGTTAAAAATGAGTAGCAGCTACACCAACTTGACAGAAATTCAGTATTCATATGCTTTTAGAAGTGTTGTAAATAGCTCAATTAACGGGATTGTGTAACACGATTACAAAAACTTTTCGAAATGAATAGAATCAACAACAGTAACATGTGTAAAAACACACCCTGAGCTGGCATATAACATAAACAAAATATGCGATCTTCTTTTACCAATAGTGCTATAAAAACCAAACATTCATTTTCGTTCAAGCAGCAAATGCAGTCCTACTGTTACTGTTCCGTAAAGGACTGATGCAGCCATTTTGTCTCTTGTGCCCAAAATGACTATCTTTCATCACTGGGTTACCAAATATTTTGAATACTGAGTGTTTAATGATTCACCGGAAGGCAAGTGTCGTTTTCCGACAACTGGAAGAGCTCAACAACTCATCGCCAAGAGCTAACTGCAACTCCTGCTAAAATCATTCTCACAAGAGTGCAGCTGTGTCTCATGTAGCTTAAAGTAGTAGTCACTGTGTGTATGAGTGCGTATGTATGTGTAAGGTCCCATGTACTCTTTAACATCTTTTTGTCTGTATGACCTGTATATGTAATGTCGTCCTGCTGTTAAGGGTCGGAGAAAATGTTATCATAAATTTCCCAGTGTCAGAGTTCCAAACACAACATCTATCCATGAACTCATTAATAGAATCAGATCTACCGGAACACTTCTGATCAAGAAATATGTTACCAAACTTTAATACTCGATTTATTAACTGAAAGCGCTTCCTCGATGTCCCAGCAAGCGATTGTTTTGCGTACTTCCAAGAAAGATAATAGTGCATTTGTTGGTAATTACAGAACTATTTCGATTTCAAATAAAGTTTCGTAAATTTTTAAACTATCTTTCACAATCACAATTTCTTCCAATTTAAATCCAAGTTACACTGAAAACACCATTACTTAAACTACACTGCCCTTTGGACGAGGCCTAAGATGATGCTTGAAATGTTGGTGGTTTCTTCATTAAACCACTTTACACGGCTTGTAATCCGAGAAGAATTAGTGCACCATTACTTTGTTCAAATGAAATATACGGTAACTTATTTTTTAAGTGATGGTGTTATACTATCAGCTTGTTCACAGGGACATAATATTTTCAACTTAGCTGAGGCTTTGATACGTCTATAGTACTCTTCTACTAGATACGCCTAATAATTTTGGATTACATTCACGTTAAATTAAATGGTTCCAAAGTTACTCATAAATTATATTATATCCTCCTTTCTTCTTATTCTAGGTAACTGTATTATCCCTTTTACGTGTTCATGTCGTATCATAGTCCTGTATCTTGGGACGTATCTAGGCTAGACCAGTATTAACTGCCTTCAAGCTAGAATTAATTATTTCAAATTTCTATTGCTTGCTGATTATTAAAAAGTATATCGAAACATAAGATTTTAAATCTCTTCAAGCTAATATCCATACGGTTCAGCAGTGCCACAGGCTAACTACAGGCCACAGACGAAATTTGTGGATGTTGAACTCAGCACTTGATCGAATTGAGTTGTCAGCATCACGTCCCAGTGGATAGGAATTTGGAGGGGGGCTGCAGCTCTTATTTGGAGGCAGAATAAAGTTATTTTCACCTGCCTGGAATCCTTCCTCGGCCGTCCAGTCCGTAGTCATACACTATTCTAACCGCTGTCTTCCAACTCATTCATCAGGAGAGAGGCACAATAAAAAGAGTGTACATTTTAACTTTCAGATTACTAAAATTACAGGCTTCACGCTTAAAACAAAATGAGTTAATTTAATTACTTCATCAATGATGTTTAAATTTAGTGTACTAACTATGTAATTGAAAGAGTCTGGTGTTATGTTAGAAAAATTCCATCTTCTTTGTCATAATCTTTATGTAGGCCTATGTTATCGGGCACTGCAGATATTAGCTGTTATTCATCTCACTGCTCACACTTTACATTGTCTTCTGATAACCTAATTGTAGAAGAATGCTTTATTTAGGTAAAATCTTATATAGAAAGACTGTAATAAAACAGAAAACAAGAAATACAAATAAAATATGTTAGTTTGTTTCATTGTCGTTTTGTGCAGTTAATATACTACGTAACAGATTTTGAAATGTTGCACTTCATACCAGACGACTATTTCTCGAGGCATCGTTTTTACTAATGTTTTCAAGGGCAAAATAAATTACCACATTTATTGGCAGCGCTGGTGTTCGCACACTCACAAGGCATATAAAATCATTTACACCTTCAAGGTAAAATTTTGAATAATAATAATCAGGCATGAGTCCTTCAGCGACGTGCGCCATTGCTTCAAATTACATTTATAAATATGTTCTTATTTTTAGAAAAATAATGTCTCTTTTGTGGACATTTCCTCCAATCGGGGAAGTTGTTATATTGGTTATTTTTCTGTTTTTATTGTAATTGTATTTTGTCTATTTACAGAATATCCCACAAAGACGTATACAACAGCAACTTTGGTGGCCACTTGTCACTCATTTACTCTACGTTGTCAACTGTGCCACGAAACTAAGTGTGGTATTTTAAATACCTACACTAGATTCGCTAATTCTTAAAGTGTCATTGTTGAAATATGTAATGGTTCAATTTATCAAAACACTTAGCAACATCTTTTGTTACAGTACTGCTTTCTGCAATACCAAGAACATGGTAGCTGCATAAAGCCTGTATGTTATTTAGCTAATGGTTCAAGGTAAATAAAAGTGATGACCCCCTGGAGCTAGGTATGTACAATTTGATATGAAGATAAACATTGCACGTACCTAAAATCTATACAAAATGGCATGCCTAAGCAGAAACTTACAGACTAAGATATGGTGCGAAATGATAATGTTATGTCCTAAATAACAGATGATCGAATAGTAACGCAACGCATCTTCGACACATGTTTTATTTGTAAAAATATAAATTAGGATGAAATTAGAAAGCAAAAAAAAAAATTGATAGGCAGTGTCGGACACTGCCGCAGTTATTTTCGTGAAAACGCCAATCGTGTACAGTATATTGTAATTAAACAAAATTTTTGTTTTGAATCGTTTAATTCATTTGCAACTTACATTTATTGAATACAGGGTAGTGGTATGAGAAGTAGGATACATATGGCTATAAAATTATTTAAATACCTCTTGCAAATGTCAAATCTATACAAGTTTTCCCTTGCGTGGTTGGTTTGTCCAAATCATTCACTAGTTCAAGTTTAAAGAATTTCTGAAGGTATGCACGTAAGAGTTCTAAATTTTCGTCACTAGTGTTGAAATCGCCACCTGAGTTGTCCGAGCGCGCTTACGTTTCCTATATTCGCGGCAGTACTGCGCTTTGGTTTTGGGTCCGGGCACGGCGTTTTCGGTGTCATTCTCTTTGGAATTTTGTGCTCTACGCATTCGTGCCCGAGGTTTGTAATTCTGGTTTTACTTTGCCCTCATATATCGCGACATTTTAAGAAAATCGGGAAATTTACAAACTTTTTCAAATTCACAGCCTCGTATCTTTTTGAGTTTTTGAGATACATACTTGGAGGCCAGGATGAGTCGTAACATATACACTCCTCTTCAAAACAACACTTGGTTCACTCGGATCGGATAATTAGTCTCTGAGACATGATCCCGTTTATCGACACGTGTCGAATCCGGAAAGTCGAAAATCGTTGGTTCATTTTGCGCGTCCGCAGTTCGCGACGTCCGGCCGCCACGAATGTCGAAGCGGTACTAACACCAACTTTCATCCTTCCTCTTTAAAACGAGACTAATATGGCGGCGCTATGACTATTTTTAGCCGAGTTATTGAAGTTTGAAATTACTTCGACAGAAACTGTCGCTTATTTGGGCGCGATTGCCTCCTCACAACCGGCATCGATTTTAAAGACGTTTTCACGTCAAAAAGACAATGTCGGAAATGTCCTCCGCATTCCGCGATCCTTGCATTTACTGTTTTCCTTATGTTCGATGCAACCCTGTGAAGAGTTCCTGTGTCACAGAAGTGGTTCACCAGACGAGACATTGTCAATTTTTTCGGCACTGAATAATCGGGAAATGTATCCCTATACTCATTCCGACGAGTTAAACAAGAACGAGTTATCACGTAGTGCTCGATATGAGCACTCGCATTTGTGAGAAAGACGTTCTTGCATTTACACTCCTAGAAGCCAATTGGCGCCAACAGGTTACAACATGATGCAAACGGCCCGGGTCATTGCAGTTACAGCGATATTATATGTCTACTAAACCAAACGAGTGTAATGAACTACAACCACGAATAAGTATTTTAATATAAGTTTGTGTGAATTTTTTATCACTTTGTGTAACATACATAAAAACTAATATTAAATTTATATTTCTTAAATATTAAGCCTATTACTACTTGTTAAGATTTATCTGTATCATATTTAAAGCACACTTAATAAAAGCTCGAATCCAACAAAATTTCATGGTATGATCATCTGCGCAAGATTCGAAATCACGTAAAAAGCATTTTATTGTTGGGTTACAAATTCACATAATATTATATTGCATAGGCACCTATGTTTGTGATGTACAAAAGTAGGTTTAATGAGTTAATCGGGAAATCTAAGTAACTTGCTGCCTGTCAAGACTGCATCTAAGTAAAGTCAAACAAGAAAACATCACTCTCCAAGGACAAGGTCAAAGCAGACTGGGGGCAGCTTCTAGATAATTGTTCTGTTTTCCTGAAGAAACGTAGAACCACCCAAGCTCCAGGCATTTTTCTGAAGATCATAAAAATATCTCCAGGAATGCAATTCTGTTATATACGTAACGCTGTTTGTTTCACTCAGACATAAAAGAAATGATGTCGGCACATGTCTGTCCTGCTTGACGTGATTTTCTTTTTGCAATTTAAATATGATAGATGATGGCTTTCTTCTGAGTTGCTGCGCCGTATCTAGTTAAAGTTTGCTGACAATTTAATTGTGCTTGCTGCCTCTATTGTCTGGGCGATAATGGTGGAGTCAGCAAGCACAGTTGAAAGGTCGATAAACTTTTACCAGACTACACGGCGCAACAGGCCCAGAAGACAGCCATCTTAATAATTGTCGTCGTGAGAACTTGAAATCTAACTTAAAATTTGAAAATTGCCAGTGTGACAATTGGTGACTACACGTTAGAGAGACAGGGGTGCAAATGGGGAGGTAATATTAAAACCAATCTTGAAACCAGGATTTGAGTCTATTGACTGGGTTCAGCTGCATCAATATAGAATCCAGTGGAGGTTCTTGTGAACACTGTAATGAACCCAAAGGTAAGGGAATTTAAGAACTTCAAGATAAACTAACATCTCCATCTACTTAGATATTTACTGTTACTATGCCCAATATGACATTATTATGAAGGCATCAATATTCTTAGATTTATGTGAGGTTCTTCAAGATAATCATTATCATGGTTTCTAACGTTCACGGAAGAGCATCTACACAAATGAAGATGTGTAAAATGGTTATTACAAGTAAAAAATAAATTGCATCAATTCCAGGTGATGTGTTCAGATGGTAGCTTGAAGATGACACAGTTTAAAAATTAGTCTAAAGAAGAACTCGTGCAGATTTGGATCGCTATAATCCGACTGAACCACAACAATTTGCTTATGCATTAGCTGCTGTTGGACTTCGATTAAATTTAATGCTTTAAACATAACTGGTATTTGTATGTACCTCCTTAAATAACATTTAATTCCTCTTAAATTTGTGAAGAGAATGTATTATGTGTTCTTATAATTTTCAGAATAAACGATATTTTTCTTTTAACAGCACTTACCGCAAATTGGTCTTTATAATGAGTTGTGGGTTCGGCTGCCCCTGTTACAGAAGACAGCGTATTGGGTGGGGATATGGCGGGAGTCTGGGTTCCATGGAGATGAAATTCGGGTAGGATTTGGGGGGGGGGGGGTTTAATGCTGAACCCATGTAGCTTACAGACCACCGTTTTACGACAATATGGCGTGTGTCATAATTTAAAAAAATCGGGGTGGGTTGTGTACGGGGCACAATCGCAATCGTTTAAGAAGTGAATCCGTCTTTGTGTTATTAGATGAAGGGTAAGATGTAAATGAATAAAGTCTTGGTGGTTATAAGTGAAGTATAATTTTATTTATCAAAGGCCGATGATAATTAACCAAGCCTTTACAACTGAATTCTTTACGAATCCACTAAGGTATGTCAATTTATGTGGTGTTCACATTGAATGCATAATCATCGTCCAGTCGTCTCGGCAAATTCACATTCACATTGTTCACATCTACTTGAAAATTTATTACTTGACCAACTATACCATAGTTTGCTTCATAACGCAAGCGCCTTATTTTCATAAATGCCAATCTCGGCGAGATTAATCTTTCACTTATAGGATCCAGTGGTGGCAATCCATCGGGCTTTGAAGAATAAGCAAATCCATTTGACTTGGACAAAGCCGATACCTTATTAAAATTTAATGATTGGCGACAAGTGTTACACAATTGAAACGATGTGATATCTTCATTTGGAAATTCTTATTTTAACAAAGAGAATTATTTTAAACTAACTGGCTTCAAATATCTCATAAACCATAAGAGATCACAAACATTACAAACGTAACCGAACTCATTCTTGACATGGACATCGGCCCACTGCTATCTCTTTACAAATTCTTCACAACGAACTGCGACTATAATATTGTAATTTTTTCTCATTTCATCGTTTAATGTTTTAAAGTTATCACATTCCAAGTCAATATCCATCGGTTCAGGCGGCGGTGCACTCGAAGTACTCGCGCCGGCGTTGACGCGCTCGGCTTTCTGACTCTCTCTATACAATCTGCATCGTTCGGCATTAGTCAATTTGGGATTTTCTGATTTCTTCTTAATTTTTCTTTCCAACGATATACTTTTCTTACATTTCTGTTCATATTTCATTTGCAATTTCTTCGACATTATGAATTTTTTTCAACTTAGCACACTTATCGGCTTATAACTTTACAAATTTCATTTTATCGGTCATTTTTGCTAAATAATCTTGTAGATCCTGTTATTCTCTGTAAATCGACACTACGGTCAACGTCCTATCTCTTCGCATTCCAAAGTTACACTGCCCAAACGCCGCGAGGAGTAGCCATTTTCAGTGTTCACGCGCAAGCGCTACCCCTTCCCCCTCACCATTGCACACTCCCATTACACACCATTTTAGATACGGACATAAACCCTCTATTCAACAAAATTTAAATCATTAGATTATCATTTATACTTTACGAGATATAAACACCAAAAATCTTGCCATTTTTTTGTCGCTCGAGTTTTCGTGGAGACCCCTTATACAGGACCGAATTTAAAGACGTGTTCACGTCAAAAAGGAATCGCCAATCAATGCCCAAAAGCAATAATGAGCTCGTTGAAGAGTTTGGAACACCCTCCATGGCGCAACATTCTTAAGAAATGTCAGAGACCCATTCACGTCATCGAGGATTATTTTGTATAATGGCGTCATCGCGGAAAAATACTCTCCGCCTCAAAAGTCTGAGTGCCTGTCACGTTGGTATAATTTATTATAGAAACGTAAGAAATCTTCCAACGCCACAGTACTCATACCAAATTTAATGAAAATATTTAGAGAAGTTCTCGGTTTGTTGCATGTATGAACATTGATGGATGACAAAGTGAGCTTAATAGGCGTTTATAAATTGATAAAGAGACAGAGTAACAAATTTCGCTGCATAAATCGTCTTTAAAATTACTGCAGTAGATTCGGGTGGACACCTGAAAGCACTTACATGATAAGCACATAATGGCTAGGATAATGAAACCTTTTATAGATAATTAAATTAAATCCGTGGCGTAAGAGCTCCATAGAGCCAAAGCCGACTAGCTTGACTGCTGGCCTCACGTTCACATGCCTAAGCAGAGGTGAACGATCATCCAACCAGATACAGAGTGGCGTGTGGTCAGCACGACGAACCCCCAGCCATTGCTAGTTTCCATGACCGGATTACGCTACTCGTTGTAGCTCCCCAATTTCCTCACGATGCTGAGTTGGCACCGGTCCCATACACTGGTCGAAAGCTCATGAGGAAATTTCTCCTCCCCCGAGACTCGAACCAGCGCGCATTCCGTATCGCCGGTCCGAAGCATAATGCCTCAGTCCGCGTGGCTACGGCGCAGGACAACCTTTTATAGATGGGCATTTTATAAATACTGCATGGCAGCGGTTTTAGAACTAACAGTGTTCCCAAAAAGGAGAAGGCAGACTGTTACATAAGCCTCTGTCTGTTCACTGTGTGCCGCAGAAGGTTACTGATGATTTCGCGAGAAGACTGATGAGTCCTAAATGAACACGGCATGAAGCCTTCAGGCATGTCAGTTTCGTGACTGGCGATGCGCCCTCCAAGTCTACATAAGAAATTGCCTGGTAGCCTTAACAAAAGAGACAATAATGTCTGAAAGAGTTCACTTGTCCCAGTGCGTCGTTTGTCAAGAAGTTAAACATACAATACGCCCATGATTATTCAAAACTAACATTAACTGTGAGTTCAGAAATAAATTTAATGAAGTTGAGTGCCTTGAATCTGTTTGCAGGAACTAAATTCTAGCGTGGCGGTGTAAATTATTCTTACTTCTGTGACGTTCGTCGGCTTAGTAAATATGTTAAGCTCAGACGTTCATTTAGAGAACTGAATGCAATAAATTTGTTGCAGAAATTAAGGAAATTTTCTGGAGTTCGAAGACGAAGAACGGAAGTATGGTTTTTCATTTGTAGTGCGCATCGTTGTACACACGAACGATCTAAGTCTGAAACGTCAAGACAAAGAAAAACACAAAGGCAACCTCTCATTTATGAAAGTGTTCAGACACAGTTAAGATTTTGGATGTCACAAACACAAAATTGTAATGTTATGCGTTTTTGACATCAAAAAATTAAAGTTTCCGAAAACCAATATGTGAAGTACGCAAATAAAATGACAGATTTGGTACGAGGGTTTTGTAAGAGAGTACGTAAACGACATTTAAACATTCGGGTAGTTACCACAGCCTCGATTTTGGTCTTATGGTGCAATCATTTTGCACGGTCCAGTTAGCATTTACTTTATTTTCTTTTGTACATGGGTGTGTCCAGCAAGACACAGACCTTTCACTATTTACAGCTGTATACTTTTTATACAACACTCATAAGTCTAATCTCGTCGTATTTCATCTAACGCCTTACCATCATTGTACTTCTGTTTCCGTATACAGAATGAGTCAGAAGTATGTTTACAAACTTCGTGTGCGTGTTCCAGGATCAAAAATAAGAAAAAATGAATATGGGATCATAAATGTTCCATTTTCGAACTAATAGCCAAAAATAAGTTTCAATGACTGACTTTATATCAAAGTGAATCCAGCTTCCAGCAAAGATTTTCAATTAACGTTTGCGCAGGAATTGCTGGCGACACGCTTACAGGTCCACTCACGCCTCCATCGCGTCTAAGAGGACCTTCATATCGGTGATTCTTAAGAAGACACTTGCCACATCTCCTTGAAGATGTACCACTGAATACAAGAAGACAAATGTGGTTTATGCACGACAGATCCCCAGCACACTTCTCCCATCGCGTCAGATATAATCTCAATGAACAGTACCCTCAGCGATGGATTGGGCGTGGTGGTCCAGTTGCATGGTCACCGAGGTCACCTGACCTGACTCCGATGGACTTTTATCTGTGGGGTAACTTGAAGTCCGTCGTTTATGCAACACCCATAAACAATGAAGACGATCTGTGGGAACATGTGCAGAATGCATGCCAGATGATTTGAAGAAACCCTGGTGTGTATGAACGAATTCGTCAGTCTTGTGTACGCCGTGCTCGTGCGTGTGTGGAGAATGGGGGAACAACCTTCTAGCATCTGTTATAAAGAAACATCCCTGTCCTTATACTTGGTAATAAAGGCATATATTGAAAATTATTTTTGGCTATTATTTTAAAAAAGAAGCTTTTGCGACCACACGTTCATAGGAACATTTTTTCTCATTTTTGATCCTGGAACACGCACACGAAGTTTGTAAACATACTTCTGACTCATCCTGTATATTACACTGAATGTCCACCGGATATTTAATGGAGTTGCTAAATGTCTTGGAACTTTGGAAGTTCTGTTCATCGTTTCACAAGGAACTGTATCAACACATTATCAGAAAAAACGTATCTCGGTTTTTTTAGTACGTTTCGTCAAATGTTACTAAAGTCGAATGAGGGTTCGGTCAGTTTTATTGCTCATGCGACCTTAAAAACAATTAGTCCATGAATATGTGCGTATTTAATTACTAAATTCTAGGACTTTGTACCACTGTCTACTTTTAAAAAATAACACTACGTTTCGGAAGCTGGATCTGCTTTCATCCTCAGGTTAAAGAGGTGGGAGAACAGCTGGGTCCGACAAAGGAGCTGACCTTCATCAACCTAGTGAGCAGGTGTCTTTTTCCCCAATTTTTAACGTGAGGACAGAAAGAGTTCCGATTTCCTAAATGCACTGTTTCTTCTTGAAAAATCTAAGAATTCATCAATCCCGATTGTAGCACAGCATCATCAGTATCCTTTAAAAATGGGCAAATAAAATGTTTTGTTATGAAGATGCCCGCCTACAATATTTGCTCAAACGTTGCTAGAACCAGTGCAAGTGATTAATCGGTACGGGCTGCTGGCAAGCACAGCAACGATTGAGTACTATTTAGGTAACTCGCTATGATGGCAAGACAAAGAAGAGATACAGCGAAGAGAAGCACGGAGTACTGTAATGAACTAAAGGAGTGTGGTGCAGTGATTCTTCCCTACTCGGTTTGAAACAACGTTGTATTAGCGGTACTCGTCTGTAGTTTCTACTGCCTAAATACGAGACCGGTCTCGGGAATGCGCGATCAAGGTCGTAGCCCAAGGCGCCAGCAATTGTCAACAGCGATGTTCTGCGTGGTTTTGATGTATTTGTCTTCTTTGCCGTGTGCGTTCCTGGCATTTGACACTCACTGTACTTACGTATGTGTCTGGAACGTCGTTTTTATCTGGTCTTCCATGAACAAGGACTTCAGACATCACATTGCTCAAATATTATGAACTTTATCTGCATGACTGTAAGCGCCTCGGTGCTTAGGAATTGGTGAAGTTTTTCTGCTCTTTCCAGCAGTAATGTAGGGTATCAACATGAAATATTTTTTCTAGATAATAATTAGTAGGAAAATCCAAGGAAAGAAATTCTCTAACCTGCAGTCAAGACCATAACCACGAAACGTGAAAATCTACACAAACTGAGGAAGTGTAGTGTCACAGGTCGAGAGCAATTAAACAAGGAAGGGAGCTCATGAACTGCAATCTTTGGGTGCTGTAGCATCGTTACACATCAAATGTGAACTATACCCTACTAGTGTATTTGAACAATTTATTTTGGGTTCGATTCTGACCATGAAACATACCTTACCATGTAGGTACATAGGGATCTACAATCAATTGATTTATAACACGTAATATACTTATATATGTAAATATTCTTATCACAGAAGAAGAATGGAACAAAATCTCCTTATCGTCATCTCGTATTTAGTCGATGGTCTGATTTGCGGGGAGCTTTTTCCAGCAACACAAACCATGTTATATACATGATGTGTGTTAACTTTCTTTATGTCAATAAGATTTCTGTCTTCTGGGTTGTTGCGCTGTGTAGTCTGGTTGATGTTAACCAACGTTTCAGAGGTCATACTGCCTCCGTGATCAGGGCGATGAGTATGAAGATTTCTGTCTTCTGAGTTGTTGCGCTGTGTAGTCTGGTGGATGTTTACCAATGTTTCAGACGTCATACTGCCTCCGTCATTAGGGCGATGAATGTCAGTTCGTAACAAATTTGCAACACGCCTATTACCTCGTTATAGTCTATCTGTCCGTATGCATCAACTAGGCCCCCTATGTTGTATTGTTACATAAATCTGTGTGCTTTGCAGTTGTGTTTCAACTGGATCTGTTCTTGTGATTTTAGCTTCTTATTCTGGGCCAAGACGATCTTTATGGGGGGATTCTCGATGGAACTCGACTCTCACAAAATACAGTAATATAATTCAATTTGTGAAATCAAACAAGACTAGGCAGGAACGCACAGGACAAAAATATCCATGTTAAAACAATCACTCCAGGAACTATTAGGTGGCAAAAATTAAGAGAGTCCACATTAATCATCAACTGAGAGCTTTATAGAAGTGGAAATACGGCGTACCTAACACGGACAATAACATAAATTATTTATGGCGCAGTTTTCCTTCACCGGCTTGGCTGTTTGTATTTTTTAAACAGTTGTAAGTTGTTATTATTCAGTCTTCTTTATTCTATCTAAATAGTTACGTCTTCGAATCAGTGGTCCATCTGATGCATGTTTAGGCCTCGTGCACGTATTTTGTTATGTCGCCATTTCGAGTTTAATATGGGAGTTTGTTACATCTCTAGCCCTGGCTACTGACAACAAAAAAGAAAAAGGTTTTTATGATTGCGAATGATGATAAAAGCTTTGAAGAGGCAGTAGCAAAGCCTTGAAATGTTCTGTTTCTCATTTGAGGAAGCTAATAACAAAAACCTCGATAAAAGTCAAGATAGACTCTACGTCAATGTTACCACGGTGTGAAGGTGTTTTAAATCTATTAATAACAATTGGTTAATTATTTCCCCAGCATCTCTCAAGATCATCTGATTATCGTCGCTTTAAAACCTGACCGCAAGAAATATACAATACGGCAACTGAAAGCTTCAGAATGCGACATAAGAAATTATTGTATTAACGCCTGCTTCGATTACTCTTCCTTAAACTTATAAACAAAGTTTCAAATCATTATTGCACACAGATAAGGAGGTTTGTACAGAAATTAGCTCAGATAAAACTAATATTTGCTTATGTCTCGTAATCAAAATAGAGGCAAAACCAATTTAATGGGCAGTAAAACCTTTATAAATTTAAGACTTCAAATATATGGAAACGATAGAAACAAATAAATATAGCATTCACACACAGGACAAATTCGAGGAATAATTGCTACAATTCAATTAATAAACTTCTCGGTTTCTGTAAAAAAAATTAAAATATGCAACTGTAATTTCACCCATTGTTTTGTGAAATTACTGCTTGCTCTTTAATTTGCGAGAAGAACGTAGATGCACGGTGTATTAGAATTGGGCACAGGGGAATATATTTGGATCTAAGAGACAAAAAGAAACAGGAAGATGAAGAAAATTACATTATTCAAATTCAATTATTTATTATAGTGTGCTGTTTCCATAGCCGATTGGCCACTTATTGATACAGCAAAAAAATGGAAGCAAGAAACTATAATAATAACAATATGCAAATTATAATAAGAACTCCGACATTTTTGTAAGCAGCGTAAAATTAATAAAATGCTATTAACACCACAACAAAATTACTTTTATATACAAGTTGTCTATAAAAACCTTTACAACTTCAACACTAAATAAAAAAATAATGAGACAAGATAACTGGATGATAATTTTTGCATGTTAAACAACGTCTCTCAAAGTTTTTAAGGGAAATTTGTTTAGTGTTAAAAACATAACTTTTAATTGAAGGTGTGCACGTCGACTGACATTTAACATTACACGAAATGACTACTCCACAGGAGAAGGCACAATGTGTATCCTGGGTTATCGAGACAAGATCAGATACCCAGGTGCAGCGCAAGTTCAGGACCAAATATGGAAGGTAACCGCCATCAAGACCCACAATTCGTGAGTGGCACAGAAAATTTATGGAGGCTGGCAGTGGCCAACCAAGCACAAGCGTAGCGGACATTGAACGTGTGCATGGTGCATTTGTCCGTAGCCCTGGAAAGTCCATTTGCACCTCCGCCAGACAATTCGAGTTGCACGTTCGACCATCCATAAAGTTCCGCACAAGAATCTGAGACTGTACGCATACAAAGTGCAGGTAGTGCAAGCTCTTAAGTCAGATGACGGGCCACGCCGCACAGTTGCTGTCGACATGCTGGCTCGAATTTACGTCGAGGAAGGCTTTCTTGAGCGTGTTCTCTTTAGTGACGAGGCAACGTTCCATGTGTCGGGGTTACTTAACAGGCACAACGTAAGGATATGGGGATCCGAAAACCCCCATGCGGCCAAAGAACTTGTGCGCGATAGCCCGAAAGTTAACGTGTGGGCGGACTCATGTGTGACCGAATAATTGGGCCATTCTTCTTCGCCGAAAAAACAATCACAGCCAATATGTATCTGGACATGCTGACGTAATTTGCTGTCCCACAATTGGAGGACATTCAACAACATGTCATCTTCCACCAGGATGGAACACCACCCCATTGGGGGTTAGCGGTTCGTGGTTACCTTAACGAACAGTTTGCTGATAGGTGGATTGGGAGAAATGGTCCAATACCGTGGCCACCTCGTTCGCCCTATATAATCCCGCTGGATTTTTTCTTTGGGGTTATGTTAAGGATATTGTGTACCGAACACAGGTTCCCAACATCGATGAAATGAAGCGAAGGATTGTGGAAGCCATTGCAACCATTAATGCAGAGATTCTTCAGCGAACATGGAGGGAAATAGAGTATCAGCTTTATATGCTACGTGCAACTAAGGGTACACATGTAGAGGTGTAATGAGTTATGTGCATAAAACTTTGAGAGACGCTGTTTAACAAGCAATAAACCCCATCCAGTTACCTTGACTCATTAATTTTTCATCAAGTCTTGAAGTTGTAAAGGTTTTCTATGGACACCCTGTATGATTCAATGTAAAAAGAATTTCTATAAATATATCAGTGTCTTTATAAACAGTATTTGCAAGTAATCCTCATCTAGGACAGCGATAAATTTTACATGAGAAGCCAGTTGTAAACAAATTAAAATCCATAAAATTTCGAATAGATGTGCGTATGCCAACAGTTTCAAGCAAGGAAGGACAACATTTAAAACCATTATAAACATTAACGAGAAAAGCGCATCTGTATGGCGCCTCCTAGTTGCTAAAGCATAAAAATTTTGGTGATCTAAAGCATTCGCATATCTATAGCGGATTTGAGAAATTATTATGGCACAGGGGAAGAACTTTCGGTGATTACGCTCGAGCTGATTGGCGTCAGTAGAAGTTAAGATATTCCTTGCAACGGAAGCATATTCAAGTCTGGATCTTATTGAGGTAAAATAAAACATCGAAAGATCTTCAACAGATGAAAAAGTTAAGGTTGCAACACGGGTAAGAAATAACAACTTCAAAATTTGTAAAATATGCAATCCACGTTTTTATAAAGATAAAGTTTAGAACCCAGAAGAATTCTCAAATATTTAACAATACTAGTGAGGATAATACGAGATCGACAAAGTTTATACTCAAAAGCAATTATATTAGTTTTCCTAGTAAAGATAATAACTCTAGTTTTGCTGACAATCTTCGTGTGGTTCATTAGCACAGGTCATCTATGGAGTCAATGATAATTTTAAATACAAAATCATTACACAAGTCAGTATAAAAATATTGAATAACATTGGCTCTAACACAGATCCTTGTGGAATACCGGATAATACTTCAAATGGTGATGACACTATTCAACTGTAACGAACATGAGACCATTTGTTGGTAAGGTAATTATGGAACCAATAATGGAGACTTTCACATTTAAACTCGCCAACAAATATTATTACGAAAATTAAATAAAAAAGAAAGATGGGACATACACCACGAATGAGGAAAAATGAGAAATATATAAAAGTCTTCAGACTGACGAGAGTAAAGTAGAGATACCACTTGAGAGTCCGAGACATAGATATGCATGCGTGTTGTCTCGACGTTTACTTCTAATGGAAAGCTTGCTTATTAGTATTTAACAGAAATTTTGTTTGTTCCGTTTGTCCGCCTATAAATAAGCATCACATGCAAAGACGAAGACAGAGACGCGTATGTCCTTGAGGTTTTCACGGCGGTGAGTCCGAAAACGGCTGTCTTCTGGGTTGGACCTCTGAAACTTCGGTAAAATTCTACCAGACTACACGGCACAACAACCCAGAAGGCAGCCATCTATGAGATCCGTACTTGCTTTCTTGGTTCTTCCTAATAGCGTTTTCTATAACAAATAATATTTTCAACGAGAATGTTTTATAATAGTTTTGTTCTAACCAATAGACGTTCTTGAAGTAGAAAAAACGTTTCTTATAAGTTCTGAAATACGCTCCATTATTATACATTCTTGTCCACACAAGTAATGGTACGATTTACAAGTTCATATACTCGTTTCATTTGACACTACGGGGTGACGTGTGTCGGTCTCATTAATCCATCTTCTGACGCTTAACTTGGTACAAAAACTGCACTAATGCATCGGTGGATAAAGTCGATCGTGTCTCGTCTGAGGTGACAGCAGTTTTACTGCGCACACATTTTACTTTGAATACCTTTTCGATTCAAAATAAGGAGAATAATCTGCCAAGGTATGTTTGGTTGTTGCGTCCACTTACAGACACAACTACCCCGACAACTCCATCAAGGTCATATTTCAAATAAATAAATGGGAGATATTTCCACACAACAACGAAGTTCACCAACTGCATATGTAATATACATCAACACAACTACAATATTGAAATATGATTCAAGATTGTACAGAACGAAGTTCTGCACATATTTCAAACGCATTTTAACATTTTATAACACAGCCTTCGATGTAATAGTGTAGATTGTGCGCCAAGTTAAAAAAAATTGATAGGCAGTGTCGGACACTGCCGCAGTTATTTTCGTGAAAACGTCAATCGTGTATAGTATATTGAAAATAAACAAAATTTTTGTTTTGAATCGTTTAATTCATTTGCAACTTACATTTATTGAATACAGGGTAGTGGTATGAGAAGTAGGATACATATGGTTTTGAAATTATTTGAATACCTTTTGCAAATGTCAAATCTATACAAGTTTTCCCTTGCGTGGTTGGTTTGTCCAAATCATTCACTAGTTCAAGTTTAAAGAATTTCTGAAGGTATGCACGTAAGAGTTCTAAATTTTCGTCACTAGTGTTGAAATCGCCACCTGAGTTGTCCGAGCGCGCTTACGTTTCCTATATTCGCGGCAGTACTGCGCTTTGGTTTTGGGTCCGGGCACGGCGTTTTCGGTGTCATTCTCTTTGGAATTTTGTGCTCTACGCATTCGTGCCCGAGGTTTGTGATTCTGGTTTTACTTTGCCCTCATATATCGCGACATTTTAAGAAAATCGGGGAATTTTCAAACTTTTTCAAATTCACAGCCTCGTATCTTTTTGAGTTTTTGAGATACACACTTGAAGTCCAGGATGAGTTGTAACATATACACTCCTCTTCAAAACAACACTTGGTTCACTCATATCGGATAATTAGTCTCTGAGACATGATCCCGTTTATCGACACGTGTCGAATCCGGAAAGTCGAAAATCGTTGGTTCATTTTGCGCGTGCGCAGTTCGCGACGTCCGGCCGCCACGAATGTCGGAGTGGTACTATCATAAACTTTCATCCTTCCTCTTTAAAACGAGACTAATATGGCGGCGCTATGTCTATTTTTATCCGAGTTATTGAAGTTTGAAATTACTTCGACAGAAACTGTCGCTCATTTGGGCGCGATTGCCTCCCCACACCAGGCATCGATTTTAAAGACGTTTTCACGTCAAAACAGGAGACCATCTACGTCCGAAACATTTTAACCAGTACTGTGATATGAAATGATAACATGAAATTGTTCATCCTCTCGTTGCTTGTAGGCACACACTACCTTCACTACTACGTGCACAACATGAAACTCAAATACAAAATTAAACTTTGGAACTTATTCAATGCAAATCTCTGCAGTTACAAACTTGACCTCAGAAGAGCGCACACAGATTATGTATCCGCGGACGTTGGTCTTCTGGGTTGTAAAGCCGTGTGGACTTGTAGGCAGGTACCAAAGTTTCGGAGATACATACTCCCTCCGTCTTCCACAAGTCCGCAGAGCGTTACAAACCGACGTCCAACACCGACAACTTCATTGCGCTATAAACCTCAAAACGCATACGTTAATGTATCTATCAGCTTATTTCTTCAACGTTAACTGGCATTCCGTGCTGAATGAAATCGGACAGCCTGTATATGCAAAACATCTTTACCACAGGGCTTCATTCGACACCCCACAAAGCTATATTGAAGACAGAATTAAGAGGCCCAAGTTTGGTTAAAACAGAAGTAATACTGTAAAAGTAGAAATAGAGCTGTCCGACTATACGCCATGTTGGCGCTTGGGAGGGTATAGCTCCTACTCATGCTTAACCTCGGCACTAGGTGGAGGTGAGTGCTCAGCGTCACGCGCCGAAGTAACAAAGCATAAAATTGAATGACGAGACACAAATAATGCATGCAACACGAAGAATTTAACTCGTATTACAAAACAGATTACGTATCTTCGGGAAACACGTGTTAGATCTCTACATAAAAAGTCAACAATTGCTTGTTCATAATTAACATGTAAAGAGCAAGTGTTAAACGAAACACTTTGGCTTCAGGTCGCAAATTTCCGACGACTAAATATCACCAGAATTATTGTATCTCAGCACAGGACATTTTTACGACTTTCACCAACGAATAATATTCAACAAATGAGAATGAAACTCACTGCACAGCCATTATTGTTATACTTCAGCTTGCGAAACACAAAGAGAGCTCATATCTCGCCTTTAACATAGAGTTTCGTCTCGGAAAAGTCATCTTGGCACCAACTTTGTTTCTCCAGTGTATGTTCTGCGAAGTACAGGCCATCCTAGCATCGAGCAAGAGTTACATTATAGTGGGGTTATGTGAGATCAGTTTTCAAAGCCAGCAAATCACTGAATATTCAGAAGGGACATGATTTGGCAGTCGGTGTATTATAAAGGGCATGGTTGTTTCTGGCATAATTTCTGCCCGAGTAATTTGTGTCCACACTGATAAATTATTCATAATAAAGCTTTATAATATATAGTGTGTTTAACCAGCCTAAGTATTTATTCCACACCTTGAACAAGTCATATTACAAGTGTATGTAAAACATAAAACTTGAAAACGAATATGTGCAGTGGTCTGTAAGAAGAAGTTTTATTGTACCACACTGACTCCCAACAGAACAGTATATTTGTCCAATGTTCACAATCTATAACTGATAAAGTCACTTATCTATTCTATATTTATCTGCGATATGAATGACAATATAAGAAACAACTAAAGATTGCACCGGGTATGCAGTCACTGGAGAACTGCTTACTTGAATTGCGTACCTGCATATGACAATACAAATTCTTTAAATCAGGGGTTCTCACCGTTGTTCGCTGGCGCAACACTAATTATAATTTAATACATTGAATGTACCATTAACCAAATGCGTTCATGGAAATATTGTTTAGGTTAATATTATCTTTTGATTTTCTTAATTAGTTCGCGTACCACAGTGGTACGCGTACCATAGGTTGATAAACGCTGCTTTAAATGATTCTCAAGAATGTAATAAACCACAATGTTAACAGTTAAGCCCGTAAAATATAATAAATTCTTCTCGAGCTACCTGCCGTGTCAGGTGGTTGAATGGAAAAAAAAACGTTTCGAGAACCATCTTCGTCCTCGTCCCTGAGGATGAGGACGAGGATGGTTCTCCAAACACCGTGAAAGCTTCAGATCAAAGCCCGTAAATGCATGTTAACATTCGGTTCATAATATTCCCGTTTACAATATAAGAACATACGTCCGCCGATCTGAGTTCTTGAGACGCCAAAAGTCCCTCATCTTGCCATAAATACTAGGTCCAATACACTGTTTATAAGAGCACGTGAATGCATCCTATCCTAAATCTACTCAGTCCACATTCTAATACCATATTCCTCTAAATTCCACTTCTAATTTATCCTCTAATTCACGACCCCAATTAATCTGTTAAGATATCCTACAGCATTGTCAGGGATCACTACATAAATATTAAAATATGTAAAACTATATAATTAACTACTGCTTTTTATGGCCACTCTGACTGCAGGATGTAATAATATTTACTTTTCGTTACTGGCAAGATAGCGTGGCGTGGTTGCGAAACTGGATGATCAAGGTATAGGCCGTTCGGTGGGACAAGAGCTATGGCCTTGAGATGTGCAGTGTATTTGCAGCTCGAACAGTGGGTGGGGTGAAGCCGGAGCTCAGTTACAAGCCAGACGCGACCGAGTTCACTTCGTGTGGTAAATTCCATTTCAAAAACATTGAACCATTTATAATTAGGCCTGTCATATTCATCGCTGTTGGTTTTACTCAGCACGAACAGAATGCAAAGCGTGGACAGAGGTGTAAAGAAAGCCAAAGTAGAGAAATGGTGATAAGTGTTTACAGTTTTATGAAGAAAGAAGCTGACAGCGGCAATGTGATTAACGTTAATCAAATACAAAATCGTGTTCCTGAAGCTACTGGTGTGTCTATAAGTACTCTGAAACGCATTCTAAAAGAGTAAGAACATAATAAACGAGTGGGAAAAGAATTCGGCACACCTCACAAGAAACGACCAAGAAGGAAAATTGAAACTGATGTAGATGATTTTGACAATTGTGTAATTCAAAGAACGATAAACGAATTTCACACTACACAAGGCGAGCGTCCTACTTTAAAATCATTGTTATTAAGAAAAAGATTAACTTCAGTGGCGGGAAGTGGGCTCTTTGGAAAATAATTAGAGATTTAGGCTTCAGGTGGAGGAAATCCGAAAGTAATAGAAAAGTTCTCATCGAAAAGGATGATATTCGTACAGCAAACCTGTCTTATTTGAGAAATATAAGTCGTTACAGAAATGAGACGACAGTGATACCAACAGTTGTAGCAGTAGTGAGGAAGAGGAGAGGGAGGAAGAAGTTGCAGAAGAAGATGATGGGGAATTAAGTGGAATTGAAGCTTTGTAAAATGTGCATCAGCCTGCACTGATGTTTTTGTGTTTAGTAGTACAGAGAAATCTGTTCCCCTCCGTGCCCTACTCCCGCTAGCAGACAGCGTCAGTACCCTCCCTTCACAGCTCATGTCTGAGCGAACGACTAATAACTCCACGTTCCATATTTAAAGACGTACGGGGCATTTCTTAATTCAGTTTTAACAAGACAGTGGCACGTGCATTTCGGTCGCCATGAATACGCTCCTCTTCCTTCTCGTACTTGCCAGCGCCACGGCTCTCAAATTACGTAAGTCCTTCATACACACTCCTCTACCAAAAACGCAATGATTCTGAACTCGTATAACAGCCGGCAGATAATCCTCCATCTTGACAGTTGAGCGAGGACTACCAAACCCTCTCAACATATAAGATTTGAGACTTTCGCGGCGAGTACAATCAATAAAATCTTTTCGGGAAATCAGCCGCGACAACTGGTTACCATAGTAAACCAACGTTTCGGGACCCACCTCTGTCCCCATCATCAGGGTTGGTTCCCGAAACGTTTGTTTACTGCGGTAACCAGTTGACGCGGCTTTTCCTCTCAACATATTTTGTAATTTTACACAAACAATAATTCATTTCTTGTTCGTCCCTGGGTTATCTAGCGGTTCTGTTTCAAACGTAGACGACATAAAACATCGAATGTGATGTAATTATTAAATCAGGTATCAATTAAGAAAGTAAGATTTCAGTAGAAGGTAATAATGGCCTACTTTACCTTAATATTTTCTGATTTTTTTTCAAACTGCTGCGATTAAATACGATAGGAAACAGAACATAACAATGTACATCACAAACAAAAGGCTACGCTACTCTAATCAACACCATGAATCGTTATTAAAGTCATGGCACTCAAAAATTAAAGAGTTTTTTTAAGAACAAAATTTTATCACTTCACATAGCGTTTTAGCTTCCGTTCCTCTCTTAAGGAAAAACGGAAGCTTGTGATACCACCTTACTCTCGTTCTTCTTTCATGTCCTGATCTGGTTTTAAGATGGCCAAACCCTATACTTCGCTGTTACGGCGGACGCATAAAATTGTGAGGTATTACCGATACCAGCGCCATGATCATAAAAGAACGAATTAATAGGTCTTCATAAAAATTAAACTTTTACGGTAACTCGTGATTACTAAATTCCTGGACTTTGTCTATTATCTGGTATTCAACGGAACACAACGTTTCGGATACTGGATCTATTTCCGTCCACAGGTGAAAAGGAACGGGGTCCTGCTTAGTTGCGTCCGTTAGAAACAGATAACCTCGGTCACTGGTCACTGGCCTAGTGGTGTAAGTAAGTGGACGATGGAAAAAGCCCAAGTATTTAGTAATCTCTAGAATAACACGCCATCGTTAGGACCCATTAAAATATACTTTTACGGTAACTGTTTCGTTGAAAGTAAAATAGTAACTTGGTGGTTCATGAGGCATTGAAGCTATTTGTATGTTTACATTAACCCACTCTGATTAATTAAAAAGCAAATAAGGAATATTTTCCCATTTGTGTATTTATCGTTTCTCTTTCAGTTTGATGTTTTACGTATCTATATTTCGACTTTGCATTTTTTTAATATTAAAACGCCTTATTTCTGTCAATGACGACATATCGATGTTTTATTTCTAGTCATACCTTTATGGACGGACGCTTTTTCTATTTGAGAGCACATACGGAATATCGCAGACTTTTTTACCTCCAGCTTCAGCTGTGCATTTCGTTACTGTATATAACATGTTTTAACAAAAACATTTGCTCCCTTGAGGGCACTTTCTCTATACAAGGCAGTGTCTAGACTTGTAATTTGTAATTAGTTACCAACTGGGAGATCTACGAGTAGATAAAGGTGCTATTAAAGTGTATCTTAAAGAAAGAATGGATTCAAGTTGTTAATGATGTATATCAATGACGGGTTCTTATAAATACTTCAATAGAGCTTTATTTTCCACAAATGGTTTAGGATTTATTGACCAGCTAGTCTAATACCAGTTTATCAATATGTTTTCTTTCCAATCACTTCACGCTTTCATTAACAACTTTCTTAATTCTGCAGGGTTCCCGTTTTAATTTTAATTTTGTTTTGTTTTGAATGGATGAAGTCATCAGTGTATACTCCGTGCATCTTATGACAGTACAGATAATATTGGTTCATTTCAGCTAACTACGTAAAGAAATGCTCCATTAAGGACCATAATTTCAACACGTGTGCCCTGGAGAGCGCCAAATATGCTTTGCCACATCTCATCAAAGGTTGGTGTTTCCAAGTTCCAGCAGTGTTCTCACATTAATTTCTGAAACTAGCATCAAAAGTAAATGCAAGTTTCTTTTAATTACTTACCTACCTGAATGCATGTCTTTCAAATAAATTATCTGATTTCGGAATGTAATTTTGTTTCACTTGCGATAATTTTAAGTTACCAAAACACTTCAGACTTGTTCACTCGCTTCAGTATAGACCTGGTAGTTGTGTCTAGACCAAGATTCTGAAACCGGTGTGTTGCCAGAAGGCTTCAGGTATACCGCAAATTTTTTATAAGAAATCATATATTCGTATGTTATACTCGCAAGAAGGCAATATCTTTCGAATCGATTTTGTTTTGAGGCAAGTTTGGCTATATAACCTGCACATGGCATATTTTGTTTTTGTCTGTATCTAAAGTACATCTAACAAATAATCTTATACAGTAAAACCTCTCTAACTTGGACACTTGCGGTTCCACGATAATGTGTCCAACTTACAGAGGTGTCCAGGATAGAGGGAAAGGGGAAAATCATCCTTTCAAATTGTGGTGTAATGACAATGTGGTAATTGTAGAGTATTATGGAGCCCTTCCCAAAAAGGAAATTATTGATAAGAAAAATCAAAAGATTAAAATAAATTTTTGCAAATTTTGTTTTCACTAAATTAAACTTGCATGGATAAGCTGAGAGGGAAGGGCACCAATACTTTACGTTTACCGACAATGTAATCTATTTACTTACATAATCTAACCACTGCAATTTATGTTAACACTGTTTAACTCAGTTACAAGCACAGTACAGTACAACCCCTCTATAACGCGGTTCGCTATACCGCGGTTCCAGATATAACGCGGGTACCTCATGTCCCCCATTGTGCAGCAAAAAGAAAAAAAGTTCATCAATTATCCTTCACACAGAACTCAAAATTATATTAAAATGCAAGCCAAATTAATTATTTATTACTTTTTCCATAAAAATCAATCGTAACATAGTCAAATAAGTATGTATACTCTGAAATGGCGAAAGTCTATCAATACTGTACTGTACTTGTACCGATTTTTCTGATGCACTCCCGTAATAACGCGGGTTTACCACTGTCCCTCGCGACCCGCTTTATAGTGGGGTTGTACTGTACTGGCAAAGTTAAAACTGTACCAGCAATACGTACTGAAGGGTTCAACAAAAGAATAACTATACACTTTCACTGCATACCAGTGATGTGTTCAAAGTCTCACATCTTCAACCATAAGCTAATAATCCTCAGGTAGAAGGCATTTATCAGTCAGAAATTCAAAACAACAAAATACTAACTGTAAATGTTTCCCATAAAAGCACTGAAGCTAAGTGCATGAACCTGTCCAACTTACAACAAAAGGGGTGACCAAGTTTCAGGATAGAGGGGTGTCCAAGATATAGGGTGTTGTGGACATGTAAAATTATAGTATATTCGCCGGTTCCAATTAAAAGTGTCCAATATAGAGGGGTGTCCAGGATATAGGGGTGTCCAACTAGAGGGGTTTTACTGTTTTATAAAAATTCGTGATTTGTCGTCGTCGTCAACCTATTTGTATTCAAAAAGTGACAGTGGAACCACGGTTCCGGAGAATTTGACGTAAATACGTCTATACGGTAAGGCGTTTATATAGTGGCTTTATTCTAAATATTTCCTTTATACATGCTTTACAATTGAGTAAAATTTGAGTAAGACATTGCTTATTTAACCTGAATTAGTTACGCTTAAAATTGGTCTGTGGTAGGTGAAATATGTTAAAAAATTTGTACATTTTAGAGTATCAACATTTCGTGCAAACACCATATCTATACAAGATTTTGATCTAGTAGTACTACGCTGAGGATTTGACATCAACATTAAGCCAAACGTTTTCTCCATAAATGTGAGAAAGCTTTGATATTCCCCCTTCTTTAAAACAATGTTAAAATCTCCTGTCAATATTATCGGCATTCTGTGTCCATAACTGAAAACATCTTTGTATAATTTCTCAAATGACTCAAAGTAAGTCTCTTACAATCATCAATAGGTTTGTGGTTACAAATATACAGGGTTACAATTAAAACTTTTTCACCATTGACCATACGCTCTGGAGTTCATTACTTAATACTTCTATTTTTTCACGTTTTCTGTACTGTCTCATATATCCTGCGTTATGGAGTCTTTTAGCTTCAATGTCAACCATCTTGTAAATAGTATGACGCAACAAATTAACGCAACAATAGATTTCTTAATAATTCTTATATAAGATAAGTACTTGTGATATTGTAAAATGTTTTTACCAGCACAAAATTATCTACTCTACGACGCACTTCTTCTACAAACGATTCACAGCTCAGCTCTTTCCGCAATAACGAAAGCGTATTGTTGACAGCAGTAATGTAATACAACAATGCCGAGTAAACAGATGACGTTTCCTAGGTAACATAACAACGCACACAAGCTGACCATTGTTGTCAGTCCATATTTACAAATTGTTGATATTTCCTAGGTAACCATCTTACACATCTTTCCTACACTTTTTCGTTACACTTTTTCGTAACACTTTTTCGTTACACTTTTTTGCGGAATGACACTGACCCTTCCATATAGACGTATTTACGTCAAAAAATGACGTCACCAAACAATGTTACGTTACATTTGTTTACTCGGCATTGTTGTACCAACAATATTATATATTATAATAGAACTCAACAATCAAATTGGTTGGTTATAATAGAACACAACAATGACGAGTAAACAAATGGCTACAAATTGGTTGGTTATAATAGACCACACGTCATCAAACAATGGCGAGTAAACAAATGGCTTCAAATTGGTTGGTTATAATATAACACAACAATCAAATTGGTTGGCTACAAATTGGTTGGTTATAATAGAACACACGACATCAAACAAAAATTTGTTTACTCGGCATTGTTGGGTATACCAACACAACAATGCCGAAAAGGGGGTTAGTTTAGTGTCTTACTCAAGATTTTAATGTTGGTTGCGTTTTAAACACTTGACCAACCCCCCCTTTTGGGGGGTTGGTCAAGTGTTTTAACCCCCCCGAATGGGGGGTTGCTTTAGTTTCTTACACAAGATTTTAAAATCTTGACCCCCCCCCCCAGGAGCTCCGAAAGGAGCGCTCTGCTCTAGTGACATAAAATTCAGGTACACACTCGTATATTCCTTTAATGCAGCTCTAAATAATTTAATACATTACTGTTTATGAACATTAATGACACATTAAACTATGTTCTGAAAGTGAGATTCATGTTGTCTCCTTTGTTCACCTGCTATTAAAATTGCATCTGATAACACGTAATACCACCGAATGTCTAGGTTGAGTGGTTAACACTCCTCCTTTATACTCGGTAAATCTCAGGTTCAAGTCTCGGCCAGGAGACAGGCAATTCCGGATTTCCGTGGTTTTTCTCAGTCCCTCCATACAATGCAGAGCTAGCAAGTTAAATTAGGCCAATAATAATTTATTATACATCCTTTCCAAATTACTATTCATCTCATACAGTCTGAGCTACTGAAAAAGCGTCGTTAAGTATACTATAAATAAACACTCGGCGCCGAACATTTGGCGACTGCCTGTCTTACTAAACACAATGTGGTTGAAGTTTGTGATCTAATGCTGTTGATTTCTTTTGAAAATCTGTGGAGGTATTAATATATCAGCGAAGTGGCCATATATCCTGCATTAGCCGTATTCCTAAAAATTGTCTTATTTAGGAGCATGAGCATTTACTTGTAAACTTGTCCTGCGTGTGGAACAATTTCTGTAGCAAATTTACCAGTAGTTGTTTTCAGTGGAAAAGTGGCATAAATCATTTTTCTTAGAACAGAACACTTAGTAATCTATTAGAAATAAATTAATATTAGGTAGGTTACATATTTATGATAATGTGTTGCACAATGAACACCTTTGTGTTTTGTAGAGTTCAACAAACGGCAAAGTAGCTACGATGCAGACACGGAAATCCTGTTTACGGAACCCTCATACAACTCGGATTCGATTATAAATGTATTTGCATTAGCAGTTTATTTAACCTTGCATTCAGCACGACAGAGGGTGCGTATAAAAGCGAATGAGAGAATAACAGTGAATGATGAACTGGAACGAGTGTGGAAGGAAGTGGTGGTGGCCTAATTTAAGGTACTGCCCTGGCATTTACCTGGAGGGATGGTGATAATCACAGAATACCTCAGTCAGGATGTTTGGTCTCGGGGCTGAGACTTGAACCTGGCGTATTCTTTTAAATACTAAATAGTGTTGAATAAATTCGAAATATAATTTTCTGACCGCGGAATATTTAATTACACGCAAATAAATGTTGTAACGTCATGACACTAGATGAGAGAACAAAGATTCTAGATAAGTTGCGCGGTGGTAAGAGCAGAGCAACAGTTGGCTAAACATTTCCTTAATATTTTATTTTAATACTTTCTTTACAGATGATACTACAGTTTGTTCACATAAACATCATTACAGTATATTTATGTTTGTTCGTTTGTTTTTGTTTACTTTGACCTTCCACGGCCGAGGCCCCGCATCGTCATTAATTCCATACTTTATTGAGTTCGTCCTACGCGGAATGATGGAATGCGTAGCTTTAGAGATACGTATCCACCGCGGTGCTTGAAGGTCTGCTGTACTTACACGATTGAGGACACGGAACATAATATTAACGTAGATTTCTGTCTTCTGGGTTATTGCGCTGTGTAGTCTGGTCGATGTTAACCAACGTTTCAGAGGTCATACTGCCTCCGTCATCAGGGCAATAACCCAGAAGACAGAAATCTTCATACTCACCGCTGTGAGAACCTCAAGTCTTACACAATATTAACGTAGTCTGAAAACGGAGATTGTATATGAGGATGGGAGATGGGTGCTTCGCGTAGAAAGACGCCTTTTTCTTTATTAACATTGTTGAATGTTCGGAGGTCACTGCTGCAGAATCAATTACTTAATCTAGATCGTGATACACAGAATGTTGATATTGAACGGAGGCGAGTGTTTCTGCTGCTGTGAAACATAGAATACAGAGTGTCTCAAAAGTATGTTTACACATAAGTTTATTAATATTTCGTATTATAACGCATATACATCTTATTAGGACATTCTGTATATTGGCCTTCCGGATTATGTCAACTGGAAGGATGTGAAAGTAGTTTCTCCGGATGGCAGCAATAAGCAGTAAAAGTGTCAAAGCACTAGGATGAAACAGAAAGCGTCGCTCTCGTCAGAGGCCCTAATATTTTGGTATGCACTTGGAGGGTAAGGGGGACTTTTATAGAATACATTTGTTCCGTGTACACTGTCATATCGACTTACAGTTTGTTGTCTTTTATGCTGTAAATTTCAGGTGAAAGGAAATACAGCATCCCGCCACTGGAGCCACTTATTATAAAACGAATAAGGATGAGCGGTGGACATTTGGAATCCTCACTATGGGATGTATCCCTGACTGGAGCAAAGGATGCACGTTTGACAAGCATAAGGTGATGTGCGATTTGTATAGGTATTCTCCGCATGGCCAGCAAGCCAACTGTTAGTGGTTTTATTTAGCGTTCTTTACCTTTTATCGAGCGAAAGGCACAGGATGGGACCTGAGAAGTGACGCCGCGTAGATGCGTAGGTAAATACCAACGTTTCGAAGAAAAATACTGTCTCCATCTTCAGGGCTGAAGCTGGAGGCAGAATGTTTCTCCGAAACGATTAAATCTACCTACGAGTCTACATGACGTCACAACCAATAAGAATAATCATACTCACCGCTGTGAAAAATCCAAATCTGACACAACGTATGATCCATTCATAACTATCTGTCGAGTCGTTTGGCTAGCCCCCATCGATGTGGCCCTCTGGGAATAAGGCAATCACCAGGGCGAACGAAGGAACAAAGCAATCCCAGGAGCTTCCTCCCTAAAAACGTTAATGAACCTCCCGCCACCCCAGAGTTCGCAGCAGTGGGACTCTACTTCCCAGTCCTTTCTCACTTACATTTAGTCTTAGTCTTCCACCACCCCAGAACTGCCTCCAAAGCATGGCTACCCTTGTAATTTTCACCCTTTCCCCAGCATGCTTGCCCAAGCACTTATGCTCACTGGATTATGTCCAATAGGCCTCAACTCGGATTTGCCCCCGACTATCGATTATGCTGCCATCTGTGTCTGTCGCGTCAGCTGAGGTCGTGTTGCCATCTGTCTGTGGTCATAGTAACTAAACTTTCTACCATATCTTTACTCGAGAACAGACGAAAGGATTCCGATAAACTTTGGAATGAAGCTCGGGTCATCAAACACTGGTCCAAATTCGTACCACAAAACGTCCTTTAATAGATGATACAGACGTTATTGATGCTCAAATTCATGACATGGGAGGACGATGCTCAGCCACGACGCTATTACCCATGCTCATTTAAAGTATACGTGCTGCCATCTATCGATAATCACATGAACTATTTGATAGTTGTGTTTATGACATGCTCGTACTGGCATTTGATCACACTCACTCCAAGGTGCAGCGTAGCCTTTGAAAAGTCGATTGTATATTCTCGCGTCAAAGAATAGCCCACGTTCTTTATGAGACGGAAAGGTTCATCATCGCGTTCATAAAAGCCCTCCTTCTCTCTCTACCCTGAGCTAGCTGCATCTTTCTCTCCATGATATCTGTCTCCCTATAATCCATCTAACGTTAAACTTCCCAGCGGTCTCCTCCCAAATAACACCTTATAAACCCCTCTCCCCTTACCCATGCATGCCGCATGTCCTGCCCTTTTTATCCTCCTCGATTCTTTCACCGTAACACTATCAGGTGAGGAGTACAGGCCGTGAAGCTCATCGTTATGCACTTTTCTACGTAATCCGTCTGCCTACATTTTGGGTCCAAATATCTTTCTCAACACTCTGTTCTCACAGATCCTCAATCTATGTTCCTCCCTCAAAGTGAGAGATCAGATTTCACAATACAGCACAACTGGCAAAATTACACTTTTGTGTATTTTGACTTTTGTCATTTTACATAAGACAATAGATTTCTGACTGAATAATAGCAAGCATTCCTTGAATTTAATCTGCTTTTAATTTGGTCATAAATGTCATTCTGACTTGTTAGTGTCTTCCCCAAGTACTTAAATTTTGTCACATTTTCGAACAATTCATTAGCTATCCTTATATTCTGGATCTGTCCCGAATTCTGATACCGAGACATAATCATATACTTGTCATTTCTGCACTCATTTCTATACCAATATCCCTACTAAACCTTAAGAATGTTTCAATGTTCGCTTTTATAGTATTTATATCATCGCTCAGCAGATTAACATCATCAGCATAAAATAAACGCAATTCGAAACAGCACTGATTTTCTAGGACTTTACTGATAACAAATTCTAGGGCAAAATTTAAAAGCAGTGACGACAGAGCATCTCTCTCTTTCAGGTCATTCTGAATAGGAAATGTATTGGGCAGATGTTTACCTACACGAATTTTGCTGTATGTTTCACTTAAACACGTTTTAATTAGCGTAACTGGTTCTTAGGTATACCGAATTCAACAAAAATGTTGAAACAAGCTTCTTTTTTAACTGAGTCATAGACTTATTTGAAGTCTATAAAGAGTTGATGGACTGTTCCATTGTACTCCAATTTTTGTCTCCAGTATCTGGCGAGTGTAGAAAGTTTGATCAGTTGTAGATCTATTACGACGAAACCCACACTGACGATTCCCAAAAATTTCATTGGCATATGGAGTCAGCCTGGCCAGAAGAATGATTAAATTTTGTGGGTAGGTGATAAGAGGGAGATTCTTCGATAATTATTACAATCAGTCTTATCACCTTTCTTATGAACTGGTATAATAAAAGATTCCTTTCACTGCTGTGGCATTTTCTCCTTACACCGTATAGAGCAAATAAGTCTGTGTATCTTGGGTTGTTAGCCCCACGCCCAACCAGCAAACTTGAGGATCACCCACTGCCGGTTGTCCGCGACTGCTTATTCAACACATTTGCAGCTGCCCTTCATGTATGGAGGCCTTCTCCTTCATGCGCAACCTGAGGACGCGTCAAAACATGATGACAAAGGACACACCTAACAAGGCCTGGCATTAAATGAGGAGGCCTATTCTGTTGAAGGAAGTGAATTGTTGAACTCCCTAAAATTAATTACTGCACTTGCATGGACGAGCGTGTATGAGCTTATAAATGTACCACTTCTATAAATTAAGACGATAAAAATTTGTTTTATTAATTATTGTTATTATAAGTTTTGCATTGGAGAAGAAAACTCTGGGGAATGTGTGGCGCAAAGAACACCTTTGGTACTTTGTTGTATTCCGAGGAGTACACCATTTCAATCTTAAGATGTCTGTCTCCTGCGTTGTAGCGCCATGTAGTGTGGTAGAAGTTTACCAACATTTCAGAGGTGTTGCCTCCACATCACACTGATGATGGAGGTAGCAAGGACCTCGGAAACGCTGGTAAACTTCTACCACACTACATGGCGCTACAACCCAGGACACAGCCATCTTTGGACTCACCGCCGTTGAAACATCAAATCCTACTTTTAAACCTTGTCAGTGGAATCAAATGTCTTCACACAATTCCAATTTCTAAAATATTGGGATTAAACCACTGACTTTATCATGCATAAAAGTAACAAGCGCCTTTAAACTCGAAAATAACTTAATTCTCGAAAGCCGGCTGTATTTTAATACGGACTCATAAATATAACTGAGAACTTATAAAGGTCAACTTAGTAATATAAATTGAAACCAATTAGCATAAATGTTAATTAATAATTCATACCTCATGTACTGCATTATGTTGAGATTAAACCCTCTTGTTGTCTAGAAATAAACTACACTTTATTTGATACGAGGGAAAAATACTGCGCAGATTCAGTTCTATGCAAGATCCACAGTAATTGTTATTTTGTTTTTCTCTCTGTTCACAGTTTTGATTTCGACAAGAAAGAAATCGTTATCGGAGGTCAAATGAAAAATATAACTTTGGTTGGCAGGTATAATGTGAGTGGTAAGCTGATGTCACTCCCGTTAGCCGGCGAGGGGACTATGAAGGTTTCTTTTTGTAAGTGGTCGTTCCGTAACTTAGACAAGGAAAATTTATAAGTATGTTTATTATTAACATTATTCCATCTATTCACCACTTTATAGGGTATTTAGTTTTATGTACCCGAGAAAAACCTTGCCCCTGAAGTAAATAGTGCAGCAGCTAATTCCGAAATACATTTTTTTTAATGTGTTACATGTATTATATAGTTTTATTGTGAGAGATAACTATATATTTTACTACAGCGTCTTTCGAATGATATATGAAGATCCTAAATTGGCAGTTTTCAGAAGTTCCCTAATGTTGTGTTTGCCCGGAAGTTGGCCAAAAATATGTTCTAAGTGACTTGAAGGATGTTCCAGTTGCTCTTGTAATTATTGGGATTACTTGTACTTTCACTTTCCACATTCTCTGTATTTCTATGTGAAGGTCCTTGTATTTCAAGATCTTCTCCCCTTCCTTCTTAATTACATTCCTGTCAGTTGGTATTGCTATATCAATTAGCAGACAAGTTATATTTTTATTTCGGATTG
Source organism: Zootermopsis nevadensis (assembly GCF_977971745.1). Taxonomy (NCBI): domain Eukaryota; kingdom Metazoa; phylum Arthropoda; class Insecta; order Blattodea; family Termopsidae; genus Zootermopsis; species Zootermopsis nevadensis. The sequence continues at coordinate 9,491,501 of NW_028259142.1, forward strand.
TAATATCTGGTTTGATATTTGGAATGGTTCTATCTGCTTTGACTTGTTAGTTCCACAAAATAGTAATTTGGTTATCCCGGCTTGTCTCAACTTCCCTTGGGTTGTGTTCATACCAATGCTTCGTGTAAACTGGTCCTTCAACTTAGGGGTTGGGAAGTGGTTGACAACTTGTTTTAAACCACATTACGAAATCCCCCCCCCCCCCCATGGCATCGGACGTGGATATTTTTCGACAAAGTGATTTCAGTAGGTTAAACATGTAGCACGCATAGGAAAGATCAGTAGTGCAAAATGTTGGTTGTAAAGCTTGAGGAGAAAGTCAACTCGTGAGACCTTGACGTGGGTGGAAAGATAGTATTAACAAAGATCTTAAAATGGTGGCATTCATGTTGTTATAAGGACCGGTGATGTATTTCTGTAGACACGGTAATATACATTCGGTTTCCATTTAGGCAAGACACTTATTCACAAGCGAACTGAATGTTGGCACCTCAATGTCTCTGTACCTATTATTTAGAAGTAATGTTTAAATATATAATAATATTTTTTTTCGTTTACTAGACGTAATGAAACACTCAGCCAAAAACACTTACTACAACCATAAATCAAACTGGTTTTGTTCGAATTAATGCTTTCAGAACCATGTAGTAGATTTATCATACATGCATCAGTTCAGCAGTGTAGCCACCTATCGCATAAAAACTTCAGTCGGTTGTCAGACCTCGTACATAATACACAATTTTGAAAAAGCATTTTAAAAATATTTGTACCTCAGAGATAGAAATTAAGGAAGGTTTACTTGTCTCTTAGAATTCTTGTCCGTTTGTTATGGCATAAAGGCGTAAATACAGTCTTTAAGAAGCGCCGATGTCAGAAGAAAATCCTGGCTGCAAAACCTTACGGACACCCGAATTAATTCTAGGGATATTTGGTTACGATCTTCAGAAGTGAACATAGCCATCCAGGAAAAGATTCAATGCAGCGAATTTATTTTTCATTCGTTCATTCATTTAAGCTCGAAGGATTGGACCATTGGCCCATTCCGGAACTTGTCCTATTAGTCTTGAAGTGCATTTTGAGTAGTGAGTGACAAGCCCACTGCCTCTGCACAATTTCTGCTCAATCCTGATATGTCTGCGAAGGCCATCTAGTAGAGAATCAGAAGAGACATGTATGAGAACTGCCTGGTAATTTTGCTAGCGAAACATATCGTTCATGTTCGTAAAGTTCTTTTACATGCCGTAAATCTACGACGTGGAACCGACAACTTTACTTCCCCTAAGAAGAAAGTTGTGCTACGGGTTTTTATCACCCGTAAAAACCCGCGAACCTTTGGTCCGGTGGCTAACACATTAACCTCTAGTCCACCGAGGGCGACAGAATTCATTTTTAAAAACAAATTCTTTATGATCAGCGAAATATTTAGTAGCTTTTCAAGAAAAACTTGTGTCGCTGAGATAACATCGCAGTTGCCTTCATTTTCTTCCAGATGACTGCGATATGAAGTATACGACCAGTTACAACTTAACTAAGCTGGATAACGGAGAAGTGTACCTAGTACTCAAGGACTTCAAGTTGTTGATGGAACCTCAGGATTTCAAAATTCAACTAGATAACTTATTCAACGGAAACAAGTTATTAGGTGAGTGTGGAAATTTTTAGTTCTACGTGCGAACTGAGAATTTTTTGCAGTTGTAAACAAATTACAGGATTAGCTGTGATGTAATTTCGAAAACAGAAATATTAGGTAAGCTGAAAATTGTGCAGTTGGAACAAAGTTCTAGGGTAGCTGGAATCATGTGGAGTTTAAAACAAATTTCCAGGTGAGACGAGAATTTGTAAAATTCTTAACTAACTACTAAACGAGTTGACTACTTATGCAGAGCAAAACAAATTGCTAGGTAAATTTGGAACCTTATCAATCCTAGACGAACTAATAGGTAAGCTGAAGACTTGTGCAGTTTCGTTACATACTGTTTGAGCTGAGAAATGCAGTTCTTTAAAACCTGCTGGGAGATCTAAAAAATTATGTAGTTCCAAAGAAATTATTACGTAAGCTGAGAAGTTGTGCAAAACTCTCAGAGACTAATGGTATGTCTCCCTCTTTCAGGGGAGAACATGAACAACTTCATTAACGAAAACTGGAACCTCGTCCTGAAGGAAACTGGGCCGATCATGTATGACGCCATAGGCAATATACTACAGGAGATTTTTTCGGAAGCCGCCAAGAAGGTTCCATACAAGGATATATTCGATGACACTGAATAAATATCTTAAGTTTTGTTAAATAAATAAATACGGTGAATGGTCGATAGACAATAAAAAGACAACTAGATGTTCCATCTGCTATTATTATCTCTTTCTCTGCTCCTTTCACTAATATAATAATCCGGAATCTTCGGAATGGAAGTAAGTTTTGAGATTGTGAATAAATTTTGCACGCTGTGTTTTTCAATTACTTGAATTCAACCCATTACAAGGTGTTCAATATCAGAAGACCAAGGAAGCCGAAAATCAAGTATCCCAGCAAGTTTCTAAATTATGATCTTAGACAGCACGCACCTTAATCAGCGTTGCCTTAATATTTCACTGTCTCAATTCACTTTGCAATATTAACAAAATCATTTACTCTTTAAAATGTTGTTAAACATGTTCAAAGCAATAATTCTTATTTTATATTGATGTGACATTTACTTGTTGTCTCGCCCTAATGGCGAACATAAAATGAAGGTGCTTAGAAATAGAGAACCGAGAAAAATGTTTAGTTCTGTGAGGTACGAAGTAGAAGCAAATTCACAACCTTAACATTATATACTAATATAAGATTAAAAATTTAAATATAAAATCTTTCATAATGTACGGTCTATATGGCATTCGAATACTAATTGCAGGACCGTACTTACACTTCTCCGGGCCCGAGGCGATAAGCTCTTGCGGGCTCCCTTTAAAGACTCCAGAGTCAAAGAACCTTGCATGTATGAATATAATCAGGAAAAAACAATTATTTTTTATCTTTATCAGGGCTGTGCAAATAGGGGGTGCGCTGAGTGCGGCGCAACAGGGCCCCAAATCTAGGGGGCTCCGATCGATAAAGCACAAAATGTTTAATATTTTTAATTAGAAATAATAACGTAATTTTGTCATTGGTTGCCGCATAAATACAGAAACCTGCACATAATAAAATGAAAGGAAAAATTTGGCGTGGCCCGGTCTCCCGACTTGGTTCACTCATTGTGGCGCGGTTAATATTTTCTTATTTCAAATAAGTATGGGGGCCCCGATTTCTTCTTGCACCCGGGCCTCAAGCACCTTTGCATGACCCTGATATTTATCATTGTAATTTTTACGTAGTAAAATTCGTGTTTTTTTTTTTAATTCTTGTCAAAAATAACTTTATTGGGGGTCCTCTATATCTGCTGGGCCCCAGGCTGGTGCCTCATGTGCCTGTGCCTAAATACGGCCCTGACTAATTGTTCAGCTGCATTTCAATCTGAGTAACAACGTATATACGTTTAACAGCTAAGAAAATTTCATCATTTCGAAATACTTTGTGCATCTCCAACGAGATCAGCATTCTCATTTTTACCAAGTTAGTTCTTCCTTGTTAACCCTTCTTAAAATTAGTTTATGCCTCTATACAAATTTCCAGATGTCTAGTTCTTAGATCTACAATTTATTTCGAGGTAATTTCAGATGTTCATTCTTCTGCATCAACGGCCAACTTTTTGTGTAAATATAGTTGCTTATACCACTGCATAATTTTGCCCATCTACCTTGATTTCAAAAAAGAAATAAAGGTACTCCATAGGTATACATTATTATACAGCATTCCCATGAACGAGATAAGTCAGTTAAGTAAGAAATATTTATCCTAGACACGACAGTGATGTATTTTCTTGGTAGGATTTAGTCGTAACATTATTGGTAGAGTGCATATAAAACAAAGATTTAAGACCATTAAATAAACTGAAAAACAGATAAACATAACAAACTTATTTACTCCGCGACGTAGAATACTTTTTGAGAAACGGACAGTGTATCCACCTCTTACATATCCCGAAGACCCATCACCGTATCGTCAAGGGCCCGACATCGGTTCTATTATGAACCATCCGAATTCAGTTCACAGTCACGTATTGTGTATCTCGAGAAACCGTTTTATTGTTCGTACACTCATCATGTTGTCGCCACAGTCACTTTTTAGACACAAGTTTGCCGTTCGGCAACGGAACGAACACTTGTAAAACTGCGGGAACTGACGTTTGTAAATAAAAGCTACTGTGAAAACAAAATCAGTAGTCTACAAACATTAGAAAAATACCCGGATACTTCACTGCAAAATTAATTCCATCTATTATCGCCCCTGTAGCCAGACATTTTTTGAAGGAAGTCAGTTTAGAAACTTGAATTTTACAAAGAACAATGGGCTGGCTACTCAGCCTAGTGGAGATTTCCGTTGGAGGTGTTTTGGTTCGCTCCACCCCACGCCATAAACTATTGGAGTCACGAACGGTCAATTTCTGGTCACGAGCAGTCGCATTTCAGTGCCACTGTGTATTACTAAAGATTTCAATAAAGTCCTTTTATAAGTAACTTTTCCAAGAATGTGTCACGTTAAATGCATCCCAGTATCCCATGAAAAGATCTCATGATTCTGCTGACCGATAGCTAGCTCATAAGAAGATCAGTGCAGGTGTTCGGGCGTACTCCCCTCCCCATTTTGGCTAGGTAACCCCAGTGGTCTATTCCCTTCAGGCCTTTTGACTAAAATTTTGTATACATATCTCCCCTACACCTGCTACATATCCAATCATATCTTCCTTCAGTCATTATTTTAATGTCACTGGGCAAAGAATTTTAACATTTTTCCCTTCCTGAATGATATCCTATGCTTTTATAGATTTTGAGTCAATTATTGCGAATCTGGCAACAAAAATCCGGCAGTATGCAGGGTTTATGACAAGTAAGTCAATTTTTTAATATTTAGGAGTTTGATTAATTTTGTCATACGCTCTTTGAACGAAGTATGTAGCGATAACTCATTATAAGCTGGTCGTGTCTCTATCCATTCGTTCCAACTCGAGAACCTCTGTACTAATTTGGATTACATTTGATGTGGGATCCCGCACACTGACGAAATCTAAAGCATGTACTTACTTGTACTTACTTAGGCGACCCGTTCTTCAGTGTCTGAGCATCTGCGGGTCCCAACTTTCGTTGGCTTTGATCTATAAGACATTTGGTAGAACTCCTTGGACGAGTGATCAGCCCGAAGCAAGGCCTCTCTACCTGTACACAGGACAGCGCAGGCCGCGTGTACAGCATGTAGGACGATTAAATCTGTTTCAGGGTTATATAACCAGATTTATATTTTGCATCAGCTACACTGGCGTTTCACAAGAAAAGTGAGTCAGCTGCATCTTCCCAAGGCTGCGTTATGCAGTTCAGTGTGTGTTACGTTGCAAAGTCATTGCTAATACGTTATATTAAAACATTCCACAATAATTCAATTCAATTCATTTATTTAAGTGCTTGACAACAGCCAGATAAGGCGAATAACAGTCAAGCACTGAACAACAGTACAGGATGAAATATAATACAATAATAACATTCATTTCTATAATAATAAAAGTAAAACATTACAAATATAAAATCAAACAAATGAAAGTAAATATATAAATGTACCATATTAATAATAATAATTCAATTCATTCATTTATTAAAGTGCTTAACAACAGCCAAAAAGGCCAATAACAGCCAAGCACTAACAATACAAACATTACAATACAAAAACAAACAAACAATAAACTAAATATATAAATGTCAATGTTAATTTTTTACAAAATAATAATCAGTAATAAACTAAATATACCTAAGTAAATAATTCAATTAAAAATACTAAATAAAACAAAACAGAACGAACTTATAAAATTAATACCACAAAATAAGATAAAATACAGTCAGCACAGGAAATGAATAAACAAAAAAAACGATGATTATTGTTTAAAAAGCTGACTGACATCAGTAAGCAAAATACGATCTTTGTTAAAGATGTCAATACTCCTACAGACTGCATTGGCAGCAGAAACACACCTGGCAAAGGGACTGGCCTTAAAATTACGTTGACCAGTAAAGGTAGAGTAGTCTCTGATAGACCTAGTGGGTATGCAGAGACTAACTGTATCAAAAACAGATGGGCAAATAATTTTGCCTTTAAAAACATTAATGAGGAAAAGCGCATCCAAAAACCTCCTCCTTAAATGTAACGATAAGAAGTTTAATCTAACTAATATATCGTCATAATTATAGACACAAACGCCATTAAAGAATCTAGTGTAACATAGAGCCACAAATTTCCTTTGAATCCTTTCCAATTTAAAGGAATCAGTATTAGTAACAGAGTTCCAAACAACGGATGCATACTCAGTTTTGGAACGAACTAAAGTACTGTACAAAACCAATAGGCTATCAACAGTGGAGAAGGAAGAAGTAATATACCGAATCAAGCCAAGCATTTTTAAGCTTTGTGAATATATATAGTTAATGTGCTGATGGAAATAAAGCTTACAATCCAATAGGACACCGAGATCTTTAACACAATAAGAACGTGCCACCAGATTGTTACACAATTTGTAATTAAAATAAATACTGTTTGTCTTCCGGGTGAATGATATAACAGTAGTTTTACTTAAATTAAGTTGCATCCCATTCACGAGACACCAATTTTGCAATGAATGAATATCATCCTGTAACAGTTTGCAGTTATCAACATCGCTAATACTCCGATATATCTTTAAATCATCAGCAAATAAAAGGCACTGTGAGTTATGTATGGAGTCGCAAATATCATTAATAAATATATTAAAAAGTAAGGGGCCTAGGGTGGAACCCTGAGGCACTCCACACTTAACACGATAAGGATAAGAAAGCATTCCTGATACACGAACAAAGGATTGCCTGTCAGAAAGATAACTATGGAACCAATCAACATAACTGGGTGATAGTCCAAAGTTTCTAAGTTTCCCAAGAAGAATATTATGAGGAACTAAGTCAAAAGCTTTAGTAAGATCAAAGTATATTGAATCTGTTTGTCCTTGAGTACTAACTAAAGGTAAAACGGAATTAAGGTAAGTAACCAAATTTGTTACTGTGGAATTAAATTTACGAAAACCATGCTGTGAGGGATTTAATCTGTACTTAATTTTTTTTTGCAAATGATCATAAACAATAAATTCAAATATTTTAGAAAAGTTATTAAGAATAGAAATATGGTCTATAATTACTAACAATGGAACTGTTACCTTTTTTAAACACGGGAACAACAGCAGTTTGTTTCCACAGGGACGGAAAGGTGGCACTATTTAGACTTAAATTAAAAATATAGGTTAATAAGGGAGTAAAAATATCAGAACAACCCTTAATTACTAACGAAGGAATTCCATCTAACCCCACACACTTTGGAGGTCTGAGGCGCTTGATCGCCTTGCTAACTTCAGTAGGAGAAATAGAAGCGATGGGCAAAAAATCTGAAGTAACAATATTGGTAGGACTAACAGACCGAAAAGAAGTGTTAAAAATTGATTCAAAATGGGTAGCAAATTCATCAGCAATGTGTTTGGGGTCACTGACAAACCGATCACCAATTTTTATCTGAATAAAGGAACTATCTTTCCTTTTGAAATCTGAAACGTATTTCCAAAAAATGCTTAGGGTGAGTCTTAAGACCTTAATAATAATAATAATAATAATAATAATAATAATAATAAAACGAGTTGAAAAACCTGGACAGGGCCACCAGAAAAATGATGACCATGCACCGAAGTGTTCACCCTAAATCTTCTGTCCAACGCATATACCTCCCGCGTCATCTTGGCGGTAGAGGTCTCTTGGGTCTGGAGAATCTTCACAACAGGATAGTTCTGGGCACAGCTCATTCCATCATTAATAGCTCTGACCCCCTTTTGACATTCGTATGTTCGCATGAGTCTGCGGGTGTAGGGGCGTTTATATTTCAGGCGGCAAAGAGAGCAGCAAATGACCTCGGATTTGACTTCGACACCAGCTCAGTTGGACAGCGAAGACAGTTGCCCCTCTTGACACTGACGTCAGATCAATTCAAGGGCACTGTTAAGAAGGCCGAGCAAACTTTGTTGCTCAAGCAACATGCAGATAAACCCATGCATGGGGCCTTCTTCAAAAATGTAGAAAAAATGGGCTTGTCAAAAGACCTGACGTTCGCCTTTCTACGGTCGGCTGGACTAAAGTCTGAAACCGAGGGTTTCATCTTAGCGTACCAAGATGGTGTTGTAAACACACTTGTGTACCGCCGAATGGTGATGGGTGTGGGGGTAGCGGATACTGTCTGCAGGGCATGCCGAATGCAACCAGAGACGTTGATGCATATTTTGTCGGCATGTAAACATTATGCCAGCTGCGCCTACATTCATCGACATAACGCTGCTTTACGTATACTCTACTATCACCTGAGACACTTTTACGGCATAGATAAGACACCCGTTTTGCCGTACGCTCCTGGGGACATTGAGTCCGTCGTTGAGAACGACAAATGTAAAATTTATTGGAACTATTCGTTCCCCACTACCAGGCAGTTAACAGCCACTAAACCTGACATCGTTCTCATCGATACCTCTGGATGCACCATGTATGTCATCGAGTTTTCGGCCCCGGCTGAAACCAACATAGTTGTGAAGGAGGCTGAAAAACGGACCAAGTATCAAGACCTTGTGTTTGAGCTAAGACAGCTGTACCCAGGATTCACTGTCAAATTAATCGTCCTTATAATTGGAGTTCTTGGAGGAGTCAAGTCGTCACTGCTGGCTAACATCAAGTTCATTCCGGCATGCCAGCGTAACGCTGAAGCACTACCCAGCCGGATGCAAAAGGCCGTGCTTCTTGAGTCGCTCCGACTACTACGTGCGCACGACCCCAACTCACTGTAGCCGCCTATCTCGTGGTTCGAGCCGTGACTACAGTTTCATCCGGCCTGCAAGCATCCGAGTTATGACGGCAACACGCCTGAAGTTTTTGGCTGCTTGTGGACCAATTAAACAATTCATAATAATAATAATAGTTTCCAATTTTTAGTCTTCTTAAATGAGAAATTATACTGCCACAAAGCATAGTTATGTATCTAGAGGCGGAACGTTTATATTGACTGTGGTATATCAGACAACAATCTGAAAAATTATAAATAAATAGTTCTGTCTTACTTTCCTGGTCCAATGGTAGCCTAAAATTGGAACATAGCAGAACCGTTAAGATAAAATCTCAGCCGACTGTAAGTCAAGGGATCCTCTAGTAATTAAGTCTCGTATAAAATAATTTAATTCTGGGTAGGTTATTACATTTATTTTCTTGATTTAGTATTACGTGTTCTGTGAAACGATCCTCTTCTTCCTATGCCAATTTTCTGTCACTCGAACCCAGGTCCGCTTCAACCTAAAGGCTTCCATGACGCTTGTATGTGAGGTGCAACACCTCACAGCGTGATATCGGCCTCAAAAATTGATGATATATTTGCGTATTCTATAAAGAGTTTATTTTTAGATGTGTGTTCCGAAAAATCGGTTAAACGAAACCAGCAATATGGTACCATGCGTGCAACAAATATCATAGCATGTCGTTTTCCAACAAGCCAGGCACTAAGAACCACCAGACACGTTGAACAACAAGTCTAACTCTTATCCTGGTCACCGAATTTGCGCCCAAAACGTATTTCATTAAACTTCTTTATGTCAGGAGTTATTATTCTTTGAAGAACTGACAGTGAAATAACCACAAAAGTAACATAACAGATTACTGTTGTTAACACACTGGCGCCACATACTAAAGACAGAACTCACAGCAATACATGAAAAGTCACATAACTGAACACTCAAAAATATGCATCTCTCGGATGTCGTCATCAAATACATTGAGTAATATTAACGCATCACTTTAAGGATATAAACCTATTATGCGCAAGTACACCAACAAAAAACTCGAATCTCTTCGCACAATAAAAAATACCTCTTTTAAAGAAATGTACCTATTCGCAAAAGTCCAGTTATAACGAACAATGAGAAAACAGGGATACATAAAAGACCAAAGGGGAGAAAAGAAAAGGGGTTCATATCCGGAAATGAGGAGTAAAATTTTATATGATGGAATCGGAGTCGGAACTTGCTTAGTATTTTCTGCATGTTCACCCAATCTATCATTCACTTCCTTTGATAACTTCTGCCTATATTTTCTGATTTCCTTAATCTCCCGTCTCGTTTCTTCTTTAAAGAACTTAATAGCATGTGAAAATTTTACCCCTTCTTCCTCAAATTTCGATGACAATTTCTCGTTTCCTGACTTATTAGAAGTGGAATGGGAAGAAAAAAGCTGTGAACCGCAGGTAGAAAGATTAGTCCCCATGTTCCATAAAACAAATGTTTTAGGATTACAAAACTTTCTTCGGGAAAAGTTTAAATTATGGGCTGGAAATGGTAGTAGCGTGGAAGAGATATGGGAAAGTTTTAAGGATATAGTCTTCGAGGGTATCGATCGTTTTGTACCTCAAAAAATCCTGAGTAAAAATCCGGATCCGGAATACTATACCAAGGAAGTGAAACGTCTGAAGGTAAAGGTGAGGAGGGTGTATAATAAGAGAAAATCTGGACGGCAGTACCAAGCGGAGTTGAAACGGTTATCCAAGGAGTTACTGATAGTAAAAAAGAAGGCTCAAGAGACATTCTTAACTTCCGTCTTGCAAAGCGAAGGTAGAAGCTGGACAGAGTTTTACAAATATGTTAAAAGACGTAAAGGTAATAGAGAAACTATTCCTGCAATCAAGGGCGTTAAAGGAAACCTCATCGCAGATCAAACAGAAAAGGCCAACTCCCTAAACGCTTATTATGCGTCGGTATTCAGTTGCGATCGAAAAAATCCGCTAAATAACCAGCTAATCCAATCAACAGATTCAGATAAAACGTTTACCATTAGTATCAATATCATAAGGAAACGGATATCAGCAATCGCGAGAAATAAATCCGTCGGACCAGATGGCATCCCCGGGGAAATTTTAAAGTTAGGTGGGGAAGCAATGATTCCATACCTCGCGAGACTGCTGGAGGTAACGATGAACAACAATTCTATCCCAGGGCACTGAAAGAAGGCTATAGTGGTTCCTATTTATAAAGGGGGAGATCGATCGGTAGTTGGGAACTATAGACCGGTCAGTTTAACCTCAGTGGTTTGCAAGCAAATGGAGCACGTTATAGCAGGTTATCTAAGGCAAGTCTGGGAAAGGAGTGAGTGGTTATATGAGGGTCAACATGGGTTTAGACCTGGGTACTCATGCGAAAGTCAAGTAGTCACGGTTTGTCAGGATGTTGCTGATTCATTGGACGAGGGAATCAGGACTGATGCGCTTATAATAGATTTCTCAAAGGCATTCGATTAAGTCCCACACGATAGGCTGATTACAAAAATTGCTGCAACCGGTATGGACTTGAGGGTAGTGGTATGGCTAAAGGAATTTCTCTTAGGACGTTGGCAAAGAGTTAGAGTGGACGGGAAACTATCTCATGAAGTCAGGGTAACGTCAGGAGTGCCGCAAGGGAGCGTATTAGGTCCCTTACTATTCCTAGCTTATGTTAATGATATTTGGAAAAACATTGATTCAAATATACGGCTTTTCGCTGATGATTGTATAATATACAGGAAAATAATGGATAGTAGTGACATTGATAAGTTACAGACAGATTTGAATAGATTATGGGAATGGGCGGTAGAAAATGAAATGAAGATAAATCCAGGTAAAAGTAAAGCAGTCAGCTTCAATAGAGCTAGGGTGAAGGATAGGCTGAGGTACTTTTTTGGGGATCAATTAATTCCAGAGGCAAATAGCTTAAAGTACTTAGGAATACTTATTCGCAGCGATCTCAGCTGGGCAGATCATGTAAATTATACACTAATTAAAACATGGAAGGCTCTCCATTTCGTAATGCGTATACTAAAAAGGGAAATAACAATAAAAACGTTTAGCTTATACGTCGCTAGTGAGACCGATACTTGAATATGGAGCTGTGTGTTGGGACCCTTACAGGGAAGGGCAGGTAAGAGCCCTAAATCGGGTGCGGCCAAATTTGCAAATTTCACGAATGAATCTGGTTGGGAAACATTGGCACAGCGTAGATTGATAGCCCGAATGTGCGCCCTTTTCAAAGCATACACGGGGGGCCGGGCTTGGAAAACGATAGAGGATAGATTACTAAAGCCATGCTACCTGTGCAGGGACGATCATACTCGGAAAATTAGGACTAGGAAACAAAGAACGGATGTAGGCAAATATTCCTTTGTAAATAGGACCATAAGAAGCTGGAACCAATTACCTCTAGGCGTGCTAGAGTCTTTCCCCTGTAAATTAGGCGCCTTTAGAAAGAGGGTCAGAAAAGTATTTACAAGCAAGGGGTTATTAAGAGGGGATTAGATGGTGATAAGGGAAATGTCTTATTCTCCAAGTGATGAAGGGCTGTAGTTCTTTGGGATAAAATTTTCATGTACTGAGGGAGGACTTTTTATTTTTTATCCTACTGTAAGTATAGTGATTAATTAGTGGATGTGTGTTTTGTATTGTGTGTCAGTTGTTTTATTTTGAGTGTGGTATGTTGTATTCTTGTGTCTCATTGTATTGTTGAGTGAGTGCATCAGTTCATGACGTTTGTAATTCATTACGGTTATTGTCTTATGTCTAGGTGGTATTAATTTTTAAGTTAAGTACTTTAGGTTAGATGGTTTTGTAATATAAGAGTTGGTTGATTTTGAGTGGGATATGTTGTTTTGTTGTGTCTTATTGTTTTTGTTGTGTCCTTTTTTATTGTTTTGTTCTGTCTCATTGTGTTGATGTATCTCATTGTTTTGTTGTGTCTTATTGTTTTTGTTGTGTCCTTTTTTTATTGTGTTGATGTATCTCATTGTTTTGTTGTGTCTTATTGTTTTTTTGTTGTGTCCTTTTTTATTGTTTTGTTCTGTCTCATTGTGTTGATGTATCTCATTGTTTTGTTGTGTCTTATTGTTTTTGTTGTGTCCTTTTTTTATTGTTTTGTTCTGTCTCATTGTGTTGAAGTATCTCATTGTTCTGTTGTGTCTCATTGTTTTGCTGTGTCTTATTGTTTTGTATCTTATTGTAGGCCACTGCCACCGGGTATAAACCCATTTGCAGTCAATAATAAATAATAATAATAATAATAATAATAATAATAGCGCTAAGCATATAGCTTTTTACCTGTGCTAACATTTCTCGTAAAATTTGAGCCATGTTAGTTTCAGTGTTATTTGTACTAATTGTCTGTTCTTTCTTACTTTCTGTTACCAATTCTATCGTGTCTGCTTCTCTCTCTATCGGTGTCGGTAAGCTACTTTCAATTTCTTGTTCTGAAAAACTCTCTATTTGTGCACTGGGAAGGTCGAGATCACTATCTCTTAAACTGAACCACCATCCAGGTCAACTAC